>NC_062282.1:92108609-93330507 GCF_902655055.1 Lutra lutra | reverse complement strand
ATCCTCTTATTACCTAAGATAACACTTTCCTGGGATTACACTGAACATCTTTGGTGGCTGTAATTCAGCTACCATACACCACAGCATCTCTTGGTGATGCTTGCCTAAGTCAATGTTATGATGCTGGAAATCACAAAGTGATGATTAGATTTTAGCATTCATTTTGCATTTATCCTATTTAAAAGGAGAAAATTATTCTCTCTCAACCTCTCTCTTCCCAACTCCTTCCCCTCTGTTCCTGGGTATTACTCTGAAAGGAGAACTTTTCTTTTTATTATCAAGATTTATTTATTTATTCTGGGGGGGGAGGGGCATAGGGAGAGAATCCTCGAGCAGACTCCCCACCGAGCACAGAGCCTGATGCAGGGCTTAATCCCAGGACTCTGAGATCATGACCTGAGCCGAAATCAAGAGTCAGACACTCAACTGATTGAGCTACCCAGGCAACCCAACATGGACTTTTTAATATGTATTACCATTACTATTCGTTGTGTATTCTTGACAAAAAACAGTTTAGGTTTGAACGCTTCACTGTTTCCTGGCACAGGAAGTTCAAGACTCACTTTGTAATCTCATCCACATCCGCAGTTTCTTTAAGAAATCCCAGTTTTATTTACAACCAAAATCTGGATGCTAGGAATACTTACTGTCACTAGGGTATCAGTAATTTTAAGTCTGTCCTGAAAAAGTGAGGCATATGGTATGCTAGTTATCTCAAACATGAACATTAGTTCTCTAGTATTTATATAACATAGACTTATATCTATATACAGATATTTGAACACCATGAATTTATCTTAATATCTCCAATCTACATTTAATACCACAGAGTTCTTCCTTATTGTCCCTCAACCCACACATCTAACTCCCTTCTCCTAGGGAAAATCTTGGTTGCCAACAATATCAATTCAGAGATTCATGTATTCTATCCTAAAGGACACACAGAACAGTTTTAGAATTATAATAACAACTCCATGAGCCAGAGCAGATTATTTAAATATAGCTTAAGATTTCCCTGCAGTTCTTCTGTTATCTGAGATTATATGCCACTAAACAAATATGTGTTCAAATATATCTAATTAAATATCCTTTCTGTTGTTTATGTTATCAATTTGATATACAATTAGGACTATTTGTTTCTGTTATAAACAATTTTAGGGTTTGACTTTTTAAACCCCGTTTCATTTTATTTTATTTTTGAATACACAAATTGGTAATATAGTTTAAAAGCCCAAATTATTAAAAATGTACACTTGGATGTCTCCTTCACCTCCCCATCCCTTTTACTCCATATCCACTTATCCCCTGTTGTAATTAATGTTGTTACTTTTTCATTTACTGTTGCCATATCTTTAAATAAGGAAATACATATACATATTCTTAAATTCCCCAAAGAATACTTGATGAGCAAGTTATTTCTCTTGTCCCATCCTGAGCCTCCACACTGCCATGGGGAAAGGGAATTGGAAGAAGGGTGGGACCGTAGAAAGTCTTGCACCTGCCCACATCCCAGGGACTAGAACAGAAAATACGTCCTGAGGATTATCCACAGAGCGGGAGAGCCGCAAACTGCACGTCTGTGCAGCGATTAGCGGTGAGAGGCACAGAGAACCTGGACAAGCCCCCAGGGTCCTCAGTTCCAGAGAAGCAGGAAAGCAGGCCTACCTTCCCACACCCTGAGAGAGAATCAGATAAGACACAAAGACATGGCAGTGAACAGCAGCAAGGGCTGTGCGGCAGGAGCAGAAAGAGGACACAGTTTCCTCCGCAAGGAAAGGGAGCACTGAAGGAACGGAGGACCAGCAGCCCCGATATGTAGACTGGATGTTTCTTGGGGCTACCTGCTCAAGGCAGATCAAAAACAAGGAGCAGAGTCCCAGACGTTAGAATTAAACCCCAGAAGGAAGAAGAAGGGTAGATGATTTTGTGGTTGTTGTTATTTTAAACCCCAAATCATGGAGAAGGGACCAAAGGGATGGCATATTGCCAGGAGCTGGATTACGTTCCTGCTATCAGGCAGAATGCAGGCTCGAGATGGAGATGAAATGCAGTTGTAGGTAAATGAGGAAAGTTCTATTTCTGCACACCATTTGTGTGTTGCCTTTAAGAACAAAGCTCCTTGGACATTTTTCTGGGAAGACAGTCTATAATTTTAGCCAGATTTCCAAAAGGCTGCTTGATCAAAATGGATTAAAAACCACTTTATTTGTTTAACAGAAACAATGTAAGGGCAGAAAAACAATACTCAGAGACGCTCATTTCACTACAACAGCTGCATTTTCCATGTTATGAAAGCACTGGGCCCTTCTCTTCCCATCTTTCTTTCTGACCTGGAGGCTCTCATAGTCCCTCATCAGAATTTTGTTCACCCTGCTGTCACTGTCATGCAGACTTGTCTATTTTGTGACATCTTCAACCACATTTGGTTTGAATTCTTCCACCTCAACTTGCTACCTAGCACCACTATAGTTTCAGGAGCAAGATGCATGCAAAGAGGACAAGAAGAGCAAGGCTCATTTTTTGTTGCTAAGTGGATTTACCTCAAGTCCTGATAAAGAACTTCTAGCCGGGATGAAGAGACCTGGATTATGTGGAGGCCCGGAGACTCCTTTGGTGCTTCTGGCCAAAGACTACACTAAATCCAAGTCAAGTCTGCCCTTTGCCCTAGCCCTCTCCCAGGATGGCGTACACAGCAGAGACATAAGAAGAGCAAGCCAAAGGTGTCCATCCGAAGAAAGTCAATCTTTTTTTTTAATTTTTTTTAATTTATTTTCAGCGTAACAGTATTCATTGTTTTTGCACCACACCCAGTGCTCCATGCAATCCGTGCCCTCTCCAATACCCACCACCTGGTTTCCCCAACCTCCCACCCCCCGCCCCTTCAAAACCCTCAGATTGTAAGAAAGTCAATCTTAATGGAAGTAACGAAAGCATACTAGTTAGTTAGAGCTCTCATCAGGAGAACCAGACCGACTCTGGTTGGTCTACCTAACATAATCACAACAGGAGGGAAATGAAGAGCTGCATAAAATCCTTAGGAAGGAAAAGAACTAGGACAGCCCTGAGGATCTGGGGAGTCACATCTCGAAGAGGGTCTCTTTTCATTTCTAACATTTAAAATGACTCGACTCTAACACTTTTCCAACCTGCAATCATTCTTTTCTGAACTGATTTTAAAATCTAGTTAATGACATTTCCTAATGAGAAGGCCCACAGTCACCTGCAATCACATGGGTCTTCATGATGTAGGAAAAAAGAACATTGGCCTAAAAAATTCCTAGGAGGGATTCCACTGGTCTAGCTTGAGTCACAGCTCACCAATAGACAGCCCGCTTGTGCATCTTGAGTGATTGTTTTATCCAGATCACAAGGAATGGAGGAAGAGTAATTACCTTTGGGAGAGGAGAATCCTTGTTGCTAAAGGAAGAGGATATGGATCCTGAACTAAGCTGTCAGATATCTTTATGACAAGCCAGGCAGAAGCCCAAGTCAGCACTCCACCAAAAACCTATAACACTTTGGTTCAATAAATGTCCTTGTCTGTAATTGTGACCCATCTTTCGCAAAGGGATGAAAGGCGGCCTTAAGGCCAATTATATATCACATTTTGTACTTTTTCTTAAAAACCTCAGGGACAGTCAGTCAAAAAAGTTATGCTTAATTTTCCAAATCCTGAAACCGACTCCATCTATCTGTTGGAACCAATAAAACAACTAGGTAGAATCACTCATGGTTTAAAAACATGTTTTTGTATTGTAGAAGTATGTTAGATGAGTCAGGACTGAAGCCCATGTTACTGACAGCCTGAGACATGTTTTCACCCCCTATCCCAAGCATATATAAAAGGTTAAATGATGTAAACAGAGTATGAAGACAACTCAGAAAATATAACCTCAAGAATATAAATGCCTTAATATCATTATATTTGTCCAAATGCCTGAAATTTTAATAATAAAAAATTCACATTATCAATTTATTTTTTTTCTAAATTAAATTCCTTTTCTATTGACCAGCAGAAAATGAAAATCCTAAAATACATATGAAAACATATCTCTTCCCTTAGTTCTTTGCACTTCTTACACTGCTTAGTTCCATCAAAGCATTTAACCGTGACTAGCTAAAGTCTAGGTTTTTCCTTCAGCAGATAAAGGCTGCTTTATTTCATATTTATTTATTTCATATTTCATGTTTTCTGCCAAAAATATGTTCCTTCATCTCTTCCACTCATGATTTTTCTAACCCTAACTCTTCTGTGATCCATCTGCTCAATTTGAAAGGAGTCCATAGAAAACATAAATTTATCATAGCCTTGGCTCCACTCTCACAGAATTTGACAAATCCAAGCAAATCCCTAGAACTAGCCTATAGGTAAATGTGGAAGAAATTTACAATTCAAGAATCAACCAACATATCATTTCTCAAACAAAACCATTTCTCAAAAAAAATCACAGATTAGAATCTAGACCATATTGGAATTTAGAGCCATAGGCCATATCTAAATAAACACAGTGTTATCTGTGTGAAGGTGGTAGAACAAAAGGTATAGGGAAAAAAAAAGAAAAAAGAAAAGATACTACAGTTTCACCTTCATCAGTGTGCAGTCTGGAGTCTAGCATATGTCAACACTAAGTTCATTTGTGAGGAATTTCCTATCAACAGGTTTATTGTGACATTATGATTCTTATATGCTGGAAGAAAAAATTCACAACCCATTTAGACTCCTCATTTCTCAAAAAGTAACTTCTATTACTTCTTACAGAGATTGGAAAAGTACATCGGGGGGACTTTCAGACTCCTGGTCACTCCTAAAGACCTTCTCTGTTCTTGAGGTTTCATTCCATGTGAGAAATTTCTTGACTTAACTTTCAATTCTCTCAGCTCCTGACACTCCCATCTTAAATTACGGGAGCCAACCTCAGTTCCACAGAGAGGCTTTACCTTCTCTGGGAACAAAACTAGGTGTCTCTAGTATGCAATTTTATTCTCTTCTATATGCTCCCTCATAACATTTCTCAAAATTTATAATTTAATATCATGCAAATGTATAAACATGTTTGTCTCCCTGTCTAGTGTAAGCTCCATGAGGGCAAGAATGTTTAACATATCCTGGTTTGCTCACCATTACAGTATGAGAGCAGAGATAATGCCTAGCAAGAAGCTGGTGCTGTAAACATATGTCAGTCAAATGATAAAATCATCTATATCAGAACACCTTCATTTCAGAACTCAAAAGGTGGACCAGAGGATTCAGAATTTTCCCCAGAGACCAGTAGATGAGAAAGCACTTGAGGAGAAAAATGATTTAAGAAAAAAAAAAAATAATAAAGACAATAGATCATTTGACCTATTTGGTTCTTAGGACTGGCATTCTTTCTAAAAAATGCTAGGTTTTACTACAAATAACACCATATGTTCAACTTCTTCAAGTGGAAAAAACTATTGGATAGATTCAAGTTCAAAGTAACTGCAGCATATTTGCTCTTTGCCATCTGGAAAGCTTTGTAAATTCTGTAACTATTGGTGCCATAAAGAATACAACAGAAAGACATTAAATGCTAAATGGAAATGAATCAAGAAAAATCAATATGGGGTTCTTTGCCAATACATTTTAGGGAACATGAGTTTAACCTACTTTGAATAAAAACAGTACTCAAAAGGTACTGGCTTGACAAAACCTAAAAATGCATATTTTTCAAACTGGGAGGCTGGGTGTAAATAATGTCTCTTATACCTTATTATTTCAACATTTAGCCAAAGTTCACAACAAGCTAAAGCAGTTTATTAAATGAGCTTTCAATTCCACATGAAAAGTCTCAGTTGCCTTTAGGAGGGATAGACCGTCTCTAAAATGAAGGGACTCGAAGCAACCCCACCAGAATTTCCCACTGCCACCCCATCATTAACTTGAACAGCTAGGTTTTGTGTATTATACATACTATGTTTATTGGAAGAAAGGATGCCAAGAATCTATATGAAAGTGATTGAAAATAATTGGGCTCAACCAACACTTCATATTTTTATCTAGACATAGACTTTGAAGAGGAAAAAGACCATTCGAAGTTGGCCAGGGGTGTTTCGATCACTGAGACTCAATTATCTGTCATTATTTTCAACTGTCAGCCCCTATATTTCACAGTTTCCTTTCAAATCACCTGGGGAAGGGAAAGTATGGGAAATCTAGAAAAGTCCTCTTGCCAACGCAATGCCCCTCCTCACTAAAAATTCAGTGCCTGCTATTCTCTCTAAAGCATCCCCATAGCCTTGTTTTGACCTAGTAGCATTTCTTACTTTCTTTCTTTCTCTTTCTTTCTTTTCTTTCTTTGTCTCTTTCTTTCTTTCTTTCTCTCTCTCTCTCTCTTTCTTTCTTTCTTTGACTGAGAGAAAAATAACAAGGAGGCAGAGAGGCAGGCAGAGAGAGACAGGGTAGCAGGTTCCCTGCTGAGCAGAGAGCCCAGTACAGGCCTGGATCCCAAGACCCGAGACCATGACCTGAGCTGAAGGCAGAGGCTCAACCCACTGAGCCACCCAGGCGCCCAACCTAGTAGCATTTCTGCCTCTGGTCTGTCATGGTATTTTCAAGACACACTTCAGCTCAAACATTCTCTTTAAACTCCTTTAAAACTGTCACTCCAAAAACGAATGTTATTTGTCAGAGTATATGCACTTTTAAGCTAAGAGTCTGAAAGGTTTTATAAACATAACTTCTGAAAAGAGCATTAGGGGGAAAAAGTAAAAATGCCATAAAGTTTTTTCTTTTTTAAATTTTTTATTATTATTTTTTATTATGTTTATGTTAGTCACCATACAGTATGTCATTAGTTTTTGAATGTAGTGTTCCAAGATTCATTGTTTATGTATCATGCCCAGTGTTCCAAGCAATCCGTGCCCTCCTTAATACCCATCACCTGGCCGACCCATCCCCCCACTCTCTCCCCTCTAAAACCTCAGTTTGTTTCTCGGAGTCCATAGTCTCTCATGTTCATCTCCCTCTCTTATTTCCACCCCCTTCATTTTTCCCTTCCTCTTCCTAAGGTCCTCCATGTTATTCCTTATGCTCCACAAGGAAGTGAAACCATGTGATAATTGACTCTCTCTGCTTGACTTATTTCACTTGGCATAATTTCCTCCAGTCCCATCCATGTTGATGCCAAATTTGTAAAAATCCCATAAAGTTTTCCAGATAAAACCACATATGAACACTCAGCTTAGAGCACCTGCAATCATCACATCTGTGACTCTATCCTCCTAAATATTCAGAGCCATAAATGATACTTGTGATGATCCCCATTCCATGTTATCTGATTGTTGTTAGATTACTTCTTCCTTTAGTCATGATCACCCCTGGCCAGTTTGCACATTGCCTTCTGGTTATATTGCTGCTTCATGGGAATCACTGCAACTCTTCTGATAGGAAGTAACTAGTTTATAGGTGGTTAAGATTGCAGAGTGGAAACCACAGTCCTTGGATTCAAATGCCAGCTCTTTCATTCACTAACCTGTGACGCTGAGCAAGGAGACCTCTTTGTACCTAAGAGTTCCTATGTGTAAGATGGGAGCAAGAGGAGCACCTACCCTATGTGGTGCCACAGGTACTAAATTAGGGTATGTGGCCCAGTAACTACTATATTAATACTAATAACTATTATTATTTATAGATGTCAGCAATAAAGCTAATGACTCAGTAAGGCTTCCATCTATCTTTTAACCCAGCCAGAGATTTAATCACCATTCAGTCTAGAGGCCAAGGGCATTGTGTTTTCTAAGAGAACTTTTCCAGATTATTCTCTTCAGTGGTGATTCAAGGGAAGGATAGAAGAAATGTAGAAGCTGGTGGTTGAAAAACATGACAATTTCATTCTACTTATCAATGTCTAGACATGGAAATAGTAATTTCTGGATAGACCCTTCTCTCTCTTACCGAGGTTGTTTGTGATTTTAGTGATGTCAATCAGGTGTCTGCCCTGTCATTGGCTTTCCAAATTCAGGTCTAATATTTGGAATACCCTTTACAGAGGATCCACTACTCTCTCCCCAGTTCCCCAACCTCCTCTTCCCCACACCTACGCTTCATACATAGGGTGTCATGTATGTGCATGCAAACACACACACACACACACACACACACCCCACACACATACACCAGACATATACATTCCCTTCAGATGTCTTTTTTCTGGCTTCTTCTACCTCTAATATCTTCTCTGTTGTTAAGTGACAAAAAATGCCCACCATATTCCCACTATGGATGTATCACAACTTGTAGAAGCAAGAAAGATAAATCTTGTTCTCAGTATCTCCCATGAAGATGCCCAATATTTGTCTGGCCTCAGCAGTATAGTGAATGAATATTCTTAGGGAACATTTTACAATGAGTCCCAAGTCCTTTCTCACCAGAGAGCTGCCTTCTAAAATCATCAGCGGTTTTACAGAACATAGATGTTTCCAAAATTGAAGAGAGGGGTAAGTGCTAACAGTGCAAATATGCAACTAAGTCACTGTTTGCTTACTTACTTACATGAAGCCCAATAGGCAAAATAAAGAAGAAGAAAACTAGTAATACAGAAAAAATTTTTAAATGCCAAAAGAGCCTTGGTTTCCTATTGGAGTTTTCATTATTATTTTGGCATTTCAGAAATTTGTTAGACATACTATCAAATATAAATTGATAATATGAGGTAGGGATGGCATAAAAATAAGCTTTATGGGAAATGAGTCTGGTATACTTCTTACATCTGGTGAGTATAAAGACACATTCACCCTGAAGGTCCTATTCCATGTGTTCAGTTTGCCTGGGCTGTGACAAGGTCCTTAGGTGTCTATGCCTTTCCCTCTCAGTAAGTGGGTGACATGGGGAGGACAAATACTTTACCCACTGAAAGTCAAAGATCACTTCCCAAAACAGTTTTGTCCTTTCCACCTCGGGAAAGCCTGAAGGAAGCCATCCGTGTGGTGATTCAGAATGTTCTGTTGAAGGTGCAGAGAAAAAGATAAAAAGGGAAGCTATTCTGCACTCTGAAATGCCTAGAGAGGAATGAAGAATATACCTCAGAGGAATGAAGAATATACCTCAAAGGTAGCTATTTGACCTGGATGCATCAACGCCTGATAGTTAAAATCATCCTGTGTGCAAGCCATTTACCATCATGACTACAGAAAAACTGCCTGGTCATAAAAGGGAAAAACCCAAGTCTCGTATTTTTTTATTTTATTTATTTTATTTTATTTTTTGGTGCGTGTGTGGACTTGTTATTCTCACTTGGGGGGAGAAATTTTCAAATATATTGATTCTTCTGAGCCACAATGTTGTAAACAATCAAAAAAGGAACTTTAAAAATAAAAAAATAAAAGGTCTGTCTATAGTTTTGGGAAGAAAATAATAGTACGCTCCAGAAAATTTCTGATTTCCCGGAAAAGAAGGTAATTATGTGTGTCACTATGGAGCACATATTCATTGCTTACTTTCTGGAATCTTCCATTCCCCAAAGTCTCTGTGTTCATTAAGACACTAGTTTCTACTGTTAGCAATTTTGATCCCTAGGAGGCATTTGGCCAATGTCTGGGGGCTGGGGTTGCCCTCGGAGACTGGGGATACTGCTAAACATCCCCCTGTGTGCAGACCACCCTTCACAACAAAGATTATCTAACAACAAATATCAGTAATGCCGAGGTTGGAAAACCCTGCGATGAGAGGTGAGAAGGAGATGGGAAACAGGAAGGCTGACACAAAAAACTGACTGCTGGGGTAATGCCTCTACAGGGAAGCTGGTAAGCCTCTCCCTACTTCCTGGTTCCCCTGGAAGTCTTACATAGCCAAAGTGGCTGAAGCAGATGAAGTACAATCTTCTTAGAATTCAGAGCTCTATAAAGTTGGTTTGAAGAATGCCACAAGGTACTGAAGCCAAATCCAAACTTGCTCAGAGCAAGCCGGACCTACCTTATCTACCCAGGAATTGCACAGGGACTGTCACAGTCCCCACTGCCATGCTACAGTATCACTTCCACACTGCTACCTCCCGGGAGGCAGCACTCCACTCTATGGAAACATGGTATGTGGGGGAGTAAGTATCATACTGATGTCAGAAAGCCTGTTCATATAGGAATAACACAGCAGTGTGTACATCTAACAGTGCAAGGCAGTTCTTTGTGGCTCTCTTAGGTCAATTGTCTCTTTTACCCTGTCTCCTACCATTCTCTTTGCCCCTCGCTCTGCTCCAGTCACACTGGTCTACTTGCTGTTCCTCCAATGTGCCAAGCATGTCTCAAACATTCCAGCATAAGGTTCAGCTCTTATCTTACCCAGCATAAGCTTCAGCTCCTACTTTATCCTCTGGTAGAATGTCATTTGTCCAAAAAATCTTTACTTCCCTCATGTATCTGCTCAAAAGATACCCTCTTTGACTACACAATGTTGTGCCTCTCATTCCCACAATCTACTAGGTTCCCACCCTGATATACTTTTCTTATAGCATTTGCCACAACCTGCCTCCCCCTCTCCCCACTAAAACACAGGGTCCTTGAGAGCAGAAACCTTGTCTAAGTGTTCAGTGCTGTACACCCAGGGCCTGGAATACTGCCCTGGACACTGTAGACACTCAATAAGTAGTTTGTTAAATAAATAGTTTAACTGGCTTTCTGTTTCCTTGCTTTCCTTCCATTTGCCTTCCACCAACTTTTCCTATAACTCTTAAACCCACCATTTTTTCTGTTTGTTTTTTGTTTGTTTCAGCCATTATTTCTTCGACTAAGTAGCAAACCAATCACTGTCAATAACCACTCTTTTGGCCTGTGGAGCAAAAAGTTTGCTGAACTTTTAAAACAAGTACTGAACACCTGCCATACATGACAGTTTTGGGTGCCACAGAAAACACAAACGATGGGAGGGAGCCTGGCCCTGACCTTTGGAAGAAAAGGAGGAGAGAGAAAGTGGTCCCACCAACACCTTAAAGTAAGATCACATGAGATCTACACCATCCTGAAGAGCAGTGTTAGGAGAGGATACAAGCAGGGCGGAAGATTCTGCCTGCGGAGGTTATGAAAGACCATCTGAAAGAAAGAGTATTTGAAAAGAAATTAGAAAAAGAGACAAGTATTACATGAGCAGGATGGTGGGGGGGAAAGGGTCTGGTAGAATCACGAGAGAACAAATGGTAGTTGTATTAAACTAAAAGACTTGGAGATGGGGTAGAGGGGTAGGTAAGTGAATTAACCATTTTGTTGTTTGTGCAGTAAAACTTAAACTGACCCTGCTCTCCCCCTACCCTACCTGCAGAGGAACTTACTTAAAAGCAAGTCTGGGAAACCAGTAAAATATGGTTGACCAGTCCCTGATAACAGAGCCCAAATACAAGGACGGGTCAGGTCAGATGGAGATAACAGAGCCAGAATGCAAGGACGAGTCAGGCCAGGTGGAGACAATCTCATTGGCCAGGCTCAACCACATGGCCTTTGCTCTATAAAAGCTAGTCTGTGAAGCTGGGGGTGGTCACTCTCTCTGTAAGAGATGGCCCCGGCCAATCGGTTTGATTCTTGGTGCTGGCTGGAAATAAAGCTTTGCTTGACCTTCACTTTGTATCAGTCTTGCTCCTTTGATCACGGACCCCATCAGTGGTAACCCTTGATGCCATTAAGAAAAATCAGAGAGGGAAAAAAAAAAATCAGAGAGGGGACCTTTGAGGGTAAGAAAGGATCAATTTCTGTCATCTTGAGTTTGAGATTTCTGGAACAGCCCTCAGAGTGTGGGAAAGCCTTGCTCCTGGCAGTGTGGCTTCATGGTTTTGCTCTGTGTCCCCCTAGGAATGCTATAAGCCAAATAATGTAATCTATCACATAATTTCTCCTCCTGGAGTAGCTAGAATACACACTGTTGATAGTTACTATGACTTTTGGACAGTAAAAAGGCCATCAAGCAAAGGTCTTCCTACCTTATTTCTTACAGACTTCAACTAATTCTACTATATTGGATCATAAGAAACTGATATTTTTATAAGTCAAAAATGGTTAAATACTGGCAGTTTTATGGTAATGCTATGATGATAAGCACATACTCTGGAACCAAAGAAACCTTTAAACTCTGTCTCAGCATTTATTGGCTATGTGATTTACAATCTCTAAACCTCAGTTTCCCCAATTACAATATAGCAACAGTGATCTGAGTATTTTATATATGATGAGAGAATTAAGTGAAAAGAGAAATATGAAGTGCTCAGAACACCAGGCATACTTAATTCCTTACCCTTCTTCCCTCCTACTGCAGGGGACATCATGTCCCTCCTTACCTTCCAGACTACCTTTGCTCTTCTCTCCTTCTTTCATGACCATTTCTTCTTTAATATTCTCTCCCTCCCACCCCTTCCATCAACTTCTTCCCACTCTCTGCAATTATGCTCTGGTCTTCAATATCAGGACAAAACCTTACTAGACTCCTGCTATAGCCTGAAAATTTGTGTCCTACCAACATTCATGTTGAAAACTAATCCCCACTGGATGCAGTTTGGAAATGGGGGTCCTTGGAAGGTGATGAGGTCATGAGGGTAGAAGCCTCATGAATAGAATTAGTGCTCTTATAAAAAGAGGTCCCAGAGAGCTCCTTGGCACCTCTCCCACATGCAGACACAGTGGAAAGAGAGCCAAGAAAGAGGCCCTCACCAGATGTCAAATCTATGGGTCCCTTAATTTTGGATTTCTCAGCCTCCAGAACTGTGAGAAATAAATTTCTGTTACCAATTTTCATTGCTCCTTCTCCTTAGTGTCTCTCATACTTAATTCCGCTTACCCCCACCACTCTCTATCTATTTAAATATTTAAATCAGCCTTTACTTATATCTAAAATTTGTCACCAAAGGAAAAGGATACATGAGTAAATCATTTTTTTCCAATTAAACTAGCAGGTGGAAGAGGGTAATGGCTAATTCAGTGACAACAGGGATTGCTCAGAACAGCTGGGTTCGAGTTCTTGGGAACGAGTTCTCTTGAAAGGATTGCTGCATTCATTTTAAAGTAGGCAGAATTAATCTCTCTGACTCGGGATCCACGGCTGTGAGATTCTCACTAGGCATGTGCCTGACCATCAGAGATTGCAGGGAGCACATAGGGAAGGAGGTAAGCTGTTTCAGGAAAAGGAAAACTACAAAGGTGTGATTGATTGGCTTCCTCAGCTGAAGCCTTATCAGTGCCATTTGTAATGGCCCACCCATCTCAGCTGAGCGCTTGAAAAATCAATCTGGGGGTCCTTGGGCATGTTTGACAGTGGCCACTGACTTTTCTTTCTTTTTTTTTTTTTTATTTAAGATTTTTTTTTTTTTTAATTTGAGAGATAGAGATCACAAGTAGGCAGAGAGGCAGGCAGAGAGAGAGGGGAAAGCAGGCTCCCCGCTGAGGAGAGAGCCCGATGCGGGGCTGGATCCCAGGACCCTGGGATCATGACCTGAGCCGAAGGCAGAGGCTTTAACCCACTGAGCCACCCAGGCGCCCCTGACTTTTCTTTTAATACTCATTCTTCCCGGGGCGCCTGGGTGGCTCAGCGGGTTGAGCCTCTGCCTTTGGCTCAGGTCATGATCTCTGGGATTGAGCCCCGCATTAGGCTCTCTGCTCGGCAGGGAGCCTGCTTCCCCCTCTCTCTCTGCCTACTTGTGACCTCTCTGTCAAATAAATAAATAAAATCTTTTTAAAAAATACTCACTCTTCCCAAGTAATTTCTAAGTTTTACAACATAAGACATGTTTTCCTCAAAACATGTTTTCCATAAACTCTTTAAACTGGCTAGTCTTTTTATTAAATACATTCCCTATTACCTTGAGTTTAAATTTCAATATATCTTATAAATATATATGAAATTGCCACCAAAGGAAAATCATAACAGGTCTGACTGCATAATTCTTTAAATTCTCAGTGAAACTCACTCCTTAAATTCATTTCTGGGTAGCTAATATTTTTTTCCAAAAAACAATTTACACTTGGGTGAAATAGTCAAAGCATGTTGTACATCTTTGAAGAGTATGTTTCTCTATTTGTAAAAGAACACAATTTTCAAGTGCAATTTATTTTCAGTGCTTTCATCAGAAACACCCAGGAGGATTTCATTTTTATTTGTTTGAACAAATCAGATAAATGTTATTACGACAAGGTGGACAAGGGACACCTACTTTAAGATTTCTGGAGTATTTTAATTTGAAGATAATCAGATTTTTTTGGTGACAATGATTCTCATTAGAGCACATTTCTGTCTTTTTTTCTTTCTCTTAATGTAAGTGAAATCTTTTAATTCTATATTTAAGAGTCTTTCCATCTTTCATAATATAGAACCACAAATCTTTTCTTCGATCTGCAAGACTGAAAGTTTTGGGAAGTACTTCTACTTTTCTTTCCCATTAAAGTAGAGTTTTTCATCTCTTGAAAGAAAATGAAATAAGAGCCAATAGAAAATGAGGCTAAAATCACCTTGTCAGAAATGACTGAAGGCTACAGAGAAAATGAACAAGGAAAAAGAGAAACAAACATTCAAATGAATATAAATGGATGGAGCCAGACTGCAAGGAAAAGCAAATAGGTCTCCGAGGAAAAAAAAATGGCAAAAAAGCAAATGTTGAGAAAGTACACAAAAATCCCTCTGCTCAGCTATTCTTACTTCGCTGCACTTTCTGTCATGGTCTTGGTAAACTTGGAAGAACTCTTGCTTATTTTATTCATGTAAACTTCCCTGACCACTACAGCTCCATTCTCCCTTTTAAGAAGGCAAAGTAAATAAATATATGGCATGGCCCATTTCAAGATGGGGCACTCTAGGGAAGAATGGCGAAGGCACTCAGCCCTCAGTGAAGAGACCTAGGTTATGGTCCCTGGCCCATTTCTCAAAAATGTGCTTTCTTGTAAAAAATTAAGGAAAACAGTACAAACAAAAGATTGATATCCAGGATCTATAAAGAACTCCTCAAACTCAACACACACAAAACAGATAATCATATCAAAAAATGAGCAGAAGATATGAACAGACACTTCTCCAATGAAGACATACAAATGGCTATCAGACACATGAAAAAATGTTCATCATCACTAGCCATCAGGGAGATTCAAATTAAAACCACATTGAGATATCACCTTACACCAGTTAGAATGGCCAAAATTAGCAAGGCAGGAAACAACATGTGTTGAAGGGGATGTGAAGAAAGGGGAACCCTCTTACACTGTTGGTGGGAATGCAAGTTGGTGCAGCCTCTTTGGGGAACAGTGTGGAGATTCCTCAAGAAATTAAAAATAGAACTTCCCTATGACCCTGCCATTGCACTACTGGGTATTTACCCCAAAGATACAGATGTAGTGAAAAGAAGGGCCATCTGTACCCCAATGTTTATAGCAGCAATGGCCACGGTTGCCAAACTGTGGAAAGAACCAAGATGCCCTTCAACGGACGAATGGATATGGAAGATGTGGTCCATATACACTATGGAGCATTATGCCTCCATCAGAAAGGGTGAATACCCAACTTTTGTAGCAACATGGACGGGACTGGAAGAGATTATGCTGAGTGAAATAAGTCAAGCAGAGGGAGTCAATTATCATATGGTTTTACTTATTTGTGGAGCATAACAAATAGCATGGAGGACATGGGGAGTTAGGAGAAGGCAGTTGGGGGAAATTGGAAGGGGAGGGGAACAATGAGAGACTATGGACTCTGAAAAACAATCTGAAGGGTTTGAAGAGGTAGGGGGGGAGGTTGGGGGAACCAGGTGGTAGGTATTAGAGAGGGCATGGATTGCATGGAGCACTGGGCGTGGTACAAAAACAATGAATACTATTGTGCTGAAAATAAATTTTAAAAAATGATAAAAAAAATTAAGGAAAACAGTACATGGTCATCACAACCCACATGGTAAAATGTACCAAATAACTTACACTAGCAAGAGATGGATGCTAAGAAGATATCAGCACAGTGAATGGGTTTAAGAGGACAGGGCATGAGCTGTCCATAAAGACATTAAACCAATCTCAGGACCCAGCACCTAAGTATTCTGTAAGTAACTACTAAATGAGCAAGTGAATGAATGAATGAATGAACGAAACTGTTGACAGATAATGTCAACCTGACCAGTAGCAGGAGAAGCCTAAACTGTTTGTTATTCTACTTATATATATGACTATATTTTATATAATTTTTCTATATAGATTTCATAGATATATTTTACATAATACATATATTCATGACTCATACACAAACATGAAATGAATGTGTGTCAGAGATTTTATTTAACTCAATAATTCATGAAGAATCCAGTAAGATATACAAAACAATTCAGAGGGGAATCTGAAGAACAAACATATATGTGGGCAATCAAGAATGCTGAAATGAATTTGCTAAAAGATGTAAAACTAATAAACATCCACATGACAAGCACCAATTACAACTCCACTGAACAAAATTAGTTTGCCTCTTTATGGACAAAGATAATATTCATTACCATCAGTTTTCTACAACTTATATATAGAGTTGTGAAGTAGCTCAAAGATAAGGAAATTCAAAGATACAAATTCATGGATTGAGAAAAACCCTAGAAGAGTACTCTGGACATCTTTAAGCTTCCACTGAAAAACACCCTACTTTTTGTTCATCTTATTTTTTTTACAAATATCCTTGATATAATAGAGATAAGAATTCTTTTCTACCTCTTTATCTTTTTCTTGAACTCTTCTTCTAAAACCCCAACCCCTCATTGACTCAACTATCTGTTTTCTCTTTGCCTGCACCTGAGAAAATCCCATAATGATAAAGACTATAAATTCATAACAATCACCAGCCACTGAACGAGTGATGTAGCCTTCAGAAATTCTACTGCCTTTCAGTGGTCATTTCACTGTCCCACTCTAAATATCATCTATGTCAAATATTTTCCTCTCTCATAACTCATAAAATCTTTGATCATGGTAATCTTCAAAATATTTAGTTACTAGTACAAAATAGCTATTCAAAGAGAGGTCACAGGTAGCACTGGGGCAAGAGAGAGCTATCCTCTAGATCCTGGATCCTGGGAAGATTTGGAGGTCCTACTTAAAGGTAGGACACAGAAATAGAACAAATGGGGACTCAGCACGGCTTACGAGTATGTCCATATTTTAACCACCTGTATGGCCATATTCCTCCACATCTCTAATCCACTCACTCCACCACCGCATCCCAATCTCCAACAGAGGACCTCATTTCCCTCACAAGAAAATTAAGGCCATCAGAAATCCCTTAGCTTTCAACTAAAAAATTTATCTCCCTACTAAATTTACCCTATCCTCTCCTCATTCCTAGATACAGAAAGAAATCTGTAATACACATGGAAAGTGTATCTTACATGTTATTACAAACAGGATATCAGAAGGAGAAGAAAAAAAAAGACAAGACTAAGCTAAAACTGTCCAGAGGGAAGAAAGGAGATACTGAAAGGAAGTCAATACCACTGGTTAGTCTATTTTATGTTTCATGAAAACCAGAGGACAGTGTGAACAAGAATGATCAAATATACATGACTTCTATAAGAGGATCCTTTTGAGGAAGATTTGCTGTGTATCACTTCAAAAGGTTTAGAGAGTCACTTCCAGCACATGTGTATTAGGGAACCTGATTATAAATTCAATTGAAATGAACTCAAGGGACATTTGCAATATATCAAATCCCTAAATATATGAATTTTATGTGTGCTTCAGACCGGGAAAGAAAATGAATTTATTTTAGGAATAGCACAAAGGTAGAAAGGACTAGAAATGCTTGGAAAAGTTTTTGCATTTCTGCTTAGAAGACAAGGATAAAAATTCTGTTTATTTCTTCAGGAATAGGAAAGAAATTCATGTACCACAAGTGGGTCTAGATGACACTGCAAATAAACAGACCTACAAGAAGCAATGGACTAGGCACTGGGCTCAGCATTCTCTAAGAGGAACTCAAGAAATGAAACTTTTGGTATTGAACACTGAAAGTTGGCATCCTTGAAGACAGCTTTTATATTCTAACTAGTAGTCCTTAAGCTTGAGCTGACATTGGGGCACCTGGTGCCTCAGTCGATTTAGTGTCAGACTCTTAATTTTGGCTCAGGCCGTGACCTCAGGGTCATGATGTCAAGCCCTGAGTCAGGCTCCACTTGAGACTCTCCCCATTTCCCTCTGCCCCTCCTTTTCCCCTTTCTCTAAAATAAATAAAATCCTTGGGGCGCCTAGGTGGCTTAGTCAGTTAAGCATTTGACTCTTGGTTTTGGTTCAGGTCCTGATCTCACAGTGGTGGGATGGAGCCCTGAGTGTGGCTGAGCACAGAGTCCACTTCGGATTCTCTCTCCCTCTGCCCCTCCCCACTTTGCGATTATGTGCACATGCTTCATCTCTAAAATAAATAAATAAAATCTTTAAAAACTAAAATAAATAAAATCTTTAAAAAAAAAAAAAACCTTGAGCTTACGTAAGAGTTTTTTGGGGGCCTTGATAAAATAGATTGCTGGGCCCCACTCCCACTGTTCCTAGTCCAACAGTTCTGAGACTCAGCCTGAGAATTTCCATTTCTATAAGTTCTACAAGATGATACTAACACAGAAGTTCAAGAGCTGTACTTGGAGAACCTCTGACTTGTATATCTGAAGTTTATCTGAAAGTATTTCCAAAAAAATGAAAGAAACCAATGGGAAAATACTTGAGTTACTGGAGGGTAAACAGAATAATGGCAAGTTAAAAAATAATAATAATAATCCTGATGAAATAATTCTTAGGAGCTTTTGACCAAATATAACATTAATGAAGTCAGTACATCACAGTTAAAGACAATAAACTTTCCTTTCTCAAAGTCCTTTTGTCATGTTTTTCCAGACATCACATCATTTGTTTTACAGTCTGCTCCCCATTTGTTTAGCTTTTGTGGCTTTTGCCATCTCCCTGATATTTCCCTTTATCTTACACCACTGTCATTCAATTGATTGATACTCGTTTTAGCCCTCTTTCTCCTCTATTCTTGGAACGCCTCTCCACTTGGGGCATGCTGTTCTGACTGACATCAGTGAGTCACTGACTCCCCTAGATTTTTCCTGTTGTTTTGGTTTTACCCCCAGCTGATCTCAACTTAATGAAGATCAGGCTAACTAAAAGTCAACACTCTAAATTAAAATTTACAAACTAAAGTAACATAAAAGGGATAGGCTCACTCAGAATGTGCCCCATCTTATTTTTGTAGAGTCAACAAAGCCCACCCAGATAGCATTAAAGCATTATTTACTTGACCGGTTCTCCTGCTGTCCAGAGATACCTGAAGAACAGTAAATCCTGACCAGCCTCTGCATGAGGTGGTAATGAATGAGGTAGGGCAGCACTACATAGAAGCCCATTTGGGGATCTAAGATTACAAAAAAGAGAGAAGGCATTGTAGTTTGTTTGTTTTTGAGAAGAGTTGACAAAAGAATAGAGGTAAATAGGCTTATGAGTTTTTAAATAATGAGTTGGAAAACAAAGTTATACAGAAGCTTGCACAACCAAAAATTCATGGATGCCTCTGTCAACCTGATTCAGAAGGCAGTAAATTGTATTGGGTAAGGGAAGAGAGGGAGGAAGAGGATAAGAAATTAATACAGCATAAATACATCTGAAATAGCAGAACTCATCAGTTATTTTTAAAATTGGAAGGGGAGGTGAACCATGAGAGACTATGGACTCTGAAAAACAATCTGAAGGTTTTGAAGGGGTGGAGGGTGGGAGGTTGGGGGAACCAGGTGGTGAGTATTAGAGAGGGCACGGATTGCATGGAGCACTGAGTGTGATGCAAAAACAATGAATACTGTTACACTGAAAAGAAATAAAAAATTTTAAAAAAGAAAAAGAAAAGAAAAAAACTAAATATAATAGTATTGAAAAAAAAAATTCAAATGGTAAGTTCAAGTGTTAAAAAGGCTTTTCCAGCCACTTGAAATTGATTTCTCTAAGACTATATTCCTAGACCACATAACCTCTTCCCCCAACCCCAAAAAAGAAACAAACTAGTTTCGAAGAGCTTTTACATATTGTTTTCTGTGATGCTCAGTTTCATGTATCAGCTTAGCTAGGTTATGTTCCTTTTATTCAATCAAACAGCAATCTAAGTGTTCCAGAAGATATTTTGTAGATACGATAAAAAGTCAATAATCGGTTGACTTTAAACAAAGAAAATTATTTTTAATTAATATGAGTAGTCCCAACTCAATCAGCTGATAGACTTTAAGATTAGAACTGATGTTTTCCTGAAGAGGAAATACTGCCTGTGGACTGCAGCCTTGCTTGGGCCTGAGAGTCCCAGCAACCCTTCCTGCTGTCCTGTCTAGTGGATTTCAGATTTGGCCAGCCAGCCCTCACAATCACATCAGCCAGTCACAATGTCATGTAATAAATCTTCTGATACATATCTCCTGCTGGCTCTGTTTCTCTGGTTGAATCGTAACTGATACATTTTCCTTTATAACCATTCATTATGTCACAAATCTGCCTCCTGCTCATGTCCACAGGACAGCTTCTTAGATACACTACATCGGGAGTATACCAGAATGAATATACCAGAAAGGCACAACCTGGTAACCATTAAGAGTTAGTGGAGAATTTCTGTTTAAGGGCAGTGGTCCTAGCCCTTTCTTCATTAAGTGAGCAAAGAATTTTTATAATAGAGGATAATAAAATGTTTTAATGGGGGGGGAGGAAATCAGAGGTCATAGCCCAATTTCCCAATTAAGTGAGCAAATACTTTTTTAGTGGAAGAAAACATGATTTTTTTTTTACTTGAGTAATACTCATAAGCCACAAAAAAAATTTAATTACATAATCTGTGGCATATACGCAACCATACTAGAAAAAGATTTATTGAAAATGGAAGCGATTGCCAAGAAAGTGAGTAGATACAATGTCTGGTATATCCCCAGTCACCGCAAAATCAGATTAAAAATTGCAACTAATATTAGAGCATTTATAATGTGCCAGGTGATTTTTAAGTACTTTGTAAATTGTAACTCAAGTTTGGCAACACTTTAATAAAGTAGGTACTAGAATAATCCTCATTTTACAGGTATAGAAAAGTGAGCCAAAAACAATTGGGCAATTTGCCCCAAACCACTCTGACAGTAAGTGGCAGAATCAAAACTGAACCTAGAATCTGACCTTAGAATCTGTATTCTCAATCCCATATTACCTCAGGAGTCCTAGAAGCAGCAGTTGGCAGAACATTTAGAATCTACCATGAACTTCAGTAAGTAGAATGCCAGCATAAAGAGCAGGGTGAGTAGAGGAATCCATCTTTAGTCTCATTCCCCCCTGGAGTAAATGGTATGCAAAAAGGTTATAGCTCCTAAGCAGGCAGTATGTCAGACAGAGAAGGGTGCTACCAGATAACTCTAGGCTACTGTGACAAATAAGAAAATGAAATCCTTTTTTCACATGAGACTGTATCAGTCATCCATTCCTCTTCATGGTACTATCCCACCTAAGTATTTCCTGAGTATGTTCTCTTAGTTCCATCTCCATTACAAGCCTGATCCAAGCCACCATCATATCTTTTCTGGATGGATGAAAGAGAATTCTAAAGGAGTCTCCCTCTGTCCACTTGGCCCCTGCAATCTGTCCTCCACAATGAAAGCTACAGTGGGCCTTTAAAACACAAATTTAAATACACTGTTCATCTACCTCATATTCATCAATGGCTTTCTAGTGCTTTGGGATTATTCTTAGTGTCCCCAATGTGGCCTCATGGTCCTGCATGATCAGGTTCCTCCTATATCTCTAGACTCTTCTATATGCCCACAACACTCTGAACACTAGTTTTCTGTCAATCCAATTGACCAGGAACCCAGTAAGTTTTTGTAACTGTTACCATTACTGGTAATTAAGATTTTGTGTAATTATTTGATACAAGACTTCTCCAGGAGCTTATAAAGGGTATGAAAGCAAGGACCCATCATTATGCTCATCATCATATCCTCAGTATTCAGCAGGGTCAAACACAGAGCTGGCCCTTAATAAATATATGTTGAGGGGTGCCTGGGTGGCTCAGTGGGTTAAAGCCTCTGCCTTCGGCTCAGGTCATGATATCAGGGTCCTAGGATCGAGCCCCGCATCGGGCTCTCTGCTCAGCAGGGGGCCTGCTTCCACCTCTCTCTCTCTCTCTGCCTACTTGTGATCTCTGCCTATCGAATAAATAAGTAAAATCTTTAAAAAATATATATATATAGGGCGCCTGGGTGGCTCAGTGGGTTAAGCCGCTGCCTTCGGCTCAGGTCATGATCTCAGGGTCCTGGGATCGAGGCCCTCATCGGGCTCTCTGCTCAGCAGGGAGCCTGCTTCCCTCTCTCTCTCTGCCTGCCTCTCCATCTACTTGTGATCTCTCTCTGTCAAATAAATAAATAAAATCTTTTAAAAAAAAAAAATATATATATATATATATATGTTGAACAGGTCAGTTTTCTGCTAGAATAATGAAGTGTGTAGACACAGAAGTGCTTCTGTGCCTTTTTCCAAAACACACAAAATCAAAACATCAGAAAATATATACCTCTACTCTCCTCTTTATCTGGATCCAAAGGAGTGAAAGGAACAATTTCTGACAGAACATAGCTGAACTTTAAATACCAGACATAAAGGACATGCATCTATCTGTGAAGATGACAAATGACAAAAATTACTAGACAATAGAAACATTTTTGTAGTTTAAAAGAAAGTGAACAATTTGGTGAATCATAATAAATAACTGTAATGTACTGTGACAAATACTGTAAAGTTTGCAAAAAGTAATTTATCCATATTTTCAATTATATTTGCATGCATGAAAAAGAAATGATATAATTTAGGAAAGATTGTTTTCAGATGAAAATCAAAGGAGATAAATTTTACTGGAAGTAGTTAAGTGAAATTAATTAGGTGATAATAAAACAGGCAAATGAACGAGAGGACATGTTTGACAACTCTCCCAGAATGCAGAGGGGAAATTACAGAGATAAATAAAATGAACAAAACACTAGCAACATGGAAATTGTTCAGAGTATACAGTACTGGAGGAGGAGAGAAGGGTTGGATGAGAAGTAAGAAGCAAGTAAATAATGGAAGAATATATTCCTGATACGAAAGGAAAAAGAAAGGAAGACATTAGGTTTTAGGCTGAAAGGGTGCGTTTAGTGCCCTTATACATTTAGTTATTAAAAAAAAATTAAAGGGGCGCCTGGGTGGCTCAGTGGGTTAAGCCGCTGCCTTCGGCTCGGGTCATGATCTCAGGTTCCTGGGATCGAGTCCCACATCGGGCTCTCTGCTCAGCAGGGAGCCTGCTTCCCTCTCTCTCTCTCTCTCTGCCTGCCTCTCTGTCTAGTTGTGATCTCTCTCTCTCTCTCTCTGTCAAATAAATAAATAAATCTTTTAAAAAAATTAAAGAACTACATCTCTACAGATCTTGAATAAAGTTTTAAATTTTAAGTAGAAAAGTGTCTCTCCATGCTATTTGTTATGCTCCACAAATAAGTGAAACCATATGATAATTGACTCTCTCTGCTACAAAAGTTGGGTATTCATCCTTTCTGATGGAGGCATAATACTCCATAGTGTATCCATTCATCCATTGAAGGGCATCTTGGTTCTTTCCACAGTTTGGCAACCGTGGCCATTGTTGCTATAAACATTGGGGTACAGATGGCCCTTCTTTTCACTACATCTGTATCTTTGGGGTAAATACCCAGTAGTGCAATTGCAGGGTCATAGGGAAGCTCTATTTTTAATTTCTTGAGGAATCTCCACACTGTTCTCCAAAGAGGCTGCACCAACTTGCATTCCCACCAACAGTGGAAGAGGGTTCCCCTTTCTCCACATCCCCTCCGACACATGTTGTTTCCTGTCTTGCTAATTTTGGCCATTCTAACTGGTGTAAGGTGATATCTCAATGTGGTTTTAATTTGAATCTCCCTGATGGCTAGTGATGATGCATTTTTTCATGTGTCTGATAGCCATTTGTGTGTCTTCATTGGAGAAGTGTCTGTTCATATCTTCTGCTCATTTTTTGATATGATTATCTGTTTTGTGTGTGTTGAGTTTGAGGAGTTCTTTATAGATCCTGGATATCAATCTTTTATCTGTACTGTCATTTGCAAATATCTTCTCCCATTCCATGGGTTGCCTCTTTGTTTTCTTGACTGTTTCCTTTGCTGTGCAGAAGCTTTTGATTTTGATGAAGTCCCAAAAGTTTATTTTGGCTTTTGTTTCCTTTGTCTTTAGAGACATATCTTGAAAGAAGTTGCTGTGGCTGATATCGAAGAGATTACTGCCTATGCTCCTCTAGGATTCTGATGGATTCCTGTCTCACATTGAGGTCTTTTATCTATTTTGAGTTTATCTTTGTGTACGGTGTAAGAGAATGGTCGAGTTTCATTTTTCTACATATAGCTATCCAGTTTTCCCAGCACCATTTATTGAAGAGACTGTCTTTTTTCCACTGTATATTTTTTCCTGTTTTGTCGAAGATTATTTGAACATAGAGTTGAGAGTCCATATAGGGAGTTGGGGGAAATTGGAAGGGGAGGTGAACCATGAGAGACTTATGGACTCTGAAAAACAATCTGAGGAGTTTGAAGCAGAGGGGAGTGGGAGGTTGGGGGAACCAGGTGGTGGGTATTAGAGAGGGCATGGATTGCATGGAGCACTGGGTGTGGTGCAAAAACAAGGAATACTGTTATGCTGAAAATAAAAAATAAATAAATAAATAAAAGTAAGAAAAAAAAAATTTTTTAAAAATCTTTAAAAAGAAACACTCCAATCTTACCTAGTAATCAAAAGAAAAATAAGATTATCATGGAAGATTTTTCACTTTTCACGTTGGTAAAGGCTTAAAACCTGATAACATCCAGTGTTACTTGCTCCTTTACTGTCTGAAAGGGTTTTTGTAATTTTTGTGTTATTTCTTCCATAAATGTTTGATAGTATTTGCCAGTAAAACTACTTGGATCTAGGATTTTCTTTCTGGTAAGGTTGTTAATAATTATTTCAATTATTAAAATAGATATTGAATCATTAAAAAAAGAAAAAGTGTCTCTCAAGGACACCCCTCCCCCCCCCCCGAAAAAACTACACAGAAAGAAATGCAAAGTCATCAGTAAAATGTCATGTTCTGTTTAGGTATTTGGACCACCAACATTCTTATGAAATTTAATGGAATTGTAAATGAACCTTAAAATAAAAATGCATACCTAGGAAAGGAGCTAGTAACAAAAATCTAGATCTAATAGCTCATGTTAGTTGAAACAAGTTAAGATGGAGAAAGAGACAGAGAGAAAAAATATTTTAAAGCAGGAAAATGACTGACGTTAGTGCCTAGAAGAAGCCAACAGGCCTGGGTTCAAATTCTAATGCAGCCAATTATGAACTTTGTTCTCTAAAGCAAGAAAGTTAATGACAAGGAATCTTTTTCTCATCAAAAAGTGGAGATGCTAATATCTACAGGGCTGCTGCAAATATTAGATAACATATACAAAGCACTCAGCTTGTTACCTGGATCATAGCAGGCACTCAAGTTGCTAAAAAAAAAAAAATGCCAAATTTTTAATATGGAGAGAGGGGTATGAGTTCATATAACCACTAGAAGAAAAGAAATGTCAAGTAAAAATAGAAAATTTCAAACAAAATCTAAACAAGAGGAAAATAAAGGGGAAAAAAGAAAACAT
Source organism: Lutra lutra (assembly GCF_902655055.1). Taxonomy (NCBI): domain Eukaryota; kingdom Metazoa; phylum Chordata; class Mammalia; order Carnivora; family Mustelidae; genus Lutra; species Lutra lutra. Next base: position 93,304,849 of record NC_062282.1, on the reverse strand, counting down.
TTAAAAATCAAAAGGCTGGATATAATAGGATAGGTATATATGAAACCAAATTATCAGAAAAACAATGATAAATTATAAATTCAATAGGCCCAATTACAGTAGAAGATTTTATATACCATGCTAGTTCTTAACAGAGAAATACAATTGTAGAATTAAAAAGGGGCATATGCCAAACTTAGTATCTGCAGACATACTTTTGAATATTCAGAAAATATTTACAAAAATTAATCAAATTCTAGGATACTAATAAATTCTCAAGAACTACCCTAGAAATGTCTAAAACACATAGGAGCAAAAGGGCAATCCAGCTAGGGAGCAGAATTTAGAAGCCTTATACCCCTGGACTCAGCACAACACAGAAGCACATAGTTCACCTTTATAAATTTTTCAGATAAACCAACCAACCAAACAAACAAACAAAAACAAAAGAACAAAAAATGAAGGTTTTTTTTTCCCTCTGTTGGTTCTCAGACAAAAACATATTTCCTATGATGAATCAGCTCTTGCTCAGATGAAAATTAGACCCTCAAGAGGAACAGCAGTGCTTGCTGATCAATAGGGTGATATTTCATACGTCAAGGCTGCTTTTATCTTTGAATTGCCCTCCAGTTACTACATCTTCTAAAGCAAGCTGGGAAAAGAAAAAATCCAGCAGCCACTACCTTTTTATTTTATTTACCTACCAAGGAATATCTAATAAAAGTAATGACTATCCAAGAACTACCAGACAAATGAGAAATCTTCAACCTGGGTGCCCCACCTTCAAAATCAAAAAAGCAATGACCAACATAAAAATCCTTATGATACTTTGCAACTATGATGGCTCACCTGTCATATCAAACTAATATACCTTGCATATAAATTCAAATGTATTTGGAAGTAACTTTCCTTTGGAAGGAAATAATTTTTATCAGATGCTCTCTGAGAATGAATGAATTTAAAGAAAATGACTGACTGTTCCACATAAAATACATCATACTCATTCTGTTTCCCAGACTTCAGTCTTCTTCCCTTGGTCTCTTCTTTCCCATAGGCCTCACTGTTCTTCAAGGGCCCCTATTTCTTTTGAGTAACTTCCTAACTTCTCCAACCCATGTGAACTTCTCTTACTCTGAGTCTTGCTGTTCTCATGAACCCCATTTCATACTGGGTTATTCCTTATATAACATAAGGACCATGTGTTAGTTTCTAAATTAGACTCATAGAAGCTAAAATGATGTTGGATGCAGAACTATGAGATTTTATTTAACATTTTCCTGAATCTGTATTTGGAATATTTTCTTCCATTCTCTATTGGTGGTTCAAGTTACTTTAGATCTAGGATTCTACCGAAGTCATTTTATTCCCTGTTGTTAACTAATTTCTACTAAAATGATAATTAATTAGTTTTTCAAATCTTGGGAATGAAAAATTTTAAAGTTATGTCACATCAATTGGACAGTTTATGTCACAAAAGCAAGACAATTTTTGTTTCAAGCTGAAGAACTGAGAATTAGTTAACTTTAAGATAATTTAATTTGGGGGGCGCCTGGGTGGCTCAGTGGGTTAAGCCGCTGCCTTCGGCTTGGGTCATGATCTCAGGGTCCTGGGATCGAGCCCCGCATCAGGCTCTCTGCTCAGCGGGGAGCCTGCTTCCTCCTCTCTCTCTGCCTGCCTCTCTGCCTGCTTGTGATCTCTCTCTGTCAAATAAATGAATAAAATCTTTAAAAAAAAAAGATAATTTAATTTTGTTTTTACCTTCTATATTTAAGGTTTTGACATTATTTTGATCAGAAATCTCTGTAAAACATAAGAAGTTAAAAAATATATCTATTGGATTCATAATATGTAGTGCTTATAGAAAATGCAATTCCAAAGGCTTTGAGATTCAGGAGACTACCTCAAATCATCAGAGCAATGCAAAGGCAGAATGTTACTTGCAGAATGTATAAAAAAAAAAAAAACTTGAACAACTCTTCATTTAAGAATTGCTCTAAAATATATTTAAACAATATAATTCTTTTCAAGTCTCATAAAAGAAATTGATTAACCATTCTTTTTGGCTATTCTGTTTGGGTGATTCAGATATTATGTCTCATACCCGAGTGCCTTCTCCCCTTTAAGTTCCTCACAATGGAAGACACCAAAAGGTATGTAAACAAGAACAAAATTCAAAAACAACTTGAAAACATTAGCATGTTTGGTTTTGTACAACATAAGGCAGCAAAATGTCAAAATATCTATGTAGCACTAGGAACTTCAGAAACTGATAACATGCCTGGATCATAGAGAGGATTTCTAGCACTGTTTCTCTCCTCACCTTCTCATAAACACATTCTTTCCTTTGATCTAATATGTTATACTGTTTTTTAAAAATGGAGTATGCCTTTTCTTCTAAATAGAACCAGGTATTAAGAAATGGAGGGAAAGGGGTGCCTGGGTGGCTCAGTGGGTTAAAGCCTCTGCTTTTGGGTCAGGTCATGATCCCAGCATCCTGGGATCGAGCCCCACATTGGGTTCATCAAGCAGGAAGCCTGCTTCCCTTGCTCTCTCTCTCTCTACCTGCCTCTCTGCCTACTTGTGATCTCCGTCTGTCAAATAAATAAATAAAGTCTTAAAAAAAAAAGAAGAAGAAGAAAGAAAGAAATGGAGGGAACGATATAAAAAGACTGACTACTTTGTAGCGTCAGTACATGAGTTCCTCTTCTAAGTGCTTCTAAGAAGAGGTCAGAGAATGTTGTCTATGAGGAAATGTCTTGGAAATTTGTTGAAACACACTTTTATGTCTTAGAATATGTCCATTTTTTGTAAATACTTCACAAGCTAGGAAAAATCTGTATTTTTAAATATCTATGAATATATACATATTCTTCTCCTAATGCTGGGAGCAGTCAGTGTTCAGAAAATAACTAATTGGATACATGACATTACACAGTTGTCTAAACCCAGAGAATGTACACACTGAAAAGGAACACTAATGAAAACTAAAGACACTAATAAAAACTAAAGGAAAAACTAATGAAAACTTAACACTATAGGTTAATTAATTATAACAATTGTACCATTACAGGGAAGGAAGTTCATAATGGAGAAGGCTATGCAGCTGTGGGAAAAAATGGTGTATGGCACATCTTTGTACCTTCTATATAATTTTTTCTGTGAACCTACTTTAAAAAACAAAAAAGATAACCATTAGATCAAGACAGTTGATTATGTTTTTCAAATCTTCTATATCTTTATTGATATTTGTCTGCTTTCCTTATTTGTTACTGATAGAAATTAAATTCTCCCATTATGAATACTTGCTTGTCAGGTTCTGCTCATATTTTAGTTTGATTTTTCTATTTCATTCAATTTACATATTTTGAACCTATGTTATCAAGTACTTCCAAAATAGAAATTATTAATATCTTTCTGAAAAAGTGACACTTTTATCAACATGTAATAAGCTTCTTTATTTCTAGTAATGCTTTCTACAATGAAGTCTACCTTTTTCTATAATACAGTTATACCAACTTTCTTCTCTGCTTTATATTTCCTGGTATATCTTTTCCATTCCTTTACTTTTACTCTTTCTGGGACCTTATAAACAGCACAAAACACTCTGTCTCTTGTGAACAGCAAATTGGGATTTTTTTTTAAGATTTTATTTATTTATTTGACAGAGAGAGATCACAAGTAGGCAGAGAGGCAGGCAGAGAGAGGAGGAAGCAGGCTCCCTGCTAAGCAGAGAGCCCGATGCGAGGCTCGATCCCAGGACCCTGAGATCATGACCTGAGCCGAAGGCAGAGGCTTTAACCCACTGAGCCACCCAGGCGCCCGGGATTTATTTTTAATCCAGTTTGAAACTATTTGTAACTCAAGTAGGGTATTTATGCCATTTACATTTAATTTAACTGAAGTTTTTTTTTTATGTTTTATGTTTTATGTTTTCTCTTTACCTCAATATTTTTATTTATATATTTATTTGACAGAGATCATAAGTAGGCAGAGGCAGGCAGAGAGAGAGGAGGAAGCAGGTTCCCTGCTGAGCAGAGAGCCCTACGTGGGGCTTGATCCCAGGACCCTGAGATCATGACCTGAGCTGAAGGCAGAGGCTTTAACCCACTGAGCCACCCAGGTGCCCCGTGCCTCAATATTTTCTATGTCTTTGTTTTCTTCTCTTGATTCTATATTGCTTTCCTGAGGAATTAGTGAGGCTTATTTCTTATTCTATTTTTTTCAATCCTAGGATGGAAGATAGAAAATCTTTCATTCTTTTATGATTACCTTAAAATTTTAATGTGAATATTTAATTTACTAAATTCTAAAGTAAACTGATATTTGCAACAAAACACAAGAACCTCAGAATGTTTTTACTCCTATTACCCCCTTCCTGACTCATAAATTGTTGTTCAATGATTTAGCTCTAGCTCTATTTTTACTCTTAACCCAATAAACTAGATATTACATTAAACATATGATCCCAATGTGTATGAAACCTTTCTGTAATAGTTCCATCTCTTTGTTTCTTGATGCTGCATTCTGAGCAAATTCTTCAGGGATGTTCTCCAGTTTGCTAACTGGTTTATTTCTCTTTAATTCTGCCTAACCTGCTATTTAGCTTGTACCACATTTCTGATATGTTATATATATTTTTATATATAAAAAATTTATCTCTTGTTTCTTTTTCAAATATTCCTAATTCTTTTCAATAAACAATTGAGATTTTTTCAAATATTCCTAATTCTTTTCAATAAACAATTGAAATTTGTTCCTTTGCCATACTTTCAGTGGTTTATTTCCTAAGACCATATTATTTTATATATTTTGTATTTGGTATGTGAATAGTCCAAAATTCCATTCTTGGAAATTTGATTCTGTTATTTTTTCTTCCATCGGACTCTTGCTTATGGTGACTTACTCTTCATATATTTTGTGTGGGTTTTTTTTTTTGCATATATGTTTTTCAGAAATTTATCTGTAAGAATCCTTTGAAGTCAATCTAAAATATTTTCCTCCAGAGATATGTTTCCTTCTTCCAAGGGTCTGGAGGCACAGCCAATACAGCAGCACACTAGACGAAATTCTCTACAGTTTCCACAGGGAGTATGATTTCTATTCCCAAATTCATATGACTATGGGGATGAAATTAGCAATTTCTAGAAAGATGCTTTTTCCCCACTCTACCCAGAACTAAGGTAAAAACAAATGGCTATTTCCACCATCTGTGTAATGTGGGCTTCCTCCTAGTAAATTTATGGGAGAATCAACTTTGTTCAAGAGCCTCTGATCTGACCCCTACCCTCCTCAGAGCCAGCCTTTATCCACACATACATAAGTGTGACCCTCTAAAGTGTGACCCACCCTGACAAATGCCCCCAGGCAAAGGCCAGATACAATATTTACAAGCTGCCTAGACTCATGCTTTCTCATTGTTTCTATTTTACTATAATTTTCCTTACTTCACTATTAGCTTAGCCATTTTAAAATATATTTTAATAGGCATTTTTTATAATTTTTGATAGGATATATTCTCCAGATGACTACTCCATAAGAGTACTGAAAACCAAAGTTGGCACTTTTCAATTGACGTTTTGAAAGAACTTTGGATTGGCCCCCAAGTATTCCACTGAAAACTGAGCACCTGTGGTTTTAAACACTGCCTATTTTAACAGGGAAATTCTAAAACACCAGCCTTTGTTCTTTCAAGGACTAACTTGATGAGTGGTGGATTGGTTTTGCTGTTTATCTATGAAGAGCAAATACCAGATGTTTCACTTTCAACAAACCTCATTTTTACTTCACTCTGTGTAGTGGAAGCATCATTTAGCCTATTTACAAATATGGATAACAAAATACCAGAATACATGGGTCACCGTGAGGAGTTGGATATCAAATCCATAAGTGGAAATGAAGGGAATGGAGTCCGGTCATCTCTTTCATTGTCCTTTGCTCTTACTATGCAGGCTGTATAATCCTACACAGATTAGAACTAGTTCATTTGTAAATAAAAACTGTACTCAGAAATATCTTAGGCTTATCACATGAGTATCTGGCAAAAATGTAATAGGAGTCCTGGAAAAACACTTTGTACATAAGTGTGGAGATGAATGCCCCATCTTAAAAAGAAAAAGGAGGGAGGCTTATAAATGCTGATGCAAGTAATAAGGTTAAGAAGAATCTGTTCATTTTTCCAGACTTGCACCAGTGCTCTTGAATGATGAGCAACAACGCATCAGCTGCATCATATGTCTGTGTCTTGAAACTGTCACACATCCATAATAGTTCTTACTGCACCAGCCTGATAACATCTTCTGAGGGATTTGTCTGTCTTGACTAAAGCACAAATAAAGTGATGGTTGGAAAGGGCACATTTTAATCAAAGTTGGATGCTTACACTCTGAGACAAGGGCAGCAATAAGAAAAAGAAAAATTAGTGTCAGTTTCTCCTTGATGTCTCAGGAATTTAGTAAACATCCACTGCCATTCTCATATATTTGGTTCCCAGAATGTGCTCAGTCCAGTTCCCTACGACTCTGAGAGTTGCCTTGGGAAAGATAACAGAACTTGGCAAGGGCAGACAGGCAGACTCCATGGGTCCTAACAGAGCAGTGGGAAGTTTCTCACAGCACCTCCCTTGACTTCTGTCCTTGGGGTCATGAGTGGACCTCAGCTCGTTCTCAGTGTTGCAGCATTTACCCAGAGCACCACACATCCATAAGAGGGTCTAGGTTCAACCCCACACCAAAAAGGTCGGAATCTTGCTAGGAGCCAAGCAGACACAAGGTGCAAGTAATAAGATAAAGATTAAGAACCTGCCTCTAGGGCGCCTGGGTGGCTCAGTGGGTTAAGCCGCTGCCTTCGGCTCAGGTCATGATCTCAGGGTCCTGGGATCGAGTCCCACATCGGGCTCTCTGCTCAGCAAGAAGCCTGCTTCCCTCTCTCTCTCTCTCTGCCTTCCTCTCCGTCTACTTGTGATCTCTCTCTGTCAAATAAATAAATAAAATCTTTAAAAAAAAAAAAAAAAAAAAGAACCTGCCTCTACTTTTCCCATCAAGTTGCCTCTCAGTTCCCAGAAAATCAACTCCAAGCCAGTCTCAAATCCATCCATCTCATCAAGTGATTGGCTCCAGGGTCTTTGTCCTGATACTACCTCTGTAATAAGGTCAAGATCACCATTCCAAGTTCTATTACTGGCTCTATACTTGTAAATTTCGAAGTGGCACTTACAGAAAATATGAACCTCTCTCTCTTGCTTAAAATAAATGACCTCACCTAGCACAATTTTGATGTGTTTTTATGCTGAAGGACCCCACTTCCCGTCATGGGTAAGGATGTGAAGGCTCACCTTACTCTCCTACAGCATAATAACCACCCTTGAACAGGATGCCAAATAAAACAAGACAAAACAAAAGTCTCAGACCAATCATCATACCATATCCATAGGGACAAAATCCTAAATGACATTTTATGTGGACATTGAATCCAAATAAAAGAACATGGATGAAAAGATGTCGCCAAGCCAAATCTTCATCATTACTTCCTTGGACGGTCTAGAATTCTGGAAACAAAAAGCCTAAGAGTATCTATTTGAATTCCTGTCTGGCCTGAGTTCCTCCACTCCTGAAGTTACAGAAAACGAGGAGGTAGGTAGGCCGGGATTCACTAAGGGAAGGAACATAAAGGCAGCAGGAGCCCCCTTAGTAAATAATCTGTCCATTTACCTTATCTGTTGCACCATTTCCTCTAAAAATCAGCTGTAAGCTCCCAATCATCCGATCGGGAAGGACTCCAATTGCTGTTGCTCTACATGGGAGGCAACAAGCATAGACGAGGGCCCTCACTGCTGTTCAACTTCTGCATCCTTCCTAACACTCAACCATTTCACCAGAGATCTGCAAGTGGGAAGACCAGCATGGATATCTACAAATGCCTAGGCAGATTCAGCAACACACCCCAATAAGCACCTGATGTCTACAGCGAGGTTTCTGTAACTCTCACACCGTGCACTGAGTCTGCCACAATGAGCATCTCTAAAGAAGATTCAATATGACAATGAGGCAAAGGGAGATTCAGGCAAGGAGACGGAAGACTGGCTCCAAAGACACCACTGGCAGATGGGGAAGAAAGAAGCAGAGGACTAGAGGGCACTGTATTCTGAAAGATGGTTTTCCTAATCAGCTTTTTAATTTTTAAAAAAGTTTATGACCACTTTCAGAATATTTGAAAATAGGAAAAAGCAGTCACCCATAATTGCAAAGCTTAATGATATTTTCCTGCTGAATTAAATTCCTAGGAGTTGTCCTTATGGATCTGGTTTTCTGTCCAAGTCTTACTGTCATGTTTTCGCCTCCTCATGCACAGTCTTCATTTTTCCTGACTCAATGTCTTCTAAAACTTTCTCTCTGGGCCATTTTCTCCAGACACAATATGCACCTTGGCTACACACTTGTTTCATGGCCTAGGCTTCCTCTGAAATGAGTCCATTGAAAGGGCTCTCAACAAACTGCAGAATATGTGTTCTTGTCACTCTTGTTCTTGGTGCCTCCTATCCTTTTTCTCTACCTCTTTCTGCTTCTGTACCTTCCCACCCTGGACTGGGCCAGGACTGCTTACTCCTAGAAGAGGAAAAGAATGATTCTTTCTTCCTGGTAGGAAGAAGAACAATTTTTGTTCTGCTGTGGTGAAAATTATGTTATCTCCTTAGCTTCCAGAAGTTTCTTTGAAAGGACTTCCCCCTTCTCCCTGAAATCCAAGTAAGTGCTGCAAATTACACTTCCTGTTCCCCACTGCAAATAGTTTGCAGCAATTATACGGCAGGGCAAGAGAACGTTTTGCCCCTAAGATTACGGCTACACCTGTTAGAGATCTCATTATTATAAATTAGTCAAATACTTCTACCAGTACATACCAGTTAAACTTGTAATATAGAGAAATTTTAATGAAACAAGGATTAACCCTTTGAGACTCCTATGATGCTTGTTTTGAGTTATAATTAAAGGAATCACGTACACTGAGAGGCATATATGAGCCACAATACCATTGCACAAAACATCAATTTAATTTCTTTAATAAAATTATATCTGACTCTACGCTCCAATCATTAAAATGATAAGATCTTTGATCTCTCCTGTTATTGTTGTATATGTGGTTTTTTTGTTGTTTTGTTTTTTGCTTTGTTTTGTTTTGTTTTTGGAGGTGGGGGAAAGGTCTATTTCCTTAGGACAAACTCAAACTCGGAAGAACCTCTGGGAAACCCAAAAAATGAGGCACAAGTCTGACCCTTAGGCCACTGTGACCAGTGTATTAATTTCCTACTACCTTTATAATAAAGGACCACAAACTTAGTGGATTAAAACAATACAAATTTATTATCTTACAGGTTTGGAGGTCAGAAGGCCAGAATGGGTCCCAGGGCCAAAATCAGGGTACTGATGAGGCTGCATTACATTAGGAGGCCTTTCCTTGCCTTTTGCAGCTGCTAGAGTCTGCCTATACTCTTTGACTCGTGGCCCTCTTCTGCCCTCAAAGCCAGCAATCTCATCACTCCTACCTTTGCTTCTATCCTTACATCTCTGCCATTGCCTCTCCTGCTTCCTTCTTTCCCTCATTAGGATCCTTGTGATGACACTGTACCCATCCAGATAAATCCAACATCAACTGCCCTTCTCGAGATCTTTTACCAATCATATCCATAAAGTCCCTTTTGCCATGTAAAATATCATAGTCACAGTTTTATGGGACTGGGACATGGATGTCTTTGTCACGACATGACATGATACCATGTCATGGTACTGCTGCTGGCATTCATTCCCCTCTGTCCATCAGACACTACTGTCCTAGCTGTCCACAGAAGCCCTTCATCATGACTCCCTCTACTCAAACAGGCTCAGCCTCAGATCTTGTCTTCAGTAGCCCAGTCACTGGGTCTGGAACCATCCTTAAGCCACTGGCCTAGTGGGATCCTTGCAGCACACAGGGCTTATATCTCTGTTACTGGTGGATCCCCCAAACCCATCTCCTTTCGAAAAAGCTTTCTCTCTGATATGCTGGGCTGTCTTACTCCTCCATAACCCCCAACATGAGCCCCAATGACCCTCTTCAAAGACCTTCAGATCCCCCAAAATCCTATGTAAGGGATTGTCCTCAGATGCTTGGTAACGTCTAATGTGGCAGTAAAACAGAAAAGTTTTTTAATAAGAGTCTCTAAGACAAGAGCTTAGACTCAGACCCTCTGAGGGTTGTCTTCCCTCTTGAGAGTTATAAAAGTAAAAATAATTCCTTTTCTTTATATCTTCTACAGAACATATGAAAATTTTGATAAAATTTTATGTCTCATCTATAGGAAAAAAATTCCTGGGCACCTGGGTGGGTGGCTCAGTCATTAAGTGTCTGCATTCTGCTCAGGTCCTGATCCCAGGGTCCTAGAATCGAGCCCTGCATCAGGCTCCCTGCTTGGCGGGAAGCCTGATACTCCCACTCCTACTCCCTCTGCCTGTGTTCCCTCTCTTGCTGTGCCTCTCTCTGTCAAATAAATAAAATCCTTAAAAAAAAATTTCTAAGACAAAAGTGAACAAGGGCAAAGTATTAGAAACTGGTATGACTAAGCAAGAAGAACATATACAACAGAATTAGCAGAATTTCATTCAGTCCATTTTCAATTAAATACAAAAAAACCATTATAACACTGATATTAGAGACAATCAGAGGCAATCCACAGTAGAAGAAAATTTTACTTAATATGTAATAATTCCAGTCTTACCCAACAGCCCTTTTTTTAATCTATAAAGTTTCTTTCTTTCTTTCTTTCTTTCTTTCTTTCTTTCTTTCTTTCTTCCTTCCTTCCTTCTGTCCTTTCTTTCTCTTTCTTTCTTTCTTTCTTACAATGGGGTTCTACTCCTGTTGGAAATGCTTTGAAAAACAGCAGGAAACAAAGAAGTTGGAAAAGGAAAGGAAGTGAACAATCGAACAGAAAAGAAATTCTTTTGTAAGGTCTTACAAAACACAGAACTAAACCTATTACATCTTTGAAATTGTACCATTTCTTCTAGGAATGCAGAAACTGAAACACACATCCAAAGAGCTACTGGAGCCTGGGGAGAAAGGCACAAAAGCTTAATCTTGGGTTCTCAAAGGTTCAATTCCATTACAGAAGCTTCATTTATAGTAGCTAAGAACTGAAAATAACCCACAGATGTGACAACAGATAAATAAATTGTGAGATTTTCATGCAATCATTTTTATTCAGCAATAACAATGAAACCTATAATATGGATGACTCTCTTATACACATTGAATGAAAGAAGCCAGATTCTGGGGAGTGCATATTGTTAAGTTTCATATTTTATAGATAGGCAAAAGTAATATGTGGTGAGAGAAGACATAACAGTGGTTACCACTAGAAAATGGGAATGGACAGCAGGATTCCAGACAACAAGTAATGTTCTATAAATTTTTCTGAACGGTGGTCACTCTGGTATATTCACTTTCTGAAACTTTTTTGAGCAGTAGACTCAAAAATGGGTGCTCTTTATACCACATATGTTACATTTTTAAACTTAAAACAAGTCTACAGTAAAAGAAAACAAAAAAGATAATTTGTAAGAACAAAGCGTTCATTAGATTTAGGAAAAGAGAAGTTACCTTTAGGTGAGAGTAGATTTGTGGTGAAGTGCAGGGTGGGGAGATTCAAATGGGCACAGGCATGAAAGAGACATGAGAACATTGAGAAAATACTTTCCCTGAAGTGTATAAATGGGAAGAAAAACAGGAGACACATATACATATAATTTGCTTAGGAGGGAAGTGACTAAAGCATCTTATGCTGATGGGAAAAATTTAACAGAGAAAAAGATATTGAAGATAGAGTAGAGAGGGAAAGGTTGAACACAATTTAATACCTCAGACTATAGAAGAGATGAGACTTAAAGGGTAGAAAAAACTTTGGTCTGTGAAGAGAGATAACAGTTCCATGGAAGCAAAAGAAAGGAGTTAAACAACATGGGAGTAGGGGTGCCTGGGTGGCTCAGTGTGTTGAGCCTCTGCCTTCAGCTCCGGTCATGATCTCAAGGTACTGGGATCAAGCCCCGCATCTCTGCTCTCTGCTCAGTGGGGAGCATACTTCCCCCTCCCCCTCTGCCTGCCTCTCTGCCTACTTGTGATGTCTCTCTCTCTGTCAAATAAATTTTTTTAAAAATCTTAAAAACAAGAACAAAAACGAAAACAACAAGGGAGTATATATATGTAAACTGATAATTTGTCCACTGTGTTTTCTGTTTTATTGCTTTGGGTTGTTTTTGTTTTTGCTATTTCCAACAGTTTAAATTGTCCAACTGGGGGCACCAGGGTGTCTCATTCAGTTAAGGGTCTGACTCTTGGTTTCAGCTCAGGTCATGATCTCACAGTACTGAGACTGAGCCCCAAATCGGGCTCCCTGCCCAGCACAGAGTCTGCTTGAGATTCTCTCCCTCTCCGTCTGTCCCTCCCCGCTCAAGCTCTCTCTCTCTTTCTCCCTACAATAAATAAATAAATATTTTTTAAAAATAATAAATAAATAAGTAAATTGTACCCAACTGGTGACTTCTCTTTTTCTGTGAGAGACAGATCATCATTTGAGTAATGGACACAGACATTAGACCCTGTAAGGGTTAAGAAAGGTTTGAGAGAGGGGGAAAGAAGCTGGTTAGATAAATATAGGAAAATCACTAGGCTGTTTTGTGGGGCCCAATTCAATGTCATAAAGGCATCAGATCTCCTCCTGGATTTTCTGTCTTGATACCCCTAGGATATATTTTGTTCAATGAAGTAGGTTGGAGAGCAGGAGGGTTTTCTCTTTTAAACATGTTTTTGTCATGGTTCTCAACACATGTATTGAATAATTCATCCTTTGCCCACTGCTTCTAAATGATAAGATAAGCATTTATATACTTAGAACTGCCTCTGGATTTTCTATTCTAATCCTCTGATCTGACTTTCTCTTCAAGCTCTAGTAAATTATTTAGAGATACTGCTTTATAATATATTAATATGTGGTAAGACATGTATCTCTTAATCATTTTTTGTATAGTTCTTCCAGTTTATGGTATGAAATTAGAATCCATACATCTAATTTTCAATTTTGACAAAAAGTTTTACCCTGTTTATTTTTTATCATTTCTATGCAAATTTGACAGTAGTGTATTACACATATGAGCTCTTGATCTCAATTCAGTTTTTTTTAATCTGAACTCATTGTTTAACACAATTTTGTGTTTCTAATTTACTTTAGTATTTTTAACTTCCAAAAGATCATTCTGTTTGGTCATCCCTTGCCTTCCAATTTGCAGATGAGCTTAGTCACTTCAAAATGTGTTATTTCTGCTTGAGCAACATAAAACACTGAAGTTTATGAAATAACAGTAATTTCGGTTTTTTCTCTTTGCTACTTTGCCTGACTTGATGACTCTTCCATATAAACTTCCATACTCTTCCAGAATAACTCTGCCAAGTTCCAATAAATATAGCTAGTATTTTACTGAATTTATTATGTACATTAATTTGGGAAGGATGAGCATCTTCCCTATATTGACTTTCCTCATCTTGAATATGGTACGTCTTTCATTTCCCCCCAAAAGGGATCCTGCCTAGTTTTTATTTAGATTAATCTTATCTCATATTTTCATTCATGCTGTGAATGTATACTTTAACCAGTTAGTTCACATGTTTGAGCGTCAGAACTACCTGTGACGCTCCTCAAAAATATAGAGCCCAAGCCATTAACTCTACTGATTCTAATTTTAAAAATGGGGGTGATTTGTGACCATATCCCTTTTTTACAAGTAATTTTGATGCACATCCAAGATTAAGAACATATGAAAAAATGTAGAAAAATAGAAAGTAGTTTTGGTTTTTTTTAAGATTTTATTTATTTATTTGACAGAGGCGCAGAGAAACAGGCAGAGGGTGAGGGGGAAGCAGGTCCCCTGATGAGCAGAGAGCCTGATGCGGGGCTCGATTCCAGGACCCTGAGATCATGACCTGGGCCGAGGCAAGGCTTAACCCACTGAGCCACCCAGGTGCCCCAAAAGTAGGTTTTATAATGCTTTCCATACTGACTTTTCCAACTTGATTTTTTAAAAACGTATTGTCTCTAATTTTCACTTATGTATTTTTACCCTTAACATTTGTCCCTTCTGTTAATTAAAATGTCCTTTAAATGCCAATTTGTTACCTGCATTGTATTCCATCTTATGGATAAATGTAGCACAACTTACTTAACTGTTCTCCATGTTTTCCCCCATTTTGTCATAAGCTTGTACAACATTACCTCTGTTTGGGTCAATAGAGAAAACAAAAGTAAATAACCCAGAATCCTAAATATGTCATTATTTTTCACTAAAATTTTCAAGCATAGACACCTTTGTTTAACTCATAGGCTTTACCACGTGACCTAGATGATGTCACAACAAATGAAACTCTACTCTATACCTTTAGTTTTACTTCTTAAATCCATACCAGGGTAGATACACTTAATGAAATAGTTCTTGTTGCTAAAATGAAGCAGAAACTGTGATATAACTAAATACTTAAGTAAATACTAGAGAAAGTTTTACTGGTATAATAATATGGATTGAATGCTTCCCCTTATAATTTATAACAAAATTATGCAAATATTGTGCTATGAAATCTAATGGAAAGACTTCTAGGCTGAAATGAATTTATAAATCATGTATATTCATACAATATATATAATTTTACAGTACAATTATAATAAATGAACTTAAAGTACATGTACGAACATAGGTAAATATAAAAAATATGATCAGAGCAATTAAAAGCAGTTGCAAAATGGTGCTTACTATTCAATCTACATAAGTATTTGCAGTTTCAGAACAGTGCTGTATACTGCATAAGAGCTAATACATATGAATTAGGAGTATGGAAGAATATGTGGGAATGATTAAAATTCAATTCAGAAATAGTTACCTTGGGGAAGAGAAGAATAAATATGAGAAAATTAAGGAGTATAGGGGAGTATATATTTTAACTGTATCTGCAACATTTATTCTTCCAAGCAAAAAGAAAAATAGAGCCCAAACCTGCCAAGTGTTAGGATGAAAAGATAATGGGTGATAGTTTCATGAACATTTGTTATGCTAATTTTTATACTTTGGTATTTGTTCAGCATTTTTTTTTAAATCACTGAAATAATAATTCAAAGCACTAACTTCTAATGTTGATATTAATGTTCCTATTTGATCTGGAACACATTACTTTATCTGTTCTCAGTAAAATGAAATGTTAATATTTGTCCTTCCTCACTTTACACAGATGATAATTGGCTAAAGCAACTATAACTATAAAGCACATCAGGTTTTATGTAGAAATAAAACACTTAAATCAAGAAGAAAAATCTTTTTTCCCCTCTAGTAAAGAACCACTAATCTACAGGAGCAAGAAAAAAATCAATTGAAGGCCATATAACTTAAAAGTGATGCAATTCATCTTCTTTTGTTGCTCTCTTATTAAACAGAGTAAAACAAACATTCTACTTATTGGACTTTTTTAAATTAACAAGAAACATTAAATGGTATCCAATAAATGTAAAAAATACAAAATAAACTTCCATTTTGTATTATTTTTAGAGAAAAAAAAACAGATGAAGGACACCTCCTTCATCTGATAAAGTAGAATAGGGGATAAGGGCTAAGTAGAGGGACAGGGACAAAGGGACTCAAACAGAAGAAAAGTGAGTCATTGGTCCTAAAAGAGAAACATGCAGATCATCCATGCACATACAAAGCAGCACCTACAAATAAATAAGCACTGAGAAAACATCCAAGAGGCCCTCAGTTATGAAAGAGGGAACATCAGAATCACAATACACATCTAGACTTGTTTGCAGCCTCCACCGGCTTTATATAAAAACCACTCCATTCCTGAGTTCCAGTTGAAAACAGTGATGTAAGAAGACTCTCAGCTCACCTCCTCCACAGAACACACCAAATTATACCTATTAATAGAACAATCCCTCCTGAAGAAAAACTGAGGGCTGACTGATCAGCTACTGAACAACCAAAGATGGAAAGAATGGCAAGAGAAGAGCAAGACAGATGGAGACATGCTCCCCTTTAAAATACTGATGAGCATATACACCCACAGCTCTAGCCAGCCAGCAAAAGTCACCAAGCATACATAATCCACATAGAGGACATCAGACAAAAGACCATTCCTTCTACTTTTGGAGAAGTAGGCATTTCTTCTAAATCATAGAAACAAACACAGAAAGTCAAGCAAAATGGGGAGACAGAGGAATATGCTCCAAAAGAAAGAATAAGAAAAAAAGGTCAGAAAAAAAACTAAATGAAAGAGAGATAAGCAATACACTTGATAAAAATTTTAAAGTAATGATCATAAAGATACTCTCAGGGATGGAAGAATAAGAAAATTTAGTGAGAACTTCAATAAAGAGATAGAAAATATTAAAAAGAATCAGAATTGAAGAATGTAATAACAGAAATAAAAAATACACTAGAGGAAATCAACAGTAGATTAGAGGATGCATGAGAATATATCAGGAATCAGGAAGGCAGAGTAATGGGAAGCACACAAGCTGAATAGGAAAAAGAGAAGAATTTTGCCTTTAATGAGGACAGATTAAGAGATCTTTTAGACAACATCAGGCAAATAAACATTCACATTATGTGGTTCCTAGAAGACAGAAAGAAATGTGTAGAAAACTTGTGAAGAAATGGTAACTGAAAACTTTTCTAACCTAGGGAGGAAAATGGACACCTAAGTCCAAGAAGCAAAAAGAGTTCCAAACAATATGAACCCAATGAGGTTCACACCACAGCACATAATAATTAAAATGTTAAAGGTTAAAGATCAAGAGAGAATCTTAAAAGCAGCAAGAAACAAAAAGTTTCCCACAAGGAAAACACTATAAAACTATAGGCTGACTTTTCAGCAGAAACTCTGCAAGCCAGATGAGAGTGGCACGATATATGCTCAGAGGGCTGAACAGAAGAGACCTACAACCAAGAATACCCTACCCATCAAAGTTATCATTCAGATTTGATGGAGAGATTAAAGAGTTTCCCAGACAGTCAAAAGATAAAGGAGTTTATATGAACCAATAAACCAGACTTGCAAGAAATGTTAAAGAGATTTCTTTAAGTGGAAAAGCAATGGCCATAATTAGACATAAGAAAAATATGAATAAAAAATGTGAAACATGACAACATATACATAAGATGTGGAGGAGAAAACAAAAAGGGAAGAGAAAGTCAAAAAGAAAAAAAAAGTTTTTTTTCTGTTCCTTTTTTTTAATATATTTGAACTGAAATGAATATCAAATTAATACAGACTGCTATTTACTTAGCATATTATACATGAACCTCCTGCTAACCACAAACCCCAAAGCTATGATAGATACACAAAAAATAAAGAGAAAGGGAGCAAAAAACCAAAACAAAACAAAAAAAACCATTATAGCTACTCATCAATTATAAAGAAAGAGAGCAAGCAAAGAAAAAGGGAACAAAGAACTACAAAACAACCAGAAAACAATTCTTTTAAATGGCAATAAGTATATACCTATCAATTACTACTTTAAATATAAATGGTCTAAATGCTCCAATCAAAAGACATAGATTGGCAGAATGGATAAAAAGAATAAGACCCATCTATATGCTGCCTATGAAAGATTGACCTCAGACCTAAAGATGCATACAGACTGAAAGTGGAGGGATAGAGAAACATTTACCATGCAAGTGAAAGTGAAAAAAAGTCAGAGTAGCAATACTTACACCAGGTAAAATAGACTTTAAAACAAAGAGTGTAAACAAGAGACCAAAAAAAGGGCATCACATAGTGTAAATGGATCAACCCAACAAGAGGATAAAACAATTTTAAGTATCTACATACCCAGTGCTGGAGCACCTAATACATAAAGTAAATATTAGTGGGTATGAATGGAGAAATTGATAGTAACAAAATAATAGTAGGGGACCTTAACACTCCACTTACATCAATGGATAGATCACCCAGACAGAAAATCAATAAGAAAACAATGGCTTTGAAAAACTCTTTAGTCCAGATGGACTTTACAGATATATACAAAACAGTCCATCAAAAAATAAGACAATTCATGTTCTTCTCAAGTACACATAGAACATTCTCTAGAAGAGATCACATTTTAGTCCATAAAACAAGCTTCAATAAATTAAGAAGATTGAAATCATAACATGTACCTTTTTCTTGAGTGTATAACCTGTCTGTATACATTGACAATTAGCTAGATTTCCCATTTCTGTTTTCTGTTTGCCTTTTCCAGCTTAATAACACTATCTTGGTCTCTCATCATAGATGGTCTGCTTATCTGGGAAATGTTGCTACACCATCTGAATGCTAGATGTGCTTCCTAAACTGATTATTGCATTTGCATCTTCAGCTAAGGTAATTCCCTGAGTTTTTAGGTAAGTCTGATTCTAGGTTCTAGTCTCCCCATCCATGGCCAGATATATCCTGAGATAAGAGGGAATATACCCACATCTCTGTAAAGGAGCAACTTGGGACCTCTACCTAGGGTGACCATTCATCCTAATTTGTCTGAGACTGTCCAGGGTATTTATGAACACTGCTCTCTCTCATTCCCAGACACTTGGAGATAGGCTCCTAGCCACTATCAGCCATGTGGTCCCCACTTGATAACACTCATATTCCTCCCACAGGTGTTATCTCCCAATGACCCCAAGGCTGCAAATACCAACTCTCCCAAGTACTGCTATACTCTCCAGATTCCTCAGTATACCCATGACACATTTTGAGCAAACAAATTTGGGGACAATTCTCCTTTTTATTCCACTTTTTCCAACAATGTTTATTTTTTATTAGCACTGTGCTAGTCACTAGGGCTACAATGGTTTGTGAAGATGGACATAGTAACTGCTTCCAAAGAGCTTAGAGTTTAGTGAGAAGAATATCTAACATTTACTGATAGTATTCCAGGAATTATGCTAAATATGTTATCTGTATTTGCTCCTTCATTGTTACAAGACCAGGAGGTATACATTTACATTGTCACTATTTTCTAATGTGCTGTAGTACAATGAATAATGACCACTCAAAAATTTTAGGTCCTAATTCCCAGAACTTGCTAATGTTACCTTATAAAGGAAAAGACTCTTTGCAGATGTGATTAAGTCAAGGTTCTTGACATGAGAAGATTATCCTAGATCATCTACATGTGTTCTAAATCCGATCATAAGTATTTACTGTAAGAGAGAGCAGAGGGAGATTTCACACAAGAGAGACAGAGACAAAGGAAAGGAATATAAAGACAGGTAGAGCTTGGAATGATGCAACCACAAACCAAGGAATTCTAGAAAATTCCAGTAACCACCAGAAGCTAAAAGAGTCAAATAACAAATTCTCTCCAGAGCCTAAGGAAGCATGGTCACACCAACCCCTTAATTTTGGAATTCTGGCCTCCAGAACTGTGGGACAGTAAAATTCTGTTTGCCACATTTGTAAAAATGTGCTATGGCAGCCACAGAAAAATAATACAGCTGGGAAACTGAGGCTTAGTGAACTAATTTGTCTAAGGTCACATTTTCCAGAATTTTATAGAGCTGGGATTAGAACTCAAGGAAATGTCTCCAGAACTCTCTCTTAGCAACTAGGGTAAAGCACTCACTCTATCTCTTCACCCTTCTGGGCAGCAAATCCATGATGTCTGTGTCTCAGAATCTCAAAAAAATTTTTATACAAAAAGCTTATTCAGGCAGCCTTTCTTCCTACAGTTCAGGTAGAAATTATTGGGGGTGGGCTGATATATATGAACAATCCCTTCCACACACTCCATGCTCCTTCTCTTCCACTGGCTCTGTGTCTTTCTGTGTCTGTCCTCTCTCTTTCCACCAAAACAAAAATCCTCATGAGAAGAGACTCTTGCAAATCAACTTCTGTGAGCCTACCAACAGTTCCATAATTAGGTAAAAGAATGAGTTCAAACATTAAGGCCCTAGATTTATGTTACCTGTCAAAAATGTATCTCCAGATAATTAATAAACTCCCTAGATATATAAATATTAGATAAAGAAGGAAAATAGAAAACCAGTCATAGGAACAGTCTCAAAGTAAACTAAGCCATTCCCTGGATTCTTCCTTACTATTGTATTTTACATGTTTCTGCGTGTCTAACATGTTCAAGATCTCACTTGTGTTGCAATTATTCCAGTGCCTCCATCTATACTTTCCAATTTAACGAACTGACCATTTCTTGAAAGAGCATCACTGAAATATGCATTATGCAGAATATTTTTAAGGAAACTTTGCACAACCAAGAATCACTTTTTTTTTTATTGCAGCTAACAGAACTGATTTGAGGTGTCTCTCTAGAGTAATAGATTCAATTTTGTGAAACATTAGGAAAACCAGAAATGGTTCAATGTTTCTGAATATGGAGGGAAGGGTTTCATTTTACTTCATCTTGGGCTCTGAGCTCAATAGGCCTATCTGATTGCCTCTGAATGCAATGTTGCAGCACACAGAGATATTTTTTGATTTCATACATCATTTATAACTTCTATAGCAATTCTATAAAACCAATACACATTATTCTTCCAAACCAAAGAAGCACTATCCTGATTTTGTTATTCTACTGGTCACTGGGCCTTCCATTCAAGCATAAGTAGCTTGTATATCTTTCTATAAAGAATGCTGACAAGTTTTCAAAACACCATCATGCAATTTTATCCCAGCCTGCACTCTCCTCTCACTGCTTCTTCACTTCCTTTCTCCCTCCACTTTTAATTACAGGTGTTTTCTGAGGTTTAACTCGGAAACTCCTTTCCTTTTTCTATATATTCAGTTGCCTTTCTTGCAATCACGGTGCCACCTCTGGTCTCAAATATCACGTGTACTCAATATTCTCTCCTACATCTGATTTCTAAAAAATTAAAATAAATAGAACACAAGATATCTTAAATATGATCATGCTTGAAAGGAAACAATAGTGGCACTGTCCCCAATTAAGTCAAGAACAAGGTAAACACAGCAAATAATTCCACTGCCATTTTTACATTGTTCTGGAAGAACTAGCCAATACAATTAGGTAAGACAAACAAATGAGATACATAAAAATTGTAAAGGGGAAGGTAGAATTACCTCTCCTCCAGGTGACATGAACATACAGGACCATTGTGTTTCACTACCCCAGGGACTATCACCACCACTGTAGACTTATTGTGCAGTGTAGCAGACTGGCATGACAGCATTCCTGGAAAACCAATAGAATCTAGTGAAAAACTACTATAAACAGTAAGACAATTTAGTAAGATGGCTGGAAAAGAAATAATATACAGCAAACAATGGCTTTCATGTAAAAAAAATCACTAGTTAGAATATGTGATGGAAGAAAAGAATAGCAACAGAAAGTATTAAATACATAAGAATAAAGCTGACATGTGGGACGCCTGGGTGGCTCAGTTGGTTAAGCAGCTGCCTTCGGCTCAGGTCATGATCCCAGCATCCTGGGATCGAGTCCCACATCAGGCTCCTTGCTCATCGGGGAGCCTGCTTCTCCCTCTGCCTCTGCCTGCCATTCTGTCTGCCTGTGCTTGCTCTCTCTCCCTCTCTCTCTCTCTGACAAATAAATAAATAAATAAAATCTTTAAAAAAAAAAAAAAAAGAATAAAGCTGACATGGAAAGGGCAACAGAAGACTTCTGGTTTCCAGTCCAGCTTATAAAGAGCTTAGAAGTTGTCACTCTGCCCTAACGAGTAAAAAGCTGAACAAACTTCAGTAAAACAAGTAAAAAGCTTGAACAAACAAAATTCAGCAACTCTTCTAGATCTGTCAGAGAAATAAGGTAACAAGAACAGATCACTATCCACCCCACCCCAGCCCCGGCAAATGAAAAAAAATACACGGAGAATACAGAGAATCACAATTCACCAGAGCAGAAACCCAGAAGAAGAACTTCCCCAGAATGCAGTATCAGGGTAGGAAAACTGAAACTGTAACTGAAAAAATGCAGGAGGCTCAGTGTACAAAATTCTGAGAGTTAAAATCTCTAGGGGGCCCAACTCATAGGGAGGACCCCACAGTTTTGTAGGGTTTACCTCCAGGAGCCTTACCAGGTTCTCACAGTGAAAATGAGACAAAATATGCCTTCTAGCAAGGGGAAAGGAAAAGTGGTAATTTTTTATACACCAGAGAATTCCATTATTCTGAAAAAAATTTGCCATCAAGAGAAATTATTTTACCAGACCCTAATCTACTGGGATTTTGTCAGAGCCCAAGTGACCTAACTCTTAGAACAAATAAATGAATTCAATAAAGTTGGAGGATACAAAATCAATAAACAAATATCAGTTGCATTTTTATATACTTATAATGAACTATCAGGAGGAGAATTAAGAAAACAATTCCATTTGCAACTGCATCAAAAGGAATAAAATACTTAAGAATAAACTTAACCCAGGAGGTGAAAGACTTATACAATGAAAATTCAAAGACATGAATAAGGAACTGAAGAAGACACAAATAAATGGAAATAATACTTCATGATCATGAATTGGAAGAATTAATATTGTTAAAATATCCATATTACCCAAAGCCATCCACTGATTCACTCCAAACCCAATCAAAATTCCAATGGCACTTTTCACAGAAATAAACAATTCTAATATTTGAATGGAGTCACACAAGAACCAGAATAGACACAGGAATCCTGAGAAAGAAGAACAATGCTGGAGGCAATTATGTTTTCTGATTGCAAACTACATTACAAAGCTATAGTAATTACAACAGTATGGAAATGGTATTTAAAAAGACCACATAGATCAACAGAACAGAACAGAGAGCCCAGAAATAACCCAACACATACATGATCAATTAATTTACAACAAAGAAGCCAAGAATATACAACAGAGAAAGGACAGTCTCTCTGATAAATGGTACCAGGAAAGCCACTGGAGAGCCATATGCATGCAATGCCGAGCACCATCTTACACTGTGCACAAATATCAACCCCAAGTGGATTAAAGATTTGAATATAAGATCTGAAACCATAAGACTCCTAAAAGAAAACATATAGCTATACTATAATCCAGTAATTCCACTTCTTCGTATATATACAAAGGAAATGCAAACAGGATCTTTACTAGATATCTATACTTCCCTATGCTTAATGCAGCCTTATTCACAATAGCCAAGATATGGAAGCAAGCTCTGTCTGTCAATGGAGAAATGGATAAACAAGATGTGAGATATATATATATATATATATATATATATATATATATATATATATATATATGGAATTGGAATATTATTGAGGCATGAGAAAGAAGGAAATTGCCATTTGCAACAACATGGATGCACCGTGAGAACTAAGTGAAATAAATCAAACAGAGAAATAAATACTATAGGATACCACTTATATGTGGAATCTAAAAAAGACAAACTCACAGAAACAAAAATCAAAGAAGTAGTCACCAGGGACTGAGAGTGAGGTGGGGAGAATGGGGAGACATTGTTCAAAGGATACAAGCTTCCAGTTATGAGTAAGCTGTGGAGATCTACAGTACACCATGGCAATTATAGTTAATAATACTATATTATATACTTGAAAGTTGCTAAGAGGGTAGATCTTAAAAGTTCTTATCACACATACAAAAAAAATGCTAACTATGGGATGTGATGGAAATGTTAGCTAACACCATGGTAGTTATCATTTTGCAATATTTAATATATGCAAATACAATCTTTGTTTTGCTTTCCCCACCTGTCATGCTCATAACGAAAAGCTTACATCAAAAGTTCAAGTCTCGGGGCACCTGGGTGGCTCAGTGGATTAAGCCTCTGCCTTCAGCTCAGGTCATGATCTCAGGGTCCTGGGATCGAGCCCCACATCGGGCTCTCTGCTCAGCAGGGAGCCTGCTTCCTCTTCTTCTCTCTGCCTGCCTCTCTGCCTACTTGTGATCTCTTTGTCAAATAAATAAAATCTTTATTAAAAAAAAAAGTTCAAGTCTCAAACCATAAGAGACTCTTACTGTCACAAAACAAACTGAGGGGGGCCGGGGGAAGGGGGTTAGGGAGAGGGTGATGGGGTTATGCACATTGGGAGGGTATGTGATATGGTGAGTGCTGTGTAGTGTGTAAACCTGGCGATTCACAGACCTGTACCCCTGGGGCTAATAATACATTATATGTTAATTTAAAAATTTTTTAAAAATTTTTAAAAAGTTCAAATCTCTTACATTTCAATGCCTTCCAAAAATAAATGCATTTGTGAGTGAGGGGGGACAACAAAAACTTAATATGCATGTACCCTGACATTGTTTATTAACTATTCTGATTTTATATTTGCAGGAGGGATAAAATTGCTTAATAGCAAATACACAAGAGTATGTCTAGAAAATTAGTGTTTCCCAAAACAGTATTAGGAATCTCTGGCCTCCTTGCACAATCAGAGACAGAATAATACCATTAGTTAGTTTATCTGCTCCTGAAGAGGCTGATGGCTTTAGTCTATGTAGTTCAGAAAGATAAAGTCCAGTGGCTCCCTTTTCTCTAGTTTTACATGTGAATTACAAAAACAATTGTAAAAGGAAGGGAAAAGATCAAATGGTTAATAAAAATTCATTTGGTAAGATACCATTCAAAGGTAATAATGTTAATTTCTGAGAAATCTAACATCCTCTTGAGATGATAATTATTCTCTCAACATGAAGGAGAAAAAGAAAGACAAAAAGAAATTCTGTATCAAAATGTATGACTAAATTGTAAGATCTTTCAAGATTTGAAATGTAATTTGTTTTCGTATCAGATAAACTTTTGTGAACTAGTGAGTCACTATATAATTCCATCTGTCAGTAATGTTTAACATTTTTTCCTCAGTAGACCAGTTGTACTTAAAGGAACACTTCTAACTAGTTCAAAAGCTTAGTCTGCTGGTTTAGTAAGTGTTTTTAGTACCTGGTATTCATAAACCTAACAGCTAAACATGACTGAAGGTGAGTGACAAAACTACTTTGATGAAGTGCAGCAACAATATCAATAATAGATCATATTTGATGTCTGAAAGTAGTACTTATAAGAGACAAGCTATTTGGACTTTACTGAAATGCAAAGATAGAGGAAATTTATTTTTTATTGAATAAGATGATTTCATTGCATCACGTATAAAAAGAAAAACTTGCCTGGAGACTCCCCTCATTAATTAAACTAATTTTACAGGGTGATGGTCCTTCAGACTTGAACAGGAAGGGAAAGTCACAGCCTATTTTCTCACTTTTATAAACTCTTTTCCCACACATTACTTATTTCTGAAATCAGAAAGAGATTTGCTGTGATGTGTCAATTGATTTTTACCCATGGTCCCCCTCCCCTGAAAAAGAGCTCCTATCAATTTGCTGATCACCTTGGAATGAAAAGGGACTTAAAATCCAGGAATATAGATGAACCTATTTATAACCAAAAGGAACAAAGGGAGTTGATTTAGGAGAAGAATAAGCTGACAGAAAACAGTGGTAATGTCATTTCTTGCCGTAAGGGAGTTGTGCCTCAAGACACTGTCAGTCAGAATGGTACTTACTCTTCCTCCTCCTTTTCTCCCTCCTGCTCCTCTCTCTACCATTAACTGAACAACGGCTTATAGCAGGCATTGTCCTTGCAGCATCTTACTTTTACATGGGTGATGTAGAGTGATGTGTCTTCAATCCCACCTGCACCATAGAATTTCAAAAACTATAAAAAATACAGCCATCCAGACCCATTACAGACCAACAATTTCAGAATCTGTTAGGGTGAAGCCCGGACATCTGTAATCTTTATGTCTCCCCCAGTGATTCTGACGCACAGTCAGTACTGAGGGCTGCTATTTTTCTATACTGCTGCCAACCAGCAGTGAGCGCTTGGAACAGAAGCTACACTGATTCATGTCATATTCTTTCCAATCAAAAGAGGTAATACTCCCAAAATTTATAAAGCACAAGGAAAAAAAATAGCCTAATAAAAGGCATCACTTCCCTGATGTGTTTAAGAAGAGGAGAAATGACCATAGAATTAATAGGTTTGAAATGAATTCTTGTAAGAACCAGAATAATATTAATAACTACCAGGACCTCAAGCACTCAACCCTGGACTCTAACTTTCAGTATATTTGTCATTTGACATAATTAGTGTCAAATTTTTAGTCACATCTAGCAGGTAAAAGACATTGGCTATTGGTAGCTAATTGCCACAGTAAAACCAGATAACTGTTTGGAACTCTGAGGTTCTATGCTTGATGACTCCAACTATTCCTGGAAATACTCCTCTCTTCAGTTACTCCCCTTTACCATGAGACTCACTTTAAAAAGAAGGTGTCATCTTTTTTTTTAAGTGACAAAACAATTTTATGAATATTTATTGATAATGACACAGAATATTATTAATAAGTCAGCCACAGCATTCAGTCAATAGATAGCAAACCTACTATAACTATTTTTTTAATTTTTTATTTCTTTTCAGCATAACAGTATTCATTGTTTTTGCACCACACCCAGTGCTCCATGCAATCCGTGCCCTCTCTAATACCCACCACCTGGTTCCCCCAACCTCCCCACCCCCCGCCCCTTCAAAACCCTCAGATTGTTTTTCAGAGTCCATAGTCTCTCATGGTTCACCTCCCCTTCCAATTTCCCTCAACTCCCTTCTCCTCTCCATCTCCCCTTGTCCTCCATGTTATTTGTTATGCTCCACAAATAAGTGAAACCATATGATAATTGACTCTCTCTGCTTGACTTATTAGTATCTTGCTCACCCATGGTGGCTCCTTGGAAGCATGTGTCTCATAGAGTAACTTTCATCTATTTCCTACAGCAGTATCCCTTTCCCAGAGAGACAAGCTAATTTCAGTGGCCCTGACATCAAATTCTCCTCTCAGAGAATTTGGCTTCTCTGAAGCACCAAAAAAAAAAAAAAAAAAAAAATCCCCAGATTCAAAAAGAGCGTGCTCTGTTTTCTCCTTTCTCTCAATTTGGAATATGCTGACTTCCACATAGCTCATGAGAGACCCCAGGGACAGCTTTGCTGGCATTCTGTTAGAAAATGGTGAGAGAAAACATATTTTCTTATTCTGATTATTTGAAAAGTAATGCAGTTTTAATAACATGTTCGCTGGCAACACGGAACCTTTAGGCAAAGGCTTTTACTCCATGTGCAAAGTACATGATGGTATCATGATGCATTCATTGAAGAGTTGCCCCCACAGACACCATATGTCTATTAAGCACTGGCAGTGTGCTTGATCCAACATGCGGATGCAGAAGAGATACATTCTGTTCTAAATAGCTGCTACTCCATTCTCTTGTGGTCAACACCTTTAATTTTCTTGGGGTAGAACTGTGGACATACTTAGAATATTTCTGTCTGTGGGTTCACAATGGAAGAAGAGGTGCTGGTATACTATGGGTGGTCTTCCTCTGGAGCTGCATTTCATTGCTAATCAGAACACAATTCAACAAGCCATGATACACAGGTAATTGTATAGCTTTTCCTTCCATAATTTACTAAATACAAACCTTGCTCACTTACTTTCATAACTTTATCCATGACTAGTAAGAGAAATATTTTAAATGATGGTTTAAAGACAAATGTGTTGGAGAAATAAGGTTTAAATATTTACTTTAATTATACTACTGTGTGTGCTTTGGCAATTACTCATTATTCAAGAAGATACTCAGCAATTTCTGGGTTAAAACACAGTACATGGGGGCACCTGGGTGGCTCAGTCATTAAGCGTCTGCCTTCGGCTCAGGTCATGATCCCCGGGTTCTGGGATCGAGCCCCGCATCGGGCTCCCGGCTTTGTGGGAAGCCTACTTCTCCCTCTCTCACTCCCCCTGCTTGTGTACCCTCTCTCGCTGTGTCTCTCTGTCAAATAAATAAATATTTAAAAAAAAAAAAAAAACAGTACATGAAGGGAACCAAACAGTACTCAGCCCTGGTCCTCTTCAAGGAACTTACAGGAGAGTAAAAGAGACTTCTATCCTGAAAGTAATTGTGTTCAGAAATTGTTTGTATGGAAAACACATGAACAAGCTTAGTATCCAGTGAAGTTCTTCATATGTCTCTGTCTTTTTTCATCATTATCAAAATAAATTAAAATACCTGGTGACACACAGAATACCTGAGATGAAAGGAGAGAATAATGTGTGTTAGCACATTGTCTGTTACCATAATATAAATTAGTTTATATGGGATTGATAAATCAAAGAATGATATCAGGATAGCATAAAAGTTGCACTGATTGGGCGCCTGGGTGGTTCAGTGGGTTAAAGCCTCTGCCTTCGGCTCAGGTCATGATCTCAGGGTCCTGGGATGGAGCCCCGCATCGGGCTCTCTGCTCAGCAGGGACCCTGCTTCCTTTCCTCTCTCTCTGCCTGCCTCTCTGCCTACTTGTGGTCTCTGTCTGTCAAATAAATAAGTAAAATGTTAAAAAAAAAAAAGTTGCACTGATTTATCCATGTCTTTTTCTTTTTTAGCCCATTAATGATCTGTGCCAGGAAGTATTCGTAGATGAATTCGCACAACACTAAAAAAGCTGAGTAAAAGGAGTCAAAGCCAGCTGCTATGCATGTGCCAGGTCCTTCCTCTTGACTCAGCAGTCAAGTACTTTGTCTTAGAAAACCTTGCTGTAGATTCTTCCAGATCTTGTACATTTGGCTCTCATCTCCCTAACTCAGCAGCTTTGACCTTGCCTCACATCTTCCCCCATTCCCCCTTCAACAAACTACCTTCTGTTTTGTTTTGTTTTGATGTAAAGTCCTCCATTTACTGCAGCACTTTTCATTATTCAGAAATGGAACTGGTCTTTTGATACTATACTAAAAGTTATATTAAGATTATTCTTGTTTTCATTAGTGCTGTGTTCACAAAGTTGCAGAGATTTCTAATGATCTCCCTCAAACCCATTTTCCTTATGAGTTCTGGTCTTTTTAGTGCATGACTGTGAAGAATACAAGGTTTTCCAGGAACGCATACACATGCCAAATGGGAAACTCGAGGCAGGCAAATCACTGGGTACTGGAAGAGGATCAGAGATGGGGTCATGGGTACACACTCCAATTTAGACACTGAAGGAAGCATAAGACTCAGTTAAGTAGAGGAGAGGCAAGAGACGGGAAGAACAGCAAAAGCAAAGAGGAAAAAGCCATCAATGTAAACCATGTGTGTAGAAATATGAGTAAAATTAGGTCAAATAGGAGAAAAATATTTTAAATTAGCATTGCCCAGAATATAAAGAACATAAAGACCTAACAGTATCTAGTTTCTTCTTTAAAGAGGGAAGAGCCATTGGAGACTTTGGTGTGGAGGTGGGGGCTAGGGGAAAGTCAAAGCCAGTCTCCTTTGGTGCAGCAAGAGCTCCGAAAACATTCTAGCCTATCCCTATTCTTTTTTTTTTTTTTAATTTTTTTATTTTTTTTTCAGCATAACAGTATTCATTATTTTTGCACCACACCCAGTGCTCCATGCAATCCGTGCCCTCTACAATACCCACCACCTGGTGCCCCCAACCTCCCACCCCCCACCCCTTCAAAATTCTCAGATCGTTTTTCAGAGTCCATAGTCTCTCATGGTTCACCTCCCCTTCCAATTTCCCTCAACTCCCTTCTCCTCTCCATCTCCCCTTGTCCTCCATGCTATTTGCTATGCTCCACAAATAAGTGAAACCATATGATAATTGACTCTCTCTGCTTGACTTATTTCACTCAGCATAATCTCTTCCAGTCCCGTCCATGTTGCTACAAAACTTGGGGATTCATCCTTTTTTTTTTTTTTTTACAGCTTTATAAACATATATTTTATCCCCAGGGGTACAGGTCTGTGAATCGCCAGGTTTACACACTTCACAACACTCACCATAGCACATACCCTCCCCAATATCCATAACCCCACCCCCTTTCCCAACCCCCTCCCCCCATCAACCCTCAGTTTGTTTTGTGAGATTAAGAGTCACTTATGGTTTGTCTCCCTCCCAATCCCATCTTGTTTCATTTACTCTTCTCCTACCCCCTCGACCCCCCATGTTGCATCTCCTCTCCCTCATATCAGGGAGATCATATGATAGTTGTCTTTCTCCGATTGACTTATTTCGCTAAGCATGATACCCTCTAGTTCCATCCACGTCGTCGCAAATGGCAAGATTTCATTTCTTTTGATGGCTGCATAGTATTCCATTGTGTATATATACCACATCTTCTTTATCCATTCGTCTGTAGATGGACATCTAGGTTCTTTCCATAGTTTGGCTATTGTAGACATTGCTGCTATAAACATTCGGGTGCATGTGCCCCTTCGGATCACTATGTTTGTATCTTTAGGGTAAATACCCAGCAGTGCAATTGCAGGGTCATAGGGTAGTTCTATTTTCAACATTTTGAGGAACCTCCATGCTGTTTTCCAGAGTGGTTGCACCAGCTTGCATTCCCACCAACAGTGTAGGAGGGTTCCCCTTTCTCCGCATCCTCGCCAGCATCTGTCATTTCCTGGCTTGTTAATTTTAGCCATTCTGACTGGTGTGAGGTGATATCTCATGGTGGTTTTGATTTGTATTTCCCTGATGCCGAGTGATATGGAGCACTTTTTCATGTGTCTGTTGGCCATCTGGATGTCTTCTTTGCAGAAATGTCTGTTCATGTCCTCTGCCCATTTCTTGATTGGATTATTTGTTCTTTGGGTGTTGAGTTTGCTAAGTTCTTTATAGATTTTGGACACTAGCCCTTATCTGATATGTCATTTGCAAATATCTTCTCCCATTCTGTCAGTTGTCTTTTG
The DNA here is from genome assembly GCF_902655055.1 of Lutra lutra. Lineage (NCBI taxonomy): Eukaryota > Metazoa > Chordata > Mammalia > Carnivora > Mustelidae > Lutra > Lutra lutra. The sequence continues at coordinate 93,274,079 of NC_062282.1, read as the reverse complement.
GTTTTGTTCACTGTTTCCTTTGCTGTGCAAAAGCTTTTGATCTTGATAAAATCCCAAAAGTTCATTTTTGCCCTTGCTTCCCTTCCCTTTGGTGATGTTCCTAGGAAGATGTTGCTGCGGCTGACGTCGAAGAGGTTGCTGCCTGTGTTCTCCTCGAGGATTTTGATGGATTCCTGTTTCACATTGAGGTCCTTCATCCATTTTGAGTCTATTTTTGTGTGTGGTGTAAGGAAATGATCCAATTTCATTTTTCTGCATGTGGCTGTCCAATTTTCCCAACACCATTTATTGAAGAGGCTGTCTTTGTTCCATTGGACGTTCTTTCCTGCTTTGTCGAAGATGAGTTGACCATAGAGTTGAGGGTCCATTTCTGGGCTCTCTATTCTGTTCCATTGATCTATGTGTCTGTTTTTATGCCAGTACCATGCTGTCTTGATGATGACAGCTTTGTAATAGAGCTTGAAGTCCGGAATTGTGATGCCACCTACTTTGGCTTTCTTTTTCAATATTCCTTTGGCTATTCGAGGTCTTTTCTGGTTCCATATAAATTTTAGGATTATTTGTTCCATTTCTTTGAAAAAAATGGATGGTACTTTGATAGGAATTGCATGAAATGTGTAGATTGCTTTAGGTAGCATAGACATTTTCACAATATTTATTCTTCCAATCCAGGAGCATGGAACATTTTTCCATTTCTTTGTGTCTTCCTCAATTTCTTTCATGAGTACTTTATAGTTTTCTGAGTATAGATTCTTAGTCTCTTTGGTTAGGTTTATTCCTAGGTATCTTATAGTTTTGGGTGCAATTGTAAATGGGATGGACTCCTTAATTTCTCTTTCTTCTGTCTTGTTGTTGGTGTAGAGAAATGCAACTGATTTCTGTACATTGATTTTATATCCTGACACTTTACTGAATTCCTGTACAAGTTCTAGCAGTTTTGGAGTGGAGTCTTTTGGGTTTTCCACATAGAGTATCATATCATCTGCGAAGAGTGATAGTTTGACTTCTTCTTTGCCGATTTGGATGCCTTTAATTTCCTTTGTTGTCTGATTGCTGAGGCTAGGACTTCTAGTACTATGTTGAATAGCAGTGGTGATAACGGACATCCCTGCCGTGTTCCTGACCTTAGCGGAAAAGCTTCAGTTTTTCTCCATTGAGAATGATATTTGCGGTGGGTTTTTCATAGATGGCTTTGATAATATTGAGGTATGTGCCGTCTATCCCTACACTTTGAAGAGTTTTGATCAGGAAGGGATGCTGTACTTTGTCAAATGCTTTTTCAGCATCTATGGAGAGTATCATATGGTTCTTGTACTTTCTTTTATTAATGTGTTGTATCACATTGATTGATTTGCGGATGTTGAACCAGCCTTGCAGCCCTGGAATAAATCCCACTTGGTCGTGGTGAATAATCCTTTTAACGTACTGTTGAATCCTATTGGCTAGTATTTTGGCGAGAATTTTTGCATCTGTGTTCATCAAGGATATTGGTCTGTAGTTCTCTTTTTTGTTGGGATCCTTGTCTGGTTTTGGGATCAAGGTGATGCTGGCCTCATAAAATGAGTTTGGAAGTTTTCCTTCTATTGCTATTTTTTGGAACAGTTTCAGGAGAATAGGAATTAATTCTTTAAATGTTTGGTAGAATTCCCCTGGGAAGCCGTCTGGCCCTGGGCTTTTGTTTGTTTGGAGATTTTTGATGACTGTTTCAATCTCCTTACTGGTTATGGGTCTGTTCAGGCTTTCTATTTCTTCCTGGTTCAGTTGTGGTAGTTTATATGTCTCTAGGAATGCATCCATTTCTTCCAGATTGTCAAATTTGTTGGCGTAGAGTTGCTCATAGTATGTTCTTATAATTGTCTGTATTTCTTTGGTGTTCGTTGTGATCTCTCCTCTTTCATTCATGATTTTATTTATTTGGGTCCTCTCTCTTTTCTTTTTGATAAGTCTGGCCAGGGGTTTATCAATCTTATTAATTCTTTCAAAGAACCAGCTCCTAGTTTCGTTGATTTGTTCTATTGTTTTTTTTGGTTTCTATTTCATTGATTTCTGCTCTGATCTTTATGATTTCTCTTCTCCTGCTGGGTTTAGGGTTTCTTTCTTGTTCTTTCCCCAGCTCCTTTAGGTGTAGGGTTAGGTTGTGTACCTGAGACCTTTCTTGTTTCTTGAGAAAGGCTTGTACTGCTATATATTTTCCTCTCAGGACTGCCTTTGTTGTGTCCCACAGATTCTGAACTGTTGTGTTTTCATTATCATTTGTTTCCATAAATTTTTTCAATTCTTCTTTGATTTCCTGGTTGACCCATTCATTCTTTAGAAGGATGCTGTTTAGTCTCCATGTATTTGGGTTCTTTCCAAATTTCCTCTTGTGATTGAGTTCTAGCTTTAGAGCATTGTGGTCTGAAAATATGCAGGGAATGATCCCAATCTTTTGATACCGGTTGAGACTTGATTTAGGACCAAGAATGTGATCTATTCTGGAGAATGTTCCATGTGCACTAGAGAAGAATGTGTATTCTGTTGCTTTGGGATGAAATGTTCTGAATATATCTGTGATGTCCATCTGGTCCAGTGTGTCATTTAAGGCCTTGATTTCCTTGTTGATCTTTTGCTTGGATGATCTGTCCATTTCAGTGAGGGGAGTGTTAAAATCCCCTACTATTATTGTATTCTTGTCGATGTGTTTCTTTGATTTTGTTATTAATTGGTTTATATAGTTGGCTGCTCCCACGTTAGGGGCATAGATATTTAAAATTGTTAGATCTTCTTGTTGGACAGTTCCTTTGAGTATGATATAGTGTCCTTCCTCATCTCTTATTATAATCTTTGGCTTAAAATCTAATTGATCTGATATAAGGATTGCCACTCCTGCTTTCTTTCTGATGTCCATTAGCATGGTAAATTCTTTTCCACCCCCTCACTTTAAACCTGGAGGTGTCTTCGGGTGTAAGATGAGTTTCTTGTAGGCAACATATAGATGGTTTTTGTTTTTTATCCATTCTGATACCCTGTGTCTTTTGATTGGGGCATTTAGCCCATTAACATTCAGGGTAAGTATTGAGAGATATGAATTTAGTGCCATTGTATTGCCTGTAAGGTGACTGTTATTGTATATTGTCTCTGTTTCTTTCTTTTTTTTTTTTTTAAAGATTTTATTTATTTATTTGACAGAGAGAGATCACAAGTAGACAGAGAGGCACGCAGAGAGAGAGAGAGAGAGAGGGAAGCAGGCTCCCTGCTGAGCAGAGAGCCCGATGCGGGCCTCGATCCCAGGACCCTGAGATCATGACCTGAGCCGAAGGCAGCGACTTAACCCACTGAGCCACCCAGGCGCCCTCTCTGTTTCTTTCTGATCTACTACTTTGAGGGTCTCTCTTTGCTTAGAGGACCCCTTTCAATATTTCCTGTAGAGCTGGTTTGGTATTTGCAAATTCTTTCAGTTTTTGTTTGTCCTGGAAGCTTTTAATCTCTCCGTCTATTTTCAATGATAGCCTAGCTGTGATATAGTATTCTTGGCTGCATGTTTTTCTCATTTAGTACTCTGAATATATCATGCCAGCTCTTTCTGGCCTGCCAGGTGTCTGTGGATAAGTCCTGCTGCCAATCTAATATTTTACCATTGTACGTTACAGACTCTTTTCCCGGGCTGCTGTTCAGGATCTTTTCTTTGTCACTAAGACTTGTCAATTTTACTATTAGGTGACGGTTGTAGACCTATTCTTATTGATTTTGAGGGGGGTTCTCTGAACCTCCTGGATTTGATGCTTGTTCCCTTTGCCATATTGGGGAAATTCCTCTTCAATAATTCTCTCCAACATACCTTCTGCTCCCCTCTCTGTTTCCTCTTCTTCTGGAATCCCAATTTATTCTAATGTGTTTCGTCTTATGGTGTCACTTATCTCTCGAATTCTCCCCTCGTGGTCCAGTAGCTGTTTGTCCCTCTTTTGCTCAGCTTCTTTATTCTCTGTCATTGGTCTTCTATATCGCTAATTCTTTCTTCTGCCTCATTTATCCTAGCAGTGAGAGCCTCCATTTTTGATTGCACCTCATTAATAGCTTTTTTGATTTCAACTTGGTTAGATTTTAGTTCTTTTATTTCTCCAGAAAGGGCTTTTATATCTCCCGAGAGGGTTGCTTTAATATCTTCCATGCCTTTTTCAAGCCCGGCTAGACCTTGAGAATCGTCATTCTGAACTCTATATCTGACATATTACCAATGTCTGTATTGATTAGGTCCCTAGCCTTTGGGTAGTGCCTCTTGTTCTTTTTTTTTGTTGTGAATTTTCCGCCTTGTCATTTTGTCCAGATAAGAGTTTATGAAGGAGCAAGTAAAATACTAAAAGGGTGGCAACAACCCCAGGAAAATATGCTTTAGCCAAATCAGAAGAGATCCTGAATTGTGAGGGGGGAGAAAGGGGATAAAAAGGGGGTTCAGAAAGAAAGAAAAAAAAAAACTATTAAAAAAAAGAAAGCCGATAAAGAAAAAATATAAAAACAGGAAAAAATATATATATATTAGATAAACTATTTAAAAAACTTTAAAAAAAAGAAAACGGTAAAAGTTTAAAAAAATTTAGCAGAAGAAGAGAAAAAGAAAAAAAAATTGAAAAAGAAAAAAAAATTAAATTAACTGCAAGGCTAAAAAATCACGGGGAGAAAGCCATGAGTTCCGTGCTTTGCTTTCTTCTCCTCTGGAATTCTGCCGTTCTCCTTGGTAGGTGAACTTGGTCCTGGCTGGGTTTCCCATTGATCTTCTGGGGGAGGGGCCTGTTGTAGTGATTCTCAAGCGTCTTTGCCCCAGGCGGAGTTGCACCGCCCTTACCCGGGGCCGTGCTGAGTAGCTGAGTAATCCGCTCGGGTTCGCTTTCGGGAGCTTTTGTTCCCTGAGCGCTTTCCGTAGAGTCCGGAGGGCGGGAATAAAGATGGCGGCCTCCCGGTCTCCGGCCCGGAGGAGCCGAGAGCCCGGGGCCCCACTCCTCAGTGCGCCCTCAGATAACAGCGCCAAATGACTCCCGTCACCCTGGCCTCCGGCCGCGCTCCGAGCTGACCGAGCCTGCGACTGGTTCAAGGCAACCCTGAGCTGAGAGTCACTCCTCGGCTCTGTCTCTGCAGCCGGCTTCCCCGTTCTAATACCGGTAAGCTCTGCGACACTGAGACACCCCCGATCCTTCTGCGACCCTGCGGGAGCTGAGGCCGCGCTTACCCCGCCTGGGCTTCACCCCAGTTAAGCCTCTGGAGCGATGTCCCTCAGCGGAACAGACTTTTAAAAGTCCTGATTTTGCTCCATTGCTCTGCCGCTCGCCGGGAGCCGGCCCCTCCCCCCGCGGTCTATCTTCCCGTTGCTTTGGATTCACTTCTCCGCCAGTCCTACCTTGCAGAAAGTGGTTTGATTTTCTGTTTTCTAGAATTGCTGTTCTTCTTCTCTTCGATCTCCCGTTGGATTTGTAGGTGTTTGCAATCTTTAGATAAGCTATTTAGCTGATCTCCCGCTACCCGAAGTAGTCTCAGCCTGCTACTTCTCCGCCATCTTGACTCCTCCCCCCCGCCATCTTGACTCCTCCCCTATCCCTATTCTTTTATGTTCAAAAACTGAGGTCTAGGTAGATGACTGACCTGTTCACATTCACATTTATTCACAACTGGTATCTCCTGGTTCCCAGGCCAAAGTTCTCAGGACTATACCCTTGCAGCACTAAAGGCATTTAAAAAATGATGAGTACTGAAATAGTAATCTATGACCCAATGAAGGACTGGTCTATGAGGTATTCAAACAAATAGAAGGAAAGGAATTTATTTGTGCAACTTCATGAAGAAAGGATCTGTATTTAGACATAGTGAATGATTAATGAGTGATCAGTGTTTAAGTAGTAACTTGATATATGTTATTCTGTATATAACAAATTACCAGAGGTAATTCACATCTCTCTTTTGTGATAATAACTACTAAAGTAGTACTTGATAATACTTAGCAGGCATTTGCAGAGTTAAAATGTGGACAGTCAGTCTGCGTGGCTCATCTCTGAAAATGAGATTGGAAAAAGCAAGAGGAAAAGCTAAGTCATGCAGAGAATAGTGGAATTATTCCATGAAGATGGACCAAGATAGAGTTCCACTCTGTTTTTTCCCAGGAAGGGAGTCGCCAAGCAAGAAAATCCTTTCCTCCCCGTGATCTGGCTGGCTAGAAGAGAGTCAATGAAAATTCCCCAGGTGTTCAAGAAAGCCAATCCTTCACAGTCACATGTTGCATTTCAGAGCAATCATACCCATCTGGATTTAGAGCTTTAACGGAAGATGCCACTTGGAGCAATGATCTAGTGCCTTAGGGAGACCGCACCAGAGTGGCATTTCCTTGGTGCAGTCTGGATTTTTAAAGTCTAAAACTTATTATTTTATCAGTGTACCCAAAGTTCACCACTCTTTAAGGAACTCTTCTCTCTTGTTAACCAACTCATAAAACCCTGCTGCAATCGTCAAAATGCCAATGAGAGAAAGTGGACTGCCGTACCCAGGGTTGCTTATCGATGCCTACATTCTCTTTGATAATCCATTTAGGAAATCAAACATAATCAGAAAATTGTGAGATGTGCCTGGAGGCAGAGGATGGAGAATTACACAAATGACCTTAAGGCCCATGGGTCAATGACTGCCTCAAGCACCCACATCCACATCCCCAGAGATCTACCAAAGGGGAGAGAAAGTACTTGTTTACTGGTTAGGGCTGAAGTGAACTGCTTTAAATTTTTTTTTTTCCACAAACTGTTGCATAAACAACAAAACTTTGAGTTATATTTTTAAACAATTATAAGCAACTATGTAGGAGGTGCAATTAAAATCTTAACATGCTAAATGGGTTAAAAATACTCAAAGCAAAATTTTACTTAGCTTTACTTTTTTGTTAAAAAGTATTCTATGAACTCTTTCCAAGTAATTTCAGATTAATACGATAACAGCTGCTAATTAGACTATGAGGGAAATTAGTGAGTTATGTAGTTATCTTGGAACAACAGTCTTCCAGAAGATTGTGGTTGGGAGCGGAACTTGCTTAAAATTGCTTGTTTGATAAATGGTTTAGAAAGTAACATAGTAAAATCTAATGGGAAGTCTGGAGAGAGAGAGAAACACAGCATTATTAGAGAAAAAGCAAACTCTTTAATAATGCCTATAGATATGATTTATGAAAGAATATTAGAAAGTACAAAAACAGGGACGCCTGAGTGGCTCAGTTGGTTGGGCTGCTGCCTTTGGCTTGGGTCATGGTCCCGGGATCTGGGATCGAGTCCCGCATCGGGCTTCTTGCTCAGTGGAGAGCCTGCTTCTCTCTCTGCCTCTGCCTGCCACTCTGCCTACTTGTGCTCTCTCTGTCAAATAAATCGATAAAATCTAAAAAAAAAAAGAAAAGAAAAAAAAAAAGAAAGTACAAAAACAGACACTTCATTCAGTTGGATTTAAAGTGTACTATTAAAACTACTCTCACAGGGGCGCCTGGGTGGCTCAGTGGGTTAGGCCGCTGCCTTCGGCTCAGGTCATGATCTCAGAGTCCTGGGATCGAGCCCCCCATCGGGCTCTCTGCTCAGCGGGGCGCCTGCTTCCTCCTCTCTCTCTGCCTGCCTCTCTGCCTGCTTGTGATCTCTCTGTCAAATAAATAAATAAAAATCTTTAAAAAAAAAAAACTAATCTCACAAATATGTACATCCAGTTAAAAACCATACATAATCAATGCAAATTCTCATCACGTGATGTTTGACGGATGTTTTCATCATTTCTCTAAGCTTAACTTGGACCTTTCAGGTGTTTTCAAAGTTTTCATCCGTCTAATTAAAATAAGCTTCCACTTAATCTATTCTGATGTAATGATAAAAATATCAATATAGGGGCACCTGGGTGGTTCAGTCAGTTAGGTGTCCAGCTCTTGGTTTCAGCTCAGGTTTTGATTTCAGGGTTGTGAGATTGAGCCCAGCCTTGGGCTCCACACTTAATGCAGAGTCTGTTTAATGACTCTCTCTCCCTCTCCCTTTGGCCCTCCCACTCCACCTCAGATGAATAAATAAATCTTTTTTTTTTAATCAATTTAAGGTAATGAGCTCTGCTGTCTGCTGATGTGGCCAGGATACTGGACTGTGCCAGAAAACTTCAAGATCTCTAGAGGAATTTTCTGTGAACAAAGGGGTTAATGGGACAATTTAACAAAGTGCCTAATTTCACTGCTGTTTCCAAGAGTTTCTGATTTTCGTTATGTCTCTGAATGGGGCCATTCCCTTATGGATCCTTTTATTCATCTTTCTGGTGACTCTTTATCATAGCAATATACTATCGGGTTGGTCTTCCTGAGCACAGGCAAAATGGCTGTACTGCAGGGATGAGTGGATATGTGGGTACAACATATATATGAGAGAAAATAGAATCACAGAGGAAAATCCAAGTCCAGCTTTGTCCCTCTCTCAATTAGAATTCTGACTGTCAGATTAACTCATCCTACTATTTTTCTCATCTGAAATGCTTCCACGTGGAAGTTGATAGTTTCTTTTTCTTTTACTTTTTTATAATAAATAAAATTTTCTAAATTTCCTACTATTTTTTCCATCTCTGCCCTACTTTTAGGCTGGACTTTTCTCTCCCAGATATTCATACAATTTTTTAATCCTTGTTTCCAATTACTCATTTCATTTATCTACAAATATAACATAGAGATAGTTTCTAGGCAATAGGACTAGAGAACTATGCTATAGATTGGTAACAATATAAAGATTTCAGATGCAGTCTCTAGCTTCCAAATGCTATACAATAAGCAGGAAGAGAAAACATGTCCATGGTACAGTTAAAGAGCAACCACAACAAAAGACTATTCAAATACATTCTAATCCACCAATACTTAGGGAGCATAGAAAACACTGCTAAAATTCATGCCCTGAAGAAGATGGGTGTGGGCAAGGTGGGGCTCCCAGCAATGTGGGATAGAGACAGGAGACTTTAATTTGGGGTGGTGGACCTTCCCACACTGTCAAATTCTCAGTGAAGTCTAAGACTACAATACCGTCTACTCCCTAGTGTGCAACAGATGGCAAGAGCCTGAACCCAGAAAGCCAGACCATCTGGTTCAAACCCTGGATCTGCTACTCAACAACTACCAGCAAGTAACCAAACTTCACTATCAACTGGTTTCCTCACCACTAATAAAGTGTGCCAAGTATAAAATCAGTTAGTATATGTAAAATACTTAATATTGTGCCTTACAAAGCATAAGCAGTCTATACCCATTTGCTATTACTACGATTATTAATTGCTGATGATGCCAGGGCTTCTAAAAGCACATGTACATTTCTAGCAACATCCCTGGCCATAAAGATGGGCATCTAGTCTTGAATCACAAGATATGCCCCCCCCCTTTTTTAGTAAGCAGACTCAATCAGCACCAACAGTTATTTTTGGCAAAGTGAGTTTCTAGGAATGTAAGTGGGAGGGAGGAAGAAAAGAAGAAAAAGTGATGGTGATCGCATCTCCTCCAATTTCAGATCATACTTTCCAAACCAGCCTGAATGACGATCCCTTGAGCTTTGGCTTAGTAACAGAGTGTGCACAGCATTTACCTCTTTATGTTTTGCTAAATCCAAAAACTCTAGAGTAATTTTCCAAATAGTTTTTTTGCCCCTACCATCTTATTTTGTCTTAATTTCAAAAGTTGGCTCAGAAGCACCATTTGTTTTTCTAAGTGAATTTCTCATTTGTACTTAAAACTCTGTCTCACTTTTCACCCTTGATGAATATCAGCAAGATGTTTTAACTTATCAAGGTGAACCCCAGCAAACTACCTCCTACTTCGCTCTCACATGCCCTGACTAGCATTTAAGAGCACAGCTGGTGGCAGCTGGTCAGAGACTTTTTGTTGACAGCTGGGGTGGGTATTGTTTTGATTGCTGGCATCAATGTCTCAAATTGTGTTTTTTATTGAAGCGCTAGAGGAAGAATTCAAGAGCTGGGAGAGCCCATGAGCTAGAAAGGCAGGGCATGCTCAGATATAGATGAGAGCTATAATCAATAGTAAATGCTAGTGCAGGAAGAGGGGGAAGTAAGTTAGAAATCAAATCTCTGTTTACTTTAAATGTGCATTTCAACACATGTGCACATTCATGTGTCATTCTGTTAAGGAGACCTAGATAGCTTGCCTAACCTGAAATAAGTAGCATGTGGAATACTTCAGAAGGTGAAACAAAAATAGAAAAGTCTCACTGTGGTCACCATCATAGCAATAGAAGCATTATTTGAGCTGTGTAACTAGTACTTTGAAAAAAGCTTCAGATACCAAGAAAGCTAATGTATTTTACAGGACACCTCTTAAGAGTCATGTATATAAAGTTATAATCATAACAAAACCAAGAGTAAAGAGAGTTCCCATAGGAGAGAGTAATGAGGAACAGATGAAGGAAATGAAAGGAACCGAATGAGAAAGGCAAGCTAATAAACACAACAGAATTAAACAGGGTGATACTATTTTCCTTTGTAGCTAAGGGTTACCAGCGGGCAGACTAGAACGGGTTTCTCCTCACCCTCTTTCGAAGCTCAGCCTTCCTATTTCAATTAGAAACCACTAAAAATAAGTGAGAACACTACAACCCTTCAAAAGTCTTCAGGGATAAGACAGAACATAGAATTGAAATCCTGGGTTTACCGGATTCTAGGGATGTGTATGGCCATGGGAGAAGTAAAGGCATGTAAGTTAGGAGCAAAATGATTTATTATTCAGAACAGCAACAGTGTTTATAAATTTTAGACTAAGTACAATCCATACTTAAAATAGTAATAATAAATATAATAAATATTATTTATATAATAAATAAAGTTAATAAATACTAAAAGAAGACACAGGGAGTACATAAATTCAAAAGAGTAAAGAGGGAGTAGACACAATAAGGAAAAAAATCCAAAAGAATGTAGGAAAGAAAAAACATAATAATCAGACAAATAGAAAACAGATAATAATGTACTAGGCAAATAGTAATGATAAGGAAAATCTGTGTTCTGAGGTAGCTGACCAATCCAACAGGGGAATCTCAGTCCCGGCTTCGGAGCCATTCCAGGCTTTCCCCTAGCCCCACCGGCCACTGCTGCAAGAGTGGCACAGATAGGGAAGTAAAAATATATAAAATATCCCCTTTACCTGTGCTCAGGGCTCAGACCTTGAGAGATTACTCTCGTCTGGGCTCGCTAGCATGAAATAAATCTCGGATCCTCCAAGGCCTCCGAGTGCCCCTTGGTTTTTCTGGCCAGGATCCAGTCTGTGTTCCATAACAGTAACAACAACAACAAAATGATGTAGCTAACAGCACATAAAACAGGTTTTTAGACAAAATACAAATCACAATTAAAAATGGTTGCTACATAATAATACAATGTTCAATTTACTTATGCATACCTTATCACATTGCCTTACAGTAGATAAGAACAAAATCTGACAGAAATACTAGGGAAAAAATGGGGGATTTTCATATACTCTTCTCTTTTTGATCAAACAAGCTAAATATAATCAGGAAGGATAAAATTAATTTAAATAGTACCACTCACAAGTTTGATGATGATGAACATATGTGGAACTTCACACACAACATTTGGAGAATAAACCTTTACTTTTAAAGTACATATGGAACATGGCAAAATTTGACCACATACTTCACCAACAGAGGAATGAAGTTTGAAATCAATAACAGGAAGCAGAGAACATTTCTACCCATGAAGAAGTGAGAAAAAAATCATAAGTATTAGAATCTGTTTATACTGAATGATAGTTAATAAATTATCAATCAAAACATGAAGGATTGATTAAGGCAGTACTCAAGGGGAAATGCACACTTTTAAAAGCTTACATTAGAAAATGAAGTCTCAGAATTAATGAGAAAAGTATCCTATTTGATAAGGTAGAAAGAAGCAGTATAACCAATCTTTAAAAAGTTATGGTGGCAGGGCTTCCCACTATCAGCGCGTCAAAATTTCAGCAAATTCTACCTGTAAAGAAACAAGTATAAAATGGCAACATTGTCTAAATCAGCTGCAGCAGAACTCTGGAAACTGACTAAAAGCAAACAACAAATGAAGGCACTGTATCATAAGTCTGAGGTCTCTGCACCTGGGACTGCTCATGCCACCACCCCTTAGCTCACTTAGAATGAAAGTTTTACCAGCATGGGGCAAGGCATGAAGACCAGCCCCTGTGCTGCTCCAGGAAAAAGATTCTATTTGGTAGAAGACAAAAAGCCCTGCCTGGCACATTGACAGTAAAAGTATCAGACTTGGTAGGAAACAAAGATCTACAGATCTATAGCCTGGATATGTAGTTCTGGCAAAGGTAAGTGACAGACTACCAGAAATTTAATGGGGAGATCCTGGAAATGAGAGACCCATAGAAGGACTGGATGTGCCCTCTCCCCATCCCGGATCACTGTGAAAATATGTACATGTGCGGGGGAACTCCAAAAGAGTCAAGCATAAAATAAAAGCCAAGGCCAACCTGACAACTGGCTGAACTTCAGATGAACCCACCATATCCAACCAGACCAGCAGAGGGTGGATGACTTACACATTTGAGGTGTGCGAGCAGAATCTCTGGCCAAATCTCTGACTTGTCATTACGCTACATAAACACAGGGGTGACCTCTAGGAAATCAGGTTCTAAAATAAGAAAAGCACAAACTATCCACTAGGATGACTGTAATTAAAAAGACAGATAACAAGTATTGGGAGACATGTGAAGAAACAAAGATCTTCATACATTGCTGGTGCAATTACAAATGGGGCAGATGTTCTGGAGAACAGTCTGGCAATTTCTCAACAAGTTAAACAGAGTTATATAAAGAAATTCCACTTCTAGGGATATACCCAAGAAAAGTGAAAACATAAGTAGAATAGCCTCTCCCCACCCTCGCCTTATCGAGGGTTTCTCTTTCTGTAGTTTCAGTTCTATGTGGCCAATCACTGTCTGGAAGCATATGATCTCTTTCCTGATGTATCATCAGAAGGTCAGTAGTAACCTAATGCTACATTACAGTACCCACTTCATCTCATCATTCAGGCCTTTTATCATGTCACATCATCACGAGAAGAGGGATAAGGACAGGATAACAAGATTCTTTTTTTTTTAAGGTTGTATTTATTTATTTGACAGACAGAGATCACAAGTAGGCAGAGAAGCAGGCAGAGAGAGAGAGGAAGGAGGCTCCCTGCTGAGCAGAGAGCCCGGTGCGGGGCTCGATCCCAGGGTCCTGGGATCATGACCTGAGCCGAAGGCAGAGGTTTAACCCACTGAGCCACCCAAGCGCCCAGGACAACAAGATTCTTAAAGAAAGACCACATTCACATAACTTTTGTCACACTATATTGTCATAATTATTTGATTTTATTATTGGTTATTGTTATTAACCTCTTACTGTGCCTAACATATGAGTTATACTTCATCATAGGTACATATATATAGGAAAAAACTATAATATTTATAGGGTTAAGTATGATCAGTAGTTTTAGGCACCCACAGGGGGTCTTGGGACATATTCCCTGCTGATAACTAGGAACTAGTGTACCCACAAAAACTTGCATGCAAGTGTTCATAGCAACATCGTTCATAGCAGCCATAGAGTAGAAACAACATAATGTCTACCTACAGATGAATGGATAAATTGTGTTATATTTATACAATGGAATATTATTTGACAACAAAAAGAATTACCATTGTATGCTACAATATGGCTGAACCTTGAAAACCTTAAGCTAAGTGAAAGAAGCCAGTCACAAAGGTCCATATCATTCATATGAACTCTCCAGAACAGGCCAATCTATAGAGACACATAGATTAGTGGTTGCCAAGGGGTCGGGAACAGGGGGTTTTGGGGGGAAATGGGGAGTGACTGATGATACATACAGGGTTTCTCTTAAAGGTGATGAAATGTCCTAAAAATTGACTGTAGACATAGTTGTATAAGTGTGTGAATATACTAAAAATTATTTACTTGTATATTTCAAATAGGTGAATTGTAAGGTGTGTGACATATCTCAATTACACTGTTCTTTTCTAAAAATCAAAGTCAAGCAATAAACTTAACACCACAAAAAAATAGTAATAATGGGGCACCTGGATGGCTCAGTCAGTTAAGCCATAAAACACAGGAGAAATAGATTTACACAATTTAAGCACAAACAAGTTATTAAGAATACAAAGCCATCAGGAAAAAGAATCTGGAGTTACTACAGTATCCAGTTTTTAATTATAACAACAACAAAAAATGAAACATATCAAAAAACAACTATGTGACTTCATACAAAGGAAGAAAAACACAATCGGTAAAACCAACAGTGATGTTGGATTTAGCAGAAAAAGATTTCAAAGTGGGAGAGGAGTCAAGATGGCGGAGAAGTAGCAGGCTGAGACTACTTCGGGTAGCGGGAGATCAGCTAGATAGCTTATCTAAAGATTACAAACACCTACAAATCCAACGGGAGATCGAAGAGAAGAAGAACAGCAACTCTAGAAACAGAAAATCAACCACTTTCTGCAAGGTAGGACTGGCGGAGAAGTGAATCCAAAGCGACGGGAAGATAGACCGCGGGGGGAGGGGCCAGCTCCCGGCGAGCGGCCAAGCAACGGAGCACAAAATCGGAACTTTTAAAAGTCTGTTCCACTGAGGGACATCGCTCCAGAGGCTTAACCGGGGTGAAGCCCACGCAGGTTCAGCGTGGCCTCAGGTCCCGCAGGGTCACAGAAGGATCGGGGGTGGCTGAGTGTCGCAGAGCCCACAGGTATTAGAACGGGGAAGCCGACTACAGAGACAGAGCCGAGGAGTGACTCTCAGCTCGGGGTTACCTTGAACCGGTCACAGGCTCGGTCAGCTCGGAGAGCGGCCAGAGGCCAGGGTGGAGGGAGTCATTGGGCGCTGTCTCTGGGGGCACACTGAGGAGTGGGGCCCTGGGCTCTCGGCTCCTCCGGGCCGGAGACCAGGAGGCCGCCATCTTCATTCCCGCCCTCCAGAACTCTACGGAAAGCGCTCAGGGAACAAAAGCTCCCGAAAGCGAACCCGAGCGGATTACTCAGCGCGGCCCCGGGTAAGGGCGGTGCAACTCCGCCTGGGGCAAAGACACTTGAGAATCACTACAACAGGCCCCTCCCCCAGAAGATCAGCAAGAAACCCAGCCAGACCAAGCTCACCTACCAAGGAGTGTAGTTTTCAATACCAAGGAGAGCGGCGGAATTCCAGAAGACGAGAAAGCAAAGCACGGAACTCATGGCTTTCTCCCCATGATTCTTTAGCCTTGCAGTTAAATTAATTTTTTTTTCTTTTCTTTTTCAATTTTTTTTTCTTCTGCTGCTAAATTTTTTTAACTTTTACCCTTTTCTTTTTTAACATTTTTTAACTAGTTTATCTAATATATATATATTTTTTTCCTTTTTATACTTTTTCTTTATTGGTTTTCTTTTTTTAATTTTTTTTTCTTTCTTTCTGAACCTCTTTTTATCCCCTTTCTCCCCCGCCCCCCACAATTTGGGATCTCTTCTGATTTGGCTAAAGCATATTTTCCTGGGGTTGTTGCCACCCTTTTAGTATTTTACTTGCTCCTTCATATACTCTTATCTGGACAAAATGACAAGGCGGAAAAATTCACAACAAAAAAAAGAACAAGAGGCAGTACCAAAGGCTAGGGACGTAATCAATACAGACATTGGTAATATGTCAGATCCAGAGTTCAGAATGACGATTCTCAAGGTTCTAGCCGGGCTCGAAAAAGGCATGAAAGATATTAGAGAAACCCTCTCGGGAGATATAAAAGCCCTTTCTGGAGAAATAAAAGAACTAAAATCTAACCAAGTTGAAATCAAAAAAAGCTATTAATGAGGTGCAAACAAAATTGGAGGCTCTGACGGCTAGGATAAATGAGGCAGAAGAAAGAATTAGCGATATAGAAGACCAAATGACAGAGAATAAAGAAGCTGAGCAAAAGAGGGACAAACAGCTATTGGACCATGAGGGGAGAATTCAAGAGATAAGTGACACCATAAGACGAAACAACATTAGAATAATTGGGATTCCAGAAGAAGAGGAAACAGAGAGGGGAGCAGAAGGTATATTGGAGAGAATTATTGGAGAGAAATTCCCCAATATGGCAAAGGGAACAAGCATCAAAATCCAGGAGGTGCAGAGAACCCCCCTCAAGATCAATAAGAATAGGTCCACACCCCGTCACCTAATAGTAAAATTGAGAAGTCTTAGTGACAAAGAGAAGATCCTAAAAGCACCAGGGAAAAGAAGTCTGTAACGTACAATGGTAAAAATATTAGATTGGCAGCAGACTTATCCACAGACACCTGGCAGGCCAGAAAGAGCTGGCATGATATATTCAGAGTACTAAACGAGAAAAACATGCAGCCAAGAATACTATATCCAGCTAGGCTATCATTGAAATAGAAGGAGAGATTAAAAGCTTCCAGGACAAACAAAACTGAAAGAATTTGCAAATACCAAACCAGCTCTACAGGAAATATTGAAAGGGGTCCTCTAAGCAAAGAGAGACCCTAAAAGTAGTAGATCAGAAAGGAACAGAGACAATATACAATAACAGTCACCTTACAGGCAATACAATGGCACTAAATTCATATCTCTCAATACTTACCCTGAATGTTAATGGGCTAAATGCCCCAATCAAAAGACACAGGGTATCAGAATGGATAAAAAAAACAAAACCCATCTATATGTTGCCTACAAGAAACTCATCTTAAACCCGAAGACACCTCCAGATTTAAAGTGAGGGGGTGGAAAAGAATTTACCATGCTAATGGACATCAGAAGAAAGCAGGAGTGGCAATCCTTATATCAGATCAATTAGATTTTAAGCCAAAGACTACAATTAGAGATGAGGAAGGACACTATATCATACTCAAAGGAACTATCCAACAAGAAGATCTAGCAATTTTAAATATCTATGCCCCTAACGTGGGAGCAGCCAACTCTATAAACCAATTAATAACAAAATCAAAGAAACATATTGACAATAATACAATAATAGTAGGGGACTTTAACACTCCCCTCACTGAAATGGACAGATCATCCAAGCAAAAGATCAACAAGGAAATCAAGGCCTTAAATGACACACTGGACCAGATGGACATCACAGATATATTCACAACATTTCATCCCAAAGCAACAGAATACACATTCTTCTCTAGTGCACATGGAACATTCTCCAGAATAGATCATATTCTTGGTCCTAAATCAGGTCTCAACTGTTATCAAATGATTGGAATCATTCCCTGCATAGTTTCAGACCACAATGCTCTGAAGCTAGAACTCAATCACAAGAGGAAATTTGGAAAGAACCCAAATACATGGAGACTAAACAGCATCCTTCTAAAAAATGAATGGGTCAACCAGGAAATTAAAGAAGAATTGAAAAAATTTATGGAAACAAATGATAATGAAAACACAACGGTTCAGAATCTGTGGGACACAACAAAGGCAGTCCTGAGAGGAAAATATATAGCGGTATAAGCCTTTCTCCAGAAACAAGAAAGGTCTCAGGTACACAACCTAACCCTACACCTAAAGGAGCTGGAGAAAGAACAAGAAAGAAACCCTAAACCCAGTAGGAGAAGAGAAATCATAAAGATCAGAGCAGAAATCAATGAAATAGAAACCAAAAAAAAAACAATAGAACAAATCAACGAAACTAGGAGCTGGTTCTTTGAAAGAATTAACAAGATCGATAAACCCCTGGCCAGACTTATCAAAAAGAAAAGAGAGAGGACCCAAATAAATAAAATCATGAATGAAAGAGGAGAGATCACAACGAACACCAAAGAAATACAGACAATTATAAGAACATACTATGAGCAACTCTACGCCAACAAATTTGACAATCTGGAAGAAATGGATGCATTCCTAGAGACATATAAACTACCACAACTGAACCAGGAAGAAATAGAAAGCCTCAACAGACCCATAACCAGTAAGGAGATTGAAACAGTCATCAAAAATCTCCAAACAAACAAAAGCCCAGGGCCAGACAGCTTACCGGGGGAATTCTACCAAACATTTAAAGAAGAACTAATTCCTATTCTCCTGAAACTGTTCCAAAAAATAGAAATGGAAGGAAAACTTCCAAACTCATTTTATGAGGCCAGCATCACCTTGATCCCAAAACCAGACAAGGATCCCATCAAAAAAGAGAACTACAGACCAATATCCTTGATGAACACAGATGCAAAAATTCTCACCAAAATACTAGCCAATAGGATTCAACAGTACATTAAAAGGATTATTCACCACGACCAAGTGGGATTTATTCCAGGGCTGCAAGGCTGGTTCAACATCCACAAATCAATCAATGTGATACAACACATTAATAAAAGAAAGAACAAGAACCATATGATATTCTCCATAGATGCTGAAAAAGCATTTGACAAAGTACAGCATCCCTTCCTGATCAAAACTCTTCAAAGTGTAGGGATAGACGGCACATACCTCAATATTATCAAAGCCATCTATGAAAAACCCACCGCAAATATCATTCTCAATGGAGAAAAACTGAAAGCTTTTCCGCTAAGGTCAGGAACACGGCAGGGATGTCCGTTATCACCACTGCTATTCAACATAGTACTAGAAGTCCTAGCCTCAGCAATCAGACAACAAAAGGAAATTAAAGGCATCCAAATCAGCAAAGAAGAAGTCAAACTATCTCTCTTCGCAGATGATATGATACTATATGTGGAAAACCCAAAAGACTCCACTCCAAATCTGCTAGAACTTGTACAGGAATTCAGTAAAGTGTCAGGATATAAAAACAATGCACAGAAATCAGTTGCATTTCTCTACACCAACAACAAGACAGAAGAAAGAGAAATTAAGGAATCCATCCCATTTACAATTGTACCCAAAACTATAAGATACCTGGGAATAAACCTAACCAAAGAGACTAAGAATCTATACACAGAAAACTATAAAGTACTCATGAAAGAAATTGAGGGAGACACAAAGAAATGGAAAAATGTTCCATGCTCCTGGATTGGAAGAATAAATATTGTGAAAATGTCTATGCTACCTAAAGCAATCTACACATTTCATGCAATTCCTATCAAAGTACCATCCATTTTTTTCAAAGAAATGGAACAAATAATCCTAAAATTTGTATGGAACCAGAAAAGACCTCGAATAGCCAAAGGAATATTGAAAAAGAAAGCCAAAGTTGGTGGCATCACAATTCCGGACTTCAAGCTCTATTACAAAGCTGTCATCATCAAGACAGTATGGTACTGGCACAAAAACAGACACATAGATCAATGGAACAGAATAGAGAGCCCAGAAATAGACCCTCAACTCTATGGTCAACTCATCTTCGACAAAGCAGGAAAGAATGTCCAGTGGAAAAAAGACAGCCTCTTCAATAAATGGTGTTGGCAAAATTGGACAACCACATGCAGAAAAATGAAATTGGATCATTTCCTTACACCACACACGAAAATAGACTCAAAATGGATCAAAGACCTCAATGTGAGAAAGGAATCCATCAAAATCCTTGAGGAGAACACAGGCAGCAACCTCTTCGACCTCAGCCGCAGCAACATCTTCCTAGGAACATCGCCAAAGGCAAGGGAAGCAAGGGCAAAAATGAACTATTGGGATTTTATCAAGATCAAAAGCTTTTGCACAGCAAAGGAAACAGTGAACAAAACCAAAAGACAACTGACAGAATGGGAGAAGATATTTGCAAATGACATATCAGATAAAGGTCTAGTGTCCAAAATCTATAAAGAACTTAGCAAACTCAACACCCAAAGAACAAATAATCCAATCAAGAAATGGGCAGAGGACATGAACAGACATTTCTGCAAAGAAGACATCCAGATGGCCAACAGACACATGAAAAAGTGTTCCACATCACTTGGCATCAGGGAAATACAAATCAAAACCACAATGAGATATCACCTCACACCAGTCAGAATGGCTAAAATTAACAAGTCAGGAAATGACAGATGCTGGCGAGGATGCGGAGAAAGAGGAACCCTCCTACACTGTTGGAGGGAATGCAAGCTGGTGCAACCACTCTGGAAAACAGCATGGAGGTTCCTCAAAATGTTGAAAATAGAACTACCCTATGACCCAGCAATTGCACTGTTGGGTATTTACCCTAAAGATACAAACGTAGTCATCCGAAGGGGCACGTGCCCCTGAATGTTTATAGCAGCAATGTCTACAATAGCCAAACTATGGAAGGAACCTAGATGTCCATCAACAGACGAATGGATAAAGAAGATGTGGTATATATACACAATGGAATACTTGAAATATTTTTTAAACACATTTTTTAAAACATAAAATTCAATCCCAAAACAATATGTTCTGAGGATCTAATGTACAGCGTAGTATTTTAGACTTTGCTACGAATATGATATTGTATACGTGAAAGCTGCTGAGAGTACATCTTAAGCATTATCATCATGGGGGGCAAGGAAGGAAGGAAGGAAGGAAGAAGAAAGGAAGGGAGGGAGGAAGGGATGGAGGGAGGGAAAGGAAAAAAAGGAAAGGGAAGAAAAGAAAAAGAAAAGGAAAGGAGGGAGGGGAAAGCAGGGAAAGAAGGGAAGGAGAGGAAAGAAGGGAAGGAGAGGAAGGGAGAAAGGAAGGAAGGACCAACTGTGTGTGGTGATGGATGTGTTAATTCAAATCTCTTGATCATGGAAATCATTCTACCTTGTGTATGAATATCGAATCATGATGTTGTATACTTTAAATATATATATAATTATATTTGTCAATTATTCCTCAATGTGTATTATGTGTTAGTTTGTTATATTATACATAGGAATTGTTAATATATATTAATTACATATCTAGAAAAATTAAATCATATCTCTACCTCACACCATACACATATAAAAATGAATCATTTCCAAGTGAATTAAAAGAAAACTCAATGCAAAACAAAAAATATTTAAAAAGTTTCTAAGATACAACTTATTTTTATGATCTTGGAGTATGAAAGAGCTTTTTGTAAAAGAATTAGCAAGTTTCTTCCATCATTAAAAGACAGCAATAAAGGGGCGCCTGGGTGGCTCAGTGGGTTAAGCCGCTGCCTTCAGCTCAGGTCATGATCTCAGGGTCCTAGGATCGAGTCCCACATCGGGCTCTCTGCTAAGCAGGGAGCCTGCTTCTCTCTCTCTCTCTCTGCCTGCCTCTCTACTTGTGATCTCTCTGTCAAATAAACAAATAAAATCTTTAAAATAAATAAATAAATAAATAAAATAAAAGACAGCAATAAAAAGAGGGAAAGCACAGGCCGCACCCAAGCCACATCACAAATCTTTGCAACTCATATAACCAACAAAGGATTAGAACTACTACAGTTAAGATTTAGGGAAGTCAAAAATCGATCACAGTTTTTCAACTGTGTGGGGGTTGGGGGGAAAGAGTGCCCATATCTTCTATGTTGCTCAAGGTCAACTCTGTATGTGTGTATGTAAAAATATGTATGTGCATATGTAAAGAACTCCCATAAGTCAATTAAAAAACCAGTATAACAACAAAAACTGCAAACAAGTATTCCAGAAGATAGAAAATACAGTATATTAAGCTTTAATAAGGAATATATTAAAATTATTGAATTCATTATTAATTTGGAAAATACAAATTGAAATTATAATGTGATACCATTTCTCACCAGACTGACAAAAATTAAAAGGTCAGAAATACAAAATATTAGTGAGAATGTAATGCAATGGGAACTGTCATATGGTGTGGGTGGGAATGCAAATTAGTCAACCATACTGAGAAAAGGTTCAGAATGATCCAGTAAAGTCTACTGTGTACTAACCCTATGATGCAGCAACTTCAATTCTAAATATATAAAATAAAGTACATTTGCACCAGAAAACAGGTATGCAGAAGAATGTAAAGAGCAGGACTCTTTACCAAATCAAAAGCCAGAAACCACCAAACACCCATCAGAAAAATAATAAATATTCATATAGTCAAATCTGATACAGCACTGAAACAAATAAAAAATCTCAAGAATATACTGTGAGCCAAAGAGATTACATTACATATACCACATTACATATGGTATTATTCAATTATATGAAGTTCAAAATTAAGCAAATATAACATTTTAAGAATATATACATAGGTGGCTAGACTATAAGTAAAATCAAGCACTGATAAAAATCAGAGTAGTGATTACCTTGGTATACAGCAAGGAAAATAATGCCACAGTGAGGGACATACACGGAGCTTCTAAGGTACATATAATGCTCTACTTACCAAGGGTCCTGGGTACATGGGTGTTCATTTTATGATTTTTAAAATTGTGCATACACAATTTTAATAATTAAAATAAAATAAAAATATAAACAATGGTTTATACAGTTTTTTAATGTATGTTGTATCTCACAATTTTAAAAACTATTTTAAAATTCCAACTCAGATTTCATTCACAACTTTCCCTGTCCCCTATTACAAGGAATTCTTGAGACCTGATGGTTGTACAGCCAACCATCCCAGTTTGCCTGGAATTGCCCGTATTTAGCCCTGAGAACATGTCCCCAGACAGCCCCTCAGTTCTAGGCAAACCAGAAGAGCTGCATCTGCTACCTGGAGAGTCTCAAGCAAAAAGGACAGGATTTGCTTGTTTGCCTCTCCTGCCTATTCATGACCTTGGAGCAGTGGAAGTATGTTACACCTCTGTGACCACTTCCATCACCACCACCATTCCTTTTCACAGCCCTTTACTTTGATGCTGAGAGATGAGGATGTAAGAACACATGACTCTTACTGGTCACTGCTGCCATCTTCTTTTGTTATCTTTGCTTATCTACAAAAGAGTGACTTGTCACAATGACCTTATGACCTTGGTGAATAGAAGCAAGCCCTCTTATAGGGCACAGAGGAGAGGACACCAGGTCTATGGGGCCTATCCAGCATATATTTCTCTCAGATGAGAATTCTTATTCCAGATCAATCTCTTCTGGTCTGGTGACACACCCAACTCCCTTTTCTGCTAATATCCCATTAGATGTCCACTCAACTTGAGAGAGACTGAAAAGATGTCTCAAGCCTTGCTTTCTTCTCTGGTTACTACTTGACTTGGGCAACCCTGTATCACTGCTACACTATCAGTAGGAGTTCAGGCCTCCTGTTGTTACGTTCTCTCTCAGCCATGCTGTCTGTCTCCAGTTATCAAAACCTCTCCTCAAAAGGCAGAGAGAGAGCAGAAGAGCAACCCCATAACCTAAACAGATATCCCACAAGAAAATAAGGTGCCAGGCTTCCCAACCGTGGCCTCCCAAACCTCTATGAAGAATTCTCCTGGGGCTACTCTCACTCTGCGAGCATCCCCGCCATGGGGAATAGGGTGGAGGAAAGAGCATACCACCACCTCACTCCCTACTAGGCCAGAACCAATAGCTCTCTTTCCAAATTTTTCCCAGTCCTCGTCTCACATAGACATGTAGTGGAAGGAGTGGGAAGCAGGTCTACAGTAACAAACCTGGTACTCCAACATCTCTGCACCCAATTTGAGGGACTAAGCGCCTCGTTGTTCTTTGGGCCGAGAAAACCATGGCACCAGCGCTTCATTCTCTATGGGACACAGGCTCTGAAAAACCAGTCTTTCTACCCTTGCCTCCTTGAACATAAATGTCAAAAGACACAATATAAGATCTACCCTGGTGTTTGAGACATCTCCACGCTGGCCAATACCTTTTTGGTTACCAATACCTTTTTTTAGGAAAGCTCCCACACCTGCCAGCAACATGCCAATTTCCTTTAGTTGACGTTAGTGAATAGTGAGGTTAACTGTATCCGTGGCTTACAACCCAGGGGCTGAAGTGGGAAAGGCCTGGGGAGCATGAACAAAGTCCTGAGTCCCTATCCCAGGCCAAGTGAATCAGCCTGTCTGTAGCTGAAGCTGGGCACAGGAAGTTTTTGAAAGCTCCCTCGATGCAGTTTATAACATGTAAACCATACATCAATAAAGCTTCTTTCTTCAAACTCCCTGGGTAATCTAATCAGGCTTCTATAACTTTTTGAGTAGGCTAGAATAACCTTGAAAGAAAAATCAGAATCGTGGTAAAGAACATTTTAGTGTGACAGACCTGAGATGAGCATGCCTTCAGGCTATTCGTGATACTTCGTGGTCTTAGGGAACTGGGTAATGTATTGTCTGTGTTCATAGAAAAAGGGCACTTCATAGTCACCAGCTGCATTTGGCAATATGTGGCACCACTTGAATTTAAAGAGAGAACTGCAATGCCAAAGATATTTTCATACTTATCAAAAAATTTTTCTTCGTTTCAGACTCACATCAACTGATGAAAATCGTCAAAGAATTCTTGATGAAACTATAATCTAATTTTCGTTAATTGGCTTGCCTAGCTGGGGTGCTAGGTCCCTTACCTAGGAACTTTCTCCCAGACACCTAACTACCTGTCTGTCAAAGCTCTAAAATCCAGAATTATTCTAAGGACCAGCTAATATGAGACAAAGACAAAAGGAAGCTCACAGCCAGCAGCATACTGATTTGATATAAATGTGTGACATCTGCCTGCATACACAGCTAGTCCTAATCTTACTCCTCCACTCATAATATTCTTCTCCTAGATCTTCCACCCCTCAGTCCCCAGATAAACCTGATTAGCAGAGCCTGCATCACTGAATACATCCAATACAGCTTCATCTCTAATATGACAAAATGAAATCACTTGTCAAAGATTTGCAAAAATGGCTTGTAGAAAAATAGACACAAACAAAATTTATTTTAGAGAAATGTTTAAATGAGAAAAAGTAAAATAATGTTACCTAAATAACTCACAAATATGGGCATTGATTTTTTTTTTTTAAGAGAGAGAGAGAAAGTACATGTTGCTTGAACAATAGTGTGGGGGACAAAGGGAGAGAGAGAGAGAAAACCTTAAGCAGGCTCCATACCCAGTGTGGAGCCATATGTGGAGCTCAATCTCATGACCCTGAGATCATGATCTGAGCCAAAATCAAGAGTTGGATCTTAACCAATTAAGCCACCCAGGCATCCTGGCCACTGATTTTTGACAAAGCACAAAAGCAGTTCATGTTTTTCACAACATGGAACTACTGAACATATCTATGCAAAAACCATGAACCTCAATATAAATTTGCATGTTATAAAAAAGTCAACTCAAAAGGGATTATAGTTCTTTGAGATCCTGATTTAGATTATTTGGGATATATACCCAAAAGTGAGATTGCTAGATCATAGGGTAATTGTATTTTTAATTTTTTGAGGAGCTCCCACACTGACCTTCACTGTGGTTGCACTATTATACAAACCCACCAACTTTGTACAAGGGTTCTAATCTCTGCATATCTGTGCCAACACTTTTTAACTTTTTCTTTTTTTCATAATAGCCATCCCAACAAGCATGAGGTGGTACTTCATGATAGTTTTGATTTGCATTTCCCTGATAATTAGTGACATTGAGTATTTTTTATATACCTGTCAGCCATTTTATGTCTTTTTTGAAGAAATGTCTAGTGAGTCCTTTGCCCATGTTGTAATTGGATTATTGGTTTTTTGCTTCTGAATTCTAGAAGTTACTTACATGTTCTGGCTATTGACTCTGTAACAGATAAATGACTTATAAAAACTCTCTCCCACTCAGTAGGTTGCCTTTTCATTCTGTTGACTCTTTCTTTTGTTGTGCAGAAGTTTTTTCATTTGACAGAATCCCACTTGTCTATTCTAGATTTGTTTAATGTGCTTTTGGTGTCATATCCTAGAAATCATTGCTGAAGCCAATAGTGATAAGCTTGTACCCTCTTAAGGAGTTTCACAGTTTCAAATGTCACACTCCAGCCTTTGATTCCATTGAGTTGATTTTTGGTTATGATGCAATGTAAGTGTCCAATTTCACTCTTTTGCATATGGATATCAAGTTTTCCCAGCATCATTTGTTGAAGACACTATCTACTATCCTTTCCCCATGGGATATTCTTGGCATTCTCACCAAAAATCAGTTGACCATATATGCAGGGTTTTTTCCAAACTCTATTCTATTCTATTGGTCTATACATCTCTGTCTCTATATGAGTAACATACTGTTTTAATCACTATAGCTTTGTAACATATTTTGAAATCAGAAATTGCAATGCCTCCAGCTTTATTCTTCTTTCTCAAGACAGCTCTAACTGAGATCTTCTGTGCTTCCACATATATACTTTTTTATTAAGATTTTTATTTATTTGGCTGAGAGAGAGAGATCACAAGTAGGCAGAGAAGCAGGCAGAGGGAGAGGAGGAAGCAGGCTCCCTGCTGAGCAGAGAGCCTGATGCAGGGCTCAATCCAAGGACCCTGAACTGAGATCATGACCTGAGCCGAAGGCAGAGGCTTAACCCATTTAGCCACCCAAGCACCCCTTCCACTTATATTTTAGTATCGTTAATTTCTACTTTTGTAAAAAGAAAAAAAAATGCCACGGGATTTTGATGGTGATAGCACTGAATGTGTAGATCACTTTGGGTAGTGTGGGCATTTTAACAATATTCAATCTCTTGATGTATGAACACAGGATGTCTTTCCATTCATTTGCCTCTTCTTTAATTTCTTTCATTAATGTGTTGTAGTTCTCAGAATTGAAATCAGGGTCTCAGAGAGATATCTGCATTTCCATGTTTACTGCAACATTATTCACAATAGCCAAGATATGAAAACAAATAAATGTTCACTGATGGATGAATGGATAAAGAAAATGTGGTAAAGATATAAAATGGAATATTATTCAGACTTTAAAAATAAGAAAATCCTGCCATATATGACAACATGGATGAACCTGGAAAACGTTATGCTAAATAAAATAACCCAGTCACAAAAAGACAAATACTGAATGATTCCAGTTATATAATTAAAATAGTCAAACTGATGAAAACAGAGAACGGTGGTTGCCAGGATCTGTGGGCACGGAGAAGAAGGGAGTTGTTCAATGGATGTGAAGTTTCAGTGGTGAAAGATGAATAAGCAGATCAAGAGATCTGCTGTATAGCATATTGTCTAAGTTAATAATTCAGGATTGTACCCTTAAAAGTTTGTCAAGAGAGTAGACCTCATGTTAAGTGTCCTTATTCAAACAAACACACACACATACACATACACACACACACACACACACACACACACATACACGTGGGGGTTAGGAGGAAGCTTTTGGAGGTGATATATCACCTTAATTGTGGTGATGGTTTCACAAATGTATACATCCCTCCAACCTCATCAAACTGTATACATTAAGTAAGTCCAACTTTTGATATATCTCAATAAAGCTGTTTTAAAAAGAATAAAAGAAAATATATGTAAAAATGATAATGATAACTAAAGGATTATAGCTCTAAATGTAAAACATAATATTATAAAATTTTTAGAAGAAACTAGTAGTGCCTAATGGTTAGGCATAGTTCTCAGACATGATTCTAAAAGCATAATCTGTGAAAGAAAAGAATTATTAATTTAATCAAACTTAAAAAGTTTTTTTTCTGTAAATGTTACTTATTGTTAAGAGAACTAAAAGTAAAGCCAAAGACTGGAAGAAAATATTTACAAGTCACATATCCAACAAAAAGGGCTTTTATCCAGAATATAGGAGGAATTCTCAAAACTCATTTGATAACAACCCAATTAATAAATGAACAAAGACTATTAGAGGGCAAAAGACAATTCAACAAAAGGATATAAGGATGTTAACTAAGTATAGGAAAAGTTGTTCAACATTATCAGCTATTCAGGAAATGCAAATTAAAACTATGATAATATGGCACTATACATTCTATAGAAAGGCTAAAATTAAATATAATGACAATACGAGGTGCTGCAAAAGCTATGGAACAAATAGAATTCTCAATCATTGCTAGTAGGGATGCACAATTGTAAAAATACTCTGAAAGACAGTTTGTCAGTTTCTAAAAAGTAGAACATATACATACCATATGACTCAGCAACCCCATCACTGGATATTTACCCTCAAGAAATGTAAAATCATGTTTACATAAAAACCTATACGAATGCATATAGCAGCTTTACTCATAATCACCAAAACTGGAAACAACCCAAATGTCTTACAACCAATCAATGGATAAATAAATTACAGTGTAGCATTCAGTGGAATACTAGTCAGCAAGGAAAAAGGAACTGTTGAACCATGCAATAACCTAGATGATCTCAAAGAGCGAAGCCCACTTCAAAATGTTACACCTTATATGATTTCACTTATACAATATTGTTCAAAAGATAAAATTATATAACGAAGAATAGATTCTATTCTTCTAACCAACTATATGGTTAGAGGTGGGTGAAAGATGTAATGATAAAGGTATATCAGGACAGAGTTTATCCTGGTTGTCAATCCTGACTGTAGCGGTGACTTCAAGAATCAACTCATATGTCAAAACTCATAGAATTTGGAACACCTGGGTGGCATATTTGGTTAAGAGTCTGCCTTTGGCTCAGGTCATGATCATGATCCCAACGTCTTGGGATCAAGCCCCCCACCAGACTCCATGCTCAGTGGGGAGTCTGGCTCTCCCTCTCCCTTTACCCCTCCTCACTGTTCATGTTCTCTCCTCACTCTCTCAAATAATAAAAACCCATAGAATTCTATACCCCTTCCAAAATGTTAATATATTACTATATAATTATATATATTTTATATATTAATATAATATATAAATATTAATATAATATAAACTATAAAATTAAATTTTTTTTCTTGTTTAAAATTTGAGTATAGTTGACATACAATGTAACATACAATGTTATAGACAATGTTAGTTTCAAGTGTATAACATAGTGACTCAACTTCTCCATAGGTTATGCTGTGCTCACCACAAGAGTAGCTGCCATCTGTCACCACACAATCCTGTTACAGTATTGACTACATTTGCTGTCCCGCACCTTTTAATCCTGTGACTTATTCATTCTGTAAGTGGAAGCCTGTACCTTCCACTCCCCTTCACTCATTTTGCTCATCCTCTTACTCTTACTTCTCCTCTTACTCTTCTCCCTCCATCAACAAACAGTTTCTTCTCTGTATAAAATTTTTAAATATTTATATTTACCCATTGAGAACCAAAAATGAACCTTAAAAACAGACACTCTTATCCCTATACAACCTATTCTCCACAGAACAATGAAAGCAATCCTTTTAAAAAGCAAATTTGTCACAGAGGACATTGGGTGAAGGAAAGGAGAAGTGAGTTGGGGGAAATTAGAGTGGGAGATGAGCCAAGAGAGACTGTGGACTCTGAGAAACAAACTGAGCGTTTGGAGGGGAGGGAAGTGGGGGGTTGGGAGGGCCTGGTGGTGGGTATTAAGGAGGACATGTATTGCATGGCGCACTGGGTGTGGTGCATAAACAATGAATCTTGGAACATTGAAAAAATAAAATTTATAAATAAATTGGGGCGCCTGGGTGGCTCAGTGGGTTAAGCCGCTGCCTTCGGCTCAGGTCATGATCTCAGGGTCCTGGGATCGAGTCCCACATCGGGCTCTCTGCTCAGCAAGAAGCCTGCTTCCCTCTCTCTCTCTCTCTGCCTGCCTCTCCGTCTACTTGTGATCTCTCTCTGTCAAATAAATAAATAAAATCTTAAAAAAATTTATAAATAAATAGGGGGAGGGAAAAAAAGGTAAATTTGTTCATGTCAGCCTCTGCTCAAAACATCGAGGGCCTTCCCAACAATCTTAGAATAAATTCCAAAACCTATGAGGACTTGTGATCCCACTGTGCCTCACTCTCAGCCTTCAATCCTTCTCTGCTCTCACTCAATCCCTGTGTTCCAACCATACTGCCCTTTTCGCCGTTCCTTAAAGCACCTGCCAGTCTCAGGACCCTCACGTTTGCTGTTTGCTTTGCCCAGAATTCCCTTCCCTCAGATATCACAGGGCTTGCTGTCTCCTTTACTCAGGTCTCCACTCAAACCTTGTTTCTTTACAGAGGTCTTTTAGGACCACCCTATCTAAGTTAACAAGCCCCCTGGCACAGTTTTTTACTATTATTATTATCACACTGCTTATCTCAACCAATTCATTAAACCTTCTCCCCTCTCTCACCTTCTCTTTTTTTTTTTTAAGATTTTATTTGTTTATTTGACAGAGAGAGATCACAAGTAGACAGAGAGGCAGGCAGAGAGAGAGAGAGAGAGAGGGAAGCAGGCTCCCCGCTGAGCAGAGAGCCCGATGCGGGACTCGATCCCAGGACCCTGAGATCATGACCTGAGCTGAAGGCAGCGGCTTAACCCACTGAGCCACCCAGGCGCCCTCACCTTCTCTTTCTATATTCAATGAGAATGGGCACTTGGTTGGTTGGTTGATTGGTTGGTTGGTTGGTTAGTGGACTGTTTTTTTTCCACTGGTGAATCCCCAGGCCCTAGAACAGAATCTGGAACATAGTAAGTATTTGAATTGTTGTGGGATCAATGCCCAAAATATAATTATTTTCATTATGCCACTCAGAAAGTCACAAGTAACTTTCATCATCTCCTTTGTCCAGATCAGCCCATTACTTGGCTCTTCCCCCTTGTTGAATCAGGTGAACAATAGCTACTCAGTCCTCCTCCTGCTATCAGTGAATTGTGAAAAATCTCAATTTCCTTCTTCCCTAGTGAAGATAGGAGACTTAAATACATGCTAAATTTACTGAAGTTATTTACTTCTGTGTTATTAAAATATTACTAAATGTTATTCAACCTATTGTTTCTTGTCAATGAACATTAAATCGTCCTCCTATAGTTTCTTTTTGCAACACTTGTTATTTTATTAAGAGATAATATTTTGAATAAAAAATAACAATGCTTCTTTGATTTCTGTGGGGGTTTTTTGGGGAGGAGGTGAAGTATGCTTAGCCATTTATTTTAGACATATTTCACAGAATTCAAGAGAGCCCATTTTAGAAAATCACTGCATTCTCATCCCATCATATCTTCAGAATTAAATTACTTATATTTCATTTTATTCTGAAAATAGCTTGTCATAGCCAATTCTTTGTACCTTGGAACCTACATTTTGCTTGAAGAAGGAATAAGTATAAAGCCATATTTGTTAAATCTGAAGCTCTTCAATTGGTGGTTTCATGCTTTTTTCCCAGAATTATAGACAAATGTTAAACTTTGAAATGTCATCTCTTCATTGCCAAATAGCCAATCTTTTCCCTGAGAAATTGTTAGCTCTGAGATCACTGATTGTATCTTTACAATTGTACTATATTCCAAATATGAAATTTTAGCAATTGTAACTTGGCCAGTCTGAAACACAAAAAGTCTCAAAGACAGACATTTTATAAATAGGAGATATCTTAAAGTTTAATAAAAAAATAAAGTCTGTCTCCCTTGCTTGAAACAATAAACCAAGGTATATTCCTAATTTTAGAAGATATTTTCATTTGAAGTTTTAAAAGTGATATTATGCCTTTGTTATTAAAAAAAAGACTTGAAATAGTTCATTCATGTTATAAAGTTTCTCAAGAATGGACAAATTTTAGAATTTTGCCTTTCTTTCTTCAGACTACTATCTCAAATACACTTTTTAAAAAAATTTTCATCTATAATGTCAGAACTTGTGGTTAAAATTACATACCCCGCCAAAGGGAAAAAACAAACTAACAAACAAACAAAACCTTACCGAGAGTGACAATTTAGCTCCTTAGGTTAAAACTACGTGAACAGTTAAAAGAAAACATACGGAAAAAACTTCATGACATTGGACTTGGCAAAGACTACTTGAATATGACACCAAAAGCACAACAAACAAAAGCCACAGTACACAAATGGGACTACATCAAAGTAAAAACTTTGTACATCAAAGGACACAATGAACAGAGTGAAAGGCAAACTATGGATTGGGAGAAAATATTTGCATATCATACATCTGACAAAAGGTTGATATCCAGAAAATATAAATAACTCCTACAATTCAACAATAACAAAATCTAATAATCTAATTTAAAAATGGGGAGGGGAGGTAAGATGGTGGAAGAGTAGGGTGACCCTATGCTTGCCTCCTTCCTTGAACACAACTAAATAAATATCAAATCATTCTAAACATCCACGAAGTCAATCATAAGTCTTAGAGAACAAAGCTACACATTTACAAATTAAAAAACAAAAAAAAAAAAAACAAAACAAAACAAACCAACCCATGGAAGGTAGGAACTGCAGAGAGTTCCTGGGGGAAAAAAAAGCCATGGGCACTATATCAGGAAGGGAGCCCTGCTTGTGGAGGGAGTGGCAAGAGAGAAGGAAAAGAGAAAGAGCAGGGGTTGGGGACAAACAAACAGTGAAAACACACACAGGAGACTAAACTAAAAAGCTATTCCCCAAAACCTTTGACGGGTAAGAGGAGAGGGTTATAATACCACCCATTTTCTATAAACAGCAAAGTGCACATTGCACAGTTTCAGTGGTCTGCAACATTGCCACGTTCCCGCCTGGGAGCCGAGGATGCTCAGGTGGGAGAGCAGAGCTGAACCCCAGCAGCAGGCAGCCTGTGGATCCCCAAGGTCCCTCAGGGAGAAGCGGTTCTCCTATTTGGAGTGCATTTAGTAGAGGTGATACAGCCTCTCCAAGGGCAAAGGTCCTGTAGGTGCCACCAAACCATCTCGCTCACCAGTATAGGAATGGATGCTGGCAGAGCACACAGCTGGCACGGGCTGTGTGCTATGATTTACCATAAACTCTGAACTGTTGGATGGTCACATGACTGTCTTCTGCAACAAGCTGGCACCGACAACAGTGCAGGGAAACCTTCCTTGGAGGATCAGTGTGGGTCTGCAACACAAAGGTCCCTGAAGTAATGAGCTTTGAAACAGCCTCACCTGAAATAAAACAAAGGAATGCTGTGCCATTTGGAAGGTGGACAGTTCAGACACAATGTGAAGGCATGATTCTGACAGAAACCAAAGACACAGGCCAGGTCACTGTTAGTGTGTCTGGAGGGCTTACTGAAGAGAAGAGCCATGCATTTCTCCCCTGGGACACAAGAGAACAAGGCCTAACCATTTTCTCTCCTCTCCCACCAACTTGCTCCACCTCAGGAAATTAAACAGCGTCACCAAGTGGAGAATGGAGCCACTATATCAATTTTTTTTTTTTTTTTGGATACAGAAAGAATTTTGTTATTTTAATTTATATTTTCTAATTTTTAATTTTTTTCCTTCTCTTTCTACCTTTTTTCTATCAAGCTTTTCATAACAGGTAGACCAAAACATACCTAGGATCTAGCTTCTTGTATTTTTTTTTATTTTTTAAATTTTTTTCATCAATTTTTAAATTTTCATTTTATTTTGCCTTTTTTCTCCTCCCCAAAATGACAAGATGGAGAAATTCAACCCAAAAGAAGAACAGGAAGAAATGACAGCCAGAGATAAATACAGAGATAAGTAAGATGTCTGAATTAGAATTTAAAACAATTATAAGGACACTAGCTGAGGGATGCCTGGGTGGCTCAGTCAGTTAAATGTCTGCCTTTGGCTCAGGTTGTGATCTCAGGGTCCTGGAATTGAGCCCCACATTGGGCTCTCTGCTCCCCAGGGATCCTGCTTCTCCCTTTTCCTCTGTGCTCATGCTCTCTCTATCCCTCTCTCTCAAATAAATAAATAAAATCTTTTTAAAAAAGGGGGGGATACTAGCTGGGATTGAAAAAAGTATAGAAGACACTAGAGACCTCCTTACTGCAGAGGTAAAATCTGCTAAAATCTAGCTAGGCCAAAATTAAAAATACTATTACCAAGATGCCAAATAGAGGCTCTAAAAATGAGGATAAGCAAGACAGAAGAGAAAGTCAGTGACAGAGAAGATAAAATTATGGAAAGTAATGAAACTGAAGAGGAAAGAAGGTAATGGGCTATTAAGGTAGACTTAGGGAACTCAGCAACTTATTAAAATGGAATAACATTTGTATCATAGGAGTCCCAGAAAATGAAGAGATAAAAGGGAGCAGAAGGTATGTTCAAAAAATTATACCTGAAAACTTCCCAATCGGGAGAATGACACAGACATCAAAATCAAAGAAGCACAGAGAATTCCCTTTCAATTCACCAAAAGCCAGCCATCACCAAGGCATATCATAGTCAAATCCACAAAATACAAAAATGAGGAAAGAATCCTGAAAGAAGCAAGAGGAAAAAAGTCCTTAACCTCCAAGGGAAGGTAGATCAGGTTCAGAGCAGATCTGTCCACAGAAATATGGCAAGCCAGAAGAAAGTGGTAGGAAATATTCAAGGTGCTGAATGGGAAATATATGCAGCCAAGAATTCTTTCTCCAGCAAGGCTGTCATTCAGAATACAAGGAGAGATAAAGACTTTCCCAGACAAACAAAAACTAAAGGATTTTGTAACCACTAAACCAGCCCTGCAAGAAATAATAAAGGGGACTTTTTGAATGGGGGATAAGAAAACAAAAGCAACAAAGACTAGAAAGGACAAGAGAACACCACCAGAAACACCAACTCTCCAGGTAACACAATGACTCTAAATTCGTATCTTTTAATAATCATTCTGAATGTAAATGGGCTACATACTCCAATCAAAAGACATAAGATATCAGAATTGAGGGAAAAAAACTCAAGATCCATTGATATGCTGCCTATAAGAGACTCATTTTAGACCTAAAGACACCTGCAGATTGAAAAGTAAGAGGATGAAGAATTATCTATCATGTTAATGGATGTCAAAAGAAAGCTGGAGTAGCCATACTTGTATCAGACAAACTAGATTTTAAAACAGACCATAACAAGAGTTGAAGAAGGGGATTACATCATAATTAGGGGATCTATACATCAAGAAGATTTAACAATTGTAAATATTTATGCCCCCAACATGGGAGCACCCAAATATATAAGTCACTTAATAATAAACATAAAGAAACTCATTGATAATAATACAATAATACTAGGGGACTTTAACACCCCACTTACAGCAATGGACAGATCATCTAAACAGAAAATCAACAAGGGAACAATGGCTTTGAATGACACACAGGACCAAATGGACTTAACAGATATATTCAGAACTTTTCATCCTCAAGCAGCAGAATACACATTCTTTTCAAGTGCACATGGAACATTCTCCAAAAAAGATCACATACTGGGTCACAAATTGGCCCTCAACAAATACAAAATGATCAAGATCATACCATGCATATTTTCAGACCACAACACTATGAAACTACTCCCCTTCCAATTTCCCCCCTTCATTTTTCCCTTCCTTCTCCTAATGTCCTCCATGCCATTCCTTATGTTCCACAAATAAGTAAAACCATATGATAAATTAGTTTCTCTGCTTGACTTATTTCACTTAGCATAATCTCCTCCAGTCCCATCCATGTTGATGCAAAAGTTGGGTATTCATCCTTTCTGATGACTGAGTAATATTCCATTGTATATATGGACCACATCTTCTTTACCCATTTGTCTGTTGAAGGGCATCTTGGCTCTTCCCACAGTTTGGCTGTTGTGGACATTGCTGCTATGAACATTGGGGTGCACATAGCCCTTCTTTTCACTACATCTGTATCTTTGGGGTAAATATGCTAACATAATGAAAAGAAAAAAAAGAAATTCATGATGAGAAGTACACTCATGATGATGAGCACTGAGTAATGTATGGAATTGTTGAATCACTATATCGTATCCCTGAAACTAACATAACACTGTTAACTATACTGGACTTAAAATTTAAAAAAAAAATTTTTTTTTAAACTCCATTTGTACTTGCAATAAAAAACACACACACACACATATTAAAAAAGAAAAAGCTGGGGCGCCTGGATGGCTTAGTGGGTTAAAGCCTCTGCCTTCAGCTCAGGTCATGATCTCAGGGTCCTGGGATTGAGCCCCACATTGGGCTCTCTGCTCAGCAGGGAGCCTGCTTCTTCCTCTCTCTCTGCCTGCCTCTCTGCCTACTTGTGATCTCTGTCAAATAAATAAAAAATATCTTTTTAAAAAAAGAAAGTAAAAGCTATGAAACTTGAAGTCAACCAAAAGAAAAAATTTAATTGACTATATTCTTTACAACAGAATTATGTTCACAATAAAATTGTTTTCTTATGTATCCCATGTATCTACTTATACACAGCCTCCTCCATTATGAATATGCCTCACCAGAGTGGTAAGTCTGTTGAAATTGATAAAGCTACATTTACACATCATTATCACCTGAAGTACAAGGAGGTTAAAGAATATCCTACTAAAGAATGAATAGGTTAACCAGGAAATTAAAGAAGAAATTTTAAAAATGCATGGAACCAAATAAAAATGAAAAGATGACAGTCCAAAACCTTTGGGATGCAGCAAAAGCAGTCCTAAGAGAGAAGTATTAGCAATACAGAGCAACACAGGCCTACCTCAAGTATCAAGAAAAGTCTCAAATACACAAACTTACCTTACACCTAAAGGAGCTAGAGAAGGAACAATAAATAAAGCCTAAGGCCTGCAGAAAAAGGGAAATAATAAAAATCAGAGCATAAATAAATTATATAGAAACAAACAAACAAACAACAACAACAACAAAAAACAGAACAGATCAAAAAAACTAAGAGCTGGTTCTTTGAAGCAATTAATAAAGTTGATAAACCCCTACTCAGGCCTATCAAAAAGAAAAGAGAAGTCATGAATGAAAGAGGAGAGACCACAATCCACAGAACATAAATACAAATAATTATAAGAGAATACTATGAAGAATTATATGTCAACAAACTGAGAAATGTGGAAGAAATGACATATTCCTAGAAATCTACAAACTACCAATACTGAAACAGGAAGAAACAGAAAATTTGAATAGATCCATAACCAGCAAAGAAAGAAATTGAATCAGTAATCAAAAATCTCCCAACAAACAAAAGTTTGTTTGATGGCTTCCCAGGGGAATTCCACCAGACATTTAAAGAGGAGTTAATGCCTATTCTTCTCAAACTGTTCCAAAAAATAGATATGGAAGGAAAACTTCCAAACCCATTCTATGAAGCCAGTATTGTCCTGATTCTAAAACTAGACAAAGACCCCACTAAAAAGGAGATTACAGGCCAGTGTCCCTGATGAACATGGATGCAAAAGTTCTCAATAAAATACTAGCAAATCAAATTCAACAGTACATTAAAAGAATTATTCACCACGATCAAGTTCCTGGGCAGCAGGGGTGTTTCAATATTCACAAATCAATGTGATACACTACATTAATAAAGGAAAGGGTAAGAACCATATGATCCTGTCAATAAATGCAGAAAAAGCATTTGACAAAATACAGCATTCTTTCTTGGGGGGAAAAAAAAGAGCTCAACAAAGTAGGATAGATGGAACATACCCCAACATCATAAAGGCCATATATGAAAAACCACAGTTAATATAATTTTTTTAAATTTTTTAAATTTATTTTCAGCGTAACAGTATTCATTGATTTTGTACCAAACCCAGTGC
Organism: Lutra lutra; assembly: GCF_902655055.1. Lineage (NCBI taxonomy): Eukaryota > Metazoa > Chordata > Mammalia > Carnivora > Mustelidae > Lutra > Lutra lutra. The sequence continues at coordinate 93,236,644 of NC_062282.1, read as the reverse complement.
TCCATGCAATCTGTGCCCTCTCCAATACCCACCACCTGGTTCCCCCAACCTCCCACCCCCAACCCCCTTCAAAACCCTCAGATTGTTTTTCAGAGTCCATAGTCTCTCATGGTTCACCTCCTCTTCCAATTTCCCTCAACTCCCCACTTATTTGTGGAGCATAACAAAAAGCATGGAGGACAAGGGGAATTAGAGAGGAGAAGGGAGTTGAGGGAGTTAATATCATTTTTAATGAGAAAAAACTGAAAGCCTTTCCACCACAGGCAGGAACAAGAGAAGGATGTCCACTTTTATCATTACTATTTAACACAGTACTGGAAGTCTTAGCCTCAGCAATCAGACAACAAAAAGAAATAAAGGACATCCAAATTGGGAAGGAAGAAGTCAAACTTTCACTATTTGCAGATACTCTATCTGTAGATATTTGCAGATACTGTATCTGTAGAAAATATGAAAGACTCCACCAAAAAATTGCTGGAACTAATACTTGAATTTAGTAAAGTTACAGAATATGAAGTCAATGTACAGAATCTGTTGCACTTCTACACAGCAATAATGAATCATCAGAAAAAGAAATCAAGGAATTGATCCCATTTGCCATTGTACCAAAAACAAAAAGATACCTATTATAAACCTAATAATAAACCTAACTAAGAATAAACCTAACTAAAGACGTAAAAGATCCGTACTCTGAAAACTACAGAACACTTCTTAAAGAAATTGAAAAGGACACAATGAAACAAAAAAGCAATCCAGGCTCATGGGATGGAAGAACAAATATTGTCAAAAGTGTCTATACTACCCAAAGTAATCTACACATTTAATGCTATCCCTATGAAAATACTACCAGCATTTTTTGCAGGGCTAGAAAAAAAAATCCTAAAATTTGTATAGAAGCACAAAAGACACCAAATAGCCAAAGCAATCTTGAAAAAGGAAAACAAAACTAGAGGCATCACGATTCTGAATTTTAAGCTATATTACAAAACTGTAGTTGTACCATACATCAAGACAGTATGGTACTGGCACAAAAATGGACACATAGATCAATAGAACAGAAGAGAGGACCCAGAACTGGACCCACAACAATATGATCAACTAATCTTTGCCAAAGCAAGATAGAACATCCAAAGGAAAAAAGACTGTTTCTTCAATGAACAGTGTTGGGAAAACTCAACAGCAATGCAGAAGAATGAAAGTGGACCACTTTCTTACACCATACACAAAAATAAACTCAAAATGGATGAAAGACCTAAATGTGATACAGGAAATCATCAAGTCCTAAAGGAGAACACAGGAAGGCAATTTCTTTGACCTCAGTTGTAGCAACCTCTTACTAAACATGTCACCAGAGGCAAGGAAAACAAAAGCCAAAACAAGCTATTGGGATTTCATCAAGATAAAAAGCTTCTGCACAGTGAAGTAAACAATCAACAAAACTAAAAGGCAGGGAGATGTTTGCAAATGACATATTGGATAAAGGGATAATATCCAAAATCTCTTAAGTTCTTAAGAACTTACCAAACTCAATACCCAAAAAAACAAATAATCCAGTTAATAAATAGGGAGAAGACATGAATAGACATTTCTCCAAAGAAGACATCCAGATGGCTAACAGACACATAAAAAGATGCTCAATGTCACTCATCCTCAGAGAAATATAAGCCAAAACCGTGATGAGATACTACCTCAGACCTGTCACAACAGCTAAAATGAACAACTCAAGAAACCGACACCTGTCGGTAAGGATGTGGAGAAAGGGGAATCCTCTCACACTGTTGGGAATGCAAACAGGTGCAGCTACTGTAAACAACAATATGGTGGCTGATTCCTCAAAAAATTAAAAAGACAACTACCCTATGATCCAGCAATTCCACTACTAGGTATTTACCCAAAGGATAAAAAAATACAGATTCGAAGGGATACATGCACCCTGATGTTTTCAGCAGCATTATCGACAATAGTCAAACTATGAAAAGAGCACAAATAACAACTGACTTATGAATGGATAAATAAGATGTGGTATATACATATACAAGGGAGCATTACTCAGCCATCAAAAAGAATGAAATCTTGCTATTTGTAATAACATGGATGGAGCTAGAGTGGATTATGCTAAGTGAAATAAGTCAGAGAAATACAAACACCATATGGTCTCACTCATATGTGGAATTTGAGATGGAAAACAGATGAACATATCTGGGGGAAAGAAAGGGGAGAGGAAGGGAGGAGGGAAACAAACCATAGGAGACTCTCAAGAATAGAGAACAAACTGAGGGTTGATGGGGGGTAGGGGAGATGGGCTGGAAGGGTGATGGGTATTAAAGAGGGCACTTGTGGTGATGAGTACTGGGTGTTGTATGTAAGTGATGAATCACTAAATTCTACCCCAGAAACCAATATTGCATGGTATGTTAACAAAGTTAAATTTAAATTTAAAAAATGGGGAAGATAGAGTTTCTCCAAAGATGATATACTAAAGGCCAACAAGCATATGAAAATGTATTCAAAGTAACTAAATATCAAAGGAATGCAAATCAAAATAATGAGGAAATATCACCCCAAATCCATTAGGATGGCTAATGTTTTTTTAAAAAATTAGAAAGTAGTGGGGTGCCTGGGTGGCTCAGTGGTTAAAGCCTCTGCCTTCAGCTCAGGTCATGATCCCAGGGTCGTGGGATCGAGCCCCGCATCGGGCTCTCTGCTCAGCAGGGAGCCTGCTTCCTCCTCTCTCTCTGCCTGCCTCTCTGCCTGCTTGTGATCTCTGTCAAATAAATAAATAAAATCTTTTTTTAAAAAATCAAAGTAGTAAGTGTTGTTGAGGATACAGAAAATATGGAGCTTTTGTGCCTTGTGCGCTGTCAATTGAATTGTAAAATGGTGCAACTGATGAAAAACAGTAGGAGCTCCTCAAAAAATTAAAAATAGAATTACCATATGATCCAGCAATTCTTCCAAGCAAATGACCAAAAGAACTGCAGGATCTCAAAGACATATATGCACATCATGTTCATAGCAGTACTATTCACAGTAGCTAAGAGATAAAAGCGACTCAAACACCCATCAACAGATAAATGGAAAAACAAATGTAGTATATACAAACAGTGGCATATTAGTCTCTATTAGGGAAGGAAATCCTGTCTATAGCATGGATGAATCTTGAACACCTTATGCTAAATGAAATAAGCCAGTTACAAAAAGACAAACTCTATGATTCTCCTTATGTGAAGTATATAAATAAGGCAAATTCAAGGGAACAAAAAGTAGAATGGTGGTTCACAGGAGCTGGAGGAATTCAGACAGGAGGAGTTTAATGGGTTTAATGAGTACAAAGTTTCAGGTTTGCAAGATGAAAAAGTTCTGGAAATCTGTTTCACAACAATATGCATCTATTTCATACTGCTGAACTATATTTAAAAGTGATTTCATGATGGCAAGTTGTTATGTAGTTGTTACCACAATTTTCTCTAAAGTTGCACAAGTGTTTTACCTAGCCTCCTTATCCAAACAATTGCTGTGATTGCAAAAGTGTGCTTTAAGCACATGTCCAAGAAAGTCCTCAGAAAAAGAGGCCATTTCTGCCCCTTTAATACCTAGCCCAGAGCTAGAGGAGCATATGATGATAAGAAAGTACACAAAATTAAGTTTCTCTGTCCAATACGATTTAAAGAAAGTCAGAAAAATTCTGAGTGACTCAAAATATCTGCCCTTAAATGTCTCAAAATTTCTCCTCTACTTTTACATAGTGCCTCAATTGCTTTCAGTTAAAAATTAGTATATGTTAATAAGTATCTACTTCCAATAAGCAATTCACAGGAATTAATTTGGTTCTATGGCATTTTCTTCCTCAACTAACAGAGATTTGCCCCAAGAGACATTATTAGAGAAGAGAGGGTATAAGTATAGATCACTGGATACTTCAATGGAAAGCCATCCCAGGTGGAGTGCTACAAGTCAATACTAGATATATGGACAGTAAAAAGCACTGAAGAATAGGGAGAAAGATTCAGACACACTAATGAATTATCCAGCTGGACATCTGTAAACTCACTGAGGCTATTTGGTTCTATATCCAACAAGTAGGGAATTTGAAGTACTAGGTTTTATCCCATTTAAATAATGATAGCCTAATAAGATACAAGTTTAATTACAGAATGACCTTTATTGCTTAGCTTTTATGAAACATTATTTCCCATCTACTTTAATACAAATGTATTATTTTTTGCACTTTGTATGTGGATTTAGTATTTCAGTACTTTAATGTATTATTTTATTACAATGAATTGATGAGCTACTAAGAATATTCTTAAGGACATGGTGAGGTTTACTATAAAAATAGGCCCAATAAGATATCTATAAATGAAAAGTTCAGACATATAAATCTAGATTTTTTTAAAAGAGCTAATCTTTCTTTGAAAAAAATTCTGTTAAATTTACTGTCCCCCCAAATTCTATAGGCCAGTGGTTCTCAAACTTAAGCAGACATTAGAATCATATTAGAGGACTTGTTAAAATAGACTGATGGACCTAGCCTGAGTTTCCTACTTGGCAATTCTGGGATAAGGACCAAGAGTCTGATTTTCTAGCTGGAATTTCTAACATCTAGCTGGTGTTGCTGATCAGGAACCAGAATGCGAGCACCCTTGCTACAAAAATTATTTTCATGTAGCAAACTGAGTAACTGCCACGAGAGAAAATTTTGAGTAAAATAAATTTTCATTAAAAAAGTATCATTAGCCTCAAATACATTCATTGTTTATAAATCACATGGCTGTTCGGTTGCCTAGGCTTGTAGCTCAGTAGACCACCCAAATGTTCCATTAGGTTTAGCATAAGATCATAATCATTTCCAGAATGGCTCCACTACTGTGCGAAGGTCCAACTTGAAACACATGGGTATACCGGATTTTATGTTGGTAGTTCTCTATTATGAAGAGTACACAGAATTCTGGAAGTACTCTATGTCACTCCACAAGTTCATGAATGAATGATAAAACAGAACTTAACAGCAATTTGTCCATAAATAAGAACCACTGTTCTTATGTGGCCTGTAAAATATTTCTTTGAAATACATCAATACAGACATTTGCATTTATTTCTAAGGTCTTATGGAAGTTCACTCTGTAATGTCTCTCTCTCTCTCTTTCTGTGAGATGATTTCTGGGGAAATGAGACCCAAAACATGATCACATTGATAAACAAGATATAAGGATAACACTAATTAACAGTAATTCTTACCAAGAGAACCAACTCATGTTCATACTACATCAAGCACACATATATAGTACTTCTTTTTAAAAAGAAACAGTTTTAGCACATAATATTTTCCTCTCATTTATCTTGACAGTATTAAAAAGAAGTTATCTGAGAGTGCACAGATCACAAATCAACACTTTTTTATGTTATGTTTCTCAGATTTTTTTGACAAGGTTAGTAAACAACTCAGTTGGCTCTGAGATGAGTTCTTGGAGTTCTCCCCAACAATCTTGCCACCTTCTCTTCCAAGACTAAGCACTACTTCTGTTGTGACATATCTCTACACAGACAGACACCTTAACTGGCTTTGTTTTAACCATGGGAAACTACTTGAAAGAAAGAACGAAAGGGGTAGGCATTACTAATGAGACTGACATTGCACTAGGATTTAGGGTCAGACTGCTGAATAGACAGGGTCTCTGCCCTTGTGAAGCAGATGTGAAAGGTGGGGGACAAGCATCAAGTGTGCAGGAGGAGGCCTTCAATACTTACAACTAACCCAAGCTCAGGTAGAGATGGGATGAGAAGGGACTGTCATAGTACGCCCAACATGTTCTAGAACATACGATAGATATCTTTTAAAATATTTGCTTATGGATTCAATTGTTTTGTGATTGAAGGAAACTTAAAATATGCCAGGCATAGTCCTTTGGAGTCATTTCATCCATAAATATTATATGAACTGCCAAAAATATTACTCATTTGACTTTGATTTCTTTATAAATGTTAAAGTTTCCAGGAAAGGAAGCATTTCAGATGACAAATTTCATATAAAAGCTGTCACTTCCTTCATGATCTAAAATACACTTTCTCTAATATAAAATATAAATGTGATAAATATACATGTTCTTTTACATATTTCTTTATTTTACTCAAGCAGACAACCAATATAACTCATATTTTTAGCAAGCAGAACAAACTAGCTGGTGACTTCGGCATTAACTGACATTTGGATTAAATTGCTCAATGAGTCAATTTGGTTATAAATCTGGTCAATAATTATTTCTTACACATTTGTGGGTCAGGACTTAAACTAAACAATTTCCTACACCATGTGGCATCAAATGTGGCTTTTCCATGATATGCAGCTGGAAGCTGGGCTGGTCTGGATGGTCCAAAATGGCTTCACTCACATGGCTGTTTTCTCCACCAGGACTGCTAGAAAATTGGCCTTACCTGGTCTCCTCTCCACCTTTCCCTTCTTACTCTTCCCTTCCATATTCTCTCTGCAGACTTCTAAAGCTTCATGAGGCTCAAGGCTTTGTGTGACTAAGGTGGACGCTACCAGTTCTCTTAAAGGTTAGTCCCAGAACTGGCACACTTCACTGTACTTCTTTGGTCAAAGTAATGGCAGTCCAGACCACAAACAACAGAAGGAAAATGGACACCATCTCTCAATGGGAGGAGTGTCAAGGAATTTGTGCACATTTTCGATCTACCATGGTGGTAAACATAGCAGTCAGGGAGAGAAAATTATACACAGAAGTCCCCATAAGAGGAGGAACTTTGGTACAGTTGAGGAACCTGGAGATCTGTGTGATTTCAGTGCAGAGATCCAAGTTGAAGCTGGACAGATATATCCAAAGTCAAATTAAGAATGGAGTCATTGTCCAAAAAGCAATGAGGAATCATTCAAAGTTCTTAGCAAGGGATAAAATGATCAGTTTTGCAGCTCAAAGGGATCACTCTACACAAAGGTATAAATTACCAATTAGAGGGAGGCCAGAGTGACTGCATGGGGGCTGGATAAGGAATGTTAGCTGTGAATATGGAGATAAATGGAGGGTTCAAGAGCTTTTTTAGCCAATGAAGCTAACAGGACTTAACCAAAGTATTCAATATGGGAAGGAAAGAATAGGGAGATAGAGGTCTCAAGAATGGTTATTAGGTCTGGCGGATGTAATAAGATGATAAAGGTTTCTCTTCACTGTGCTGGAAATGCTAAAAGGTGATGTGCTTGAAGGAATCAGATCCTGAGTTCAAATTATCTTAGCTCTGTAGGTGTGAAAATCAGATCAAAGAGCTATATTAGAGGTAGTAATCCCATATACATATTTAAGAATAATCTCTCTATAATAACACATTCATCCCAGCTTCTTTAAGAAATTATTGTGGCTCCTACCATTTTGCAGATCAAATATCTAAAGTTATTACCCAGCACTGAAGTTTATCATCCCCTTCACTGACGGTCATAAGTCAGCTATAGTTATTCTTCTCGTGGCTCTTCTAGCACATGAGACTTTATTACTATCCATGACAATACCCTTCTTTAAAAGTCAGCTGATACCTCACCTCTTTCTTGTGGACATTCTTCTTGTTAATCCAACTCTCATATATTACATTTTGTCATCATTTGTATTGCTTGGGGGGCCTACCTCATGTGCACTAAGGTTTGTCTTTATTTTGTTTCATTTAGATGGATCTTGTTTCACCAAACAGAGTACACATTTTTGGAAGGCAAAAACTGTGAGTTCCACTTCTTTGGCAGTCTTAATAGTATATGGTAGTAAGAATACAGCAGGCATATCAAAATTGAATTAAATTGCATTTCAGCTTATGACTTCTCTAGTTATGGTAGTTTCAGAGAAATCTTTCTTGGAAATAGAACTGAGAGAGAGAGAGAGAGAGATTGGTCCCTGGAAAAGTAAAGCAAAATCTTTGCTATGGTGCTCTACAACTAAGCAACAGAAGTAAGTTTAATATTACTTAAATTATATTGCCTTTTATATTATATTGGTCAATTATATTATATTTTGGTCAATATATTATATTGACCAAAAGATGATGAGGCTACTGACATAAATGAATAAAAATAAATGTACCACTCTTTAACATAATGCAGATTAAAGTCATTGAGATAAACACCTACCATCATGTGAACTTCATTCTTTGCCCCTTATGTTTTTATAATTCTTCCATGTGAGTATGTGCCACTGCAAAATTGGAGCTAAAAAATTCTTTAAATCTTTCTAATGTTTCAGCAAATTGAACTTAAGTTCTACACTGTACTTCTAAGTATGTTTATTTTCTTCAAGCTTAGAAACATTAGCTTGAAATGCTATCTGTGCAGTTTATTTTTAGATAAAATTTAATTTTCTAATTTGTTTCTCTGAGTTTTTACTTTTCTAAAGATTTTATTCATTTGATAGGGAGAAGGAGAGAGAGCACAAATAGAGCATTAGGCAGAGGGAGAAGGAGAAGCAGACTCTCCACTGAGCAGAGAACCTGATGTGGGGCTTGTTCCCCAGACCCTGGGATCAATGACCCAAACCGGAGGCAGATGCTCAACCAATTGAGCAACCCAGGCACCCCTTTCTGTGTTTTTGTAATTTTCAATAAAAATTCTCAATGGGAACAATTTTGTGGACTCAGAGCACTCATTAGAAGTAACCATCAGAAGAATGACCAGTTGTCTCAAACTGTCCGAAGCACCCAGTTTCAACCCCAGGGTAACTTTACTAGGGTCAAAATCACCAAGATACCCTTCAGCCTATAACTGAGTAATAGGAACCAGATTTGTTCTTAAAATGATATTTTAAACTAGAAAACCAAATGAAACAGAATCTAGAGGGATTTTTTTTTTATTTTTTATAAACATATAATATATTTTTATCCCCAGGGGTACAGGTCTGTGAATCACCAGTTTTACACACTTCACAGCACTCACCATAGCACATACCCTCCCCAATGTCCATAACCCCAGCCCCCCTACCCAACCCCCCTCCCCCCATCAACCCTCGGTTTGTTTTGTGAGATTAAGAGTCACTTATGATTTGTCTCCCTCCCAATCCCATCTTGTTTCATTTACTCTTCTCCTACCCCCTTAACTCCCCATGTTGCATCTCCTCTCCCTCATATCAGGGAGATCATATGATAGTTGTCTTTCTCCGATTGACTTATTTCGCTAAGCATGATACCCTCTAGTTCCATCCACGTCGTTGCAAATGGCAAGATTTCATTTCTTTTGATGGCTGCATAGTATTCCATTGTGTATATATACCACATCTTTTTTATCCATTCGTCTGTTGATGGACATCTAGGTTCTTTCCATAGTTTGGCTATTGTAGACATTGCTGCTATAAACATTCAGGGGCACGTGCCCCTTCGGATCACTACGTTTGTATCTTTAGGGTAAATACCCAGCAGTGCAATTGCTGGGTCATAGGGTAGTTCTATTTTCAACCTTTTGAGGAACCTCCACTCTGTTGTCCAGAGTGGTTGCACCAGCTTGCATTCCCACCAACATTGTAGGAGGGTTCCCCTTTCTCCGCATCCTCGCCAGCAACAGAATCTAGAGTTTTTAAACATTGGAAAATAGGCAGTAAGGGACAGTGATCCTTAATATAAGGGAAACAGATGAAATTAGAAATCAATCAGAGCCCAGCTAACTCTTTGAGTTGAGAAAAGAGAAATATGATCTTGTGGAGGCCAACCTGTCCAAAATTTGTGGGACAACATAAAAGAAAAGAAGGAACTGCATATAGAGTTATCTGCAGAGGTCTTCAGATTTCCTAAAGTCTTTGGCTGAGTACTGATCTTTTTGTATGTATGAAGAAGTAGCAAAGGCCTTAGAAAACAACTTCCTGGAAGAAGTAGGCAAAAAGTTTTTATTTTATTTTTTAAGATTTTTATTTATTCATTAGAGAGAGAGCACACAAGCAGGGGGATAGAGAGAAGCAGACTCTCCACTGAGCTGGGAGCCCAACATGGGGCTCGATCCCCTGGAATCATGACCTGAGCCAATGGCAGATGCTTAACCATCTGAGCCATCCAGGCACCCCTGCAAATGTTTTTAGCATCCACGCCAGAATATAGATAGTTTTATTCCTACCACCCAGAGTGGAAATACCTCCAAATACCTAGGGCTTGAGCGGAATCCTTCAAAAGATAGTACATTAGTAGTGGGGACAAATTAGTCCTTGACTAAGGGCGGAATTGACCCACACTAACAATGTTTTAAAAGAAGCTTTGGAAGGATCGAGTTAATTTCACATGATTTACCTATTTTCCAGAACAAAACCCAATAATACATAAAGGAATACAACAAAATCCATGAAGCACCAATGTAAAATTTACAATATCTAGCATTTAAAATTACCAGGCATGCAAAAATATCAGAAAGTATAACCCATAACTATGAACAAAAGCAATCAGTAGGAACAGATCCAGAAATTACAAAAACTAGGGGCACCTGAGTGTCACAGTCAGTTAAGCACCTAACCCTTGGTTTCAGCTCAGGTCATGATCTCAGGGTCATAAGATCAAGTTCTGCTTTGGGCTTGTCCTCAGCATGGAGTTTGCTTGAGAGTTTCTCTCCCTCTCCCTCACCCCTCCCCCATCTTCTCTAAAATAAATAAATAAAATCTTTTAAAAAAGAAATGACAAAAATTATAGAATTAGCAGATATTGACAGATATTATAACTCTGTATCTGTAGCCCATACACTTAAGAACATATATCTATATATAATATAGATGTATCAGCTGTTATATCTATAGTCCCATGTTTAAGAAGTTAGGAAAAACTAATAGCATGAGAAGAAAAATACTGAAGTCATAAAAACACCCCAAATAAACTTCTGGAGACAAAACATACAATATGAAATGACAAATAACCCAGATGAAATTATCTATATATAACAACAGAATGAAACATCAGTGAACTTGAAGACATAATAAAAGAAACTCTCCAAACGGATGTCCATTTTTGCCTCTGGCCTGGCAGCTCTACCTCAAGAACCACTATGTATTGATAGCCAAGACTTGCCCTGGTAGAGGTCTGTGCCCTCACCCCAGGGTGGATGGCCAAGAAGAGTGTCACCAATCATCCAACTAAGAATAGACTCAACTTGGCCTAGTATTTCTTCTGCTTCAAGAATCTGGAAGGATAGGAGGGACATAAGGAACTACAAAAAACCTGCAATCAACAATAAGCAGGAGAATTAGAAGAAACTGCAAAGAAACTACAATATGCCATTGAGCAGCTGAGTGTCTTGGAGTGACATCTCTCACCTTATTCACTCAACCTCAATTAAAAAAAAAAAAAAAAGTCACTCCCAAGGCATGTTTTCCCATATTGCCAACTTTTCTGTGGGATTCATTAAGCATGCTTTTACCTTGAGAAGGAGGAACTTAGGGCGCATGGGTGGCTCAGTCGTTAAGCATCTACCTTCAACTCAGGTCATGATTCCAGCACCACATCAGGTTCCCTGCTCCGTGGGAAGCCTGCTTCTCTCTTTCCCACCCGCTTGCTTGTGTTCCTTCTCTTTCTGTCTCTCTCTGTAAATATATAAATAAAATCTTTAAAAAAAAAAAGAGGAACTTCAAAACTGACAAAAGGGAGAGGAGTCAAGATGGAAGAGGGGTAGTAAACTGAGAAGACATCAGGTCACAGGAGTTCAGCTAGATAGTTATCAAACCATTCCAAACACCTAAAAACCCAACAAGAGATTGAAGAGAAGAAGAGCAGCAGTTCTAGAAATAGAAAATCGACCACTTTCTGAAAGGTAGGACGTGCGGAGAAGTGAATCCGAAGGGATGGGAAGATATACCGCAGGGGGAGCGGGCTGTCTGCTCAGCAGAGAGCCTGCTTCTCCATCTCTCTCTGCCTGCCTCTCTGCCTACCTGTGATCTCTGTCTGTCAAATAAATAAATAAAATCTTTCAAAAATAAAAAATAAAAAATGGAGGCTTTTACTGCTAGGATAAATGAGGCAGAAGAGAGATTTAGTGATATAGAAGACCAAATGAGAGAGAATAAAGAAGCTGAGCAAAAGAGAAACAAACAACTACTGGACCCCAAGGGGAGAATTCGAGAGATAAGTGACACCGTAAGAAGAAACAGTATTACAATAATTGGGATTCCAGAAGAAAAAGAAAGAGAGAGAGGGGCAGAAGGTATATTGGAGCAAATTATTGCAGAGTATTTCCCTAATATGGCAAAGGGAACAAGCATCAAAATCCAGGAGATGCAAAGAACCCCCCTCAAAATCAATAAGAATAGGTCCACACCCCATCATCTAATAGTGAAAATTACAAGTCTTATTGACAAAGAGAAAGTCCTGAAAGCAGCCTGGGACAAGAAGTCTGTAACATACAATGGTAGAAATATTAGATTGGCAACAGACTTATCCACAGAGACCTGGCAGAACAGAAAGAACTGGCATGATATATTCAGAGCACTAAATAAGAAAAGCATGCAGCCAAGAATACTATAGCCACCAAGGCTATCATTGAAAATAGGAGAGATAAAAAGCTTCCAAGACAAACAAAAACTAAAAGAATTTGTAAACACCAAACTGGCCCTACAGGAAATATTGAAAGGTGTCCTCTAAGCAAAGAAAGAACCTAAAAGTAGTAGACCAGAAAGGAACAGAGACAATATGCAGTAACAGTCACCTTACAGGCAATATAATGACACTAAATTCATATATCTCAATAGTTACCCTGAATGTAAATGGGCTAAATGCCCCATATCAAAAGACACAGGGTATCAGAATGGATAAAAAAACAAAACCCATTAGTATGCTGTCTACAAGAAACCCATTTTAGACCCAAAGACACCTCCAGATTTAAAGTGAGGGGGTGGAAAGACACTTACCATGCTGATGGACATCAAAAGAAAGCTGGGGTGGCAATCCTTCTATCAGATCAATTAGATTTTAAGCCAAAGACTATAATAAGAGATAAGGAAGGACACCATATCATACTCAAAGGGTCTGTCCAACAAGAAGACCTAGCAATTTTAAATATCTATGCCCCTAACGTGGGAGCAACCAACTATATAAACCAATTAATAACAAAATCAAATAAACACATCGACAATAATACAATAATACTGGGGACTTTAACCCCCCCCCCTCACTGAAATGGACAGATCATCCAAGCAAAAGATCAACAAGGAAATAAAGGCCTTAATGACACACTGGACCAGATGGACATCACAAATATATTCAGAACACTTCATTCCAAAGCAACAGAATACACATTCTTCTCTACTGCACACAGAATATTCTTCAGAATAGATCACATCCTGGGTCACAAATCAGGTCTCAACTGGTACCAAAAGACTGGGATAATTCTCTGCATATTTTCAGACCACAATGTTTTGAAGGTAGAACTCAATCACAAGAGGAAATTTGGTAAGAACCCAAATACATGGAGGCTAAAGAGCATACTACTAAAGAATGAATGGGTCAAGCAAGAAATTAAAGAAGAATTGAAAAAAGTCACAGAAACAAATGATAAGGAAAACACAACTGTTCAAAATCCGTGGGACACAGCAAAGGCAGTCCTGAGAGGAAAGTATATAGCGATACAAGACTTTCTCAAGAAACAAGAAAGGTCTCAAGTACACAACCTAACCCTACACCTAAAGGAGCTGGAGAAAGAACAACAAAGAAAGCCTAAAGGAGAAGAGAAGAGAATAAAGATCAGAGCAGAAATCAATGAAATAGAAACAAACAAACAAAAAAAAAACAACAACAACAACAACAAAACAGTAGAACAAACCAATGAAACTAGGAGCTGGTTCTTTGAAAGAATTTAAAAAATTGATAAAACCCTGGCCAGAATTATCAAAAAGAAAAGAGAAAGGACCCAAATAAATAAAATCATGAATGAAAGAGGAGAGATTACAACCAACACCAAAGAAATACAATTTTAAGAACATATTGTGAGGGGCGCCTGGGTGGCTCAGTGGGTTAAAGCCTCTGCCTTCAGCTCAGGTCATGATCCCAGGGTCCTGGGATCAACTCCCACATTGTGCTCTCTGCTCAGCGGGGAGCCTGTTTCTTCCTCTCTCTCTCTCTCTGCCTGCCTCTCTGCCTACTTGTGATCTCTGTCAAGTAAATAAATAAATTTTTTTTAAAAAATTTCCCAAAAAACAAGAGCCCAGGGCCAGAGAGATTCCGAGGGGAGTTCTACCAAATATTTAAAGAAGAATTAATACCTATTCTCCTAAAGCAGTTCCAAAAAAAAAAAAAAAAAGAAAGAAATGGAAGGAAAACTTCCAAACTCATTTTATGAGGCCAGCATCACCTTGATCCCAAAACCATACAAGGATCCTATCAAAAAAGAGAACTACAGACCAATATCCTTGATGAACACAGATGCAAAAATTCTCACCAAAATACTAGCCAATAGGATTCAACAGTGCATTAAAAGGATCATTCACCACAACCAAGTAGATTTTATTCCAGGGCTGCAAGGTTGGTTCAACATCCACAAATCAATCAATATGATACAATACATTAATAAAAGAAAGAACAAGAACCATATGATACTCTCAATAGATGCTGAACAAGCATTTGACAAAGTACAGCATCCCTTCCTGATCAAAACTCTTCACACTGTAGGAATAGATGGTACATATCTCAGTATCCTCAAAGCCATCTATGAAAAACACACAGAGAATATCATTCTCAATGGAGAAAAAACTGAGAGCTTCTCCCCTAAGGTCAAGAACACGGCAGGGATGTCCGTTATTACCACTGCTATTCAACATAGTACTAGAAGTCCTAGCCTCAGCTAGAACAACAAAAAGAAATTAAAGGCATCCAAATCAGCAAAGAAGAAGTCAAACTCTCACTCTTTGCAGATGATATGATACTTTATGTGGAAAACCCAAAAGACTCCACTCCAAAGCTGCTAGAACTTGTACAGGAATTCAGTAAAGTGTCAGGATATAAAATCAATGCACAGAAATCAGTTGCATTTCTCTACACCAACAACAAGACAGAAGAAAGAGAAATTAAGGAGTCAATCCCATTTATAATTGCACCTAAAACCATAAGATACCTAAGAATAAACCTAACCAAAGAAGCAAAGAATCTGTACTCAGAAAACTATAAAGTGCTCATGAAAGAAATTGAGAAAAACACAAAGAAATGGAAAAATGTTCCGTGCTCATGGATTGGAAGAACAAATATTATGAAAATGTCTATGCTTCCTAAAGCAATCTACACATTTAATGCAATCCCTATCAAAATACCATCAATTTCTTTCAAAGAAATGGAACAAATAATCCTAAAATTTATATGGAACCAGAAAAGACCTCGAATAGCCAGAGGAATGTTGAAAAAGAAAGCCAAAGTTGGTGGCATCATAATTCCAGACTTCAAGCTCTATTACAAAGCTGTCATCATCAGTATGATACTGGCACAAAAACAGACACATAGATCAATGGAACAGAATAGAGAGCCCAGGAATGTACCTTCAACTTTATGGTCAACTCATCTTTGACAAAACAAGAAAGAATATCCAATGGAAAAAAGACAGTCTCTTCAACAAATGGTGTTGGGAAAATCGGACAGCCACATGCAGAAGAATGAAACTGGACCATTTCCTTACACCACACACAAAAATAGACTCAAAATGGATCAAAGACCTCAATGTGAGAAAGGAATCCATCGGAATCCTTGAGGAGAACACAGGCAACCACCACTTCGACCTCAGCCACAGCAACTTCTTCCTAGAAACATTGCCAAAGGCAAGGGAAGCAAGGGCAAAAATGAACTACTGGGACTTCATCAAGATCAAAAGCTTTTGCAAAGCAAAGGAAACAGTCAACAAAACCAACAGACAACTGACAGAATGGGAGAAGATATTTGCAAATGATATATCAGATAAAGGGCTAGTATTCAAAATCTATAAAGAACCTCTCAAACTCAACACCCAAAGAATAAATAATCCAATGAAGAAATGGGCAGAGGACATGAACAGACATTTCTGCAAAGAAGACATCCAGATGGCCAACGGACACATGAAAAAAGTGCTTCACATCATTCGGCATCAGGAAAACACAAATCAAAACCATAATGAGATACCACCTTACACCAGTCAGAATGGCTAAAATTAACAAGACAGGAAATGACAGATGCTGGCAAGGATGTAGAGAAAGGGGAACTCTCCTTCACTGTTGGTGGGAATGCAATCTAGTGTAGCCA
This sequence comes from Lutra lutra, assembly GCF_902655055.1. NCBI lineage: Eukaryota > Metazoa > Chordata > Mammalia > Carnivora > Mustelidae > Lutra > Lutra lutra. Next base: position 93,220,444 of record NC_062282.1, on the reverse strand, counting down.
CTCTGGAAAACAGCATAGAGGTTCCTCAAAAAGTTGAAAATAGAGCTATCCTACAACCCAGCAATCACACTACTGGGTATTTACCCTAAAGATACAAATGTAGTGATCTGAAAGAGCATGTGCACCCGAATATTTATAGCAGCAATGTCCACAATAGCCAGAGTATGGAAGAACCTAGATGTCCATCAACAGATGAATGGATAAAGAAGAGGTGGTAACACACACACACACACACACACACACACACACACACACACACATATACATACAATGGAATACTACGCAGCCATCAAAAGAAATGAAACTCTTGCCATTTGCAACAATGCGGATGGAACTAGAGAGTATTATGCTGAGCAAAATAAGTCAATCAGAGAAGAACAGTCATATAATCTCCCTGATATGAGGAATTTGAGAGGCAAAGTAGAGGTTTTGGGGGTAGGGAAGGAAAAAATGAAACAAGATGGGATTGGGAGGGAGACAAACCATAAGAGACTCTTAATCTCACAAAACAAATGGAGAGTTGACAGGGGGTGGGGGGGTTTGGAGAGGGTGGTTGGGTTATGGACATTGGGGAGGGTATATGCTTTGGTAAGTGCTATGAAGTGTGTAAGCCTGACGATTCACAGGCGTGTATCCCTGGGGCAAATAATACATTTTATGTTAATTTTTAAAAATTGAAATATAATTTTTAAACTATATTTTTTCTTAAAAGTGGTAACAGAGACTGCTCCTCTCTGTGAAGCTGGTGATGATTTCAGTATATCCTTTCTCTGTCTCTGTTTCTCTATCACTCTGTCTCTCTCTCCAATAATTTTTACTTTATTGACTCCTGGACTCAATTTAACTTTGGTTCCTAATAAGAATGTCTTGGGGAGGAATGAAGAATGCCCATTTTGCTAAAACTGATGATTTGTTGATATAGTAATCCTTTGCACAGAGAAGCAGACAAACTTCTGGTTGTTAACTAGATGCCACTCTCTTAATACCAATATTTGAGAACTAGATTATTTGGTGTTTCAATGAGACTACAGGTTCAATATGCAGAGTCAAGGAGGAAATTTCAACTTTACTTGTATAATAATCTAAATTGACATTGTGTCTTTCTCACACTATGTTCAATACATTATCTCATTTTTCACATATATAAGGACTCTGTCTTCCTTTTACCCCCTTAGACCAGTGATATTACAGCAGCTCCCCCTTACTCCAAAGTGGATTACATACAATCACATCACTCATCAAACCTCTGAATTTGCCACACATACAACGGTTTTCCTTTCTTGTTTATATTGGTTTCTGCCTTTTCATCATTTAGAAGTACATGTGTTTTGTCATCTGAAATTTCCATATATGAAGAATGACATTAAATAGCAGAACCCTGAATCTGAGTTGATAAGTATGCTTACATTCCTTATCAGGTGACTACAGCATGGAAGGATAGAAGAAATGAAGGAGCACTAATGGTCTGGTCTTCCTTTAAAGTCAGTTGAAAATATTTATTTTGTTATAATTTACCTCCAATGGGCTCATGATGAAGTTCCAACATCTCTCTAAAGCAGACCAGAAATTTCCTAAATGCCAGACAATTATTTTCCATAGTCTCAGGTCACTACTCCCTCCTTTCTCTAATTAGGACAGTGTCACAAGTTAAAGTACTGACAGCAATCATGACATACATGCCCAGGTTATAACTGAAGAAGATCAGTCTAGATGAGGTTACAATATATAGGTGGTGAAGTGTAGGGAGGTAAAAGTGAAATACCCATGTTAAGGACTTCCTGGTCTTCATATTCTTTTTTTTTTTTAAGATTTTATTTATTTGACAGAGAGAGATCACAAGTACACAGAGAGGCAGGCGGGGTGGGGGGGAGGGCGGGGAGCAGACCCCTGCCGAGCAGAGAGCCCAATGCGGGGCTCGATCCCAGGACCCTGTGATCATGACCTGAGCTGAAGGCAGAGGCCCAACCCTCTGAACCACCCAGGTGCCCCATGGTCTTCATATTCTTAATTTTCAGCAAACAGCTACTCCCCACTGATGACAGATTAGTTGCTTCATAATTTATTTGTCTATGGATGAATCTTCTTTCCAGAAGGCAATGAGATTAATTATTTTTTTAATGAACAGGGGAAAAATAAAACATAGAGAGGGAGAAAAAAAAAAACTTAAAAAAATGAACAGAAAATGACCTGTAAAACAAAATCAAGCACACTAATGCATGGAACTATAGTAAAAAAGTGTTTGAAAAATAAAGGCCAAAATGTTTTCCAGACGTACTAAAAACTATAAAATTATGGATCCAAGAATCTCAGCGAAATTCAAACACATGAAACCTAAGGAAAACTATGAAGTGCCTACTATGAAGGCACATCATAATCAGATTAATAAAAAGAAACTCTTAAGAGTAGCCAGAGTAAAAATGACACATTACATACTGAGGAACAAATACAATAGTAACAGGAGGCATCAGAAACTATGCAAGATAGAAGACAGTGGGGAAACATATTTTAATGTACAAAGAAAAAACTTTAAACCTATAACCCCATGCCCAGCAACAATATCCTTCATTAGTTAAGCAAAAAATAGAGAGCTGGCCAAGAAACAACAGCCAGGATTCTGATTTCCAGCAAAGCTACTACGTACGAAATATTAAATTAATTTCTTCAGACAGAAGTAAAAATGATACAAGATAGAAATTTCCATGTACACAAAGGAATTTAGGACACCATAAATGATAAATATGTAAATAAACAAAATTTTTTCCTCACTTAAAAATTTTATTTATAAGATGACTGGTTGTTTCAGGAAAAACTAACACTTTGAATTCAGAAATGAAAAGTATGCAAAAATAGCACAAAACATGGGAGGGGGAAATAAAAATGTGTTGTTCGGGATTCCTACAATAGGTGTAAATTCACGTAACATTAACGAATGTAGAATGTAACAAGTTACAGATATAACCTTGGAGCAACCATGAGAAAAGGGGAGAGACAGAGAGAAAGCTAATAAGCCAATAAAAGCAATAAAATTGAATTCTAAAGCAATATTCTATTAACCTAAAGAAGGCAATAAAAGGGGCACCTGGGTGGCTCAGTTGGTTAAGCAGCTGCCTTCGGCTCAGGTCATGATCCCAGCGTCCTGGGATCGAGTCCCACATCGGGCTCCTTGCTTGGCGGGGAGCCTGCTTCTCCCTCTGACTCTGCCTGCCATTCTGTCTGCCTGTGCTCGCTCGCTCTCCTCTCTCTCTGACAAATAAATAAAATCATAAAAAAAAAAATAAAAATAAAAATAAAATTGAATTCTAAAGCAATATTCTATTAACCTAAAGAAGGCAATAAAAGGGGCACCTGGGTGGCTCAGTGGGTTAAGCCTCTGCCTTCGGCTCAGTTCATGATCTCAGGGTCCTGGGATCAGGCCCTGCATCGGGCTCTCTGCTCAGCAGGGAGCCTGCTTCCCCCTCTCTCTGCCTGCCTCTCTGCCTACTTGTGATCTCTGTCTGTCAAGTAAATAAATAAAATCTTAAAAAAAAAGGCAATAAAAGAGGGGATGGGAACAAAGAATAGTGGGACAAATAGAAAACAAATAGGGGTGCTTAGGTGGCTCAGTCAGTTAAGCATCCAACTCTTGATTTTATTTGACAGATCATGGTCTCAGGGTGGTGAGATCCAGCCCCAAGTCAGGCTCCATACTCAGCACAGAGTCTGCTTGAGATTCTCCTCTCCCTCTGCCCTCTGCAAAAAGGCATACTGTGCTCTAACTAATAAAGGAGAGTGTTAACATCAGACAAAGTAGAGGTCATAAAAGGAACATTTCCATGGATAAAGAGGGCTATTACATAATGATAAATGGGACAATTCATTACAGAAGAGTATTGCTTTAGAGGAGCCTGCATGGCTCATTCGGTTAAGCATCTGCCTTCAGCTCAAGTCATGATCTCAGGGTTTTAGGACTGAGCCCCACACCAGGCTCCTGCTCAGTGGGGAAGCCTGGTTCTCCCTCCCTCTCTGCCTCTGCCCCCCTGCTCATGTGCTCAGTCTCTCCCTTTCTCTCTCTCTCTCTGTCAAATAAATAAATAAAATCTCTTAAAAAAAAGACTATTACTTTATATTCCATTTATATTAAAATTCTAAAAAAGGCAAAACTGTAGTGATATAAAGCAGATCACTGGTTGCCAGATACCAAAGGGTCGAAGTAGGATACTGAATACAAAAGGGTACAAGAGGGATGCCTAGGTGGCTCAGTTGGTTAAGCTGCTGCCTTCGGCTCAGGTCATGATCTCAGGGTCCTGGGATTGAGTCCTGCATCGGGCTCCTTGCTCAGCAGGGACCCTGCTTCTGCCTGCCTCTCTGCCTGCTTGTGTGTACTCTCTCTCTCTCTCTCTCTCTGGCAAATAAATAAAATCTTTAAAAAGAAAAAAGGGTACAAGAGAACTTTTTGAGATGGAAGTACCCTATAAGGTTAGTGTGGTGGTGGTTACGTGATTCTAAACATTTGTCAAAACTCACCAAATTATACATTAAAAATCAAGACTTGTCATCAGGAGGCTTTTTTTAAAACACACCAAAGTATGGTGGAATGAATACCAATGCTGAACTTTCATATGTTCTAAAAATAGTCAAGGGGCACGTGGGTGGCTCTGTGGGTTAAAGCCTCTGCCTTCGGCCGGCTCATGATCCCAGGGTCCTCGGATGGAGCCCCGCATCAGGTTCTCTGCTCAGCAGGGACCCTGCTTCCTCCTCTCTCTCTCTGCCTGCCTCTCTGCCTACATGTCATCTCTGTCTGCCAAATAAATAAAAATAAAATCTTTTTTAAAAAATAAAATAAAATAAAAAATAAAAATAATAAAAACAGTCAAATAGGTCTACATCTAAAGAACTATTTCCAAATCTCATTATTAGGGATGCCTCCCCCCCCTTCAAAACGCTTCCAAAAATTGAGGTAAAGATACTCTAAATCCTTGGAGAAAGAAAAAAATATATAGATATTTGTAATCAATTAAAGGAAGCTCTCTTGGAAGGATGTGAAAACAGGCTCTGGTGTGCTGGCTTCTCTTCACTGGAGGAGAAATGTGCTCACTTACTGAAGAATCAGAGAGGGAGTCTTGTGGGAGTTAGCTGATCAGGGAATAACAATATGATTGCAATAGTCACATCCAAAACACTGTGGTGAATAATATTACTAAAAGGAACATATCTGACTACCTCATTTAAAGCTTAATAAACATACACGTGTACATGGGGTGCCTGGGTGGCTCAGTGGGTCAAAGTCTCTGCTTTTGGCTTAGGTCATGATCTCAGGGTTCTGGGATCGAGCCCCACATCGGGCTCTCTGCTCAGCAGGGAGCCTGCTTACCCTACCCCTCTCTCTCTGCCTGCCTCTCTGCCTACTTGTGATCTCTGTCAAATAAATAATTAAAATAAAATTAAAAAAAAAAGAAACGCGTACATTTCTATCCCTTGAATTCAAAAAAGTCATTTCATTTTAATTCAGGCTACATCTTATCAGACTAAAACAGTGAAAAGTTCTACTCTAAGAGTGCCTTAAAGATGGCCTATTATGCTCTGAAACACTTGGGCCAAGAAAAAGGATTGTGTTTTTGCAGTAACAAAGCATATGAATTAAACAGGCATATTTTCAGGACCTTTCAACCCAGTTCTGAACTCCATGTCATCTGAACCGAGAGACCTAAAAAGAAAAACTTCAGCTTGTTTTTAAAAAAGAAAGAAAGAAAGAAAGAAAGAAAGAAAGAAAGAAAGAAAGAAAGGAAAAAAACCCAATAACCTGAAGAAAGTACCAGAGCCTCAAGAACCAACAACATGTGTTTATTTTTAATGGCATATCAAGTACTGAAGTAACAATCAGTTAAATAAAAGAAAAGGTTTAAAAATGCATGACTGTGTACTTCTGGTAGAGAAGCTGTGTAACAAGGTTGATATGCATCCAGTAAGGACCAGTGTGATTAATAATGGGGCGCCGAAGAACCAGAGATGAGAGAAGAATCTAAGCCTGGCTGACTGCTTCCAACCACAGCAGAAGTGAGGCTGCCTCCCTCTGAAGGGAAGCCAGCACCGGCTAAACCGAAATGACAGCCTCACCATGTGTGCACACTCAAGAGACAGAAAGAAGCAAAACTAGCTTTCCAACCGGGATCCTTGTCCCAGGTCCACAGCTCAGTGATGTGGATAATCAGAGAGAGACAGAAAGCTCAAGAACTGAAGGTACCCAGAAAACTGCTAGGTGGGCAAGTATGAATGAGGAGAGAGAGAAAATACACAACTCAAGTGGACACACAAACTAAAACGTCACTCTACTGAAAAAGACAACCAAACAAATCAATGACTGGGAAAAAAGCAAGATTAAAATGAGAAAATGGAGCAATCTGAACTAAATATTAAGTAGAAATGGAGAACTTTTATATTTTCATAATTCTGTGGAATAAATACATGGATCCTAATATGAGAACATTTACTGTAGCCTTATTTGCAGAAGGAAAGAGTCAAATGACAGTCAATGAATTTGGAATAAAAAAGGAAAATGTGGTACATCTGCACATTGGAAAAATATATGGTAGTCAAAAGTAATACAAAGCACGAATGAAGTTCAATATTAATGTTAAGTGAAACATAATTAAATTTAGGTGATAATATAATTGTACATAATACATAATTTTGTGTGTTAAAACACAAACAAAAAACCAACACTAAATTTACAAAAGCATACACAAACATCTAAGTAAATACAATATGCTGGAGGCTTATGGGCACGAATTAATGCATCTGAGGATAGACTGAGGATAAAAATGATTATCTTTTAAAAAATAAGAAGACTGGGGAGCGTGGGTGGCTCGTCTGGTTAAGCATCTGCCTTGGGCTCAGGTCATGATCTCCAGGTCCTGGGATGGAGCCCCACGTTGGGCTCCCAGCTCAGGGGGGAGTCTGCTCCTCCCTCTCCCTCTGCCACTCCCTCTGCTTTTGCTCTCTCTCTATACATATATCTCTCTCTCAAATGAATAAATAAAATCTTTAAAAATAATAGCAATAAAACTGAAGACCGTGTTTGCATGAATTGACGATATCAGCATACTGTGAGCTAAGAAAAGCAATCAGCTGATCTCATCCACCTGAGGTACTTGAAAAAGAAGACAGGATATGAATTAGCCAATCATAGTTTATCATTACAAATTCTCATGGGACTCTTGGGTGGCTCAGTCGGTTAAGCAGCTGCCTTCTGCTCAGGTCATGATCCCAGGGTGCTGGGATCAAGTCCTGCATCTGGCTCTTTGCTCGGCAGGGACCCTGCTTCTCTCTATCCCTCGGCCTGCCTCTCTGCCTGCTTGTGCTCTCTCTCTCTCTGTTTAATAAATAAATAAAATCTTTAAAAAAAAATTCTCTTGGGCGCCTGGGTGGCTCAGTGGGTTAAGCCGCTGCCTTCAGCTCGGGTCATGATCTCAGGGTCCTGGGATCGAGGCCCGCATCGGGCTCTCTGCTCAGCAGGGAGCCTGCTTCCCTCTCTCTCTCTCTCTGCCTGCCTCTCCATCTGCTTGTGATCTCTCTCTGTCAAATAAATAAATAAAATCTTTAAAAAAAAAAAATTCTCTTCCCTTGTGTAAAATGTCAACAGAGAATAAACTCACTTTTGATAACACTTTACTTTGAAAAAAAAATCTGATCCAGTGACTGAACACGGAATACAATGAAGAAAAAAATACAGTTGTCTTCAATGTGTGGGATGAGTTACTTTTACATCACTTACTAGTAAAGGGATATGCATCATTCAACAAGGATTTAAGACATTAATTCAACATGGCTGGAAATCTAATTAGAAGTAGAAAACTCAAGTTTCAGTGGAACAAAAGTAGGAAAATTATCTTCATGAACACTATTATATGTCTTTTTAAAAGTTCTTTTCTTAACCTATAAACGGAAAGGAACTAACCACATTTGCTCTCTACAAGCTTCCCTCTGGAAAAAATGATAATTATCTTGTGGGCTTCAAAAAATCTTTGATCACTTTAAAAAACAAAAAATGGTACCCCTGAATAGCTGAGTGCTTCTCATTCCAAAATATCTTTCACAATTTCTGTGCTCAATAATAAAACTGTAGTAACACTGTTTGGTAACAGGTGGTGAGTCTGCTTACCATGGTGAGCACTGAGCAATGTATGGAATGGTTGAATCATTATGTTATATACCTGAAACTAATATAATACAGTATGCTAATTATAGCTCAATTAAAAATAATAAATAAAAATAAAAACTTTTGAAAAATGGTATGCATTGCAGAACAGAATCTATTGCATGTCCCTTCACTAGCCTACAATGTGACGATCTAAACCCCTCATGAGGGAAATAAACTCTGTATGACATTAAAACTTGACAAGCCCATCACACTGACTTTCAGGATTTCTGTTTAGAATAGTATCATGAATTACCAAAGCCCCCTAGTGAGTATGTGTCTATACTTCTACCCAAGAAAAGCAGAAATTGTGCCTGAATTTTCCAGACAGACTGTGTAGCTAATCCACTGAAAACTGCAAAAATATTTTGACAGGGAATGATCTCATGATGATGTTTTTGAACAATAGGGTACTGAGCAGAATTAGCACATAAAATTGTTTCTATCATTTAGTCTTAATTAAAGAGTTCATTTAGTAACATCCTACCATTGATAATAAAACCAATTAATAGAGAATTATTTTAAAGGTGGGAGTAATTCATTAAAATGAATCTAACTGACAGGCTGTTTGAGTAAATTAATCTGACAGTATAATCCAAACCACTGAATCAGTTAGGATATTAATTTATGCTACCAGTATTAGCATCTTTGTTTAAATCATTTTCAGGCAAAACTCTCTCCAATCTGTAAATAAGTTACTTTTTAAATTAATGTTTCCATTTGCTTTGGGTAAATACCCAGCCATTAAATTATTGGATCATAGGGCACTCCTATTTTTAAATTTTTGAGGAAACTCCACATTGTTTTCCGTAGTGTCTATACCAATTAATATTCTCAAGAGCAGTACACTAATGTTCTTTTTTCTTCACATACTCGCCAACACTTGTTATTTTTTTATTTCTTATCTTTTTTATTTTAGCCATTCTGACAAGTGCAAAGTGATAACTCATTGTGTATTTGATTTGCAATTCCCTGATGATTAGTGATGCTGAACATCTTTTCATGTGTCTGTTTTCTATCTATGTATTTTTCTTTGGAAAAATGTGTATTCAGGTCTTCTGCCTATTTTTTTAATTAGATTTTTTGGTATTGGTAATATAAGTCCTTTATATATTCTCGATATTAGCTTCTTATCAAGTGTTTCATTTGCAAATATCTTCTCCTATTCAATAGGTTGCTTTTCTTCTTGATGGTTTCCTTTCCTATAAATAATCTTTTTATTTGGATGTAGAGGATTACCTTAACATAATAAAGGTCATATGAAAAACCCACAGCTAACATCATACTCAAGGGTGAAAAACTTTGAGTTTTTCCTTTAAGATCAGGAATAAGACAAGGATGTCCATTCTCACCGTGTTTATTTAACATAATCCTGGAGAACTTTACTGTAGCAATCAAACAAGATCAAAATATGGGAAGCATTCATACTGGTGAGGAAGAAATTGTCACTATTTGCAGACGACATAATAGTATACAGAGAAAACCCTAAAAATGCTATCAAAAGAGCTAGCAGAATAAATGAATTCAATACAGTTGCGGGATACTAAATGAATATACAGAAATTGTTAGGATTTCCATGTACTAAAATGTAGTAGCTTTAAAAGAAATGAGAAAATAATCCCATTTAAAATTGTACCAAAAAGGATAAAATAACTAGGAATACAGTTAACCAAGGAGGTGAAAAAATACTTACTCTGAAAACTATAAAACGCTAATGGAAGAAACTAAAGATGACACAAATTAATAAAAACATACTCCATGCTCATGGATTGGAAGAATCAACATTGTAAAAATGTCTGCACTATCCAAAGCAATCTACAAATTAAATGCAGTCTCTATCAAAATACCAACAGCATTTTTCACAAAATGTAAACAAGTAATATTAAAGTGTGTATGGAACTACAAAAGACTGAATAGCCAAAGCAACTTTGAGAGAGAAAAACAAGGCGGTATCACAATTCCAGATTTTAAGATATACTATGAAACTGTAGGAATCAAAACAGTATGGTACTGGCACAAAAATAGGCACATAGGTCAATGAACAGAAAAAAAAAAAAGATTCCAGAAATAAGCCCATAATTATAGAGTCAATTAATCTACAACAATAAGGCAAAAATATGCAATGGGGAAGAGACAGTCTTTTCAAAAAATGGTGTTGGGAAAATGAGATAGCTACATGCAAAAGAATGAAACCATACACAAAAATAAACTCAAAATGGATTAAAGGCCTAAATATGAGACATGAAACCATAAAAATCCTGGAACACAGACAGTAATTTCTCTTACATTAGCAATAGGAAAAATTTGTCTAGAAATATCTTCTAAGGCAAGAAAAACAGAAGCAAAAATAAACTATTGAGACTACTCTCAAGAGTTTTTGATCCATTAAAAGTATATGTATTTATGTATCATGTGATTTGATCTTCATAATCTCAGGCTACAAAAAAAGAAAGAAGGAAAAGAAGAAAGGTATTCTTATTGGAAAAACCAGTTATAGCAAGTTCGAACCAACTCCCCACACCTGGAAATGTAACTAAAGCTAATGACTGCATAAGAATCATTAGCAAATCATAGTTGCCTTCTCCCTCCTCTGCCTTTATCAGCAATTGGGTACATCAACCCCACCTATGCCACTGGTGTATTATTTTATTTTTAGGAAAGTGCATTTATATCAACTCTTCCATAGGTTCATAACAACCAAGTCTGCAAGTAGATGAAATATATTTATATTCTCAATCACTAGATAAGGAAATAGACAAGGAGATAATGTATTCATGTATTCAACAAATATTTGAACCCATAAAGGAACATAGAAAATATGCTAAAGTTCTAGAAATACAAATATGCAAAAAACATATTATATACTAAGGACTTGTGATAATGAAAGGGTAAATAAACAGAAAAATAAAAACAACCAATTATGGAGAACCTTTATATGATGTATCAAATAGCTAGCTTACATACAATATCTCCTTTAAATCTCACAACAACACAACAAGATAATTTTACAGTTGAGAAAAAATAAAAATTTGGGGAGATCAGCAATTAGCTCTAAGTCTTATAGCATAGGATCATACTTGCATCCTCACTGCATGATTCAAAACTTGACTTTGAGAATAATAATTAGCACAACAATGAGTTCTACATACTCTGATAAAAGAACAAAGTACAATGGGAACTTGGGTCATGGTGGCAAAAAATGCAGGGGGAAGTGGAAAAGGAGGTTTTATAGGAAAGAGCTTTTATCAGTATGGTAGGTGGAATTCTGGGCCAGAGTATGAATTATTTGGAGATCACTATGGAGGTCAGTCAATGTGGTAGGTGAAAATGATCCCTGCCCAAAATTCTATGCCTTAATCCTTAGAACCTATAGATATAATGACATATTTCTCACACAATTAGGTTAAGTTATATGGCAAAGTTGATTCCAAGATAGGGAGATTATCCAGTTGAGCCAGATCAAAGCATATGAGTTCTTAAAAGCAAAGAGCTTTCTCTGGCTGGTGGCAGAAAAGGAAGTCAGAGATATTCTAAACATGAGATGGATGTAATTTGTCATTGCTGACTTAAAAATGGAGGGGGGCCACATGATTAGGAAGGTGGGAAGCCTCTAGAATTTGAGGTCAGTCCCCAGCTGACAACCATCATGAAAAAAAGGACTTCAGTCATACAAACACAAAGAAGTGAAATCTGCCAACAATTTGAATGAGCCTGGAACAGACTCTTGCCCTGAGCCTTCAGCTAAGAACAGACCAGACACCTTGGTTTCAGCCTTGTTATATCCTAGTGTAGCATCCCACTGAGTCCATCCAGATTTTACATAACTACAGAACCGTGACAATCATAAAACAATTAATAGAATGTCAATAGTAAGTCTTTATCTATCAATGATTACTTTAAATGTAAATGGATTAAATACTCCAATTAAAAGATGCAGAATGATTGAATGGATTACAAAAAATAAGATCAAATAATATGCTGCCTATAAAAGACTCAGTGTAGCCTTAAAGACATAACTTTTATTAGCTGCCTCCCCTTGTGTTTTACCTCCCTTTTCCCCTACTGTGCCTCCAAAATAAACCACTTACACTCAAAACCTTGTCTTAGGGTCTGCTTCTAGAGTGGCCAGACTAAAACAATGGATAATGTATACAAAGACAGAGAAGCCTGAAGTGATGGGACTTAGAAGTAGTATGTTGGGAAGTGACTGGGCCAGAATATGAAGCATCTTGCATACTCTCCTGATTATTTGGAGACCACTTTGGAGGTCAGTCAATGTGGCAGAGGGTACCTGCCAACTTATTCCTTAGTAACAGAAACCTGGGTTACATTTTCAGCTGAAAAATTCCAGTTCTCAATCTCCTTTGAAGATAGGGATGGCCTATGAAAGAAAAGCAAAATTCTTACTGGACCTCCTCAGAAATCCCTTTTACCTCTATGCCCTTTCTACTTCTTGTTTAACAGGAAAGCAGACACAGTAGCTGAAGCTCCAGCAGCCATCTTAGGACTGTGAGGAAAAGAACAAAAGAACTGCAGAGACTTTGGCCAGGAATTCTTGAGTTAATAACCCAACACCAACAGCTACCTACGTCAGACTTACTATTACAAGAAAAATAGAAGGAGAAAAAACTTTTAAGCTTCTGATGTCATATCTCTATTACTAGCTAAGCATAGTTCATAACAGATAAAGTGACAGATCTGGAAAATGAACTTGGATTACTTGCCTAATACTGTGACACAAGGTCACAGAGATTTATCCCAACTTTCCATGCAACCAGAGAAATACACCATGAAATCTCAGGACATAGTTTAGAAACAACAGCAAACCCAGCAAGAAATCTCAGGACACTTTGCAGAAGTATCAACAAAGCCTTCCAATTTTAATTATGAAACTTCCAATGCCAACTTTATATTGCCATTTCACTTTTACTTAAACAGAACGTTTTGGGTTTTCCAAGTCATTTCCAGGAGTGTTAATGAGGCACTCAGGGACCACATTTGGTGGTCTCTGCATTGTTTGATGATGCCAAAAATGCAAATGTCATTTTGACAACATTGAAAAATATCTTACAACATTCTAAGATCTTTAATTATATTGAAAAGAACCTCTTCCAAGAAAAAAACAAAGCAATACTACTTTTACTACTACTCTGAAAAGGATAAATATAGTTCATTCGTTTCTAATATATGCAGGGGGTGGGGGGAGGCATAGTAAATTTCTAGTACAACATCTTACTACTACCTCCATCACACAAAAGAAGAGTTGGAGTAACACATACATTTTGGCCCATGTTTAGATAGATAGATAAGATTGTTCTATGCTGTATCACAATGCAAAAAACAAACAAGAAAAAGAAAAAAACCCTACCATTTCACTAACATTTGCCCAAGTTATCTTTTGCTGCATTCGTGTCATCAGATTCAATAAATGGCTCCAAGTCATGCATTGTTATTTTCCTTTGTGTATTAATGTTTGTGTGTCTGTTACTTCAGAGGGATCTGATATTAAAAGCAAGAAGGAAAAATGAGCAGAGGAACCTTGTGCCACCCAGAGCAGATATCTGAAGTTTCTTAATATTAAAAGATATTTATCAAACATATTACCAGTAGGCTAAGAAACATACCTATGTAAATATGCTATCTGTTGATCTAAAAGCATTTCTCTTGTGTATGAGATCATTTGTATAAATGACACTTGGAGTGGCATAAATATATTTCCTCTCTGCCTCTCATATTTATTCAATTTAGAAATCCCAACAAGCCTTTATTCTTTTCAACACTGCAACATTAATATTGATATGAAAAGACATGATGATATTTTTGCTTCATGCTTCAGTCCTAAGAAACCTTTCCAGAGTTGCACAAACTTTTCTGATCTTGTTACGTTTGTGACTTTAAATGGTATTAATTAAGGAATGCCAAGGTCAATTCAACCTTGAAGCATTTAGAGAGATGCTCCTGCCCCAAACTAAAGAAAATTCACTGTCAAGAAAAGTAGTGCTATGCTCTGAGGCACAAATGAATGGTAATCAAATGAAAGAGAGGGAAGAAACAAAAGGGATCCAGAGGAGGCTTTGTAAATGAAATCCGATCTGAAGGATTAAATTCGTCCTAAGGAGGTTTATTATTTATTTGATTCTATGATAAGAACAATTTCAAGAAGCCATTAGCAACACAATAATCCTTCTGAGAAGGTGAAAATCACTGCATTTAATTGTCAGACGCATCCTATTTTCAGGAAGTAAATGTGAGGTGGGAAAAGAAGATACAAAATAACTCAGAAGAAAACGTTACTTATCAGACTTTGTCTTCCCTGGCTGTGCTCAATTTCAGGCACTGATGCATCCAACTGCTCACTCAGCTGCTTGCTGCACTGGGTAGCTATTAGAATCTCACATCCTTACCTTGAAGTCTGAGGTGCCCACTGAGCTGTGCCATACCCTCCTTCCAGCTCATGCAGCTGTTCGCTCTGAATTTGCGCTACAGTTCCTCCGCATGACATAGCAGCCCGCTCTCCATTCTATTACAGCTGACCAAGACCCACTGACAACCTTGTCTACCTCTACCCTGTCTGATCTCAGGTGCTGCCTGAAAAACCACAAGTGTGGTCCTGAACGGCAATAGCAGCATTAGAAATGCACATAGGCGCTACACCCCCTTAGCCCCATCCCAGACCTACTGAATCAGAAACTCTGAAGGTGAGGTTGTAAAAAGGCTTCCAGATGATTCTGATGAAGGCTAAAGTCTGAGAGCCACTGATCCAAATCATTTCAATATTTCCCAGAGTTTTGTTATGAGATGGGAGATTCGCTCTGTAAGATAAAATAAAGGGACTGGCATCTACTAGCATGAGTAGCTAATAATTACTGAAGTATTGCTATAAGCTAAGTACTGCTTTAAGCTCTTTACAATTTTCAAACTCATTTAGTCCTCACAAGAACCTAATGACACAGTTATTTTTATAATTTTTCCCATTTACACTTTGAAAAATGAAGCAAAGAGGTTCAGTTGTTGAAGGACACAAAGATAATAAATAAAGAAGTTGGATTCAAACACAGCTATCTGCTCCAGAGACTAGCCTCTCAGCTGCTTGTCTACACAGCCCCTGACCTCCTGCCCATCTCACAGTCACACGAGGGATTCCCAGAAAGAGTACCAAGCACCTTAACAGTAAGGGACTTTAACACAGGCTTACGAAGCCCTCGAGACAAAAATATGAGGTAAGCATTAAAAGCCCAATTTCCCAAAAGAATAGAAATAAGGGAAATCTCACTAATGGGAACTTTGTTGATTTGGAATTAATAATGGACATTCCCTTCCTGGTGCCTTTGTTCCAAAAAAAATAAATAAATAAATAAACCTTGAATTGTCTGTTATTTATTGTGTATCACTCTCAGTCAAAAGAAATAATATTAGAAGCGGCAGTCTAGGAGCACCTGGGTGGTTCAGTTGATTAGCCTTCTGACTCTTCGGTTTTGGCTCAGGTCATGATCTCCTGGGTGGTGAGATCAAGTCCCAAGCTGGGCTCTGCAATCAGCCCAGAGTCTGACTGAAGTTTCTCTCCCTCTGCCCCTCCCCCTCCTCACAGTGCACATTGTGCTCGCTCTCTCTCTCTCTCCCTCAAACAAATAAATTAATCTTTTTTAAAAAGGAAGTGGCAATCTATAGGGAAGAGATCAGGAAATATGCCTGAAGACTCCACTTCTGGTGAACTTGGGTCAGAGACCTAAGGGGTGGGGTTGGGTGGACATACAGAGCTGTCTGGCCACAATTCTTACAGTGATATTTCTATAGGACATTGGAAGCAAACTCTGATGATACTAGGACCAACATGAAGTATGCTCCTCATATCTGCATGGGACTAATTGTAGGGCTCCAGGAACAGTACAGCGTGGTACCCATGGGGCACTGGGGCACTGAGCGGAAGGAGCAGCAGCATTTGGCAGACGTAACCACACCCTGTGGGAAACGGTGATTCCTAGAGAAATGGCTCCCCTGTAGGCTCTTCTAGCAGCTTAATCAACAGCAGACACCTGAGCAGCAGGCACTGAAGAATGTGTCAAAGGAAGACAAAGAAGAAATGGTAGGTGCCATTCCTGAGCTGAGGAAAAGTGAGCCACCATAGCAACTCCCAGAAAAGAACTGACGTGGGAAGTGGGGGTGTGGGGAGGAGGTAACTGGGTCCAAAAATCCTGCCTTAGCAAGAAAAGTTATACTGAGGAAATTTCAAGTTATTTATTTATACCGAACTCTTAGATTACTTCTCTAAGTTATATCATAACCCTTTCAGGAAAATTCAGTTTTAAACTCATTCCATTAGTTACCTTAAAATAACTGTGATGTTTAACTTTTGGATTACTGATTGTTGAACTTTTCCTATAACAAGCAAAGTACAGCATTATCCTTTAACTTGTCTACTTCACCGGATTTTATATCTACACTATAAAATTATCTATTTTCTAAAATGCTTTAAAGTATATTTCCTTTAAAAAAAAAGGGGGGGGGGGTGCGGCGCCTGGGTGGCTCAGTGGGTTAAAGCCTCTGCTCTCGGCTCAGGTCATGATCCCAGGCTCCTGGGATCGAGCCCCGCATCGGGTTCTCTGCTCAGCAGAGAGTCTGCTTCCTCCTATCTCTCTCTGCCTGCTTCTCTACCTACTTGTGATCTCTGTCAAATAAATAAATAAAATCTTAAAAAAAAAAAAAAGAAGAAGAAGAAAAGAAAAAGGAATTGAACCGTTTGCCTTTCTCCATCATAGTGAACTATTCAATGTGTACTTTATATGCTGCAATATCTTACTCTACTCCCGAAAAAACTATAAATCATTTAAAATAAAGAAATTATATTAATTGGTAACACATGTGACACAAAGGAGACTTGTTGAGGGCCTTTAAAAATGCTGTTTAACTTATTTTATAATACAAAAAAATCTTTAACAAATGGAAGGAACAAAATGGTGCAAGACACATTGTATCATGATTGTTCTGTGGCAAAGGGCCATCAAATTAATTCTAGCATGACATTTTTTATCGCATCATATGACTAAGCAAGAAGGTTTGAATACTATGGTGTTTCATATTATATTTCCAAATTATATTTCCTCTGTCATTTCCAATTATACGGAAATAATTCCAAAGGATACTGTCTAAATAAGACTGTTTGGATCACTTAGAAGATTTTCTTCCTCAGAACAGATTGGCTTTTGAAACATTGTTTTAATTAAATCTATAGATTTGTAACTTCATACTAAGAGGGGTTTAAGTTTTCAGTTTCCAAATGCATTTCCTCAAAATGAGAGCACAAAATAGTCCTTGGAAGCACTGAAGCCAGTCATATCCTACTTATCCTTGGAGTTATATAACCTGTTTTCTGCCCCCCAAACTGACCAGTTTCATCTATATTAAAAATTTAGTGAGGCAGATTTGAAGAGAACTCGTTGGCATCTTTGGTGGGTACACTAATTAACCCTGACTAGCTTAAAGTGCTATAGAATAGAAAGGGCTTTGACCTATCAAGCCCTTTTTAGTACCAAAAGGAACTTTCCACCCGCAATTCTTCCTTGTGCTGTTTTGTTCTCACATCTGCCATCTACCATCTGGCTGACGGTCAGAAGGTCCTATGCTAGCAATCTCAAATGCCTTCAGACCAGTCAGCTAAGGTGAAACAGGGTGCCCCTCCACACCCTCAGATGCAACTGATTTTCAAACACTGCCTTGAGATTAATCCTAGCTTCCCATTTTCATTAATCTAGCTATATGCAAATTTTAGGGCTACCTGATCACTTGCCCTTGTCTCTTTTTAAAGGATATGATACTTTTCCCATGTGTCTTCAATCACAGCCACCTGCAATGCGCATCATTTCTTATCACCACACTTAGACTTAAAAAATTATCTTACTGTTTTAGTCATTTTGTTTTAATGATTTTAGTTTCTGCCATAATTCTAACCTTAATACCAGGGCTTTTAAAATGCTAACAACTGCTGGACTTACTGGGCATGAAAGAAATAAGGCTTCAAGTCACCTCAAAATAAATTTCAAATGAAGCAAATGATCACGGCAAAAAGTTCAGTAACTATGAACCACTAAAACTGCTATTTGTTGATGCCAGGCAAAGCTTTTTCCCTGGTACACAGCCGTATTCACATCTGTGGAAGTTACTACATAGAAAATAATATCATAACAGCTAAGAGTGTGCTGGGTTGTCACCAAGAGGTGGGTGCTGGGCCAAGGACTTGGTCTGCACTTTCTCTTTTGAAATTCATCAGAGTCCTAAAAGGGAGACATGTTTATTGTCAGTATTTGACAGAGCTGGAAACTGAGACATAAAATAGGTGTTAGTATTCCTTAGCCACACATTCAGATTGAGCGTTTGATATGAACCAGGTATCTGAATGCAATCAGCAGGTTCTAAATCTCTAGACACTTAATACAACTCAAATCACACAGAGCTTTATTTTTGGAGGAACCCCAAATTCTCAAATATGTTGTTTCTATATTATAAAAATACCATGCCCTCAGCACAGCCACTTGCCAAAAAAGTGTCTCATTTGATAAATGAAATAGAAAATGCAAAAATCTGTATTTCAAATGTTTCAGTCTTAACCCATGAAAAATAATTAAAGGCTATAAGTTGGTAAAAAAAAAAAAAAAAAGCTTACAAATTTTTGATGGCATTCATATAAAGATGAAAAGGTATTCACAAGAAATATTAGGGCAGATCAGAAAGTGTATGGATTAGGTCTTTACATACTATACTAGAGAAATGAGTAATGAAAGCATGAAGGCTAAATAAATAGCCTTTTTTTTTTTTCAAGAAGAAAAAATTTTTAAATGTATAACACTAAAAATATTTAGTCTTTTATGTATATACAAAAAAATTTATAAGAGAAATACCATCTTTACCAGTTTATGCGAATTATATCTCAATAAAACTGGAGGGGGAAGGGGAAGACCATCTTAAGAATCTTTTAAGAGGCAACAATTAAGAATTTAATGAGAAAAATATGTGACAGGATCTACACGCTTCCCTGACCCAAGCTTCATACCTGTTCAGCAAGGGTGTTGTCATCCTGACTGTACTTGTACCCAAGGCCATGATGAGGAAGGCCCTTCTGTCCACAGTCAGAAGTACTGATCATTTGTTTCCACTCCGAGCTACTATGCAAATCATGTCTGAAAATATTCTACATGAGGACAGCAGACCCTTGTTTAAAAACCAGTGTCATGGAAGCTACTGTTCTCAAGGCATTTCATCCTTAGACTCTTCTTAGTTAAAAGTTTTTCCTATTTTTAAGCTGAAATTTACTTCCTAGAAACATCTGTCACCCATCCTTACTCTGCACTCAGTAGCATGAGTTAGGGTGCTGGGTGGAGAGGAACCACGGTGCGGTGATGAATGAACCACAGCCTTGTGTGTAAAAATCACCCACAGCAGGATGGTCCTTACACACCCTGTGGGGAGCATCTCGGCATGACATCACCATTACCTGTTGGCTGTGAATTTCTTTCCCCGGAGGAAGGTACCACCGTATGTGACTTGGGATGAAATGTCATCAAAATCTTACCTCCCCTGCCACAGAAGCACATGACCCAATCTGGTTGAGCAATATATTCTGTCACCCTGGATCACCAGATCTTTAGGGGGTACAGATACTGGGAAGAAGGAGGGACCCTCTCCCACACTGAGGCCGTAAGCCATGCTCAAGAACTGCCCTGTGCAGAGCCCAAATCTGAATGCAACACCAAGAAACCAGACCCCATTATTTGAAACTCTGGATACTTTCAGCTATGCCTTCATCCTCTGGACCTTCTGGTTAAATGAACCAATGATTTTTTTTTTAAACTAATTTGAGTTGAAGTTCATATTTTTGATCACCTTCAACCAAGAGTTTTGCCAAACACATCCCAAAGGAACAGATTTCTCCTTCCCCAGAAATTTTCCTAGTGTCGACCCTCAATGGAAGGGAAATGCTAGCAGGAGTACTGGTGGGTGGAATAAGCCACGTGCAGAGAGATTAGAAGTTGAAGAAGTTGAATGATTGGCACAGTCGAGAATCAGAAAGGCAAGGGATGAATAACTGTCCCCTGAACCTACCTTAAGCAGAAATTTTCCTGCATGATAAGATTTCTGGAGTATTAAGAGGCACCACTAACCAATAAAAAGATCCTGCATTAATGGTCCATGATGTTCTGAAGTCCCTTTACAAAAGAGTAAGGTTTTCATTCAAAAACTGGAGATGAACTGCTAATATCTCTGAAAAGCTCAAATGGGAAGATGACAGGAATCACAAAAACACGAGGAAGAGGGCTGCCATCAAGGTGCCTGGTGTGTGGGAACTATCTCTGCCCACTTCAATTTTCCTGAAAACACATCCCGCTGTCACAGCCCAAGTCTCTGGAGCAGGCAGAGAGGACCCCTGCCTACAGCTTATCTCCACTAGAGGATTTATGTCTGGATAATGCCTTGGTGTTAATTAAAAATGTCCATAATGATTTTTGGAGAGATTTTCAGGACAAATGTCATATCCCCAAATATTTCACTTGCTAGTTCCTGAAACGTATGCTATACAAGTTTAATTTAAAATATATATATTTAAGAATGTACATTAAAATGCACATTTCCTTTCTCAAAGGGCTAAGAGCATGGAGCAGGACGACAACCTGGCATAAGCATATCACAGGTGGGATTTTTTTCCAAATACAGGCTTTATAAGATGCCATCTTAGTAGTCTTCTAGAATAACTATGCTTGGATTCTATGCAAAATCTTTGATATGTCCTTTTAGAACTCTTTTGCCTTCTTTCTGTCTTCATGTTTCAATGCAACTTCACTAAGAGGTTTTTTGGTTTTGGCGGGGGGAGTTTTTTGGTCACTTACTTTAAGTTATCTATTGCATACACCCTGTTTCTGATATAAAAAGGGAACTTCATTTGCTACTGTTTCCATTTAAAATTTAAGGTCCCCGATGTAATAACTTAGACTTTGATTTGTACAGAAAAGCATAAAGAGTTTAGGCATCAAATCTTCCTGAAATAATAGTTCCAATTATTTCCTTGATGAACTTCAGAGCAAACAATTAGCTCATTGTCCTTGAGAGAAGATAATGTTCATTCCCATTTACGCTCTAACAGGAGATACTGCTCTGAACTACTCCAGAGGGTTGAAAGAGGAAGGTGTCATGATAATCCAGTTCCTTCAGTTAATCAAGCAAATTGTCAGCTTCTTGAAGGGCTTAGATGCAATAAAAATATGTCTGGGGAAAAATCAGGCAGCTACATTTTTGACAGTTTAGATTAAAAGCTACCTGCATGCAGTTGCATTTTTCTTTTATTAAAGTGATCCATTTTGCTCATCCTTGCTAGGCTCTTAAACACAGAAGGCACCTTGAGATACTCTGTCCTTCAAGCTTTTTAGCCCTGAACTTATGCCTGGTTGTTGAAATCCCACTGAAAATGAAACCTCTTCACTGAGCATTTGGATTATCTATTGCTGCTTAGCACACTTTCCCCAAATATACTACTTTTGTTTTGGTTTAGGAATTTTGGCTTTGTTCAGGAATTCAGATATGGCACAGTGGACAAGCCCACTTCTGTTCTCAGGGTCTTGGGCCTCACCCAAACGGACTCAAATATCTGGGGCCTGGACGAGCTAGAGGCTGATAAGTCATCTTTCTCTGGGCGTAGTCTCAGGGCTTCTCCATGTGGTTTTTCCATGTGATCCTTTTCACATGGTGGTCTTAGAGTAGCAAAATTTCTTATACACTGGCTCAGTGTTCTAAAACCAAGTATTCCAAAACACCAGGGTAAACAACCTGCTCTTGAAAGTCCTAAGGCATCACTCCATCATGTTTAGTTTGTCCCTCAGCTTTAGCCCCCATTCAGTATAAGAGGAGACCTCTCAAACATGTGAATACTGGGTGATGTGACCATTGGGATAAGAGGTAGGGCTCATCTTGGAGACTAGCTACAACATGGAGTCCTTACCAAGGGTAGTGAGACTCACTTCTGTTCACTGTACTAACTCTTCTTAGAAATGAAGAAAAGCTAGTTTTCGCCTAGGCATCCACCGTTGCCCACCACACCTAGAACGTTCTTTTCATGGGCAGCTGAAGAGACCTAAAACAATCTCTGTCTGATCATGAGTCTTCATGCTTAAAGCTTTTCAATGGCTTGTTATTCGTCTTAGGATAAAGACCTTCATTCATCAAATATCTTTTAGATGCTAAATGTCTCAAGCAATATTCCAGGCCCAGGGATACCACAGTGACTATAGCTACCAGAAATTCCTGTCTTCATGGAGCGTACATTCTAGCATACATGTAGGACAAAGTAAATTAGGGCAAAAATTTACTGTGATTTATTAGGGATAAAAATAATCCAGGTAAAGAAAAGGCAGAGAGTGATTTGCAACTCTAAATAAGATAGTTAGGGAAAGCCTTACTGAAAGGACAACATTTGAGCAAAGATTTGAAGTAGGTGAGGCTGAGAGCTGTGTGGGTATTTGAAGAAAAAGGATATTGGCAGAGCATGGGGCACCTGGGTGGTTCAGTCGTTAGGCATCTGCCTTCGGCTTGGATCATGATGCCAGGGTCCTGGAATCGAGCCCCACATCAAGCTTCCAGCTCCTCGGGGAAACCTGCTTCTCCCTCTCCAACTCCCCCTGCTTGTGTTCCCTCTCTCGCTGCGTCTCTCTCTCGTCAAATAAATAAATAAAATCTTAAAAAATAAAAAAAATGAATATTGGGAGAACAAATAGTAAGCGCAAAGGTCCTGAGAGGGAAGCATGTCTACCTCTCAAGGAAAGTGGGGATATTGGGTCTGTGGCACACAGAATGAGAAGGAGAGATTTAGGGGATAAAGTCAAAGTCTTAATACTAGACCAGATTATGTAGGACCTTGTTGGCCATAAAAAAGAGACTAAGGGGTGGACATGGTGGCTCTGAAGACTTTGGGAAAGGCAGTGTGATGTGGTCTGACTCATGATTTAAAAGTATCCTCCTACAGGGCCATGGGAGAGATAGAAAGACCTTTACATGGCTATTGCAATAATCTAGGAGAGGGGATGGTGGCTTGCACTGGGATCGTACAATGAAAATGATGAGAAATAGTCAAGTAGAGGGTATATTTTGAAGATAGAATGACTACGTTTCTGTAGTCAATGTAGGATATTAATGAAAGAGAGGAATCACAGATGATGTCAATCAAATAACAGGATAAAGTTGCCATTTATTGAGGTGGAGGAATCTCATCCACAGATTAAGGGGAGTGTTCAACTGGAAAAATTTAAAAAAAAAATTTCTAACATGAGCTTCAAGGACATATTTACCTCCCCATATCTTGACCCCCTGACTCAGTACCTCCTGCTTCGGTCCTGCTGATCTCTCACTGCCTTGAGTGACCAGGGCCTCTTCTCCTCTTAGGGTTTTTGTACATATTTTCTCCCTCTCTCTGGAATGCCCTCCCTACTCCCCCACAGCCAGTTAATCCCTAGTCTTTCAAGGTCCAGGTCAACTCTTACTTGCTCAAAGAAGCTTTCCCAATGTGTTTAACTGGCTTTACAACACCCTTAAATAATGTTCAATGTCTGAAGGTTACCTCTGGCAGGAATGTGTGCTATGTCCCCAGAGGGACCCTTCTGGGCTGCTCATCTTCTTATCCCAAGTGCCTGCCTGGAACCTGGTAGCATTCAATAATTAGTTTAATCTCTTCTATACTTGTTCATAGATTATAAAAAAATTATTCCACAATTTAATTAAAAAAAAAAGCCCATAAACTACTTTCTTTAATACAGAATCTCCTTAATAAAGATAAAAATTAGGCTAGTGGCTCTGAAAATCATCTCAAATGCCTGAGGATTATTTTTTTTTTTACTATTAGCAAGATCATATCATATTCATATTATATTCAGACTTGCCCAAGGACTTTCTTCATCTGAAAACCCACTAAAGCATTCAGTGGCAGATCAGTTAGTAAAGGGAGGGCCTCCCTGGTGTTTCCCACACTCTGGACCATCATGTCCTAAAGCCTCACATTTTCCCATATATGGAGGCACTTATGTCATATGTATGAAGAAGTTAGACTGTTTCAATGAAAAGAGATGCTGACTCACCGCTAGTGAAATGTCATTTCAACTCTTGGCTACCTTTCATGAGGAATATTTGTAGAAGTGACTTTTCAGCATTGAAGGAGAGAAGAGAAACAGAAGTATCTGATAGATAGAAGGTAGTTTATTCCCCGCACATATTTAGTAACATACTCCCTAGCTGCCCTGATAAAAGACAGCAAAATTTGTAGCACTGCAGGGGTAGGGTAAAGCTTTGAAGAGGCAGAAAGTACAAGATGAGACAATGCTTTTGGGTGAAACTTCATATTTTTAGTTACCTATGTTTCAGATGTAGTTATTGTCAATGGATGAATTTATCTCTATTTAATTTTTCAAAAAAATAATATACATTTTATAATTTATTTTTTAAATTTAAATTCAATTAGCCAACCTGTAACACCTCATTCATTTTTGATGTACTGTTTGATGCTTCATAGCTGCATATAACACCCAGTGCTCATCACATCACATGCCCTCCCTAATGCCCATCACCCAGTAAACCCATCCTCCCATCCATCTCCCCTTCAGCAATACTCAGTTTGTTTCCCATAGTTAAGAGTCTTTCATGGTTTGTCTCTCTCTCTGATTTCTTCCCACTTAGTTTCCCTCCTTTCCCCTATGATCTTCTGAACTATTTCTTATATTATACATATGAGTGAAACTGTACAATAATTGGCTTTCTCTGCTTGACTTATTTTGCTTAGCATAATCTCCTCGAGTTCCATCCATGTTGATGCAAATGGTGGGTATTCATCCTTTCTGATGGCTGAGTAATATTCCATTGTGTATATAGATGACATCTTCTTTATCCACTCATCTGTTGATGATTTTTGGCTATTGTGGAATTGCTGCTCTGAATGTTGAAGTGTATGTGTCCCTTCTTTTCACTACATCTGTATCTCTGGGGTAAATACCTAGTAGTGCATTATTGGTCATAAGGTAGCTCTATTCTTAACACCTTGAGGAACCTTCACACTGTTTTCCAGAGTTGCTGCCCCAGCTTGCATTCCCACACACAATCTTGCAGCACTACTGAATGTACTATACAGTTCCCCAAATGTACTATACTATTTCACATCCTTCCAACTTTGTTCATATCCTTCTCCTTTCCTAGCATGTTATTCTCCATTTTTTAAGACTCAGTTTAAGTATTGCCTCTCCTGTGAAACCATTCCTCTCTCCCTCCCTCCAGGCAGTTCTGGCCATTCCCTCCTCTGAGCTATCAGAGACCCCACACATCATTCTTCCATTTCGTCCCCCTACTTCTACTTGACTGAGTCATGTGGGAGAGCAAGTAACCTTGTCACATAATTTCCCTGTCAGAACCCCCTAAAATACAGGTCTGGTCTCATTTACGGAAATAATAGAAGAAAGTGTGATAATCCTTCTAAAGAAAAGGAAAAGATTTGAGGACCCCAACTTTGGAGACAATGCTGTTGACCCCTTATGCAGAATAAATCATTTTCCACTTCCCATCAGCAGGATTGCTTTCTCAAAAAATTAACTGAAAGTGTTTCCATGAGTTACCCTCAGATCATAACATGACATTTATCAGACCTAATTTTGATTGACAAATAAATCCATGCCACAAAATTTAGGGGACCAGTGAAATACCCAGTCTATTTTGCAAAACCTCCTCCCAAGTTGCAAAAGAGACAATCCACAAAATAGCAACTAGCTACTGTGCGTGAGCCCATCCAGCATGTAATCTATAACAACACAGAATTCTATCCCAAACACTCTGTGGTTACAGGCACATACATATTTTATTGAGGAAGTGTCCTTCAATTATTAAAAATCTTTAAGGTAGTCAGAACACCTAAAAGGGATTAGATACCAAAAATGTCAATCCGATGAGTATCTAAAGATAGAAGATGAATGTGCATATTTAGTAAAGAGAAATGAGTGACAGAGTTATTCACCTTTATGTCTGGGAGCAAAACTGGGGCTAAAAACAGAGACTGAAGAGGTTGAGATACACTTGCTTCATATTGGCTTTTAGTCTTCATCCATTTCAGGCAGTGACTATTAATCCATTCTCATGGGATTCTAAAAAATTGAATACTTACAGAAGATTTGTTCCTGGATGGAAAGTACTATAAAATGTTGAATTTCACAGAAAGTTTCAAAGTAATATTATGGTCATCAAATTTCAGCTCAGCCTTTAAATACTGAATATGATGGCCAGCATATAAAAATTATAGTCAATATTATAACCTATTCCATTCTTTCTATAGCTGGCCTCTTATTTGATGGACACATAACCTTGAAGAAATGAATGAGGCAGAAAATACATAAAGTTTTAAATCAGTAACTATTGGAGACTTTTGTCATTTCAGAGAACCCCTAGCCCATAAAGGCTGTATTAGAGATTGAGCATAAGCAGAACCTGAGAATTAAGGAATAGATCTTTGAGAAGTAGAATCATTTATTTGAGAAGTAGAAACATTTCCAAAGCTTGAGGATTTGGAACAGGAGATGAATGATGATCTTCCCCTTTTTGACTAAATAGCGGGTGATGGTATCCTATTGAGGAGAGGACAAATGATGTGTAATGAAATGTTCATCTTTTTTTAAAGGTTGTTTGATCTGCAACTCCTCAAGTAAACCCAGAAGTATAAAGAATGGTCAACCTACATAGACTTATTACCCAGCTTTATGAATTAGCAACATTCTGTCATTTTTTGTTTCATCTATTCACCTTCCAACTTTTTTTTTCTTTCTGGAGAAGTATCAGACATTGTATCATTTCATTCACAAATATTTCACATCATATCTCTATAGATAAAAACAATTTCAAATAACAACAGTGCCGTTTTCATAACCAACACTATTTCTAACTATTTCTTAATATCATCTAAGCCCCAAGTCTACTCCATTTTCTCTGATTATAACAAAAATGTCTTTTAATATGATTGATTTGAATCAGAATCCCCACAAAATTCACATACTATATTTGGTATTGATTTAATTGAATTAATTATTTTAAAATATAAATATTGGTATATTTTGTAAGTCTCTTTTAATCTATAACAACTCCCCTCTCTCTTTTTTTTTTTCATGAGATTTACTTGCTAAAGATTCTAGATTTGGCTAATATAATACCTCTTGGTATTATATAAGATGATGCTCTACCTACCCCTCATGTTTCCTATATATAGTTAAATTCGAGACTGAACTAAATTCAGATTCAAATTTTTTGGCAAGAACATTTCAAAGGTGGTGCTGCAAGTCACGTCAGAAGGCACGTAGTATCTTTCTGTCCTACTTTTAGTGATGTTAAGATTGATCAGGGGTTTCAAAGGAAACCAACCTGAACCATCTGTAATAAAGAGCCCAAGTAATATTTCACCTAATAACTTAGCATCTATATTGCCTAGATCCATTATTTCATTAGGGGTTGAAAAAGGATTAAGCAAATCCCTCATTTCTTCTGCTTTTACTTCCTGTTATTCTTCTATTAAAAAGGAAAAAGGAAAAGCAAGCCCTTTCTCACAGAAACAGAAAAGCAGCTCCTAAACTCTAAAAGCTGGACTGACACTCATAGCTAGACCTCAATGTTCTTTCGCTGGATGTAAACGAATTCATAGGACATTGAATCACCTTGTGACTCTGAAGAAGTGAGATTAGAAGAAGAAAGAGGAGGAGGGGAGGAGGAGGAAGAGGAGGAAGAAGAAGAGGGAAGAAGAGGAGGAGGAGGAGAAGAGGGGGGGAGACCATTTCATAACGTTGCTTAATCACAGGCAAAATGGTCACTGTGCAGCCCACAAAAATATCAAACAGCCACCTTTTCCCAATCTGAATGACTGCTACCTCTGCAATAATTGCAGCGTAAGTCTTGCTCTAGCCTGCTTTATAAGATTTAGCAAATACCTAATGATATCATTCTTGAGACTAGATTGATTAAAATATCCAATGATAGAATTATCCCCCCTCCCAATCCAGAGCAAAGTCCCTAAAATCCCTCTTCCTTCAACCCTCCACTTATCCACTCAACATTATCCACTCAGTGTGCAAATCCTGTAATATTTCCTTTCTAACACCTTCTTACTGAGTTGCCCCAGTTCCCCACAGGTCAGTTTCCTTCTCTGTGACAAGTAATAAAACTGACTTGCTGAGCTCTCCAGCTATGTTCCTGGTGGTCTGTGACCTCAAGAGAAGGGATAAGAGGAGGGACATTAATACCTGTATGGTTGTCATGGATTATAATCTACAAAGGAATGACAGCAGAGACTCAATCCTTTCCCTTTAGAAGAATGATTTTTTTTTTTTTTTGCACTGGCAGTATACAAAGTTACCCAATGTGGTATACTTTTTCCTTTTCAGAGTATTATTAGGAATTTATAGATTTTTATTATTTCTATCTATAGCAGTCTCTTTTTCAATGGAGCTGTAAGCCTCTAGACAGTGATGTGGTCTAGAACTTTGAAACTCATGTCCAGTGTCAGGAACTGGCTGCAGCACCAGCACACAAAACTCATCTGCATGGTTCTCCTGGACATCTAAACACCTCCATCCCTCAGGACCTGGAAACTGCCATGCTCATTCTGTCTACTGGGGGCCGGGGGAGCACCATAGTAAGGCATCCAGAACTGCCATCACCAAGTTTCACTTATTTCCTGGTCCACCAAGGGAGGATTCTTCCCAGACCATAAGAGACGCTATAACCTATAGCAATCCATTTTTTTTTTCTTTTCCCCAGCAACCATTTCTTAATGCCTAAATATTCCCATCTCTAATCGGTAATCCCCTTGAGGTTGACTCCCATGTTCTACTAGGATGACTCAAGAAGTCTCTGATAGTTATGTTTCAAGGCACAAGTAGATATCTCAGATTTATTTTCTACCTACAAGAACTCTATTAGTCCAGGTTGTCTGGAGAATGAGAGAGAGAGAGAGAGAGAGAGAGAGAGATGAATATTGTATAAGGAATTGGTTCATGCAATTATGGAGGCTGAATAAGTCCAAGATCTGCAATCAGCAAACTGGAGACTGAAGAGACCCAATAGTGTAGTTCTAGCCCAAGTCTGAGACCCTGAGACTCAGGAGAGGTAATGGAGCAAGTTCCAGTCTGAGTTTGAATGGAAAGCAGGAGAAGACTGATGTCCTAGCTTAAAAACAGTCAAGTAAAGAGAATTCTTTCTTAGCCTGTTATTTCCTTCAGACCTTCAAGTGATTATATGAGGCTCACCCACACTGGAGAAGGCAATCTGCTATACTTAGTCTCCTGATTCAATTGTTAATCCAGTTCAGAAACACCCTCAAACACGCATGCAGAAATAATATTTAAGCAAGTATTTGCCCACTCCAAGGCCCAGTCAACTTGACACAAAAAAATTAACTATCATCAAAAAATCAGCCATTTCTCCATAACATTCAATTTAAACAAATATAAGAGTGGTAATATCTTGTCTAAAGATAAACTTTGTACTATACTGAGTGGCTGGAAGACCTATCTATGAACATCATGGGTAATTTCACTTATGAATGTAAAGGCAAGGAAATCTCAGGGGAGAGCTATTATAAATGGTTAAAGAAATAGAAAATGTGTCCAAAGAGGAAATATTAAGGAACTTGCTTGAGAAAGAGAAAACTGAGGAATAATTTATTACTGTCCTTTAAAAAAAAGAAAAAGTTTTTCCAAAGAGAGGTGTTGGACAGTCTGGGCTATGTTATGAAATATACTGCCAGAGAAAAATGATTAAAACAAGGGATGTTTGGCTACACTTAAAGAATTTCAAAGTCACCCAGTCTTGGGTATCTGGAAGTAGCCATTCAAGTCTGGAGTCTAGCTCTAGATGATTCAGAAATTATCAAGATGTTATGACCGCATGCTGTCAAAGATACTTTTGGAAAATTAATTCTATTGTTTAATTCAAATAGATCCTTTCCACCTGACATTGTGGAAAGTAGACAACCCTATGTCTAATCCATCCCAGAAGGTTCCACTGAAAGTTGGTTTTTGGCTGCCTCTAAAAAGAGAGGTTGTTGTTGTTTTTTTTTTAACTTTTTGAGGAACCTCCAAGTTGTTTTCCAGAGTGCCTGCTCCACTTCACATTCCCACCAACAGTGTAAAAGTGTTCCCTTTTCTCTGCATCCTCACCAACATCTGTTATTTCTTATGTTGTTAATTTTAGCCATTGTGGCTGGTGTGAGGTGATATCTCATTGTAGTTCTGATTTGTATTTCCCCAATGATGAGTGATGAGTGGATAAAGAAGATATGGGGTATATGTGTGTGTGTGTGTGTGTGTGTATACATATATATACATATATATAGCAGAATATTACTCAGCCATAAAAAAATGAAATCTTGCCATTTGCAATGATGTCGCTGGAACTAGAGAGTATTATGTTAAATGAAATAAATCAGTAAGAGAAAGATAAATATCATATGGTTGCACTCATTTGTGGAATTTGAATAACAAAACAAATGAACATAAAGGGGGAAAATAAAGAGGAAAGCCAAGAAATAGCCTCTTAGCTATAAAGAATTAATTGATGGTTACCAGAGGGGAGAGAAGGATGAAATAAGTGATGGGGATTACAGAGGGTATTTTCTGTGATGAGACTCAGGTATTGCATACAAGTGCTGGATCACTAAATTCTACACCTGAAATTAATATTATTCTGTATGTTAACTGGAATTTTTTTTAAAAGACTTTATTTATTTATTTGACAGAGAGAGAGATCACAAGCAGGCAGAGCAAGAGGCAGAGAGAGAAGGGGAAGCAGGCTCCCCGCTGAGCAGAGAGCCCAACGCAGGGCTCGATCCCAGGACCCTGAGATCATGACCTGAGCTGAAGGCAGAGGCTTAACCCACTGAGCCACCCAGGCACCCCTGTTAACTGGAATTTAAATAAAAACTACAATAAATAAAATAAAATAGTGTTAGTGGGTGTGGCCCATGGCTCTCTGCATGAGGAGAAAGGGCAGCAATTCCAGAGACCACTCTGGGGGTGGAAGCACGCAATGAGCTCCTCTAGGAGCTAAAAAAAGCCCAAGAGGAGCCCCCATTTTCTTCCTCTAGAAAGCTTAAGTCTTCCCTCAAAGAATTTCTGAGCCCATTCTTGTTTCCAGGGGTGAGAACAGGGGCAAAAGAATTCGGCTTAGTAACCACAAATGCTGCTACCCACTGCACAGATTACAGAATAAACAGCTCCCGGTTTAAAGGCAAATAAGGAAGACTAGATGTAAACATGAAGAAAGTACTTCTCACAGGAAATAACTCGGGGTTTTTCAGACATCCCACAAGAGAAAGTTATTAACAGGATGCTCAGAATAATTCCCCTCCTCTAATTTAGTAGGTGGGACTTGGGACTTAGATGACTGAAGGAAAATCTCTAACAAGAATAACTATACAAAAGAGGATTTCCTCAAGAAAGGTTGACTCAAGGACAGCAGTATAACTAACTGTACTTTCCTGAACTAAGAAAGCAGTGTGAGAGAATTAGGGAACACACATGTGATAGAGGAAATGACTGCAATAACCTTAATAAAACTACATCTATTTTCTCTCATCCCCTTCTAAGCCCGGAAGCTACGTCCTACTTTTATATCTGTTTTCCCTTTTGGACTGATAAGACAGCAAGGTAAAGACTGTTTCTTTAATAAACTGTTTTACCACACTTCACAGTAATACCTATTTAGTCAATTCTTCTTCCATAGTTATCTGCCACTTTCATCCCGTATATAGAGATATTCAATAAGGAGAAAAGAGATTTGGTTCAAATACATTCTCTCATTACATAATCGGAATGGGGCCAACTGGTGCTATTGTTCAGTGGGATTATGAATCGATACATTTAAGTTATCACAAATCCTTTTCATGAGATGGTTATTCAGAGATAGAGGCAAAATCTTGAATCCAAGCTTGCATCATTTATCCCCATTCTTATTCTTTAGAAAATGTTTGTTGTAGGGGAAAGCCCTGGAAAATATCCTCTAGAGTTCAAATACCTGTCTGTAGTGTGCTGTGTGGTGGCCCCCAGAAAACTTGGGCCCACATCCTAATCTTTACAACATATGAATATTGTCTTATATGACAAGAGAGTGAACACTACCGTATGTGGCAAAAGTTAAAGATCTTGAGATGATGTCCCCTATGGACTATGCTTTTGGGTCCTAAACATAACCATACATACCTTTGTAAAACAGAGATGGATGGCGTTTTGCAACAGACACAGGAGGAGAAGGTAATATGAAGACAGAGGCAGGGATTGTAGTGATGCGGCCCCAAGCCAAGAAATGTCAAGACATGCCAGCAGGAAGTTAGAAGTAGAAGAGGCAAGAAACAATTTCTCTTCTAGAGCTCCAGGAGGGAGCATGGCTCTGCTGTTATCTTTATTTTGAGATTTTGGCCTCCACAACAGTGAGAGAATACATTTTTGTTGCTTTAAGATGCCAAGTCTATGGTAATTTGTCAAAGAAGCCACAGGAAGTTAATGCATGGCCTAACCAATACCACCTTCTTTAGAATAGCCCATGATAAAGAAGTAAGCCTGAATTGCATGTTTGTTCAAGGTAACCAAGATTTTCAGCTATAGCTAATGGGATCAGAAGTAGACAGTAACCAAAGGCATTCAGATTTTCCCTCTCAAGAATGTGAATAAGAGACATAAAAACCAGAGTTAAGACCACGTTGGTCAACAGAGCTGTAGTCGCATAGACTTGAGGTTAGAGTTGGTCCTAAGGCAAACCAAAGTCATTTTCAAACTAATGTTATAGAAGAGTTAAAGCACAAAGCAATCTGAGAAATGGGAAAATGAAGAGCCGAGAAGATAGAATCAAATACCAAAGACTTTAACTCATACTTCACAGAATAACTAAATGCAATCAGATGAAGATTATATTTTCCCACCATCAAAGTGTTATCCTAAGTGGATGCATACCCACACATGCTGCTTTCTTCCCTTTACAAAGGAAAAATTGTCCCTTCCCCTAAAGAAAATCCTTTCACCTAGGTTACAGATCTCAACTCCTCATGCCTGCTCAAGGACTTCCCCTGAGCACTGCCATGCTGCCAGAATTCTGCCGTTGACTAACTTCCTGATCTCCATTTCTCTTCTCTTCCTAGATAATCTCCCTTGACTGAAAAAGATGACAGAGAAGTAGGAGACCCTGTTTCAACCGGTCCCCTAAAATGAGCTAATTATCTACCAGAACACTAGGAACATCCATGAAATCAGCCTGAGATGTAGGACTATACACTTCTGGATCTCTACAGGGCAGAAGACTCCAGTGAGGAGGTAAAGCATACTGGAAACCATCAGACTGATATCGGACTGATGCTGGACTAGGTGCACTCCCATTGGCACATGTGAGGGAGTCTGGTGGGGACACCAGCTGGCACTCTCGAGAACCACAGCCTTTTACACTCTGCACACACACTGCACAACACGGAACTGAACCACACTCCCCACTGGCACCTGAGAATGCTCTGTGCTGGTGCTAGCCAGCACGCTGTCTCTGCTTGGGAGCAGTCCCAGCAAAGGCAGGCACTGGAAGCAGGCTCCCTGGACCAACATCGCTCATGGTTTTAGTGGCATAGTGGCATAGTGCGGAGACAAGTGGGAGCTTTGGGCGACCCCGGTGACGGTGGCTAGGGGTACACACTGCCTGTGGGAGGTTGCACGGCTCACCGGAGTTGGCAGAGGGGGAGTCTGTGTATTCTGGACCACCCAGAGGGGAGCAGACTGAGGCTTCTCTCTGAGACGGAGGTCTGGGTGCAGTTTGCTTTCCACTAAATGTCCAAAAGCTGCAAAAAGACTCCAAAGAACAAAAACCTGCAGAGAACAAAAGCCTGAAAAACTGGTCTCCACAGAGCCCAGCCCCTTGATAGGGGGCAGGAGGACTCAATCTAAGCAAGACTGAGTAAAAAACAATGTGGCAGGCCCCTCCGCCAGAAAGCCAACCCAAAGAATGAGAGGACAACCACCACAGGGCCCCATGAAAACTGTAAAACTCCAACATCAGGGGAAAACAAGATATTAAGCTCCCGGTATTGCCCCAAAACCTGTATATTTCATAGATACAACTTTTATTTTTAATTCGTTCTCACTATTCTTGTTCTTTTTAATTTTCTTAACCTATTTACCAATACGAGTGGTTCAATACAACATATTCCATAATAACCTCTTGATTTGAACTTTTTTCATACATATACCTGTGTTTTTCTTTCACTTTTCTATTTTTTTTAATATACATATAGATATAAGCTTCAAGGCAATCTTCTTTCCCTAATCAATACTACTCCTATATGTAAACCAGTTTTAATCTCCCTTTATCTCTGGAAAGTTGAGTCCTTTAACAAAGATATCAAGATACACCCAGGAAGAATCAAAATAACCTTCCTTGCTCACATCCTCCCATCTTTTTCTTGTCAGTGTTTCTGTGCATTTGTTTTTGTTCTGGTATTATATAAATCTTATACTTGGGGTTAATTTTATTGGGTTCTTTTTTTTTCTTGTCATTTACTTTTGTCAGTCTTTTTGTTTGTCCGTTTTTGTTTATGTACCTTATAAATCTTACTTTGGGGGCCCATTCTGGCTGGGTCTTCTCTTTTTTTTTTTTCTTCCTGTATCTCTCTTTCTCTCTCTCTCTTTTTCTTTTTTCTTTCTTTTTGATGGTGGCTTCTGATTGCTCAGAAGCATTCCAGGGTGCACCTTGCCTGGATCACAGTTGATATATTCAGCTACACATCCCCTCAACCACCTCTCACCAAAATGACTAGGAGGAGGAACAACCAACAGGGGAAAAATTCAGAGACTGTGCCCTCTCCATCAGAGCTATTGGGTATGGACATAAACAGCATGTCAGAAAGGGAATTCAGGATAACAATTACCCAGGCAATGGCTAGGCTGGAGAAAACCATTAATGACAACATGGAATCGATTAGGACAGAAGTGAAAGATGTCCGGGAAGAAGTTAAAAATGCTATCAATGAGATCCAATCTAATCTAAATTCTTAACAGCTAGGGTAACTGAGGCAGAAGATAGAATTAGTGATCTAGAGGACAAACTGATAGAGGAAAAGAATCAGGAGGAGGCCTGGAACAAACATCTTACAAGCCATGAAAACAGATTAGGGAAATAAATGATGCCATGAAATGTTCTAACGTCAGAATTATCAGGATCCCTGAGGGGGAGGAGAAAGAAAAAAGACTGGAAGATACAGTTGAACAAATTTTCCATGAAAATTTTCCCAGTCTGGGGAATGGAACCAACATTTGTGTCCTAGAAGCAGAAAGATCACCCCTCCAAGATCAACGAATCTAGAAAGACCTCAACACACTTGACTGTGAAAACAAATGAATCATATTTTAGATAAGAGCTTTTGAGAGCGGCTAGGGGGAAGAGATTTCTTACAGAGGAAGGTCCATCAGAATAACATCAGACCTGTCCATGGAAACCTGACGAACCAGAAAGGGCTGGCAAGACATATTCAGGGCACTAAATGAGAAGAACATGTAGCCAACAATACTTTATCCGGCAAGGCTGACATTCAAAATGGATGGAGAGATAAAGAGCTTCCAAGACCAGCAAGGTTTAAAAGAGTATGTGACCACCAAGCCAGCACTACAAAAATATTAGAGGGAAGTCCTATAAAAGAAGAAAGAACCCAAGAGTGTCATAGAACAGAAATTTACAGAGACAAACTATAGAAACAAGGACTTCAGAGGCAACATGATGTCAATAAAAACGTATCTTTCAATAATCACTCTCAACGTGAACGGCCTAAACAGCACAGGACTGCAGACTGTATAAAACGACAGGACCCATCCTTATGTTGTCTACAAGAGACCCATTTTGAACCGAAGGATACATCCAGACTGAAAGTGAAGAATGGAGAATAATCTTTCATGCCAGTGGGCCTCAAAAGAAAGCTGGGGTAGCAATTCTCATATCAGATAAATTAGATTTTAAACTAAAAGCTGTAGTCAGAGATAAAGAAGGACACTACATCATTCTTAAAGGTCTATCCACCAAGAAGATCTAACAATCATAAATATTTATGCCCCCAAAACAGGATCAGCCAACTACATAAGCCAACTGTTACTCAAGATAGAGTCATATTGATATGAATACATTAACAGTAGGGGATCTTAACACCCCACTCTAAGTAATAGATCATCCAAACAGAAAATCAATAACAAAACAAGAAACAAGAACATTGAATGATGCATTGGACTAGATGGACCTCACAGATATATACAGAACATTCCACCCTAAAACAACAGAATACTCATTCTTCTCGAGTGCACAGTATGTGGTCTAATCTGGAACTTTCTCCAGATTAGGTCACATACTGGGTCACAAATCAGGGCTCAAACAATACCAAAAGATTGAGATTATTCCCTGCATATTCTCAGACCACAATGATTTGAAACAGGAACTCAACCACAAGAAAAAGTTTGGAAGGAATTCAAACACTTGGAAGCTAAAGACCACCCTGCTTAAGAATGTTTGGATCAACCAGGAAATCAAAGAACTTAAACAACTCATGAAAAACAATGAGAATGAAAACATTTTGGTCCAAAACCCATGGGATACAGCAAAGGCAGTCCTAAGGGGGAAATACATAGCCATCCAAGCCTCCCTCAAAAAAAGTGAAAAATCCAGAATACACCAGCTCTCTTTACACCTTAAAGAACTGGAGAATCAAGAACAAATCAAGCCAACCCCACACTCAGGAAGGGAAATAATCAAGATGAGAGCAGAGATTAATGAGATAGAAACTAGAGATACAGTAGAACACATCAACGAAACTAGAAACTGGCTTTTTGAAAGAATCAGTAAGATTGATAAACCATTGGCCAAACTAATCCAAAAGAAAAGAGAGAGAACCCAAATTAATAAAATTATGAATTAAAAGGGAGAGATCACAACTAACACTAAGGAAATAGAAACAATCATCAGAAATTATTATCAACAGTTATATGCCAATAAGTTAAGCAACCTAGATGAAATGGATGCATTCCTAGAAACCAAAAAATTCCAAAAGTTAATCGGGGAAAAAAACTGACAACCTGATAGACCAATATCTAGTAACGAGATTAAAGCAGTGACCAAAAACCTCCCAAAGAACAAGAGCCCAGGACCTGAGAGATTCCCTGGAGAACTCTACCAAACATTCAAAGAAGAAAGAATACCTATTCTCCTGAAGCTGTTTCAAAAAATAGCAACAGATGGTAAACTTCCAGACACTTTCTATGAAGCCAGCATTACCCTGATCCTCAAACCAGGCAAAGAGCCCACCAAAAAGGAGAATTTCAGACCAATATCCCTGATGAATATGGATGCCAAGATTCTCAACAACATCCTAGCTGATAGGATCCAACAGTACATTAAAAAGATTATCCACCATGACCAGGTGGGATTTATCCATGGGATGCAAGGGTGGTTCAACATTCACAAATCAATCAATGTGACAGAACAAATCAGTAAGAGAAAAGAGCCACATGGTCCTCTCAATTGATGCAGAAAAAACATTTGACAAGATACAGCATCCGTTCCTGATTATGACAATTCAAAGTATAGGGATAGAGGGAACATTCCTCAACTTCATAAAATCTATCTATGAAAAACCCACAGCGAATATCATTCTCAATGGGGAAAAGCTGACAGCCTTCCCTTCAAGATCAGGAACATGACAAGGATGCCTATTCTCACCACTCTTTTGTTCAACATACTACTAGAAGTCCTAGCAATAGCAATCAGACAACAAAAAGAAATAAAAGGTATTCAAATTGGCAATGAAGAATTCAAACTCTCTCTCTTCGCAGATGACATGATTCTTTATATGGAAAACCCAAAGGACTCCACCCTCAAACTACCAGAACTCATACAGCAATTCAGTTATGTGGCAGGATACAAAATCAATGTACAGAAATCAGTTGCTTTCTTATACACTAACAGTGAAAATATAGAAAGAGAAATTAGAGAATCAATTCCACTTACTATAGCACCAAGAACCATAAGATACCTGGGAATAAACCTAACCAAAGAGGTAAAGGATCTGTACTCAAGGAATTACAAAACACTCATGAAAGAAACTAAAGAAGACAAAAAGATGGAAGACTATTCCATGCTCATGGATCAGAAAAATAAAGATTGTTAAAATGTCTATACTGCCTAGAGCAATCTATACTTTCAATGCCATCCTGATCAAAATTCCATTGGCATTTTTCAAAGAGCTGGAACAAACAATCCTAAAGTTTGTATGGAACCAGAAGAGACCCAGAATTGCTAAGGAAATGTTGAAAAAGAAAAACAAAACTGGGGCATCACGTTGCCTGATTTCAAGCTTTACTACAAAGCTGTGATCACCAAGACAGCATGATACTGGAACAAAAACAGACACAGAGACCAGTGGAACAGAGTAGAGAGCCCAGATATGGACCCTCAACTCTATGGTCAAATAATCTTCAACAAAGCAGGAAAAAATATAGAGTGGAAAAAAGACAGTCTCTTCAACAAATGGTGATGGGAAACTTGGACAGTGTAGAAGAATGAAACTCGACCATTCTCTTACACCATACACAAAGATAAACTCAAAATGAATAAAAGACCTCAACATGAGGCAGGAATCTATCAAAATCCTAGAGGAGAACATAAGCAGTAACTGCTTCAACATAGGCCACAGCAACTTCTTTCAAGATATGTCTCCAAAGGCAAAGGAAACAAAAGCAAAAATGAATTTCTGGGACTTCACCAAGATCAAAACCTTCTGCACAGCAAAGGAAACAGCCAACAAAACAAAAAGGCAACCCACAGAATGGGAGAAGATATTCACAAATGACACTACAGAAAAAGGGCTGATATCCAAGATCTATAAAGAAGTCCTCAAACTCAACACACACAAAACAGATAATCATGTCAAAAAATGGGCAGAAGACATGAACAGACACTTCTCCAAAGAAGACATACAAATGGCTATCAGACACATGTAAAAATGTTCATCATCATTAGCAATCAGGAAGATTCAAATCAAAACCACGTTGAGATACTACCTTACACCAGTTCGAATGGCCAAAATTAAAAGACAGTAAACAACATGTGTTGGAGAGGATGTGGAGAAAGGAGAACCCTCCTACACTGTTGATGGGAATGCAAGTTGGGGCAGCCACTTTGGAAAACAGTGTGGAGATTCCTTAAGAAATTAAAAATAGAGCTACCCTATGACCCTGCAATTGAACTACTGAGTATTTATCCCAAAGATACTGATGTAGTGAAAAGAAGGGCCATCTGTACCCCAATGTTCATAGCAGCAATGGCCACGGTCGCCAAACTGTGGAAAGAACCAAGATGCCCTTCAATGAACGAATGGATAAAGAAGATATGGTCTATATATACAATGGAGTAGTATGCTTGCATCAGAAAGGATGAATACCCAACTTTTATATCAATATGGATGGGACTGGAAGAGATTATGCTGAGTGAAATAAGTCAAGCAGAGAGAGCCAATTATCATATGGTTTCATTTACTTGTGGAGCATAAGGAATAACATGGAGGACATTGGGAGATGGAGAGGAGAAGGGAGTTGGGGGAAATTAGAGGGGGAGACAAACCATGAAAGATTGTGGACTCTGAGAAACAAACCGAGGGTTTTGGAGGGGTGGGGGGTTGGATGAGCCTGGTGATGGGTATTATGGAGGGCACATATTGCATGGAGCACTGGGGGTAGTGTATAAACAATGAATTCTGGAACACTGAAAAGAAATAAAATAGAAAAACAAAAAAATAAAAATGGAAATATGTTCTAATAATTTACTTTTCTCCATCAGCAATCTTAATTTGCCCCTGAACTTCACACTCAGATATCCAACCACCTAATCCTCATCTCCATATGGCCCTCCAATCATTACCTCACTCTTAACATGGACCAAAGGCTTTTTGGATTCCCTGGTCTTCCTTGTCTTCCTCTTTTCAACAAATGGCACCAAGATCAGCTCAGTTAATCAGATGAAAAATCCTACAAAGTCATCCTTAATTCCTCTCCTTCCTCATATTCTGTATCTAAACCAACAGCAAGTCCAGTGAGGTCTATTTCAGAACCACCCTGAATCTACCACCACTCACCAACCCTGCACCCCACCTCATCACCATCTCTCACTCAATTTCTGCATCCTCCTTTTAATGTCAGTCAGTTCTACAAACGGCAGCAGGATCAGTTACCACATTGTTCATTATTCCTTGACAAATTTCCACTGCCTCCACATTAAAATACAAATTTCTTATCCAAGTCTAAAAGGCCTCTATAATCAGTTCTCTGCTTACTCCTTTAACATTATCACCCTTACTTTTCTCCTCAATTCCTGAAGTTGAGCCACATCAGCCTTATTTCTGTCCTTCAGACATTTTAAGTTCAGTTTTGTTTCAGAATCTTTGCACTTCATGTTCCTTCTAGTTAGAAGCATCTTCCCCAGATCTTCACATGCCCAACTTCCTCTCATAATTCAAACGTCACCTCCTCCCAAAGGCCTTTCC
Source organism: Lutra lutra (assembly GCF_902655055.1). Lineage (NCBI taxonomy): Eukaryota > Metazoa > Chordata > Mammalia > Carnivora > Mustelidae > Lutra > Lutra lutra. The sequence continues at coordinate 93,179,684 of NC_062282.1, read as the reverse complement.
TGACTACCAGAACTGAAATAGAATCTCCTGCCCCATTCCTGTCTATTACGTTTCCCTATTTTATTTTCTTCATAGAATTTTTCAGTATCTGAAATTTCCTCCATTAATCCATTTGCATGTTTCCTGTTTGAATTGCCCCCATTGCAATGCCAGCTCCTTGAGGCAATGACTTTGAACTTTTCATTCTCATGACCCCAAGTACCTGACAGTCACTTAGTAAATACTTGCTGACTCTAAGACTCTCTGAGAACCCTTTAACTCCAACCCCTCTCTTAGGCTTGATGAAATGTCATTTCCCTTCCTTAAATATATGATACTCATTGCTAATTCTTTTAATTAACTCCCTTAATTTGTGCCAGTCTTTCTCATCTTTGTATCCAAAAAGCCTTGATAAAATTGTTGAAATCACACTGTATCCTGGGTTTGGACATTAATCAAAGATTCCCTGATAGGCTGAAAATGTGGGGTATAAGAAACAATGTTCAGTGCCAGCACCCATTCTTGCCTATGCTGACCCTTGTTTCCTTAATTTAGGCTTAAAATATAACTTCCAAAGCCTCTTTGAGGAGTTAGGAATGAGATCTCCATAGATTATACTCTGCTCTCTACTACTATATCCTTCTCCCTAGAAAAATAAATGAAACTTTGGATGTGTAATCTATGTTCTGACTTGTCAAGGACATTGAACATAAACTAGGTATGAGCTTACCTAACCATTAAATATAACAGCAACATGAAGACAGCACCTGCCTTGGAGACAGAGACCAGCTGACCTGTTAGAACACTTGACCACAATGCTCTCCATACCAATTATCCAATTTGTGTACCTATTTCTTTTTTGTTGGTTCTATTTTAAAACCTGCTTTTTTCTCTCTCACTTTCCTAAGAGAATCAAAGCTCTGGAAAAGCAGCTGGCTAAGTTTCACTTGCAATGCACTTCTGATCACATAGCAAGGCACGCTGCTCTCCTGGCAGAGAAATGTGTGATGGTTGATTTGCACCTTGCAGCTTGGATACGTGCAATGGCAAGTGGGAATATTATTGGGTTCATGGCACGGAAGGATAGCAGGCATTCTATTTCTTCTAGCTTGGGGTATTTTTGTTTGCTTCTTTAGTTTGATGAGAAAACACATTTATTTGGGTGCTCAGCTACAAAGTGAAATGTGGCTCCACACAATGAAATTCTGTGCACTGAAATTCAAACTGCAAACTATAAACCCCCACATATTTAGACTGAGCAAGCCAACTTCTTATAAGAAATATTCAAAGGTGAGGTGAAATGCAGATTGCAAATGCCAGGCTGTGTATATCTGCAGCAACTTTAGTACATGCTTGACAAATCTTACCATGACTATAGGTTAAACTGAACCCTGAAGCCCCCTGCAAGTGAATCTCTGTGTACCAAGGCTTAGTGGGCAGATAAATAAGACTGTTTTCATTTTCACTGACCACTTTCTATAATTTTCTGGGCTTCCCATAAAATGGGGTGGGGGTGGGGATAATGAGACAGGTACTAGTAGGTCCCTCCATGTCCCCTGCCTACACTCAGGCTTGTGTACAGTGAGTACCCATATCTTGGTTTATAAAACCATTCTCCAATGAAGAAAACAAAGACTTTGGAAAAAATGGCTGATCCTAGGACAAAGATAAAAAATAAGCAAGATGAGCCTGGAAGTTCTTACAGTAGCAGAAGTAAGGAAATTCTTTTTTAAAAAACTTAACAACCACAATCATGAGTGTATGTCAACAAGACATAGGAGTCAATGGAAAGAACTCTGTCTGGCCAAAAATCAAAAAACTTGAGCAACAAAATAAGTAAAATAGTATTGAGTTATAATTCAAAGAACAAAAACAAATATCCATGAGTCCACATTAATGTAAATACTGATTGAATACATAATAGGGAAGAAGAGACAAAGCTCCCATGCAGCATAATTTCAAATAATTGAAGTAGATACTCCTCTCTCAAGGAGATAGAGTACAACTTTCCACTCCTTAGGCATTGGCCACTTATACTGTCTTCTTCCAAAGAGCATGAGAAAGGGGAAAAGAGTAACTTGAGATTGGAGAGACCGGATGAACACATACTACCTCAGCTGGGAAGTCAAGTCAAGGTTCATATCAACAGTGATAAGTGTGTGATGAGAACGGCCCTTGATCTCTGCACTCTTCCTCCCTAGAACTGAGAACCCCAATGTTATCATGAGAAACACATCAAGCCAATCCCAACTGAGGGACATTTCACTCCTCAAAACTTCACTCATCAAAAACAAGCAAAGTCTGAGAATCCATCATAACCAAGAGGAAACAAAGGGAGATGTGACAACTAATTGTGCTGTGATATCCTTGATGGGATCCTGGAACAGAAAAAGGACACCAGGAGAAAACTTAAGAACTCTGAATGAAGTACGGACTTCAATTAATGAAATATTTCAGTATAGGTGCATTAACTATGATATGTATGCTACACTAATATGTTAATAATAGAGGAAATTGGGTGTGGGATATATGAGAATGCTCTGTACTATCTTTGCAAGTTTTCTGTATATAAAAATGTATTCTAAAACTAAGTACATATTTTTAAAACTTCTGCTGGTTCTAGTTAAATTTTAATTGAAATTTATTTAAACATATTTATATAAATTTATTTAATTTCATTAAAATTTAAATGGAACCAGCAGATTTTTTTTTCATCATGTTTGGTTAGCCAACATAAGTTTTTGTTGTAGTGTTCAATGACTCTTTAGTTGCATATAACACCCAGTGCTCATCCCAACTACTTTTCTTCTTCAACAGGGACTTCCTTTACACCTACTCTCTTGATTACCAAATACCTAAAAGTTACTTTCTTGTCTGTTCCAACAAGTCTTTCTCACATGATAACATACCATTGCATTTCATAGAAGGAATGTAATTGTTTCTTCTCAGACCAGAACTTTTCTCTCCTTTCCTTTGTTGTTACACGTGAAAACCACATAATTTGCTCCAGTATCAATGGGACCCCATTTGTAAAATCCAACAGGAGTAGAGATTTGCAACATGTTCATTTATCTCTTTCAACATTAACTCTCGGTGCTTTTCACATCCTTTTACCAAGATTTCCTCCACTTCAGCTCCTGATTGATTTTCCAGTTTGTTCCCTCCACTAGTAGTACAGAATCTCTCTTGGCTCTCCTTAAATACTATAAAGAGCTGAGGTCCTCGCTTTCTTCAAATTTCCATGAAAAGAAAGGTCCATTCTCAATGATAAACATGACCTGTATGGCTAAGGATTTACCCTGTGGGTAAAGCCACTGATAAAGGCATCTTTTGGTGAGAATGGAGAAAAAGGAAGCTGGCGTTTGCCCTTTCTTCTTTTCTTAGTCACTCAATCCTTGACAGAATTATTTTTTTTAAATCTGCCTGAGACTAGCTTAAGATTACCCCCTATTATTTGCTAACTTTGGAGAAGAATGACCATTACCTATCTTCATATTATAAATTATCGATACAGATAAATACATTTCAGGAATTTCCCCCCTAAATCTCTCCAGGGAGAAATTGTTCACACATCTGGTGTATAAACATACATGAAAGTGGGTGAGGATATGTGTTAATACACAGGCAAGTATTCATATGTAGGAAATGAGCAAAAGATCAAATCCTGTTAGCCCTTCAAATCTTCTAATAAGCCAGAGATAACACCGCCTACTGACATTTTCACCATTAGTATCTTTCTTTTAGTTTTAATGATTTTTCTAGCCTTGAATCCCTATTCCCCCTAGGGTCCTTTTTAATATCAAAATTTTTTTAATATCAAAAATTTTTTAATATCAAAATTCTCTTCGTATGGTATTCATTTATTTGAAATATAACATGTTTATGATGCAAAGGCTAAACACCGCATACGTTCCTTTGTGATTATAATCATCTGAACTCAGGATGCTGATACTTATTTCATGCCAAATTGAAGCTCTAATTAATAGTAAAATATATCCTTACTTTCATCTGTTTATTAGATAAAATTCCTGTAAAATTTGGGGTCAAAGGAAGAACATTGTAAGACAGACTGTCAGTGGCAGAAACACTGGGAAACACTGGGTTATAGTCCTTAAGGATGGAGTCTGGCCTTGAGAAAGTCCCTAAAATTGTATAGAATTGAGGGAAGTAAAGGAGAGCTCCTCATGTTTCCTTTAAGCTTTGCCTGTGAGAATTTAATAGAGTGATAAGGGACTACCTCTAGCAAGGAAACTGGGGGAGTGAGACTTAGCGGCCAGGGTGAGGGCCCCATGAGGATACACTCAGGACAGTGGGGCTCATGGCTCTGACACCTGAAACAGGAGGGGGTAAAAAGATAGGGGGAATGGCAAATAGGGAGGAACAGGCAGTAACACCTTTCCCATACCCACATAAAATCAGTTCTAAACATGTTTAAATCTTCACAAGCTTGACTATGTTTCTGTTTTGTTCTAAAATGTTAGTGATTTCAGGCAAACAAGTCTCTGGAAGAGCACTGGAATTATGTAAATACCAAAATTGCCTATCAGGGTCACAAGGTTAGAATAAGAAGAATGAAATCCAGAATTATTACAAAACTCCTCAATAGTGAAGTTGAAAATCTTAGAATACAAGTGTGTGGAGGCTTTATGCAGCTTTCCAAGCACTACCTGAATGCCAGCTTTTCTTCTTATGCTAATTTTTATTAAATTCATATCATATACATATATATTTATATATAAATTCATTTAATTCATAATACTCCATAGGAAAAAAATAGTTGCTTAATGCTTACTCCACAACAAAGAACCTATCTCATGCATATTCTCCTTCCAAGAGTGACTTCCTTACTTCCCTTTTCTACTTGTAGACATGGGATTCATCTTTAGGTCCAACATGAATCTCGCATAGGGAAGAAGAGCAAACAGAAAAACGTAGCCTCAACTATAAATGTCCTTTCCTCATAAAACGTCCATTAAAGTATGTGCAATAAAAACTCGATATTTACAGAACAAATATTGAGACCCTAATATGTGCACAAAACTGCCAGAGCTTTTCTTTTTTTTTTTTTAAGATTTTATTTATTTATTTGACAGAGAAAGAGAGAGATCACAAGTAGGCAGAAAGGCAGGCAGAGAGAGAGAGGGAAGCAGGCTCCCCACTGAGCAGAGAGCTCGATGAGGGGCTCAATCCCAGGATCCTGAGATCATGACCTGAGCCAAAGGGAGAGGCTTAACCCACTGAGCCACCCAGGCACCCTGCCAGAGCTTTTCTTAAAAAGTCAGATTGCATTTTCCCAAGGTTAAGACTCTGAGAAGTCATAGAGTGATACCTACATTGGGGTCTGGGGCACCCCAATGTTTTTAAACTTGGCTTTGGAACCCTAGGTACCAAATACTAATGACTATCACACAAACACACTTGTCTACCCCAAAGTTTGGGGTTTCTTTAAATTGAGGTATAGTGGAGCGCCTGGGTGGCTCAGTGGGTTAAAGCCTCTGCCTCCGGCTCAGGTCATGATCCCAGGGTTCTGGGATGGAGTCCCGCATCGGGCTTTCTGCTTATTAGGGAGCCTGCTTCCTCCTCTCTCTCTGCCTGCTTCTCTTCCTACTTGTGATCTCTGTCTGTCAAATAAATAAATAAAATCTTTAAAAAAATAAAATAAAGGGGCGCCTGGGTGGCTCAGTGGGTTAAGCCTCTGCCTTCAGCTCAGGTCATGATCTCAGGGTCCTGGGATCGAGTCCCACGTCGGGCTCTCTGCTCAGCAGGGAGCCTGCTTCCCTCTCTCTCTCTCTCTCTCTGCCTGCCTCTCTAAAAAAAGAAAAAAAAAGAAAAAAAAGAAAATAAATAAATTGAAGTATAGTTAACACACAATGTTACAGTAGTTTCAAGAGCACAACATTAGTGACTCTACAATTCTATACCTTAATGTTTTTTAGCTTGATTGATTTTGGAACTTTGACTACCATCTGTGGTAAATTTTATATATATATGTGTGTGTGTATGTATATTTTATTTTACATATATATTTACATATATGTATATATACATACATTTTGTACATTTTATATAAATTTTCTATATATAAAATATATAGTATGATGTATATACATATAGATTTTATAGATTTCATATATACATACCTATATGTAAATATAGTCTATTTATTTTATTTATAATAATTATAACATATAAGTTTATATATATATTATAAACCCTCTATCACCAAACTCCAAGCCACACTAGAAAGTGCTTAATGCAAAGGCCCTCTTTAAGCCTGAGGTCAATAACCAGATCTTAACCACAGTTATAGTCAGTAGCTAGCAAAGGCTAAACACACAGTAGGAACACAATGAATGTTACTGCAGTAAAAGGAGAACAACATAGAAAATAACTAGCACTTACTGTGGGGCTATTTTATGTCAAGCACTTAGCTGGAAGTATCACATTGAATTCTTACAGCAAGTCAGCAAAATAAATGTTACTATCCCCACTTTATAGAAGAGAAAACAGACTCAAGGATTAATTAATTTTTCCAAAGCTCACACACTAACAACAACAATTCTTGTTGGAGTCAGGATATTTCTGTTTTAAAATATTGGCATTCTCAGGGCACCTGGGTGGCTCAGTTGATTAAGCGGCTGCCTTCCACTCAAGTCATGATCCCAGGGTTCTGGGATCAAGCCCTGTGTCAGGCTCCCTGCTCCACAGGGAGCCTGCTTCTCCCTCTCCCTCTGCCTGCCACTCCCTTTGCTTGGGCTCTCTCTGTCAAATAAATAAATAAAATCTATTTAAAGTTTTTTAAATATTGGAGTTCTCAAATATTTCATTTGAAAAAATGTTGCTTTGAAAACCCAAGTCTACAAAGGAAATAATCTGACAAAAAAAAAAAGGAAAAAACACTGAAATATTACTAAACTGATTTCTGATGACAAAAGGGTCTTTTTAACTTTGATTAAAAATTAAAGTCTCCATCTAGTAAAATATCCCATGTAGCCATACCAAGAATTTTGAAAAATAAATCCATCTGACATTCGTTCTTTTAAAAATTGCTTTAGGGTTTGAAATAAATGGATTATACTTATCAAATATATATATCATCTGGAAGTAAAACATAAAATGAAGAAAAGAACTTTTGTTTAGTGTGTGATGTTTACCAGCTGCTCCAGACCTAAAGAGAAGCATTTAATTGAATGTCTAAAAATATCATTTTACAACACTTCAAGTCCAGTTTTATAGTCATGGCAACCAAGGTATACTTTCTTACTTTAAATTTTAAAAGTGTCCCCAAGTGGATGAAAACAAGTTTTAACCTTTCAAGTTTCATCTAAAGATGTCATTGCAGGAAAGACAAAGGGTGCTTCATTTAATGGCTAAAGAGTATTTCTTAAAAGAACTAGTGAACAAAAAGATGGCTGTATTTTTCAGGTTGTGTGAGGTCTAGCACCTGCTGCTATCCAACCAGAATTTCATGCGCTCATCCAAACAACTGGTGAGCACAAGATACCAAGCACTGTTCTGGGCTCTAGGAGCAAGTTATAAATAAATGAACAGTATCGTTTCTGATAGTGGAATAATCTCTAAAAATATATAACATAAAACAGGTAGAGACGTGATAACAGCATGTAAGGGTAGGTGATTGTGGAGGTAGCTACAAAAAGGAGCTCCAGAAGAGTTCCCCAAACAAAGGGCCTTAGCAGTAAGTAAAACTGTCATATTCAAGGACAATAATAAGGCCTGCGGGGTAGAATGATCAGAATGAAGCAGTAGTATCAGATGAGGTCAGAGAGACAGGCAAGGATGAGGAAACCATTCGGATTTATTCTCTGTACATTTGGAAGCTACAGAGGGCTCTAAACAGGGGAATGGAGCACTGGGATTGTGTTCTATGGTCACTCTAGACAGTTGGGGGGCATGGAGGTGGGCAGGTAGGTTGCATCATAGCTTAAGATAAACTGTTTGCATGGGGATAGCTGAGGATACAGAGAAAAGTAATGAGCCCAAGGACACACTTTGGAAATGAATGAGAGAAGACTGGCTGGTATATTGAAAAGCATACGGTGAAAGAAAGAGGGAAGCAAAAGGGATTCCTAGGTTTTTTACCTTAACAGCCCAAGGCAACATCAGTCCATTTCCTGCAATGGGAACTATATCCTAAATGTGTTTGACCACAGAACCCTCTCTTCTGCTGTGCTTCCTAACAAGTCATAAAACATCAGTGTCTGGAAAGCACAGAATGGGAATGCTGCTACAGGTCTACCTAGGTGTCACTTCTTCCTCTCCTCTAACTCATCCCCATTCTTTTTTGGGGGACTGAATCAGTTGGTACAGGGAATTTAAATGAGTATTTGTTCAAATATAAACAAGTCTCAAATCTGATAATATTTTAATGTGACTATTTTCACTATGACTACAATTTCAAGTCTTACTGACTAATTAATCCATTACTAAATAATAATGACTTTTTTATTGTTTTTGTGTTTGTTTGGTTTTTCTTTTTGTATTTAGAACACATTCTACTAGACTATATAATTAAATGACTATCTGAAGTGGGGCACCTGGGTGGCTCAGTCAGTTAAGCAGCTGCCTTCAGCTCGGGTCATGATCCCAGGGTTCTGGGATTTGAGTCCCGTGTCTGGCTCCCTGCTCAGCAGGGAATCTGATCCTCTCCCCTCCCTCTCTTTCTCAAGTAAATAAAATCTTTAAAAAACCAAAAAGACTATCTAAAGTCATTTGAAAGAATTATTCTCTCACTGTGGCTATGCCAGAATTTTTTTATTGAGGTGTAACTGACATATTATTTTCAGGTATACAACATAATGATTCAATATTTGTATATAGTGTAAAATGATCACAATAAGTCTAATTAATATTCATCACCACACATAGTTAAAAATTTTTTTTCTTTTTCTCTTGTGATGAAGACCTGTAAAATGTACTCTCCTAGCAACTTTCAAATACCCAACAGCAGTATTACTAGAGTTACTATGCTTTATATTACATTCTTATGACTTATTTATCTTATAACTGGAAGTTTGTATCTTTCAACCCCCTTCACTCATTTCACACATCCCCTTTCCCTCCACAAATTTGTTCACTCTGCCTACGAACTTGGTTTTTGAGTTTTGTTCTTATTGTTCTAGATTCCACATTATAAGTGGAATCATATAGTATTTGTCTTTTTCTGTCTGACTGATTTCAGTTGGCATTATGCCCACATAAATGTCCAAGGTCATCTACGTTGTCTCAAATGCCAAGAAGTAATTACTTTTTATGGATAAAGTATGTTCCATTTTATGTATATACCACATTTTCTTTTTTTTTACTTAATATATAATGTATTCTTTGCCCCAGGGCTATGGGTCTGTGAATCATCATGCTTACACATTTCACAGCATTCACCATGGTACATACCCTCCCCAATGTCCATAACCCAGCTACCCTATCCCTACCCCCTCACTCCCCAGAAACCTTCAGTTTGTTTTGTGAGATTAAGAGTCTCTTATGGTTTGTCTCCCTCTCAATCCCATCTTGTTTCATTTTTTCTTCCCTACGCCCCACAACCCCCGCCCTGCCTCTCAAATTCCTCATATCAGGGAGATCATATGATAATTGTCTTTCTCTGATTGACTTATTTCGCTTAGCATAATACCCTCTAGTTCTCTCCACGTCGTTACAAATGGCAAGATTTCATGTCTTTTGATGGCTGCGTAGTATTCCAGTGTGTGTGTGTGTGTGTGTGTGTGTGTGTGTGTGTGTACCACATCTTCTTTGTCCATTCATTTGTTGATGGACATCTAGGTTCTTCCATACTCTGGCTATTGTGGACATTGCTGCTATAAACACTCGGGTGTACGTGCCCCTTCGGATCACTACATTTGTATCTTTAGGGTAAATACCCAGTAGTGCGATTGCTGGGTCATAGGGAAGCTCTATTTTCAACTTTTTGAGAAACCTCCATACTGTTTTCCAGAGTGGCTATACCAGCTTGCATTCCCATCAACAGTGTAGGAGGGTTCCCCTTTCTCCACATCCTCACCAACATCTGTCATTTCCTGACTTGTTAATTTTAGCCATTCTGACTATATACCACATTTTCTTTATTCACTTATCCACCAAAGGATATTTAGGTTGTTTCCAAGTCTTGGATATTGCAATAACTCTACAATGAACATTACGGTGCATATATTTTTTTGAATTAGTGTTGGTTTCTTACACAGAAGTGGAACTACTAGATCATATGGTAGTTCTGTTTTTAAATTTTTGAGGAAACTCCAGACTGTTTTCCATGCTGACCACACCAATTTACATTCCCACCAACAGTGCACAGTGGTTTCCATTTCTTCACATCACCTTCAGTATTTGTCATCTCTTGTCCTTTTTTCACAACCATTCTAACAGGTGTGAGGTAGTATCTCACTGTAGTTTCAATTTGCTTTTCCCTGCTTATTAGTGACATTGAGCATCTTTACATGTACCTATTGGTCATCTCTATGGCCATCTCTTCTTTGGAAAAATATTCAGAATTTCTAACGATTTTTTTAAACAGATGTTGGTTTTTTGGCTGCTGAGTTGTAAGAATTCTTTATATATTTTGGATATGGACTCCTTATCAGATAAATAACTTGCAAATATTTTCTCCCAGTCAGTAGGCTGCTTTTTCATTTTGTTGATGCTATAACTACACCTTATGTTCCATGTGCTATGCTAAGAGCTTCACGTAGATTAGAGCTTTTAATCAGCATTTCAGTCATGGGAAGTAGGTCTCATCATTTTAATTTTATAGAGGGGGAAGCATCCAGAAGTCATACAAGCAGGAAGGGAAAAATATCTATCTGTATTTAATCATGGGTTTGTTTTTCCCCAAAATTTGGCTTCCAGAGCACCAGAGTTCCAAGGAGACGTCATCAAACAAATAGCAAAGGTAGGTAAGAAAATAAAAAGCCCAAAAATAATTTTATCTAGCCCATCTAGAGTTAATGATTAATTGTTTCAAATCTCTTTTTCCTCTAAATTTAGTCTAACTAATGAAAACATCTAAAGATGCTGAGAAAAATCCACCAAGTAAGTGAGAATTTTTTTGTTTCAAGTTGTAAGTTCTCTAGCCCGGGGTTGATTTTATTTAAAGCTTACCAAAAAAAGTGTGAAACACTAAAACAAAACACTGTTGAAGGAGGAGGGTAATGAGAGGAATAGCTGCTTGGGACAGTGGCCAGAGGTCACACAGCAAAAGAAACTTCCAGAACTTAATACAAATATGAACCAACTTGTTTTGGGGAGGCCCTCCCCCAAAGCAGGCCACTCCTTTATTTATTTGTTTGTTTACGTTTTTATTTAAATTCCAGTTAGTTAACATACAGTGTAATATAAGTTTAGCATGTACAATTCAGTGATTCAGCACTTCCATGCAACACCAGGTGCGCGTTCTGGTATTTAGAGCACTCCTTAATCCCCATCACCTGTTTGACCCATCCCCTACCCATCTCCCCTCTGGGAGCCATCAGATTGTTCTCTATAGTTACAAGTCTGTTTCTTTTTTTTTTTTTTTTAAGATTTTATTTATTTATTTGACAGAGAGAGATCACAAGTAGACGGAGAGGCTGGCAGAGAGAGAGAGAGAGGGAAGCAGGCTCCCTGCTGAGCAGAGAGCCCGATGCGGGACTCGATCCCAGGACCCTGAGATCATGACCTGAGCCGAAGGCAGCGGCTTAACCCACTGAGCTACCCAGGCGCCCTACAAGTCTGTTTCTTGGTTTGCCTCTTTCTTCTTTACCCTCTGCTCATTTGCTTTATTTCTTAAATTCCACATATGAGTGAAATCATATGGTATTTATCCTTCTCTGACTGACTTATTTTGCTCAGCATAATGCCCTCTAGTTCCATCCATGTCATTGCAAATGGTAAGATTTCATTTTTCTTTCTTTGATAATGAGAGAAAGAGTGTGCATGAAAGTGGGGGTTGGGGGAGGGGCACATCAGGGGAGAGAGAGAGCATTTTTTTTCTCTTTTTTATTTTTAAAGATTTTATTTATTTATTTGAGAGAGAGAGAGAGCGGGCATGCATGCACGCACAAGGTGGGTGGGGGCACAGAGAGAGGGAGAAGCAGACTCCCTGCTAAACACCCCTCCTCGATGCAGGGCTACTCCCAGGGCCCTTGGATCATAACCTGAGCTGAAGGCAGATGCTTAACCCACTGAGCCACCCAGGTGCCCTGAGAGAATGCATCTTAAACAGGCTCCATGCCCAGGATGGAGCCCAATGTGGGGCTCCATCTCACAACCCTGAGATCGTGACCTGAGCCAAAAATCAAGAGTCAGACCCTAAAGGACTGAGCCATCCATGTGCCCCTCATTCTTTTCAAGCCTGAGTACTACTCCTTTAAGTAGCCACGCTCTCTCTCAGGTCATACAGCAGGATAAACGGTGGACAAAGACACCCTTCCACTAGAAATCCATCTTCCGACAGTTCTTGGTCATCCTCTGCACTCCAGAGGATCTTAGATATTGACAATTTCAATAGGTCTGTCTATCCCAACAGTGTTTGCTGTGGAGGGGAGAGATGGCATGGCACAGAATTACCAAGGACCTGGTACTTCCTCATGGGTGGGGGAATTTTGTGTAAAGAATAAATGGTGGGGAAAAAAAGCTCTACCACAAATCTAAATTAAAAGTCACATCAGGGTCTCCTGGGTGGCTCAGTGGGTTAAGCCGCTGCCTTCAGCTCAGGTCATGATCCCAAGGTCCTAGGATCTAGTCCCGCATCGGGCTCTCTGCTCAGCAGGGAGACTGCTTCCTTCTCTGTCTCTGCCTGCCTCTCTGTCTACTTGTGATCTCTCTCTGTCAAATAAATAAATAAAATCTTTAAAAAAAAAAAGTAAAAAAAAAAGTCACATCAGCATCTATTGGAGCTTCAACCACATCTTTAGGATAAAGAGAAGGGGAAATAAAAGGCATTAAAAGGACACCAGTTTTTGTTTCTTTTTTGTTCTACAAAACGTTTTTGCCTTAGCAACTAAAACAACTAACACTGAAGATAGGTAAAAATTAGTTTGTTTTTTTTTTAGTTGATTAAAAAGTATTATAAAAAAAATTCTTAACTTTGGATATCTTTGTGAACCAGGTTGCTAGAAAGGCTGTCCTAATCTTTTTGAGGGAATCTTCATTAGATTAATTCAAATAAACTGATATTTATTCTGTGATTATACTCTGTGCCACACATTGAGAGATACACAGGATATAATGATCTCAGTCTCTCCTTCTCCCCCTTCTCGTTCTCACTCTCTCTCTCTGTGCATGTGTGTGTGTGTTTGTATTTGTGTATGTGTATATATGTTCATAAAATCCTGCCTAACTTTCCTCTATTTCTGACTCATTCTCTAAGGTTACTCTGAAATCAAATTGTTCTCTCCCAGGTCCTCAAGCCACCTACTTATCATGATCTAATGTGCACACTTAATGAGATGTTCTCCAGTCTACCATCCAAATCGAACTATGAAATAGGATGGAGACAGTGTGACCTTATGCAATGCCACATGCCATGCTGGAGGAATTCAACTTATAGCTACAGGGCTCTGATTTCCAACAAATAGTTGTTGAAATTCAAACTGTACCTATTCTTAGGGAAACACAACAGAAACCATGTAATGTAGACCCACAGCTCCCTGAGTGTATACTGAGACAAATCTGCTCATAAGTCCCCTGAGAACTGAGAGTGGGTCAGAGGCTCAGCTGGCTCCTGGGTCACCTAACCTGAGGGGAGCTACACAAAAGACTCAAGAGACTCAAGAGAGACTCGTGCTGAGAGGGAGAAAGAAAGAGGCACAATTAGAAAAACAGAGCAGGCACACATTTACAGCTCTGAGCATTGAAAGAGGTACAGGCCTGTAGACTGGACAAATGGCTGATGGAGGTCAGCCAGCAATTTGCCTTCTGAGCCTTTTATACTGCAAGCCTTGATCACCTGCTTTGAGTTTGTATTGTCCAGATATGCAAATTAGTACTTGTCTATTAACCAAGGACATTAACGAAATTACTCCTTCTGGAAATCTTAATTTTAATTAAAATTAGACCCACAGCCTCACAGGTCTCCAGTGCATTTCTTTAAGCTATGGATGTGGTTTTCTTTCTTTCTTTCTTTTAAGATTTTATTTATTTATTTATTTGAGAGAGAGTGAGGGCAGAGAGAGAGAGCACACCAGCTGGGGGGGAGGGGCAGAGGGAGAAGCAAACTGCCCGCTGAGCAGAGGGCCAGATGTGGGTCTCCATGTGGGATTCGATCTCAGGAGCCCAGATCACAAGCTGAGCCAAAGGCAGATCCTTAACCCACTGAGCCACCCAGGCGCCCCTGGATGTGACTTTCTACCAGATGCTAACCCAGGGCCTTGGTAAAGCCTAGAGAAGTGTCATGTTGTTCTGAAGCGCTTTTGCTTCATTTGGTCTTACATTTTCTTTCATAAACCTAAGATGATCAGGTGTATGTCCTGGCTTTTAGCAAAAAAGTTTTGGGATTATATAAAAAATTACTCAAAATTAAAGAAGGTATTAGAAATGCTATACTAAATCCTTAGTAGGGACAAAATGCACCAAAAATACTTATGTCGTAGAAGTTTTTGATGACACTAATGTAATAAAAGAAAAAAGGACATCCATCCCTCTGCAATGTGAAAAAGATAAGGGATATTTTTACCCAAATTAGCAGCAATTGTGATTTGCTAACCATTCTTAAAAGAGTGTTTGCTCTGCCCTGAGCATAGAGCTTTGTGAAAGTGTACCTAGTCTCCCCTGCTTTCCCAATGAACCTTTGAAGGCCATATTACTCTCCCAACTCATAGAGGAGGAAAAATAAAGCTTAGGAGTGGTAAGCAAATCACTCACAGTGACATAACTTGAGTAACAGAGCAGAGATCAATGCTGCCTCACTCCAAGACACATGTGAACCACAAGAAAACCCACAACAGGTGATCAAACGGCCATAAGCTTGAGGTTGAGTATACCTGGTCTAAAAAAATGTGAAACAGCTACCTCCTTTCCAGAGACCACTTCAGAATATATTCCCAGACGTGCATTTCCAACCCCAGGTTATACCAGAGCAATAGTCAGCCTGGCCCTGGACTGACCACTTTGGCTCCAGAGGATGTTTGTTTATGGAATGTCACTGTGGCATTATTAACTTAGCTCATGTGCTAATAAGCTGCCGCTTGGAAAAAGCAATGTGTTTATTACTGGAACATGCTGTGAAGCGGAGGACGTGGGTCAATCTTTCACACAGCTCTCCTTCAGGAAGATAGAGAGCAAAAAAATTTCCCAGTTTTCGAAACCAGGAAAAACATCTACCTTTCTTGAGGAGCAGATATGTTTCTGTGGCTTCTATGAGCCTTGTGACTGATCATCTTTCCCTGTTTGCTTTGACAGCTGGGAAGCTGAAGAGCAGCTGACTTCAAAGACCTGCACACAATGTATGAATAATTATCCAGGAGTAATTCTATCATCCTGACCTTTTCTACCCCCCCTTTCCTGATAACTTTACATTTGTTTCCCATGGTATTATACTGCAGATGTTTATGCACTGAGGTTCAGAGCCTATCTGGAATAGAGACACTCAGACATTTATCTATTTCCCCCAGTGACACAATCTCTGCACTTGCACCTGGAACAGAAAAATGGCCCCCATTAGACTGAGAGCTCCTCAAGGACAGGAAAGACCTCTTAGTCACCTCTGTCTCCTCAGTACAAACCCTCCGCTCTGCATCCTGTCAGCACTTATTTAACACTCAATGAACTGAATTTTGAAATATCCCCAGGGGATCTTCAGGAAGGTCTGAAAAACCGTTAAGAACTTTGAATGACTGTCTCAGCACTTTCGTCCCAATTAGATGAAGGATCTTTTTGCTTACACTCTGGCTCTTAATATAAGCAAAAGGAGAGAAGATTCTGCTACACTAGAGTCCCTGTCTGAAAATGCCAGTGCTCCTAACAGAGTGCTCGCAACACAGTCCTTCTAACACAGTGCCTTTGACCCACCACTCCTATGTGGAGCAAATGGAGCACTGCCTGGGGCTACACACTAAGATGCTGGGCTCAGACAGATGGGTTCAAATCCTGTCTGTGCCACTAAACAGCCTTGCCACCTTACTTCTCCTAAGTAAGCAAGTTATCTAACCCCTCTCAGCCTCCATTTGTTTAAATGGTAAGCAATCATAATACTTACCCATGGGATTACTGTAAGGATTCGACACAACGAGCTCTGTGCACTTAGCCCAAAGCCAGGCATGGTGTGAGTACTCAGTCAGTAGAGTCTGTCTTACCCATTTTCTTCTCTCATTCCAAATGATATCTACCCTTAAGAAAGCAAATATCTACCCTTAAGAAAGTGACCGCTGGGTAGCACACTTGTAACCCAAACATCCCGGATTTCAATCCCTAACAGCATCTCAGACTTGCTCAGTCCACCCTCCTTCCCCAAACTCAGGGCCAAGTAAGCGTTCACCCTCCTTACTGCTGTGGAGAATTGCAGTGGGGACAGATAGGGGGGAGCAGAGCTCATTAATAGATAGCTTTGAAATCCGCTTAACATACTAGGAATAGCTGGAAAATGACAGGGCTTCTTGACTATTTCAAAAAGATGTTGAGAAATGGGATTTGAATTTAAAGCAAGCATTATTAACAAGATTGAAATATTTGGGAAGCTTGTGGCTGATTTCTGAGGATTAGATTTAGAAAAACAAACACTCTTCTAAGTGAAGCATGGACTGAATTTCTGAGTTAGAGATAATTCTTTGCTCTGAAAGATAAAGCTCTTCAAAGTAATGACAATATAAAAGTATGTTTGCATTTAATTTAGTGTTTATGGAAAACATTGTATACTTACCTTCGTAGAACTCAAGCTCACAGGCCTACTGAGTTGGTGATTAGGATAATCTCCCACTGAAACCCTGTCCTCAAGTCACCACAAATCCATCTGGGTCCTTTGTATGCTCCATCTGTATGAAGGGGAAAGAGAATGATATTAGTATCGTGTCCACAGAAAGACCAACTTTGCATTCAGAGGCAGGAAGAAGGAGCCAGTGAATGCACAACTACCCAGTAGGCTAAGCCTCATGGGTCTAGAAATGTGCATCCCTGGGAACTCTGATTTCAAGGTCATGGGCACCATTTTGGGGTGTGTCTTACAGCTACCCAAACTGGGATACAAAGAACTCTTGTTCAGACACTTTAGGTCAATCTCATTTTTAAAGGGCCAAGTTGAGTGTCTTATCTCTCCCCCAACCCCATAGCTCCAAAGACCTATCCTCTGGGCTCAATAACAACAGTTATTGTTTTCCACCCTATCACTGTAAGGGAGCAACCAAATCAGTACACCAGCTGCACTACACCCTGTCCCATGAGGAAACACAACATGGAACAGGAGGGCATTTCACTGAGCTGGCAGGGCGCCTCCTCCAATGAGTTTGTCGGTACTAACAGGTGGCTTATGTTTGAGAATTTGCTCTTGTGTTTTCATATACTACACAGTGGTTAAGAGCACATGTCTGGAGTCTGACTGCATGGGTTGGAATCACTGTGGCCCTGGGCAAGTCACTTTCTTCAACCCCAGTTTTTCTCTCTGTAGAAAGACAGTAAGAATAGGAACTATTTCAGAGAGCTGTTACGATGATAAAATGAAGGAGTATGTGTTAGTTTGCTTGGGCTGCCGTAACAGAAATACCAGAGACTGGCTGCTTTAAACAATAGAAGTTGATTTTCTCACAGTTCTAGAGGCAGGAAAGTCTGAGATCAAAGTTCTGGCAGGATCTGCTTTCTAGTGAGGATCCTCTTCCTGGCTTACAGACCACCACCTTGTCACTATCTTCCCACATCTCTCTCCCCTCTTCTTCTTGTAAAGCTCCTAATACCATCACGAGGCCCCACACTCATGGCCTCATCTCACCTTAATTACCTCCCAAAGATCCCATCTGCATAGAGAGTCACACCGCAGGTTATACATTTTGAGGGAATGCAAGTCCCTCCATAACAGACTGTATGAAGACTTTTATATCGGGGCCTAAAATGCACGAGGCGGTCAATACATGTCTATAATGTATCTACAATACATGTAATAATACTATTATTACTCTTGTGCCAGGCACTTCACGTAGAATGGTCTTACTTAGAAATCACAGTAGGACAGGCACAGGTACATCCTCTTCATCTGAGGAGCTCAGGGAATTACCTACCTGGACCACCTCTAGTTTTTCCAGTTTTTAGGTGGGAGGAAAAATCCAGTTTCTATTACTCTTTCCTGTCTAGGAGTACATTTTCGTAAGAGAGAAAGTGGCTTCTTACTTTTTATTTTCACTTTATCATCACAAATTCAAGTTATATAAAATGCTTTTCTCTTAAAGAAAATGAAAGACTGAATTAAACTGAGAAATAGGACACTCAGAAGATTAACTCAATTTTTATTTTCATCAATCAGAACCCTACTTACATTTAAAAACCATCTTTCATTTGCAGTTCTCATTTTTGGGGTTATCCTTATTTTCATTAATTTCAATCACCATGGGATATGTTTAACATTATAAAATATTTCTGCTGTTTATACCATATTTTTAATATGTTCTCATAGAACTTTCAAACGGGAGAGAGTCTTAGCCATCCATTCATCTATTGAAATCTCTTCTCTTTCTACATGGCAGGTAGGCTTAGCAAGGTTTTGGGGGCAATACAACGTGGTTACCCACATGCAGAGTAAAAACCAAAATTCATGTCCCCTTTCATTAAAGTGCTGATTTACTAAACAGTCAACTAGGGAGCTCAAACCAGTGCCAGGTACCACTCTAGACATTTTCTAACCACTATCTTCTTCCCTACTCTAGTGGTGCTTATGGTCTAATAGTTGTGACAGTTACTTAACATAATTAGAACATAATGTGGGAAATGCAACAGTGAAGGTGTGCACAGGGTGTGATAGGAATAGGAGGGAGGGGATTTTGTCATTGCTACTGTTATCAAAACCATGACTGTATTTTCCCCCTTAATATCAGACACCAAATATTCTTTTAACTTTTTGTTAAAGTGTTCCACATGCAGAAAAGCACATAAATCATTTTCATAAAATGAGCACAGCCATGTAATCAGCACCAAATTAAGAAGCAGAAAATGTCCAGCATCTGAGAAACCCCCTCCCAGTCATACTACCCCTTGAGGATAACTCTACTAGTGATCGATTGTACCTGGGAAAGTGGGGTACATCCTCCCATGGAGCGGTAACTCAGAGTCATTCCCAGTTCACTGCTCTGAATGCACCAATGTCCCTTTCCTTCAGGCCATCTAAAATCTTCCAAAATTCACAGATTTCAGAGAAACCTCTTCTATATGATTAAACATAGGATATTCCCACACTACAGAAAGTATATATGCATTCGTATCATTTGTATGACTCATGTTTAAAAGATATTTTTTTAAAGATTTTATTTATTTGACAGAGAGCGATCACAAGTAGAGAGAGGAGGAAGCAGGCTCCCTGCCTAGCAGAGAACCCGATGCGGGACTCAATCCCAGGACCCTGAGATCATGACCTGAGCTGAAGACAGAGGCTTAACACACTGAGCCACCTAGGCAGCCCTAAAAGATATTTTAAATACCATCAGGGAACTTTCACTTTAGACCTTTCCCTGAGGCACTTAAAACACTTTTAGAATCATTCCATAGACTATTCTCTGAACAACACCAAATGCAAGTCTGAAAGTTGGCAGACAAAGAAGACACTACCTATCAGGCAGGGAGAGTTTAACCTCATTGGAGGATAAACTCTTCAATCCTCCCTTCGTCTTTCAGCGTCAGGATGATTCATCAATGAGGAAAACGGAAACATATATTCATTTTTTTTCCTGTCCTAAACAAAGTAAAATGTGAACTCTACCAAGAGAATACAATGGGAAAGTGTGGATGTTCCTTGGGAAAAATAACTATGACAGAAAACAAATCGTAAGACATGTGCTGTTGGAGTTCTGACAGGGGTTCTCACTTTTCCCTGATTTATCATCTTTATGATGTCATGCTGGCTTTTCCAAGTTCTTGAAACAGCTTTTGTCCTTTGGGTTTGGTCTGGGTACACAAGTGGTAAAAATGAAAGGGAAATAGAAGGTATGTCTAATCATGTCAAAATGCTTATGCCCCGAAACTCCTGGAACAGGTAAATTTCTCCTCTAATACATATACTGCAAGTTTGCCGTGAACACCAATCCTGAGTAATTATTAAATTCATTTTTAATGTAGGTAAATTTTCTTTTAAATTTCCAACAGAAAATGAACATATGAAATGCTAACAGGGATGAAAAGTACAACAGATGAAATGTTGCTTAGGAAGATTCAATTTCCTGCTTGTCCCCTGGTTCTACTTCACAGAACTAAATTTGCCTTCCATTCCCTCGTTAGACATTTTTTCATTAAAAAGAATTTGTAAGACTTCACAAATTTTATAATCCCATAACCCAAACAATTAGCTAACAAGTCATCACAACCAGATGTTACTGTATCAAAACTATATGGAAAATGTTAGTCATTGTCTAATTTTATATCACTGTAAAGACCCTAATGAGTGACACTGTTTTGACTGAGGATACTTTGTGGGTCTGATAGACTTCTGAATCTACTAAAGTCCTATAGGTAGTTCTAGCTTTGCAAAGTATCTGAATTAATCAAAAGTTGACTGTACTAGTTTTAATATCACTGCATTCAGGGTTATCTCAGGGAAACAATCTGTGATGCCTCAAACTCCAGAACATTGCTCTTCCACATCCAAATGATGCATCTATTTTCTTCCAGATGTTCTGGCTCAGGAAAGAAGCTTTGGCAATTCCTCAAGTTATAATCCACACCAAACTTATGCCTCCAGAACATACCACTTGATAAAAATAAGCTTATGAACTAGAAATTGTTTATTTTTTAAGTAGGCTCCATACGTAGGGTGGAGCCCAACACAGGGCTTGAACTCATGATCCTGAGATCAAGACCTGAGCTGAGATCAAGAGTCGGACACTTAACTGATTGAGCCATACAGGCACGCCTGAACTAGAGCTATTTGAAGGAGGATGAAATAGATATTAACAGAGCACTGTACATCTATAGTTATGGCCTCACCATCTCCTACCCACCACCTGGCCCAGTCGAACAGTTTGACCCAATTTCCCATCACCAAATATTATCCCCTCCTGATCATGAAATCAATGGCTCCAAGTTACAATTTGATGCATCTGATACTTCTTCCTTGGCATTATTCCAACATTTTAGCTCTAGGTTAACTCCACTAAGCTTAAGGTCCAGGCCTCCTGAGGTCATGGCAGAGAGATCCCTGCAGGGTGACCCTGCTAGGTGGCTGCTTTCCCTCGTAGCCTTCCTTCTTAGTCTTTTCTACCAGGGAAGTGTCTTCCAAAATCCTTTTTCACTGCACTTCCAGAATTTCAAAAGTCTTGCTGTGTGCATGATGGTGAAAAATCTACCTTTGAATTAATCCCCCAAGTGGGAGCCCATAATTTGAAAATGGAGACATTCAATCAGATTGCTCCATCATTCCCAGCAATTTTGTGAATTAGTACAACAGGTACCTTAACACATACATACACTTGGCAGGCAGAATTGAGAAATAATTCTGCAAGAAGTGGTTTAAAATTAATGGCTAATCATAAAAAAAAAAAAGAAATCTTGCCATTTGCAATGATGTGGATGGAACTAGAGGGTATTATGCTAAGAGAAAAAGTCAATCTGAGAAAGAAAATTATCATATGATCTCACTGATATGAGGAATTTGAGAAACAATACAGGATCACAGGTGAAGGGAGGGAAAAATGAAACAAGATGAAACCAGAGAGGGAGACAAACCAAAAGAGACTCTTGGTCTCAGGAAAAAAAACTGAGGGTTGCTGGAGTGGAAGGGGAGTGGGAGGGATAGGGTGGCTGGATTATGAATATTGGGGAGAGTGTGTACTATGGTGAGTGCTGTGAATTATGTAAGACTGATGAATCACAGACCTGTACCCCTGAAACAAATAATACATATGTTAATTTAAAAAATTAATGGCTAATAAAGTGACTAATTGCACACCGAGGACCTATTCACAGAGCAAAGTCATATGTAGAATATTCAGTCTTTAGCTCTCTTAAAATAAAGATCAACTGGTCTGTTATATGAGAGCTTTGGTAGGCACAATTTTAAAATGGGCTGATTAGAGCTGAAGACTCTACTTTTCAGGCTTTGCCAAATATGTGTGTTTGTGTGTATGTGCCCGTGTGTGCGCGTGTGTGTGTGTGTAAACACGGCTTCTATGGAGTCCCTCCTGCACAGTTATAATTTTATAGTTCATTTACAAAGTCTCGAATGGGTCAGGATTAGCTCTGTGGAGGTTTGTTTTTCTTTCTGTGAGGTGATTACTCGACTCAACCCACAGTCATACTAAAACTTGGTAATAACATAATGTACCGTGTACTGAGCCATCTGCTCAGAAGTTCCATCCACTTTCTCCTCCTCAGGCCTTATAAATTCTGAGGTAACTGATAAGAAGGGAAAAGGCATGATTCTGGTAGAAACCATTCCTCTCAAATTGTCACTGTCTCTTTCCCTCTTTTCCTCTAGATGTCATCAATGCAAAGGGCACTTCCCATGTGGGTAGGACCTGGGCAGCAATTCCTTCACCTTCCTCTGTGGACTCACACCTCACACTCACTCTTCCCCACTTGAGAGGTCACCGCAGTAGTAAATCTGGGACTGCAGAGAACATGATGAGGAGAGTAAACTGCCCACAATTTCCTATGCTCTTTTGCCACTTGGTCCCATTCAGCTTCCCCTCTCGCCTTCAGGGACATGGAAGTCACATCAAAACCAGCCAGAGATCTGATTAAAAATGCATATTCTGGGGGGAGGAGTCAAGATGGCGGAGAAGTAGCAGGCTGAGACTACTTCGGGTAGCGGGAGATCAGCTAAATAGCTTATCTAAAGATTGCAAACACCTACAAATCCAACGGGAGATTGAAGAGAAGAAGAACAGCAATTCCAGAAACAGAAAATCAACCACTTTCTGCAAGGTAGGACTGGCGGAGAAGTGAATCCAAAGCGACGGGAAGATAGACCGCGGGGGGAGGGGCCGGCTCCCGGCGAGCGGCGGAGCAACGGAGCAAAATCAGGACTTTTAAAAGTCTGTTCCGCTGAGGGACATCGCTCCAGAGGCTTAACTGGAAGCCCAGGCGGGGTCAGCGCGGCCTCAGGTCCCGCAGGGTCGCAGAAGGATCGGGGGTGTCTGAGTGTCACAGAGCTTACCGGTATTAGAACGGGGAAGCCGGCTGCAGAGACAGAGCCGAGGAGTGACTCTCAGCTCGGGGTTGCCTTGAACCGGTCGCAGGCTCGGTCAGCTCGGAGCGTGGCCGGAGGCCAGGGTGGCGGGAGTCATTGGGTGCTGTTCTCTGAGGGCGCACTGAGGAGTGGGGCCCCGGGCTCTCGGCTCCTCCGGGCCGGAGACCGGGAGGCCGCCATCTTCATTCCCGTCCTCCGGAATTCTACGGAAAGCACTCAGGGAACAAAAGCTCCCGAAAGCGAACCCGAGCGGATTACTCAGCGCGGCCCCGGGTAAGGGCGGTGCAACTCCGCCTGGGGCAAATACGCTTGAGAATCACTACAACAGGCCCCTCCCCCAGAAGATCAACGGGAAACCCAGCCAGGACCAAGTTCACCTACCAAGGAGAGCGGCGGAATTCCAGAGGAGAAGAAAGCAAAGCACGGAACTCATGGCTTTCTCCCCATGATTTTTTAACCTTGCAGTTAATTTAATTTTTTTTTCTTTTTCAATTTTTTTTCTTTTTCTCTTCTTCCGCTGAATTTTTTTTAACTTTTACCGTTTCCTTTTTTTAACGTTTTTTAAATAGTTTATCTAATATATATATTTTTCCTCTTTATATTTTTTCTTTATCGGCTTTCTTTTTTTTAATAGTTTCTTTTTTTTCTTTCTTTCTTTCTGAACCCCTTTTTATCCCCTTCCTCCCCCCTCACAATTCGGGATCTCTCCTGATTTGGCTAAAGCATATTTTCCTGGGGTTGTTGCCACCCTTTTAGTATTTTACTTGCTCCTTCATGAACTCTTATCTGGACAAAATGACAAGGCGGAAAAATTCACCACAAAAAAAAGAACAAGAGGCAGTACCAAAGGCTAGGGACCTAATCAATACAGACATTGGTAATATGTCAGATATAGAGCTCAGAATGATGATTCTCAAGGTTCTAGCCGGGCTTGAAAAAGGCATGGAAGATATTAAAGCAACCCTCTCAGGAGATATAAAAGCCCTTTCTGGAGAAATAAAAGAACTAAAATCTAACCAAGTTGAAATCAAAAAAGCTATTAATGAGGTGCAATCAAAAATGGAGGCTCTCAGAGAAGGGAGTTGAGGGAAATTGGAAGGGGAGGTGAACCATGAGAGACTATGGACTCTGAAAAACGATCTGAGAATTTTGAAGGGGTGGGGGTGGGAGGTTGGGGGCACCAGGTGGTGGGTATTGTAGAGGGCATGGATTGCATGGAGCACTGGGTGTGGTGCAAAAATAATGAATACTGTTATGCTGAAAAAAATTAAAAAATTTAAAAAAAAATGGAGGCTCTCACTGCTAGGATAAATGAGGCAGAAGAAAGAATTAGCGATATAGAAGACCAAATGACAGAGAATAAAGAAGCTGAGCAAAAGAGGGACAAACAGCTACTGGACCACGAGGGGAGAATTCGAGAGATAAGTGACACCATAAGACGAAACAACGTTAGAATAATTGGGATTCCAGAAGAAGAGGAAACAGAGAGGGGAGCAGAAGGTATATTGGAGAGAATTATTGGAGAGAATTTCCCCAATATGGCAAAGGGAACAAGCATCAAAATCCAGGAGGTTCAGAGAACCCCCCTCAAAATCAATAAGAATAGGTCCACACCCCGTCACCTAATAGTAAAATTGACAAGTCTTAGTGACAAAGAGAAGATCCTAAAAGCAGCCCGGGAAAAGAAGTCTGTAACGTACAATGGTAAAAATATTAGATTGGCAGCAGACTTATCTACAGAGACCTGGCAGGCCAGAAAGAGCTGGCATGATATATTCAGAGTACTAATTGAGAAAAACATGCAGCCAAGAATACTATATCCAGCTAGGCTATCATTGAAAATAGAAGGAGAGATTAAAAGCTTCCAGGACAAACAAAAACTGAAAGAATTTGCAAATACCAAACCAGCTCTACAGGAAATATTGAAAGGGGTCCTCTAAGCAAAGAGAGACCCTAAAAGTAGTAGATCAGAAAGAAACAGAGACAATATACAATAACAGTCACCTTACAGGCAATACAATGGCACTAAATTCATATCTCTCAATACTTACCCTGAATGTTAATGGGCTAAATGCCCCAATCAAAAGATACCGGGTATCAGAATGGATAAAAAAACAAAAACCATCTATATGTTGCCTACAAGAAACTCATCTTAAACCCGAAGACACCTCCAGGTTTAAAGTGAGGGGGTGGAAAAGAATTTACCATGCTAATGGACATCAGAAGAAAGCAGGAGTGGCAATCCTTATATCAGATCAATTAGATTTTAAGCCAAAGACTATAATAAGAGATGAGGAAGGACACTATATCATACTCAAAGGAACTGTCCAACAAGAAGATCTAACAATTTTAAATATCTATGCCCCTAACGTGGGAGCAGCCAACTATATAAACCAATTAATAACAAAATCAAAGAAACACATCGACAAGAATACAATAATAGTAGGGGATTTTAACACTCCCCTCACTGAAATGGACAGATCATCCAAGCAAAAGATCAACAAGGAAATCAAGGCCTTAAATGACACACTGGACCAGATGGGACATCACAGATATATTCAGAACATTTCATCCCAAAGCAACAGAATACACATTCTTCTCTAGTGCACATGGAACATTCTCCAGAATAGATCACATTCTTGGTCCTAAATCAAGTCTCAACCGGTATCAAAAGATTGGGATCATTCCCTGCATATTTTCAGACCACAATGCTCTAAAGCTAGAACTCAATCACAAGAGGAATTTTGGAAAGAACCTAAATACATGGAGACTAAACAGCATCCTTCTAAAGAATGAATGGGTCAACCAGGAAATTAAAGAAGAATTGAAAAAATTTATGGAAACAAATGATAATGAAAACACAACGGTTCAGAATTTGTGGGACACAACAAAGGCAGTCCTGAGAGGAAAATATATAGCGGTACAAGCCTTTCTCAAGAAACAAGAAAGATCTCAGGTACACAACCTAACCCTACACCTAAAGGAGCTGGAGAAAGAACAAGAAAGAAACCCTAAACCCAGCAGGAGAAGAGAAATCATAAAGATCAGAGCAGAAATCAATGAAATAGAAACCAAAAAAACAATAGAACAAATCAACGAAACTAGGAGCTGGTTCTTTGAAAGAATTAATAAGATTGATAAACCCCTGGCCAGACTTATCAAAAAGAAAAGAGAAAGGACCCAAATAAATAAAATCATGAATGAAAGAGGAGAGATCACAACAAACACCAAAGAAATACAGACAATTATAAGAACATACTATGAGCAACTCTACACCAACAAATTTGACAATCTGGAAGAAATGGATGCATTCCTAGAGACATATAAACTACCACAACTGAACCAGGAAGAAATAGAAAGCCTGAACAGACCCATAACCAGTAAGGAGATTGAAACAGTCATCAAAAATCTCCAAACAAACAAAAGCCCAGGGCCAGACGGCTTCCCGGGGGAATTCTACCAAACATTTAAAGAAGAACTAATTCCTATTCTCCTGAAACTGTTCCAAAAAATAGAAATGGAAGGAAAACTTCCAAACTCATTTTATGAGGCCAGCATCACCTTGATCCCAAAACCAGACAAGGATCCCAACAAAAAAGAGAACTACAGACCAATATCCTTGATGAACACAGATGCAAAAATTCTCGCCAAAATACTAGCCAATAGGATTCAACAGTACATTAAAAGGATTATTCACCACGACCAAGTGGGATTTATTCCAGGGCTGCAAGGCTGGTTCAACATCCGCAAATCAATCAATGTGATACAACACATTAATAAAAGAAAGAACAAGAACCATATGATACTCTCCATAGATGCTGAAAAAGCATTTGACAAAGTACAGCATCCCTTCCTGATCAAAACTCTTCAAAGTGTAGGGATAGACGGCACATACCTCAATATTATCAAAGCCATCTATGAAAAACCCACCGCAAATATCATTCTCAATGGAGAAAAACTGAAAGCTTTTCCGCTAAGGTCAGGAACACGGCAGGGATGTCCGTTATCACCACTGCTATTCAACATAGTACTAGAAGTCCTAGCCTCAGCAATCAGACAACAAAAGGAAATTAAAGGCATCCAAATCGGCAAAGAAGAAGTCAAACTATCACTCTTCGCAGATGATATGATACTCTATGTGGAAAACCCAAAAGACTCCACTCCAAAACTGCTAGAACTTGTACAGGAATTCAGTAAAGTGTCAGGATATAAAATCAATGCACAGAAATCAGTTGCATTTCTCTACACCAACAACAAGACAGAAGAAAGAGAAATTAAGGAGTCCATCCCATTTACAATTGCACCCAAAACTATAAGATACCTAGGAATAAACCTAACCAAAGAGACTAAGAATCTATACTCAGAAAACTATAAAGTACTCATGAAAGCAATTGAGGAAGACACAAAGAAATGGAAAAATGTTCCATGCTCCTGGATTGGAAGAATAAATATTGTGAAAATGTCTATGCTACCTAAAGCAATCTACACATTTAATGCAATTCCTATCAAAGTAACATCCATTTTTTTCAAAGAAATCGAACAAATAATCCTAAAATTTATATGGAACCAGAAAAGACCTCGAATAGCCAAAGGAATATTGAAAAAGAAAGCCAAAGTTGGTGGCATCACAATTCCGGACTTCAAGCTCTATTACAAAGCTGTCATCATCAAGACAGCATGGTACTGGCACAAAAACAGACACATAGATCAATGGAACAGAATAGAGAGCCCAGAAATGGACCCTCAACTCTATGGTCAACTCATCTTCGACAAAGCAGGAAAGAACGTCCAATGGAACAAAGACAGCCTCTTCAATAAATGGTGTTGGGAAAATTGGACAGCCACATGCAGAAAAATGAAATTGGATCATTTCCTTACACCACACACGAAAATAGACTCAAAATGGATGAAGGATCTCAATGTGAGAAAGGAATCCATCAAAATCCTCGAAGAGAACACAGGCAGCAACCTCTTCGACGTCAGCCGCAGCAACATCTTCCTAGGAACATCACCAAAGGCAAGGGAAGCAAGGGCAAAAATGAACTTTTGGGATTTCATCAAGATCAAAAGCTTTTGCACAGCAAAGGAAACAGTGAACAAAACCAAAAGACAACTGACAGAATGGGACAAGATATTTGCAAATGACATATCAGATAAAGGGCTAGTGTCCAAAATCTATAAAGAACTTAGCAAACTCAACACCCAAAGAACAAATAATCCAATCAAGAAATGGGCAGAGGACATGAACAGACATTTCTGCAAAGAAGACATCCAGATGGCCAACAGACACATGAAAAAGTGCTCCATATCCCTCGGCATCAGGGAAATACAAATCAAAACCACAATGAGATATCACCTCACACCAGTCAGAATGGCTAAAATTAACAAGTCAGGAAATGACAGATGCTGGCGAGGATGCGGAGAAAGGGGAACCCTCCTACACTGTTGGTGGGAATGCAAGCTGGTGCAACCACTCTGGAAAACAGCATGGAGGTTCCTCAAAATGTTGAAAATAGAACTACCCTATGACCCTGGAATTGCACTGCTGGGTATTTACCCTAAAGATACAAACGTAGTGATCCGAAGGGGCACGTGCACCCGAATGTTTATAGCAGCAATGTCTACAATAGCCAAACTATGGAAAGAACCTAGATGTCCATCTACAGACGAATGGATAAAGAAGATGTGGTATATATACACAATGGAATACTATGCAGCCATCAAAAGAAATGAAATCTTGCCATTTGCGACGACGTGGATGGAACTAGAGGGTATCATGCTTAGCGAAATAAGTCAATCGGAGAAAGACAACTATCATATGATCTCCCTGATATGAGGGAGAGGAGATGCAACATGGGGGGTTGAGGGGGTAGGAGAAGAGTAATTGAAACAAGATGGGATTGGGAGGGAGACAAACCATAAGTGACTCTTAATCTCACAAAACAAACTGAGGGTTGATGGGGGGAGGGGGTTGGGAGAGGGGGTGGGGTTATGGATATTGGGGAGGGTATGTGCTATGGTGAGTGTTGTGAAGTGTGTAAACCTGGCGATTCGCAGACCTGTACCCCTGGGGATAAAAATATATGTTTATAAAGCTGTAAAAAAAAAAAAAAAAAGGAAGGAAGGATGAATACCCAAGTTTTGTAGCAACATGGACGGGACTGGAAGAGATTATGCTGAGTGAAATAAGTCAAGCAGAGAGAGTCAATTATCATATGGTTTCACTTATTTGTGGAGCATAACAAATAGCATGGAGGACAAGGGGAGATGGAGAGGAGAAGGGAGTTGAGGGAAATTGGAAGGGGAGGTGAACCATGAGAGACTATGGACTCTGAAAAACCATCTGAGAATTTTGAAGGGGTGGGGGTGGGAGGTTGGGGGCACCAGGTGGTGGGTATTGTAGAGGGCACAGATTGCATGGAGCACTGGGTTGGTGCAAAAATAATGAATACTGTTATGCTGAAAAAATAAAAAAAATTAAAAAAAATGCATATTCTCTGTGCATCAGAATCAGAATCAGAAACAGTAGGGAGGTGACCAGGAATCACCATTTTTAACAAGTACCTTTGTCACTCTTAGTGCACTGACCTTTTACAACCTCCAGCCTGTGTACCACCTAGCGGAGCAATAAAAACAAAGTCATAATCCAGGTCTCACTTTTGACCATCCATAGTCCAAAGAATTGGGTTCTCCAGGTATCACTGGCACTGTGGAGCAAATCGGAGTCGTAGCTGAAGGCATGGCACAAGGGGTGCCCCAGACTTGGGAGAGAAGGCAGGAAAGTGCAACTTCCTTTCACCCTATGCAACACACACCCCAAAAGAGTACCCCCACAACCCCAGTTTCAACACTTGTCTCTTTCTCCTCTGCCTGATTTGGCCCTATCTGGCTCCCGTTCTGCCTCACTCAGAAAATCCACTTTTCTATGTTTCTTGCTCACCCAAGACCAGGCTTGTTTATAATGCTTCATTCTCAAATATGAAGAATCACATTCAATTCTCCTCCTGTCTCTTCCTCTTCTGGCCCCTCTTTAGGGTCTGTCTCCCATGCCAGCCACTTCAGCAAAGAAGGTCTAACTGGAATTATCTCAAAACTTGCTCTAAATATCCCACTGGGTTTTAGCTCAATAGCAGAGAGAGTACTTTACACAGCTGTCCCTTATGTTAAAGCCCTGGGAAAGGGACTCAGAATCTCTTCTGACCACCCTGTGGTACTATTTATGAAAATAAAGGCTTTCCACAGCACTGTGGCAAACAGACACCACAAGCACTTTATATGATCATTAAGGCTAGCATCTGCCTTAAAACACGATGCAAGGTTATAATCTGTGATTGCCATATTCTCTAAGAACATCACCTATACATTGATGATTGCACCAGTAATCCACATTTCAATTTGTACTGTCGAGAAAATATCAAAATTTGCTTCTGTCGGAAGCTATAATGCTTCCGATGTCAATTCAGAATTCATCTGCACTGTGGAGATGCCCTTTCTTCCCCAGGTACAATGTCAAAGCTTATGGATTGCATTTTGTTTATTTAGAAGATTAGCTGCACACAATTTGGAACATTCTGTTTTATTGTGGACGGTTAAATATTCAAGAGAGGACTCTGCTAAGAATTGCCCACAAAAGTAGCTGTGACACTTCGGTAAATGAGCAGCACATTTCCAATGTGTTAAGATGTTTGAAATACATGGAACAAATGCTGAATTTCATTCTGAACGGGAGGCCACACTCATCTCCCATGATTATTTTTTTGGAAACAGAGCAGAATGAATTGACATATGTTGGGCAAAATGTTATGCAAATTTTGATATTTTCTCGACAGTACAAATTGAAATGTGGATTACTGGTGCAATCATCAATGTACAGGTGATGTTCTTAGAGAATATGGCAATCACAAATTATAACGCATTTAAAATTATTTGTAATTTTTCTTATCATAGAACACAGAGAGCTTGTAAAATAAAAAATAACACAGGCCAAATAAGATTTTTAAAAGATAAAAGGAAAATTAAAACAGCATTTATTAGTATGCGACATTATCCCACCAATGATAACTACAGTTAACATTTAGAAAGGTATCATTACCATCTTTTGTGTAACACTTTAGTATCTTCTTTGAATGTATTTGCAGGCCACTTTCTACCCACTGAACTATTTATGAAGATAAATGGGATCTCCTCTTTCCTCTTTTCACTGTATATAGAAAAGCTGGAGATATTTTATATGCTTACCTGGTAATTGCAAATCTTGGTGAACACCTCCCTTATTGTAATTTTATTCTCTAAAGTTTCTGAGTAGGCAGTGATATTATTTGAACAAGTATTTTTCTTTTCCTTGATTCTTGTCTTTTCTTTTTTAAATTCAATTTGCCAACATATAGTACATACTTAGTTTCAGACGTAGTGGTCAATAATTTACGACTTGCATATATTACCCAATGCCCTGATTATTTTCTTATTGAAATCTTGTCAAATGAGAATAGTGGGTATGAGTATCTTTGGGCACACTTGGGATATCTCTGTTGTTGTTGTTGTTTTTACAAATTTCAAAGAAATGATTCCAGAAGTTTTTAATCACATAGGATGTTAGCTCTTCATTTCCAATAGATAATCTTAATCACTTTCGTGAGATACCCATCTATGTCTACTAAAATATTTTAAAATTGGAACTGATATCTAAAATCTTCAGGTATTTACTAAAATGATCAAATCTGTTTTCTTTTGACTTTTGATAAACCACAAGTAAATTTTCTAATATCAAATCAACCTTGAATTCCCAAAACTATCCTCCATTGCCATAATTTAATCTTTGTAATATAGTGCTTGTATCCTCTTATTAGTGTTTATTGTTATTACTAGGCTGTTTTAATAATTGTAGACTTTTTTGGGGGCGCCTGGGTGGCTCAGCGGGTTAAAGCCTCTGCCTTCGGCTCAGGTCATGATCCCAGGGTCCTGGGATCGAGTCCCACATTGGGCTCTCTGCTCAGCGGGGAGCCTGCTTCCTCCTCTCTCTCTGCCTTCCTCTCTGCCTACTTGTGATCTCTGTCAAATAAATAAATAAAATCTTTAAAAAAAAATAAAAATAAATAATTGTAGACTTTTTCTAAAAATACTCGTATTATTTTTCTTACTTCAGAAGTGCTACTTTAATATTATAAAATATTAAAATAAAGACATGCCAGAAGAAAAAACCTGGAATGCCCTCATGATCATTTAGTTCTCCCTCTGAAAAATCATCTTTGTTAATTCTTTGGATTATTGTGAATTTAGTTAATTTTCTATTGATGAAAGTTTGGATGACTTCAAGTTTTTTGCAATTATAAACAACATTATAATGTATAATCATATATTTATGACATATTGAATACACACACACAAACACATATACTTCTGTATATATGTGGGGTACTTCTATAAAATAGATTCCCAGTTATGGAAAGGCTTTAAATGTTTTATTTTAATAGGTAATGGCTAAACTGCCACTTCTTAATATTGTATCAATATAAGTTGCCACCAACTAGTAATGTGTAAAAGATGAACTGGTTCTCCATAATTCTAACACAATGACATTGCCAATATTGTAATCCTCCAGCTGTCTAATGGTTTAACTTGTATTACTTCATTACCAGGAATGAAGGTCTTTTCATTTGTTTATTAATAACTTGTGTTCCTTATTTATGGAATTATTTCCATGAAATTTGTCCATTTATCTATTGTGGTGTATCTTTTTCTTATTAATTTTTTTGAGGGGCTCCCGGGTGGCTCAGTGGATTAAGCCACTGCCTTCGGCTCAGGTCATGATCTCAGGGTCCTGGGATTGAGCCCCGCATCCGGCTCTCTGCTCGGCAGGGAGCCTGCTTCCTCCTCTCTCTCTCTCTGCCTGCCTCTCTGCCTACTTGTGATCTCTCTGTCAAATAAATAAATAAAGTCTTTAAAAAAAATTTTTTTTTGAGAGGGAGAGAGAGCTGGGGTGGGGGCAGAGGGAGAGAGAGAATCAAGCAAGCAGCCAGTGTGCAGCCCTACGTGGGGCTTGATCTCAGGACCCTGAGATCGCAGCTTGAGCCAAAACCAAGAGTTGGAACCTTAACTGAGTCACCCAGGCACCACTTCTTGTTAATTTTCAAATATAAGGCATGTAAGGGATAATGGCCTTTGATTGTCAGTAGGTAGTTTAACAATTTAGTCACTTTTCTTTCGATTTTATACTGAATTTTTCAGTGCAAATTTTTTTGCTATATAAGGTGGTATTGTGTAGTATACATAGTTACTCAGAGTGAAGCTGGGGTCTAAAATCAAATTGACTGGGTCCACAATTCCAACTTTATCACTTATTTACTCTTACTTAACCTCCCTCTGCCTCAGTTTCCAAACCTATGAAAATGTGTAGTAATAAAATATGCATACCTCATTGGGTTTGGGTATTAAATGAGTAAAAGAACATTTAAAGAGCTCATAACAGTGCCAAGCACTTAGAAAATTTTCCATAAATTTTGTTAACTTTGATTATTGTCCATCATTATCCAAATTTCCTTTATGGGTCTTAGGTTTCATGTCAGTTCACAATTAGGAAGACTCATCCACCCAAATATTATTTAAAAACAGACAACCATGCTTCTTTCTACTGCTTCTATACTTTCTTATTTGGTTGGTTAGGGTTCGGGGGGTTTTTTGGCTTTTTTTTCTTTCTTGTGTATGCATACATTTAACTCTGTGGTCAATCTAGAATTTATACCAGTGAATGGGGGCTCATTATTTTCCAAATAACTGTAAAATTTCCCCAGCACTATTTTTTTTCTAAATAATCCACTTTATCTCATAGATTTGAAATGCCATGTTCATCATGTAAATTTCCATATATCGTAAAATTTACCTTCAGAGTACCTCAGAATCACATTATCATAACACATTTCACTATCTGCCAAGGCAAGTCCTGTTAATATTTCCTCTGGTTTAGAATTTCCTTTTCTTCTCACATGTAGTTTCTTTCAGATAATCATTAGCCAGACTCTCAAATTTCAGAAAAAGTCTGTTGATAATTTGTCATTCCAATGTTTATAGACTGATTTAGGGAGAATTTACATTTTTATCATATTGATTGGCTGGTTCTATCTAAAGTCAGTTTCTTCCAGTTTTTCAAAAACCTTGTTTTTTTCTAATCATTTCAATCAAGTATAAAATGGCACATTTTTAATGTAAGGATTCTAGATCACTTTTACTCTCCCTCTACTTGTACCATATTACACCTCCTTCTCAGTCTTGTTAATATTTCTGATGTTTTCTCTCAATATTATATATAATTTTTAATAATGTAATATTAATCTTTAAAAGGTAATTTTATATTTTATTTTTATAACCAGATTTAAGTTCATAACTACTTTCCAAATATAGAAAGTGGAATTCCTTTAACTGCCTGTCATCAATTTTTTTATGACTTTAGTTTTGTAGCAGCTTTAGGGGTACCTCAAGCTGAATGAGAAGAACAGGGAGTTCCCATGTACCCTGACCCCACACACTCACAGCCTTCCCCACTATCAACATCCCCTACCAGAGAGGTACATTTGTTACAGTCCGTGAACCTACATCAACACATCACCCAAAGTCCATTGTTTATATCAGGGTTCAATCTTCCCATATATTCTACATGTTTTGACAAATATATAATGACATGTTTCTATCATTATAGTGTCATACAGAATAGATTCACTGCCCTAAGAATCCTCTGTACTCTGACTATCCATCCCTCCCTACCTGCACCAAACCCCAACACCCACTGATCTGTTTACCATCTCCATATTTTTGCCTTTTCTAGAGTGTCATATAGTTGAAACCATAGAGTATATAGCCTTTTGGGATTGGATTTTCTTTTTCACTTAGTCATATGCATTTAAAGTTCCTCCATGTCTTTTCATGGCATGGTAGCTCATTTTTTCTTAGTGCTGAAACATATCCCATCCTCTGGATGTACTGCAGTTTGTTTTACATTTTACCTACTAAAGGACATCTTAGTTGCTTTCAAGTTCTGCAATCTAAATAAAGCTTCTACGAGTATCTTCTATGAACATGCTTTTGTGTGAACAGAAGTTTTCAACTCCCTTGGGTAAATGCCAAGGAATATGAATACTGGATTATAAGGTAAAGGTGTGTTTAGTTTTGTAAGAAATTGCGAAACTACTGGCAATGTCTGAGACTTCCTATTGTTTCACTTCCTTGTCAGTGTTTGGTGTTGTCAGTGTTCTGGATTTTAGTCATTCTAATCCATGTTTAGTGTTATTTCACTGTTATTTTCACTTGAAATTCCCTATAACATGGAGCACCTTTCATTAGCTTATTTGTCATCTGTGTATCTTCTCTGGTAAAATATTTAATTCAGTTGTTTGTTTTTTTATTGTTGAATTTCAAGGATTATTTGGATATTTTAGTTAATAGTCCTTTACTAGTTTTTTTTTTTGTTTTTCACCAATTTTACCAGGTTTTTTTGTTTTTTTACCAGTTTTAACAGTTTATGTTTTTGCAAATATTTGCTCCCTGTCTGTAGCTTGTATTCTTCCCTTTCTTAATAGTGTCTTCTGCAAAGCAGAAGTTTTTAATTTTGAGGAAGACCAGTTTGTCAATCATTTCTTTCATAAATCATGCCTTTGGTTTTGAATCTCAAAGTCATCACCACATTCAAGTCATCTATACTTTCTCCTATGTTGTTATCTTCTAAGAGTTCCATAGTTTTGCACTTTACATTCTGGTCTATGGTCCATTTCATTTTTGTGAAGGTTGTAAGGTCAGTGTCAAGATTCTTTATTTTCTTTTCTTTCCTTTTTTTTTTCCCCTTTTGGTATATCATGTTCACTTCTTCTAGTATCATTTGCTGAAAATAATATATTTTTATCCACTGTGTTGCCTTTGCTCCTTTGTCAAATGTCAGTTGGCTGTATTTGCGTGAGTCTATGCCTGAGCTCTTTATTCTGTTCCATTCATCTATCTGTCTATTCTTCTGTTATCAGTTTTTTATTTTATTGCATTTTGTCAAAGATTGTGGTCTAGGGGCACCTAGGTGGCTCAGTGGATTGGGTGTCTGCCTTCAACTTAGGTCATGATCCCAGGGTCCTGGGATTGAGCCCCAAATCAGGCTCCTTGCTCAGCAGGAGGCCTGTTTCTCCCTCTCCTGCTCCCCCAGCTTGTGCATGTTTGCATGCTCTCTCTCTCTCTCTCTCTCTGTGCATGTCAAATGAATGGGTGATATCTTAGGAAAAAAAAAAAAAGATTGTGGTCTATAAAATACCATGAATTATATTTGTAGGGACTTGTATTAAAGCCTAGAACATGATCACTTTTTATAAATATTTTAGATAACCTTTTAAAGGTGTCTTTTCCAATTTGAGGGCTCAGAATTTGACCAGTAAGTCACACTCCATTTTTTTAATTCTTATTTTCTTCTCTAGGTGACTTATCATTAGAGATTTACTAAAAATTTCCATTATTGTCATAGAAGTATCATTTTATTTTTGTGATTCTTTGCATTTTTAATTTACATAATTTAGAAATATGTTAAGAACTTAAAAGCTGAAGATTATTATATCTTCATAACGAATTGTTTCTTTAAGGATTATAGAGTGTGGGAGTGGCTGGGTGGCTCAGTGGGTTAAAGCCTCTGCCTTCGGCTCAGGTCATCATCTCAGGGTCCTGGGATCAAGCCCCACATCAGGCTCTCTGCTCAGTGGGAAGCCTGCTTCCTCCTCTCTCTCTGCCTGCCTATCTTCCTAATTGTGATCTCTCTGTCAAATAAATAAAATCTTTAAAAAAAAGGATTATAGAGTGGCTCTCTATTCCTATTAACACTTTTTTGCTCTAACACCTAGTTTGACTGATATTAATTTGGCCTTTCCAACTTCCCTTGCATTAGTGTTTGTGTTAATATTTGCTTGTATAGATTTTCAAGCTTTTTATGACATTTTGTTTTTTATATGCTATGCAATAGATATAAAATGAACATAGTGGGATTATGTATTTTTGACCAACTCATTAAGATATTTTTAGTTACTCTTAACATTTTATGTGTTCTATTTAACATGTTTTAATTGGAGAGGGAAGAACTGTTTTGTTCTTTCTTCCCTTCCTTGAGCCAATCCAATACTCTCCACTGCTCTTTCTTTTTTTTTTTTTAATATTTATTTATTTATTTATTTTAGAGATAGAGAGAAAGAGAGCACACAAGCAGGGAGAGAGGCAGAGAAAGAGAATTTCAAGCAGACTCTGTCTGCGCTAAGCACGGAGCTCCACACAGAGCTCAATCTCTCCACCCTGAGACCATGACCTGAGCCAAAACCAAGAGTCATTCACCTAACTGACTACACCACCCAGACACCCCTCCATCCCTTTTTCTTCCGCTCACTGGTTAGAAGTAATCATTTTACTTTGCTGCCTTCAATGGATATCCTTCATTTTTTAACATAAATACTTGAATTTTCATTGGTGTTACTATCCTCCTCCTGAACCATACAAGGACCTTAGAATTCATCTTCATGTATTTAATGTCTAATATTCTTACTCAGCTTTTTTAAAAAACACTCCAAATTAGTTATCATCATTAATTTTTTAGTAAATAGAGTACCTACATGATCAGGAATTTCTTTGCTTACCATTCATCTTTACAACTGAATATTTTCCATGTTCAAATTCTTCCTTTCTGATGTATTTGTTTTTTTCTTTGTTTTGTTTTGTTTGAATAAGGAACTATATTTTCAACAGAATAACAAACATACAATATGCAGGCTTTAATCTCATTTTCTACTACTTGGAAGCTGTTCAGTGCAGCAGCTGTTTAGTGCAGCTCCCCAAGCAGAGGACCGAAATTCAAATCGAGGCTCTACCACTAGCCACCTTGACCTTGAGCAAGTTCCTTCCTCTGGCTCTGTGCCTCAGTTTCTTCAACTGTAAAATGAGATAATAGCATCAGTTATGTGCATTTGTTCCTCCTCCCTGCAGATCATGAAGAAATGTGCAGTTCACCTGGATGATATCATCTATATTTGAGAACAGGACATCTAGATCTCCCTGGGGCAGCTGCTGCAGGTGGCTCCTGATGTCCAAGGGGCAGAGCCCAAGTATGTACAGGTAAGATATCTCCAAGTCAATGAGTACCCTGATAGCCCACCTTTGATGGAACAACAATCTTTGCTAAGAGACCAAACCTTCCCTGTCCCGGAGGATGGCTCATCAGTCCTGTGTTCACTCATGTCAGCAGGTTTATGCAGAAGAGATGCTGGCACTCACACACAGAGCTCAGCCACCCTAGGATGATGCCACTGGGTGGGCCCAGATGTCTACTTTTAAAGATCTTTAAAACAACAACAACAACAACAAAACTCTTAACAAAGCTCTTGGGTCCTAGGAAGTTCTACTTGTAGCTTATCATAAATGAAACAGCCCTGGTTTAATTAGGGTATACAAGAAAGCAAGTCAATCATTTTCACAGGAAGTAAAATGAAAAAAGTACTAAAAAAGAGGTGAATAGTACTGATTCACAAAAGACAAAGAAAGTCCAAAGAACGAATTTATCTTCTGTGGATATGACAGTTGAGAAAAGACTTAACCAATGAGTAGGTTTTTGACTGAAGAGGGGGAAAGGGTAATAGGAATTAATCAGAAGAGGGAACGCACAGGGCATATTCAGAAACCAGCCATTCAGATGTCACTTAGAGTAATTATAAAAGGATAAGGAGCTATAAGATTAAAAAATAGCATGAATGTGGCAGTAGAAGGCCTTCAAGCCAAGCTAAAGAATGTAGATAAATACTTAATCTGGAAAGTTACAGGGAGCAGTGGGGCACTCAACTGATGAACTGGCTATTTATTTGGGGAAGACCAATTCGATTCTAGAGGCATGATGAATCCAAGAAAGAAGAGAGGGAAGGATAAATACCATGTCAAAGGTTATCCAAACTGTATCATTGAGAAATAATAAGAACCTGAACCATAAAATGTCAGCCTTGGGATAGAAAAGGGATAGAAAAGGGAAAGCCAATTAAAAGAGCTATTGCAGGCATTAAATTTCTACAGGAACTTTCTGTTCTTTCAGTCCTTGTAGGTCCCACCCACGTGCCTAGAGTCTGGGCATTCCATAGTATATAATGTTGAGTAACTGTGTTTCTGTGGTTTTTGTCAGATGAACTGGTGTCTCATACCATCAGCCCTGACCCCTACTCTGGAAGGGAAACAGAACTCGTGTAGGAGGTTTATGCATCTCGTACTCATTCAAATGCAGTATGCATAAACCTCCACAGGTGTAAATCTGACCTTTACTAAAAGATACCAGGCATCTGATTAATCCAACTTTCTGTGCCTGTTTTAGTCAGGAGACTTCCTAAGCAGGAGTCACCTGCTGGAAAATTTCAATAAGATTCAGAGATTGGATACTTTCCATGATCACAGTAAGTTCTTTCTCAGAGTCATTAACACTCGACCACAGGGTGCTAATCAGGACGTCTCACTTGCCCTCCCTGCAGGTGAGCAGAGTGTGATGCCAGAATAATTTTCAAACCAAATAGGATCTTTCTGCTTGGGATTATACAATAGTGATAAAGGAGGCCCTCATTTCACTTGAGCCCTGTAATAAGTTTTCTGAAAATATTTTCAAAGTAATTGTGACAAATCATCCAAAAGAAATCCCTGCCTATCACTGAAAATGGCTCAGAGAGGTTTGGTTTTTTCTTTTTTTTTTTTTTAATTTAATATTACTTCCACAGTAAACCTTTAACCTAAATGACAGAGATAAATTAAAGAGGCAGATGTAGCCTTAGTCTAGCCAAATGTATTTAGCCTATATATTTCATAGGTAATAGAATTTTTTTTTTAGATTTTATTTGTCAGAAAGAGAGATCACAAGTAAGCAGAGAGACAGGCAGAGAGGGGGGGGAAGCAGGTTCCCCACCGAGCAGAGAGCCCAATGCAGGACTCATTTCCAGGACCCTGAGACCATGACCCGAGGCAAAGGCAGAGGCTCAACCCACTAAGCCACCCAGGCGCCCCAATAATATTCATAACATCACATATTAAATTTTGATCATATGGTGGCTATTACTTCCTAGGGGAAAACCATGCTTTTTACTCTTAAGAATATTTAATTTGATTAGTTTCAGTGCATATACACATACACACACACACACACAAATACATATAATAGCACATACATGTATGTAATATAGTATACACATACTAGCATATATATATATATGCTATTAAGCTGTTTCATAACTATTTTTCCCTAGATACTGTAATAAACCTCTAATCAAAATTCTCCCACACACCAAACCAGGTAACAATGCTGCTAGAAGGAAAGGTATCCAGACTCCACATCTCAAGAAAGATATGAACACTTGATGATTCAAAGTATAGGCACAGAAAAAATAAAGTATTAAAAGACCAATGAATCATTTAAAAACCAGATTAATTCTAACCTGAAGAGAAAACTGAGCACCATCCCATCATAAACCAAAAATAAGAAAAGAATAAACTGGACTTGATCAAAATAAACAACTTTCGTGCATTCAAATACACCCTAGACGGAGCAAAAAGGCAACCCACAGAATGGGGTATCCACAGAGCAGGCAGAAATGCCAAATACTGAACCACGGAACTTCTGTTTCTTCACAATACTGGTATTTCTCTTACATCAAAAGTTTCCCAGATGCAAATGAAGTATCATCTAAGGAGCCTGCATTTTACCGTCACTACTGTAATTTCAACTTCTCATGAAGAATTGACAAAAGAGCTGTGGCACCCGCAACTCAGCCTGCAATTCACAGTAGTCCACAAAGAAGGTGATGGGGCAAGAATGTGCAGTAACGGTGCAGCTAGCGTAGGAAAACGAAGGTCAGTCCTAGGGAGCAAATCCAAGATGGAAATGCTCCATCAGTTCAGCGTCGAGAGCCATACGTTCATTTTCTTGAATTTCAACAAGAAATCTAATTTTGTTACTAAAAGTCTCGAGCTCTTAAACCAGCTTTTCCTACTGAAACTATTATTTATGTCAAATGTCAGTTTTCCTGTATAAATCTCAGCTGCTTCATGGCCATTCTTAGTACGGGCTCTTGCTGTCAAGGAAAGAATCACCCGACAGTTAAAAACAAATTTAAAAGAAACAAAAACAAAAACAAAACAACAACAAAAACTACAGCTTTTTTGAAATGATCAAAGAAGTTCTCCATCTGTAATATACTCTTCTTAACATTCCCTCTTGCCATCTCTTCTCTATATTTTACTCATTCACTGCAGAGTCTCTGTTTCCCATTTCTACAAACTCCTAAATATCCCTCAAGCCCTCACTCCAGAAGACTCTCCTTCCATTTACTCTATCTATTCCATTGTCTTCTGCCAGTAACTGTACTTTTCCCAGGGGAAATCCAGCTACACTGACAGACTTCTCCAGGGTTTGTTTGTTTGTTTTTTTTCTTTCTCTGAGCCCATCACTTCCATTAAACAATTACCAGTCCACCACTGAATGTACCGGAGTCACAAAGGTTCTTTCCTCCTGGAGAAGTAATAAGAGAGAACAGCTTATATCCATTTATCTTCAGTACTGTAACTAGCATGTTTCTTATGCCAGAACAGATTGCCTCTGTATAACATTCTTGGAAAGATCAAGTTACAGAAGCTTAGTGGTGGTCAGGGCTTCAGGAAGGGGTGGGAGTGGGAGGGAAGCTGGTATGGCTCTAAAAGAGTGGCTGGTGTGGCTCTAGAAGAGCAACATCAGGGGGCATCATGTGGCTCAGTCGGTTAAGCTTCCAGCTCTTAGTTCTGACTCAGATCATGACCTCAGGGTCGTGAGATTGTGCCCCGCATCTGCTTAAGACCCTCTCTCCCACCCTCCTCCCTCTCTCCCGCCTTTCCCCTACACTCACTCTCTCTCTCTCTCAAATAATAAATAAATAAATATTTTTCTTCTAATTATTTACAAAGGCAACATCAGTGTTGAACATAACCTTAGCTAAACATAAACAATGTTTCATAATAAAAGGTCTGAAACAGTTTTTAAGTGAATCTGATGGGACATGAACTATCCTTGTTTTAAGTCTTCAGATCGTTTAACACATAGGAGTAGGGCGGCCATAACATTCAGCACATATGTGTGACTGCATTCTTACCATAAAGGTGCGTGGCATGTTATGGAATCCAGTTAGCCCTGACAACAATGCTGAGAGATGGCATTTCAGCTTCATTTACCACTAAGAAAAGTGGGACAAAAAAGAGCAGGTTATGCTCACAGCCCCATGTCACAGGCAGAATCTGAACTCTGGTCCCTCAGTGACAACTCCTGGCTACTCATCATTAGTACTAAGCAATCTACTGTCTCTGAGAACTCACTATGACCACAGTAATGAGGAGATGCCCAGGGATACCACATTGTTCATATGTTTCTCAAATGTTCTCAACTTCTCCTGCTAAGGCCCCTCAGCTGTAAAGAGCACAGATAAGTTAACTCTGCAGGAGTTATTCGGACAAAACTGGGCAGAATCATGAACTACTTTGTTTGAAGAGGTAGCAGATCTTTCTGGGAACTGTTGGATCAACTACAACCACACTCATTTGGCTCCTTGGACCAACTGTGGGAGAAGGGGACCATGACTGCACTATCTGATCAGCCAGGTCCTGACCTGCCCCCACTTGTCCCAGACTAGGAACTAAGCAGTCAACTCCCTACCATTCCTGTGCTAGGACATCAAGAGATTTGTTCTTGAGACAGCCTAAGATTGGAAAAAAAGAGGTTGGTAGAGAATCAGAGACAGATCTTTAGTAAAACAGATATGACACTGCCAGTCACCCACTGGCAAGAATGCTCCTATATTTAGCATCACTAAACATCAGTTATCTTATTAGAAAAATGAGAAAAATAACACTGACCTCACAAGGTGGTGACAATGATGATCTCAAATGAGGCATAGAGCATATACGGCAAAGCACTGGGCACACGGTAAGTGCTAGATAAATGAAGGCCACTATGGTTATTACCAATGTATCCAACCCAGTGCAACACCAAACTTTCTGTGACGATGGATGTATTCTGTATCTGCACAAACCGATGTGGTAGTCACTAGCCACATGTAGGTACAGCACACTTGAAATGTGGCTAGTGTGACTGAGGACTAAATTTTTGAATTTGTCTAAATGCAAATAGCTACCTGGGGTTTGTGGTTACCATATGGGACAGCACAGGTATAATCCTCAGCCAGTAGCCAGGCCAGCTGGTCCTGAATACATAAAACAAAAACTGCAGTTATCAACAAAAATTATCAGACTGGCATCACTAAGTAAGAAAAATATCGTCTTCTTTAATAGAAATTTAATTTTACAACAATAGCAAAGAATCACTGCTTTCTTAAGAACCTACTACAGAGAAGTAAGATGGTGGAAGAGTAGGAGACCTAAATTTCATCTGGTCCCAGGAGTTCAGCTAGATCGTTATCAAACCATTTTGAACATCTACAAACTGAACAGGAGATGGAAGAGAAGAGCAGCAATTCTAGGAACAGAAAATCGACAACTTTCCAGAAGGTAGGATGTGCGGAGAAGTGAATCTGAAGTGGCGGGAAGATAGACTGCAGGGAGAGGGACCAACTCCCAGCAAGCAGTAGAGCAGCAGAGGACAAAAGCAGAACTTTTAGAAGTCTGCTCGACTGAGTGAGGTCACTCCAGAGGCTAAGTGGGGGGTGGAGCACTCACAGGGACAGTGTGGTCTCAGGACCTGCAGGGACACAAAAAGACCAGGAGTGCCTCAGTGCAGCAGAGCTCCCAAGTTTGGGAGCAAGGAAGCCGGCTACAGAGACAGAGCCGAGCAGTGAGCTTTCAGCCCAGGGTTACCTTAAACTGTGATCTGAGGCACAGTTGGGCCACTGCTCTTTGAGCAAGAACCCCACA
This sequence comes from Lutra lutra, assembly GCF_902655055.1. Lineage (NCBI taxonomy): Eukaryota > Metazoa > Chordata > Mammalia > Carnivora > Mustelidae > Lutra > Lutra lutra. Next base: position 93,135,475 of record NC_062282.1, on the reverse strand, counting down.
AGCGGCAATCCAGGGAGACTCACCTTCCTGCTCCAGGAGGAGCAGCGCAGCAGGAATCAGCTGGGTTTGGAGACTCTAGGCGGGGCTGTGTGCCAGAGATAGAAACGCTTGGTCACAGGCTGTGTGAGCACGGGAGTGCAGCCAGAGACCAGGGAGATGGGAGGCATTGAGCGCTTTTCTCTGAGGGCACACTGAGGAGTGGGGCCCTGAGCTCTCAACTCCTACATGGCTGGTGATTGGAAGGCCACCATTTTCATTCACATCCTCCAAAGCTGTACAGAAAACATTCAGGGAACAAAAGCTCCCAAGAGCAAACCTGAACAGATTACTTAGCCTGGCCCCTGGCAGGTGGTGCAATTCTGCCTCAGGCAAAGACTTTTGAGAATCACTGCAACTGGCCCCTCCTGAGAAGATCAGCAAGAACATCCAGCCAAGACCAAGTTCACCGATCTATGAGAACTGCGGAATTCCAGAGCTATGGGAAAGCAACACATAGAATTCATGGCTTTTTCCCATGATCTTTTAGTCCTTTAAAGTTACATTTTATTTATTTTATTTTTTCTTATTCTATTTTTAAATTTTTCCTCTTAACTATTTTAACGTTTTTTAACTATTTTATGTTATCAATACCTTTTTAAAAATCTTTAATTTTCATTGTTATAGTCATATTTTATCCCTTCTTTGTATTTAATCTTATTTTTGTATACATGTAGGGTGTTTTTTTTTCTTTAAAATTTTGGGATACAGTTTCTTGTAATACATCAAAATATACCCTAAATCTAGCTCATGGCTTTGTCCTGAGCACATTCTTTTCTTTTTTTTTTTTTTCTTTTTTCAACCAACTTATCATTACCTTTCTTAGAATCTTTTTTAATTTTCATCTTTACAGTCATATTACATCCCTTCATTATGTTTACCCTTATTTTTGTATATACATAAGTTTTTCTTTCTTTAAAATTTTGGGAGGTAGTTTCTTCTAATAGACCAAAATATACCCAAAATCAAATGTGTGGCTCTGTTCTATTCACCAGTCAAATACATATATTTTTTTCTTTTTTCCCCCTCTTATTTCTCCCCCTGGTTTTGGGTCTCTTCTGATTTGGTTAGTGTATATTTTTCTGCGGTCATTGTTACCCTTTTAGTATTTTGTTCTTTCATTCATCTATTCTTATCTGGATAAAATGACAAGGCGGAGAACTCACCACAAAAAAAAAAAAAAAAAAAGGCAGTACCAACGGCTAGGGACCTAATCAATATGGACATTAGTAATATGTCAGAACTAGAGTTCAGAATGATGATTATCATGGTGCTAGCAGGGCTCAAAAAAAAAAGCATTTGACAAAGCATAGCATCCTTTCTTGATTAAAACTCTTCACAGTGCAGGAATAGAGGGTATATACCTCAATATCATCAAAGCCATCTATAAAAAACCCATAGCGAATATCATTCTCAGTGGGGAAAAAAATGAGAGCTTTTCCCCCAAGGTCAGAAACACAGCAAGAATGTCCACTGTCACCACTGCTATTCAACATAGTACTAGAATTCCTAGCCTCAGCAATCAGACAACAAAAAGAAATAAAAGGCATCTGAATCAGCAAAGAAGAAGTCAAACTTTCACTCTTTGCAGATAATATGATACTTTATGTGGAAAACCCAAAAGACTCCACTCCAAAGCTGCTAGAACATTTACAGGAATTCAGTAAAGTGTCAGGATATAAAATCAATGCACAGAAATCAGTTGCATTTCTATACACCAACAACAAGACAGAAAAAAGAGAAATTAAGGAGTTGATCCTATTTGCAATTGCACCCAAAACCATAAGATACCTAGGAATAAACCTAACCAAACAGGAAAAAAATCTGTACTCAGAAAACTATGAAGTGCTCATGAAAGAAATTGAGGAAGACACAAAGAAATGGAAAAATGTTCCATGCTCATGGATTGGAAGAACAAATATTATGAAAATGCCTATGCTACCTAATGCATCTACACATTTAATGCAATCCCTATCAAAATACCATCGATTTCTTTCAAAGAAATGGAACAAATAATCCTAAAATTTGTATGGAACCAGAAAAGACCTCGAATAGCCAGAGGAATGTTGAAAAAGAAAGCCAAAGTTGATGGCATCACAATTCCAGACTTCAAGCTCTATTACAAAGCTGTCATCATCAAGACAGTATGGTACTCACACAAAAACAGACACATAGGTCATGGAACAGAATAGAGAGCCCAGAAATGGACCCTCAACTCTATGGTCAACTCATCTTTGACAAAGCAGAAAAGAATGTCCAATGGAAAAAAAGGCAATCTCTTCAACAAATGGTGTTGGAAAAATTGGACAGCCATATGCAGAATGAAACTAGACCATTTCCTTTACACCACATACAAAAATAGACTCAAAATGGATCAAAGACCTCATTGTGAGACAGGAATTCATCAAATCCTTGAGGAAAAGACGGGCAGCAACCTCTTTGACCTCAGCCGCAGCAACTTCTTCTTCCTAGAAACATTGCCAAAGGCAAGGGAAGCAAGGGCAAAAATGAACTACTGGGACTTCATCAAGATCAAAAGCTTTTGCAAAGCAAAGGAAACAGTTAATAAAACCAAAAGACAACTGACAGAATGGGAGAAGATATTTGCAAATGACATATCAGATAAAGGGCTAGTATCCAAAATCTATAAAGAACTTATCTAACTCAACACCCAAAGAACAAATCATCTAATCAAGAAATGGGCAGAAAACATGAACAGACATTTCTGCAAAGAAGACATCCAAATGGCCAGCAGACACATGAAAAAGTGTTCCACAGCACTCGGCATCAGGGAAATACAAATCAAAATCACAATACCACCTCACATCAGTCAGAATAGCTAAAATTAACAAGTCAGGAAACAACAGATGTTGGGGAGGATGCAGAGAAAGGGGAACCCTCCTACACTGTTGGAGGGAATGCAAGCTGGTGCAGCCACTCTAGAAAATAGCATGGAGGTTCCTCAAAAAGTTGAAGATAGGGCACCTGGGTGGCTCAGTTGGTTGAGCAACTGCCTTTGGCTCAGGTCATGATCCCAGACTTCCAGGATCGAGTCCCATATCGCGCTCCCAGCTCTTTGGGGAATCTGCTTCTCCCTCTGATCTTCTCCTCTCTCATGCTCTCTCTCACTCATTCTCTCTCATATAATTAAATTAAATTTTTTAAAAAGTTGAAAATAGAACTGTCCTACAACTTAGCAATCGCACCACTGGGTATTTGCCCTAAAGATATAAATATAGTGATCCTAAAGGGCACGTGCACCCGAATGTTCATAGCAGCAATGTCCACAATAGCGCCACTATGGAAAGAGCCTAGATGTCCATCAACAGATGAATGGATAAAGAAGAGGTGGTATATATATATACAATGGAATACTATGCAGCCATCAAAAGAAATGAAATCTTGCCATTTACAACAACATGGATGGAACTAGAGGGTATTATGCTAAGTGAAATAAGTCATTCAGAGAAAAACAATTATTATATGTTCTCTCTGATATGAGGAATTTGAGAGGTAGGGCAGGGGGTCGTTGGGGCTAGGGACAGAGAAAAATGAAATAAGATAGGATCAGGAGGGAGACAAACCATAAGACTCTTAATCTCAGGAAACAAACTGAGGGTTGCTGGGTGGTGGGCGGGGGGGTAAGGAGAGGGTGGTTGGGTTATGGACATTGGGGAGGGTGTGGTGAGTGCTATGAAATGTGTAAGCCTGATGATTCACAGACCTTTACCCCTGGGGCAAATAATACATTATACATTAATACAAAAATAAATTAAAATAAAGAACCTACTACATTTGTGGTAGCCTTAGAATTGGATTTAGAACAGGCCACTCATATATTTTTAAAAAGCTTTAAAAAAGCAAAAAGGGAAGTGTGGTATATTCAAGTATTATTTAGTAAATGTTTACTCCTCCCTACCTCCTACTTCCATGGAGACAGTTTTCTTCTCTGTCCTAAATATTCTAGCTTTGGTCATAGGATTTGCTTTGGCCAATAGAATGGGAACAGAGACCTTTCTGGGCATTAGATGTACCTGCTCAGCCCTCTAATGTTTCTGATCACCACCAAATGAAGAATTTGTCCCAGGAAACTTCTGCCCCTCCAGTATGGTCCCAGAATAACTTCATATAGAACAAACATGAACTTGACCTACAATCTAAAGCAGAGACACCCACAGACCCATGAGCAAGAAATATATGGTTATTTTTGTAGGCTACTGTGACTTTGTAGGTATTTGCTAAACAATTATCTTAATAAAGATCTGGCTACTAATGAACCTAATAAATACCAATGTTAGTGTGAAAGATGAAATAATTGGTTCTATGGAAGACGAAATAATCAGTTCAAGACCATGATGGAATGAGGATTCCATATGAGATGTTTAAAGTCACAAGTTCAGATAAATTCACAGATAAAGCAACCATAGTAAATCATTAAAGGAATGAGGGTATTGGAAGACCAAGCTCTCAGACAGCTGAAGAAGACATCAGGACGGATAGCCAGAGTCTTCTCCACCCTAACTTTCAAGGTAGGTGCCCAAGATGATCCAGCCAGATCACCATCATCACCACTTTCCTGCCTCCATCAATGTTCTAATTCTAGTTTCCAAGGTTTTTTTCCTAGAATTTTTACAGTTAGAATACTGATTATACAGATTTTTTTCAAGACATCTTACCATATTTTCTAAATATATGAAGAACATCCACTGGAAAAACTTACAGGTAAGGTATGATTCCATTAGAAACATATTCTGCATTAAGCATGTATCTCTTCCACTGAAAAGCACTTTTCCACTTTGCATAAGCAAAGGATTTGCTTTAAAAAAAAAAAAAGAAAAACAAAAACTTCTGTTCCCTTCGTAAATGTTTGCCTACATTAAAACTCCTTCCAATCTGTCATGAGAGTTGTATCCTCATGATGATATGCTACCTTGGGAACAGTGTTATTGGAAGACATGCCAGATCAAGATAATAAGCAAGCCTTATTTTGAGGATGGAAAGAGATGATGATAACACATAGCTCAAACCATCTAGAAAGTAAATTTGAGAGGGAAGAAATCATATGTGAAGTTCAACTGTGGAAAGCTGAACAAGTGGAGGTGAGTTTAGTTCCTTTGTGTAGACAGTCACTTTAATGCGTTCTGGAGCATTCATGGTCGGTATCCTCATGCCACCTACCCTTGTACACTGCCCAGGCCACAGGAGTCCCAGATCACAACACTAGTCAGCTTCTGAGGGGCCTTTTCACATCCCCATAACCGCCTTCCCCTACACCTCATGCTGTCCTCTCAAATGTCCACGCTGTCTCCATCTCCTCTCCCCTCTCTCCTTCCAGGGCCTCGGCGGGGAAGCCAGTGCCCAAGTCATTCCAGCAGATGCTGCTCAGGAGGCCGACAAGAAGATGTAGAGACTACTACACTGAGGCACATGGTGGGACCAGGTCCTGCTGTGCTCTTCACCAAAGCAGAAAGGAGCTTTCTTTCCCACACATGCAGTACATTCTGTCACATACGCTCCCAAACTGTGTTTCCTTGTAAACCTAAGATCTTAAAGCAATTTCTTTCAAGCAGCATTTTCAGATTTCACTCCCAGCCTGTTTTTGCTTTGACCCAGAGAAGACAGTATGAGTGATGCTCAGAATTGCTCAGCCCCTCTGATGTCAGTCTGCCATCCTTGACCCCAACTTGAACTCCTCTACCCTCTTGCCATGAGATGGACATTCCTGCAGACAGATCACTGACAAATTCACCCTCCAACCATCAAATCTTGGATGGCCAAAAATGTCTGAACCGTAGCATGAACACAATCTAGGGTCTCATACGCCATGGAACCCCTGCTACCTTGGCACTTGAAGAAAATTATAGGAAATTAAATGCCAATCTGTGATTTGGGTTGTTAATTGGAAACCTTGTACAGATTATCACCACAAAATGTCAAATTATCAGAGTCCAGTTTACTTGAATTATCAGAGTCCAGTTTACTAAAAGCATCAAGTGGGGGCTTCCAGGCAAGGTGGCTGACACTGTGTGTCCTAGACTCCACACACAGTGTGCTTAGCTCCCAGAACATCACTTTAGAAGGAGATAGTTGGGCTTAAAAGTAAAACAACAACAACAAAACAAAACCAAAAAATTTCCATCTGCAGATATACCAGAAACAGGAAGAGAACTCAGGACTCAGAGAAGTAGGAGTTACGGTTAGGGCCTGTGCATAAAGCTGTGAGCCAATGAAGAGTTGCCCCATCAGCAAAAGGATGGCTAGAGAAAAACATGGTGAAGTACAGGTAAAAAATATGAAAGCGCTCGACCTGTGCTGCTCTGTGGCTGGACAGGAGCCCCATTCAGATCATCAGTGCCCAAAGCCTGCCCACCACTATGGGTGGGCTGAACTTACACTCCCTCACTGTGAGCTGACAACACATCACTACTTTAGGGTCCCCCAATTTGTGTCTGAATTTTACCCATCTCTGTTGTAAATACTGTCAAGATTCCTTGGTATTTAAACCTGCAAAAGTAATAATGAATTGAGCCAGTATTTAATATGATTTATATTTTCATTTCACTTGATTCTTACTGAATTTGAAGAGTGAACATAATTTATAGATACTTCCTTTCATATCTGATTTCCCTTGGCTTCTGTCAAAAGAGGATTTTGTCTTATTTGCCTTTGTACTCTCTAGCACCTAGCACAGAACAAATATTTGTTAAATGTCTGAATGAAGCAAAAAGATGAGGAAAACAATCTTCTTCACTTTTTCCTGGAATCAGGCTTGGAGAGCAGAACCATTTGAAGTAGAAAACTCCTCACATTTAGAGTCCATTCATATCTATTTTAGCAAAGTCCCATTTATCAAGAATATTTGGGAAGGTATCCATTCATATCCTCACCCCATATTCAACCATGATTAATAGTCAATAAATCAGAATAAGATTACATTATACTGGCAAACTGTTTTAACACATTTTTAATCTCCTTTGATTCCAAAGGCCCTGTAGGATCTTGTTAGACCTCGAGGTAACATATTATGAACACTACTTACATGGTTAAATGCTATAGAAAGAAAACAAATACATGCGGATTTGGGGTGTAGGAGAAGTTGTTTGTCATTTGGTATGGATTCTGGATAAAACTGCATTAACTGGGGCACCTGGCTGGTTCAGTCAGTAGAGCATGCAACTCCTGAACTCAAGCTTATGAGTCTGAGCTCCATGTTAGATATAGAGTCTACTTAAAAAATAAGATCTTTAAGGGCACCTGGATGGGCTCAGTTGGTTAAGCTTCTGCCTTCAGCTCAGGTCATGATTCCAGGGTCCTGGGATAGAGCTACACACAGGGCTCCCAGCTCAGCAAGGAGCCTGCTTCTCCCTCTTCTCCAGTGCTCGTGCTCTCTTTCTCACTCATTATCTTTTTCTCTCTCAAATAAATTAAATACTTTAAAAATTATTTTTTCAAATAAAATCTTTTAAAAAGGGGGGTAGCATTTACTATGGCTTTAATACTAGATTCAACCTCACTGCCATAAGAAGAAATCACCTCATAATGAAGGATGACCCATCACAGAAGGTAACTCTCCACATTTCCAGTTGACAGCCTGAGTCAACTCCCCACCTCTTCCATGAAGCCTACCCAGGTTCCCACCCACATCCTTTCCTTGTTCTCCCAGAGTAGCACTGTGGTGCCCTCTTCTAGCACTCAGCATTTGGTAGAGATCTCTATGTTCCGCTGAAAGTTTCTGGCCACAATACCAGAATTTTTTAACCTCTGCAATTTGTGCAGCCCTCAGCACACCCATTTCAGTGACTACTTCTCACATTGCCATCTTTTTCTTGAGCATCGAAGACTCATTTTGCTTTCCATAGGTTTAAATTTTTAATTTTTTAAAAGATTGTATTTATTTATTTGAAAGAGAGACTTTTCACATGACTGTGAAAGGGGAGAGGAGCAAAGGGAGAAGAACACAGAGAGCAAGAGAATCCCAAGCAGATTACCCACTGAGTGCAGAGCCCAACACTGCTCACCTCACGACCTTGAGATCGTGACTCATGTGGAAACCAAGAGTCAGCCACTCAACCAACTGAGCCACCCAGGGGTCCCTAGTTTTAAATTTCTTAAGGCTTTCATAGTTAGGGTAGAAAACAAGGATATTATATTAAAGAAAATGAAGAGAAATTGAAGGAAATAAACAGACAAAAGAGGTTAAAGAGCAAGACAGAGTCAACCAGACAGTAATTTCCCACAGTCTCCAAGGCACCAAAGGAGCATCCCAAAGTTGGCTCTGCCCTTTCCAACCTCTGAGCATCACCCTTTCTTCATAAAATGATGGTTCAGGTAGGTCAGAGGAAGTGCTAAGCAATTCTGTGTAAATGTGGTCCGGGTCTTCCCATCTCTACCCATCTCTCCATCCTGAGACTCAGAAGCCACGTCAGTAAGTTCTTCATTAAGCACAAAAGCTCTCAGAGTCAGAGGGATTCTATTCCCACCACCAATGCCTTTCTCTTTTCCTTCTCTTGCCTCAGCACCATCCATTAGGACCCCAGTTCCGAGAGACACCAGCAAGGTCCCCAGTGCTTGGAATGAGCACAGGACTTAATAGTCCTTATTCTGCTTTCTCACAGCTGCTTTTCCTGTTGACTGTAAACACTCCGTTAAAGAGACATTTTCCAAGGACTTGGTTCCAGCTGGTGGTTTCCATAAGACGCTCCAGAGGACACATCAGCCCTGAGGGGAAAATGACCAAGCTGAGACTCAGAGGCGTGGAAGCCCAAGCTCAGATGACTCATCCCAGGGCTCCTGGGGCTCAAGTGTTCCACCCCCTCTCTCCATCCTGCCTGACTTCCTCCTTCACACTCATGCCTCCCAACAGGAAGTGCTAGGACAGTGAGGAACCTGCTGCAGGGAAGAAAATCAGCCTCTGTCTTCAACTTTCAGAAACACTGAGAGCCTGTGTTTGAAGTGGTGTTCTGACCGGCAGTACAGTCAGTGCCACACAGGGCGTGGGAACCAGACAGATGCAAGACACCCAGTCGCTGCAACACTGATCCATGTCTTGGTCCCTGTGCAACACTGCTATTGGTGAGCCAGCCTCCGTGAGGAACTTGTCAGTTAATTATCCAGAATCGGTTTAGAATTCCATATAGCTCACCAGTATCTTTCCTGACTCCTGGAAGGCCCCAGTTAGCACAGATTTCCTACCCCCACCCCTGGCACAGAGGTCATGTGGTTTACCGTGGACAGGTTGGCTGCTTTCCTAGGCAACTTGAGAGACTTGAACAAGATCAGAATAAATTTGTCTGATACCCACTCGGAAACTCCAGCATAGCCCTCACCCAGATCTTTGATTTCATTTTGACAACCAGAGGGGATGATAGCACCTAGGGTATGGGGTCCTGTAGCAGGATGGCACTGTCACACAAAGGAGGAAACATGAAATGGTGTGTCTGAGGGAGTTAGAATCAATGGTACCAGATATATGAGCTCTGATAAGCTCTATGAAAAGTCAAACATTTAATTGTAAAATGCATATACATAAAATAAACTTAAGAGCAACTTCAATATAAATATTTTACCACATAACATAATCAGATTTACCAACATACCTTACCACAGCATAACTGTCTTGGCTAAAATAATTTTCAAGTAACATTTTACAACTATTTAACAAAAATAACTTTTTTTATTTTTTAAAAGTACGATTGGTCTTCCCTAGCTTTTGGTATTAAAGTGTTCTTCAGAATCTCTCTTACGATTTGCGAAGCCACTTAATATAAGAATATTAACCCTCTATGATATGTGCTAAAAATACTTCTCCCCTTCATCTTTTCATTTACCCTATCGTGCTTTCAGTTTACAGAGTATGAGTTTTTATTACTCAAATCAGTATTGTTTTCTCATTGAGTTGTTAGGCTGAGAAAGCTCTTCCTTATCTGGAGATCACATTTTCATCTAAGAGTTTGATAAAGGTGTAGAATTTATTTTAATAAATAATGGGAAGATCCAGCTTGTCTTCTAAAGAGTCTACCATTTTGGACCAAAACTAGAATTATTTGAATCTGCTGCTCACATCCTGTCAGCTGACTCCCCTTCTCCCCTTCTCTGGTGGGTGAGAAGTTTGCAATCACTCAGGCTTTCCCATAAATCAAACAGAATCATTTATCTCCATCAGGCAAAATATAGATTCTTTTCACTTAGTAATCCAGGCATTTCTAGACATTCCTTTTCAGTTTTATTAACTTCATGTACGTTTTAAGTTACTATCATTCAACACCTTCCTTGGATGCTCAGAAATGAAAAGGTGTTTGCCTGTGCCTGTTTTTGCATAATACATAACCAGCTACATAAAAGTACCATGTTAACTGGTGGGTAACCTTGACAACCCCTCACTTTCTTATTCAGCTGCATCTTCCAAAGCCATACTTAGTAATTTCTTTGAATAAGCATGTACCAGGTACTGAGCTACAAATGAAATGAGAAACAAAGTGCAAATGTGGCCACTTTTTTTTAACCCACAAAAAGGTTTCAATCAATTTTACAAACAGCTAAGTTACATTATTTTCCTACTGTAGTAAAAAATCTGTTACTGTTGTAACAGATGAGTCCAAAACCTTAAGGCTTAAAATAACACTAAACATTTATTGTTCTTCACAGTTCCTATGGCCCAGGAATTCAGGAACAGCTTGACTGGGTATTTCTGGCTCAGGGTCCCTCTCAACATTATAGTCAGGTGTCGGTTACAACTGAAGTCATCTCAAAGCTTTCCTGGAAATGGAGACTCTACTTCCAAAGAGGCTAACTGGTGTGGCTAACAAGCTCATGCTGGCTGTTGGTGGAAGGCCTCAGTTCTTCTACATGGGAGGCTCTTCACAGAGCGACGTGAGTGTCCTCACAGTATGGCGACTGGCTTCCCCCACAGAAAGCAACCCAAGAGAACATGCGATTCACTTTATGATCTCATCTCAGAAGTTATTCTCCTGCTTCTGTTAAATGTATTGGTCACAGAGACCAGCCCTGATTCTAGGTGGCAGGACATACGAGTGTGACTACCAGGAGACAATAATCACCAAGAGTCATGCTCGATAGCAAGGGAATAGTGGGAACATGGGATTTTCCTCCACTTCCTCATCTTTGCAGTGGAGATCATCATGGCACTGATCTTGCATGGTTTTGTTGAGATGGAGGAATACAGTGCATCTGAAATATGGTCATAGCATCCGGCACACAGTAGATAGTTAATAATAATAATAACCACCACCAGCACGTATCTGTTTATTGATTTAATGGTCATTATTGGTTTTATTTATTACTCACACATTCTGAAAAGGATAACTCAGTGCAAACATCAATCCTCTGAACTCAACTTTAAGCACCAAAAATTCTACAACTGATACACACAAAAGCGCACGCTCGGGTGAAACCATTTTTCGCTTTAATTACCTTTATGAAAGCTGCTAGAAAAGGCAAGTGATACTAAGTAAACAACAGGCATTACTGACTGGCTAAAGAAATATCTAATAAATCTCAAGGCCAGAAAGTAAAAGTAAGCTACCAGAAAACCAATATGGGGAACTAGGGAGTTAGAAACAAGTTATCCATCTTTCAGGAAATAAGTAGTCTTTCAGCTCTGCCGTTTCTTCACTCTCCCCATCTCCCTCTGTCCCCACTATACTTTCTCAGGTTCTTTAACTCAGGCATCCACAGAGATGACAATCTCTGAGTCCAATTCCAAGTGTCCAGGAAGAAGACTCTGACTCATTTATTTTGTCCATCCCTGACCCAGTTTTCTCTTATGGGAGAGTGAGGACAACAATTACATGATCTACTACCCCCACTCACTAGGATATGAGGGCACAGACTGTCTTTTAAGAAGGAATTTGGAACTAAGATGAAATGATTGGTGGAAGAAATGACCAGCCTCTCTACTTCAAACACTTGGCAAAGAAAACCATTACCTTTGGTTCAAATCTGCAAAATGAACCACATATCCAACTCAGAATTGAAGAGCTTTAACTGAAATAGGTACATCTTCCAAGAAATAAAAATAAACCTATTTACTGTAGAGACAAACAACTGGAAGTATCACTTAAATTGTCACTTTAAACAGATGAAGGACAACAAATATCTGTACACATACACTCACTCACAAAATCATGAATAATGTTGGCTAAAGACCAAAGCAGGAAATTACCAACAAGTAATTTACTCTGATGTTTACATTTTTATTCTCAAAATATTTTATTTGAGTAATTGAGCTCTCCTTTCAACAGTGTAGACCAGTGTAGACAATGTAGACCCCTAATAAACCCTCTGCACTTTACAGCTGACAGGATCCTTCCAATCAACATATCTGCTCTAAACCGTCTCACTACTTAACTGAAAAGAATTCTAGAAAATGTCTTGCTTTCACATTTATCGAGAGCTTGTCCTGAGAGGTGGGTCCCATTCCTTGCCAAACTACTTACTCTAGTTGTTTCTAAGGCACAAGCTCCTCAACCTTTCAATAAAATACTAGTAAATTAATACTAATAAATACTATTTACTATTAATAATAATAAATACTAAAATAAATACCATTTCTTTCATCTCTGAATCAAACCATTTGGTTCTCTGAGTTATAAAATGAGGATAAGCAGAAACAATCTTTGATCAGATAAGATCCTAATGCTAAATGACATAGTTCAGTGTCAAGTCCTAACTTATTTCTTTTCACTTTCTTAGAATAACTTAGTATAATAACAATAAAATTCAAATATGTTATATGCAAAATTGTCCCCTCCCAAATTCATATGTTGAAGTCCTAACCACCAATACCTTAGAATATAACTGTATTTGAAGATGGCCTTAAAAGCAGTGATTAAGTTAAAATAAGGCTATTAGGGTGAGCTCTAATCCACAGTGACTAGTGTCCTTCTAAGAGGAGGAAATTTGTATGTCAAGGGCACATACACACCACAGGGAATTCATATGAAGACACAGAAAGAAGGCAGCCACCTGCTAGCCGAGGAGAAAACTGTCATAAACACAAGCAACACCTTGATCTTAGAATTCTAATCTCGAGGACTCTGAAAAAATACTGTTGTGAAAAAATAAATTGTGATCTAAGCCATCCAGTCTGTGGTCTTTGGTTACAGCAGATCTGTCAAACTAATAGGAGTGAACGCATGTTTTGCTTATCAAACCAGTAGAAACTTATGAACACAGAGTCTGCATTGATCAGAGGAGAGATTTCAAAAGAGAATTCTATGATATAAGGAAAGGGAAAAGATGTCAAGGTTAGGCAGCAGAACTAATAGGAGTCAAATTATTTAGGGAGGGGCAGCTAGCTGGCTCAGTCATTTGAGCACCTGCCTTCAGCTCAGGTAGTGATCCTGGAGTCCTGGCATCCTAGAGTCTTGGGATTGAGCCTCATGTTGGGCTCTCTACTCAGTGGGAAGTCTTCTCCTTCTCCTTTTGCCCCTCCCTACTGCTTGTGCTCTCTCCATCTCTCTCAGGTGAATGAGTAAAATCTTTAAAAAAATGATTCAGGGAGAAACTGCAAGTTGGTAGAGATAGAAAGAAGAGAGGGAGAAGAATGGTAAGGAGAGGAAAGAGAGACAGCAGTCAGAATTCTTTGGACTTGTTAAGATGAGGAAGGCCTTGCTGGGAGCTTAACAAAGTAGAGTTAATGCCTCAGTGAGATTGACACTAGGCAAGGCACTCCTGGCTCTCCTGGGGGGTAGTGATTTCAGTCATCTGCATCTTATGGTGACTACTTTACAATGAGGAAAAATCAGATAAATTGTGAAAAAGAAACTACACTTCATCGAGAGTCTCCCTCTCTATATATATATATAAATATAATGCAAGCCACATATGTGGTTTTATGTTTTCTAATACTTGATTAAAAAGAAAAAAAGAGAGAAATTTATTTTTAAGATATTTTCTGTCATTAAATTTATGCAAAGGATCATCATTGTAATATGAAATCTATATATTTTTAAGTTATTTATGAGGTAATTTTCCTTTTCTGTACTAAGTTTTCAAAATCTGGTCTATATTTTACCTACACAAGACACCTTAATGTGGACACTACTCACTGGAAATATTCATTGGATATATATTGAGATTTCATAAAGTTAACAGTTGAAAAAACGGATTCCTAGAGACACCATATTGTTCTAAATATTCACAAAAATTTCCAAAACTGAATTATCAGTTTTAAATTCATTAAAATCACGAAATTTAAAAATTTCATCCCTTGGTCACACTAAACACATTTCAAGGGTCCAAAAACCACATGCAGCTAGTCACAACTATGCTTGACAACACAAACTAAGAGTTTGCAACACTTCAAGAAAAAGCCTTAGAGCAATTTGTCAAAAAGTTATGCTGTGGACAAAGGTTGCATGATAAAGGAAAGGATTAGAGTTATGTAGAAAACAAGAGTTAGGGGTGCCTGGGTGGCTCAGTGGTTAAGCATCTGCCTTCGGCTAAGTCATGATCCCAGGGTCCTGGGATGGAGCTCCACATCGGGTTCTCTGCTCTGCAGGGAACCTGCTTCCTCCTCCCCTCTCTCTGTCTGCCTCTCTGACTAATTGTGACCTCTGTCTGTTGAATAAATAAATAAATTCTTAAAAAAAAAAAAAAGAAAAGAAAAGAAAAGAAAACGAGTTAGTTTGAGCATGCACACCTAAGAGATATTTCGATATTGCAAACCTACTTTTTCTCACCAACTGACTCTCTCCAGGCCAGTAGAGGTTACAGATCCTCATTGTCTCACTTCTCCCTACCTACAAGCCTCATACCTGAAAGGAACACTGATCTGGGAAAGAGAAGCAACTCCCTTTTGTGAAGTCCTCCACCCTATCGATAGAGTAATGGGAATACAGCAAGGCAACAAGAAAATGAGGATGTTGCACACCCTTGGTTGTGAGTACAAAAAATCACTGGTACATTTTTGCATTTAATCATCATATTACTATCCAACTGGAAGGAAGATATCATAGTGGAAGCAAGGTCATATCAATATCAATAATCTTCACAAATTTAAAGATTCATACTAACTGAAAATAGTAGCCTGTTGGCTGCCAGAGCACAGGAAATTTTGTCTGTTGTATTCACTGATATATCCCTTGAACCTAGAATGTAGGCCTGTAGTAAGATACCAACAATTATTTGTTTAGCAAACAAACTATAATAAATAGCTTGATAACTTCCCATGCAATAGCCATGCGACAGTAATAACACCACAGAGTTGTATTCCAAATCTGCCATTCATTATTCTCAACAGACTTTTTTTATTATGTTCAATTAGCCAACATATTCTACATCATTAGTTTTTCATAGTGTTCAACAACTCATTAGTTGCGTATAACACCCAGTGCTCATCACATTGCATGCCTTATTCAAACCCATTACTCAGTCACCCAAATAGACAATATGAACCATCTGGCCCTGGCCTCTTGTTTTTTGGTAGGTTTTTGATGACTTTCAATTTCCTTTCTGGTTACTGATCTGTTCAGATTGTCTATTTCTTGCTGTTTCAGTCTTGGTAGTTTGTAAGTGCCAGAAATGCATCCATTTCTTCCAGATGACCTAGTTTGTTGGCATATAGTTGCAGGTAATAAGTTCTAATAACTGTCTCTGGTTCCTTGGTATTGGTCATGGTTGCTCCCCTTTCACTCATGATTTTATTAATTTTGGTCCTTTCTTGTTCCTTTTGGCTAAGTCCAGCCAGAAGTTTATTGAGTTTATTAATTTCAGAGAACCAGCTTCTAGTTTCATTGATCTGTTTTACTGTTCTTGTCATTTCTATTTCATTGATTACTGCTCTAATCTTTATTATTTCTCTTCTCATGCTTGGTTTAGGCTTTGTTGCTCTTTCTCCAGATCCTTTAGGTATAGGGTTAGCTTGTGCATTTGGAATTTTTCTAATTTTTTGAGAGAGGTTTGGATGGCTATGTACTTCCCTCTAAGGACCACCTTTGCACTGACCCATAGGTTTTGAACCAATGTGTTTTCATTTTCATTGCTTTGCATGAATTGTTTAAGTATCTCTTTCATTTCCTAGCTGACCCATTCATTCTTTAGCAGGATGCTTTTTAACCTTCAAGTGTTTGAATCCCTTCTAAATTTGTCCTTGTGGTGGTTGAATTCCAGTTTCAAAGCATTGTGGTCTGAAAATATGCAGGAAATAATCTCAGTCTTTTGGTATGAGCTGAGACCTGATTTGTGACACAATACGTGATCTATTCTGGAGAAAGTTCCATATGTACTCAAGAAGAATAAGCATTCTGTTGTTTTAGGAAAAAATGTTTTGTATGTATCTACAAAATCCATCTGGTCCAACATGTCCTTCAAAGCTCTTGTTTCTTTCTTGATCTTCTGCTTAGATGATCCATCTATTGCTGTGGGTGGAGTGTTGAAGTCTCCAACTACTAATGTATTATTATCAATATGATTTTTTATTTTGGTTATTAGTTGGTTTATGTAGTTGGCTGCTCCCATGTTGGGGGCATACATATTTACAACTGTTAGATTTTCTTGTTTGACAGACCCTTTAAGTATGATATAGTGTCCCTCCACATCTCTTACTACAGTCCTCGGTTTAAAATCTAATTTGTCTGATAAAAGAATTGCTACCCCAGCTTTCTTTTGAGGTCCACTGGAATGGTAAATTGTTCTCCATCCCCTTCAACAGACATTTTTAAGTATTCACTATGTGTCAATCACTCTACTAGATGCTGTGTATATAAAAATAATACACATAAAAAGGATGGTAGGAAAAGGAAAAATGTCTTTATGAAGCACTCAATAATTTTTTTTAAATCACCTTTAAATCATTTAAAAAGGGGTGCCTAGGTGATTCAGTCAATTAAGCATCCAACTCTTGATTTCAGCTCAAGTCATGATCTCTGGGTCATGAGATCGAGCCCCATCTCAGGCTTCACACTCAGTAGGAAGTCCACTGAATACTCTCTCCCTCTCCCTCTGCTCCTCTCTCTCTCTCAAAAATAAATACATCTTTTTTTTAAAAGGTGCATTTGAATAATGTTGCTTTTATTTTCCTCAAATATTGTATCAAATACTAAGTTGCAACTTAATCAGAGACTCTCAGATTCCACCTAACTCTTAAAACAATTTCTATCAACAGAAATAAACATTCCCTCTACAAAAAAGTACTATGGATTTGACTCTATCTGGTTTTATTGATTGTGCCCTAATTAGGCATCTCATTTAAACTCTCTTTCCAAGCTCATATGGGAGTTTTCCTTTCCTTTCTTTCTTAGCCCATGTGTTGGGTTTTTTTCCCTATTTTGAGGCTTTTCAGACCAAGTTAATCATGGGCACATTTCCAAAATGTATAAGCATTAGAAAAAGGAGTTGATTGCTTAATTCTTGCTTCTGAGTTGGAGCTTGTGTTAATTAGCTAAAGCCAGAGTCCTCAGTATGCTCTCCAGGGACCGTGACCCACTGATTAGCAATGACAAGACCATCTGGCCTTCCTGCTGCATACTGGAGAAAGTGTCTTTTGGCATAAAAATCAGGGATGCCTATAATTTAGAATGAGTCTAGTGCTGCCACCACTTCTCAAAGACTTGGTGTCTGACTACAGTATGAAGCTTATCCCAAAAGAAGCTGTCTATGGCCACGGCCACAATGTCACCATCTTAAAACTCAGCCCTACTCCCCTCCCTGCAGAGCCTCTTCTGACCTACTTCAGCTACTCTACTCCTCGACACTCCCCATCTAATAGCATTTCTTCCTTCATCAATCACTGCACCAACATTGACAAACCTTGATTCAAGACCTGTGTGTACTTTCCGGTGGTTTTTAAATAGCTATTCATTAAGGAGATGCCAACTGGAAACAATAAAGGTCACAGAACAATCAGAGGGATGTGTCTGAGAAGCCAGGATTTGGCATATGGATAAACCCAGTATGAACAGAACTAACTCTGTCCTGCTTGTTCTTCACGCATACAGCCTGGAACTGATGAAGAAAGGGAGTACAGGGATGACAAATATGCCATGGGGAGAGATTGGTTAGATGCCCATTGGTCTATCTTGATGTAATCAGCAGCATGCCCTCACTGAAATGTTGAAGAAAGCCAGCACTCTTCGCTTACCCAAGCCAACGATTTCCAGTCAGTGCACCCAGGGTAGGTTTATTCCAGGAAAACCAAATAACCATATGACCCTCAGTCATTAGACCATGTGTCCAGTTCAAGAACCAAAATAAATAGTCACGATAATGGAGCCTGAGGATCTCCAGGTCCAGGAGCATAGTCCTTGTCCATCCCACTTATTACTGGAGGCCATCATTAGACTAAGGACTGATGCCAATAAAAGACCAGTGAAAACTGGACTCCCCTGGGGGAAAAAATCCATTTGATAGCAAAGCTTCACAGATCATTCTTTCATGACCTTGTGGATGAGACTTTCAGTGCAGGCAGGCAAAACATTGAAATAACTGAATGGGTGAACACTCTATGCTGGCTTCATTCAATATCCACACTGGTAGATATACTGTATCACTTGTAATTTGCCTCAAATCTCACTTTGGATCTCAGAGTATTGCCCTTTCCTGTATATTAACTTGAGTCTCACAAGTCTAACCAATTCCCAGTGAGTTAAGGAGGCTTTATACTGGATAATAGAAAAGTTTGTCCTTTTAAGTTGCCCAGATTTCTTGCAGTTACTGGGCATCTTGTTGCTGAGTTGTGTTGACTGAGACCTTGGGTGAAGGTAGTGTTTTAATTTGGAGTCCTACTTTTCCTTGGATAGTCTGCACAGGTCTGAGAAGCCTGCAAATACCCACAGACTCTTCTCTTCGGGCTCTTTGTTAACTGAATGGTCTCAGAGGATCCAGCATAGACATTCTACACTGGTGTGGGTGAGAAGAGGCAAAAAGATACAAGAACCCTCTCTCTGATGAAATCTTGCCATTTGCAACAACGTGGATGGAACTAGAGGGTAATTTGCTGAGCGAAATAAGTCAATCGGAGAAAGACAACTATCATATGATCTCCCTGATATGAGGAAGTGGAGATGTAATGTGGGGTGTTTGGGGGGTAGGAAAAGAGTAAATGAAACAAGATGGGATTGGGAGGGAGACAAACCATAAGAGATTCTTAATGTCACAAAACAAACTGAGGGTGGCTGGGAGAGGGGGTTAAGGAGAGGGTGGTAGGGTTATGGACATTGGGGATGGTATGTGCTATGGTGAGTGTTGTGAAGTGTGTAAACCTGGCGATTCACAGACTTGTACCCCTGGGGCTAATAATATATTATATGTTTATTAAAAAATTTAAAAATTTAAAAAAAGAACCCTCTTTCTGATGGGAAGAACTCTACACCTCATGTTAGAAACTATATCCCACCCACCTGGAAAAATCCTACTCTTTCAGGAAACCAGCACTAAAATTCACATTGGCAGCCATACTTAACTGCTCTTGATTACAAAAACTATAACAGGTTTAACTGTCATGTATCTGACAAAGTTCTATGCAAATTCGGATATTCTCTCAATGCTGTACATGTCATCTGTGATTTCAGTTTGTCAAGCTTCTACCATCTACAGAAACTCCTTTAGGTACACTAGTATCTATTCTGCATATTATGTTTCTTCCTCAGGTCTTATGACTCTAAGAAAATAAAGGGAAGATGATTGTAGTGTTTTTTGTAGCTTCCCTCTTATAAGGAAACCCAAGGCTATGAATAAATATTTAGGCTGAATGAATTTTAAAAAAAGGAGGAAATTGGGGCGCCTGGGTGGCTCAGTGGGTTAAGCCGCTGCCTTCGGCTCAGGTCATGATCCCAGGTCCTGGGTTCAAGCCCCACATCGGGCTTTCTGCTCAGCGGGGAGCTTGCTTCCTCCTCTCTCTCTGCCTGCCTCTCTGCCTACTTGTGATTTCTCTCTGTCAAATAAATAAATAAAATCTTAAAAAAAAAATAAAAAATTTAAAAAAAAGGAGGAAATTGCTCTTTGGAGAGGAACATTAATTCTTTCAACTTTCTTATGTGTCATTTAACAAATTACCCATTCCAAGGCACTAAATGGCTCTCAGCGGCCAGGCTGACTTAACAGCCATACAAACAACAACATTTTATTTATAGTTTACTAATGACATTTAATCATCTTGCCAATCCTTTATAATTGTGAGAACAATAAGCAGACAAAGCCAACTCTGCAAACAGAAAAACTAAGAGCCAGCCCACCCACAAGTCTCACAGGCCAACCTACAGTAATTCACCTCTCCTCCCTGAGATAAAATCCCATATAGTCATTTAAAGAATATGTATTCTTTGTGCCCCATCTAGCTTCTCCAGGTCAGTGGGCAATACATACATACTGAGAGGGTTGGATTGACTTTAGCTTTCTTCTTTTCAGACACTAACTGATAGGAGAACTTGACCCTAAAGAATGGAATACGGTATAACTAGAAAAGAGCTAATGTTACTCAATACCTCCTAAAACTCTCACACTTTTTTCTGTGTGATCTTAATGATTACAACAACCAAGTGAGAAATAAATTAGATTATGTCAAGAAAATGTAGGCTCTGAAAGGTTAAGTGTAATTTGCCTAAAGACACATAGTTAATACAGGGGACAACTGCATTTAACCTATCTTTTGAACAAGGTTGAGACTTATTTGCTTCCAATCTACATATGAATTACCAAGAGAATACAGATAAACAATATGATGCAATTTTGGCTTCAGCAATGAAAAGTACAGTGCTTCTGTCAAGGAAGCACAATTTTCAGATCATGGGCGATTTCACCGTCACCCTGAGACTCAACAGGTCCGATGATTCAGGGTGGAAAATACAATGCCAATAGGCATTACACAAAAGCTGTCCCAAACACTTGAATTACTCTGTTTTAAAAACATACTTTTTTTTAAAAGGCACAAGTTTGTTCTTCATGACTACAGAAGACAAACTAGAAAAACAATGACCTTCCTTACAATCCCTTGGAAGATCAACGGATTGCAAATAAATATGCCAGGTTACAATTTAGGTATGAATCGTTGAGGACCTAGAACAATGATCATTTTGAGTCTACAACATAGCAGAGGGATACATTTAAAAGAGATGCCATCAAAAAGAGATGACAGAGCAGAGGGCAGCCAGTCATGGAGGAGACTAATACCTTTGAGTCCAAGAATACCTGCCCGGAAGCAGAATCACCAGCCACCCCAACAGCCACGTGTACTCTGCAGAGAACGTGCAGCTGTGTGTCTGACACGAGCAGTGGACCAGAACTATAGTCCCACATGCAGTGGCAACCAGACCTTGGATTTAACACGGAGAGCTGGGAACCCCCAGTGCAGCACCTTGCCCTTGGCGTTCCCTATTCCCAGGATGCTTATGTTCTAGCTGCGGGACAGCTCACAGTTCTGCTTCATTCAGGCCTCTGCTTTAATGCACACCTTTCCTTGAGCACCCTCTCCATTATATACTCTCCATGTATTTGCATGATTTTTATAGTACATGGAATTTACTTGTGACATTATAAAAAATATTTTCTTGTCTCCCTCCCCAAAATGTTAGTTCCATAGTACATCATTAGTTTCAGATGTAGTGTTCAATATTTATCAGTCGCATATATAACACCCAGTAATCATCACATCAAGTGCCCTCCTTAATGCCCAACACCCAGTTACCACACCTTCGCACCCACCTCCCTTTGTTCCCTATATTTAAGAGTCTCTCATGTTTTTTCTCCCTCTCTGATGACAAGAGGCAGAAAAATTAGTTTGTTCAATGATGTATCTATCCCTCATGCTTAGACCAGTGCCTGGCATCTGATAGACCCTCTTGCAAGAAATGGATGTAAAATGGATGAATTTTTCTTCAAGAGTAGCTTCCTTCTCCTCATGATAAATATTTTCCTAACAGCACCTCTTGATGCAAAAATTACTAGGATAGGTAACCATTTCTGTTGCATATCCTATTTTAATGCAACGTCTCAGCCTTGAAAATGAAAGCTTCCACTGGCAAACAATGCCAAATCTAACCTTCAGTTTTTCAGTACTATACCAAGAGATCGCTATTAACTCGTTGCTGACCTTTCAATAAAATCAATATATAAATTATGTCATATTATAATGTTGTAGACTGAACAAAATACTACCCATATTTCCATTTTCCAGATACATGGAATTAAAGAAATATCAATGCCAGCCATTTCAAATGTCAAATTTTAATTCTAAAACTTGAATAATCAAATGAAAGTTTTAAAAAAGTCATTGTTCATTAAACTGCTTAAATTTCGGGAACCCTAGATTAACTAAGAAGATGTCATTCACCAATTTAAAAATCAAGTAAGTTAAGGGGCCCCTGTGTGGCTCAGTCAGTCAAGCATCTGCCTTCGGCTCAGATCATGACTCCAGGGTCCTGGGATTGAGCCCCATGTTTGGCTCCCTGCTCAGCCGGGAGTCTGCTTCTTCCTCTGTCCCTCCCCCATTCCTGCACACACTGTCTCTGTCTTTCTCTTTCTCTGAAATAAATAAAACCTCAAAAAAAAATCCAGTAAGTAAATATTTACTTGCATATATCCCCCCAAGAGGTAAAGAATAAATAACTGTTGTCCACTGTACATCTTTTCTCCCCCAAGTGTTCATCAACAGTTTCATCCCTGAAAAATACAACAGGTCAGAGAAAGAGTTGCTCACAGTTTATTAAGTGAAAGGAACCCAGAGGTGGGCTTTCACTTTGGACCTATCTCTTCAGTCACTCCTTCCCCAAGGAGTCACTCTGTTCCCATTTTCACGAGCTAGTTGAAGTTGCTACCCACAAACACCTGCCTGAAGATGCTTTCTTACTCTTCTCCGATTGCCCAATTTGGTAAAGTATGTGCTAAGCTTGGTTGTTAAGCAGCCACAGAAACCTTGAGAACAAGTCCAGAGTCTGACATGCCTCATCACAAGCCATCACCCAGGCTGAGTGCCATATGTCTCTACTAGATTATTACCATGGTTCCCTGACTGGTTTCCCTACCTCCACCCATGCCCCTTTCATTATATAACAGAAGTCAGATCATGTCACAGTGCTCCTCAAAACCCTGCAAATCTTCCCAGGTACTCAGTGAAAGCTCTACTGTTCACAGTGACAGGAAGGTTTCCCGCATTACCCACTCTGCCTTACTTCACAGACTTCTTTTCCGGTTAGGAAAAGCAAAAAAAAAAAAAAAAAAAAAAAGCAGCAAAAATAGTGAACAATGCTCACAGCCAAGTACTGGAGAGTGGGCAATGCTCAGAGACCAAGTAGGTGCTTGGTAGTGAGCCATTAATCACAAGGAAGTCACCCTCATCTTAGATGGTTCTGCAGGAAGACAGTAATCCCAAAACAGCCGGCACTAAAGTAGCCCAGAAACCCACAGGGGAGTTCTCCAGCTTGCTCAAACTTCCTGGCTTGAGGAAGAGGCAGCAGCGACAGTCTAGGTGCACGAAGCTGACCTTCCCTTACTCGTTCACTCCTTCTCCACAAGGTACAATAAAAAAAAATTAGGGGCGCCTGGGTGGCTCAGTGGGTTAAGCCGCTGCCTTCGGCTCAGGTCATGATCCCAGGTCCTGGGTTCGAGCCCCACATCGGGCTTTCTGCTCAGCGGGAAGCCTGCTTCCTCCTCTCTCTCTCTGCCTGCCTCTCTGCCTACTTGTGATTTCTCTCTGTCAGATAAATAAATAAAATCTTTAAAAAAAAAATTAAAAAAAAATTTAAGCCCACATCACAAATGGGCGGTCATGAGCTGAACCCATCTGAGGGATGTGTTTTGTTTGGCTTATAGAATTTAAAAGAAATACTTTTTTTTTCAATTTGCCAATCTTCAGAGAGAGATTTCACATAAAATCTACATTTCTGGCTCCCCTTAAACATTTCAGAGACTTGGCAATGCCAGGCCAGTAGGTCCAGTGGAGACAAGGAGGTGAACTCTCTTTCAAGTAGGGTGTACACTCTCAAATTTGCTACAATTCCCCCACACCCTGGCCTGTCACCCATCCCCCCACACTCATTTGCATGAGCTGCTGGGCACTGGTAGCTTTGTGAGTGCCTGGGACACTGGAAGGCCATCAAGAACATCAAGCCAGATGCATCAAATCAAAGTAGCAACCAATATGTCTATGAACCAAAACTGAAAACATAACAGCAAAGAACCAAACTGTTGAGTAGAAAAGCTCTAAACTGGCTGTGCAAATATATGGGTTTCCCTCCCAAGGTGGCTACTGTGTGAAATTAGGAAGCTACTTAGTCTTCTCTAAATTTCACTGTCCTCAATAACAAGTTGAGAGGTTGATACCAGCGTCATAGTATAGGTCATAGAATATAATTTCTGTTATTTTAATTTGATGATGATACTGAATTACTCTAAATATAGCTGACATGGGAATAAATCAAAGAGTTCTATTATAGGTATTTTAAAGTTCTCAGAAAAATATTCTAATCCATCATCCTGCTGATGATTCACATCATTCCCCTCACTTAGGCAATTCAAAATGCATGCAGTTAAGCGCTGGGGCCACAGTTTAAAATTCTTTGCTGGTAAAGGAAAGAAAAACTAAAGGAAAAAAATTAAGAATGAATATGATTTTGCGTCTCATTACAGTTAGATTAACTGTGGTTTGGGTCATGGATTCTGGTTTTCTAAAGGCTAATGGGAATCAGAAGTTTAACTGAGGTTTTAGATAAGGTGTGGATCATTCACTGTATATTTTTGTTTACTTTTTAAATTTTTATTTAATTTCATTCAATTTAAATAGAGTGTATTATTAGTTTCAGAGGTAGAATTCAGTAATTCATCAGTTGCATATAACACTCAGTCCTCATTACATCCTGTGCCCTCCTTAGAATTTATTTTTTTTTAAAGATTTATTTATTTGACAGAAAGAAATCACAAGTAGGCAGAAAGGCAGGCAGAGAGAGAGGAGGAAGCAGGCTTCCTGCTGAGCAGAGAATCCGATGTGGGGCTCAATCCCAGGACCCTGGGATCATGACCTGAGCTGAAGACAGAGGCTTTAACCCACTGAGCCACCCAGGCACCCCCCTCCTTAGAATTTATTGACAGATGAAAGAATAAAAAAGATGTGGTGTATATATATATATACACACACACACACACAATGGAATATTACTCAGCCATCATTCACTGTATATTTTATCTAGAATTTCATTAAGCATGTCTAGATCTGTGAGCACCCATAAAATTTCTGCACCCAAATGAGTTTTCAATAAAGATTCCTAAAGGGACTAGAGCCCATTAAGCCTTTTCATCCTGGAACCACTTGTAGGATCTGGGAGAGGAGATGATACTGATTAACACTTCCTATCAAACTCCCTTAATAAACCGAATTATTTCTAACCCTGAAAAACACATTCCTCCAAGTGTATTTGAAGGAAAACCAATTTGGGGCACCTGAGAGTCTCAGTTGGTTATGATCCAGCTCTTGATTACAGCTCGGGTTGTGATCTCAGCATTGTGAGATCAAGCTCCATGTCAGCTCTGTGCTGGGCGTGGAGCCTGCATAACATTCTCTCTCCCTCTCCTTCTGCCCCTCCCTGCTCATTCTGTCTCTAAATAAATAAATAAATAAATAAATAAATAAATAAATAAATCTTAAATGAAAGAAGATTCATTTTGCACTAAATTTAAACATTTTATGTAAATAGAGAGTCCTCTGCAAAGCAGTTGAGGAAATGTTAGGTTACATTAAGTTCTAAAGTGTTCTTTGTTGTAGGACTTCTCATCATCTTTCATACATAGTGACTCTCTGAAAGAAGGGTCAAGTAGGAAGTGTTTCCCAGACTTATTTGACCACAGAGCCTTTCCTCAGGACTTCCTCTTGGGACTCTTTTAAGAACAAACTGTGAATAATCAGTGGTATTGGAAATGCACACATGATCTCAAATAAAAGCAATGGCCCGTGAAGAAACAGAGTGTTTCCTTATACTGGACTATTAAGCACATTCATAGTTCATAAAATTTAATGGGAGGTCCCTAATGATTTACTTTTAAGTCAGCCATAGTCTTTTAGGAAACCAAAACATGACCAAATGGCACCAACTACTCTGTCAAGCTTAATGTCCACATTTTTTTTTTTAGATTTTATTTATTTATTTGACAGACAGAGATCACAAGCAGGCAGAGAGGCAGGCAGAGAGAGAGGAGGAAGCAGGCTCCCTGCTGAGCAGAGAGCCCGATGCGGGGCTCGATCCCAGGACCCTGAGATCATGACCTGAGCCGAAGGCAGCAGCTCAACCCACTGAGCCACCCAGGCGTCCCTAATGTCCACATTTTTAAGTCTCGCCCCAAACTTGGAAATGAACTGCCTCCCCCCAGCAGGGGCTCAAAGTCTCCTTCAGTAAATTAAAATGCTTCCTGGCCTACCAGGAATTTCTCTGAGCTGAAAGGATATATTCTTTCCAGGATACTAGGTCAGAGATGTTACAAAAGCAATCCAAGAATCATCAACACTGTCTGAGACTCTGGACCAAAGGAAGAGCCAATGCTGAACAACATCACTTAGAAGGGACAGTTGTTCTTTACTGGTGGGAGGAGGGTACAAAGAGGAAGGAGTGTTAATAGCCTCCATTCCAGAGACTAAAGGGGATGGTCCAAATCCTATGACCACTAACCACAGGATGTGCACGTACACTCCTGACGCCCATTTCCACGTGAACTGCTAGCTATGGGGACTATATTGAAACCACTAACTCTCTGTTCATCAATAAATCATCTAATGCATACATGCACATTCTTTCCAAAAATGGGCAGCTAACAGATTATGGGACTCACTGTAATTTCTCTGCAAGACACTCATTTGATCAGTATGTGACGAAATTGATGACTCTTAATTTTATGTGTGCATCCTTTCCCATATCCATACACTTCTCGTACCTGGACTGCTGAGCACTAAAATGATTCATAACACAATAAAACTGGAGAGAAACAAAGCCTTCAATTAACAACTCACTGAGAGAAATTCCTAGCTAAAACCACTGTAAGGTATATTATTGTTTCATAGTACATAAAGCATATTCCTGATATTATACCCAATAGAGCATCGAAAGCAGGACTAGGCACAGAGTAATTACTCGGAAAACATAACTGATTAGTAAATGTAGAGAAGAAAAAGCTAAGCATGCATGTAGAATAAATAAAAGGATAAATGTCTGGAGGTTTGGGGGTTTTTTTTGTTTTTGTTTCTTTTTTTACAAAGGCCTATATCTGCTTTACTGAAAAACATTTCTTTCCTCTGGATTTTTTTAAGATTTTATTTATTTGACAGACAGAGGTCACAAGCAGGCAGAGAGGCAGGCAGAGAGAGAGGGAGAAGTAGGCTCCCCGCTGTGCAGAGAGCCCAAGGCGGGGCTCTATCCTAGGACCCCAGGACCGTGACCTAGGCTGAAGGCAGAGGCTTAACCCACCGAGCCACCCAGGCACCCCCTTTCCTCTGGATTTAAGAAATGTTAAGTTTGCATCAAACAATTCTAATGAAAACTGGAAATTTATTTAAATGTCTTTGACACAAATTTTTTAATTCATATTTCTTGATGTCTTGTATGTTCCTGTTTTTTCACCCCAGCCCTTTTTGCTTCTTGGCCCTTAGTTTTAGTAGTGTTATTACCCTTCTGATTAAAAGAAGTAATTCACAGGGCACTGGGTGGCTCAGTTGGTTAAGTGTCTGCCTTCATCTCAAGTCATGATCTCAGCATCTGGGGATTGAGCCCTGCATCGGGCTCCCTCCTCAGGGGAGAGTCAGCTTCTCCCTCTGCTCCTCCTCCCTGCTCATGCTCTTATTCACTCTCTATTCTCTCAAATAAACAAAATCTTTTTAAAAAATAAAATGAAAATGAAAAATAAAAATGAAAATAAAAAAATAAAATAAATGAAAATGAAAAATAAAAAAAATGAAAATGAAAAGAAAAATAAAAATAAAAAAATAAAAATAAAAAATTTATGCTCAGCACAAAAAACAAATCAGAAAATATGAAAAACTATAAAGAGAAAATAAAGGTCAATGCTAATCCCACAATCCAGAATTAACCACTGCTAACATTTTAGTAACTTCCCTTCAAACTTTTTTTATTTGTATATTCAAAATGAGACATACTACACACACTTAAAGTTTTTTGTTTTGTTCTTTTGACCAAGTACTGTGAAATGAGCCTGTGACTACCAACTGATCATCCTTCAACAAGGGTGAGAATGTTCTTATTTTCAGTTATAGGTTTATCCTATCAATCCACCAAGGTATCTATTGTTCGAATTAAAAAAAAACAAAAAACTGGAAGTGTCAATGGGAGTCTAGTTAGATAAACTGTAAACCCCCATACAAAAGAATCATAGATACCTATTAAAAAGACTGGTTCTACTAAGAGCTTTCTCAGTATTTAATAAAAATTTCATCTTTTGTTAAGTTGAGCTGAGAGCCAGGAGTTATTGTGAGTGATTTGTCCCTTTGAAGAAATCTTTTCTTCATGGATTCATGACAAAACAACTTACCAAGTAGTATGTACTTCTAGAAAGAGGTCTTGGTAATTATTTTTAGTGTTTCATCTTTATACACTTCATTGGATATTATTTTAAATTTTTTTTTAAAGCACTGGTAAAAATAAGGAAATACAAATTAAAACCACATTGAGATATCACCTCACACTGTCAGAATGGCTAAAATCAAAAACACAGAACCAATAAGGGTTGGCAAGGATGTGGAGAAAAAGGAACCCTCGTGCACTGTTGGTGGGAATGCAAACTGGTGCAGACACTCTGGAAAACAACATGGCACTTCCTCAAAAAATTGAAAATAGAACTACCATATGACTCAGTAATTACACTGCCAGGCATTTACCCATAGAATATGAAAACACTAATTTGAAAGGCTACAGCAGCATTATTTATAATAGCCAAATTAGGGAAGCAGCCCAAGTGTCCACCAAGAGATGAATGAACAAAGATGTGGTATATATACACAATTCAATATTATGATCCATAAAAATGAATAAAACCTTGCCATTTGCAACAGTATGGGTGCAGTTATATAATGCTAAGCAAAACAAGTCCATCAGAGAAGGACAAATCCCATATGATTCACTCATTTGTGGAATTTAAGAAATAAACAAATGAACCAAGGGGGAGAAAGAGATAAACCAAAAAACAGTCTCTTAACTGCAGAGAACAAACTGGTGGTCACCAGAGGGGAGGTGGTGGGGGGATAAAATAGATGCTGGGGATTAAGCATACAATATCATGATGAGCACTGAGTCATCAATGAAGCTGTCGAATCATAACACTGAACACCTGAAACTAATATAATTCTAATATAGTATGTTAACTCTACTGGACTTAAAATCAAAAATAAATAAAAAGAGCTACAGAACAATAAAAGCACTGGTAAAAGTAAGTCAGGAAAGTTTTAATTAGGACAAAGTGTAAGTCAAGAACTCTAAAGGGTCTGACATTTTACACTACAAGCCAGTAACTGAACGTGGAAGAGTTTCATAAAGACACAAGACTCCTGGGTCAGAGAGAAGAATACTATTCTCCTGGAAGAAGCAAGAGCCAGAGTGTCAGCATTTCCTTATACCGGTTCCCCAATCCCCAACTGCCACAAAGTATGGTAAAGAGAGCTAGATGAGAGAAACACAGACTGTGTTGTATTCCAAGACAAAAACTTGGAGCTTTAAGATTCTGAAACTTTTACAACGAGCTTGTCTGTTCTTTACTCTCAAAGGAAGAGATTTCTGTTTTCCAAGGCTGTTCATTATGCAAACATACTCAAAAAGACAGTCTGGAGTCAAAGTAGTCTGTGTTTCTGCTCTCAAAACGTGCAGAACTTCAAGAGACTCACAGAGAACCTGTTCCCAGCAGAATACACACCACTCTTTCTAGTGGTTGCCTGTTCAATTCTCTGTGTTTTATGATACATTTAACCAATGTCTTTTTTTTAATATTTTATTTATTTATTCGACAGAGAGAGAGATCACAAGTAGACAGAGAGGCAGGCAGAGAGAGAGAGAGAGAGGGAAGCAGGCTCTCTGCTGAGCAGAGAGCCCAATGCGGGACTCGATCCCAGGACCCTGAGATCATGACCTGAGCCGAAGGCAGCGGCTTAACCCACTGAGCCACCCAGGCGCCCCCATTTAACCAATGTCTTAAGAGGAACTTCGGTTGTTTCAAAAGCCATCATTAACACTCTCAGACTTGTCTCCTTTTTTTTTTTTAGTTTAATCTCGAAATGGGATTGTGGAGTAGACTATCAAGGAACTTTTAGAAAAAAGATTTTCTTACATGCACCTCACACCGCCATCTAGGAAGCTGACAGGCATTGCGTGCGTCCTGCTCACCATCCAAATGTTTGGTTCTCGCCACCTTCACGAACATGGGGGATTTTCAATCTTTTCTCTTCCTATCTAACAGTCCAAGTGACATCTACTTTGTTTTCATTTTCATTTGTTGATTACTAATAAAACTGATTATTTTTCTTATGTTCATTAACCATGTATCTTTCTTCTTTACATATCAAATAACGTCATCCATCAAGTCATGGCTTTTTTTTTTTTAAGATTTTATTTATTTATTTGACAGACAGAGATCACAAGTAGGCAGAGAGGCAGGCAGAGAGAGAGAGGAGGAAGCAGGCTCTCTGCAGAGCAGAGAGCCCGATATGGCGCTCGATCCCAGGACCCTGGGATCATGACCTGTGCTGAAGGCAGAGGCTTAACCCACTGAGCCACCCAGGCGCCCCAAGGCATGGCTTTTTAATAGAGCATTCATCTCTGTTTTATTGATTGGTAGTGACTATGTGTATATTAAGACTATTAACCATTTCTCTGTTAGAGGCTACCTCTTCTCATGGTATAGTCCATCGAGACTTTTTATACAAAAGAATAAATGCAGTTCAGTATACACCCAGACATTTTCCCTATTCTTAAGGACAACCTCCTAGCTTCCAGATTACCAGTCTACCTCTGAAGGGAAAGCTATTATAATTACACATCTATAACGGGACTATAAACCCCTTTCTTCATTTGGGCATCTCTGACTTAATATGCTATCAAAAGTCTGTGCTAAATAGCTTAAAACTCATCCAGTTGCAAATGTGAGTTTTCACTAAGTCCTTCTTTCTTTTTTCCTGCCAAATTTCATAGGATTAAGTTTGAAACTAATTATAAAAGCAATGTGGAACACTAAGAAACAAGACTAAAAAGGCTCTAATAGAAGGATTTGATCCAAGCTTGTTTTAATAGAAATGTCTCATCTTCTCAGTGTTAGAATGAAAGTCATTATCCACTAACATCCCTATTTCCTAGGCCAAGTAAATACAAAAGGTTCTATCTGCATATGAAACACATGTGCTTTGCTAGGAATATTATAAAATTTAAGGAAGTTATATAATTTGTTAATTTTGCTAGTGGTCTCCCCATCTGGAGAGGACTTTTAATTACCTATGAAAACCTTGTTGCATCAGAAACAAATCATTTCTTATAAATCATAGCCAGAAATTACAGGAATATAAAAGGAAAAATATATTGAAATTTAAAGTAATTTTTTAAAGTGATGACAACATTAAAATGAAGTCCTTCCACTCTATAACCAAGTACCTTTTCCCCTAAGAAAAAAATGCTCTCAGGTAGCTACCATCAAACAATTTACCAGCATAAAATCTGACAGGGGCTTTTCTGTGATGTAAAAGAGATGTTAAATCAGAATTTAGTAGTGACTGTCCAATCTCAAAATTCTCAAGGAAATCTTTTCACTGCTTTCAGGTAGTTGATGTACATATTTAAATATAATTTTAAAAAAAAAACAATTTCAAGGTCAGAATAAATACCAAAATAACGTAAGAAACCCTAGTTCCTCCTGTGCTGTACTTGTGGTGGGGAAATCAAAGTCGAACTCAAACCCCTTACGGGTTGAGGTGCTCCAAGCTCCTAGGGGGCAAAGAGCACCTTCAGAGCTAAGGAGACCCATCAGAGACACAATCTAGGCTGTGTCCAAAGAATTCAGCATTTCTGATGGCACCAAAGGGTGAAAGGGATTTTCACAGCCAGATGTTGTCAGTATTTTCCATTCTCCACAGAGAGAAGACTGTGAGTAGCTGTTATTTGAAATGTTTTTCTTCTTGACATTGTATAATTTCTTGGGGCCCAGAGAGAACTACATATCCGTATGTTATGTATTATATTGTATGGGTATGTATAAAAATATCTATATTCATACACATATATATTCATACACTTATATATACAAAGATATATGTACACATAACTTTAATCCAACAACACACAAGCTTTTAGTTTCTCTATCTTCTTCATGCCCAAACTGAAACTTGAAAGAATAAACATGAGCATTTATTTATCTCTCCCAACGACCCCCATTACATTCTGAGACTCAGGCGACTGGCGACCTAATTCATATCACACCCCAAGGGAAAAGTAAGTGGGCTTTCACTCTAAGGAAGTTCCAAGACTTCCTTTTCCTTTGCCTCTCTCTTGGCACCTGAGTTTAACTAGTTTCTGGAGCACAAGGAGGGACTATTTGATCTTCTTATATACCCCAAAGTGGTCACAGAGGCCAGCACAGAGGATAGTATCTAGAAGAAGAAGAAGAAGAAGAAGAAGAAGAAGAAGAAGAAGAAGAAGAAGAAGAAGAAGAAGAAGAAGAAGAAGAAGAAGAAGAAGGAGAAGAAAGAAGAAGAAGAAGAAGAAGAAGAAGAAGAAGAAGAAGAAGAAGAAGAAGAAGAAGAAGAAGAAGAAGAAGAGGAGGAGGAAGAAAGAGGAAAGAAGAAAGAAGAAAGAAGAGTGGCACCTGGGTACCTGAGTTGACTAAGTATCTGCCCTCAGTTTAGGTCATGATCTCCAGGTCCTGGGATCAAGTCCTGCATCCAGCTCCCAGCTCAGCAGGGCACCTGCTTCTGTCTCTCCCTCTGCTTCCTACCCCTACTCATAAGAATTTTTAAAAGAAGAGATGGTGGGGCGGGGGTACCAGGGTGTCTCAGTCTGTTAAGCATTGGACTCTTGATTTCTGCTCAGGTCATGACCTGAGGGTTGGAAGAGTGAGCCCAGTATCAGGCTCCCTGCACAGCAGGGAGTCTGCTTGAGATTCTCTCTTTCCCTCTCCCTTTACCCGCCCTCCCCACTGGTGTACTCTCCCTAAAATAAACAAATTTTTTTAAAAAGAAATTAAAAATGAAATAAAATAAAGAGACATTCTTCTATTTGTACACCCCATAGTAAGTACAGCTAAAATCCTGAACCACAAGGCCCAATTAGTGAGTGAAGGTCTTCATAACCCTCAATAACTGAGTATATAAATTGGAACAACAGGCTTACTTTACCCCTTGGATTCACAGAATCATGGGATCTGAGCCCTGGGTAGTGTCAGGAAAGCTCACTTGATCCAACAAAATGACCATTTCCTGATGAGATTATGAGAAAGCAAACCTTATTGATATTCTCTGTCCAGTAATGCATTCCTCTGTGTCTAGATACACATAGCAAAAGCATGGCATGGTTGGTCTTCTTTGATTGTTGGTAATTGGCTTAAAATCAACCATGCAGCCTTACATCACACTTTGAGACAAGAACAGAACTATGTGGTCAAGAATAATGAGAGTAAGCATGTTAGGTAAAAAGTATGCTAGAATTAGAGCCAGATACGTACCTCTGCGTGGCTCGGTCAGTTACACATCCAACTCTTGATTTTAGCTCAGATCATGATCTCAGGGTCATGGGATCGAGCCCAGCATCAGGCGCCATCCTTATCCCTCCCCCTCTACTCCTCCTCCCACATTTGCATGCTCTCTTTCTCTGTCTCAAATAAATAAATTAAATAAATAAATATGCAAAATCTTAAAAAAGAATTGGTGCCAGATGATGTTTGGAAAGATCTAAGGGCCAGGGCAAGATTTGGAAATGTGATTAATTAAAGCCACTTGGTTTTTCACTCTCAAATTTTCTTTACAGTCAAAACTGTATCATTCATCCAGTTAGAAAGAAGATGTAAAGTATGAACTTCATTTTTGTCAGCTGCAGGAACAGATGCTGATAAGAAAATATCTCTCCTGGGTCATTGTACTTATGATCCCCTGACTCATGCTAGCTCTCCTGAGAAGTGCATATGAGCATGTGGTCTATAAACACTGACCCCACAGGGACACGAGAAAGTGTTTATCTTTAGCAGAAGGAGATTTGCTGCCAGGCTATTGAGTCTGAAGTTTCAAGGTCCTCACTGGTGTTGACCCCACCAAGGCCCTGGAAGGTAGGCTGGCAATGTCACATGACTCTATGTTTCTGTAAAACTGGCAAAAGCAAAATATTTATTTTTTTTAAGATTTTATTTATTTATTTGACCGAGAAAGCTCACAAGTAGACGGAGAGGCAGGCAGAGAGAGAGGGAAGCAGGCTCCCTGCTGAGCAGAGAGCCCGATGCGGGACTCGATCCCAGGACCCTGAGATCATGACCTGAGCCGAAGGCAGCGGCTTAACCCACTGAGCCACCCAGGCGCCCAAAAGCAAAATATTTTAATTGCACAGGTTGATGAGGACCACTAATCCTCTCCACTCCCCTGTCTTCCTCATGCAGATGCTAGAGTAGAAAGAAACAGCAATCTTAACCAACCCATTGCAGGAGAGCAGTGTTGAAGTGGCTCCAGTTATTTTGGGATCCAGCTAAGAGAGGAAGTGGAGTTGGAAACACAGTTAGTTTAAATTTAACGGGATAGAGTTATGCAGTTCACAGCCACTTCCACACATAGTTAAATGACTGCTAGCTGGCACAGTGTAGGAATAGCTTCTAGGGAAAATATTCCTTCTGCCACCCTGCTGACTCCCCCAGTAACGAGCACGAAGATGCGGGACCAGAGGTTGGATTACTATCTGAATGGGTCCTGGAGCACACAGTGCTAGAAGTATGTGGGTAATGAAGGAGAAATAAAGACTGCAAGAAGCTGAAGGCTGGAGGAAATTTCCAATTATAGAATCCAAAAAATCATAAAACAGAAGACTGGGTTCTCGTAGCTAAAAGAAATTTTGACACCCAGTCCAAAGGAATTTTGTTCTTCTTAGGAATATATTCAATAAGGCAATTAGTGAAATTATAACATCCTTTTTTTTTTCCGTGTTTTGTTGGGAAACATATTACATAGAAGCTGTACTAAGCCTGTGTTGACAGAGTAGGAATTATAATAACATATTAAATAGCAAGTGTGCTTATAATAGTTCATATATGAAACTTTAGTTTCCCACATTTGACAGTAATACTAAAAATGTATATTATCAATGAGCTGTGAAGCTAAAAAAACTTCTCTTAATCACCAGTAGCAGAAAAACTTTTAAGCAACATGCTAGAAAAATAAACAAATGATCTGTCCTCGTTGTAGAAATGGTATCACAAAATTAATGCCCCATGAAGAAGGTATCAAAGGGTACACAGCCTCAAGATGTTGAAAATAATAATATTGGTAATACTGATTAACAGGTAACATATTTTTTAAATCTAACCTATTTTTCTGATTTTTCTATGTTTATGCTACTTATAAGGTTTTTTGTAACAGTACTTTGATACCATTTCTTTTTATGTTTTAAGTAAAACTTGACTTTTGTACTTTAATTTGTATTTTCAAGTTTGAAATACTTTTAATTTTAATTGCACAGGTTGATGACTACCGCTATTCCTCTCCACTTGACCAAGTACTGACCAAGCAATATTCCTGAAATTATAAAGTCTTGGGGCTCAAAAAATCTCAGATCCTCCCCAACAAGATCCTCCCTAGAAGAATCAGGAGTTCTGAAAGGCCAAGAGCCTTGAAGAAGGGAGAAACGTCAAGAGATCATCGTGCGTGTCCCCTACAAGCTAAGGGGTGCTCCTTGGGATCAGTCTGGCCATCTTTATATTCTGCGTAGTGTGAGGGAATAAACGTACCAGAAGAGGCTGGATGAACAGGTGGGACCAAAGCAGGGAGCAAACAAGGGATCAGGTACAAAACAAAATTCCTCTATAACTCCAAAGGGGGAAAGAAACATTCAGGGAACCAAGTACTCAGGAGGGAAGGCCAGCTGGCTCTTTGATCCACAGCTAAGATAACAGCAACTATCCCTCAGGCCTGGGGAATGAGACAGATGTGATGATCCTGTTACTGAGGGGGGTTGGAGTGGGGGAATTTATAGTAGCCACAGTTTGGGGTATCTGCCCCATGTGAAACCCTTCTCTAAGAAACACTCCTATCGTCTGTGAGACACCATTGTACTCTGCTAAGAAATTCCCCTTTTGAGATGAAAGTCTTACTCTCAGACACTCACGGGAAGACACAGTGTCCTGCCCTCAGACATGCCTCGCTTTTCCCCATCTGGAGCCTTTCTGGCTCAAACTCTTCATTTAGGAAACAGTCTTCTTGACTTCCCCCACGTTATCAGTTTCCTACAGCTGTTGTAAAAAGTCAGCAGAAACTCAGTAGCTTAAAACAACAGCAATATATTCCCTCACAGATCTGAATGCCAGAAATTCCAAAGTGAGGTGTTGGCAGGATGCTCTCTAAAGGCTTGGCAGAGGTGGGCAAGGGCGGACGGGGGGGGGGGGGGGGGGGGGGGGGAGATTCTCCTTTGCCTCTTCCAGCCCCTGGGGGCTCCAGGCATTACTTCACTCATAGCCCCCAACACAAAATCTACTCCATTGTCACACAGCATTCTGCGTGCTCTCTGACAAAGACACTTCTCCTTGTGCTGACTGTCCACCAG
This sequence comes from Lutra lutra, assembly GCF_902655055.1. NCBI lineage: Eukaryota > Metazoa > Chordata > Mammalia > Carnivora > Mustelidae > Lutra > Lutra lutra. The sequence continues at coordinate 93,098,732 of NC_062282.1, read as the reverse complement.
TCATCGAGGATGATTTCATTGCATGATCCTTTCTTACTGCAACTGCAAGGGTCCATTCTCCAATGAGATCGTATTATTCACAGGTCCTGCAAATTAGGACATAGACGTATCTTTTGAGGAGCCACCATTCAACCCACTACACACATGCAGGCACTTAGCATCACAAAGAAACCTGACACTTGACTCTGCTCCTGGTCATTCATCTAACTCCCATCTCTAAAACAGCACTGTCCAACAGAACTTTCTACCAAAATGGAAATGTTCTATATCTGTGCTATCCTATGTGGTAACCACATGTAGCTATTGAGAAATTCAAACATAAAATGAAACTAAATGACCAAATTTTTAAAACTGTATTTAATCTTAAATAACCTAGATACAAACAGCTGCATGTGTTATTGGCTGCCATGCTGGACAGTCACAGCTCTAAATTTTTTTGTAGGCCTTGCTATTTATTTTTCCAACTTTACCAAGTTGTGATAGATTAAAAATTATATATATATTTAAGATATACAATGTGATTTGATACATGTGGACATTGTGAAATGCTTACCACAATCAAGTAATGAATACATCCATCACCTCACACAGCTGCATGTGTGCGTGGGTGTGGGTGTATGTGTGGTGAGAACACTTAAGAGCTACTCTCAGCAAATTTCAAGTATACAACACAGTTTTATTAACTACAGTCACCCTGATGTACATTCGATCCCTGGAACTTCTTCATCTTATAACTGAAAGTTTGTACCCTTTGACCACCATCTCCCTATCCTCCATCCACCCTATCCCTTGCCCCAGAAAACCATAATTCTACTCTCTACAGTAAGTTCAACTTTTTTTAATTTTTTTTATTTTTTATAAACATATATTTTTTATACCCAGGGGTACAGGTCTTGTGAATTACCAGGTTTAAACACTTCACAGCACTCATCTTAGCACATACCCTCCCCAATGTTCATAACCGCACCCCACTTCTCCCAAACCCCTCCCCCCAGCCATCCTCAGTATGTTTTGTGAGATTACGAGTCACTTATGGTTTGTCTCCCTCCCAATCCCATCTTGTTTCCTTTATTCTTCTCCTACTCACTTAACCCCCCATGTTGCATCTCCACTTCTTCATATCAGGGAGATCATATGATAGTTGTTTTTCTCCAATTGACTTATTTCGCTAAGCATGATACCCTCTAGTTCCATCCAAGTCGTCGCAAATGGCAAGATTTCATTTCTTTTGAAGGCTGCATAGTATTCTATTGTATATATATACCACCTCTTCTTTATCCATTGATCTGTTGATGGACATCTAGGTTCTTTCCATAGTTTAGCTAATTGTGGACATTGTTGCAATAAACATGGTACATGTGCCCCAGTGGATCACTACATTTGTATCTTTAGGGTAAATACTCAGTCGAGCGATTGCTAGGTCATAGGGTAGCTCTATTTTCAACATTTTGAGGAACCTCCATGTTGTTTTCCAGAGTGGTTGCACCAGCTTGCATTCCCACCAACAGTGTAGGAGGGTTCCCCTTTCTCCACATCCTCACCAGCATCTGTCATTTCCGGACTTGTTCATTTTAGCCATTCTGACTGGTGGGAGGTGATATCTCATTGCGGCTTTGATTTGTATTTCCCTGATGCCGAGTGATATGGAGTACTTTTTCATGTGTCTGTTGGCCATCTGGATGTCTTCTTTGCAGAAATGTCTGTTCATGTCTTCTGCCCATTTCTTGATTGCATTATTTGTTCTTTGGGTGTTGAGTTTGCTAAGTTCTTTATAGATTTTGGACACTAGCCCTTTCTCTGATATGTCGTTTGCAAATATCTTCTCCCATTCTGTCAGTTGTCTTTTGGTTTTGTTAACTGTTTCCTTTGCTGTGCAAAAGCTTTTGATCTTGATGAAATCCCAATAGTTCATTTTTGCCCTTGCTTCCCTTGCCTTTGGCAATGTTCCTAGGAAGATGTTGCTGCGGCTGAGGTCGAAGAGGGTGCTGCCTGTGTTCTCCTCAAGGATTTTGATGGATTCCTTTCTCACATTGAGGTCCTTCATCCATTTTGAGTCTATTTTCGTGTGTGGTGTAAGGAAATGGTCCAATTTCATTTTTCTGCATGTGGCCATCCAATTTTCCCAACACCATTTATTGAAGAGGCTGTCTTTTTTCCATTGGATATTCTTTCCTGCTTTGTTGAAGATGAGTTGACCATAGAGTTGAGGGTCTATTTCTGGGCTCTCTATTCTGTTCCATTGATCTATGTGTCTGTTTTTGTGCCAGTACCATGCTGTCTTGATGATGACAGCTTTGTAATAGAGCTAGGAGTCTGGAACTGTGATGCCACCAATTTGGCTTTCTTTTTCAATATTCCTTTGGCTATTCGAGGTCTTTTCTGGTTCCATATAAATTTTAGGATTATTTGTTCCATTTCTTTGAAAAAAATGGATGGTATTTTGATGGGGATTGCATTAAATGTGTAGATGCTTTAGGTAGAATAGACATTTTCACAATATTTATTCTTCCAATCCAGGAGCATGGAACATTTTTCCATTTCTTTGTGTCTTCCTCAATTGCTTTCATGAGTACTTTATAGTTTTCTGAGTATAGATTCTTAGCCTCTTTGGTTAGGTTTATTCCTAGGTATCTTAGAGTTTTGGGTGCAGTTGGAAATGGGATTAACTCCTTAATTTCTCTTTTTTCTGTCTTGTTGTTGGTGTAGAGAAATGCAACTGATTTCTGTGCATTGATTTTATATCCTGACACTTTCCTGAATTCCTGTACAAGTTCTAGCAGCTTTGGAGTGGTGTCTTTTGGGTTTTCCACATAAAGTATATCATCTGCAAAGAGTGATAGTTTGACTTCTTCTTTGCTGATTTGGATGCCTTTAATTTCCTTTTGTTTTCTGATTGCTGAGGCTAGGACTTCTAGTACTATGTTGAATAGCAGTGGTGATAATGGACATCCCTGCCGTGTTCCAGACCTTAGCGGAAAAGCTTTCAGTTTTTCTCCAGTTTTTCAAATATCATTGAGAAGGATATTTGCAGTGGGTTTTTCATAGATGGCTTTGATAATATTGAGGTATGTGCCCTCTATCCCTACACTTTGAAGAGTTTTGATCAGGAAGGGATGCTATACTTTGTCAAATGCTTTTTCAGCATCTATGGAGAGTATCATATGGTTCTTGTTCTTTCTTTTATTAATGTGTTGTATCACATTGATTGATTTGCGGATGTTGAACCAACCTTGCAGCCCTGGAATAAATCCCACTTGGTTGGGGTGAATAATCCTTTTAATGTACTGTTGAATCCTATTGGCTAGTATTTTGGTGAGAATTTTTGCATCTGTGTTCATCAAGGATATTGGTCTGTAGTTCTCCTTTTTGATAGGATCCCTGTCTGGTTTTGGGATCAAGGTGATGCTGGCCTCATAAAATGAGTTTGGAAGTTTTCCTTCCATTTCTATTTTTTGGAACAGTTTCAGGAGAATAACAATTAGTTCTTCTTTAAATGTTTGGTAGAATTCCCCCAGGAAGCCATCTGGCCCTGGGCTTTTGTTTGTTTGGAGATTTTTTTTTTTTTTAAGATCTTATTTATTTGACAGAGAGAGATCACAAGCAGGAAGAGAGGCAGGTAGAGAGAGAGGAGGAAGCAGGCTCCCTGCTGAGCAGAGAGCCCGATGCGGGGCTCGATCCCAGGACCCTGAGATCATGACCTGAGCCGAAGGCAGTGGCTTAACCCACTGAGCCACCCAGGCGCCCCTGGAGATTTTTGATTACTGTTTCAATCTCCTTACTGGTTATGGGTCTGTTCAGGCTTTCTATTTCTTCCTGGTTCAGTTGTGGTAGTTTATCTGCTGCTAGGAATGCATCCATTTCTTCCAGATTGTCAAATTTGTTGCCGTAGAGTTGCTCATAATACATTCTTATAATTGTCTGTATTTCTTTGGTGTTAGTTGTGATCTCTCCTCTTTCATTCATGATTTTATTTATTTGGGTCCTTTCTCTTTTCTTTTTGATAAGTCTGGCCAGGGGTTTATCAATCTTATTAATTCTTTCAAAGAACCAGCTCCTAGTTTCGTTGATTTGTTCTATTGTTTTTTTGGTTTCTATTTCATTGATTTCTGCTCTGATCTTTATGATTTCTCCTGCTGGGTTTAGGGTTTCTTTCTTGTTCTTTCTCCAGCTCCTTTAGGTGTAGGGTTAGGTTGTGTATCTGAGACCTTTCTTGTTTCTTGAGAAAGGCTTGTACCGCTATATATTTTCCTCTTAGGACTGCCTTTGTTGTGTCCCACAGATTTTGAACCGTTGTGTTTTCATTATCATTTGTTTCCATGAATTTTTTCAATTCTTCTTTAATTTCCTGGTTGACCCATTCATTCTTTAGAAGGATGCTGTTTAGTCTCCATGTATTTGGGTTCTTTCCTCTTGTGATTGAGTTCTAGCTTCAGAGCATTGTGGTTTGAAAATATGCAGGGAATCATCCCAATCTTTTGATACCATTGAGACCTGATTTAGGACCCAGGATGGGATCTATTCTGGAGAATGTTCCATGTGCACTAGAGAAGAATGTGTATTCTGCTGCTTTGAGATGAAATGTTCTGCATATATCCGTGATGTCCATCTGGTCCAGTGTGTCATTTAAGGCCTTTATTTCCTTGTTGATCTTTTGCTTGGATGATCTGTCCATTTCAGTGAGGGGAGTGTTAAAGTCCCCTACTATTATTGTATTATTGTTGATGTGTTTCTTTGATTTTGTTATTAATTGGTTTATATAGTTGGCTGCTCCCACGTTAGGGGCATAGATATTTAAAATTGTTAGATCTTCTTGTTGGACAGACCCTTTGAGTATGATATAGTGTCCTTCCTCATCTCTTATTATACTCTTTGGCTTAAAATCTAATTGATCTAATATAAGGATTGCCACCCCTGCTTTCTTCTGATGTCCATTAGCATGGTAAGTTGTTTTCCACCCCCTCACGTTAAATCTGGAGATGTCTGCAGGTCTAAAATGAGTTTTTTGTAGGCAACATATAGATGGGTTTTGTTTTTTTATCCATTCTGATACCCTATGTCTTTTGATTGGGGCATTTAGCCCATTAACATTCAGGGTAACTATTGAGAGATCTGCATTTAGTGCCATTGTATTGCCTATAAGGTGACTGTTACTGTATACTGTCTCTGTTCCTTTCTGATCTACTACTTTTAGGGTCTCTCTTTGCTTAGAGGACCCCTTTCAATATTTCCTGTAGAGCTGGTTTGGTGTTTGCAAATTCTTTCAGTTTTTGTTTGTCCTGGAAGCTTTTTATCTCTCCTTCTATTTTCAATGATAGCCTAGCTGGATATAGTATTCTTGGCTGCATGTTTTTCTCATTTAGTGCTCTGAATATATCATGCCAGCTCTTTCTGGCCTGCCAGGTCTCTGTGGATAAGTCTGCTGCCAATCTAATATTTTTACCATTGTATGTTACAGACTTCTTTTCCCGGGCTGCTTTCAGGATTTTCTCTTTGTCACTAAGACTTGTAAATTTTACTATTAGGTGACGGGGTGTGGACCTATTCTTGATTTTGAGGGGGGTTCTCTGCACCTCCTGGATTTTGATGCTTGTTCCCTTTGCCATATTAGGGAAATTCTCTCCAATAATTCTCTCCAATATACCTTCTGCTCCCCCTCTCTCTTTCTTCTTCTTCTGGAATCCCAATTATTCTAATGTTGTTTCGTCTTATGGTGTCAATTATCTCTCGAATTCTCCCCTCATGGTCCAGTAGCTGTTTGTTCCTCTTTTGCTCAGCTTCTTTATTTTCTGTCCTTTGGTCTTCTATATCGCTAATTCTTTCTTCTGACTCACTTATCCTAGCAGTGAGAGCCTCCACTTTTGATTGCACCTCATTAATAGCTTTTTTGATTGATTTCAACTTGGTTAGATTTTAGTTCTTTTATTTCTCGAGAAAGGGCTTTTATATCTCCTGAGAGGGTTTCTCTAATATCTTCCATGCCTTTTTCAAGCCCGGCTAGAACCTTGAGAATCATCATTCTGAACTCTAGATCTGACATATTACCTATGTCTGTATTGATTATGTCCCTAGCCTTTGGTACTGCCTCTTGTTCTTTTTTTTTTGTGGTGAATTTTTCCGCCTTGTCATTTTGTCCAGCTAAGAGTATATGCAGGAGCAAGTAAAATACTAAAAGGGTGGCAAAGACCCCAGGAAAATATGCTTTAGCAAATAGAAGAGATCCTTTCAGAAAGTGGTTGATTTTCTGTTTCTAGAATTGCTGCTCTTCTTCTCTTTGTTCTCCCGTTGGATTTGTGGGTGTTTGCAATCTTTAGATAAGCTATCTAGCTGATCTCCTGCTACCTGAAGTAGTCTCAGCCTGCTACTTCTCCACCATCTTGACTCCTCCCCCCTGTAAGTTCAACTTTTTTAGATTTAACATATACGTGAGAGCATGCAGTATTTCTCTCTCTCTCTCTCTCTGGCTTAGTTCACTTAGCATAATATCCTCAAATTTCATACATGTCATGAATGGTCGGATTTCCTTCTTTGTTTTGGCTGAGTAATGTTTCATAGTGTGTGCATGCGTGTGTGTGTGTGTGTGTGTGGCATCCATCCATTCATGTACACATAGGTTGTTTCCATATTCTGGCAATTCTAAAATTTTGATAATGCTTACTTGCTCTCTTCTTCTCCTTTCCTGTTCTTTGTCCTTGTGAGTTTATACTCATTCCTTTATTGTCCTTCTTATGAGCTGATGGGAAGTAGCCAAGATAAACGTGCTCTGCCGTACTTAATCAGATGGCCCTATCAATTAATATGGAACCAGCACATATTTCTCATTATGATCAAAAAAAACCTATAATGGGAGAAAGGTGTTTCATTAGCAAATCCAATATTTTAATGGCTATTTCTGGGTCATTTGGCTAACATCTCAATCTTAGGATAAGAGAAATGGAATAATGACATCTTGGGATTGCAAAAGGACCCTGTGCCCCATATTCATGACTCTTTTGGAAAGATGTGCTGTCTTTAAAGAATATGGAAGTCATTGGGCAGGTAAAATTTTAAGTAGTATTATTAGCCTTGTTCTATCTTTTACACCCTATGAAACAGGCATAACAAAAGGTCAAATCTGACTCAGGCAATGAAGAGTTCACAAAGATTTTATAGATTTCAAATTACAGCTCCTTTTCCAAGTTTCTTCCCAATTTAAATTCCTTGAAATTCTTCGTCCTTTTGTCACCATGGAACAAAGTCACACAAAGGAAAGATTTCTCTTGCCATTATGATCCATAGCTTTATCCCTAGTTTATCAAAATAGGCAATGAGCCATCTCCTTGAGGTTAAAAACTTCAAAATCCTAAATTACTAATCTTCTCTATGCCCAGTAGGAAATTGTTCATCACAAAGAATGAATGATCACAATGAATGCTTAGCAAGCAGATCTCCAAACCTTAATAGAGAAAGACAGAATCAACAGACAAAGCAGACAGGAAAAAAAAAAAAAAGAAAGAAAGAAAGAAAGAAAAAGAAAAATAGTAGCTTGCCTACAAATAAGATGCAAAAGGACCAGCCTTCAGGAGAACTGACTCAGCAAATAAACATGCATATATTAATTTTTTTAACTGTCACAATTACTAAATTTATAGCTACTCTTTTCATGAAGAAAAAACAACAGTTTTCTCAGAGCTAACTTCTTCATAGTCACAATGTATCGTCAGACATGAATTTTGCTCAAGTCAGAGTTGCTTTGTTAGGGAATCTGTAACTCACAGGAAATGCTCATGATTTCTTTTGTCTTGGAAACTGGAAGGAGGCAGATCGAACTTGTTATTTTGTCTCAGAGTGCAGTATGGGTTTTCTTTTACCTTGACTTTGGAACATGATGGCAACACTTATTCATGATGGTGGCAGGGCCATGTCAATTTTACTTCTGAAACAGATATCCTAACTCACTAGCTGCTAAGCAATCAGACTAAGGAAGACATGATGGAGATTACTGAAGACAACAAGCGATTCAGCATCAGTAAGTGAAGGTGGGAGCAGACTTTCCCATGGTCTAGACTTTTGTATAGTAAAGGACAGAGTTCTGTATTATCATTAAAATCCTATCCCAACAAAATAGTTTATCAGGGTAATATCAGGGTAATTAATGGTGACAAAATAGACACAAAATGGTCTATAATAGAGGTTGGCAAACCATGACTCACAGGCTAAATTCAGCCTACCACATAGTCTTATAAATAAAGTTTCGTTGGGGGACGCCTGGTGGCTCTGTGGGTTAAAGGCTCTGCCTTCGGCTCAGGTCATGATCCCAGGGTCCTGCGATCAAGCCCCGCATCGGGCTCTCTGCTCAGCAGGGAGCCTGCTTCCTCCTCCTCTCTCTCTCTCTGCCTACTTGTGATCTCTGTCTGTCAAATAAATAAATAAAATTTAAAAAAATATAGTTTCACTGGGACAGAGCTAAGTCTATTTACTCACATATTATCTATGGCAGCTTTTGCACTACAATGGCAGAGTTGATTAGTTGTGATAGAAAACACACAGCCCACCAAACCAAAGATACTAATTGCCTCACCCTTTATTTAAACATATGCCAAGCCTTTACCTATAATTTTTAATTCAACTGAAGTTCAAATTCACCACTAATTTAGTATATACCATGAATATCCAGATGTCCAGCTTTATAGTATTAGTTCATGGGCATCAAGGCCACACAAATGTTGAATGTGTATTAAAACTCCCTTGTACAAAGTCATTTCTATCTCTGAGGAACATAGCTGTGTATTTTCCTCTGGAAAATAGCTAAAGTGCATCTTCAAATTCTGTCTATGAAAATAAAGGCCATACAAAATGCAATATGCTAGCTGGGTAATGTAGGGAAAGTTAATACCCCCAACTCTGTTTCCTCATCAAGAAAGTGAGGACTAGGGCCGCCTCGGTGGCTCAGTGGGTTAAGCCTCTGCCTTCAGCTCAGATCATGATCCCAGGGTCCTGGGATCCATCCCCGCATCAGACTCTCTGCTCAGCAGGGAGTCTGCTTCCCCCACTCTCTCTGCCTGCCTCTCCCTACTTGTGATCTCTCTCTGTGTCAAATAAATAAATAAAATTTAAAAAAAGAAAGTGAGAACTATCTTTACCTTGTAGAATAAATGATTTATTGAAAGGATTAAATTCAATCAGATGGGTACAATATTTTGTCCAGTTCCTGACACTGAATACATGTTATCCATTGGTGATGATACCATCATTTCAACAGTTAATTAAAAATAGAAACACGTTAGGTAGTAAATATGGACTGCTAGCAGGAAAAAAAGAATTTAAAAACTCATGCATCTTTGTATCAACTCTGACATTTTATGATAAATTCTGTTTTAAAAAGTTGAACATGGATGGGCGCCTGGGTGGCTCAGTCAGTTAAGCATCCACCTCTTAATCTCGGCTCAGATCTTGATCTCACGTTCATGAGATTGAGCCCCATATTGAGGCCAGGCCCAGCATGGAGCCTGCTTAAGATTCTCTCTGCCCTCCCCCTTCTTCACTATCCCTCTCCTTTTTTAAAAGATTTTATTTATTTGAGACAGAGAGAGACCATAAGCAGGGAGGAGGATCAGATGAAGAGGGAGAAGGGCTGAGCAGGGAGCCCAACTCAGGGCTTAATCCCAGGACCCCGAGATCATGACCTGAGCCAAAGGCAGACGCTTAAGCTACTGAACCACCTGGGTGCCCCTCCTCTCATGAGAAAAAAAAAAAAAAATTGAACATGGAGCTAAGCAGATTGTCATGTAGATACATCTCAGTGTAAAGCTTCCTACAGCAATAATGTATATCCTAGAGCATTCATTAGAAAAGAAACATACTGGGGTGCCTGGGTGGCTCAGTCAGTAAGCAACTGCCTTTGGTTCAGGTCATGATCTCAGGGTCCTGGTATCAAGCCCCCATCGGGCTCCCTGCTCAGTGGGAGGCCTGCTTCTCCTTCTCCCTCCCCCTGCTTATGTTCCCTCTCTCACTGTGTCTCTCTCTGTCAAATAAATAAATCTTTAAAAAATAAAGAAAAGAAAAGATACTGGCTTAAAGAATATTAACTGGCCAGTAACACTTAGCAAGAGATACAGCTGGCAAGATGATAAGCCATACCTGCTCCTGCATTAAGACAATCAACTGGTCTTAATTTGAACTTTTACTCCAGTTGGGAAGACAGCTTCTAACAAAGACAGATAATGATGGCTGAGTAAATGAGCTATATTATGCTTGTTGATTTAAAGAAGTAGGGGGGAAAAAAAACAACTCTTAATCTATCTCAAAGATCCTAAACATCTCGAAAGAAAAGAACATGGCCTTGTCTGTATTGTTTTTAAGCTCTGTTAATTGAATTTTAAGTCCTCTGACATAAAAGTTCCTTCCTCAAATACTTCCCTATACTTCCCTAGACAAGAGGATATATCTATTTTTAACAAATTATACTGAGCCCAATCAAGGGATATGGGGACCCCAGCAAGATAAAAATACAGTATCCCTCACATTAGTATTTTTAAGCATTCATTTACTTTTATTTAATGGAGAAAGGATTTTCTATGAAACTATTCTAGTCTTTACATTCAGAACATGAGATTTATTGTATGTATGAACATAAATTTTGCCTTTTAGTCCCCCATTATCTTTATCATGCCTCTCTGATATGGCCACAAGTTCTTTACAAAAAATGGAGTCTATTCTCCACCTGCATGAATCTGAATTGGTCTTGTGATGCGCTTTGACTAACCAGAATGTGGCCTACGTGGCCTATGACTTCCAAGCTTCCACTCTCTTGCAACTTCCACACTCACCCTCCAGAACAGCGCCACCTTGTGGAGAAGCTTGGTCAGCCCCCTCAAGGACGACAATCTTTTTTTTTTTTTCTTCTTCTTCTTCTTCTTTTCTTTTTTTAATGTTTTATTTATTTGAGAGAGACATAGAACACTGGCGGGGAAGGGGGGAGAGGCAGACGAAGAGGGATAAGCAGGCTCCCGCTAAGCAGGGAGACCAGTATGGGGCTCAATCCCAGGACTCCAAGATCATGACCCAAACCGAAGGCAGAGATTCAACCAACTGAGGCACCCAGACACTCCAAGGACAGCTGTCTCACAGAAATGAGAGATCACATGGAAAGAGGAGACCAGGCACCCCATCCATTACAGCTTGCCCAAGGGAGACCACAGATGTGTGAATGACGACACTGAGAAACAGGCAGCCCAGCCAATCTGCCAAATGAGTTTAAATTAACAGCATGAGTGAACCCAGCTGACTCCAAGTGGAGCAGAGAAAAGCCATCTGAGGCAAACCCTGCCCAAGGTGACAATGTACAGATCATGACCAAACCAATGGCTACACAGGTGAGTCACCAAGTTTTGGACCCACTGTGTAAAAATAGATAACACTATGGAATCTTACAGAACTTACCACCTAGTGGGACCTTCATTGGACAGCTAATTACAAAGTACATTATTTGATTATAAGTATGAAAAGCCCTGAAAAGGAAGACTACAAAGGGTACACCTAATGGAAGTCTGACCAGACCTAGGAGATCAAGCAAGGCTTTTCTGTGGCAGCAGTGTTCAAGGTAGTACCTGAGGGATGAGTAACTGGAAAAAAAGAGAAATTATACACAAGTCGCAGACACAGGAGAGTTGTGTAGCGACCAGAAAGCCAGTGTGGTTGGACTGCATACAGCTAGGGAACACGCGGATGGGGCAAGATCAAACATCTTATCCAGCACAAGCACTTGATTTTTTAAACAAAATAACCCTACCTTTAGAGCCTATCAGAGGGCAGCAGACATGTGACCTACAAGACAGGAGCCTATTAGCTAAGACAATGGAAGCGGAGACTAGGGTGTGGAAGGAGTCAGCAGATCTTACTTCCTAAGTGACTACAGCCACCCCTCATCAAATAACTTGAAATTTCCGTTCACAGAGTAACAGAGTTACAAGTCCAAGAGAACTTCGAAATGCCATGGTCTAAACTCCTCTCTTTGTAAATCTGGAAAGTGAGGACCAAGGGGCAAGGGGCTGATCCACACTGAGTGCACCTTGGGCAGAGCCAAAGCTAGACCACATGTCTTGTTCTTCCAACTACTTTCTCACTGTTTTAGCGCGTGCCAAATCCTCTCCCACAGCACATCAGCTTACCCTTGTGACAACTTTAAGAAGCAGAGGGGGCTGATACTATGATTCCATTCTATTCAGATATAAAGGGAGGCCAAGATAAAGTGAAGTTCCCATTGCTAATAGCGCTAGAGGTACCACTGGAACTCGGGCCTTTCCACACTACAGTTCCTTCTATTCATATTCACTGAGCACCTGCTATTTGCAAGCTACGATGGAGCTGTGGGGTCAAGTGAATAATTAAAAGAGTTTATAACCCAGCAACGAAAATCAGCCTTTGTTAAGAGATGAGAAACTTTGCTTTTCCCTGTGACTTCTGGTGCCTAGAGTATGAGCCAGAGTGTACTTTCCTCTTGTCCCCCCTGTTCGCACAGGAATACAGGCCGACTGGGGGCTGCGGTCTAGGTGGCAGGCCTGTAGCTCAGGCAGGTCTTCAGAGAAGCTCGATCTCTTCAGTTGCAGGCAAGAGAAACCGGCTGCCCAGCATAAAGGAATGTGTTTATCAGAAGGCAACCAAAACCTGGAGAGAAGAATTAGACACAAGCAGAACCCCACTGCTCCAGGGGCAGAAGTGGAGGTCACAAATGATCTTCAAACAAGACCTGTCTGCTGGTGGGGTATGTGGATTGCAACCACATTTGGGCTCTTCATTCCTCTATTTAAGATTCTTACTCCAGGGAAGGGACATCCAAATGGTCCAAGCTGGGTTAAATCTCACCTCTTGGCTAGTGAAGGCCAGTGCAACTGACCGTAGACCCACCAGGGGCAACAAGGTAATGAACTTACTAGGATGCTGTTAAGAGGAAGGGAAAGATTTTAGGCAGCAGAAGAGAAAAAAAAATTGACAAGGCTCAGCTTATGCCATAGGTCTGGGAGCAATTGATGGTATATCAATTCCATCCTCTAGAAAGGAACACTGAGCATCAGTCTCCTGCAGTCTTCGTCTGTGACGGTTCCGTGTAAGTGGCAGGGTTTTCACCTCAGCATTCTGATGCAACAGCTTTGTAAGTGCTGTCCACATATCACCTACCACAATTGCCACATGAGTGTAGAAAATGTATATTCAACCACACTGACCGCGAGATCGCCTTCTTCAGGATCAGCAACAACATCTGTGACATGCCTCTGTCATTTGTGGTTTATCACTGCTACAGATGGGTGGAGGGTCAGAAGAACAATGAATGTGATATGTTTAAAGAACCTGTGTGGTAAGCACAAAACTCGGTAGTTTATATACTTTAGATTTTCTTTTAATCACACTGCCTTAGGGCATGCAAACTACAGACACAGCAACTTCGGTCTGTCTCATGGTTGTCCTTAGCCAGGATGTTCTTTTTATTTCTAGAAGCCTCTAGTGATTACCTCTATCACCAGCAGTGGATACTATTGGTCTAGTTGGAAACAATAAAGATGTTCTGCAGAAAGAACCTCCAAAGAATGAAAGTTCCAGAGACTATTGCCTGGAACTTTTCCAGGAGCTAATTTCTACAGGCCTGTAATATTTCCTCTGGCTTCTAGATTGGAAATATTCTGCCGTTTTTATTGACTCTATAGGTACAACATAAAAAAGAAAAATCAAACGGACTTAAAGAAGAGATCAAAGGCAGGCATGAAGCCCTGGTCTTGCTAGGGAACAGGTAACCTAGAGAACTGACCTTCTCAGTGAACATCCAGGACTAGTCTCAGGTTGCTGGGCACTGGTTACTGCACCTGGTTAGGAGGCAGGGGTATAGGGACGTCTGGGTGGCTCAGTTTGTTAAGCATCTATCTTCGGCTCAGCTCATGACCCCAGGGTCCTGGGATCAAGTCCCCTGTCAGGATCTCTGCTCAGTGGGGAGCCTGCTTCTCCATCTGCCTGCTACTCTCCCTCCTTGTACGCTCTCTCTCACACACAAGTAAATAAATACATAAATAAATAAATAAAATCTTTAAAAAAAAAAAAAAAAGGGAAGCAGACATGTAGCCTGAGTCTTCAGGACAGCAAAGACCATAACAACTCCAGAAAGGGTGTCAGGTGCATCCCCTGTACCTGGCAGGGTCCTCGCTCCATGCAGGCAGAGCCATCAGCAGGTGGGAAAGTTAGACCCATGCAGAAGCCCATGTATCAATCTCCGAACATCTTGCCTTATCTATTTAGGGTATTCATCATAAAGCAGGTGAATTTTTATTCATTTTGGGCTTAAAGAAACGGTATGTTGCTAAATGGTATCTGCTGGCATATTTCCGCAAGTCACAGCACAACCATCATGGCCCTGACACATATGCATGGCTTTTAAGAACATTCCTAATACAATATAAGGCAGACTGGGCAGGAGTAGAACTACTAAGTCGAGGAGTGTGATCTGTGGGATTTTATCTGCAGTGAATGGGGCAGCGAGAAAAATCAATCTCATCCAGGGTGAAGCAAGGACCAGCTGAAGATAAAACTGAGCCAAGCAAATAATAAGCATTTGCCAAAGCACTAAGAGAACAGAAAAGATAGGACAGAGAAAGAATACTGGGCTTTTCTTTCTTTTTTTTTCCCCAAAAAACTAAGTTTGGACTGATTTCACGAGTCTAGTATATTATTGAGTGTTGATAGTAGATACCTGGAGACAGAGATAAGAAGGCACAGATGTGTCCGTCAATATCATTAGGCATTAGACGAGGTAAAAATGGACATTATTTAAATAAAGGTAAAATAAAACAAGCACAGATATAAGTATACTCAGTTAAACACTTTTCAGATAGCAAAAATATATAGGTCCCAGTTATATCTTTTTTTTTTTTTTCCATTCTTCCCTACCCCAGTTACATCCTCTTTTGGAAGCACGGTGTAAGAAGTTGAAGAGTGAGGAGGCAGGAAAAAACATCTCATCCACCAAAGAGTCACTCTGAGGCCAAATGTCCAACCATCAAAAGAAATTAGAGGTGTCATCAAGAACAAGAACCAAAATTATCTCGATTCAGGTCCAACAGCAACTCTGGGAGCTCAGAGCATCTGCTCACCCCATCAGAAACAAGAGTCCCTAGCTTCTAGCTGCTTTACCTATTGCATCTCAAAGTTACACTTTTTAAGACTGTGGGTTTGATCTGGTCCAATGCAGAACACCGTGCATATCCCCAGTCACTCAACGGAATTTTCTGTAAGTTCAGTCAATGTAAGGGGGCCTTTTTTTTTTTTTAATTTTATTTATTTCACAGAGAGAGATCACAAGTAGGCAGAGAGGCAGGCGGTGGGGGGGGCAGGGGAGCAGGTTCCCTGCTGAGAGCAAAAGAACCCAATGTGGGGCTCGATCCCAGAACCCTGAGATCATGACCTGAGCCGAAGGCAGAAGCTTTAACCCACTGAGCCACCCAGGTGCCCCGTAAGGGGGCCTTTCAATCAATGATTTCAACAAATATTCACTCAACACCTACTATGTTCCTGTCATCTGCCCAGGCCCTGGGGACACAACCAGAATACTGAATAGGATAAACAAGATTCCTGCCTTCATAAAAGCTTATGGCAGGCAAGAGGGGGAAGCAAACATGAAAAATGCAGAAGAATAAATAAATGCAATAGTCTGAAAAAGACATGGTGCTCTCAATCAAGCACATTAGAAGGTGCCTAGCCCAGACTCGGTGGGTCATGAAATAACTCCTGGAGGAAGTGACATCTCTAATGGCCTGATGTGCGTTCGTGTGGGTTTTGGGAGAAGGTGATCCTAATGCAGGAACAGCAAAACAGATGAGGCCCAGACACAATAATGTACCCAGTTTTCATGACCAAAAAGTGCAGGAGGCAGGTGTGGTGGGATCAGAGCATGAAGTGTGACTGGGGAGTCAAGAGAGCTAAGGCTGCAGCCAAACGCACGCATCAGTAAATGCAAAAGGAGCCATTCAAGGGTCTGAGGCAGAAGAGGGACATGACCACACTTAGATTCAAGGAAGATCACTCTGGCTGGTTGTTGAAAGGAAGAAGAGAGAAGAGTAGGAGTGGAAGTGGGAACACCAGGTAGGAAATCCCAAAGACAGTGGGTGGGAGCAGACCTGAGAGAGGGCCAACGTACCCAGGAGGAAAGTACCTAGTTGTGGAGGATCCCTGGGAGGTGCTGGCAGTGACTCTTGGCGACTGACTGATCATCAGACTGAGAGGGAGAAAGCCAAACATGACACTGGGGCATCTGGCTACAGGCTCCTGAGTGAATGGCTATGTCTTTTATAAAGACTGAACATCAAGAAAGAGGAGCAGGTCTGAGGAGAAAGATGATGACTTTAGGTTTGAACATGCTGAACCTAAGATGCCTGTGGGACACCAACACGAAAATGTCCACTAGGCCCCTACTGTGTAGATACCAGGATAGAGTTCTTATGAGGAGAACGGTTTAACCCAGAGACAGGATTCTGAGCCATCAACATGTAGAAGGTAATAAGTGCTAGCAGCCTGAATGAGCTCTCCCACACGGGTCTGCTGTGACTAAATGGCAAAGTCACTCAACACAAGGCAAAGTCACTTTCTACAGCAAGCCCCACCTGGGGTCACTCTTCTGAGAAAGGGCTGTGAGCAGACAGTCCTTCCTGGACTGCCTAACATACGGTGGGGAGGGGCTGACTACCTCTTCCACTTAGAAGAATATGGTTCCAAGCTCCCCGTGGTGGTGTTTTCAGACGCTATACCAAAATACCAGAGACTAGGTAGCTTACAAACAGAAGAAACATATGGATCACAGTTCTAGAGGCTGGAAGTCTGAGATCAGGGGGCCAGCATGGCCAGGTGAGGGCCCTCCTCCAGGTCACAGACTTCTATCTTCACAAGGTGGAAGGGGCTAGAGATTTCTCTTGAGACTCTTTCATAAAGGCACTAATCCTACTCATAAGGGCTCTACCCCAGAAGTTAGGCATCTCCCAAAGGCCCCACCTCCTATTACTATCACCTTTGGGGTGAGGACTTCAGCAAATGGAGGGGGGCACAAATACTCAGGCCACGGAACTTTCTAACACAGAAGAATCACTCACTGATGGGATTGTCTGGAGCAGAGTGGTATGCATGATAAAACAGATAAGAAGCCACTGGTCTCTGCTCCTTTTTAAATCAGACAGGTGTTTTTGGTGTTGAACTATAGAAGTTCTTATGTATTTTGGATATTAACCTGTTATCAGATATATCAGTTGCAAATCATCTCCCATTCAGTAGCTTGTCCTATGGAGGTTCCTGAAAAAATTAAAAATAGAAATATCATATGATCTGATAATTCCTCTAGCGGGTCCTTACCCAAAGAAAATGAAAACACTAATTTGAAAAGATATATGCAGGGGCGCCTGGGTGGCTCAGAGGGTTGAGCCTCTGCCTTTGGCTCAGGTCATGACCTCAGGGTCCTGAGATCAACCCTGCATCAGGCTCTCTGCTCAGTGGGGAGCCTGCTTCCCTCTCTCTCTCTCTCTCTCTCTGCATGCCTTTTTGCCTACTTGTGATCTCTGTCTGTCAAATAAATAAATAAAATCTTTTTAAAAAATAAATAAATAAAAAGATATATGCACCCATGTTTATTGCAGCATTATTTATAATAGCCAAGATATGGAACCAACAAAAGTGTCCATCATTAGGTGAATGGATAAGGAAGATGTGTGTGTGTGTGTCTCTCTCTCTCTCTCTCTCTCTCTCTCACACACACACACACACACACTAGAATACTACACAGTCATTAAAAAAGGAGGAGGCCATGCTATTTAAGACAACACGGATGGACCTAGAGAGTATTATGCTAAGTGAAATAAGTCAGACAGAGAGAGACAAGCACCATACCATTGCACTCAGATGTGGAATCTAAATAAACAAACAACAATAAACCAAACAAATGAATAAGCCAAAAAGAAGCAGTATTAGATGTTAAGTACAGAGAATAAACTATTGGTTGCCAGAGGACAGGGGGTATAGGGGATAGGCAAAATTGATGAAGAAGATGGGAGCAACAGGCTTCCAGTTACAGAATGAGTAAGTCACGGGAATAAAAGGCACAGCACAGGGAATATAGGTCAGCAATATCGTTAACAGTGATATATCAGGGTAGATGGTATACACTTGTGGTAAACAGAGTATAATGTATAAATCTGTCCAATCACTATGTTGTATACCTGAAACTAACATAACATTGTGTATGGACTATATCCAAAATAAAAAATAAAAGGAGGAAAGAAAAGGAGAAAAGGGAAGGGAAGAAAAAAGAAAGGAAAGGAAAGGGGAAGGGAAGGGAAAGAAAAAGCTACAGGGTAGCTCTGCTTGGAGCATGAACCATGAAGCCCAGCCAAGTGAAGCAGGGTAGGAAGCTCCAAGGCCGGCAGCCCCTTGCTCTCCACGGCCACTGTGGATGTGTGTGAGAGAAGAAACGGAAGAACTGTGGGAGAGAACAAAGAGCCCTGGGAGGAAAGAGACTCCAGAGTCGGCAGAAATGACCCCATGCTGCAGCAACCCCAGGACCACCTCCTCCACCCACAGTGCACTGCACGGGTCATAGGGGACCAGGACAAAGACAAGGACATGGTCCTAGCACACCTGCCTTTCATGAGCAGAGCTAGAGTTTCTGGTAGCGAGGTGTGCCCTGGCTCAGTGTTGATGTGTAATGTGACACATGGACTATTCTTTTGTGTTGCTGAAAAATATTTCTTTAAATCCACACCTCTGTGAAAAGTGAGAAGATTTTAGCCTGCAAAATCTTACTTTACACTCATGACATTCCATTGGACTCACTTGTATTGACTGTCCCCTCTTTTATTAGCAGTTTATGGCATGTGGCCTAAGGACACTTTCAACTAGAGAATCTTTGATACTATAAAGCAAACTTCCAATGAATTGAGACAATTTAATTTGTTCAAAACGGTGCACATCACAAAGTTGGGATCCTTATTTTTAACAATAGCAAATACAGTGGCTAACAAGATCAATGACACAGAGTTATAATTAACCCCAGAGTATTACATACGGAATTCCAAAACACATTCTGAAATCAACCCACAAGAGAAAGATTTCAGTGGATAATTGGTAAATGTTATCACACACACACACACACTCAAACTCAGTCCCCAAAATGGTACAATTATTCCGGCTATTTTGCCAGGGACAAGGAACCAGATATGGGACAATGGAGAATTCTTAACAACATCTACTTATGCTTTCAACATCCTAATTATAAAATGAGTAATCACAAGATAGAAAGAAAAACTCTGGTCACCAGCTGAAAGTAAACATTTAGAAATAATCAGAAATCATCTCAAAGAATACAAATCACAAAGCAAGGCATCTGTATCACAAATCTTTGGCAGGTTCCAGGGTCTACTTATTTGTCCCCCAAAATAGCAGGTATTTGCATAAGGAAAAGAAAAATCAACACTAGCCTCAGGCCCTTTGTCTTTTGAGTATCATTTGACACTTACAACAGCTAGATTCTGAGGATTTCAAAACAGTATGCAAACAATTATGAGCTCTCTAGTACGGGGCTCTCAAAGGCAAAGGGGCTTTGAGAAAAGAAAGCATGTGCAAGGTGACCCAGCAAGCCAACGGCTCTGATAATCTGAGTTTCTATTCTCTTGTCTGAACTTTCTCACTTAGGGAAAATATGCGTCTTATTTCCATATTCCTTTCAGATACACGCCCCCAAGAATTTTAAACAGGAAATGAAAAGGTTCTTGTCTCCTGCTAAAAACCCAAGGACACACGAATAAACCAGAATAATATAGGGACTGTGGCCTCACCAGGGTTGTGCCCAAAGCCCCCACCACAATGCCTGGCACATAACAGACACTGAGTGATATTTTTTAAATTAATTAATCCAATTAAATATCCACAAAAATGGCCATTTCTCCCACAAACAAATATATAATCAAACTGACATTAATAACATACTTGCTTATCTCAGATGGGAAGTTTTAAGGTTTCCTTCACTAAGAATATGGAAAGCTCTTCCCCCATCTAAAATCACTATGTCAAAATAGAATAGTTTCCTACTTGAGTTCACAATTCTCCATTAACACTACAGAACGTGGGTCCTGAACTTTAAGAACTACTGAGATATTATTTTATATCAAAGACTGAAAAGAACTAGGTCATTGAAATGGGTCCAAAAAACCATTCGGTATTTAAAATACGAATATAAAAGTCAGAGATATGATTCCCAAATTTGTTTAGATACCAGAAATTACCTTTTTTAATAAATTATTCAAACATCGCCAGAATCCTTTCAGAAAACTGCAGAATAAAGAGAAAATAAAGGAAAGTGAATGAATATTACATAAACCAAATCAAAAGAACACTTCCACTCCAAGCCAAAGAGACTACAGAATTGCCTTCTGGTTCAACTAAATTTTGATCTTTGATTCTGTTTGCAGGAATTGCTCTTTGTTGTTGTGGCCTTTATGTTTTTGTTTATTTGTTTGTTTGGTCCTGGTTCTCAGCTCTAGGAAGCAGAGAGCCCATTAAAATGACTAACATAGGTCCCCATTGCCCTTTTTCTCCAGACCAACCCAACAGTGGCCTCCATAGTCACCCACATGAAAAAGGCCCAAATACCCTGGGATTTCTGGAACAATCAGCTCATCAGTCTCTGTGTAAGGAAACCAGGAGTCCAGGTTTCCTTAGCAGACATTCCAGTCCTCCACTTTGAGAACTCCAGGAGCACTGTGTTTGGAAACTGAGCACCTGCGTTCTGTCGTGCAGCAGCCCCCATTCTCTCCAAGCAACCATGTGCAAACAATGGCTAACAGCCAAGAGGCAGGGGGACTAGAGGCCCTTTTGACCCAAGGGTCCCAAAGCGTGTTGTTAATGAATTTATCAAGATGCAGTTGACCTATAATAAGCTGCACACCCTACTTTCACGTGAGGTCCCAGGGTGAGAAGAGACAGCTACTCTTGCACCTCAAAATCAGTTTGGTGGACATCATGCCGGACAGACAGGATAGACAAAGGAAGAGTTTGTGGCCCTGGGACACCTCACTGAGAACAGAAGGTTCATATTGAAGCAGGTGACCGCATGGAAGGCTCTCTGCCAGAGCTATACAACTTCCACTCCCCACATCTCCCATGGGGGATGGACTGGGGACTTTGTTCTTACCTCAAACATAGAGACAGGGTTCTCATGGAAACCATTCAGTGACCTTTGACCCCTTGGAACCTGATGCCCAATGGACATGGGCCCTACTCCCCTCAGAACAGTGGCTGCAGCCGAAGCTGCCTGCCTGGGAATTAGTGACAAGAGTGCTGTTTGTCACTAAAGAGGGGTCAAAGGTGCCTATTTCATGTGGATCAGACATGGAAAGAGAGAGAGAGAGAAAAGGGAGGAGGGAAAGAAAGACTGAGAGAGTGAGAGACGACACAATGTTGTCTTAGATCCTGCTCAAAATGGCAGCCAGAAGAGTGAAGAAGCTGAACAGAAAGAGGCTGAAGGTGAATAGTCAGATAGCCCAGAAAGAAAACTCTGAGAAAACCCCAAGCAACCAGTCAGAGCAGCAACATTCTTCCATCTCAAGGGAACTGTGAGAGATCCCCAACAATGACAAAGCAAGTCTCTGAAGAACCCAAAAATTTTGCCAGGAGAGAGAGTCAGCTCTGATCACTTTCTGAATGCAGAGAGTGCCACTAGCAGATCACGGCATTACCCATCAGGTAATTCATTTCCTGCTCCCTTAGCTCCATCCCAATCCCAGCTCCAAATACCAACTCCAAGGGTAGCCAGAGGGAGGCAGAGGTAGAAACAGAACAGTACAGCTAGCCATCCCACAATCCCCCTTGCAGAATCACCAAGAGGAAATTCACCTGTGACACTGGATCAGACATGTTAGTCACTCTACTGCATCAGTTTTGAGTGCTCAAGAGGCCAGAAGACTATTTATTCAAGAGTGGGCAGACCCCCTGTGGAATCTATCTAAAACGTCCCTTCAAGAGGGCAAAAGAAAAAGACTCACAAAATGCCTCTGTGGAGTCTAGTAGAAAACAACAGTTGATTTTATGAAATTACGTCTTTATGAAATTACGTCAATGATTTCTCTTTCTCAGTGTCAAGTTTACATCAAGACATTGGTATCTTTTCCTCGGGAAGCACATGCAAAAAACAGATCCCATTTTTCTCCCAGGGGCTTCATTGCTTCATTCAGCCACACGTTCCTTCACTTGAAGCTACAGAATGTGTATTATGTGCCTGGTGCTCTCCTAGGTGTGGCTGGGACGCAGAAGTTAGGCAGTTAAATCCTTGTCTCAGTGAGGAGCTGCCATCTTGACACTGAAGACCAATGTGAGGTGTCCTGGGTGGTTTCGTGCCCTCCCTGCATGGTAAAACTGAGTCAAACAACATCAGCAGAGGCTGTATAGACTGCTACAAACCTGGTCCAAGTTCCACAGAGTACAGAGAAGGAGCTCCTGCCCGCTTTGCAGTCTCTGCCATCTCCCTGCTGAAACACCGAGCTGCTGCAAATGTGTGGCTCCCTGACTTACTGCTTGCACGACAGGACCAGCCACCAAGGGGCAACAAGGCAGCAAGAGGGGCAGCTCCCCGGGCACTCGGGGCAGCAGCTCACCCCTTTTACCCAACTCTAAATCCCTTCCCTTCATGACCTCCTTTGTCTCTGCACCAACCCAGCCAGCCCCTCCCCCCAGTTCTTTTTCTCTGCTGGATCCAGCTAGATCACATTCAGCCCCACTTCTGATCACCTGGGATGGCATTTTAAGGTAGTTTTTCCCCTCAATATAAATCCATCAGTATAGGAGGAGCATTTCTAGGCTCAAGAAGTAAGACACGTTCAGCTAAACCCTCTGCTCTGTGTGAGGTAAGCTACACTCACTCATCTCCTTACTGTGGTTAGAATACAAAGCATTACACCTGCCTTCTCTCCCTGCTTATTTTTCCTGGATCTAAGATCATGGTGCTGATAACAGTATCCCTAAATCCACTACTTTGCAATTTCTATTTGTCCTAGTTACTCCTGATTCCTCCCCTCCCATCTTCCAATATAAGAGTTTTTCTTTTTCATCAATACTATCTACTTAAAAGAAGTATTTGAATCTCGGATTTATTCCCTTATTTAACATCTAGGGCATACATTTTTCTAATATTATTGCACATATCATTTTCTAGGTAGAGCTGATGCCTAATCAGGCAAACCAAGATAGTAACAGGAATACAAATACCTTGAAAGTTACTTCTGCCTGATTTAGTGAGCACTGTGCCATCTTTGCTCATATATCTATCTATAGATCATAAAAAGCTCCTAAATATCTATAGGTAGATAGATAGATATATCTACAAACATACAGTTTAACACCATAGAAAAATATGCATGTGGAATTTAACATGTCCTAAACTAATCTCCAGAGCAAAAGAGACAGTATTCACTTAACTCAGGAGATACGCTGACCTAGTAGACTACAGCTTTCCACAACTGAATGCTATGCATTATTCATACACATTCATGGCATCCACAGGGATTATCGGTCCATTTATAACAAGTACCAATGACACCCAGAATTCAAGAAATGTCACAATGCTTTGTTAAATAAAATTAAAATCCAATTCGAGTTTCAATGGGCCAGGGTTGACAAGAAGATCAAGATCAATCAGAAGCCAGCAATACCTTGTAAGAAGGGACCAAAACCAAGCAAGCAAATAAACAAAAAACACTAGAGCTTATGTAGCCCAGAAAATCAGGAAGGGCCCAGATTTGCATGGTCCATTCAAAGGCTATCCGTTTCTAGTACCCACGGTTGCCCCTCTGCCCTCCCAACCGAGGCTCTGCCTCCTTGGGGAGAAGAACGGATCTGCTCTGTTGGAATTACCTCCACTCAGCCTCTCCAACTTCCACCCCAATCCTGGGTCCATCTCAGGGAAACTAAATACAGGCCTCTGGAAAACAGACCACCGTTCCCCTTCACACATAAAATCTTCTAGCAGTAAATCCTCTTAACCAGATCATAATGGTGACATGCCACCTCTGAAATACAAAGGCTTCTTTCAGAGTCGTGGAGAACAGAAGAACAGAAATATCATTTCAAACTATGTTGCTCAGGGTAACACTAGTTATTATGAGAAATAAATGCCCCAATATCCCTGGTTTAACACAGTATATATACATAAAGGAATACACACACACACACACACACACACACACACACACTCACAGTGGGATAATATCCAACCTCAAACAAGAATGGAATTCTTACCATTTGTGACAATACGGATAGACCTCGAGGAAATTATGCTAACTGAAATGAGTCAGAGAAAGACAAATACCATACGATCTTCCTTAAATATGGAATCATAAAAAGCTCCTAAATAGGACACATTGAGGCTGAAGGGTGTGGGAATACGAGAACTGGGTGAAAGGGGTCCAAGGAACTTAAAAAGAGAGAGAAAACATTAAAAAATAAATTTAATTTTGTTAACAAATGGTTTACCAAACATTAAAAATCATCGCTGATTGTTGGAAAAATGGAACAACTTGTCCCCACTTATTTATGAAGAGGAAAAACACAGAGCATGTGATACCTACTCCTACAGTTGCAAAAATATGAAGGAGCATTTACATATTGGATCTCTAGTATAAGGGGAACAGGGTTTAAATAATAATAAATTATATGAAATACATAATAATAACATTTACTATATATGAAACATAAAAATTTTTAAATATGTACTTCAGTTATAAGTAAAATATGCAAATCACAAAAGATCATAGGTTTACAGAAGGACAATTGCAAAATGGTTGTCTAAAATATGTATGTGTATGTACATACACATATATACATACACACACATTTATGAAATTTTTTTCCTGGTGGGCACAGTGCTGTGTTTCACATAGTTATTTAAGGAACCAGGCCAACAAAAGAGCAGTTGTTTCCAACTTAACGTTTCCAAGGTTGCTCTGACCATTGACATCCAGCACACAGAACGAGGGAGACACCATGGAAAAGGCACACTCCCTTTCCTCTCCAATGGGGCTCAAAAGTGGCACCCATTAATTCTTTTTTTCCCAATTTTATTCATTTATTTATTTATTTGAGAAAGAGACACTATGAGCAGGGTGATGGGTAGAGGAAGAAGCAGACTCCCCACTGAGCAGGGAGCCCAATGTGGGTTCTATCTTGGGATCGTGGGACCTCAGGATCATGACCTGAGTTGAAGACAGGCGCTTAACTGACTGAGCCACCCAGGTGCCCTCATTAATTCTTATATCACAGCAGCGGAAACAAGTCACAGAGACACTCTTAAGTTCAAGAGCACTGATAACTTCTATACTATAGAAAGGAATGCATGTATTTGGATTAATAATTAGCCACCCCTGCTACCAAACCATATCTACAATTTAATCCACAATTAAGCTTTATCTGCTTGGCCACTCTTCTCATCTGATCATGAGCACCTCCAAAGGGCCAAAACTAAGCAGATGGTAAAGAAGTGGAGAAAATAAACTACATATGATTTTCTTGCATGATACGCAGTGATGGACAAAGGATCAGGTCAGAAATTCATAAAACACTTGAGCTGTGAAGAAGCATAGGTAGTGACTGGCTGGCTCATCTCATTGTATAACAAAGAATGGAATCCAGTGAGGTTAGTTTAGTCTCCCTAAACCACAAAGCCCATTAATGTCAGGGATAAAAATGAAAACCCAGATCGCTTGGCATTGAGTTGGATACTCTTCCAGTAAAATGCAATTTCACTCATTTTGTTTTTACCAAAAAACATAGACCAAATATTTCCAGGTAGAATTTGAGACTC
Organism: Lutra lutra; assembly: GCF_902655055.1. Taxonomy (NCBI): domain Eukaryota; kingdom Metazoa; phylum Chordata; class Mammalia; order Carnivora; family Mustelidae; genus Lutra; species Lutra lutra. Next base: position 93,072,889 of record NC_062282.1, on the reverse strand, counting down.
AGAATTCTCTCTCTCTCTCTTTTTTTAAGATTTATTTATTTATTTAAGAGGGAGCATATTCATGCAGACACATGAACAGGAGCAGAGGGACCTGAGCCAAAATCAGGAATCGGATGCTCAACTGACTAAGTCCCACAGGCTCCCCCAGAATTACCTCTGGATAGAAAAGATGGGGAGGAAGAGAATTTCACATTCTAACCAAATAATGCCACAAGCACTTGTTGACTTTGGTCCATACCTATATCATCAGGGTATAACTTCACATTCCCAGTGCATGAGTTACCAGCAAGGACTCTGTTTTTCACACTTAATGGGAATAACTTTAAATGGTCAACCTGTTCCCACCTTGAGCCACATACATTTAATTTTGTCAAGCAACTTCTTTTCTGTTTGGCAGCATCCATACCCAAAACTTATTGTGTCAATTTATTGCCAACAAGAACTGCAATTAAAGTCACTGATGATTCATGGGGGGAAAAAACTGGAATTTCTATACAGGGATGATTCTGTTTCTGATGATTCTGTATTGTGTTTTTCCAGAGTGTCTTTCATTGCATTTAGAGCAGTATACTCGGTCCCCCCAATTTCAGTGGCTCCCATTATTTATCCCTCACCTGAAGTCATCACCTTAGTTTCTGAAGCTAAAATTCGTTGCTATCAAAACAATTACATTGTGTCAAAAGACCAAAAGATAATGACTTTATGGATAGCCCAAGTAGCAGGAACTGATGAAATTCTCAGTCACAGAAATTCTGTCTTCATACTGAAGTTGCTAGTAAAATGTATTAGAGAAAGGAGAGATGGGCATGAGAGAAAATAAGATGTCACTTGAATGTGTCTGTGGTTTCTTGAGGAAAACCTTTGTTAAATCCTCACTGGAAACTATCAGTGTGCTATGAGCTCATGATCCCTCCAGAGTGCTCCAGAAATTGCTGGACTGAGGTACAATTTCACAGAATTTATCTAACTGTCAGAGCCTCTCAGCCTGGATCAGTAAAAGGAACCCGCAGCTCTTTCTGCGTACCTTCTCCTCAGAGAAGGATATGCCAAGACACCAAAACAGGCAGGTAGATTCACAAAAATGAAAGCAAAATTCAATGTGAAGTGAAATTTTCCCACTGAATGTTAATTTCAGCTATGGTCACAAAGCAAAAAACAATAATGACTTTATATGTCCCACATTCTAAAAAGGCCCCGCTACCAAGGATACCCCAGCCATATCCTCCTGGCACCCACTGGCCAGATTCCCTCCATTTCCGCCACATCAGTGGTTCTCTAAAGAGCTGAATATTACAATAAGCTGAGTAACTTTTTCAAAATGCTGAGGTCTGAGCCCAACCTATCAAGTCATAATCTCTAGGGTTGCGTACAGACACTGGTATTCTTTTAAAGTCTACCAGGTGATTCCAAGGCAGTCAGTAGGGAGAATCAATGGTCCACAAGAACAGAAGATGAAGAATATTTGGAGTTAAACAACACTGGTTTATGGTGAATACTCTGGCTTCCCCTTTTCTTTCTGAGCCCAGGCAGGAAACTGTGCCACTTGCTATGCTTCCCAAAGGACCCACTCATGCACCCCCAAAAGAACCAGCACTTGAATGTCAACCACACAGCAGCCATAGACAACCAGATAAGAACTACAACAGCACTTGGGGCGCCTGGGTGGCTCAGTGGGTTAAGCCGCTGCCTTCGGCTCAGGTCATGATCTCAGGGTCCTGGGATCGAGCCCCGCATCGGGCTCTCTGCTCAGCAGGGAGCCTGCTTCCTCCTCTCTCTCTGCCTGCCTCTCTGCCTGCTTGTGATCTCTGTCAAATAAATAAATAAAATCTTTAAAAAAAAAAAAAAAAAAGAACTACAACAGCACCAATGAAAACAAATGAGTTTGGCTCTTTTCTAAGATCTCTCATCTGGTCTATCCCAGGAGGAGCCAAAAGCAGGAAGGAAGAAGGATGGAAGGAAGGAAGGAAGGAAGGAAGGAAGGAAGGAAGGAAGGAAGGAAAGGGAGGAAAGGGGAGGAAAGATGAGGAAGGGGAGGAAATGAAGGAAAGGGAAGGAGGAAAGGAGGGAGAGAGAGAGGAGGGAGGGAGGGATGCAAAGACTCTGCCTTCTTCAAAACCAATACAAATCCCTCAAGCTACAGGATGGCTGGCTCTGGGTCAGGGAGGAGGTGAGCAGCATTAAATTGGATGTGAGACTGAAGTTTTAACATAGACTGAATAAGATTAGACTTTCCACTACCTGAAAATGACTGAAGACATAGAGTCTGCCCAAGATGTTGTTAAGGATACCAAAAAAAAAAAAAAAAAAAAAAAAAAGTCAATTCAAAAGAGTATGTTTGAAGGAGGTGATAAGAGAAAAATAAATCACTTTCTATTTGAATTCCACTGAGTTCAATAACCCACTTGCAACCAATAGAGATACCTCCTATATGACTATAATTACATCATAACTTGAGGACATGAGAAAGGAATGAATTACATAGCATCCCATAGTCCCTGTTTCAGTCATTCTATCACAGGTAAGATACCAAATAATTCGAAAGAGAAAAAAGGGCAACTTTCAATAAAAGGAGGACAGGGGAAAATAACACTCTTTCATTTTCTATACCTCATCAAAAAGAAGAGTTCTTCCATTTACAGGTACATAGGATGGGGCCCAGACAGCTAGGGTGGTTCTGCTGGGATCATTTTACTCTTCTTTTGAAATACACTAACATTTGGGAATCACCCACTCCTGGAGACTTACCTACTGAAACTGCTAGAGTGACCAACAACATCATCACCAGAATAGAAACTAGACCTTCAGCTTGGCCTCTGAAACCTGAGGTAATAGGAGCGCTCAAAGTCTATTCAGAATGGACCACTCCATAGCTGTGAATTGCGGGGGCTTCCTATAATCTAAACTTGCTTTACTGCCTCTGTTTCATGACTCTCTTTTTTATTTACCTTCTGATCATCTTTACTTACAGGTAAGAGATGAAGGAAAAGTCACAGAGACCTATACCCAGCTACAAAGTACAGACTACCCTGTACCTCCCAGCTAAAGGTTTGACTCTAAGCAGGTGACTAAGCTGTCCCAAGGAAAGCCATTTTGGCAAGTACATAAATGATGCCTTTATTGATGGCATTTTCACATTTCACATTTCACATTTCTTTGTGAAACACATCAGACAATGAAAAAAAGGGGAAAAGAAAGATCTCTTTCCATAATCAAGTCCAAAGCCCACTGCATGTTGACTGAGAGCCCATTGGTTGACATTTGTATTCTTTTCAATCAACCAATTTGGAATTCCTTTCATAATCACTGAAAGATAAAATCCCAAAGGGTAGATTTCATTTCTAGAAGATCCGAAATAAAGAGTATATATTTCTTAAGATTGATTCTACTCTATTAGGATAGCACACACTAAATAAACCTATATATTGTGTACATGGACAGATGGGTGCATGAATGAACTGAAGAACAAATGAACAGAGAACATATATGTTCAAGTCAGGGCAGGCCAAAAGCAATTTTGTTTTGGGGGTGAGCCCTAAAGAAAGTGGAAAAAAAGAGAGAGAGACAGAGACATTATAGGGGAAAGAGATCTAGAAACAAAATTTACATTCTATTTTTGCCCAGTACTATGCTAGTAATAATGAATAAAGCACAACTAAGTGTCATCGCTTCATAATAAATAAATTTCAAAAGTCTCTTCGCTTAATGACCCAAAGCTTAAATATCCCAGATTTGGCCTTGAATGGTGACCCAGGCTTGCTCTTCTCATTTAAAACTGCCAGGCATTTTTTTCCCCTCAATCCACAGCTGGCAAATTGCAGAGTTTCAATATTTGAACCAGACTTGAACAACTTTATACATAATAAAATTTCAACTAAGCAAGTTCTCTGAACTCAAAGATTTCTTGCAAATTAGGCATATCCTACGAATCCACTTCTGATAAATTTAATGTTGAGTCCCCTTAGACAATCGAGCTTGTATATTTGAGGGGTTTGACAATGCCGAATGCTGAATTTGTGATTTTAAAAACATGAGTTCTGGGGGCGCCTGAGTGGCTCAGTGGGTTAAGCCGCTGCCTTCGGCTCAGGTCATGATCCCAGGTCCTGGGTTCGAGCCCCGCATCGGGCTTTCTGCTCAGCAGGGAGCCTGCTTCCTCCTCTCTCTCTGCCTGCCTCTCTGCTTACTTGTGATTTCTCTCTGTCAAATAAATAAATAAAATTAAAAAAAAAAAAACCTTAAAAAAAAAAAAAAAAAAAAAAAAAACATGAGTTCTGGTTATTTTAAGCTATTCCTGTCTCCTTGATGGCACTGCAATGAAAGAACCTCCAAGGGTGTTTTTATTCTCTCATAAGTGTTTCTAGCAGAAAAAAAAATTACTCATTTTATTTGTAGAAATTTTCCATTGCCTAATAAATGTATTCATCCCCCCAAAAGGACCAGGTAATAAGAGTATTCATCGATATATACAGAGTGGAAGCCAACTGCCCAACATAAATCCTCATTAAATAAATATTACTTGGGTTTTCCAATTTCCTGAGAAATCAATATATAATTTAGCTGCTGATGGACGTGCAGCCACAAACCATTAGCAACACAGTTGTGAATCTCTGATCAGGTGAGGGGTCCATCAGTTCTCAGTGAGATGCAGCAAATGGGAACAGCCATTCCAACCAAGTGTCTCCAGGTGCTGGGAGCCTATCTGGATGACATAAGCAGTTCCCCTCTAAAGCCAAGATCCTAAAATATGTATTCTGTTAGTCTGAAATACTACATCTGTGCCATTCCTTTGGGATAAATAAAGTGTTTGGAAACAAACAACCGGAATCTCCACCATTGGGGAATATTTTCTCCCACTCCTTAAGAGAGATTTCCCCAGAATGACACACCTACCTCACTCCATCTTCTCACTCATTCCTCCCAGTGGGAGAATTTGCAAGAAGAAACCGGTCTCACCACTCTCTCCCACCTTTGTCTACTTGCATTTCAGCTATAAACCCTCTGAAAGATAGAAACGGACTACCCAGAATCCTGATATTTTTTACATTATTTAAGTACACTTTTCATGGAAGATAACATACAGACTGAAGAGTAAACAAGTATATAGGTCGGTGAATTTGTACTGAGTCGACCCTCCAATATTCCCAAAGAATCCTCTTTGTCCAATCTCCATCATCCTCGCCAAAGCGACTTTAATACCACAGATTAGTTTTTGCTAACCTTGAAATGTGTATAAATGCAATCTAGATCTGGTTTCTTTTGCATTATGGCTATGAGAGGGTACATGTTGTTGCGTGTAGCTTAGATTTGCTTAGCCTCTGCTGGGTGACATTCCACTGTGTGATTATACCACAACTCACCCATCGGATGTTGAGGGAGACGCGAGGTATATGGAATTTGGGGCTACCTCGAATAATGCTTGTGCACGTTTCTGTGACATAAACACTAATTTCCATTGGCTACCTAACTAATTGCATTTTGACTTCTGATAAAGATGGGTCAAATGGAGTTTGACTGCCAGGGACCTGTTGATTTGTTGAGCTCATACCCACTGAGTGGTACACTGCAGCATCTTTCATTCCAGTTGATTCCTTCCAGAGTGGAAAGAGGAAGCATTAGGGTCCACAGAGAATCTGATCCTAACTGTGCTCAGGCAGAAAAAGAATGACGTGCACAGCCCTGTAGGCTCATTTAGCTAAGATGGGATTTTTGTGAAAGGGAACAGCACCTAGTATGAATAGAAATGAACTACACGATGAGGTCACATGTGTTGGAAGGGATCAGACTTTTTGGAGGGATACTTACAGCATGAAAGTGCTGGTCCCACCTGCTATCTGTCCAGCTAAACAGAGAGCCTGGAAACTAGTGTGAGAGGTCAGAGGCTTGCCACACTCTGTTTTGTGTGGGTTGTGTTGCTTTACTGCCTTCTTGTTCCTACAAGCCATTGGGGGGAAGAAAAAAACTGCCTCATAATGTGTGCTCAGGCACACAGAGCTAGTCTTGCAGAGATGCCCATGGACTGGCCAGGGGCCGCTCCCCCTGTGCAAGCTACTTTAAAGACAGACCACACAGCAGAAATCTCTGTGAGAGGTCGCAGTGGCACAGGAAGCATTTCTAACAAAGAATGTCTGGGCAGTCACTTACTCTCATGGGCCCCTTTGCAGGCATTCTGACCTACTCGCTCCGAGCTGACTCAGCTCCTGACTCTTCCAAAAATTAGTCTATGAATAACTTCAAGCAAAATTAGTAATTGTAAGTATTTATGAGAATGATTATCAAGGTTTTAAAAAGCACTGCCACCCATAGATAAGCTAAGAGAACGCAGGAGCACCACCTCCACCACCACACAGCGTCCAGGGCCCTCCCACACAGTAAGAAATTCACCCTGATTTCTGGATCCAGACCAGAAGAGGCCTAAACTCCAGATTCTTACATTTAACAAAGATTCATTCTAAAGTATTTATTGAGCAGTTAATATGTGCCAAACCATCATGAGATTACCAGCAACGAAAAGAACTTTCTCTGGTTAGAGATCTCTCCTCCAAGTACCTTGGTAAAGAACCTCACTTCTCAGTGTCCCACAGAACACTTAGCCTTCAAAATACTCTGCTGCAAGATGGTTTTGATGCAAAGTAACTTTTGGAATCCCTGCCTATCATGTCCCTTCTTATAGATCCATAATGTATATGACTATATTAAAGGCTCTGAGAATTTCTGCAATAAATAGGCATGTTTAATTTCTTTAACCTAACATTTAACAACCTTATTTGACATTGGAATCCTCTTTCACATAACACAGTATTTGTGGGCCACAATTTGAGAAATGATGTTATGAAGAGCCATTCACTGAAGAGACTACATTAGCTCATCCAGGAAGATTGTATTAGATGGCCTTCACTACAACCAAATCCTCAAAGGAAAGGCCTGGGCTGGCAGCTGCTTTCAAGCACCCACTGTCCAGCCTTTCCCTCATTTGCAAATAAACACGTCCTTTTATGTTCTGTAAAACTCAGTTTCCTAATCTATAATACGTACAGCACAAATTAATACACCGACTTTGAAGAGCCACTGCATTAGAAATACATTAAATCCTTAAAGTATAAATATAAATACAGACACAATGAAAGCTATTCATTCTTACTACTAAATCTACATAAGCTACAGTCTCCTTCATAAGAGCTAATTCTCTAGAATAGGGATCCATCATAATGATGTATGTACTGTTTTTCCCTATGAGAGATGATAATCCTTAGGTCTACTAGCAAGTAAGAGAGCTCTTGGCATGCCCAGGAAGAATTAGCTTCTTGGAAGGAATTGCTTTCCTTTTAGCAATGTCCTACTCACTTGCTAGCCAGGCACTGTTCCATAGAACTTAAAACAACAATGGAAATGTGGCTAGCATCCTTTATGTTGGCCAGTGGAGTTCTAGATTCTTCCCACTATCCTCAGCTCTTTCCTCTCTTCCTTCCCAAATCTGGGTCCTCCATAGGTCAAGGAGAGCACTGGGTCACCTATACTGTGGCAGGTCAATTGCAAATGTTGTTTCATAATTAGGGTTGATGTGAAGTTTTGATTGGAGAGAATGTTGTCTGTTCTGTTCATATGAAGAGTTCTGGAGAAGCTTCTCATGAAGGCAAACCCTTGCACAGGCATAGTGCCTTATAGTCTTGTTATCATTAACTTCTCTGGATTATATCCTGAAGGCAGCTGCTAAATGAAATATGTTCTGGGTGAGAAGATAGAGTAAGACATCACCAGTGAAAAATACCTTTGTCCCACTACATTCATCCACTCCATGGCCGAGAATAGGACCATCAGGGAATGAAATGTAAGCTGGTTAATTTTTTATAAAAACAAATAATCCTGGGTATGGAGAACTGATCAGACACTGGGAATGCACTGGGAATGGCTGAGCAGCTATGCAGAGGTGGAGGTACTGAGGGCTTAGTCTGAGGGTATTTGGGAAACAAAATACTGACAGAGAAGAGATAGAAGGTTCTGGGGGTAACTGTTCAGTGGTATTGAAACTGTCTACAAGTGACTCCATACATTCTGGTTTTATCTTCTATTCTAAGTAAGCCATTGAGTTCAGGAATTTCAGGAATCTCTAGATTCTGTTCTCTCATCCTCTCTTCCCCACCCCTTAGCGGGACACTAACTACTTCCTGCCAAACATACCACTTCACAGGGCCATGAAGCCAGGGCATTCCAAGAGGGCTTCCGAGTTTAAATATCCCCTGTGTCAGTTAAGACCATAACTTCAGCAGAAGACAGTGGTTTTAATTTTCTTAAAATTGGGTGCCGTTCCAACCTACTTTCAGATTTGATGGAGAAAACCATTTATTTTTCTCAGGAATATTTTTTTAAAATTTTTTTTTATTTTATTTATTTATTTGACAGTCAGAGATCACAAGTAGACAGAGAGGCAGGCAGAGAGAGAGAGGGAGGCAGGCCCCCAGTCGAGCAGAGAGCCCAATGAGGGGCTCCATCCCAGGAGCCTGGGATCATGACCTGAGCCAAAGGCAGAGGCTTAACCCACTGAGCCACCCAGGCGCCCCAGGAATATTTTTTAAATAAGTTGCTCATTTTTATTTATAAAGAATGATTAAGACTTTGGGGAGAACATCTTTGGAGTTAAAAGTTTCTGTATCAAGCCTTATGACAGCTCTACACCAGCAATGCCAAGATACTCATGTAGCCAGTTCACTTGTCTAGGTATCAGAGCAGTACATCTTGAGTTCAAGACTTTTTAAACAGGCTTAACTTTAGCAGAACTATAAAAGAGAATATGCAGATGATTAGGGAAAATGAGATGTCATCCCACATTAGAGCAAAATCTCACACTCAGCTTTTTAAAAAACGAATCATTTAAAACTCACTTTCCTTAAGCAAGAGTTAAAACCAAGAAACTTACATCACTGAAGCCAAAGCAGGAAGAAACAGCCAGAAAATAGCACATACAGAATTCAGGCAAGGAGTTCCAAGTAGCATTCTGACAGGCGGAATATAGATTAACCAGGGAAGCCCATGAGAGCTCCTTTTCAGGAGAATTTTTAGAACAGGATAAAACCACCTAGCACATCTCCTCAGAGGTCAAGGGATAACCAGACCAGCATAGCTTCCTCAGATCTCTTCCACAGGTATGGATAATGGATTGGAAAGAGAGCATTTCCATGGCAGAGGCAGTGTTAAGTACTAGCTGCATGTCAAGCCTTCCAGAGCCCAGCTCAGTGTTTGGTTCCTGTTCCTTTTCACTGTGGAGATTTATTACAGGCAGGTTCCCAAGACACAGAAGCTCAATGTTCCTCCTGCCCGCCCCCCTCAACTTGCACCCATGTTTGGTTTGATGAATCACTTTAATATATACGAAAGGATTGAAAAATAAAAATCAATGTATGCCAATCAATAGACCTTTAGAAAGAATCCTCGTTTCTTAGCTTTGTTTGGCTCTAAAGGGAAATGCTCCTGCAGCCTAAAAATACACTCCGTAGGAAGGCTAATAATGTGGAAGCTGAGTTTTGATTAAACCAAAGTCACTGCAACTGGTCTTATCACAAAGCAGAGTGAGCCTCGTATCTTCCCAGAGTTCTGTGTTTTCTAATTCCACACAAGGAAGCACCAGAGAAGGAGCAGCAGGAGAATGGAGTCAGCGCACAAAAATGCTTATGGCTGAAAGAAACGTGGAACTCAAGAGTTCATGGCCTTTGTTCCTTCCATCTAACTTATTCCTGTTCTGGGCTATCCCAAAGGGCATCTGGATCAGAAGGAGCTGCTTGAGAGGAAGTCCCCATGTTGTTCTGACTTGATGGGCCTGGTCACAGATGGTCTGCTTGGATACATTCTCTACTGACTCTGATCACCACAGAAATGGAAACCCCTCTTTTGAGCTATTTCTGGAGAGAAGTCCTAGAACACTTCCTGTTGAAAGCAGGAAATGGTTAGAGTGTGTTATAGACCATTAACAGGACTGACAATTAGTAGGCCACATAAATGGGTAACCTGGTCTCTACACCTAAGAGCATATCGCAATAGACAGATAAAGGCTGACCCAGAAAAGGGAACAGGGAGGTTAAAACTAGTCAAGAGTCTCAAAACTAAACAGTTCACCTGGCATCATCCCTGCATTCATCTCTTGGGAATGACAATCCAAAATTATGCCAGCTTTGAGCTTTTCCGACAGCCAATGTTCCTGACTACCTCCCCCAGGCATTTGGCTGCAGAGGGAGGGAAGGAAACTGACACGCCTTCATTATGTTAATTATGTTATGATAAGTTCTTAACAACACTGCTACACTTTCAGAGGAAAACACTGCTGAAAGTTGAGATCTGTCTATCTACACTATCCATAGAAGAATCATTTTGCTTAGCAAAGCCAAGAAATTCTGTTCCCACTCTTAAGAGTCAAAATTTCCTGGAGTAAAAAAAGATACTCCTAGCTCTCAACTCTAGGAGCCTAACTCTGCATAATTTGTATAGTTATCTGGTCCACTAATGTCTCCTCTCTAAACTTGGTAGTGCTGTCTGTCTCTCCAGGTTTTGCATCTTCCAAAGTTAGTACAAAGGAGTTTGACCCACCTGTATACACCTGAAACCCTTACTCACTCAACTACTCTCTTCTTCCTCCTTCTCTAGGAATTGGATTCCCCCCCCCCCCACCAAACTGTCTAAGACATTTCTCTATTTTTTCTTTCCATCCAGCAGTTTCCTAAAATACCTCTCTACTAGAAGATAAATAATCAGTACATAGGAATGTCTCCCACAGACAAAATGCCATAGCCTTTCCTGATCACAGTTACACATCTGCCATCCCATCTGGACTCCATGAAGCCTGCAACACTGCTAACACAGATGCTCCCACCATCCTGGTCTGCTCTCCCTTCCTCATGGTGACAGAAGGGTTGCAGATCTCAAGGACACAATCCCCACCCCTGTCTTCCTTGGTCTCAGCAGCACTGCCCAAATGAAACATGACATGAACCACATCTATAAATCCAAATTTTCTGATAGTCACATTCAAAACATAAAAAGAAATGGGTAAGATTAACATAAGCAGCATAGCTCATTTAGCTAAATGTATTCAAACTTAGATATCAACAAGTAATCAAGAAAATTTTTAGTGAGATATTTTATAGTCTTTCTCCCTATTTACTCCTTGGAATCCAGTATATATTTTATATTTACAGCATACCACAACTTAGATCATATGTTTTCATACGTTCTACCTATAGTCGTCCTTATTTCGTTGAACTGCAGAATCAGATGGTAGGGTGGCATTTCTCCTTGTTCACCAATGATACTTCCAAATATAAAATGCCCTCTCCTTAGAAGCTCAGACCACCTCCTCCCCTCATGTTGCCTCGCATCCCCCTACACCTGTCACATTCTGTCAGCTGCCTCCTGCTCTTCCTCTCCATCTCCAGTCCTTCACTCTGGATCACTTCACGGCTGTGTCATGTCCCAGACAACGCCTTCCCTCAGAGGATGGTGGCCTCTGAATTCCAGTGACCTTCAATTCTTCTCCATTTTAGCTGCCCACATTCACAACTATCTTCTAGATTTTGTCATAACCCCGAACCAGTACACATTGAGTCAAACACCCCAAACACTCCGTGTCTTCACTCTGACCTTCTCATCCTCTCATTCCTCTGACTTTATGAAAACTCTCAGTCTCCAGAGACCACCTTTCTGTCCCAGTCCAACACCCTCACTCCTGTCCTCACATCCTCACAGCACAGTGAGGAGGTAAGGAAGAGAGTTCCTGAAACCAGACTCTGAGGTTGTACCTAACCTCTGCCACTTACAGGCTATGTGGCCTTGGACAAATTATTCAACCTCTTTGCTTCTAGCCTGTCTAAAATGAGGGCAACAACCCTGTCAAACAGGTTATAGGAGAATCAACTCTAAATCACTTTGCACCCATGGTCATTATATAAATTTGTTAAATTGGGCCAGACCAGAACAATACTCTCCCCAGCTCACCCTTTATCCTTCTGCCCCAGCTACTGCACAAAACCATACCCAGATCAAGGCTGCTGTCTACCTTCTAATTATCTATACTCAGGCAACCAAGTCCTATTGGGGAAAATGATAGCATGGTACACACTGATGCTCCCACAAATGCCGTCTCTGACACTAGCACGACTGCAGAAGCAATTTCCTTGTCTTCCGTCAGCCCCTTCTACCACTCCCCATGCCTAACAGGCTTTTCCCCCATCAGGAGTGGAGGCTATGAAGGCTGGGATAAGCACTAGCAAATCTCTAATGAGAAATTTCTGGAGAACTGAACATGAATCATAAACTAACGGGGTTTTTTTATTATTATTTTGCTTGACTTCAACCTTCACTGATAGTTACATTATAGAAAAATGTAAATGACTTCTGCCCAGCCTCACTCCTATCTAGAGGGTCAAATTTGTCCACAGACTCAAGGAACTGGAGTTTTGTAATCAAAATACAAGAGTTAGGAGAGCAAAAGCAACTTAAAAAAGACTTGGAGTTGAAGTTGAAGGAAGAAAGGAAAGTCCTCAAGAAGAGAGAGGCACTTTGAGGCCAGACTGGGAAACACTGCCATGGGCTGAATAATAGCCCTCAAAGAAGCCCATATCCAGAGCCCCATAACCTGAGAGCATGACCTAAGAGAATCTGCAGTTATGATTACATTAAGGATACTGAGATTGGGAGAAAGCCTGCATTATCTGGTGGGCCCCAGATGTAATCATAAGTGTCTATAGAAGAGGGAGGGGGAGGGAAACGTGATGTTGGAGTAGGAGTTGTCACGATAGAAATAAGAGATTAGAATGAGGTGACAATGGGAGTGTGAGGCAGGGAATGTCAAGGCAGCCTCCAGAAGCTAGAAAATGTAAGGAAACAGATCCTCCTAAGAACCTGCAGAAGGAACCAGTTCTGCCACACCTTGACTTGAACTCAGTGACACCGATTTTGGACTTCCCAACTACAGAACTCTAGGAGAAAAAAGTTCTGTTGTGTGAAGCCTTCCACTCTGTGGTACTGTGTCATAGCAGCAGTAAGAACCTACTATACACAGGCCATGAGGAAAACCTCAGGGCCTACAGGGTCATTTCAGGTGAAAGGCCTGGCCTGTGCCATAAGGGAACACTCAAGAGGGGCTCAGCCCCAGTGCTCAGACTGGCCTACAATGGAGACTCATCAAGTCAACCCTGGATTAGTGCAGACCTGCATACAACATCGTTTTAGAAGGAATTAGCCTGCTCAGAGAGGGTAGTAAGGAGGATTGGTTTGAAAACAAAACAAAACAAAACACTTCAGGTGCTCCCAGAATTAACAGACTTTTCAGAAACCTCTAAGTCTTGGGGGCCCCAAGGAAGCAAAATGGACGGGGTATGTTCAGACAATAAATCTCTATATGGATCTGTGATGGGTTGAAATGTGTTCCCCAAAAATTCACACCCCAGGGGTGCCTGGGTGGCTCAGTGGGTTAAGCCGCTGCCTTTGGCTCAGGTCATGATCCCAGGGTCCTGGGATCGAGTCCCACATTGGGCTCTCTGCTTGGCAGGGAGCCTGCTTCCCTCTCTCTCTCTCTGCCTGCCTGCCTCTCTACTTGTGATCTCTCTCTGTCAAATAAATAAATCTTAAAAAAAAAAAAAAAATTCACACCCTGGAGTCCTAACACCAATACCTCAGAATGTGACCTTATTTGGAAATAGGATCATTGCAGTCCTCAGGTATGAGGTCACTGGAGCAGAGTGAACCCAGTATGACCAGTGTCCTGACAAAAAGGGGAAAATCGACAGAGAAACACACAGAAGCACACCTCATGAGGATGGGAGTTCTGCAGCCACAAGCCAAGGAACCACAGGGATTCTTCCCCGGGACCTGTGGCAGGAACATGGCGCCACCCACACCCAGAGCTCCAACTGTGGCCTCCACTGCCCTAAGATAATGCATGTCTGTTGTTCAAGCCACTCAGTTCACCACACTTTGTTAGGGCAGCCCTAACACAGGAATACAAAATCCTGACAGAAAGAAAAGAAACTAAAGCTGCCTGCCAGCCCTGGCCCAATGCAGGGTGGAGGAGGAAGAGGCCCAAAGGAAGGTGCTGGATTCATATGGTAAAGCTCAGCTGGGTCAGCTTCAAAAAGGGGAGCAGAGAGAGGAAAAGGCAGCCCTCGCTGCTCCATTCCTGCTGCAGAGACCCAGAGCCAGGCTGCTTCTGCTGCCTGATGAGGCCAGGCCCCAGGGCTGGAGAGAACCAAAAGCTAAGGAGAGCAAAGTGTGGAGGTGATAGGATGTTCACAAGACCCCGGGGCACAAGTTTTGAAAGTAGCAACCTCAGCTTCAGTTCAGAAAGAGGAGAGTGCTTCTCTCTAACGGAAGCAACTATAATAAGCACCACGCAGTCCATGGGGTCAAGGAATCACAGAGCAGGAACCAGGGCCAGAGCCATGGTGGTGGCATCTGCGTGTCTCCTTCCATTTCCCTGGCTACTGGGGCCACAGCTAAGAAAGCCTTGGGATATCTTGACATGAAGACATTTAGAAAGGCCAGGACAGTGACACTGTGAGGAAGTCCTTCATGTCTGTCCTTTACCGGTGAGTTCCTTGTAAAACCCTTCACTCCCTGTCATAGACTTCCATGTTTCTTGCCCACCTCCACTGAGAAAATGTTCATACATAGTGCAGAAAATGTGCTTCCATAAATTAATTATAGGTTTACAATCACTGCTCTAAGAGGGAGAAAATGAGTGGTTTATATTGACAATTAGAAGAAAAAAAAAAGTAACTGAATGAAAGAAAACTGAGATCCTAACCAGATGAGAGGCTCCTTGAAGAAGAGCAAGGCCTGCAACACGTGGAACCCTGAGTAGGTTTTCACCCCTGCTTCCTACAAGAGGTTGTGGTGGGGAGGGGGGAGCCTGGTAGACTGCTGAACCATAGCTCAGCCCTGGGCCATCTCCAGTTATGGTCATGCCCTCCCTTAGCTTGCAGGCTCACAGAACAGAAGTCACCTTCTCTCAAATCTAGAAAAGTCCCCACATGTTCACTAGTACTTATTTACAAAAACAGAAGCAATAAGTCATACTGACACATAATCCTTAGCTCCATCCTTCAAAGGATCATAGACAAAGAACAACCCTTGATCACTGCCTCTGTGATTTCTTAACAAAAGCGTCAGCCCAATCCTTAATGGGCCACAGCTGAGGGAACTCAGGGCCATGGACATCCGGTGCAGAGAAAATTTTAATATTCTGAATCACTGTGTAATTCACCAGAAAATAACCCTTGTTCTTCAGTATTGAAAACCATTGATTCAGGTCCCTTTTCCCACACATCCCACCTTCCATGGGAGCTCTAATCCCAAGATAACTACCAACCCTCAAGTTCTATTCCTTAGAGACTCTCTACCTCTTGCAGACATCCCTCTCATGGCTGTTTTCCTCTAAATCAGTCATTTTCCCTCAAATTCCCCTGCAACTTTGACAATCCTACCAGCAAACAAAACAAAAACCAAACACCACCTACCCGAGTCCTTCGTACATGCAGCGTAAGGCTACCAGAGCTCAGAGAGGTTTGTGGTGGGACAAAACAAACAATAAATAATTTTAAAGTGAGTATTAAAAATTCCTGTTTTTCAGTGGGTTTGCCCACTGCTCTACTGGTCCACCCTTCTAGCGCTCCAGGCTCCTCCATTGTGGTCACCTCACCTGCCACCTCAACACAAGATGTATCCTATGATGACGCTACTTGATCCAGGCTATATCCCAAGGGCATCACCTTCCTCCCCAAGAGGCTCACAAAGCTATTCCTAAATTAAGTCAGTGCCCTCCCTAATATATTTCCTGGTGCTAATTACTCAGATGGCAAGTTTTCCACCCCAACACTATTCAGATCTGGTTAAAACCAGCTCATTAATTTCTTTTTTAATTTTGCCTGGTTTTCCTTATTTTTAAAAACCAATTAAAGTGATTTGTTCCATTTTTTTTTAGTTTACTGCTGCATTTGGCTTGAGTTCTTGCTTATAAATAAATCCACTCTGGTTCACCTACTCCATGCGTTTTTGCTTTATATCGTGTTTTGACAAATTCTGACAAAGTTAGAAAGGAATACGAAGCAACCAACTGCCTTCACTTCAAGCTCATCTTAAAAAGTTAAATTTTATTCTTGTTCATAGCCCAGCTAATAATATTTTAAAAATTTAGAAAGTGTTGTTTTTCTAACTATAATAAAAAAATTGTCACTCCTATTCAAAAGTAATTATACTAACAGTATAAGAAGAATTTACATTGAGTTATTAAATTAGTAACAAATGTGTTTTCTTCCAATCTAGGAATAACCTATAAATGATTTCACACATATTTGGAACCCCACCGTGTCCTGAAATTCATTTCATCTCATGGTAAATTAAAAAAAAAAAAAAGCAGGGGAGGAAAAAATAATTTTTTTGCTAAGATGTTTTGCTAATTTAACTCTTTCCTAGTCTCTCCCACAACCCTGAGAGATCAAGAATTCCTTCTATATGCTCTAGTCATCTCCTCCCGAATTCTATTTGAGTGTTAGAAATAGGTTTAGTGAGTTAAGTGAAGTAAGTCAAGCAGAGAAAGACAATTATCATACGGTTTCACCCATATGTGGAACATAAGCAAAAGCACAGAGGACGATAGGGAAAGGGAAGGAAATTCAAAGAGGGAGAAATCAGAGAGGGAGAAGAACCATGAGAGACTCTGGACACCAGGAAACAATCTGAGGGTTTCAGAGGGAAGGGGTAACAGGGTGATGGGTATTGAGGAGGACACATGCTGTAATGAGCACTGGGTGTTACATGTAACTAATGAATCATTGTACACTACATCAAAAACTAATCATGTACTATACAGTGGCTAACTGAACATTAAAAAAAAGAAAAATAGGTTTGGTGAAAAGAACATGGATGGATGTGTAAGCATTTGAATTCTGGCTCTGCCATTCCTAGCTCTATAACCCTGAATAAGTTATTAAGCCTCTTTGAGACTCAGTTTCCCTCTTCATACCTTGAAGTTATGGGAAAACTTATCCAAAAATCTCAAAATAGGCAAAAAGGATTACTGGGTGTTCGCTGAGCACAGAGCTATTGGCCTTTTTATTGTCTGGAAAATTTTTCAGCTCTGTAGGAATAGCAATTAACCTGCAAATTTTCATCCAGTAGGAATTGATAGGGTTCAGGACACACTACACCAAAACAGACCACTTTCACATATTAACTATCTTAAGCTAAAGGAATATGAGAAAAATGACAAAAGCAGGAAGGTCGCTCGGATCTCTCTGTCTCCCCCTATTTCCCTAAAAGACGCTGTATAACTCCCAAGTGAAAGATACTTTCCCTGCACGAGAAGGAAGGAAGATATTCTCATCACCAAAGACGGGGAGTCTGGGGCTAAGAAATCTATTCAAACAACTCTTGTTAAACTAACCCTTATCTTCCTGGTTACTTCTTCACTATGCACCACTTCTATCCCAAACACCTCTGTCTTGTCAATTTTTCACAAAATTACGGTTTCTTTGGCTAAAAAGTATGAAAGCTTCCTGCTCTTGCCACTTTTTTTGGTCTTTGGTGAAGGTTCCTGTGTTCCTGTAAAAAGTCAATAAAATTTGCTGACTGAGCCAACTGAGCTACTGCCTGGGTGGCTCAGTTGGTTAAGCGACTGCCTTCGGCTCAGGTCATGATCTTGGGAGTCCTGGGATCAAGTCCCGTGTCCGGCTCCCTGCTCAGTGGGGAGTCTGCTTCTCCCTCTGACCTTCTCCCCTCTCATGCTCTGTCTTTCACACTCTCTCTCTCTCTTAAATGAATAAAATTTTTAAAAAATAAAAATGAATTTGTCTGCTTTTCTCCTGTTAATTGGTCTTCATCAGTGTAATTCTCAGACCTAATCAGGGATTTTAAGAGGGTCAAGGAAAACTTTCATTCCCTATGTGATGTAAACAATTTCTGTCCAGCAGAACATATAACTGCAAATATTATGGGTTTTACCCCGATGGACATTATTCGCCCTTGTATCTTATCCAGCAATCTCATCCTAACATTGCCTGCAGGATATCCTGCTTCTCAATTGCTCTCTGAACTAGGCTTAACATCTTAATGGCTTTCATTATTAACAAGCTAACTAAAATCTTTGATATGTGTTCCTTTTACAATTGCAGGAGACTCGTGAATTTATCCACGTGAAATTACGCCTTAACAGAAATAATCACTTCTATCTCTTTGGCTTATGATAGGATTCAATGAAGTGAAATTAACAACAATAATAATAGTTTATATTTTATTGATCATTTTCTCTGTCCAGGACTGTTCATAAACATGTGCTTTACATGTATTAACCCACCTAATCCTCACCACCCTGTAAAGTAAGCCTAATCCTCACTTTATAGACAAAAATGTGGCATAAAACGGTAGAGAAAGTTATCCCAGGTCAGGGGGCTAGTAAGCATCAGAGCTGACGTACAAAGTTTATGGCAGGCAAGGGCCTTCTACTCAGTAGAAGCCTTTCTAGGTTCCCCTTTTCTTAGGGCCTCAGCAGCACCAGGACCCAGCTCGCTGTAACATATAGCCTGTAAAGAGACTGTGGTGGTCAGCAAGTTCTTGCCAGCCAAGCCTTTGCTGAGGACTCTGGGAGTTATTTGAGTGGTACCATCTCCACACCAGCCAGTCTCACAGCTAGACTATCCCCTCCATCTGCCCTTTTTTCACATTCAGCTCCAGATCACCTCCTCCAGGGATTACCCCAGTGTTCAGGAAAGCTCCTTCCTCTGAGCTCTGAAATAAGTCTTTAAGAAGCTAAACAGACTGATACACACTGTCATTTATTTTGGCCAGGATCAGGATCCCTCTCCCAAAAGCCTGGTCCTTTGAGGACTGCAAGTAATTTAAAGGACAAGGAGAAGTCTCAAGATTGATCTTTAGGTCATGATTCTTGGGTAAGAAAGTTCCTTCACAGATCAACAACTGGGAATTCTGAACTAAGCTAACATGAAGGAAAGGAAGGTAGAAAAAAAGATGAACACCCCTTTCTCAGGGGCAGAGAAGCACCCATCAGAAGCACCCATGCCACAGGAAAGAAACAGAACATGACCCAAAGAGAGAAATGAGCTCATCCTAGCAACCTTCACTCTTCTCTGAGACATATGTTCTTGGGGAGCCTTCATATCATCTCTTTGGGACCACTTGGCATCTCGTGGCCTGTTGTCCCTAAGCACTGAAAGATTCTGACTCTTCTAGAAGTATCTGGGTCCCTCAACCGTGTTCAGCATCAAAAGGCCTGGGGGAAAATCACGATTACAAGACTTGTGTCCATCATCCAAGGGAGATCAAATACTCTAAGTCCACCCCCCAGAACTTCGGGGCTCTGTGACCGTCAGGTAGGTGGTCCATGAGGCTGAGATTATTTTCACAATAATATCATGACATCGGTTTCTTTCTTCACTGTTTCTGACATTTGCAAATGCAGTGATGAGTAAAACTGCTGGCATTTTAACACAAACCAAGGCAGCAGCACCAAACTATACCAATGTTCATTATATTCTTCAGCAGGATGCACTCACAGTTTAAAAAAAAAAAAAAAAGTCTGTTTCACTTAAAAATCTCCTTGATGAGTCAGTTAAAAATAATAGCAATTTCATTAATCTCAACTCTGGGTGCACATCTTTTTAATAAGCTTTGTGTCAGGTTAGGAAGCACACAGAAAGTGCTTCCACTAACCTGAGATTGTGTCAAGGAAAAGCAATTGTCTGATTGATCAAGAGGAGTAATGAACTAGTTGCTTTCTTCATGAAACAATACCTCTACTTCAAAGACTGACTAACTGGTTGGTGGACATTTTCCCAACAACCAATCAATTATGCCTGTCACTTCAAGGAAAAGTGACAGTTTTTTGTTAGCAACAATAAAAATCTGAGCTCTAAAGCAAAAATTAGAATTTTGGAAAATTTTGATCTACCGCCATGATACTGACAACTTCCAAACACTTAAAGACAAAAAGAACTGTGATTTTTCTGATACCATGTCATCAAACATGTCAACATTTGAATGGCTTCTATAACTTAGTGCTGTGATATTTTCCCAATGACCAATGCATCACACTACAAAATCATGAACAATGCCTTCAAAGACCAATGGATTCACAGACCAATGGATTTCAATGTACAGAGGAAAAAAACTAATTGACATGTTCTCAGATCCTCCATCACAACTAAATGTTAGGAAACTACCTTTGCGGTGGTGGAGCTGTGGTTTACTATCGAAGAAGAACATTCACAATTATCTGAAGAGACTAATAAAATAGTTGTCCTTTTTCCTTTTTTTTTTTAAGATTTTATTTATTTATTTGACAGAGATCACAAGTAGGCAAAGAGACAGGCAGAGAGAGAGGGGGAACCAGGCTCCATGCTGAGCAGAGAGCCCGATTCGGGGCTTGATCCCAGGACCCCGGGATCATGACCTAAGCTGAAGGCAGAAGCTTTAAACCACTGAGCCACCCAGGTGCTGCTAGTTGTCCTTTTTCAACCAGATCTCCAGGTAAGTTCAAATTTTCTTCACATGCTTCAACCAACACAACACATTACAACAGCCTGAATGCAGAAGCAGACTGCAAGCCAGACATTATAAAAATTTATAAAAAGATAGAACAAGGTCACTCTTCTAAGTTTTTGTTTTAGATAACAGAGTTATTTTTCATAAAACGCGTTATTTATGTTAACATATAATGGATTTATCATTATTACTCTTAAGCAAAGAAATAAATATTTTAAATGTTTTAATTTCTAATATGGGAAAGGTTGATAGGTAAAATAAAAGTCTGTAAAATCCTCAGTAATATTTAATAGTGTAAAGGGGACTGAGACCAAAAAGTGTGAAAACTGCTCTCTATGTAGGGGATTTAGGTTATCAACACAAAGCTTTGTTTAACATGTAAGGGAGGACCCACACAGTTAGAGGACTAATATGGTCCTATCCGAGAGCCTCCATCTATGCGCCCCCAACCTTAAGTGAAGGAATAAGAATACTTCCCATTCGCGCTACCCTAACACAATGTCTCTATGAATCTATACCACATGCTTCTCTGCAGCAAAGTGCAAGCATCCTGTGAATAAGAACCATAACTTCTATTCCTTTGTGTCTGCTAAGTACCTTACAAATGGCAAATGTAGGATAGATTGATTTTCATCATGAAAATGTATCTCTTAAGAGCCTATGTTCTCCTGAAGATGGACTCAACCAATCTGCTGTAGTAACATTTACATACGAAGTATTCTGTGTCTCTTTCTCGAAAGATCATTCTCTTCAATCAACAGGGTGTTAGAAAAAGACTCCTATCCAGTTAGCCAAACCAACCCAATTTGACTTTTTCAGCCATGTTACCACCAGATCCCCCACATCCTGAAAGCAATATTTGTCAGTCTAACCACAATGAAACAAATTAACATATGCATGACAAATTGAGAAGAGGCAGTGGAGTTTAATAATCTTCTATCTGTAAAGGACTTCATTTCAAATCATTTATATCTCTCACTGGATACTCACAACACTGCTGAAGGAAAGGGTGGCCATTATTACTTCTCATTAACCAATGAGCAAGCAAGCAAGGAGAAATGAAATCACCCAACGCCCATCTAACACCTTGGGGCACAGCACAGAGCTCTCTTCACTTCCATGAAGAAGCTCTGATGCTTACTGCCATTTTGATTTTGAAAGGGGCCGAGGGAAGACCATAAGTCAGTCATCTTTACTCTCTTCTTGCCTCATTCTTGCTTATTGTGGGCTCTAATTCTTTGATTCGGATGCAACGGTACTTCATTTTTAAATAAACTGCATTACTACCTGGAAAAGTTTCAGTTTTAAAAATATCCAATCAGCAGCGCCTGGGTGGCTCAGTGGGTTAAGCCTCTGCCTTCAGCTCGGGTCATGATCTCAGGGTCTTGGGATCGAGCCCCAAATCGGGCTCTCTGCTCAGCGGAGAGCCTGCTTCCTCCTCTCTCTCTCTCTGCCTGCCTCTCTGCCTACTTGTAATCTCTTTCTGTCAAATAAATAAATAAAAATCTTTAAAAAAAATATCCAGGGACACCTGGGTGGCTCAGTCTAGTAAATGCCTGCCTTCGGCTCGGGTCACAACCCCAGGATCCTGGGATCGAGTCCCTCGTCAGGCTCCTTGTTCGGCGGGGAGCCTGCTTCTTCCTCTGCCTACTTGTGCACTCTCTCTCTCTCTCCTCCTGCTTGTGCATTCTCTCTCTCTGACAAATAAATAAAATCTTTAAAAATAAAATAAAATTAAAAAAATATATATCCAATCATGGGACGCCTGGGTGGCTCTGTCAGTTAAGCTGCTGCCTTTGGCTCAAGTCATAATCCCAGGGTCCTGGGGTGGAGTCCCACATTAGGCTCCTCGCTCAGCAGGGAGCCTGCTTCTCTCTCTGCCTCTGGCTGCCACTCTGCCTGCTTGTGCTCTCCCTCTCTCTGACAAATAAAAATAAATAAAATCTTTAAAAAAAATACCCAATCAATATATCTATAAGATTCCCTATTGGTACTCCCATAAATCACAACTCAAAACAAGGTGTCCAGAAACAAGTCAACTCCACTCTGTGGTATAGTAATGTAATTACCTGCCCCTTCTCTTGTGTCTTATCTAGTAATATGGGTCCAAGCCCTCAAGGAGTAACATATAGAGAAACGTACATCCTGGCAGTACATGTTCCCATATTTTCCAGAGGGTTAGATACAGATCAAGTCTGGAGAGCACTTTCCAAAAATACTTTCCTGAAAGAAAAGACACAGAACCTAAAACCCAAAATACTCCAGAATTTCAGGGCTTCCCATCTCATTTCACTCATTATTTCAGGTGTCTGGCATAATCACTTGGGGTCTAGCACACTAGCGATACAGAAAGTACATGGAAGGTCACCTGGGTCCCTATAAGAGATGGGTATTTATAAATAGGCTCACTTGTTTTTACTCCTAGGCTATAAACACATAGGGTGTCTTCTAGAGAGACCGCAGACACTCAGATGCATATTTTCAAAGACACCATGGTTTTTGAGCAGGGTCAGATTTGTACTCAGATCTCACAGGCGACTCTAATGATAATCAGGTTCTGTTTAGCCAGTGACCTCTCACCTCCACCCACGTCAAGCCACACGTAGGAGAGCATGCAGAGTGTACTCACCTGGGACAAGCTCCCACTCCAGAATTCAGGCCCTCCAGAGTCACACATCTAGCTGAGGTCCTCTAAGATGTGTGGCTCTTTCATTTCATGAGTATTAACAAACACAAGGAATGCTGGACTTGAGTGACAGCTGTTTCCTTAAATCCCAAGGAGACCAGAGTTCATTCACAGTGAGCTATGGAGAAATCACTTCTGCTCCTCACTGCTTATGGCTTTTTCCTGCTCTCTTCTGTCTCTTCCGCCAAAGCCCCAGCTCCACCAGACAAAAAGTCTCTTGGGAAGGCAAGGCACAGGAACGCCCACACTTCCCTGCGGCTGACTCCCAGCTCCAGGAAGATGGGACAGGCCTGTGAGGGCCATCCGCTAACCATGCAGCTTTCCAGCTGTTGGAAGCAGACGCCTGCTCCTCGACTCCTCTTAAAGTTTTCCTGGTGGCTTTAACATCCTTCACTGCTAATCTTTGCCAAAGCAGGATTAGCGTATTCTACGGTGAAGCTTTGAGAGGAGGCGTCAGACAGGCCCAGGTTCAAATCCCAGCTGTTTCTTATATCTGGCCCTGGAGCAAACTACTTAACTCCCCGGAGCCTCAGCTTTCTCATACATAAGCAGAAGACAAAAATACCCATTTATAAAGATTAAAAGCATGATTTTATGTCAAGTTCCCAGAACAAGGTCTAGTACATAAATGTACTGCCTTTGCCTTCTATACTTTTCTCAAAGGAAAGAAAATCAAGTCCGTCAAGAGAGAAGAGCAGCAGCTCTTTGCTAATCCTGTCTTTAGTCCTTTTGCTATGGACTGGCCATGGTACACTCACTTATGCAGCAGAAGCAATTTCATGGGGGCTCCTAGGAATCAGGACTTGAAGCCCCCAGACTCACCTCTTTCCTTGGTAATGAAGAGGATATTGACAAAAGTCCAGAAAGATGAGCTCTCCCACCCACAGGTTATACCAGTGGCCCTTAAGCTGGCTACATTAGAATCACCTGGAGAGCTATGGAAACTCTAAGGGGTCTAGAGGAGGCTTGGGAATCTGTATTTTCAAGGGCTCCACACGTGATTCAGGCATGCAAAGGACTGAGCCGCTGTGTTCCTGTTGAAAAGCATCTGGATTACCTTGACTTTCAGTCTTCTCTGGGGAGGCCCCCATCAGAAGCTGATTTGTGGTGTTAGTAGGTTTGTTTTGTTGGGGCTGATAATAACCCTCCCAGGCGATTATTAGGGAGAACCTTGCCCTACTCGCATACTTATGTTTAAAAATCTTAATTCAGCCTGAAAGCCTCAACCACTTTCTGATCTTGTGTCAAGGACTTCCAGCTCCTTTTTTTTTTTTTTTAAGATTTTATTTATTTATTTGACAGAGAGAGATCACAAGCAGGCAGAGAGGCAGGCAGAGAGAGAGGAGGAAGCAGGCTCCCTGCTGAGCAGAGAGCCCAATGCGGGGCTCGATCCCAGGACCCTGAGATCATGACCTGAGCCGAAGGCAGCGGCTTAACCCACTGAGCCACCCAGGCGCCCCAAGGACTTCCAGCTCCTCACTCACTGTTGCTGGAGGACTGAGGCAGTGACGCATCAGACTCTCGTTCTTTCCATTGTGCTTGTCCTGGGATACTGTGTCCTTCTAATATGTAATTCTACTTTCACCTATAATTTATTTCACTGGTACCTATCATTACTGATTCCAGGCAGTCCCACAATAATAATTGGTTAAACGCTGAAACATTCAAGCAAAAAAGAATGTATTTTTTTTTACACGCCTCTCTCGCCAAGTGAGATTTAGGTTGCATAAGAAAGTGTAAATAATCTCCAATTTTATTCTCTAGACTCATGTTCAGAAATCCAAGCTAGGGGGGTTGGGGTGGGGGGGGTGGGGAGAAGGGACAGCTCAGAGAATAAGAGCCCACTGGGGGAAGATTTTTCCAGACAGCCACCAGTTTATGCTGCTACAGCCCTGGCTGGAACAGCAGCATCTGGGCAAGAAGTGAGGGAGCTCCAGTCAGGAGAAGGTCCTGGTTTTTCCTTAGCCTTCCTCAAGGGATCCTAGTTACATGGAAATTGCTGATGGCTGTGACTTCTAGTGTGTGCCGCCACCTTCTGGAGAAAGCATTAATCTCATCCCCATGTCACTCCATGGAGCATGTGTCACAACCCAATTTACAGATGAGTAAACTGAGACTCTGACAGGCAGGTTCCTTCATCGGAACCAAAGTCAAGCTCTAAACTGTGTCTTTCAAGTTCAGGGTCTTTTCCAAAACCCCCACACATGATCAAGATGATTTTTTTTTTCTTGAAAGCACAAATCTCATTCACAGTAAGATCGCAGTAAAAGTAAATTAGAATACGTACTCTGAAATCACAGCAGGAGGCTGGCCCAGCATCCTTGGCTACATTTCAGGGTTTGGCTGAGTTTTCTGAGCAGCTGACAGCTTAGCTAATCCAACTGAGCTTTAATGGACTTGCCTGCTACCTCAGTGACAAACATTCATTATTTGGACTGAGACACAGTCAATAGAGACTTGCCACGTGGGCTTCTTCTCCCTTCAGGCCCTACTCAAATATCTTACCCTCAGACTCAAACCTCCTTCCATCTCAGTCTGACAGCATCTGGGCCCTTGTTCACAAGTGTATCCTTTTTTTCTGAATTCTTCCTTAACCCGCTGTACATCTCCCTGCATCTCAAGTTAGCAGAGCAATGCTGCCTCCTCCTGGCAGAAGTGGGACGTGCACCCACTGCTGAGGAGAAAGCCCCAAGAGAGCCACCCAGACCCACGGAGCCTTCAGGGAAGTCACAGCACAGAGTCACGAGTACTGAGCATTCACCAAAATTGACGGGAAGAGTCAAGGAAGCAGAAGACTCCATCACACCACCACCAACGCCTCCGCCTCCAGGACTTTATAATCTAATGGAGTAGGTAGGAGGACTGAGACCAGCAGCTTTTGGCCCTCACTGTGCATTAAAATCACTGCACCCGGGGGTGCCTGGGTGGCTCGGTGGGTTGAGGCCTCTGCTTTAGGCTCAGGTCATGATCCCGAGGTTCTGGGATCGAGCCCCGCGTCGGGCTTTCTGCTCGGCGGGGAACCTGCTTCCTCCTCTCTCTCTGCCTGCCTCTCTGCCTACTTGTGGTCCCTCTCTGTCAAATAAATGAATAAAATCTTTAAAAAAAAAAAAAAATCACTGCACCCCACTCCCAGAGATGCTGATTCCATTACTCTGGACGGGACTCAACCATCAGTACTTGTTTCAAGATACCAGTTGTTTCTAATGTGAAGCCAGGCCTCAGATGCCCTGAACAAGACAAATTCCACCAGAATAAGAAAACATGGTATACCTTCCCACCAGGAAGGCAGCACTGCACTGCTGCCACAAGAGGGCGCTACACTGGTCACGGCGGCTGGAGAAGCTCCGATGTAGATGACCGAAGAGCTTGTGAGACAGGTGGGCCAAACCTGGGCAAGAGGAACTCTGAGGGTGTCCGGGAGGGGTAATGAGATGTGCACGGGGGAAAGAGGAGACACACACCTGAGTGGGAGCACGGGGTTGGCCGTAGTCCTGACACCTCTTATTTGCAGTTGTTGTAAGCTGACTAAAAAGATGACTACGAGCTATTTATTCCCAATGAGTTCTTTCCCCTCTTATTGATCAAAGTTTTTTCTAGACTTGCAGCTATAGCAACCATCCCTCAAGTGTTCAAATCACATTCAGTGGAGGACATTTTTCCATCCCCTTTCTCACCATTTTGTTCAAATATTTTAGGTGTGGCAACTGGGTAACTGTTTGGAAATCAGTATTCCTGAACCCTCAACTGGACTTCTCCTGTCACTTTCACTCCAGAGCAAAACAGAGCTTCCCCCTGTAAGGAAGGTTGAGCAGGGGAGAGTTTGAGCATTACAGGTGCAGGCAGGCCGAGGGCCTAGGAAAAAATCAGGCCTACCACCTCTAGGCCTTTTTCCCTATCCTCATCTCAGCCTTCCAGATTTTATCACTGATGATTAAACTCAAGCAAATGCTCTCCTAGGAAAAGAAAGCAAAAGAGAGGATTTCTCCTAAAGGCCTGGGGTGGAGCTGGCCACGTCTTCCCAGCCCAAGACCATCTCCAGGTTCATCCCAGCCCCATGCCCAGCCATGCAAGAAAGTGAGAGAAACTCTACTTGACTATCCCCAGGGAGAAAGAACAAGACAAGTCCTTCCCTGGGCACTGCATGCAGTTCAGCTACTTGGGATCTACAGGACATCTCCACCCATGAACCAAGACTCAGTGAACATTCTGGGACCTTGCCCCCCACTTCAAAATGCTGAGGGGACAGAGGGGGGCACAAATCAGGCAAACAGGAGCCTGAAGTTTCTATATGGAGGCCACAAACCTGAGTAATCAGGATCAGCCCTTTGGGCTGCTGACTGGCATCCCTAGATGAGGCTCTTACATCATTCATGCCAACTGTCTGCACACTTTGTCCTAGGACACAATTCCTATGCCTTTCGTGATGCTGAGTCAGATCCCCACCTCATGGGGTAACCCCTGGGTATGAAGTCCTTTAAGGAAATCTCCTGATCCTAAACATTAAATTATACAAAATATTATTCCCTGATCTGTTTTCAAGGGAATGACAAATTTAAAATATGTAAATAAAATCATGTCCTTCATACATATGTAATCCTTGGTATGCGAACCTTTCAGAGAAAAGATTCTATAAAAATTTAACAGCCTCCTTCAAAGAAGTGAGAAATGCCTTTCCATGATAGGCAACTCTGAAAGATGCTAATGACACTCTCTAAAATTTTTCTGAAATTTTCCCCTGAGCC
The DNA here is from genome assembly GCF_902655055.1 of Lutra lutra. NCBI lineage: Eukaryota > Metazoa > Chordata > Mammalia > Carnivora > Mustelidae > Lutra > Lutra lutra. The sequence goes on along the minus strand of NC_062282.1, from coordinate 93,044,929 downwards.
TCAAAACCATTAGAACTTTGTTTGCTCTTTGTATACAAAGGAAGGCTGGACACCAAAAGGGTTGGAGTCATTTCAGACAGGGAAATAACCATCTTTCATCAGTTGTCTTCTTATTTCACAGAGGGCTCAGTGAGTCAGTCTTTATGGAGCACCTACTGTGTGCACATGGTATATCTCTCTACCCACAATTCAGCACTTAATCACCTCATATTATCTCCAGACAGAACTGAATTCTTTGAGAAGACCTGAGTTGTTCTCAGAGTTCTTTCTGACTCTCCAAAGCTTGAAACTAGCCTTCAATAGTCATACAACACACACTAATGAATCCCAAGGTCTGCCTAAGCCTTAGCACAAAAGAGCACCTATTTCCCCGTTGGTAATTTACCCACAAAATAACAATCAGAGGACATGAATCATATATCCTTGTATGCATCATTAAAACATCTCTGTGAGGCTGGATTTACCATAAGCAGTCGAATTACCACAAAAGACAAAACTTTCCTAATGTGAGTCAGGAGAAGCAGACCAATGTCAACCCCCTCCTGGTGACGCTCCAAACCCATAGTCACTCATTGGGACTGGTACACAAGTCAGGTACACATCCCAGGTCTGCAGTGGGAGACATAAAAAAATCAGTTTAAAACAATGTGGAAAGGACTGTGGAAGAGGCGTGAACAAGGGCTGTAGAAGCCAAAAGAGAAACACTCATGGATCCTGAAAGAGCCGAGGAAGGCTTCACGGCGAGTTGACATCAAAGCTGTCAGAATGCATCAGCACTTACGAGGCAAGATGCAGTGGGGAGGCGACATGCGTCAGTAGAAGAGCATGAGGGCTCTCCCGGGAATGGGAGACGTTGAGAGAAGCTGGCAGAGGGTGCATGGTGAGAAGTGTGGCCTTCCCCGGGCTTGGAAAGCATCCTACAGCCAGCCAGGGAGGGAGCCTGTGGAGGCTTTCAGACTGCATCTCCTATAGGAAGATTTGGTGCGTAGAAAGACCTCTCTGGCAGAAGTGCAGAAGATGAACTGAAGAGGGAAGGAATGTGAAGACAAGGGGCAGGAAGGGCTCTGTTCCTTCCTTTGTCTGGAAGATACACAAATCGTGCCCATTATGTGTCATGCTGTCACCAGGAAGCAGTGCTGACACCGCCTGGGGGAGTCAGACCTGACTCAGTCTGCATTTCAATAGCCACCGGAGGGAACTCAATCCAGGACAGGGGACACCACAGAGTCATCTGTCCCACTTCCACCTCAGCCACTCCTTGTGCACCAAGCCTCGTCAACCAAAATGGAACCATTTGACGGGCATATATCCTGCATGGTATTCTCTGGTGTCTCAACACCCCGAAGATCCAAGATCTCCCTGGATTGTTTTAAAGTGACAATTTCTGTAGCAGTGATTCTCGTATTGTCTGGCAAGGTGAGAAAGTAACTCCTTCCAATAACAGAAAGATTTCTAAAGGCATTTGTCTCTGATCCTGTAACCCGTGGCTACAGAGTTGGGGTTCAAGTTTTGAAGCCTGGGCATCAAGCCTGCATTGGTGTGTGAAGAAAAAAACAGGGACCAAAGCTGTTTCCTTGAAACAAATTTCAGAAGAAACAGCACTATTCCCTTCTGGACCTGTGGAGTTTCTTCCTTACCTTTTTTCTTTCTTCTCCCAGGCAGAACAATGGAATTGGTCTGCTGTTTCTCCTTACTCCCTCAACAAAAACCAATTGCTCTGAAGGCATTTTGAGCCCTTTTCTATTTTAAATGATAACTCCATGTGAAACCAAAATAGATTTATCTGGTCTTTTAGTTTAATACCATTTGGGCGGGGGGGGGGGGGGGGGGGGCGGGGGGGCGGACTGAGTCAAGCCACACCTTTTTGGAGAAAGGACTGCTGAGTTTTCTACTCATAGAGGTTATAAAGAGACTCCCCCTGTCAGACAGTGAGAACACACACAAGAAAGCAGAGAGTCCCCTTGTCTCACAGCAGTGGGGCTCCTCCGTGCTGGGGGTTTGCTCCTCCTGGACCCATCAGGCCTGCTGTCATTTCTGGGTTTGGTTTTTTGGTTGTTGTTTTTGTTTTTGTTTTGTTTTTTGTTTGTCTTCCTTTTCCCCTTCCCCCATATCAAGAAGATTCTGAGTCTTACTCATCTTGGCAGTGGCCCTGCCTGCCACAGTGGATGGCACACCGTCATAAGGATAACTTCAGTCAAATGGGGGCCGACTCCATACTGGGCACTATGCCGGTTGCTTCAGATACATAGGATATTCCTTACTTAACTCAAAATCCCATTTTACATATTAAAAAGACATGATCTCCATTTTCCCTGTGGAAAACTAAAGCTCACAAGGTTGATTCAACTGAATCGAAGTTATATGTCCAGGACAAGTCGACAGAGATTTGAGCTCAATCCTTATGACCCCAAACCCATGCCTTTTGGACTCCCTGTGCTACCTGGAATGGAGCCCACCACATGAAGGCTTCAGCTTGAATTCTCCAAAGTCCAAGTAGTATGTACAGACAGATTCATTTGGCAAAATTACATTGTAAAGCAAATCAAATTGCCATGTGACCTGCACTATAATAAAAAATGTATATATTTCCATTAGAAAAAAGTCCCCTGTAAGACCAAAGAGGATAGTTTTTAGTGAAACAACTGTAACAGACTCCGAGCACATGCCACTCACAGGATGACCCACAGACCAGCAGCAGCAGCAGCAGCAGCTGGGAGCTTTTAAAATTGTAACTCTTTGATCTTCTTTGGTACATACTCTCGTTTTATGAGTTAGTAGTATTTCCTATTTACTGAATTTCAGCAACATGCTGAGAACATCCAGGGAGTAGAGACTGGACTCAAATCCTAACCAAAGGGTTGGTCATTTGACTAAGGAACGCTTTCAAGGGATGTTCTGTTTCCAAGTATTCAGAAGAATTAGAACAGAACTACATTGGTGGTTGAGTGATGGCCTCGGGACTTGGTCCCTCGGGTAAACAGAGATGTAGCAATGTGAAATGGTAGTTATTGCTGAGGCACCAGAACTAAAATGCCACATTCTGAAGTGGGCGTGAGACCATCATGGTGTAGGATTTACATTAGCAGAGATCAAAGTCTGTTTTGGGGCCTCTTACCCTTAAACCCCTCTGTTGTCTCATACCCAGCCTTTTCACACATAAAAAGATGAGTGTTAGAATTAGGGGAAACATTTATGAGACACTTATGGCTAATCTGAGTCGAGACAGTGCTTTAGAGGTGTTTCACTTCAAGATAAAGGAAAGGGGCCAAAATAAGACCTCATGGAGGGTCTAGTATGTGTCTTCTGGTTTAGGGGACATTGTGACTCCCACATGGAGAAATCAGGCTGACTGCTTCAATGGCAGAGCAAAGGATGGGGGTGTTAGGCCACTGCACAGTTGCAGTGGCCTACTTAAGGAAAGAGTCACCTGGCAGACCTGAGAACAACAGGTCAGTTTCTGATAGCCTTAGTCAAGTGTGAACCTTCCTGGCTTTTTCTTTTCTCCCATCCCTGGCTACTGCCCTGGAGGGTCCAAAATGGAGGTTAGCAAAAAGGAGGAGAGGGAAAAGTATAAAGCTGGGAAGAGTTGAAAGAGCAGCCCACAGCAAGCAACCAGGCTTCAGTGGGTCTTAGCAGGGGGAGATAACTTAAATTTATTCTCTCACCGTTGTGGAGGCAAGTAGTCCAAAATCAGTTTTCTGAGCTGAAATCAAGGTGCCAGCAAAGCCACACTCCCACTGGGGGATCTCAGAGAGATTTCATTCCTGCCTCTTCCGGCTTCTGGCGACTGTCATCATTCCTTGTCTTGTAGTGGCATCACCGCTATCTCTGCCTTCATGGTCACGTGCCCTCTTCTCCCTCTGATTATCTCTTATAAGGATATGCGTGATGGCATTTTGGGCCCACCCTGATTAATTGAGAAAATTTCTCCATCTCAAAATCCTTAACCCAGTCACATCATTTGCCATATAAGGTGATATTCACTCTTATACCATACAAGGTAGCATTCTAGAGGTTCAAAGGATTAGAATGTCTCTTGCGGGCACATTATTCAGTCTGCCACAGAATGTTAAGGAAATTAACTAATGTGTTTAGGGATTAACACCTAATGAATAACCTAAGATACAGTGATTAAGTAACTTTCTTAAAAATCACACAGCTGGGGCGCCTGGGTGGCTCAGTGGTTAAAGCCTCTGCCTTCGGCTCAGGTCATGATCCCAGGGTCCTGGGATCAAGCCTCACACATCGGGCTCTCTGCTCAGCGGGGAGCCTGCCTCCTCCTCCTCTCTCTCTCTGCCTGCCTCTCTGCCGACTTGTGATCTGTCAAATAAATAAAAAAATCTTTAAAAAAAAAAAATCACACAGCTGAACACTGGGTGAGTCAGGTTTCAACAGAGCAAAGTCTCCTGACTTCTAGTCAAAAGCTCTGCCTTCTACAATACACAGTTACAAATGACATTGGAGTCCTTTACAGGCTCTAGCTATTTCAAAGTTTTAGTCAAGCATCCTTTAACAGTTTCCTCAAAGAAAATCTCCATTTGGAAGCTTCTAAGGAAACATGAAAGAAAGAAGATTGCATCGAAGTCAGCTTATGGAAATTCTCACCCATTTCCACACTGGTATTGTTTAAGGACCTCACAGAGCCAACAATGAAATATGGGATTTCTTTTCTGGGATGAGAAGAGCTGGAGACATGCTAAATCAGCACCAGCAATGGTCATGAAGTCTAACTGTGCAGAAAGCATTTAATGAGCCCCTATTTTGAGCAGAACCATGTCTAATTATTTACCACGAAATGAAAGAGAAGAGGGACCAGCAGACGATTTCTTCTAACCTTCGTCACTACTTAAGTGTAGACAAGGCAGAACAGGCATGCCTCTTGCTGGTCTTCACTTTATCAGACTTCACAGATTCTGTGTTTCTCGCAAAGCAAAGGCTTTTGGCAACCCTGCATCAAGCAATTCTGTCTGCCATTTTTCCAAGAGCGTTTGCTCACTTCATGTCTTTGCATCACACGTTGGTAATTCTCAAAATACTTCACACTTCGTTTTTATTAATATATTTGCTAGCTATGATCAGTGATTATGACTCATTGAGAGTTCAGAAGATGGTTCACATTTTTTAGCAATAATTAAGATATGTGCGTTGGTTTTTACACAAATGCCATTGTACACTAAATAGACTATAAGATAGTATAAATGTAATTTTTATATGCCCTACAAAGCAAAAAAAAAAAAAAATCATTTGACTCACCTTATTGCAGTATTTGCTTTATAGGAGTGGCCTGGACAAATCCACAATATCTCCAAAGTATTTCTGTACTTATTATGGGTCTTTTTGGCTCTGATGTGTGAGGTCATAGTCTGGACCAAGAGAAGCCAGGAGGACTACCCAGTGCTGGTGGTGAAGGGTGAGGGCAATCACCAATATTTGGATAAGTCCCCAAAATACCCTCACTAAAACCTCTACAGGACAGAAACTTTCCTCGTGCATGTATCCACAAGCCCAGCGTTGACATGTAACCATGCTCTAGAGAGGCAATAAGACAACAAGCCATCAGTGGGGACACAGAAATGCAAGAACCCAAGAAAATGGAACACGGGTGTCAGGCAGGTGGTGTCGACGGAGGGACTGGGGAGAGAACGACTGGGAGAGAGAAGATGTGGGACCACAGAGGGGCCATGAGGTGAAGGTGTGTTTCCGGTGGGCCACCTCTGTAGAGATCAGGGGACAAAAGGGAAAATCTGAACGACCTAGGATAGAACAAGATTCACAGAATGTCGCAGGGCTTAGCATATCAAGATGAAAGTGAAAAGCTTCATTTCTCTTAAGTTTTTCACAGAGAGGCCCTGAGGAAAAGCCAAAGGCTATTTAGATAACTTGAAAAGCTCTTGACTTAGACATCAAGAGACCAGTGGGATTTGCAAAATGCACTTATTTTCAAATCAGTGGCTGTCAACATGCTAAGTACTAAAAATATGTTTGTTCCCCCTCGCCATATTATAGACCTGAAAATATTGAAGTTATAAGGGTGTCTCCACCTCTGCCACCCACTTAGTGTCAATTCAAAGGTGAAGTTGTTATAATTAGTCCTTTTCAAATGATCTTGACTTTCTTCTGCCGTCTTCTAAATTCAGGAATATAAAATCTGTTGAAGGGGAATTTGCCTCTTACAAGAAAACCTGTCAGCTAATTATATCCTTGAGTAAATCTTGGTTGTTTTCCTCTTCTTGAAATCAGCAAACTATTCCTTCCCTTCCTGAGGTACACATGGGGTGGTTCCTCTTCCTGGATTTTCCACTCATTCCTGACCCCTGAGGTCCCCAGGCTGACTCTCTAACAGGAAGAAAAGAAAGGAAAGAAAAGGAAAGGAAAGGAAAGGAAAGGAAAGGAAAGGAAAGGAAAGGAAAGGAAAGGAAAGGAAAGGAAAGGAAGAGAGAGAAGGAGGGAGAGAGGGAGGGAGGGAGGGAGGAAGGAAAAGAAAAGAAAAAAGAAAAGAAGGAGAGGGAGTGAGGAAGGAAGAAAGAAGGAGAAAGAAAGAGAAAGAAAGAAAACCTTTGCTTTTATTGATTTTACACAGCCTCAGCCCAACAGTGGAAGACGACACAGGAACCTGATCCTCACACACAATCAAAAGTGTCTGAAAACAGCAAGAGAAGATGTCTGAGCTGACTTAAACCAGTGGTAGCTCTACCTCAATCCTGAGCTCACCCATTTGATAGGAGCTACAGAGTCCTGCTCATTTAGGGACCCCTGGTTCCTTGCCCATCTGTCCCATATCATTCTGTTTTCCAGGCCAGTTTCCAGCGAGGTTTCAGGAGAGAATGATGCTACCTTTCAAGAGCCACAAGGGGATTTGGAAGCAGGCACCTCAGGCAGAAGACAAGACCTGCCAGCGTTTAGTCCAACCTCTAGATCATAAATGGCAAGCCTACCTACTGCAAACACTGACTGAAATCATGCCTTGGAGAGCACTTCCTGGGGGGTCTGTGAGGGTACAAACTGCCTGGCAGCACCCAGGACCATATACTTGCTAATCCCATTCAAGGTGGAAACATCTTAAAGTCAACATCAGCTGACAAAGTGTTGACTGGCCTGGTACAGAGACTTCTGGAAGCTCATCCCAGATCTGTGGTTGACCTCCCACGGCTTCAGACAATATCTCTTTGTTTCACTTCCTTCTGCAGGAAAGCATTCTGTTGACACTAATCCCTCTCCAGGGTGTATGAAGATGAACAGGTTAATTTAAAAGCACGTAGGGCTCTTTGAAGGGAAAGCACTACATAAATCCCAAGCAATAGTAATTGTCTGGATTGCCTATAAAAGGAATAAATCTTTTAGGTTATTGAATTTCTTTGGCTGGATTTCGGTCTTTGCGAGGTGGAAATAAATTGCTAGCATATGTGGCTAAGACTAACTGACCAATAAGAATACTATATAGGTTGAATCTGTAATTGAAGAGTTTGACATGCTCCTATTAATAGCATCTGGTCTAGTCTCTGGCATACTGAGAAACAGAACACTGTCTCAAGCCCAAGCAAGAGATCGCTTCTTACTGTCAGGCCAGCGGAACCTGGAGCTCCATCGGATGCCTCACTAGACCATTGTTCCTGTGGTCATCATCACTGTTGCCAGCCCCCAGAGTTAACCCTGCACCTAAGAAACAGAGTCATTGGATTCACCAAAAAAGTAATCCTGTGGCTCAGCATTAGCCTCAAAGCAACAGATTTAGTGACTTCTGTAGCAGGGACCCTGGGTCAGAAGCAAATATCTTCAACGGCCTGATACATGTATGTACCATAGGCGTTGGGAGAATAAGAGATAGAAACAAATTTACCTTAACGATTCTGTGTTATTGACACATTAACAATGGAAACTGAACATACATAAAGCAGTACTGGCTACACCATGACAGAGAACACCACAAGCTAAAGAGACACATGATACCAACAAGTTTATGAACACAAATAAGAAATTTGGGGGTGCCTGGGTAGCTCGGTTATTAAGTGTCTGCCTTCAGCTCAAGTCATGATCCCAGGATCCTGGGATAAAGCCAGCATCAGGCTCCCTGCTCAGCAGGAAGCCTGCTTCTTCCTCTCCCACTCCCCCTACTTCTCTTCCCTCTCTAGCTGTGTCTCTCTCTCTGTCATTAAAAAATAAATAAAATCTTTAAGATAGATAAATAAATAAATTTGGAGACTGAGTACACCAGAGCCATATGGAGGTAAGAGGGCCCCTCTGCATACACTTTCTCTTTAGTAAAAGGAATTAACTAGCAGGAGCTCCCCAACCACTCCTCCAAGGGACTTCCATTCTCAAGGCCTAGACCCTTTAGGAGGAAGAGGGCAGCCTCTAAAAGTGGACAGAGGCTCTTTAGCCCTCTGCCACGGGAAAAGCATGGGCAAGGAAACGACTCTTGGAGAGACCAGGGAAGACTTCTTTCTGAAGCAAGGGTCTCCTTTGGCCACATTGAGTGTCAGGACACGGGACCTAGAAGACAGCAGTGGACTTGGCTTTGCACACGTCATGCTCCTGAATAATGGCAGCTTAAACAAAATGAAATATAACTTAATTAAGCCTTTGTGTAGTGCTACAGCAGGAGTGTCCTAAAGTGAAATAACTATTTCGTAAAGACCTTCTAGTAAAAGTCCCAAGTCAGGTGATCTACCTCAAACATGAGAGAATTTCAATGGCTCTTCACTGTTCTTTCTCATTCTGAAGAGCTCTCAATTTTGTTTTCAATCAAGAACTGAAGCTCTTTCCAACTGCTTCACCTTTCAGATACTTTTTAAATTTTGGTTTAAGTGTTTTCACATTTGATTCTGAACAAATCTTTTCCCATAATCTTCCAAAGAGCTTTCCTCCACTGGCATGCCTGCAGGTGGTGTGCATCCCAGTGGTTATCTCACACGGTGCTGGAAGGAGCATACTCTCCGCTACCTGTGCAGAACCGCCCTCTGCAAGGGTTGGGGGCCCCGCCCAGACCAGCTGGAGGCTTATTTTGCTCTAAGGTTACCTTTTTAGAACTTCAACTCTCTTCCTGTCCCCTGAGGAAATCCTGGGATGGTTTTGCCAAAAAGTCCCATTCCAGCATTTATTTACACTTATTTCTGAGAACTACAGGCTGAGAAGGAAGAGCTGTGCTCACAATCGATTTCCCTTTTGAAATCTGAGTAAACCTGGTACAAACTCATCGTAATAACATAGGCTTAGGGTGCGTGGCTGGCTTAGTCGATAGAGCATGCAACTCTTGACCTTGGGGTTGTAAGTTCAAGCCCAGGTCAGGTGTAGAGATTACTTAAAAATAAAATCTTAAAAAAAAAAAACAACAAAAAACAAACAAACATAGACTTGACTGGCCATACCTGTTATTATAACTGTATTATAAATGGAGAAAAATGAGAGTCAGCAAAACTATCTGAAACTTCTGTTTTATAATGGGCTGGGCCAGCTGTCAACCAAACTGCCTGGTGTTGATGCCCCTATTCAATGTTCTATGTCTGTCACCTTCCATCTCTCCAGATAATGGGGGGCCCTTCCTGCCCACTCAGGCTTCCACAAAGCATTCTCATATTTCATCAAAATCTGAAAAATAAACAAAATAATCCAGGTCCAGCATGATGGCTTTTTTGATATGTCAACTTGGCTGGTTTATAGTCCTACTTATGAAAGAACTCTGCAGATGTCACTGAATTCTCTAACGAACTGACTTTCAGTAAGGAAGATTATCCTGAAGAATCTGGCTGGGCGTGACCAATCAGTTGAAAGGCCTTCAAAGCAGGACTAAGGCTTCCACAGGAAGAGAAAGTGGCTTTCTGTGTAGAGTAGCCTCAGCCCATGCCACAGATTCCAGCTTGTCTGTGATCTTCCAAACCTGGGGTCCTGCCTGATGAATTTCACACTGCCAGCTCCAATAACATAGGCTAGTGCCTTGTAGAAAAAAAAAAAAAGTCAATAAATGGATGGATAGATAGCTCATTGATAGGTAAATAGAGATGAGTATGGATACAGATGCATAAATAAACAGATAGATGCATAAATATATTGATGCAGACCTCCTACAGCTGGTTCTGCTTCCCTGGCTGAACTCTCCCTAATACAGATTTTGGTACCAGGAGTGAGGTTTGCAAACAGGAAGTCCAAGTGTCCCTGAAGTCCTCAACTGGGAAACTCGCCACAAAACAAAACAAAAACAAAAGTGAGACTGAAGGAAAGGAAAAGATCCTCATGTCATTGTTCCCAGGGCTTTAAAGCAAGGTGGGGGCGATTTATAGAAAGGCTAAGTGACATTGTAAAGAGGAAACAATTACAAATCCAATAGCTATTTTTCCTAAGCTTCCAAATCCTAAAAATGCAGTGCACTTGCCCCCCAGGAAAAAAAAGCCTACTGTCATTACACCAGTGAATTCCATAATAATCAGCTGAATTGCGACAATTCGAATCATTCCTAGAAGTCTCTACCTTCTGGCAGATAAAAAAAATTAAATGACCAAGTTGTCCTGGCTTCTGTCTTTTCCCCCAAACTTCCATCCCCCAAAGCCTTCTACCTTTACATCTTAGGGCAGGAGTTTGGTTTATGTATTCACGGTTCTGCCTCTCCATTCCCAGATCCAATGTCCCAGAAGTCATTCAGCTAACAGGTGTTTATTAACACTTACTCAATCCACGCACTGCTCTGGGAGCTAAAGAGAAGTTACTGCCTTCAAGAGCTTGCTTTGTGGTGGAAGGACCATTATTCTTTTCTTACTTCTATATATATCTTTTTTATCTTATTTCCTTGTTTTACTTTAATATATGAATAAGTAAGTAATTTCAGAATGTAGAAAGGACAGCGATGAGCATGAAATTGGGTCATGGGGTAGAAGCGACGACAGGAGGCAAGAGAGCACAGGGCAGGACTCTGAGCATCGAGGACATGGACGATGAGCTGGAAGGAGCCGCTCATGGATCTGGAGTGTGGAAGATCCTAGAAGTCGCCACATATTCTTCCCCTCCCTCAAGAGGTGGGATCTACTCTTGAGTCTGGTTTGGCCATAGGGCCTGCTTTGGCTAATGGGATGTTAGCAAACATGATGCAGAGGCTTGAAAAGCATGGGCACATCGGGACTCCCTCTCTTGCTGCTCCTAGGAGCCCTGTGACTTCCAGCATCTGAAGACACCCGAGCCCACCTGCTGGATGCCAGGAGACACTTCACCAGTGGCTCCTGTGGTCCTGCTCAACAGTCTGAAAGCCACACCAACCACCAGCTGGTGCATGCCCAAGCCCAGGCGAGGCCAGGTACACCTGCCAGGCCAGAAGAACACCCTCAATCGACAGATGCATGAGCTAAATAAGTGGTGGTTATTTAGAACCATTAAGCTGTGTGGTGTTCGGTAGGTAGAAACACTCACTGATATGTGGGGGCAGTGGGTACAGACCTGCCACACTGGAGATGGGTTCTAGGAAGCCTCATAAAGCCCAATGTCTCCCTCAGCCTTCAGCTTCATCCACAGCTCCAGGAGCGCTCCATGTGATTACTGACTTACACCAGGGGTGTGACTTAAAAGACTGCCTGTCTTCTAAGCAGAGGTGCTGTCTTTGTGCGGGCATATTTTCTCAAGGAATTCTATGTAATGCACAGCCTCAGGAGATAGAGTGTGGACCTTCGGAGCACAGGGGAAGCACACTTCCTGCCCGCCGTGAAAGACTGGAGTCCCGTAATCCCAGATGTTCTCTCCCGTAACTGACCCCACTGCACGGGCAAGCATCACCTGGTCCTGTCAGTGTAACCCTGTGAGAACCGGGGCTTGAGGAATGGGTGCACAAAATCGCCAACAGCACTGTGTGTAATAAAGGTTTTCGTCTCTCCCCTCAGGAGGCTCAGGGCTTTGCCAGCATCCACGATGCTGTGGCAGACGAACTTGTTGAACTGCAAGAGGGCAAAATCTCAGACCTTTCACGGTTGACAGCAATGAATCATAGCACCCATATATAAAACTATCAGCCCAACTCACATAGTGTCTGTAAAGGTCCATTTCTCTGCAAATGGCCCTGGAAAAGCACATTATGTGTCTGTTCCTAGAAACTCCAGGACAGGGACATCTGTACACATCCTTCTTGTTCTTTAAAGGACAGGGGATAAACGTGTAAGGTCAACACTTTTCAAATCAGTAGAGAAACAGGAAATGGTGGGCTAGATACAGATAGAGTAGGAACACAGAGCTTGCAAGGCAAAAGGAAAATATAGCTGGAACATGAAAACATGCAAGAACACAGCAGAAGGGGCTCCCACCCTTCATTTGGAGAGCACATGTCTTTTTTCTGCCCACCTCACTCCTGTCCTCTCATCTTCAGGCCTGTACCTCTAATCATCACATATTTGTGGCTGTAGGGTCTGGGTCAACCTTCCTTTTCAATCCTTTACTAAAGCCAGATGCTGCTTTGAATAAATCTTGTGAGCACCTGAATGGCATTTTCCTTTCTGATTTGGAATGGGGATTTCCGGAAAGAACAGGAAAAAACAACTGACATTCCTAAACCCCAAGGTTACGTGGAAATTCAGAAGCATCACCCTCTGAGTGGGTTTGAAACTAGAGGACAAGCTGACAAAATGGGTGCCTGGTGTCATCTACAGGGAAGAAGCAGTTGCCACAGCAGAAATTTCTTTGGAAAAATACCACCCCAGAGCAGAGATGCCAAGAAGCACATCCAAAACCAGAGCTGGAGAAAACAAGACCATGCTCAGATCTTGAACTGCAAAACATTATTTATTCTTAGGGAACAGGTAGTAACTAACCTCTGTCACATCATCTGCCTTTTTTTGTTTGTTTTCATGCACTATCAAGTAGCCTCTATAAAATGAGCTGTATAGACCAACCTCTTTTCTGGGAATGCTGAATCCCATAGTGCCCCTTTTTTGGTTTTCTGGAATAAACACTGCTGTGTGGGTCCTTCATGCTATGCTGTGACTCAGGTGGGAAAATGGGACTCAGTGTTAGCTCCACGACTCGATAACTGAATGATTTTAGGAACGGCGTCAGACCACTCTGGAAATGTACGTCCATGGTCTACTGGGGGTGATGATCACAGGACCACTGCAGAGAATGAATGAGATGAGAGGAGCAAAGCTTTCAGTCCAGCATCGGGCATGCAGCATGTATTCAGGAAGAGCCACCAGGGGCTCCACAGTCCAAACCCAGCCTGGGAAGGGGATATATAACACAGCAACTTGAATTTCTGGCTTCCTGCAACAGTGCCTTGCTTCTTTCTCCTTATCTAACAAGTGACAAAGCAAAAACCCTGCATTTAATAAGGAGCATCTGCCAGATCAGCCCTGTGTGACTGGTATGGAGCAGATAAGGGACAATATCAGGAAGCTGACACACCAAACCCCAGCTCTCCCACAGTGTCGGGTTGGAAACGTCTGTAATATCCGCTACTGCCTATCTATTTAGACTCTTTACATCAGCACTGTGAAGCCAAGTTTTCAAAAACTCTGATAGGCAAATGGGGAAAAACGTGACTTCCTCTCAGGTTACACAATGTTGTTCTATTTCAAAGTCCTTTCCAAGAGTCAGGGTGACCACTGTGAAGTGAGGGAGATGAGCAGGGAGGTGAGACGATGAGGCTAAGGCCTCTTTAAGAAGCACTGAAGTCAAAGAGAACCAGGGTCCCAAGTGGGAGCTCCGAATGAGGGCACATCCAGGGCCCAAGCCTGCTGGGATCAGGGACGCGCAGGGACGGCTGCCTCAGATGGTGGGAGTTTTAAATGGCAAGCGCTCACCTCCAGAGCCAGCATCCACTTCCTCCATTCTTTAGGAGGGCTCTTCTTGGTGCAGAAGGACCAACCAGTACCACTTACTGAGAGCCACTCTGACATGGACTTCTGACAGTTCACTGGGTTCCTAGAAATCAAGCTCCTGTGTCCTCAGTCCCCAAGAAAAAGGACTTGTTTATTAGCAAGCTTCGTCTGGAAGCAAAAGTCGACATGGGAGCACCTTCTCAGTATCTGTAATCTTTTTTTTTTTTTAATTTTATTTATTTATTTGAGAGACAGAGAGATCACAAGTAGGCAGGGAGGCAGGCAGAGAGAGAGGGGGAAGCTGAGCAGAGAGCCCAAGCCCAAGCGGGGCTTGATCCCAGGACCCTGAGATCATGAAATGGGCCGAAGACAGAGGCTTAACCCACTGAGCCACCCAGGCGCCCCTCAGTATCTGTAATCTTAACCTTTCCTTCTTTTGGCACTGACAGGGGAGTGGGTCAATTTAGAGACTACTTTTTTTCCTGGCTTGCCTTATTCAGAAGCACTGAGCTAACTCTATATTTTCTTTCAAGATCAGAAAACTACTTCAGAAACACATATGTCACTTCAAAATGACATATGGGCACTCAAGTGGTCTGCCATATTCTCAATCCCCAGAAGTGAAAACAAAAAGGAAACTACTACAGAGGGATACTGAAGAATCAAGGGGGGAAAATGCAAATTCCTTGTGTCTAATTGGTCAATTAATTTTAAGGAGTGAAGGCTGTAAATCGGGAAAACAGAAACATCGTACCATGCACATGTTATTTTAACTTAAAATATAGACTCACACATCACTTCATCAGGGCCTTCCCACTGGGTATGGGTCCATTAATTTAAATTTCACACTGTCCTTCTTGAAAAAAAAAAAAAATTAAGACACATCACTCTGGTGGAGACTGCTGGCTCTTGACCCAAAATTATTCCTCCCCACTCCATAAGAACAGATTGCAGTTCAGGGTGTTTCTTGCCCCAAACTTTCCCAGTCTCCCTTGCAGGGAGGCATGATGTCATGCCTGAGTTGTCGTCAACAGAATGTTTGCAAAAGTGATGCGTCTGCAACAGAGTGTTTGCAGAGACGTCTGGGCTTAAGATAAGGGGAATGAATGCCTTCTCCATGCTCTTTCCTCTTCCGATTCCAGAACCCATAACAGGCTTACAACCATTTAGATAACAAGAGACCTTAAAAATCCACAGGTCAAAACAATGAAAAAACCTGGACCCCTGAATGCTTGCACACACAGATTTCTCTAGAATGCTAGGAAATGACCCTGCGCACTCACACTGGATGACTAGAAAGAAAAGCAAACAAGCAAATAAAAGTTGATCTTCCAGAAGCCGGGGAATTATTACGAGGCCTCTTTGTTCACGAGCCTTAGTCTTCCCTCACAGTTCAATCCTCTGGAGCACCCAGCTTCAACTTGTTAATGTCAACTAAAAATGTAAAAAATATATATACACAGGAAACAACAGGAGGGTAGAATCCATCATAGTTTGATAACTTTCACTCCATTTCTTATAGATGTCTTCATTTTTACCCTCATGTTTCATCCTTTTAAAGTAATATCTGACTAAATTATTCTTTTTCACAAACAACACAGCGGGCACACACACATTGTGGCACATGCTGACCCTGGGTGTCATCAGCCACTGCTTCTTGGCAAAGCATCCTCAAACTTCCATGTCTGTGGTCAGCCAGTCAGGCTGGGTTCTGCCGAGCGCCTGCCTGGATCAGCTGCAAGCCCACCGGGCAGCTCTGCTTCTGAGGGGGGAACACGTGGCATGAGGCAGCGGGGTCAACCGGGCATCATCCAGCAGACTGCCCTGTACAGGGAACCACAGTGTGCAAAGCCTTTTGAGGGCACATGTTAATTCTGTCTCATGCTGTGGTTTGAAGCCAGCCAGACTTCAAGGGCAGGGGAACGGGTGCCACCTCTGGATGGAAGAAACTGCATTCCTTGCAAAGAGGCACAGATACAGGAAAGGAACTTGTTGTGAACACGTTTTCTAAACAGCCTTCCCCGGACAGTAAACATACAACCCAAGGGATGGGTAGTGAAGTGAATGAGCTCGCCTCCGGAGTAACGCACTTGCCAAGAGTGTGCCAATAGGCGCCAAGCATGTCACTCAAGGTGATCTGCAGGAGGGATGGAGACCACCTGCTCTTCGAGGAAAAACATGAACCAGACACCATTTAAACAGAGTTTCTGCTATTTCCAAAACTTGGGAAGTTTTAGAGCAAGAACTGCTTTTTGCATTCCAGTTACAAACAGTCTAGGATAAGAATGATGTGGCAGAGAAGGTTGGTCGGGGCTCACTAAATGTCCCATGTGCCTACGACTTTTCTGTGTCCCCTATGGTTATAGTAGGGCTGTGGGACTAGTTCTGGCTAATGAACTATATTACTTCTGGTCTGAAACACAGTGTGCCTCTTCAGTGCCCCTTTTCCTTTCTAGCAGTGACCATGAAATCCACACGTACCAGATGGTAGAGCTACAAGACTACGGAGGGCCATCGGTCTAAAATAAACTTTCCATGAGTGAGTAATTGCACTGTGCTAAGTTACACCACTGAGACTTCAGGATTTATCTTTAACATATGCAAGTCTATCCTGATTTGTTCAAATGGTAATGCTTGCTTGAACATGGAAAAGACCTCCAGGGAGACCAAAATAATCTGTGTGATGCATTCATGCTCCAGAATCAGATTTCAATGATTAGAATATCAAGTTCTTAAAAGACAGTCCCAGGAACACACAATTACTATAATACTAGGTGAGTTATACTCCAAAAAGGAACTCATTTTTTTTAAGAGTTCTTTAATGAGATCCACATTCTCTGAGCCCCAGGAAAAAATGACTTGAAAGACCATTCTATGAGTGCCCAAAGTCCCCCCTAACTCTGCAGCCTGGGTAGGAGGCAAGGGGATGAAGACCTATGGTAGGTGGCAGGTACACAGTGCTCCTATTTTTACTTTATGAGGAATAAATTCTATTACTCAGGACCACTGGACACTGATTCAACCTATAGACCAACCACCATTTCCCCAAATGGAAGAGCAGGGAGGGGCCTCATTTCACATCAATACACTAAGAGTAAGAAAAACTCAACTTGTTCCATAAACTCTCTGATGAGGCTCCCCACCCCACCTCACCCATCCTCTGAAAGGCATGCTACTCTCACAACCACAGCACCTTGACCAAAAGTGGGAAGGACCTTGGTCAAACCCTGAATACAAAAGTTCCAGATGCAACGTTCTGTGGAAAGCTTCAGGAAGGCAGACAGTACATTTGGGGTGAGTGGGCTCTACTCCCTGGGATGCCTTTTTGTCTCCTTGTGGGTGGAGAGGCTGAACGTCAATTTCGTTATCAGGAGAATTAGAATAGGAAAAAACAGCAGATAAATGTGTTTGTCCATATTGTATCCTAACAATACAGTAATTACAAGTATTCTGGGACACTGAAACTAAACGCATTTAGAAACATTAATAAGTCCTCAGAGGTTTGAGCTTCTTCCTCCAACACGACATCACTTGGGATGACCTCCCTCTAAATCTGTAATATTCCTCCAGCCTGGTACATCTGGGGAAAGAGGGGAAAGGATCAATTATAATGTACACAGGTTAACAGACCTTAAAATTAAAGAAAGTGAACTAGTTGAGGAGGCTTGGCTTAGAGGAGGACAAGCAGAGAAGTTAATGGCAAGCAGGGAGAGGAGGCCCATGATCTCTAGCCTGGATGCTTCTCAGACACGAGGCAACATGATTAGCTCAAGCCCCAGTCACCCAACATCACAGATCGCACTGTACTCTCCCTAGATTACAAGAAATGCCAGCGTCCCTTCTCCCAGGGATAAGGAGTAAAAGACCTAACTGGTGGAGCACGGGCAGTGGTGAACAAAACACAAGCTAAGACCAGGAAGGTGCGGTCTTGGACCTGTCCAAAGCCATGCCAGGCTTGACCCCCACGGAGCTCCCAGCCAGCTGCCTTCCTCCCTATATCTGGGCTCCGCCCTGGTGGGCCTTACCCTGCCTCACCTCGCTCAAGCACAATTACTTTTTTTTTTTTTTTAAGATTTATTTATTTATTTGACAGACAGAGATCACAAGTAGGCAGAGAGGCAGGCAGAAAGGGGTGGGGGGAAGCAGGCTCCCCGCTGAGCAGAAAGCCCGATGTGGGGCTCGATCCCAGGACTCTAGGATCACGACCTGAGACGAAGGCAGAGGTTTTAACCCACTGAGCCACCCAGGTGCCCCGCACAATTACTTTTTACAAAATTTGTCTCCTGCCCCTAAAAAAGGCAGTATCAAAACCAACTTTGTACTTGGGAGGGAAATAAGCTAGGTATTTTTTAACCTTGTGCATGGCCCCTGGCACGGCCAGCTCCCTGAGTACAGGGGTTGGTGACTGCAGCCATAAGGATTTGGAGAAAACTCAGGACCCTGAGAAGCTGGGGGACACTGTGAGATCCACTGTCCAAATCCTTCCCACTCCTCAGAATCCAGTCTCAACGCCAATTCTGTAAAGTGGACTCAAATTCCTTGCCCAGAAGAAGCCTCCCAGAGGACCTCATCGGAAGTTTTCTTAGAGCATTTCTCATGTCTTCCCTCTTAAAAATGCCTTCTCTCTCTTCTCAGACTTCAAAGTCCAAGAAAACGGCTCTCGCACAAGTGTATTCTTTGGATCCCCCGCAGGGCTGAGAATGGTGCTGTACCCTGACCAAACAGATGAGTGCAGGTGGCACAGGCCAGCCTGGGGGAGAGGAATGGAAGGGAAGCTGAGGCAGGAGAGATGCGTGGAGGGGGAGGGAGGAGACTCAGATTTGGGATTCGGGAATGGACGTGACCAGACTCTGTAATGCCCACAGCTCTCCTGGGCAGGTCTGTGGCCTTGCCTTTGGGGAGATGCTGCCCATTTTTCCTAGTTGGAAATCTGGAAACATCTCCACATTTTCTCACCTAACCTCCCATTTTACTTTCCTCTTTTCTACTATAGGTTACACGGCCTCTGTATGGTGTGACTGCTCTAGGTCAACATCTTCTAGGACACCAAGTTAAATCAATAAATTACTGGATACCTACTATGCAAGGCATTATTTGGAACTAAAGATCATGGAGTGTCTAGATTTTACCACCTGAGTGTGAAATAAAACAGCGACATTTTCCAACCTGGGAAAATATCAAGTTCATTCCACTAACATCCAGAAATGATTTGTCATCACTTGAGTGAACATTTCCCTGGTACAATCACTCTTCTTTGTGAGTAAAAGGCTTTACATAGTCAATGACAAGAGTACAGTGAAAATGGTAGACTCATAAACTGCTGGTGGCATCATCACCAAAGAAAATATTCATGTGACCACATAATTTCTATCTTGAGACTATGTCCTTTGGCAATAAATCAAAGAAGGAAAAATATAGATATTACAGAACCATACTCAATATCCTAAAATGGAAGCCCAAATGTCAATAATAGAAAAATTATTTAATAGTTTTATGATTATTTTGAATATATATATTCATAAAATGGAGATTTCTAGAAATATAAAATATTTATAAATAATATTAGATGAGAAAAGCAGACTTCAAAGTGTTTTCTGAGTAGTGTGGATATGACCATGCAAAATTCTATGTGCATATCAACAAGAACAGAAAGGCAATACTCAAAGACAAAAGCAGATGTGTTAGGGTAGTGGATTATCTTTAACTTAGTACTATTGAAAATAGGGGTGCTACTTGGCAGCATTCCACAGGGATGAAAGGAGAGGTGGATGGGAATAGGAAAGGGGGAAGAAAGACTGACTAGCCCCAGATGAGATTCACTAACAACACAGTTCCCATTCTCAAAGCCACCTGGGCATCCCACAAAGTGATTTTTTTTAAGAACTTATACATACTATCAGTATAGGAACACATTAGAGAAAAATGATTTTTAGTGGCTTAAGTAGAGGAGACAAATTATAAAGGATTACAAACCTAAAAAGAGTGTAACAGACCCAGGCACTACTGTTCTACATGACGTGTGTGTGTGGGAGGGGCTTATTTATTTATTTATTTACTTAGGGAGAGAGAGGCCGCACATGAGCAGGGGGGAGGAGCAAAGGGAAAGGGAGAGAGAGAATCTCAAGTAGACTCCGTGCTGAGCACAGAACTCAATGCAGGACTCTATCTCATGACCCAGAGGTCAGATCCTGAGCCAAAATCAAGAGTCGGAAGCCCAACTGACTGAGTCACCTAGCACCCCATGTTTTATATATTTTATCTTTAAAACAACACTGGAAGGTAAAGTATTATTATTATCTTATCCCCATTTTCCAAGATGGAAAAACTGAAGTCAAGAACAGGGGATAGTGGAAGGGGCCAGGGTTGGTGTGTAGACCATTATGTAATCCCTGTGTTTATATACAACGCCCATGTCCTCTGTCCGGTCCAACATCCCCACGTCGTCAGCCTCTGTGACATTAAAACTCCCATCTCCTGGATGAAGGTGGTCTCCGGGGGGGATGGCAGTCATCAGGAGGTCCCACTTATTATACAGACTTCCAAGCAGTCCTACTCAGGGACTTATCCTGTCGTTTCCTGTATGGTCAGTCCTCTCCTGGCATCTGCTTCTTGGAGGACCTGACCTGACAGAACAATCAGCAAATATTAAGGCAATTTTCAAATCTATTTATAAGAAATACACAAGGATATGGGGCGCCTGGGTGGCTCAGTGGATTAAAGCCTCTGCCTTCGGCTCGGGTCATGATCCCAGGGTCCTGGGATCGAGCCCCGCATCAGGCTCTCTGCTCGGCGGGGAGCCTGCTTCCTCCTCTCTCTCTCTCTGCCTGCCTCTCTGCCTACTTGTGATCTCTGTCAAATAAAATAAAATAAAATCTTAAAAAAAAAAATACACAAGGATAGAAAAAATAGGATATGATGCTATCAAAAGTGCCAGTAATCCAAATGTATATACAACATGATCCTAGTTTTGTTTTTATTAAAAAAAAATATTTAGAGCAAAAGGTGTTTGTCTGTGTGTGTGTGTGTATGTGTGTATAAATAAAATCTTTTACGCATACACATCACAACATTGAGAATAGTTATTTCCAGTTGAATGGATGAGTATTTGTTGCTGCTTCTATACCTTTTTCTTATTTTTCAATGGTTCAATAATCAGCATTATTACCTTTATTACCAGAAACAAAAATAAAGTGCACACAAAGTGCTCATAAGGACCATCAAGTTCCTCTGAGGTTCGACACTGAACAGAGAGCAGGGGCTGGCCCCCCCTTTGGAGGTCAAGGCACAGGAGTCAGACACAGCTAAGCAGCAAGAAATACAGATTATAATGTCACCACTGAACAGCTTGGAAAATGTGCATGGCTGATTCCAGATGTTTTGAAAATCCAACCTGCATTTAGGAATCTTGACAGAGCATTGGAAAAGAACAAAGCAGATGGAGCACAAACCTACTGAACATTGATTGCTTTAGCTTCATTTTGTTTTAAAAGAAATTTCTACCAAGTCACTATTTAACCAAGCTTTTTTTTTTTTAATGTCATTTCTTATTCTGTAAGCAAAAATGGTGTGTCTTTTCCTTTTCAAAGGAGAGATGACTTTCCTCCCAAGTCTGCAAATGGGCCATCAGAACATTAAGATGGCAGACGGCACATGTGCTATCCCTCCTCCTAGCACTCATTTAACTCACCCTCTATCCCTTCACCACGGAGCCACCTTTGTGTTTGCTGTTCTTGAGGAAGTCCGGTGAATGAAAATGTCAGAACAGGGATACCTGGGTGGCTCAGCTGGTTAAGCATCTGCCTTTGGCTCAGGTCATGATCTCAGGGTCCTAGGATTGAGTCCCAAATCAGGCTCCTTGCTTAGCAAGAAGCTTGCTTCTCTCTCTGCCTGCCACTCCCCCTGCTTGTGCTCTCTCTCTCTGAAAGATAAATAAAATCCTTAAAAAAATTTTTTTTAAAATGTCAGAACAAGGTAACAGCACCACCAACACAACAGTGTGAACTAATATTTATCAGATGACTCTTATGTGCCAGACAATGTTCTCAACACTTCCCATATATGAAACAGCTTACTGAATCTTCATAGGAATCCCATAAGTGAAATACTAATACCATCCTCATTTAACAGAGGAGGACGCACAGGTGTGAAGAGGTAAAGCAACTTCGCCAGGGGCACAGTCAGTGTGCAGTGGGGCTGCAGTTTGAGCACAGGACATCACAAAGGAGAAACAAGACAGAGAACAAAATCCAAGTATGCAGCTCAGGTACACAGCGGCTGTCCTTGACAGAAATGAAAGTTGGACAGTGCTAGATAAGCAGCATGGAAAGTGCAGTTTCACTGAGGAGCAAATTAGTCAAAACAGACAAAAGGATATAGACTTAAACAAACAAGGGAGGACATCCAGCGAAGGCCACTAAATGCGCACGGAAGGACAAACAGATAAAATGCTGCAGACAGGCAGGCAGTGGATGGGCCGGGGCCGTAGTGGAACAAGTCAAAGAGGCCAATCCATGAAGGAAAGGGCCGTGGAGAGGAAGGGAGTGAGCACGTGCAGATCACTCGTAAGGGATATGAAATCAACAGAGGAATCAGTGTTGGAGAGATGGACAGACTGTCCACCAAGAGGAAGTAATGCAAATGCAGGGGCACAGTTATCTCACCCTGAAAATGCAAGAGGCAAGGAAGAGGCAAGGCGGAAGAACTGACTTAAGGGAGATTTGCATCATTTCCTTTTCTGTGTTATTTTAACCCTTGTACGTCTTCCTCAGCTACCCTGCCAAACAAGCAGAGAAAGATGAACTTGTCCCTCCCACCTTCTTCCATACAATGACACAGCACCAGGCCAGTCATCCTTGCCCCACAGCATGCAGCTAGGTTGGATGGTTGGTTTTCTAGTAGGTCCTTTGTGTTTTGGGGGATTCCTGCCAAGAATGAGGTATGATTTCAGATGAGTAGCTCCCATATACACAATGGAATATTACTCAGCCATCAGAAAGGATGAATACCCAAATTTGCATCAACATGGACAGAACTGGAGGAGATTATGCTAAGTGAAATAAACCAAGCAGAGAAAGTCAATTATCATATGGTTTCACTTATTTGTGGAACACAAGGAATAGCATGGAGGACATTAGGAGAAGGAAGGGAAAAATGAAGGGGGTAAAATCAGAGGAGGAGATGAACCATGAGAGACTATGGACTCTGGGAAACAAACTGAGGGTTTCACAAGGGAGAGGGTGGGGGGATGGGTGAGCCTGGTGATAGGTATTAAGGAGGGCACAGATTGCATGGAGCACTGGGTGTTATACACAAACAATGAATCATGGAACACCACATCAAAAACTAATGATATGCTATATGATGACTAATATAACTTAATTAAAAAAATGGAAAAAAAATTCACAAAAAAGAAAAAAGAAAAGGGGATTCTCCTCTTGCAGAACTACTGCAGCTATAAAATAAAATCACAGACATAAAGAAGATATATGTTCAGGCTTGACACTTAGAATGTGCTCAGTGCCTGGTGGTCATGAGGAGGGTGTCTCTCCACCACTCAAAAATAGTCAGCTGGCTCAGCCTGTGGAGCATGTGACTCTTGATCTCAGAGTTATAACTTCAAGCCCCATGTTGGGAATAGAGATTACTTAAAAATAAAATCTTAAAAAAAAACAGTCAATCTCTCCCCGCTGGAATCAGATCCAAGTCCAGGCACTCTGACATGGCTTCGAAAGTTGTCTATTGGCCAGCCCCCTACTTATATGTTTTCATAATCACAGAATCAACTCACAGCATTTACATCTTGGCAGTATGAATCCTCCTGAGAAATGCCCAAAAGCCTGTGCAAGAGGACTTAAGAATTAAATGACATGGGACGACCCACCCCTTCATCAAGGACCCTAAGTCACAAATCACAGAATTTATCTACCAGTTCAGTCTTTCAGCTCCAGACCATATCGAGTGTTCTCCTGACTCCACAGACGTAATCCTCCCTCCCTCGCTTCCTCGACTTCCTCCTGTTCACCCATCTACCTGGCCCATATTCCATTACCTGCCTCACCTCTTCTCCATTTCCTCTGGCCACAATAACCCACATTCTAACTCAGATTTCTCATCCATAAACTAAGACAGTAATCTGTTGGAGATTTAGCTATTAAAACATAATTATGTTAATTATAATGACTGTAAGAGCCATTATTTATGGAGCGTTTTAATATATGTCAGGCACTGCCTACGTCCTTTCCATGAAATTACCTCATTTAACCTTCATGCACCCTTATGAAAGATACTGTTCTAAAATACATTTAGTTAACAGAGGCACAGGGAGGTTCAATAACTTGCCCAATGTCATACAACCAGAGGGTGACAGAGCCATATTTGAAACCCAAGCAGTTGGGTGACTGGCCTTCCATTCTGAATGGCTATGCTCCACTGCTCTGAATGGGATCAAGATGATATAAAAGCATGGGGTACAGGTATGTCAGCATACTGCATAAACCTCTTCCACCCTAAACTGTAAATCCCCTATGAGAGATGCATCTACAAGGAACAAGGCAAGATAACTGCTTTCCAATTTACTATTATGTTACTGGACACCTAGGAATGAAGCCTAAGAAAGACTCTGCCTTCCCCTAAACCTAAATACAGGTCTTATCATCAGCCAGTGGCCCAAGCCTGGAGCAGTGATAATTGTGCCCCAGGGGTACTCATGAGAAAAGAGCCAGGGCTGGATTAGGATCTTTACCACTGAATCAGGAACTAAACTAAGATAACCAAAATCCCAATTTGCCCTAATAGCCCCATTCATGTCTGTTTCCCTGGTGTAGATATTAATAATTTCATAAGTTTGGTTTGGACTATAAATGAGTTGGTCACCCAAGGTGTACTTATATGCCAACTAAAGGAAGAAGAACATCCTAGACTCCTTACCTTTCTTCCTATGACTACCTCTCTGGTTCACATTACTGCTGCTGTGTGTACCTTCTGAAGGGAGAACTTCTCGAGCAAATCTCCAGAAGTTCTTTAATGAATAAGGGTGGACATTAATTCAACAAGACAAAAATCAAACTATATTAATGAGCTTGGCCTGTTATAACAAAATGGCATAGACTGTGTGGCTTGAACAACAGGTATGCATTTCTCACAACCTGAAGGCTGGGAGTCCTGGATCAAGATGGCCGAAGATTCAGTTCCTGTGAGAGACCTCAAACTGGCCTGTAGAGAGTCGCCTTCTCATGTCCTCACATGAGAGAGCAAGAAAGAGCTCTCATGTCTTTTTTAAGAGCACTAGTTTCATCATGGGGGGAGGGAGGCGCCTTTAACCTCATCTGAACCTAATCACTTCCCAAAGGCCTACTTCCAAATACCAAAACATGGGGGAAGGATGAGGGCTTCAACACACAGATTTGGGGAGAACACAAGCATTCAGTCAAAATACAAACAAAAAATTCACCCCAATTACATTACCCATTTCAAACAGGATTTAGCTGTCTCACTTAACTCAGATATCTGCTTAAATATCACCAGCTGTCCATGATCAACCTTTCTAAAACACCAGCCACCAGGGTCAGCCTTTATAATCCTCATACACGGCTTAATCTTTTTTCTTAGCAACACTGCGTGTGCGTGTGTGTGTATGTATAAAAACTATTTTCAATAGTCTCCCTCTGTGAAAATGTCCTGTAACAGCAGTCCCCAGCAGAATTCTACCTGAAATTTTGAGAGGGAAGCTACTGCTGCTCCACTTCCCTTCCACCACATGGCCCTCCCTCCCTAGGCTGTGAAGACAAATGTGGTAATGCATGTGTGGTGCGTATAAACTTACCTCCTCAAATCTTCCATGGACCAACATGAAACTTGTTCTAACCATGTAACTGTATGGTCTTTCCTTAAAAAGGAAGTCCCGCTCCCACAGAGCAGTGCGAAAATGAAATTTGAGCCAATCCAGTAAATTCAAACCACAGTGGTCTTTTTTAGTTACTACTATTTGAAAATGTAGTCCTTCTTGGGTAAATATTCAAATTCAAGTACTGCTGCTCTGGCTGACTGTCCAGTTGAGCACTCCCTTTGTTACCACCTATCTGCTCTGGTCTCTCTCCACACCACCAGAAGGTCCTGTCCCTGCCCATCGCTGGGCAGGAATGGCTCCTGAGGGAAGGAGACAGTCACTCATAGGAACCATGGGTTCAAGTTTGCTCTGGCCTCACCTGACCTCCAACAGAAGGCAGTTGGCAGCTTTGCCTCCAAAATGACCTGAGCCTCGCGGGGAGACTTTGTGATGCCTGCCCTTGGCAGGTGGTGGGAAAGAGTGCCCCTCCCAGACACTCAACCTCTGCTCTCCAGGGAGCCCCACTTCTTCCAGCAGAGGCTGCGGCAAAAAGGGTCCCGCAAGTCTGCCACAAGCTCTGGTCTGCCCCCCTGGTTTCATCCGCTCCCACACAGAGTGCACTGCGCCTCACCTAATCATCTTTGATCTCAGAGATTTGAGGAGGCCGGTCATGAAAGGAGGGTACACCTCCTAGTTGTGTCAAGTATGGCTTCAAGAGGAGACACTATCTACAGCGCCACTGCCCACACATAACTGCTGCACAACACACAAAGCCTGTGAGGGAGTGTCGGGGCCTAGTTACAATCATGCCTTGTTTGGATAAGATATGATCCTGTGGTGTTTGTTGTCTGCAGAGCTGAGAAGGCAGCTTTATCCGGTTTATCCTTCTCTGCGTGGACACCAGAGCTGGAAGCCCGGCTTCAGGGCTTTGCCTTGCCACTTGCAGTGTAACCTTGAGCAAATCACTTAACAACGTATATGACTTCTCCGTAGACGGGGTAATATCATGAAAAGTAAAGAAGTTAATACGTACAAAGAGCTCGGGAATCATTTCCAGCACACTGGCACACAGCGCTGGCCCATAATTACTCGCGGAAGAAGGCTTCTGTTGGACGGTGAGGGCTGCGGCTATGTCTGAGAGGACTCAGAGGTTCAGAGGACTGAACCAATGTGCCACTCAGTGGCACTGCACCGGGCAGCCTGTCCTAGCGTGCTCAAGGGGGCTGACTTTAGTGGAGCAGGACAGTGGGAGAGGGGGCCAGGGGCCTCAGAAGAGACCATCTGACTCGGGTCCTGGAATGATGGCAAAGTGGCTTTTCAGAAACTTGGCTTGGCAATTTTTTACTTGCTCCATCTCGTTTTTTGCTGGTCCAAGAGCAGACCTTCCTGGTTTGACAAGGAAGGTAACTGCTCACCAGGGCTTCTTCTGTATATGGTAACGTCTGCTTCCCACAACCACGCGTGGCTCATTCGCATGAATCGCACAGACTTGGCGACTGTGAAGGAACCGCAGGGTGACCGGCGCAGGATTCCTGAACTATGTGAAGGAAACACAGTTGTGGTATTGCTCTCTTTTTGTCTTTTGGCCTCGTCAGTGGTGAAATGAAGCCAGTGTCTGGGAGCAGAGGCACACCGGACAGCTGGAGCCGGCAACATTCCAGACCCCAGGCCCCGCCGGCCTCACGGGCTCTGCACTCGGTGGTGGGTGCCCTGGCAAGGATTGTCTCGGCAGCCGGAATAAGAAGCACCTCTCCCTCGCCGGGAGTTTTTAACTTATAGACCCACCAAGGAGCCAGCGTAGGCTCTGGTGGGTGTCATCTTCCCTCCGACCACGCAAGCTAGTGCACTGCCTGAGGGAGAGCGACTGCGTATGCGTGCAGGATTGGGCCCCTGGGCGGAGGCAGCGTGTGCGTGCGGGGTGTGGCCCTGGTGGGAAGCCGGAGCCAGGACGCGCTTGAGAAAGGTGCACGGCAGAGGCAGAAATGCAGGGAGAGGGGGTGTTTTGGCGGGCGTGAGGAGGCAGGGGAGAGGCAGGTGGAGGACAGACGGCAAGGGGGACGTGTGTGACATGCTTGAAGTGCACGCCCGGACAAAAGGCCCGGACACGCCCATGCAGCCTAGTTGACACCAGTGACAACAGGGCCCAGCCGTATGACCTGGGGCAGATTACGTGGCCCTTCCTAAGCCTGTGTTCATATCTAGAAAAGTCCGGAAACTGTACTTTTACGGGTATTTGAGAATCAGATTAAATAGGCACCACCACCATAATTATTTTTGTTGTTATTTGCTGGACCAGAGTGAAGGAAGGTATTCTTTGAGGAATGGGACCACCTAGTGAGTGGCTTTCCAACTTAAGAGTCTGACTTTTATATGATTTTTCTTTTTTTTTTTTTTTTAAGATTTTATTTATTTATTTGACAGAGAGAGATCACATGTAGACGGAGAGGCAGGCAGAGAGAGAGAGAGAGAGAGAGGGAAGCAGGCTCCCCGCTGAGCAGAGAGCCCGATGCGGGACTCGATCCCAGGACCCTGAGATCATGACCTGAGCCCAAGGCAGCGGCTTAACCCACTGAGCCACCCAGGCGCCCCATGATTTTTCAATGAAAATGGAAAGTCAACACGTTAATCTACAATGAGAAGCACAACTTCGGAGAAGAGCAGACGACTCCCCGCCATCTTTGAAGATGGGTTCTAGGATGATGACTGCCCCCAATGTGTTAGTTCAAGGCTCTCTCCCTGGGACTCTATGGCCTTAAGTACCCCCACGTCTGGGAAGTCTGATGTTCTGGAATTGTACTGGAAGTTACTCAGGAATGATGTGTAATTTGATATGATTAAATAGTGTTAGACAAGAGTCCTTTGGGACCCTGCGTGTAGGACTGAGAAGACAGGGAAGGGGGAGTGGGAGGGACAAGAGAAAGGAAAGAGAGGAAAAAGAGAAATATTCTAAACCTGGATGGCCAGGAGTGTTTAACTTTATTAACTAGAAGCCACAGCCAACCTGCAGTAGAAAATAAAACTCCATCAAATGTCCAGTCAACCCCTGCAGTCTCTGTGGTAAAACCGGATTATCTCTATTTTATACCACATGAGGTTTCTTAAATGTCATTTTAGGTAGTTTGTTAAAGGAAACAACAACCTTAATAAATATTATCATACACATATTTCAGGACTCTGTAAGAAGTGTAGAAGGAAGTATGTCTTATCATTTTTGTTCTAACAATGATGGAAAATTGTAATTTCTGATAATAAAAAGGCTGCCATTGGGTTTTATGTTCAGTGAGGTGAAAACCCCGGAATGGCCTGCCCCAACCCGCATTACCAGATTCTACCGAAGACACTTGCCTGTGGTCATGACTGATGGGCTCTGGGTCAATGAGCTGGGGCTGGGGGATCCCACAGGATCACTCAAGGGCTGTGAAATCCTGCAAGAAGCATGGTGGTCGGTAGCTCCTGTAGCAAGAGTGTGCAGGCTTGCCAAGCCCTCACTGGCTACCATGGTGAGTTTTATCTTGATGCCCCTTGGTTGGGCCTAGGTCCCAGTTCATTCTGCTGTTCACAGTGGAAGCTCAAACCCCCCAAAGCTGTTTCTGGCAACTATGCAGGAACTTTGTCACAGTCTTCCTCACCTGCTGCCCATCTGTCCCAGTTTGCACTCAGCTCCTTATTTTCGATTTTGGCTCTTGTCTGTAGCCCCTACCCAGCTGTCTGGACTTGGAGCTCCTGGATAAGTCTGAATCTGAACACTCATTCTGGATCTTCTGCCCTGGATATGCTGGAGATGCTAGTTTGGTTCTTGGAAAGAAACTCCGTCCTGTGGGTCACGGCGATCGAAAGTGTGGCTGGGCTGCCCCTAATGGAACTGCCAAGTTTCCTCCTTATGCTTCTGTCTATGAAGGAAGGGGTGCAGATATTTCTAAATGCAGAAAGCTCTCCAAATACTCTTGCTTATCTTCTGATAACGGTTAGAAGTGTTTAGATCTCTACTGCTAAAGAGAAAATAGCCAAGAGCTTTTAATGCCAAGGTTCCATAGTCATTGAGTTATCTAAGAAGTACTGCTTCCTAATGAAGCAAAGCTGGATGGGTCTTATGGAAGAAGTCTAATTAAGTGCATGTGATAAAGCCAGAACAGTAATCAGAACAGTGAGAAGTGTCTCTGCTGTTCTTTGATGTTTCCTCCTTTACATATCTTTTTAAAATACAGTGCTTAGTAATACTTACATAGCATAGCTGTTTGCCTCAGAGAAAAAGGTCTTAATTGAAAATTTTATGGTTCTGATTTGAGTCTCATATATTCAAGTGCATTTCTAAGTAGTTATTCCAGTAGTTATAACTCCGTGCATTAGAAGTAACTGGAAAGCATGATGATGAGATGATGAAACCTCACCCCTGCAGATTCTGGGCCCAGGCATCTATCTGTTCTGTTAGCATCGATGTTGTTTGAGAACCACCAGTCTGGTGTCCCTCAGACTTTGAAGCGCATATGAATAACCTGGACATGTTGTTAAAAAATACAGATTCTGACTCCCTGGATTTGGAGTGAGACCTGAATTCCGTAATTCTAAGAAGCTCCCAGATGAGGCTGCTGCTCCTGGTCCCCACATCACCCTGGGAACAGAAGGCACAGACCACCGAACACAATGCAACCTCTCACCTGCTGGTAGCTGGGCCCAAACTGGAGATCAGCCATAAGAGAGAGTCATCAGACTCCTCAGGACAGAACTCCTAAGTCATGAAGTGACTAACAATGGATTCAATAATACATCATCTCACCAAAGCCACACATAAACTACACAAGATCGGGATTATTATATGATTATTTATGGGTGAGAAAACCAATTCTCAGAAAGTCATACCGTCAGTTAAGTGGATATACTGGTTTTCTATTGTTGCCTCACACAAGACCACAAACTTAGTGGCTTAAACACAACAACTTTATTATCTTTTGGTTCTAGAAGTCATAAGTCCTAAAATCAAGGCACTGGCTCTCAGGGGCTCTATGACAGAATCCATTCCTTCTGAGTGGCTCTAGGGAAGAATCTATTTTCTTCCTTTGGCAGCCTCCAGAGGCTTCCTGCATTCCTTGCTACAGGGTCCCTTACCCCATCTTCAAAGCCAACATCTCTGACCCATTTGCCTTCACTTTATCTCCAGCCATAGCTGGGAAGGCACCTCTGCTTTTAAGGACTCGTGTAATTTAGACTGGGCCCATCTGAATGATGCATGGCACTCCCACAGCTCAAGGTCTGTACATTCATAAAATCCATAAAATCTCTTCTATTGTGTAAATGAACATATTTAGTTTCCAGGGATTAGCGCACAGACATCTTTTGGGGGCCATTATTCTGCCTACAATACTAGGAAAATCAAGATTTGGAACCTGGAATCTAACTCAGATCTGATTCCAGAGTCCACACTCCACCCAGGACACAACTCAAAACTGCAGCCACGTTGAATGTTGTTGTGTCTTCTGGAGACCAAATCAAGAGAGGAGCGTAAGTCTGCTGTAGCTGTAGGCAGCCTGAATACCATTATCATTTTAAATTTAACTAAAATAGCGCTGAAGCAGATTTTGTTTATTGTAGTTCACTTTGCATTCTCCTTAGACTCAGTGAAACCCAGTCCTTCTGCACAGTGGCAGTGCCTTGGGAGAAAGCACAAATATCTACCAGCGGTTCCCTCTCGTTATTTAACCCAACTGAAAAATAAGATGGAAACCAAGGGGATATCCCTTGGCAATGAATTACTTAGAATTCCAAGCAAGCATTCTGAAGCAAGGTTAGTAAATGAGCCTTGAACATTGAACTCTCTTGCCGAAAGCTTGATGACTACTAAGGGGCTGTGATCACCTCATCATCACAGCAGACCAGCACTTCTGTCAACAGGGATTTGGCTCTTACAATGAGCCAAAACTCATTCCACACCTCATGAGTACATTCAGAACTTGGTTTTATTTTTTTAAGCAGCATTTCCATCCACAAAAGCAGACTTCTAGATATTAGACACATCATGAGGACAATGTGAAGAGAGAATTTTTTTTAAGGTTTTATTGACTGATTAATTTGAGAGAAAAAGAGAGAGAAAGTGGGGGCGGGGGTGAAGAGGAAGAAGAACTCAAGCAGACTCCACAGTGAACACAGAGCCGCACCCAGGGGCTCCATCTCAGGACCCGGAGATCATGACCAGAGCCAAAACCAAGAGTCACAATACTCAGCCGACTGAACCATTCAAGCACCCTTGAACAGAGAAATATTTAATGTGAGTTCTCTTAAACCCATCTGCTACAGGTTGAAATATGGACCCCTGCCAAAAAAGAGAACTGAAGTTCTAACCCCTAGTACCTCAGAATATGGCCTTATTTGAAAATGGGATCATTGCAGATGTAATTAGTTAAGATGACTGGTTTCCTCATAAGAGGAAAGAGGCACATAAGGTGCCCCCTTGGCGACAGAAGCAGAGACTGGAGTGACATATCCACAAGACAAGGAACAACAAACAGTGCGCCAACACCAAAGGTAGGTGAGAAAAGGAAGGACGCCCCCTACAGGTTCAAAAGGAAATCCTCCCTGCCAATACCTCAATTTTGGGTTCCCAGTCTCCAGAACAGTGAGAGAATAAATTTCTATTGTTTGAAGCCCCTCAATTTTGGGGGCTTTGCAATGACACCCTTGGCAAACTGATCAACAGCATCTCTCAGGATACTACAACTTCTTTTTCTCATTTTACAGAATGGATGTGTTTTGGAAAAGGTGGATGAATACACATCCAATAGCAGTCAGAAGAAGACTTAAACACTGGAGATGTGTCCCAGAGAATGATTTTGATTACAGGATGCTATCTAAACCACACCACAGAAATCTTGCCAGAATACTAGTCATTATAAAGTTGACAGGCATTTCTAAGCCTGGCTTCAGGAAGAAGTTCTGCAATAGCTTTGTAGAGCCTGGACCTAGGATACAGCTCAGCAGCTAAGTCAGCTTATATGTAGAGCATGTACTATTCGACAAGCACTGTGCTGGGTGCTGTACAGACATATTTCTACAGACTGTTATTCCTTCCTTTTGTAAAATGAAAACAAAAACAAAAAACGCTTTCCTCTGGGTTGTGACCTCCTGCAGAGCGAAGGAGGAAAGGAATGACTAATATCATCAAGAAGAACTCTCTTTCCCAGTCTCACAATGACCCTTGTCATCCCTGGGAGCACTCCTCTTCCAGAGGTGGTGTCCTCAGTGTCTGTCTCTCACTGCCTCCACCTGCCAGTCTTTCCAAGCTGTTCATCAACCACTCCAGCCACCACTCTTGTAGATCTTCAGGCTACTGAGTCCCTCTTCACCTCTTGTTGGCCTTTCCCTATCTGCACTTCCTTTTTACACATCTTAGAATCCACTGCCCATCATTAGCCCCAAACTCTGTGCAGCCTCTTTCAGCAACAGCATCTCCCAAAACTCACCTGTGTGGCTGCAGCTGAGCTGTACCAGGTCGCTGGCGAGAGTGACACACCACAGAGCTTCGTCTCACTCTGAGTTCATCAGTTCCTACCCCATAGCATCTCTTAAATATTTCTCTGATTACTCACTTCTATTTTGACCACCACCACTGTTAAAAATGGTTAAAGAAGACAAGCTAGATGATACAAAGCTTATGTAACATGAAGCATTCATGTTCATGATGTGGGCAGTCTCCAAGTCTAGAGAACTGCAAAACAGGGCAGAAGGCAGGGAGCACAGCACCCCGGGCTGAAGCAGCTCCACCCTGGGCCTAGAAATTTATTTCAATACCACTTTAACCCAAGACACCTTCACCTTCGTCCTAGACTTGCTATAGTTTCTGCAGGGCCTCCAGTGACAAGTGACCTCCCACCCCACCCCTATCCCACGGTCCCCATCCCCTACACATTGTCTTCTGACTGCATTCAGGATCCTGACTTTAAAATGCAAACCTGTTCTTGTCCCCCTTTCACTCTCCCTGGTTCAGACTGTTCCTGGAAGAACGAAAGAAACTGACATTGGCCAACAAGACCCGATGGGAGGCAGATCGGCATGATGCCTCCCCTGCTCATCCCTACTCTGGCCACATGAGCCCTCCCATGGGCTCCCTTCTTCATGCTGCCACAAAGCCAAGATTTGTCACATGGTGAATTGTCACTGAGTTTGGTATCCTGAACTTGCTTTATAACTGATTAACTTTGCTTTATGATTGAATAAAGCTGACATTGTGGAAAGACACACCTTGTGTGTACACCTTCGTAATGTGCTCTCATGACAGGAAGCTATGCAAGAAGAAACACATGTGAGGGGTCATAGACTAGAAACTCAAGCTCACTAAGAGCATAGAGGTTTAATCATAAGATTAGAGAACACTCTCTTCTCCACACACTTTAGAACTACACCAACAGGGTTCCACTGTGATAGCGGATTTTTGAAAGAGCTGTAAGATACAGGCTTTCTGTTTGGAGTAGTACTTAGGGAAGTCCAAAGAAAGGAAACAAAACAAGAACCCCAAAATTTGAGAATACCAAGAGCTACACCAAACATCAATCATGGCCTAACTCTTGGCTAGATTAACATAAAACTCACACTGGATAATTATTTATCTCAGTCCCCCCTACTTTTTTTTAAGACTTTATTTATTTATTTGACAGAGAGAAAAAGAACACACGTAAGTGAAGCAGCAGGCAGAGGGAGAGGGAGAAGTAGACTCCCCGCAGAGCAGGGAGCTGGATGCAGGGCTCAATCCCAGGACTCTAGGATCATCACCTGAGTCAAAGGCAGATGCTTAACCGACTGAACCACCCAGATGCCCCCTTTCCCAGTTCCTATTACCCCATACAGTATATCCAGCTTTCAATAAAAAATAACAAGGCATGTTAAAAAGCAAACAAAACAGACAGATAAAGTTCTGTGATGAGATAAGATAAATAAGAGAAGATCTCAATAAAGTATCAAAATGAGACTCATAAATGACATAGAATTATCAGATAAGGAAATTAAAGTAACTATCATTAATATGAGGGCTCTAAACATGGACGGGACTGGAAGAGATTATGCTGAGTGAAATAAGTCAAGCAGAGAGAGTCAATTATTATATGGTTTCACTTATTTGTGGAGCATAACAAATAGCATGGAGGACAAGGGGAGTTGGAGAGGAGAAGGGAGTTGAGGGAAATTGGAAGGGGAGGTGAACCATGAGAGACTATGGACTCTGAAAAACGATCTGAGAATTTTGAAGGGGTGGGGGGTGGGAGGTTGGGGGCACCAGGTGGTGGGTATTGTAGAGGGCACGGATTGCATGGAGCACTGGGTGTGGTGCAAAAATAATGAATACTGTTATGCTGAAAAAAATAAAAAAAAATTAAAAAAAAAATATGAGGGCTCTAAAGGAAAAATTAGACAAAAAACAGGTAATGTAAGCAGAGCAATGAGAATTCTAAGAAAGAATCAAAAGTAAATGCTAGAAATTAAAACACTGAACAGATATAAAACAAAAAAGATAGCCAGGTATATCATGTTCAACCTGCAAAAAAACAAAGACAAAGAGAAATTATCTTGAAAGAAGCCAGGAGGAGGCAGGGAAAACCATTTTACCTATAGAGGAATCTCTATATAGAGAGAAATAAGGATACAGCAACAGACTCTCGACTCTATGGTCAACTAATCTCTGACAAAGCAGGAAAGAATGTCCAATAGAAAAAAGACAGTCTCTTCAACAAATGGTGTTGGGAAAATTGGACAGCCACATTCAGAAGAACAAAACTGGACCATTTCCTTACACCACATACAAAAACAGACTCGAAATGGATGAGAGACCTAAATGTGAGACAGGAATCCATCAAAATCCTAGAGAGGAACACAGGAAGCAACCTCTGTGAATTCAGCCCCAGCATCTTTTTGCTAGACACATTTCTAAGGGCAAGGGAAACAAGCAAAAATGAACTACTGGGATTTTATTAAGATAAAAAGCTTTTGCACAGCAAAGGAAACCGTTGGCAAAACCAAAAGACAACTGTCAGAATGGGAGAAGATATTCGCAAATGACATATCAGATAAAGCCCTAGTATCCAAGATCTATAAAGAACTTACCAAACTCAACATCCAGAACAAATAATCCAATCAAGAAATGGGCAGAAGACATGAACAGTCATGTCTCCAAAGAAGACATATATATGGCCTACAGACACATTAAAAAAGTGCTCCACATCAATCGGCATCAGAGAAATATAGATCAAAACCTCAGTGAGATACCACCTCACACCAGTAAGAATGGCTAAAATTTACAAGTCAGGAAACAACAGATGTTGGTGAGGTTGTGGAGAAAGGGGAACCCTCTTACAGGGTTGGTGAGAATGCAAGCTAGTGCAGCCTATGGAAAACAGTATGGAGGTTCCTCAAAAAGATGAAAACAGAGCTACCCTACGACCCAGCAATTGCACTACTGGGTATTTACCAGTAGTAAAAATACAAATGTAGTGATCCAAAGGGGCACGTGCGCCCCAATGTTTATAGCAGCAATGTCCACAATAGCCAAACTATGAAAAGAGCCCAGAAGTCCATGGATAGATGAATAGATAAAGATGTGGTATATACATACACGCTGGAATACTATTCAGTTAACCAAAAAAAAAAAAAAAAAAAAGAAAGAAAGAAAGAAGAAAAGAAATCTTGCCATTTGCATTGACATGGATGGAACTAGAGGGTATCATGCTAAGTGAAATAAGTCAATCAGAGAAAGACAATTATTATATGATCTCACTCGTATGTGGAATTTAAGAAACAAAACAGAGGATCATAGGGAAAGAGAAGGAAAAATAAAACAAGATGAAACCAGAGAGAGAGACAAACCATAGGAGACTCTTAATCATAGGAAATAAACTGAAGGTTGTTGGGGTTGGAGGGATGGGGTAACTTGGTGATAGACATAAGGAGGGCATGTGATGTAATGACACTAGATATTATATAAGACTGATGAATCACTGACCTCTACCTCTGAAACTAATGATACGTTATATGTTAATTAATTGAATTTAAATGAAATTTAAAATTTTAAAGAATTTTTAAAAAGTGAGATTCTCTTCAGAAGCCATGAAAGCAAGACAATGAAGTGAAATATTTAAAGCACTGAAAGAAAAAAACCTACCAACTTAGAATTCTATATTCAGCAAGATATCTTTCAAAATTTGAGGATACTTTCTCAGACAAGCAAAAACTGAGGGAATTTACCACCTGAAGACCTAGTCAGCAAAGCAAAAAATGTTAAAAGGAATATTATATAGGTCACAAATTTGGATCTACATGAAAAAAGGATAGGGGCTGGAGCAGAAACAAATGAAGGTAAAAACAAATCTTTGAGTTTTTAAATTCTTAACTCATCTACAAGGTAACAACATATTGGTGATTATAGAATATAGATGAGACAAG
This sequence comes from Lutra lutra, assembly GCF_902655055.1. NCBI lineage: Eukaryota > Metazoa > Chordata > Mammalia > Carnivora > Mustelidae > Lutra > Lutra lutra. The sequence goes on along the minus strand of NC_062282.1, from coordinate 93,007,909 downwards.
TGATAGTAATATCAGAAGGGATGGGGGAGGAAATGGGAATACTATGTTATGGGTATCTATACCACGCACACTACATATGAAGGATAGTGTTATTTGAAGGTAGACAGTTAAATATGTACAGTGTAAAAATAGGCAGCCACTATAAATAATATAATTGAAATTATAATACAATGGAGGAGGCACCAGGAACTCAAGGCTGTATGCCTCACCTCTACGCCCATTTCTTCATGTGTGAAATAGTAAGGTTAGGACATTCATTTCTTATTCCCTTCCTGCTCAATTCTATGATGAAAAGAAAAAAAAAAGAATCAAAATAAATAAATAGTCCTTTAATTCTATCTAAAAGGAGTGGTATCTGCAAGGAGTTTTTGTAAGGTATAAACAGCTTATTAAAATAATCAATTCCCTAATCTATTACACTTCTTTAAATTTGGGTTTTCCTATTTCCATACCATGAGTTTGCCTTTAGCAGGCTTATCTATTAAGTATAATAAAAAATGACACAGATGTTAGAATTACTAGACTTATCAGACAGGAAACTTAAAATATTGCTCACCTGGTTCTCCATTTCTCAGTGCATCGTGCTGAGTAGAGAACACACCAGGCTGAAAGGAAAAGGCCATTTCATGGTATTGATTTCATTGCCAGAAACAGGACAAGATATGTGCCTTTCAATCCAAAAAGGAAATAAACCAAGCTGCCTCCCTTTCCTAGGTAGAGCTCATAGTGATTACCTCCAGATCTGTGCATAGACTTTCCTTCCCTGGCTGGCTGTCAGTACATTCCTGAGGTCGGTGTACATGGTTATGAGCTACAACTTACTTGTCAATCAAAAAGTTTTGCTCTTCTGCTTAAATTGCAGTTCATTAAAGGGGGGGGGTCACTCTGGGGCTAGCCTAGAGAGCACTGAGAAAATGACCTGCCCCTTCTGAAATGAGATACTGATCTTGCTTCAGGTTAAAGCTATTGAGAAATATTGAAAAGCTCACTTGAAGGTCTACGCCCAGTCTCATCTCCAGCCTTTCCTGCCCTAAGCCCTGGCAATAAAAATCCCCAACTGGCAGACTTGTAGTCACAAGGCCAATTTCCAAATTTAAAACCATGTGCCCAGTCCCAGACAGATAGAAATGTGCTAAGCCTCACTGGACTCATACCTGTTGTAGCAGTTACTTCCATTCCATTTCTGCCCTACTGGGAAATTAGAGCGGCATGAAAATCAATACTTCATTTTGAAGGAAGAAAGGGCTGGATGACCGGACATGGATACATTCCTTCCAGGATTAGACAGCTCTTCGCAGCGCACTTGACTAAATAAATTCCAGTGGCCCAAATGAGTTGGATGCAGGCGTTAGCTGGAACAAGAAGCAAATCTCACTTGTTAAGATCTTTGGCTAATTGGAGACTCTACTTGTTAGAGTAAGAAAGAATTCAAGAGAAAATGTGATCAATGCCTCTCAGTTTTGAATTTTATCCAAATGCTTCAGGCCATACAGAGTCCCTCAGGCCAGGAATTCAACTGCCCAGAACTAAAAATGAAGATATTCAGACTAGTAGCAATAGCCTTTTCCAGGGTATTGGGGTATTCACACATGGGCTCTAAAGCTCTACTCAGACAAGAGCAGGGGCTATGGAAAAAGTTTGAGCTTCCACAGCTAGATGGATTGGTTTGTACAACACTTTACAGGACATCAGGTTCTATCTAATTTGGATTTGACTGGTACAGAATGCACTTCTTCTTGAGGAGAAAAGGGTGACTTTAAACTGTTTCAGACATCACAGTCCTATGGAGGTACCAAGATCAAAGCTGCACATTTCAGGAAATGATTATTTCCTTTTCTCTCTCAATTTTGCCAGCTGGTAATGTACTGCTTCTCTTCCTAAAGGGCACAAAATGAAAACTCTATAAAGTCTGGCGTGTTTCTGCCTTTTAAGTCCAACCCAAATGTGATAAAGCACTTTAAAGATAAATAAATGCAAATAATAAAAACAAATAAATAAATACATGATATTTTGGCCAACAGCTTACAAACCCAAATGAGAACGAAGAAGACAGCACCTCCCTTTGTTTCTTCATTTCTAGTGGTGTGTGAGTTCAGGTTATACTAGTGTTTACTAAGATCTACATACCTCTCAAAAACATGATGGAGTGGGGGACTGAGGGAAGAAAGAGGGGAAAAAATGGGAAAGAAACAGATGTTGGCTAAGAGGTGTGTCAAGGCAATAAAGGATTTTCAGAACCTGAAAAGGTTGATGAAACCCACACACTAGGTTCAGTGTACCTTTTCTGTAGCTCAGCCACAAGACCCTTCTAGGTTAAAATACAACTGTAGAACTTTTTGTGAATGAAAAGGCAAGCTAGTAGGGGTTAAGAATTCTAGGGTAAAAATAAAACAGAACAAAAGAAACAAAACTACCACCAAAAACTTCTGGGACTGTAAGGATCTCTTTCAAAACTTACCCTTATAAAGGAGAGGACTGGCTAGCAGCACCTTAACCATTACAGTATGACCAGAGAGACAAGCAGATATCACGTGCCCCAGACGCAATGCCATGGCAGGCACACCACATTACCAGTGGAGTCTCATTGCCAACCAGTGTTAGCTACACCAGATTATGAGCAAATAATCAGAACTCTGGACCATAAATGACGTTCCACTAGATAACTGTTTGGGATTCTTCAAAAAAAGCCAGTAACATGTAAAAAGGACTATTCTAGATTTAAAAATTGAACAGCCAAATGCAGCAAATACACATTCAGTGGATTCTGGATCATAAAACTGATGGGCAGCATATAAATGACATCTTTGGGGGCACTGGGGAAAATTGGGAGTATGAACTGTTTCTCTTATTGCATGAACCTTCTAACATATTAGTAGATACATAGAGAAATGCCATTCTTAGAGGTATGCTGGACTATGTGGGGGTGGAGTGTCTATAACTTACTTTCATATGATTCAGCAAAAGTATATATATGTATGTATATATACATACATATATACACACACATATATAGATGTGTGTGTGTGTGTGTGTGTGTGTGTATGGAGAATGTATTAAAATTTAAACAGTTTGGTGAAGCCAGATAAAGACCAAGCTGTTGGTCATTACACTATTCTCTCAATGTAGACTATGACGTTTTTGTAAGTTGAGGGAAGAAAGTATTTTTTTTGCACATGTACCTCTTGTCTTCCTTTTATCACTTCTCCAACAACTTTTAAGTTTCTATTCATGTGGGATTTATAAGGTTTGAAGAAGCAGGGCAGAAAACCACTACCCTTAATGGGTGAGACTGATGTTTTAATTCGTGGAACGAGGGATTAGTTGTGAGGCTGTCGAGCACTTAACATTTCCAGGATCTCACAGATGATACCCCATGTCAGAGTAATTTCAAGGAGTCTGAGTCTGAAATCAGAGCATCCTAGTTCCAGCATAATGCCACTAACTTCTACATAACTCCGCCAAACTACACTGTTTCAGGGTAGTTTTTAAATACATATCAAGGGGCACCTGGGTGGCTCAGTGGGTTAAGCCGCTGCCTTCGGCTCGGGTCATGATCTCAGAGTCCTGGGATCGAGCCCCGCATCGGGCTCTCTGCTCAGCAGGGAGCCTGCTTCCTCCTCTCTCTCTGCCTGCCTCTCTGCCTGCTTGTGATCTCTCTGTCAAATAAATAAATAAAATCTTTAAAAAAATAAAAATAAAAATAAATAAATAAATAAATACATATCAAATTATACATTCTCTTCCCTGCACTCCTGTTGCTCCAGAATGTACGTTTCCATTAGAACCACTACTTTTTAACATGTTGGCAAGTATGTGTTCCCACTGAATTATAAAATTTCAGAAGGTATAAGTACCCTGTTCTAACTCTAGAATTTAGCATAGCACCATGGCACAAAACAGAAACTTTAATAATTATGCGCTGAATAAAGAAATAGGTAAAATAAACATCTAAGGTGAAGATTCTCAAGGGAATACTAAACTTGACTGTTTAACATGCCACATTTAACATGTGGTTTCTCTAAAATGACTGGTAGGAGACAGATGGACAAGGAACCACTTATAATAAAAACTTTGAAATGTTAATGTTGGCCACATGGGCCTTCGTTATAGGAATGAAGAAGTCTCTGGAACATAAGATAAAGAGAAAAGAAGCTATATTTATGGAATAGAAATGATTATTACCTTGTATCAAGAGCTACAGTTCAACCAGAGGCCTGATGAGTTAACTCATTTGTCCAAAACTTAATGTGTTCGCTATAAGGCTGCACAAATGAACAGAATTCTATAAATCAATACTCGTATTTTATGCCTAATTATGCACTTAAAATATCAAGACACATGATTTTTTTCCCCTAAGCTATGTTAAACATTTCCTACTTAATGTCCCTTACTTAAGTAATGGAATGTTCCTACTTAAAGCTTATTTTAAACATTTCAGTATAAAAAAATGAACCAAACTCTTTCCCTGAGCTAAGTTTTTTACTGTTTCTGCAACGTAGCTATTTTAGTAATATTTTCTATAACATATAACAAAATCTGTCAGGAACTGGAGAGATGAGTTATTCTACTGTAACTGAAAAACTGGAGCACATTTGGGAATTTCTGTTAACATTGGGAATAGTGCCCTAAATGAAAATAACCGCATCAACAAAAAGAAATTCTTCTTTTTAGATCTGTCTTAAAAATGATAAAGAAATATCATATTAAAGAAGTTTTAAGTCTTTAAATGAAAAGAGAAACTAAAATAATAATAATTACGGTTTGCTACATACGTCACCATCACCTACCAGGGGAGAGCCAACACCCACAGTGTGAAAGAAAACATCCCTTTCAAGTCCATGGGGCAATTTTTACAAATTCGTTTTTCCTGAAGGGGGAAAAATAATCAGACAAATCAAAGGTATCTTTGGAAAATTTAATTTGGACCATATTTTCTCTCTTGCCGAAAACACCAAGTATTTCCTTACATTCTGGGTTCCACAGCTTACAAAGGGGCCAGTGGGTTTCCTGCAGTCACATACTGTACCGAACTTTCTATAGAAAGATCAGACATTTTCCAACCTTGCTTTTGAGTATTTCCTTTAAAGGTTCCTTACAATAAATGGCAAGTAAAACAAAGTAAGGCTTTATTTTCTCTTTTTTCCCCTTTTTTGGTACTGCGTGTTGGAGGAATAAGGAAGGAAGACGTGTCACGTGAAGTGTTGGTACTCTGGGAATTGCTGCTGGGTCCTGCGAGGTGCACCCATAATCCTGCGGCCCCGACGTGCCCCCATGGTGAGGAGCCTGGGAGCGGTAAGTGCGGCCAGTCACCGCTGCGTCACAGCACAGGAAGGTCTGCAGGCTGCCCGGGGCTTCTGGAGGCTCACAGAGGTCCTAACCTTCAGGAGTAATAAAGGAGCCAGAGCCAAATCACAACCAGAGGTCTCCCACCCAACACCACAGTACCACAGGTTCCCTTCCGAAGCAGGCCTTACAATAGGCATTTAAAGACTAAATGTAATTACTGAAAATGAAATGAGAAAAAAAATCCCTTTACTAATTTTTTGTATCAAATTAGTAAAATGAAAATAAAAGCATTTGATAAAACACATTTTCTATGTCAGAGGAAAACAATTCCCTTGCAAGATAATCTCAGTAATATATATTTGTCACTATTTATATATTTTTGGCTGGTGCACAAATTTCTTTAATTGCATCATCTGAGCAGCTTTGTCATCTTTCAAACTTGCAGTTTCATTAGCTTAAAAAAGGGATAAAGCAGCCAAATTAATACTAATTCTGGTTGCAGAACGACATTGCGGACGTTAACCTTCATCTTCTCAAGTGTTAAGAGCACATGATTAAAAGATCAGCACACAGTTTCCTCTCTTAACAGAAAACTAAGCAGCTAGTGTCATCAAATCTATATCTAGTAAACACAGGGCCCCTCTGAAATATAAAATTAAATTCTTTTGAGGAATAGGTTTGTGATTTTAGTTGTGCGGGATTTACATTTATTCAATTTTGTGGTAAAAATGCATGGTCTTCACTTCTTTGTAATATACAAGGGATTTTGTCATTGCCTCAGCAGGCTCTCACACACAGACAGCAGGCTGGGCTATGTGCTCTCAGAAACCCTGCAAAAACTCCTGCAGCTGGGTGACGATCTCTGTGTCCACCGTCTCCATGAGGGACTGGAAGCCTTGCTCTCCCAGGAGCTCTTGCTGTGCCTTAAGCTTCTCGTAGATAAACTGCTGCAACGACACTGTGTGGACTGGGTCCTTCAGGGCCAGCTGCAAGACAGAGAGGAGCCACAGCGCGTTAGAGAGGCAGAACACGTCCCTTCTCCCTGCAACTGCAAGGCTTGGTCATCACCTCTGCAGCAACACAACTGCTTCTGCCTCCCTGCTTACAAGAGAGTCTCAAAGAGTCCCACTGCAGAGAAGTCTGCCAGAGAGTTCATTCAGTCCGTCTAGCCTCAGTTCCCTAGGGCCTCTGAGCCCAAGTTATCTGACGAGCCCAATTTTGCAACAGCTCAGGGTTCATCCATGTAAAGAATCAAAACCTGATAGACAGAACATGCCGCAGAGCACTTAAACACAACGGTCCGGGCTTCCTCGCAGGCAGACCAGGTGCTCCTGGGGTAGCTTGGGGTGGCCCTCAGGATGGATGGAGGAAACCCTGCCCTCTCCTGCACTGCTGTGCTACTGACACTCATATATATGCTTCTGGTTAAGAGAAAAAGAGAAAGAAAAAGAATAAAGAAAAACAGATTAAAAAAAAAAAAAAAAACCACAAACATGTACTCCTCTCCCTCTGGGATATCTGGAAATCAGAAGAAACAGAATGAAAAGTAACCCACCATTCCACTTGCTAATGACAAGAATCACAACAGAAAACACCGTGGCCTCCTTTGTCTTTTCTGTGCGTGCGGCACACATACAGATACACCATGTGTGTGAGTCTTTAAATTTATACTATCACCCAAAGACTCCACTCCAACACGTTTTAAGAATTCTGTCTCTACGTGGCGCCTGGGTGGCTCAGTGGGTTAAAGCCTCTGCCTTCGGCTCAGGTCATGATCTCAGGGTCCTGGGATTGAGCCCTACGTCGGGCTCTCTGCTCAGCAGGGAGCCTTCTTCCTCCTCTCTCTCTCTCTGCCTGCCTCTCTGCCTACTTGTGATCTCTGTCTGTCAAATAAATAAATAAAATCTTTAAAAAAAAAAAGAATTCTGTATCTATTTATGTCATAATTTTTTGTTGAAGGCATGTTGAAATAATCATGGTATCAATACAATTCTAATACTGCCAAATAATCTATCACAAGTGCTGTTCTCTACGTTTCAGATTATTTCCTTATACCTAGCTCTACTTTTAAAGGATTACTAAAAGACACAGGCAATTTTATGATTCCTGATACGTATTATCAAGTTGCTTTTCCTATGGTGAGTGCAAATTTAAAAGGTATGAGAGTTTTCAGATAGTGACACTGTTTGTAAAACTGGTATTACTATTTAAATTCTTTATCATTTAAGAAGTGAAAAGTAACACACCCTACTTCAAGCCGTACATTTCTCTCATCATCAATAAAGGTGGATATCTGCAAGGCTTACGTAAAGAACATGAGCTTGTGTACCCAGTATGGCTGCACAGAAATTCTTCTTTTCCTTACTAATTCTCAATTTTATTTTAGGTAGATGAGGTAGCTGGATCACATCTGTTGTTTGGGCAATGTAAAGAAATTTGAAAATAATTACCACAAGTGGAAAATATAACTGAGAGACAGGGACAAAGGTGGCATGAATTTGAAATTAAACGCCTTAGGTGACAAATCCAGACTTACATGATAAATCCAAGGCAAGGATGAGTTCAGTTCTCACTGAAGGTGGACAGGAGAGAGAACATTAAGAAGAACTGTAAACACAAAGCCCTGCCTTCATAAGACTAAAGATATCACTGTACAAAATGCACAAAAACTGAAAATGAACTTTTACAAATATTTGCTCTTAAGCAAAATGCAGTAATGTTCAGTATTATTTTAACTAAAGTGCAAGAGATCTCTTGCTAAAGGGGATGTGTACTTTGTTGAAATATCAAGAATTATCTGTAACAAACCATCTGCTACAATATAAGAGAAACAGAACTGAGCTTGAAATTGATGTTCAGACAAGTGACTCCAACTACTGAAATGAGCTTGGGAGAGTGCTTTAAACGCTTTCACTTGGCTATAAAAAACTGCTAGCAGTTAACTTACCAAATCTCCATCCTTTAATTTTCAACAGATTAATAAAAAGGAAAACTATCATAATATCAGTACCCACCAGATATGGCATACCACTATAACGGTATAATTTTTTTAAGTATATTCATCAGTCATGCAAAGATTAAAAGCATTAGTCTCCTATGGAAGGAAAGCTGTGGAAGGAAGAAGGAAGAAAAAAAATACAGAATCTCCAAATGCATATATTAAAAAATCTTTTAAAAAAAACAAGTTTTTCTTAGCTAAAAAGATCACATTAGCAAATAAATGTCTATTTTGGCTTGTGGTAGAAATTCATTCATCACAGCTACTAATACTTTCTTTTGAAGAAATCTATGAGTGGAAGCCTAGTGAGGAACCCAGACTCCTGGACCCTCCAGACGGTGACCAAATGGAACAGCCACTTTTGTCAAAGCAGTGTCAAAAGAAGGCAGCTAAAACAGATGGTTTATTAAGATTCAGAATCTAGTAATACCAAAAAATGTCCAGGTTTCAATAAAAAAAAAAAAATCACTCATAACCAAAAGGAGGTGTCAAGGGCAGGAGGGAAAAGGGTTTTATTATAAAAGGGCAACACAGAGGTCTTCGGAGCAATGGAAATGTCTCAACCTTGATTCTTATTCATGCTAATATTCTGATCGTGACGCTATAGTTTCACAAGATGTTGTGAGTGGGGGACATGGACAGCAACACATCACAAACCAGAGAGCTCAGTGATATGGTAACCTCAAACACCAAGAATACACTAGGAGCCATGCAATTAATTTCCTAAAGGTAAATGACCAAAACAGTTTGGTACCTACAGGCCCAAACTGAAACAAGTTAATCACTGAGGAATCTTACAAAATCAGAAACTGTTTACTCTTCTTTTCCACTCATTTCCAATAGTGTGATTATCTGGTGTAGGTTTGCTCAGATCTACAAATGTGAAAAGATAAAAACCTTCTACAGAAAAAACAAAGGAAACAGTATTGAGGCTCCGCTGACAACACAGAAACACTGGGAATAATGAGAAGAGACAGCAAACTCTTCAAAAACAGACCCAGGCTAGGTGTGCCCTGTGGTACTCTGGATCGTATCCTGCAACTAACAGCATTAGTGAGAAACTGGGTGGTACCTAAATAAAGTCTGGGCGGTAGTACACAGTAATATACCAGCGTCGGTTTCTCAACTTAGACAAACATGCCCTGGTAACGTAACATGCTGACATGAGGGAAAACTGGATGAGGAGCACATGAGGAGAGCTACCTCTGCTACTTCCCCGGAAACCTAAAACTGTTCCAAAATAAAAAAGGCACCTCTCTTTTATGCCAGTATCATACTGTTTTAATTACTGTGGCTTTGTGATCAGTTGTGAAAGCAGAAAGTGTGACGCTTCCCAAGCTCTGTTCTTCTTTAAGACTGTTTTGGCTACTCAATGTCTTTCATGGTTCCTATGAATTTTAGAACTATGTTTTCTATTTCTGTAAGAAATGTCACTGGAATTTCAATAGGAATTGCACTGAATCTGAAGATGGCCTTAGGTAGTATGGACATCTTAATATAAAGTCCTCCAACCCATGAATACAAGTATCTATTTGCTTACATCTTAATTCCTTTCATCAATGTTTTGTAGTTTTCAGTGTACGTCTTTCACTTCCTTAGTTAAATTTATGCTTAAGTCTTTTGTTCCTTTGATGCTGCCATACATGAGATTTGTTTTCTTAATTTCCTTTTCAGATTGTTTAGTATATAAAATACAACTGATTGAATTTATTTATTATCTCCAGGTATTTTTAAAAATAGATTTTTAGTTTTTTTCTATGTACAAGATCATCTCATCTGCAAAAAGGGACAATTTTTCTCCTACTTTTGCAATTTGCATGCTTTCATTTCTTTTTCTTGCCTAATTGCTCTGAGTAGGATTTCAGGTACTATGTAGGATATACAGAACAGTTAACAAAAAATAAGTCCAGAAATAATGTCACACATATATAGCCAAATGACCTTCAACAAGGGTACCAAAAGTAGACAATGACTAAAGGATAGTCTCTTCAACAAATGGTGTTTAGAAAACCAGATATCCAAATGAAAAAGAATGAAATCCTTATCTTTCACCACACAGAAAACCAGCTCAAAATGAGTAAAACTTAAACATAAGGCTCCTAGGGGAAAAAGCTTCATGCCATTCGCCTTGGCCAAGATTTCACAGATAGGTCAACAGAAGCACAGGCTACAAAAGGAAAACTGGCAAGAAAGATGATAATAAACAAATTTTATAAGTTATTTAAATAAATTTTAAAAGTGCATCCTTCTGTGGTCATTTGGTGTGGGTAAAGCCTGCCTAGACACCTCAATTAACTTCACAAATGTTCAATTATACAACATCTAAGCAGCAAGGCTGGCATGTTCATTTTTGAAATGAGAAAAAAATTAGGTCTCTAGGCTTTGAGTAACATTCAAGGTTGATTTTTCTCAAGTTAATGACATCAAAAGAACCAGAATACACACCTCCAAATTCCTGGTTTTGTTCTCTTTCTACTACTTCCATATGCCTAACCCCCATTCTCATCCTCCACGAAAAGTACATGATCATTTAAGAAATATTTCCATTAAAATGGTTAAGATAAAATTAGAACCTTATAATAGATTTCTGTTATTAGAAGATAATTACCCAGAAATCCTGACTCTAGGGCAATGCCAAATAAATTAAGTGTTAATAGCCTAACTCACTTCAAAAGTCCATACACTGGATTTTAATAAGCAAGTCGTTTGGTACTCCTTGACAGTGAAATTATTACTTTAAGGCAGAAGGGTTCTGGTTGAACTGTCTCAGGTTTCTCTGTTGGTAATTATAGCCTTCTGACATTTGCCTCGATCCGTAAGATGGTTAGTTTTCAAGTTGGTATAGGATTTTTAGCTCCTGTGGTGCCACTTACAGGATGTAACATTTCTTGTTCTTTGAGATTTTGAGTTCTTAAAACTAAAAAATATTTCACTGCATTAAATCAGCATTTTTACCCAGCAGGAATTCACATAGCTGAATCCTTTATTTTTCTTAGGTTATGGGGTATATCATATCACTGTTCATTTTATAAGCCTCCATATACCCACGGTAATTTTTCAGAAATTATTTTCTGTAAAGTTATTTCTGTTGGAATTTTGCTAGAGAGAAAAAGTTTCCTACCTTTATTTTATTTTTTTTTAAGATTTTATTTTATTTTATTTGACAGATAGAGATCACAAGTAGGCAGAGAGGCAGGCAGAGAGAGAGAGAGGAGGAAGCAGGCTCCCTGCCGAGCAGAGAGCCCGATGCGGGGCTCGATCCCAGGACTCTGGAATCATGCATGACCTGAGTCGAAGGCAGAGGCTTTAATCCACTGAGCCACCCAGGCGTCCCAGTTTCCTACCTTTAAATATGCAAAAGATTTTTGTAATAGTGATATACTTTCCATGAAACCTGGCAGAATATGTATAACCACACTAGCTATGCAACAAAAATCTTAAAGGAAAATTTGCCTACAACAATGTATTTCACCATGTAGTCTTCAAAAGTTCCTTGGTTTGATCTTTGCCTTAAAATTCCCCTTTTTGATCTCTCATTGTTTCACTACAGGGAACTGTAAATTTCTGAAATATAGCTATATCTAAATTTCTAAAATCTGTTGGATGTAAACTCTCCTAACTTAGTGACTTAACAAAGAGTTTGAGTCCTCTAGATGCCAACCAGAACCCATCTCATCAATAGCGCTCAGCAATGCAAATTTACTAATTAAACCCAGTGTGGAACTCAAATTCCAAGGTAGCCGGCAAGATTTTTATCATCCCTATTGTAGCTGTCCACTGAGGAATTTAGACCATGGTTTCCATATGATGAACTTGTGAGTAAAGGAGCTGTTTTACACTGCTAGGTCTAGAATGACTGGGACTCAGACTTCATGAGATAAAAAGGACAGTGCATATATACAAAAATGTAAATTGTAATTTAGCGATTAGCTGTTACCCAGGTTTTCTGATAGAATTGTTTTTCTCTCCATCAGTCCCAGACCATTACTACTTGGGTTATTTTTACTCTACTTTCAGTCTTATTCTGGTTATATCTTTCTAGGTGCTTCAAATCTTTACAAAGCAAGCTTAAGAAAAATGCACAATTATCAATGAGCCAAAGTAAGTATTTCAAGCCCAGATCTGAGCAACAAAAGATCTGTTTATGTCTTCACATTTGTTTCAGTATGGTATGTGATTAAATAGCAATCACAATATTTTATCTGCATTTACTAAATTTTAATCACGAGCAAGGCGTGTGCTCAGCACACGCTAGGTCTTTTACACATTTTATTTCGTTTAAAACTCACAATAAGGAATCCTGAGGAAAGGAAACCCACAGCATATAACTAAACATTTCCGCAGAGTGGATTTCACTGATAGCAGCACACTGGGTATCATGTGAGGAACACTGAGAATTGCTGATGGCTAAGTCCCACTTCTAGAGATTTTGGTGTAACTGGTTTCAGGCACTAGAATTTTTAAAAGTTCACAATAATCTGATGTATATTTAAGAGAAAGAGTGCTATAGAAAATTCTGAAAAGAACAGTTTTGAGGACTAAAACTTCAAGTAAGCCCAAGAAAATCTTTACAGATATCTTCATATTCATTAAAATAAGTATGGTAATAGACTAAATAAAACATACAACATTTCAAAATAAAAACTCTTAAATTATGGGGCGCCTGGGTGGCTCAGTGGGTTAAGCCGCTGCCTTCGGCTCAGGTCATGATCCCAGGTCCTGGGGTCGAGCCCCACATCAGGCTTTCTGCTCAGCGGGGAGCCTGCTTCCTCCTCTCTCTCTGCCTGCCTCTCTGCCTACTTGTGATTTCTCTCTGTCAAATAAATAAATAAAATCTTTAAAAAAAAAAAACAACTCTTAAATTAGTAATTCTAAGCCCTATAAACATAATTCCCATATACAACCCCATATTCTATAAACTCTTCAGGGATTCCTTTTTCCTTTCTCCTTTTCTCTTTTGGTTTCAATGAGACATTTATGAGGTCCTTTTGCTTTACTGTAGGCAAATTAGGGAGTGGCAATGTCCCCCCCAACCTTTTTTTTTTTTTTTTTTTTTACTCACCAACCAAAAGTTTGATGCCTTTTTTTATTGTAGTTTTTGACTCTAGAATTCCAAAGGATTCCCCACATCACAAGGTAAGTAAAATACAAATCTGTAAGGGACCTTTATTTTGCCTGCTTTTCCTAACTGGTTATTGCTAGTTAGTATCAGCAATACACACTGACATATTTTTCACTTAATTGGTTATCTACTCTCCCCATTTGATTCGTTGATTTTCCTGGACTTTTCTGACTTAACAATCCATTTAAATGACAAATGACTTATCTCTGTTTTTAGATTACTTATACCCACACTAACTCAAACGCCCTCTTGCTCTCTTTCTTCTCATCACATTGGCTAGAAATTCTACCTGACAGACTATCACTAAAATTTTTTCCTCTTCCTCCTAGGTACACAGATAGACCACATCTCCCAGTCAATAGGATGTGAGCAAAAAAGATGTGTCATAACACACCCTACTCTTAAACCACTCCTACTCATTCTTTTTCTCCCTGTCTCCCAACAAGACAGAAGCCAAAGTGGCAGCACCCTCAGCACATCTAGATCATTCCTGAATGACTCCAAGAATTACATACCTACTCACAATCCTCTCTTTTTTGTGTTTTTCCTGAGTGAAAAAAATATATATTGATATTCCAGGGGCCTGTTTTAGAAGATGACATTCTCCAGCATTTAGATCATTCTCAATAGTGGTAGATTCAAATAGCTATTTCAAAAATCATATTGAAGTCATATTCTTCTATTTCTATTTCACTAACAAATTTTACCAGGAATAAATGCCAAATTTAATGTTGGATTAAATTTGCTAATGGTCACTTCCTGTTTTGCATCTATTTTTATAAATAAAAAAATTACTATTGTCTTTTTTTCTGTTTTATTCTTTTCCTGACAGTTGCCATAGTTTTCTAGGTTTAATCTTTTCCTTAAAATTTGATAGTACAAAAAGAAAGAAAAAAGGAATGCAGGAAAAATAGGGAGAAAGAAAAAGAAAAAAAGGGAGAGGAGAGAGGGAAGACAAGCTGCTGCTAAAAGGTATCACTAGTAAAATTAAATGCATTAAACTACATTTCTTTTTAAATTAATAATACATTTCAATAAAACCTTATGAAATGAACAAATAAGAAACATCACTAAGGGAGGTTTTTTAAAATTTGCTTTTTAGAAAAATGGAGAGACAATCCAAAACATTTCTTCCATGGTTATAAGTCTATCTCTACCTGGTCCTAAGTTGGTTTTTAATTTTTCACATTTTGGAAACTATATTTTATGAAAAAATTGTCTATTCTGACAAGATTTTTCCATTGACTAGCCAGGACTTGCATGCATAATTCCTGAAGTTATATGTGTCCTTATACCTAACATTTTATATTTATGTTCACCCCTGCCACACCTCACCTTGAATGTGGCCCACCAGAGTAGGGCTTTGGGAGGTCAGGTGAGCCATGGAGTTTTGGCTCAGGTCTGTTTTTCAGCAGGCCCTCTGGGTTGCCCATCCTCTGGTAACTTCCTAGTTCCAGAATGTATAATTGGACTGAACACATTTAGCATCTAGCAGAATCCCCATACTGAGTTCTGGGTTTCCTTAAAGCTGACTTTCTTTTACTCACATCTTGAAATAAGCTGGGTTTTTTTTTGTTTTGTTTTTTGTTTAAGATTTTATTTATTTGAGAGAGAGTAAGAGAGCACAAAGCAGGGAGAGGGGCAGAGGGATAGGGAGAAGCAGACTTCCTGCTGAACAGGGAGCACGACTCAACTTGGGGCTTGATCCCAGGACCCTGGGATTATGACCTGAGCTGAAGGCAGATGCTTAACCGACTGAGCCAACCAGGCATCCCTAAAATGAGCTCTGAGTTAGTTTATTTTCATTGTTTCTTTTTGATAATAAAATTACAGAAGACTATGAATAATTTAGTTGTATCCACATATTTTAAGTGTAATAATCTCACTGTGGTAGGTCACCTGCTCAAATTGGCAAGCTTCCTCTTTAAAATACTGTTTAAAAAAACTTTGTGATCGGTATTTTTTCTCAACCTTTGTTTAATTTCTGGTTTTACTTCATTGTGGTAAAAAAATATGATCTGTACTATTTCTACTCTGAGAAATTTGGTCTCCTTTATAAGCCTAAAATTTTACATACATTTCATGAACATTTGAAAAATGTTTATTCTATCAATAGTATAGAATTTTTATTTACATAACAAGTCAGGAAACGACAGATGCTGGCGATGATGCGGAGAAAGGGGAACCCTCCTACACTGTTGGTGGGAATGCAAGCTGGTGCAGCCATTCTGGAAAACAGCATGGAGGTTCCTCAAAAAGTTGAAAATAGAGCTACCTTCGACCCAGCAATTGCACTACTGGGTATTTACCCTAAAGATACAAATGTAGTGATCTGAAGGGGCACATGCACCCGAATGTTTATAGCGGCAATGTCCACAATAGCCAGACTACAGAAAGAACCTAGATATCCATCAACATATGAATGGATAAAGAAGATGTGGTAGGTATATATATACAACGGAATACTATGCAGCCATCAAAAGAAATGAAATCTTGTCATTTGTGACTACATGGATGGAACTAGAGGGTATTATGCTTAGCAAAATAAGTCAATCAGAGAAACACAACTATCATATGATCTCCCTGATATGAGGAAGTGGAGATGCAATGTGGGGGGCTTAGGGGGTAGGAGAAGAATAAATGAAACAAGATGGGATCAGGAGGGAGACAAACCATAAGAGACTCTTACTGTCCTAAAACAAACTGAGGGTGACCGGGGGGAGGTGGGTAGGGAGAGGGTGGTGGGGTTATGGACATTGGGGAGGGTATGTGATATGTTGAGTGCTGTGAAGTGTGTAAACCTGGCGATTCACAGACCTGTACCCCTGGGGTTAATAATACATTATATGTTTATAAAAAAATTTAGAAACTTTAAAAAAAAAAAGAATTTCTATTTATAGGCACTAAATTAAGTTTAGTGCCTGTGATTATATTGTTCAGTTCTGGATTCAACTAAACATGTAAGATCCCAAGACCACCACAGGCTATTCTTAGCATCAGTTTACTCAGAAGAGGATAGGAATGATGAGATACCACAAAATGGTAATGTTTAAGGAGAATACGACAAATTTTACACCATTAAAAATGTTGTGATCTGGGGCACCCAGGTGGCTCAGTTGGTTAAGTGTCTGCCTTTAGCTCAGAAAACAGCTCTGTGTCGGGCTCCCTGATCATCAGGTAACCTGCTTCTCCCTCTCCCTCTGCTACTCCCCCTCCCCTTGCTGCTCCCCCTCCTTGTGCTGTTTCTCTCTCTCCCTCTCTCTCTCTGTCAAATAAATAAATAAAATCTTTAAAAAATATATTATGACCATAGATGCATTTTTCGAATCCTATAAATTACAGCAGTAAATCAAGGATGATCTTTATGGAGTATCTCTAATATTTAAAAGAAATCAATTCTAATGCATCACTAAACTAATAAATAATTGAAAAATATCCTTTTTCCATTCATGTTATCAAAATAAAATGACTGCATAACCAAGTGTAACTGAATATTCAGGGGTATGCAATCACTGTTTCTAAATTAGGAAACAAAAAACTTATTAGACAGATGTAAAGGTATTACTTCTCAGTAGTGCCTGTGTCCTACTTCCTTTCCAGAAATACCATCAATACTCATGTTAGTCCATTCTGTGACAGAATATACTATAAAACCAAACGTGTGCCTCGATCCAGTTAAATTTAGTTTCCAGGTGATACAGAAAAGAGGATAAAGAGAAACAAGAAAAATTTGCTGAGTTTTCTATTTACAATTTAAATGTCATCTTTAGATTGAGTTTTCTGAGTATCACTTATTTCTGCCAATACTGTTATGAAAGGGATTGAAAAATCAACGTCACAAGTGTGAGCCACCCTATTATAGGAAACACCTGCTCCCTTACATCTCCTTACTGCTCCAGCTGCCTCTATGGTTCCAAGAAGTGAGATCACTGAGTACATCTTATGAGAATCTCAAGTTTTTTGATAAAATGCTTTATAAGCTTAAGCTATCAGATGAAAGGTTAAAAAGGGCTATAAATAGGAAATGCCAAAAGGAAACTTACAAAGGCAAGAACATTCAGTAATAAAAACTGGGATTATCATTTCATCAAAGCATAAACCTCAATAACTTATAAAAATGACAGAATATAATGGGAATGAATGGGGGAACAAAAACTTTTTATTGTGACCATCTGCTGATACAGCAAAATCATTGAAGAAACTGGTATTTTAAGATCTGCATTAACTCACTATTTCTGGGAAGGGAAATACTGTTCTATGGCTCTTTAACCTAAATTTGCTGGAATACGTGACATGACCTCATGCATGATTTAAACTATGTAGTGTAGGGGTGCCTAGGTGCCTCAGTCAGTTGAGTGACCGACTCTTGACTTTGGTTCAGGTCATGATCTCAGAGTCATAAGATACAGTCCTGCATCAGGGCTCAAACTGGGTATGGAGCCTGCTTGGGATTCTCTCTCCCTCTTTCCCTCTGCACCCCAACCCCCCATTACATGCTCCCATGCATGCTCCCTCTCAGAACAAAACAAAATCCAACCATTATAACATGCATCTATAGCTGTTCAATTAAAAAACAAAAACTATGGGACTTCATCAAGATAAAAAGATTCTACACAGTTAAGGAAACAATCAACAAAACTAACAGGTTACCTGCAGAATGAGAGAAGATATGTGCAAATGACATCTGATAAAGGGCTAGTATCCAGAATATATAAAGAACTTATCAAACTCAACACCCAAAAACCAAATAATCCAGTTAAGAAATGGGCAGAAGACAATAGACCCTTCTCCAAAGAAGACATCCAGATGGCTAACAGAAACATGAAAAGATGCTCAGCATTACTCATTATCAGGGAAATACAAATCAAAACCACAATGAGATGCCACTTTACTCACATCTGCCAGAATGGCTAAAATTAACAACATAGGAAACAAAAGATGTTGGTGAGGATGCAGAAAAAAGGGAACCCTCTTACACTGTTGGTGGGAATGCAAGCTGGTACAGCCCCTCTAGAAAACAGTATGGAGGTTCCTCAAGAAGTAAAAAATAAAATTATCCTACAACCCAGCAATTGCACTAGTAGGTATTTACCTAAGGGATGCAAACATAGTGACTCAAAGGGGCATGTGTACCCTGATGTCTATAGCAGCATTATCAACAACAAACAAATTATGAAAAGGGCCCAAATGTCCATCAACAGATGAATGGATAAAGAAAATGTGGTGTGTGTACACACACACACACACACACACACACACACACACAGAGGAATATTATTCAGCCACCAAAAAAGAAGGAAATCTTGCCATTTGCAACAAGGATGGAGCTAGAATGTATTATGCTAAGTGAAATAAGTCAGTCAGGGAAAGATAAATACCATATGATTTTGCTCATATGTAGAATTTAAGAAAGAAAACAGGTGAACATAGGGGAAGGGAAGGAAAAATAAAGTAAGATGAAAGCTGAGAGGCAGGCAAACCATAAGAGATGCTGAACTCTAGGAAACAAACTGAAGGTTGCTGGAGGGGAGGTGGGTAGTGAATGGGCTAGATGGGGGATGGGCATTAAGGAGGACACTTGTGGAGCACTGGGTGGTATATATAAGTCATGAGTCACTAAATTCTACTCCTGAAACTAGTATTACACTATATGTTAACCACCTAGAATTTAAATAAAAATCTGAAGGAAAAAAAGAGTTTCAGTGCCATGGATACCACAGGTGGTAGCCTCTCAGGGATGATGAAAGGTAAAGACTAATGGAGAAGCTCCATGGTTAACAATTTTAAAGTTTGTAGAAAAGTACAAGGAAACAAAGAAGAAAGCCTATAGTACAGAAATGAGTCACATTATAAAATGGCCATTTTCTTTTTTTTTTTTTAAAGATTTTATTTATTTGACAGAGAGAGACCACAAGTGGGCAGAGAGGCAAGCAGAGAGAGCGAGAGAGAGGAGGAAGCAGGCTCCCCGAAGAGCAGAGAGCCCGATGTGGGACTTGATCCCAGGACCCTGAGATCACGACCTGAGCTGAAGGCAGAGGCTTAACCACTGAGCCACCCAGGTGGCCCAAATGGCCATTTTCTTAAAAAAAAAAAAAAAAAAAAAAAAAAAAAGAATATTTATCTAATTTATATGTTGAGTATGCAAAGGAATTGTGATTCAGTAATCTACATGGGTAACTTCAGTTTGAAATAAGGAACAGTTAACAGTTATTGGTAAACAAAGTCTTCAAACCCATGAAATGTGGATGTGACTGTGAAAATGTGGACACAGTATTTCTGGAATTTGGGATTTATACAAAATTCATATTCAAACGATATCTGAAGATTTATGATCCACTGTTATTTATGCAGTCATAGCATTAGAATAAATACATTTGTGGTAGAATGTGGCTGTACAACAATTTTTTCTAGAACACAAATCTGACCAAGTCACTTTTTTTTTTTTAAAGATTTATTTATTTATTTATTTGACAGAGATCACAAGTAGGCAGAGGCAGCCACAGAGAGAGGAGGAAGCAGGCTCCCTGCTGAGCAGAGAGCCCAATGTGGGGCTCCATCCCAGGACCCTGGGATCATGACCTGAACTGAAGGCAGAGGCTTTAACCCCACTGAGCCATCCAGGTGCCCCCTGACCAAGTCACTCTTATGATGACAATGCTTTCACTGGGTATGTCAGTGGACACATAATGTTACACTGGTTTCAAATGACTGGACAAGTCTATGCCTTATGCTGTCCTCACCACAAGGGTAGCTGTGGTCTGTCACCATACAGCACTAATTCAGTACCAATGAATATTTTCCCTGTGCTTGCCTTTCACCCCCATGACTTCCAATCCACACCTGAAAGCCTGTATATCCCACTCCCCTTCATCCATTTTGCCCAACCCCCTGTCAGTTTGTTCTCTGTATTTATGGGTCTGTTTCTGCTTTTGGTTATCATTTGTTAGTTTCTGAGACTCCACAGATGAGAAAAATCATATGGTATTCGTTTTTCTCAGTCTGACTTACTTTACCCAGCATTATACCCTCTGGGTCCGACCATGTTGTTATAAATGCAAAGATTTCATTCTTTTCCAAAGCTGAGTTAATAATCCACTGTATATACATACACCACATCTTCTTTATCCATTCATCTATTGGACATTTGGGCTGTTTCCGTATCTTTTCTTTTGTAAATAATGCTACAGTTAGTAGCATAAAAACAGGAGTGCATATATCTTTCTGAATTAAAATTAATGTTTTCATTTTCTTTGGGTAAATACCCAGTAGTGGAACTAATGGGTCATACGGTCTTTCTAGTTTTAATTTTTTGAGGGACTTCCATACTGTTTTTTCAGTGATTACACCAATTTGCATTCCCACCAACAGTGCATAAAGGTTACTTTTGCTACACATGCTCACCAACACTTTTTATTTCTTATCTTTTCAATCTAGCCATTCTGACAGGTGTGAGCGATACCTCATAGTGGTTTTGCTTTGATGATAACTTTCTGATGGCTCCCTATTCTTACCAAACAAAATCTGAATTTCTAGCTTTCTATACCTGCCCCAACTAACACAAATTTATTATTTTACAATGTTATAGATTAGGAATCCAGAACAGTCTCACTGGACTATAGTCAAGGTGTGTCAGCAGGGCTGCCTTCCTTTCTGAAGGCCCTAGGGGAGAACCTATTTTTCTGTCCTTTCCAAAAGCATCTAGAGGCTGTCTTCCTATGTCTTCAAAGTGACAGCATGTTGAGTCTTTCTGACACTGAATCATTTTGACCCTCTCTTCCACCACTCTCTTCCACTACTTTTAAGCACTCTCACAATTACATCTGGCTCACCAAGATAAGCTCCCCCGTATACTCAATAACCTGATGAGCCACTTTAATTCTACTTTGCAATGTAACAAAACATATGCATAGGGGACATAACATATTCAGAGGATCCAGGGATTAGGACACAGACTTTGCTGGGGGATGAAAGGGATTATTTTTCCTAGCACATTTATCATATGGCACAGCAGGCCCTATACAACCTGGCTGTTAATTTGGCACACAGTAGACACCTAAATAAATGTTTCTGAAGCGATACTCCTGCCACTACCCAACAGTCATTGAAATGAAGTAAATTATTCTTATTCTGAGTACTGTGGGATGTTTAGCAACATTCTTGGCTCCTACCTACTAAATTACAATAGTACTTCTCAGCCTTGTGACAATAAAAAAATATCTTTAGACAATACTGTAAGTCCTCTGGGAGGTAGAAGAACAAAGTAACAGTCAGATGAAAACCCCTATTAAACATGGACCTACTGTTTGCATTAGAAGTAAATATAACTCCACTTAACTCTCACACAAGGACATAAAGTCACTTTCACTATAATGGGTTAAGAAAGAAACTCACTGGGGAGCCTGGGTGGCTCAGTGGGTTAAAGCCTCTGCCTTTGGCTCAGGTCATGATCTCAGGGGAGCCCCGCATCAGGCTCTCTGCTCAGCAGGGAGCCTGCTTCCCCCACCCCCTCTGCCTGCCTCTCTGCCTACTTGTGATCTCTGTCAAATAAATAAAAAATTTTTAAAAAAAAGAAAAGAAACTCATTAGTTTCTTCATTGCAGTTTTTTGCAGCTCAGAAAAAAGTGGAGAGGAAGAAATTAATTCAGGTTTAAGTTGAAACAAAGTCACAACACCTGGATAGTTTCTATAACAAAACATTTCCCCTTTTATATGTTTTATTTTAAAGTGCTTTATTTCAATGGCACGGTTCCCAAATCAGATGACTTATTAATATGATATTCACATACATTATGACATATGAGATATAAGGGAAGTATAAAACTGTGCAAAGCACCATTGAAGTCTGTCATGGATCATTTCACCTTGCTTGGGGGATCATATAAAAATGAATTAAAGTGGCTAGGATACAATGACATCCAAACCATTTAGTAAGTAAATGCCTTAGTTCAATAAATCCCCTTTCAGCAGAAGTAATTTTTTTTAACACATCACTTTATACAGAAGAATTAAACTACTTTAAGGTGGTTTTCAGTTAATGTAAAGGGCCATGTTCTTTCTTGTGTTTTCTACTTTCAACATTGAATCATGGTAACCCTCAGCTTTTGATATAAGCAATGTCATTATCACAGGCTGAGACCATAAAAAGCAATTACTTTCAATGCATTATTTGAAAGAACAAGCTCGAGTATTATTACATTGTTCTACAAAATACCCTAATAGAAAAACAAAGCTGCAATTCTTACCATTAAAATAGCCACAATTTTACACTTCTGACTTTCAAACAATACTGTTTTTGGTGTTTTCCAATTAGCATTACTCCCATTTTTTCTTTTCTCTTCTTCTAAAAATTTTATTTATTTATTTGAAAGAGAGAGGGCCAACACAAGCAGAGAGGGGAAGGGCAGAGGGAGAGGGACAAGCAGACTCCCTGCTGAGCACGGGGCCTGACAAAGGGCTCAATCCTGGAACCCTGGGATCACAACCTGAGCAAAGGCAGATGCTTAACCAGTTGAGCCACCCAGGCCCCCAGCATTACTTCCATTTTCAACAGAGATTTTTAAACAATTCTTTAGCTAGTGTTTATTCTTTTCAATCCTTTAGCCAGTGTGAATTTTATCTTAAAAATTATATAATGACAAATTTGCAAGTAAAATAATCTCACAAACATCAATAGTATGAAAATATACAGTTAGGCTACAGTAACCAAAATCTGCAGGTCATAATGGACTGTAATGTAGAGTTCTGAAATAAATCTGTGCAAACCTGGCAGTGTGGTAACGTGATAAAGGTGGCATTTCCAAACAACAGAAAAAGACAGGGTTTTGATTAGTTTTAGCTATATCTAAAAAAGCAAACACGCTACTTCACTCTTACAGAAAAAAAAATTCCCCTTGGATTAAAGGTTTATTTTTTTTTTAAGTTTTTTAAATTTATTTATCAGATAGAGATCACAAGTAGGTAGAGAGGCAGGCAGAGAGAGAGAGGGAAGCAGGCTCCCCGCTGAGCAGAAAGCCTGATGCGGGGATCAATCTCAGGACCCCAGGATCATGACCTGAGCCAAAGGCAGAGGCTTTAACCCACTGAGCCTCCCAGGTGCCCCTGGATTAAAGGTTTAAATGAAATAAATAGACCTATAAAAACAAGGGAAATTATGTTCCTTAGCCCGGGGCAGCCATTCCGTGCACACCATAGAGCCAGATGAAACCAAAGTGAGAAAACAAAGTCAAAAGTAAGCAAACTGCAGATGACAAAAGAGAGGAAAACCACCAGCTCGAAAAACTCCCTGACATAACAGAGACCTCTCCAAAAACACTGCAGATCTGGACTGATCACGCTCCAGAAACTAAAATTCATCTTTCGGAAAAGGAGTCTGGTGAAATGGGGGTGCAGGTGAGGAGACCCCCTGATAGCTGTAAGAGCGTATCGGTGAAATGAAGATCACAACTTGCGAGACTGTGCTAGGACTCAGAAAACTTTTAAAGCTAACGTAACTATGATACGCAAGACAAGTAATCTAAACCCATACTCTTTCAACACGGCTCACTTAGATCACGTGTTCCAAGAAAACTGAGGAACTGATCCAGTGGGACTACAAGGACTTGCGTTAAAATCAAGACCACTGACTGTCTTCTAACAAATTCTGATGGTTTAGAAATTCTGATCAATGAACCCCTGAAAAAACCATTCTGTGACTAACTCTGGCACTCTAAATCTGATAAAAATCCCTCCATGATTTACCCACAGGGACATGATCCACAGTTCCACAAAATGTGCACTTTCCTTTATAATGAAAAGCTAATCAATTTAATTTTGTTCCTGATTTAAAGAACAAAAATCAAAAAACAAACTGGGGGCGCCTGGGTGGCTCAGGGGGTTAAAGCCTCTGCCCTCAGCTCAGGTCATGATCCCAGGGTCCTGGGATGGAGCCCCACATCAGGCTCTCTGCTCAGCAGGAAGCCTGCTTCCTCCTCCTCTCTCTCTCTCTGCCTGCCTCTCTGCCTACTTGTGATCTCTATCTGTCAAATAAATAAATAAAATCTAAAATCAAAATTATTAAAAAAAAAAAAAAACTCAAAAAAACCCTGAATGAAACACAGATGAGGAATTCAGGGCTCATTTCTGTAAAAAGCTTGTTCAGGTTTTTGATTAATGCCTAATGAACTACTCCTAACTAGGTGGCATAAAATAACAACTGTTTCTTAATATTAATGAATTCTGTGGAGTAGAGTATGGATGGATGGATGGTCTCTGCTCCATGATCTGTGGGCTTCATCGGAGAAGACTTGAAGGCTGAAGGTGAGTGCCGCCATCTTGAGGAATCGTCTGCAGGGTCACTCCACTCATTCATGTGTCTACAGTGAAGCCTAGCTGTTGTCTGGGACCTCAGTTGGGGAAAATAAGACCTACATTCTCCTTGTGGACACTTGGTACTGGTTTCCTTTAACAAGTATCCCTAGGGAACATGGAGGAAGCTCCATCTTATGATTTGACTCAGAAGTCATAAAGCATCATTAAGACTGACCAACTTCGAAAAAAGGAAATGCAGTCCCAACCTCTGAATGAAAAAGAGTGTCAAAGTAACATTGTAAGAACAGCATGTGGAACAGGAGGTGTATGGATATTGTTGGAAAATACAATGTACCAGAAAACTCTTATTTTAAAGCAAAAGCAAAGAACCAAATAAAATTTCTAATAGAAAAATAGGGAGAGGGGTAAGAATAAGTCATTCATCAAACAAAGGAATATAAATGAACTATAAACATCTGGAAAATGCTCAGCCTCGTTCATAATTAGAGAAGTACATTAAACAACAAGGTACTGTTTTCTAATTATCATACTCGTCAGGGCATGGAATAACTCACATGCTACCAGTGGACACACAGATTTAAATTGTTAGCTGTTTTTCTTAAAGTGAGAGGCCTGCTTTTGAGAAAATGTATGTCAAATACTTGTCTGAATGCTTATCTGTCAGCCACTCTTCCATTCAGCTCCCGACTCTATTACAAGAGACAACCACCGTCACAGAAATATCCACACTGTGACACAGAGTGGCCATTTAATAAAACTGGTAATTTGTACTACTTCATCAAAGACATTCTTAAATGAAACTGGCTTTAAAAAACAAACAAAAAAGCCTGCTGAGTATATGGTAGTAAAAAAATATGACAACCACTAGCAATATACAAAGGCAGGTCTAACTGCCTTTACAGATGCCCAAGCGGCAACAGTTATACCTGCCTTTGTATATCCAACAATGTCTTTGCACCACCAGCGCAAATGTCCACAAAATGAAAAGAAAATAATACCTTAGTATAGTAAATACTGTCATAATTCATACTACTGATTCATAATATCAGTTATGCAATAATAATGGTCTTGAAAGTTTCAGGAACCCCCAGTTGTTTCTGAACTATGCAAAGGGCTGCTCAAGGGGCACCTGGGCGCCTCAATCAGTTAAGTGTCTGTCTTTGGATCCCAGGGTTCTGGGATCAAGCCCTGAATGAGCAAGGAGCCTCCTCCTCCTGTTCCCTCTGCTTGTGCTCTCTTCTCACTCTCTCTCTCAAATAAATAAATAAAATCTTAAAAAAAAAAAAAAAAGTGCTGCTTAAGATATGCATGTGAAGCAGATCCAGTCAACGGAATGTCATCAAATGCAGCTATTAAACGAAATGATGCGAATCTAAATGTACGCACATACAAGTTGCTCATGTATCTACTATATTTAAATGTAATCAAACAGCATAAATAAAATGTATAGTTTTCTGTGAATTACATACCGATGTTTATATAATTAAATAAAATCTTTTTTTTTAAGATTTTATTTATTTATTTGACAGAGAACACAAGTAGGCAGAGAGGCAGGCAGAGAGAGAGGAGGAAGCAGGCTCCCTGCTGAGCACAGAGCCCCATGTGGGGCTTGATCCCAGGACCCTGGGATCGTGACCCGAGCTGAAGGCAGAGGCTTTAACCCGCGGAGCCACCCAGGCACCCCTAATGTAAATAAAATCTTTGGAAAGAAGTATCACGTTACTAAAGGCTACCTTGGGGAAAGGGTATTTCCTATCATGTAATTGATTTTGTGGGTTTTAAAAGAATATAGGTTACTTTTATAATTTAAAAAAGTCTTCAAAATAGGAACTTGCTACAAAGAACAATTCTTTGAAAAGTCTTCTTAATTTCACCTCTCTCAAAAGTTAGGCTCCTTATAAAAGAAGCAGAAGGAAAAAGGAAGAATGAAAGAAAAGCAAACAATCAAATATTCACTGGAATATTACCTGTTACTGAAAATACATTCTGCCAAATGAGGCCATATTCTTCATGTATAAAGATGAAGACTTTATTTAACACTGAGTCAATACCCCAGTGCCAAAGTTTCCAAATAAACAGTGGCAAAGTTACTTAACTCTTCCTGATTAAGGTTCTTAGTAACAATTCAGGTAAATAAATTCAATTCAGGAAGTAATGAGGTTGCTTTCTAAAACTCAAGAACAATATTGAGGTCAGCAAACAATTAATCTGAAGTCTCAACTAAAAACAGAAACTCAGGAACCATCACTTTGTTTAGTTTCAAGGGCATTTTCAATAGAATTTTCTTTTCCAGTATCTTTTGATTATAATTATGTAGCCTACTGTGAAAGATCCTAACCTCTGGATCTCCAACTATTTTTTGATTAACATTTTAGTTTGATTACAGGAGGAACTGCTTTCTCAGGAGGATGCTTGGTTATCCATTTGTACCTTTAATACATCTCATTTGGATTGTTTTAATTCCTTGATTCCCATTCTCTTGGACTGTTTTAATGTCACATGCAAAGTCTGCAGTTTGTAAGAGCTGAATTACCCATTAAAACAGTGTATATCTGGGCACCTGGGCAGCTCACTCATTAAGCATCTGCCTTCGGTTCAGGTCATGATCCCAGGGTCCCTGGATCAAACCCCACATCAGGGTCCCTGAGCAGCGGGAAGCCTGCTCTCCCCTCCCCCACTCTCCCTGCTTGTGTTCCCTCTCTCACTCTGTCTCTCTCTCTCTCCATCTCTGTGAAATAAATAAAATCTAAAAACCAAAACAAAAAACAGTGTATATCTAAACTTTGGGTAAGTGTAACATTGATTTTGAGGGTCTCACTTATAAGGGAAGCTGTGTTCAATCTACAACTTTGAAATATTTACTGGTTTTTTTGGTTGTTGTTGTTGTTTTAGTATGGCCAGCCTTAGGTAATGTTATGTGTCTTAGGACAACCTTTTTTACATTTCGGTATCATCTGGAAATGAAGATAAGGATCATTAACAACAGTATTAACAGTCAGGTAGTTGAACTTAGGGACTATGGACTCCGAGCAAAGCATACATAAGAACAAGTAAATCCTCTCAGGAAACTGGCTTTGTAGTAAGCTAAGAGTATTAAATGTGTTTTTTTTTTTTTAAAGATTTCATTTATTTATTTGACACACAGAAAGAGATCACAAGCAGGCAGAGAGGCAGGCAGAGAGGAGGGCGGGGAGCAGGCTCCCCGCTGAGCAGAGAGCCCGATGTGGGACTCAATCCCAGGACCCTGAGATTATGACCTGAGCCGAAGGCAGAGGCTTAACCCACTGAGCCACCCAGGCGCCCTTAAAAGTTTTTGAGGAGCATGTATACATTCCTGATGGACACACATCAGAAGATAGGTTCTGCGGGTATACATAATCACTAGTGAAGGAAATACTGATTACAATGATCAATGCTCTGCACATGGTAAGCATACAAAAATGTATGTTAAATAAATACAAAAGACAAATCATGTACTGTGAAGATGCTACTCTTGCATTGTGTTGAGGTCAAGAGTAGCAGGCAGGACTATTTGGCACTTGACTAAGAGTACACTGAACTGTTTTTAAGATAATAGAGAAATGTGAGGATTTGCAAACAATTTTAATAAATTAGGTTTTCAGCTAACTATAAGGGAAGTAAGTTATATAGATAAAAATGTGTACACTTTAATAGCACAACTGCTTTCTTTGTAAAGCGAGAAGCAATAATTTGTAATTATAATTTTGCAAACTGTTATGTAATACTAAAGTGTAAGAGCTAAGTTTTAAAGATTTCTAAGAGGCAAAGGAACAAAGACAAATTTTACTTCCTGGTAATGGATTCATGAAACATATGTTCATGAAACAAACAAACACATTCATCATGAACAATATGGTTCTACTTGATTTTCTTAGCAGACAAATTCTCAAGTAGGCTGGCTTTTTCCTATTATCTATCTATAGACTTTAAAGATCACTTTGTATCAAAGGCTAAAAAAAAAAAAAAGAGGCGCCTGCAGGGCTCACTTACTTAAGCAGCTGACTCGATTTTGGCCCATGTCATGATCTCAGGGTCCTGGGACAGAGCCCACATCAGGTGCCTCGCTTGGGATCTGCTTGAGATATTCTCTCTCTCCATCGCCCTCTGCCCTTCCCCTGGCTCATGTGCTCTCCCTCCCTCTGAAATAAATAAATCTTAAAAAAAAAAAAAATTAAAACAAAAGAAAGAAACCATCTCAGCAATTTTAAAGGCAAAAAGAGAATCAGATGGCAAGCCATAAAGTATCAAGTGTATGTACTTCTACACTGATGATTATAAAGCACTCATGCCTACTCTTCTGTGGCTTCATTCAAGCAGGAGCACAAAACGTACCCAGTACTATTGTGAGATAAATTTGACAATTAATGTAATAGGTTTTCTGTGGTCATCTATAATACTGTTACAGATTATGCAAATCGTCTGTAAACACTTCACACCACTGAGTAAAAAAAATGCTATCTTCCATTTTCACCAAAATAAAATTTGTTAACTTTACAAAGTATGTAGGGAGTAAATTAAAAAAAAAAAAATTATTTTCGATAGTAAAAATTTATTCTAAAACATTAATTCAGTAATGGAACAGCTTTTAAAAACAGGCTTTTTTTTCCTTTCAGTATTTTAAAAACGCAGCTCTACTGTCAGCCTGCCTGCAATGTTCCTGATGACAAGTTTGTTATCATTCTTTCCTCCTTTCCTCTCTATGTAATGCATTCATTTTTACCCCCTGACTGCTTTTAAGATGTTCTCTTCAACACTGGATTTAAGTGGCAAGTTGATTATGATGTGGCTTGGGACAGTCTTGATTCTTGTGCTTAGGGTTCTCTAAGCTTCCCAGACCTGTGAACTCACAGTTGTCATTAAATTTGGAAAAAAATCTGGCCATTATTTCTTCAAATATTTCTTTTGTTCTTTGTCATTTGGGGACTTGAACTACTTGTACATTAGGCT
The DNA here is from genome assembly GCF_902655055.1 of Lutra lutra. Classification (NCBI taxonomy): domain Eukaryota; kingdom Metazoa; phylum Chordata; class Mammalia; order Carnivora; family Mustelidae; genus Lutra; species Lutra lutra. Next base: position 92,978,228 of record NC_062282.1, on the reverse strand, counting down.
GCTTTAAGGTGACCTACATGGCCTACCCCTCCACATGTCTTTTTTACTATCTCATTTTGGAGAATTTCTACTTCTAGCTCTTTAAAATTCACTAATGTTTTGTTCTCCAATACTTAATCTATATTAACCCCACCAGATACTATAGATCTTAATTCCTACAGGTTCATTTCAATCTTTTTTAAAGTAACTTCAACCGTCTCTATTTAACAAGCTCAATCTTTTCCTCTAACTTCCTTTTTTTTTTTTTTTAAGATTTTATTTATTTATTTGACAGAGAGAGAGACAGTGAGAAAGGGAATACAAGCAGGGGGAGTGGAAGAGGGAGAAGCAGGCTTCCTGCTGAGCAGGGAGCCAGATGAGGGGCTCAATCTCAGGACCCTGGGATCATGACCTGAGCCGAAGGCAGAAGCTTAACGACTGAGCCACCCAGGTGCCCTTCCTCTATCTTCTTAACAGAGGGAACAAAGTTATAAAAACTGTCTTAATGATCTTTTCTACTATTTCCACCATATGTATCTATTCTTGGGTAGTTAAAATTGATTAAACCCCCGCCCCGCCCCTGTATGGATATTTTCCATCTTCTTTACATGCCTGTTGGTTTTTAATGGATGCCAGGCACTATAAATTTTGCCCTGTTAGATACTGGAAATTTTTCTATGACTGAGTCTTGAGTTTTGTTCTAGGACATGGTTACACTGTTGGAAACAGTTTGATCTTTTCAGATTTTACTTTTACCTTTGTTTGGCAGGATCAGAGCAATACCTAATATGGGAATAATTTTGTATCACCACTGACATACACTTCTGAATCCTCTACCTAATATCCTATCATTTCTGAGGTTTCCACTCTGACAACAGGATCTGCTGGGTCTGTCAGCTCGGAGTACTGTTTCCCTAACAACCCTTCCCGCAGGATCCTTCCTGGAGGTTATTTCCCTGGCCATGGCTAACTTCCACATTTGTGTGTGTTAATCAGTACTGAGTTGAAAACTCTCAAGGGACCCTCCAAAGATCCAGCAAGTTCTAAGGTGGCTGCTCTCTCTTCTCTGGTAACTCGAACCTCTTCGGCATCCTCAGACTTCCAGCTCTATCTCTTCAAATCGAACAGAACACTGGGATCCCTGTGCCACCCTCTGCAAACTCTCTCCAGGCAGTAAACTGTGACAACTGGAGGGCTCACTGGGTTTGTTTTCTGTTTCTCAGAGATCACTATTCTTCATATTCTGATTTACAGTGCCTTAAAAAGGGTTTCATGTATTTCATCTTGTTTTTTACTTATTTCAGTTGGAAGGATAATTTCAAAGCTTATTATCTTCATCTTTGCAAGAAACAACTCCAATTTAACAAATTTACAATCTCAAAAAACAAAGGAAATTAAATCTCTTGTGTAAAGCATTCATGACGTGGGGAAAGGCTTCTCTCCTTAATCTCCCCTTCACACCTCATCTTCAGCTCTCTGTCATCTCCCTGCACTTTCAGTTCACACCAGCATCGTACATGACAGCTAACTCCATGATTGCTCGCTGAATGGATACTTTTGTGTAACAGTTCAAGAAACTAGATAAGTTTATGAGTTAATCTGAGAGTCATCTTCTTACTTTTAGGACCCTGAGAGGAAACTAGAAAGGAATCTTTGGAAACACTGGTTTGTTAAAAACACATACTCTTGCTAATGAAACCATGAGTGATATTCATGAATAATTCTCAAGTGAACTGGGGCGGCCGGGGCGGGGGGAGGCAGAAAGAATAACCCCAAGGTTCTCTTACCTTTGGGCACTAGCCCTGGTCTCCCCACGCCCCTGGGCCCAATTTTACTATTTTTCTCAGCAGCCTACATGTCATTTGGCTGGTGGCATGGTAACAGTATGTATGACCAACTGGATAGAGTTAAAAAGAGTTTGATTCTAAGTTTCAATGTTCGCTCACTACTCAAGACACATAAAGCATATGGCCCAAGCAAAGCGAAATGAAGGAAAATTAGTCAGGATGGGGAGACAGTACATACCGGTGTGTGAAAAAAACGAAAGATCCATATCTAAATCCTATAGCAGAGTCAAGAGATTCTTTTCAATTAATCTTTTATTGGTCCCTAAAGAACCTCCTTCTTTACCAAAATGTACACTCTCACCCAAATCTGCGAACCGTCTCACTGGTGTTTCTAAAACTTCCCCCAGAAGTCAATCCACAGGCCGAATGACAGGTTAAGAATTTCTGCCTAAATAAATACAATAATGATCTTAAATTTACTTCCCCCTCCAGTTTCTGAATTAATGGTTTTGAAACTAGGGTCCTTAGATGTTCCCAAACCCAAATGCACACTTGACATTTTCTCAAGTCTTTATTTATACATTGTTATCAGTAAAACTTTATTTTTAGGCATGGGTACTCATATACCATTTTCCTCTGAGAACAGATAGAATATAAATACATAAAATGCCTTTAAAATCTCTAGTTTCTATGTATCACATAATTATTGTAGACTTACATTAATTCCTTATACCAAATAACACTAAATACTACCATTCCCTCAAAATATTCCTTAGAGGTTACAAAATGAAGTTTTACAAGAAAGATGTCCCTGGGGTGCATTGTCAAAGCAATAAAAAGCTGAAAGACTAAAATCCACATAGGTAACTTCACTGAATAATCAGGTAAATGATTAAAAGTCTTCTGGAGTGTTTTTTTGTTTGTGTGTTTTGTTTTTTTTTTTTAATATAAAGACCATCAATATGAGAGACCTCAAGAAACAGGATACACAGTTCCTGCCAGGACTAATTAGCTACAAAGTCAACTGGAAAACTGTGTCTGTGTGGTGCCACTACTACTTTTCCCCTGCTGCTAATAAGCTGCAAGGTAAGGAAAGAGGTAGTAGGTTATGGATCTAAATTTGTTTTGAGAATGTAAAGAGGAGAGAACTCTGTAATGTTAAGGCAGAGGGAAATGGATCCAATGTGAATACAGCTCATTAATGTGAATATAGCTATTTAAGAACCCAAAGAAAACAGGGGTGTATTTTAGAGTTAATTTTCTTTTTTTTTTTTTTTAAGATTTTTATTTATTTGACAGAGAGAGAGAGATCACAGTTAGAGAGAGAGGGGAAGAAGGCTCTCCACCAAGCAGAGAGCCCGATGTGGGACTCGATCCCAGGACCCTGAGATTATGACCTGAGCTGAAAGCAGAGGCCCAACCCATAGAGCCACCCAGGCGCCCCTAGAGTTAATCTTTTCAACTGAAAGGTAAAACAGGAGGAAAAGTTCAGCTGTTTGCTTGTACATACTATTGGCTAACTGATTTTCTTAAGGTGCCTTAAGTATTAAAGAGAATGCCACAGTTAAAGAAACATTAATATGTAATGTAAGAAATGTTTATTCAACAAAGCTTTACTGTAATAGACAAAGATATACACACATACATATACAAAGATAAGTGAGACATCGTTCCTAATTTCAAGGAGATCACAGATTTGAGTTGTAAGTAACATAGAGGTGCTATGGGCAGTTGAGATGTATAGAGAAGATGCTACGTTAAGACCAGGAGAGGCAAACACCATTTCTGTAACTACGCATGGCTGAGAAGGGAGATCAGTGAGTAGAGAGGGTGCCTCGTGAGGAAAATAGCAAATAACTAAGCTGAGTGAAGAGAATGAGGATGAAGAGGCTCCTCTACATGTAAGGACTCGTCTGAGAGTGCTGTAACAGAGGCAAGAAAATGTGTAATGTGTATGGAAACAAGTCGTCTGGTTTAGGAAACAGAGTGGGCTCAAAAACGTGGGCAGAATCACCGTGCAGAAGTCCATAAAAGACTGTCAGGGACTTTAATTCCTATTAAAGTGGTCCGCAACCCTGGTTGGACACCAAAACAACATGTGAAGTTTTTAAAGAAATACGTAAGCCTGATTTCTGGCTTACAAATTTAGTAGCACAAGTTTAGTAGGGTGGCAAAAGCTACGTATTGTCCAAAGATAAAAGCAGCAGAAAAACAAGAAAATCTAGGTTAAAAGATGAGTTTGTGAAAATAAGTTTGTGTAAAGACTATGAAAATAAGAATAATTACAGGACTTCAGATAAAAGTACAAAACAGAATTTCCAGGACACAAGGAATGGTTAGTAAGGAAGAAGAGGTTGTGACAGAGAAAGCTCAGAGTTTAGGACTATGGATGAGGATCAGTTCTAAATCAGGATGAGGTCAAGATGTAGCAAGAAAGTGGAGGGGAACAATGTAGTTCAACTGGGCACAGTGAGAAAAAGCAACCAGAAAGCTCTCTAAAGTTGTAACTAGCATGACAATGCACACAAGCTGAATAAGAAAGAGTTATTTTTAACAATATGATATTTACCTTGATTACTGAATGTAATAGGGCAAGGATTCTCAAAAGCAGTTCAGAAACTACCAATAAGATGATAGCTTAAGGGGCGCCTGGGTGGCTCAGTTGGTTAGGCAACTGCCTTCAGCTCAGGTCATGATTCTGGAGTCCCGGGATCGAGTCCCACATCGGGCTCCCTGCTCAGCAGGGAGTCTGCTTCTCCCACTGACCTCTCTCCTCTCATGCTCTCTCTCATGCTCTCTCTCTCTCTCTCAAATAATTAAATAAAATCTTAAAAAAAAAAAAAGATGACAGTTTAATCTCATAATATTATCTGAAAAACAAAAATGCCTTTGGTGCGTAAATTTCAAGATTACTATTAGTTAACTAAGAAAAACACAGTACCTTATTAGTGACAGCCAAATATGATTCTTTCTACTAGCTCTGTTGAGTTTTTTTAGAGGCAAATGAGGGCAGTGAAACAATCACTCGACTGGTTCTCAGTGATCAAAATCATGCTGGGAGAGTTTACAACTTCCCAACCCAACCACTATCAAAGGGTGCCCTGCTAACACTGCATTTTGACTGAACATTTATAAAACAGTATGATGGAATATTTTCAAGAGATAACAAGTTAACTTTCCCCCTGACAATGTATTCTAAATTCTACTAAGTAGAAGTCTAAGGAAAGCTGGTGCATTTAGTAGTTAGGCAAATAAAAGTTCTCGGGAAGAGTTGACCACAGGATGCAGGATGAGCTCAGGGGAGGAGGAAACAGGAGAGGGAGGGAAAGATGAAGGCTGAGGTGGTCTACCTATTCTCAAAAAGGGGAAAAAACTGTTAGCTCCCTGTAAGCTCTGACTTTCAGACAATTCCATTCCCACACTGCGTACTCTTGTGCCTCCCTGATCGAGTGCCATATTTGGCAACAGGAGTACAGGAGATGATACTCATTCGGAGGCAACATGCAAGGCATGCTCAGGATCTACTATATTTGCATGAGACTCAGGATCTCGTTATGAGTTTATCAAATAAAATGCAACCCAATCTAAAAGACATTTGCTGGTTAGATATTCTGCAGCCAAAACAAAAGACTGTGATGCCAGGTTTGCTAATGTCATTTGGCCTACAAATACTTAGTTCCACCCCAAATTTAGCTCAGGTAGGCTGTACATTCTGGTTGACCTATATAAGGTACAAGTTTAAATTTAAAAGTCTTGCTAGTCATATAAATATTTGAGCCTATCAAAAGCTTAAGACTTGATTACAAACCAGTAAAAATTCACCTGCAGATTTCACTCAGCAAACAACAGCTTAAAAGTAAAGTACAACATGTTAAAATTATATTTCCATTGGTTTGTAATAACGCACAAATGTTTTCAATTCTAATCTACCTCTTGAGAGAGATATAGTTCCTATTCTTGAGACAGCTCTAAATTTTCTTCTAAAATACATGAAGATATATTCCCACACGTGTACATAAAAGATGAAAAATAAATCAAATTTATTGCAAGTACAAATTATCCTGAAAACCGTTAAAATAGTTCCCAAAATGATATTTCTCTTGAAAAAAACTAATCAAGTAAGAGGCCTGCAAAGATCTATAAAACTAAGAAAAGAGAGAGAGACAGACAGAAAGAAAACAGTTATTGTCAATGAAGTAAGGGCTACTGATTTATTAAAACACAGTAAAAATATACTTCTAGCAACACTATATATAAAACTGCCACGTATAATGAACATGCTATGAATTTATAAAACTACTCTGATGTTTATCACTTAATCTTTATAAACTTGACATTGTTATTATACATAAATTATTTCTTTGGGCTCTAAGCTCCACTCACTGCCGTATGCTCAATTTCAAGAATAGTGTTATCACATAGTGAGCATTCAATAATTACACAAAAAACTTAAATACTTAAATGCAGTAAATACTCAATGTTACTCACAAAATAATTAGCATCTTTATGAATTATCATTAACATTCTCCCTGCAACTGATCTCTCTCAATGGGTATTCTTCAGGATAATTTCTCTAGCTCTTCTTTATAGTATATATATAACATATATATTATATATATAGTGATATATAATAATACATATATATATACACACACATATATATAACTGCAAACTACATTTAACTGTAAAAGTAAAGCAAATATATAAATTAGTAAACCACCTGTCTCCTAGCCATGCTAATCATGAGGACATGACAAACTATACTTAATCTAAATATCTAATTCCAATTCCAGTGACTTGTGGTAGCTGAGCTTTGTTTTAAGCTGGCATTTTCCCCTCAAACATGTAGTTCCCATACATTGTACAGTTTCAGCAAAATGGTACGTGGAGTTCCTCAGATCATTTTGGAAGCCACAGAAATTTTAGAAATCAAAATCATAAAGAATGCATTAGGCTAGGAGTCAAGAAAGCTCAGTTCTAATTTTGCTTTCCCAGAATCTGTAACTCTTGAGTAAGAGGCAACTTCTCTGTCACTTGGTTTCCTCATCAATATCTGATCATAAAATTGTTACAGAAGTCAGTCAGATGACACTCTAAAAAAATTCTTTAAAAAAAAGATAATGTTATGCAGATAAGATATTAATATTACTACTTCAAAGTCATGTAAAGTGATGATGCCCAGATAGACCATTATTTTTGCTAATGCTCTACCAGCACTGGAAAATGAGAAGTTAGTGTAGTTTTGTTTTGTTTTTAAAGATTTATTAATTTATTTTAGAGAGAGAGCACATGCTCACAAGTGGGGAAGGGGGAACAAAGGGAGAGGGAGAAAGATTCTCAAGCAGACTCCACATTGAGCGCGGAGCCCAGCACGGGGCTCGATCCCATATGCCCCAAATTATGACCTGAGCCAAAAACCAAGAGCTGGACGATTAACCAACTGAGTCACACAGGTACCCCAAAGTTAGTTAGTTTTAATAATGTTCATGCTTATCTATATTGTCATTACCAACTAACGCATCTAGTAAGTATATATGAAATTAGATTATTATGTCCAGAAGCAGATCACCAAAATATTTCTGAGAAATATTTAACATGAAAGTATGATCAGAAATACCTCATTAACACAGCCTTCCTTACTGTATCAAACGTTTCATTAATAATGCTTTCTCAGTCAGTACCATCAAGTTGCCAGAAAGCGTAATATGCTCAAAAACTTAAATCTGGAAAAGTACAACTTCACACGTCACAAGACAGAAATTCTAAGCAACTTAAAATGTTAAGTATTAGCTTAGTTATTTATGGCAGGTGTCATAAAATTATCGTTCTAGTCCTGGAGCACAGTGGATAGAGAGAGACCTTAGGAATGAGATGAAATAAAATGAATGTACTGGACTTTCCATTAGTTCCCCCCAAACAGGTAGTATAGACAGGAGCTAGATGAAAAAGGGCAAGATCAGAAGTCTGGACAGCTAAAGAGCTTTCCTGGATGGAAATTTCACCCTTATTTAAAACAAACTATGAGAATGCTCAGAAATCCATGCAACGTCACCTGGCACATTCGACGTAATGTTAATCATCCACTGTTCAGAATTACAATCACTGCTGCTATCCTCTGCAAAGCAGCTACTGAAATGCAGACACCACATTTTAGGGACCACTTGAAGACAACAATGGCAGTAAGTAAATCTAACTTTTAATTATGTAATTGAGAAACCAAGCAGTCACACTTTTTCTTCCTTGTAAGTGAACAGTTTCACTTAAAATGAAAAACCCTATGACACTAGATTGGTTTTTGTTTTAAATAATAGTTAATAATCATCTACCAGCAAACATTTTTCCCTTTGAAATTACAACCAGGACACACCTAGATAGTTCTCAAAAAATTTCTCATGTTAAAGACAACATAGTATAAGAATGATGATATAATTACTGAAAAAATACATTATTTATACTGGTATACTGAAGATACAAGAAAACTAATATCGCTACTGGAAAGTTATAGAAAATTATCATGGTATTCATAATTAGACCTATTCAAGGCTAAGATAAATAATCCCAGCATTAACCATAAATGCTGAGGTATCATCAGCATTAGACTAATGCTCTAAGTCTAAGGCACTGGAAATCTTAGTAGAGATGATATAAATTTATATCAAAAAGCTACTGTGATGACTAATTTCAAATAAAATCAACCCCTGGAAAAAATAATGGTTGTTCTGTAAAATAATATTGCCTATGATTAGAACAATAATGATAAAACAACCAGCTCTCGAATAATACTTAAAATCACAAAACTAAAACAAGAAACCTGAAGTGTCATTTCTGAAACCATGCTCATACACTGTTCCTTTATGTAGTATTTCACTTACCCTCAAAACCTAGTTAGGATTAGAATTAGTACTATATGCTGTTACTGAGGATTCTCTATAGGATGAAAAACAGATTTGAGTAGATGAATTTGCTAAGGGTCAATCAAGCAGAATGACATGAATAAAGTGTGCATAAAAGCTGAGGAATGAATAAAAGCAGAATACCTATTACTCATTTACAAGTTTAGAATCTTATGAAAGAAGATGTTAGTGTTTCCATAACACCAATTATATATTCAGTGCTTTAAAAAGTGGAGACAAGGAAGGAGAGGACAAACTGTTAGGCTATACTGAAAGGCTATCATCACTCCAGCAAAAATGCCAAGTAGAATGGATTAAACTCTAACAGGGTTTAAAAGAAGGCTGTTATACACAACTAATGAATCACTGAACACTACATCAAAAACTAATGATGTACTATATGCTGGCTAACTGAACATTAAAAAAAAAAAAAAAGTTAAAAATTTTTTTTTAATTTAAAAAATTCAAAAAAATAAAATAAAAGGAGGCTGTCAGGGCCGCGCAGTATCAGCTTCACCCTGAGGAAAACTAGAGCCCACTGTGGGTTAGTGCAGCATAATTCAAGGAGGGAATGTCGTGAGCAGACCGAAATAATGATCACCGGGAATTACTAGGCGTTCAGCGGTATCCCATGGCCACCTAGTATACAGATTTCTTTACTCTGTTTTTGAGGGATATTACTGTTGTTCTCAAGGGCAAATGACGAAAAGAAGGCACAATGCAATCAGTAACGGTGAGGCCAGGGGACCAGAACAGATTCCATGAGGAAACAGGAAAAAGTTGACTTATGTAGCTATTTTTCATTCATGTGTCAAAGTAAACATTTAAAAGTTCAAGATTACAAATAATTTTAAAGGCAGGATATTTTAGAGGTTTCTAATTGTTTTGTTCCTATTTAGCAGTTAATTTAAAGGAATTTTTATAAAGGCCCGTGTGTCTCAGAAAAAAATTCATTGTGAAAATTCATGAGGTAATAGGGAATGAAGCAATTTCAGTAAATCTCCTCAAAACCAAAAAGTAAGCATTACAGCTTAATTGAGTTTTGAGAGTCATATGTTTTCTGTAAGTGAAAGCGTAAACCCTTTGCTCTGGTAAGACAAAAAAAGCTGTTTCAGATTAAGATTTTAACTCTACTTCCTGTACTAGGATTACTAGGAACATAATTTATCTGTTTTAGAAGTACACTCCAAATTTCAAAGCTCAGCTTACATTAATTCTACAACAGGGGATAGATACATGGATGAATCAACCAACAGACATTTTCAGAGCTAAAGAATATAATAATAAATGGTTCTCTCAAATTTTAAAAGCTATTTTTTAACTTACCATCTTTTTTCTCTTATCCTGTTCCGTGGGTGGTTCTTCATCTTCTGTAACCTTTGGTTCTTCAAGATGAGACATTAACATACAGCTACATTAAAAAAAATGTTTTAAGTAAATAAAAAATGTCGCTAACATGCTGAAACAAACCCTGAAAATCACTGGAATATTAATGCTTCTATTTACTACAATATGAGGAATAGCTAGATAAGTTGATCATTTTAAGACTTACTTACAAAAATATACCTCACTTTTTAGAAAAAAGGCCATATCAAACTATTTTAGATCACTTGAGAATTTAAGGTAGCAGTTGTAAAGAATTTATGGATATGTGATTTTTAAGCCATACATCACTTGACAAAGCAAGGTGTACCCTTTAAATTTTTCTAAAAGATGATACTTACAGATATTTAATTAAAATTAACACTTCTGTTACCACCAATCTTCATATGTCTGTAGATTATTATACATGCTTTGTAACAATAGCAATAATTTAAATAATAAAATCATTAAAACAACATTAATTATGCAATACTCTGCTCTGTGCTCCAAATGAGGAACTTGTCCCTAGAGCACTTGTACCCACAGGACAGTTATAAATCATTTTATTTTGATTATCTGCACCACTGCTTTTCACCATTAACAGAGATAATAGAAATATAGTTTCCTATTCAGTCAATAGTTTCTCTCTTCCAGGGAGACAAGAAATAAATATTGCCTAGTGAATCCAGTTGATGGAATAAACCTCACTGCTTCCTAATTCAGAACAGCAGAATTCAGTAATTTATCAGAGTCAAAGGTTCCTAACCAATAAACTGTGGCAAAGTAAGCTTGGTTTCTCTTATGTTTTGTAGCAAGTACAGAAGAAACTTAACTCCTGATTCAGCTGTGTAAATAACTTTTAATTCAAGGTTAAAGACGAGTGCTGACACTAGAAACTTGATCAGGATCAACTCTTGCAGAGGATAGGAGCATCCCTTCCCCCTATTCCCCACCATTAAAAAAAATCAACTTTTAGAACAACTACTTGTGACCCAGTCAGTACATACCAGTGCATTCAAATAGTAAGAACCTTAAACTGTGATCAGAAACAGCAAGAGCTTAATTCCTAACCTGCCACATGGTCTTAACCTCTTGAAGCTGCAATGCTTTCATCCACCATGATACAATAGTATGATATAGCACAACTAGCTGGCCAAGGGACTCTGGCACAAAGTGAGAAATTATATTATTATCCCAGCCCAAATGCTATTTAGTAAAGTGAAATGTCTAGAAAACAACCTAACTCCCACTTTATATTTTGAACTGAAGAGTAAGAAGGATATCCTTCATATTAGCCATTTTATGCCTGCTGCAGATTTGAATTCTAACTGCAGTGAATCTGATCTCCAGGAAAGTATGCTTCATGTTGCATGAAATTCCTTTACCACATTCCTCAATCTGTTAACTTACTTGAAGAGTAAAAACTCTCTGTTCTCCTTTCCCTAAATGATTTATCAGATAAATAATGGAGTATATTCTTTTTTTTTTTTTTAAAGATTTTATTTATTTGACAGACAGAGATCACAAGCAGGCAGAGAGGCAGGCAGAGAGAGAGGAGGAAGCAGGATCCCTGCTGAGCAGAGAGCCCGATGCGGGGCTCGATCCCAGGACCCTGAGATCATGACCTGAGCCGAAGGCAGCGGCTTAACCCACTGAGCCACCCAGGCGCCCCTGGAGTATATTCTTAATATAAATACACATTAACACATAAAATCTTTTTCCAGAGACCAAAAATTATTGAGAGGGCAGAACATTTATCCTTTGCAATTCTGCAAACTGCATTCACTTGGGTCTCTGGAAGGTATAAATTGAGAGAAAAAAAAAATGAATTTGAAAAACCTAAAGATGAAATTCTCTCCTGCAGCTAAATTTCCAATTAAAAGCCAAACCTTACTTTTTTGACAAATATTAAAGATAGGGAATCATATTTTACATAAAAGGCATGGTCAGAAATAACAGATTTCTAATAAGCTAAAATATATAGGCAATGAATGTAATAATGATAATAATAATAATTTTTAAAAATAGTCTAAAATAGGGACAACTAATATGTGAACCTGGCCAGCCACATACCTGTCACATCCTATACTTACTCACTAAATAGATCCAGGCACTTCAGCCAGCTAAATCAGCATCTTTCCTAACAAGAAACTCTAACCAATGAAACAACCAACACTGTTAATATGCAACATTAAAGTATTTCTAAAGAAGGGTCATCTGTACCCCAATGTCCATAGCAGCACAGTAGCCAAACTGGCATAAACAAGTCTGAAGAAAGAACAAAGATGTCCTTCAACAGACAAATGGATAAAGAAGATATGGTCCATATATACAATGGAATATTATGCCTCCATCAGAAAGGATGAATACCCAACTTTTGTATCAACATGGATGGGAATGGGAAGAGATTATGCTGAGTGAAATACGTTAAGCAGAGACAGTCAATTATCATATGGTTTTGCTTACTTGTGGAGCATAAGGAATAACACGGAGGACACTGAGAGATGGAGAGGAGAAGGGAGTTGGGGGAAATCGGAAGGGGAGACAAACCATGAGAGACTGTGGACTCTGAGAAACAACTGGAGGGTTTTGGAGGGGAGGGGGGGAGGGGGTTGGATGAGCCTGGTGATTATTATGGAGGGCACGTATTGCATGGAGCACTGGGTGTGGTGCATAAACAATGAATTTTGGAACACTGAAAAAAATTAAATCAAATTTTAAAAATTATTTCTAACTTAAAAGGAACATCCAATAAAACCTTTCATTTAATCTAAGCAAACTCAATTTGGAATGTCACAATAAAACTAGAACTGAGAGCAATATTCAACTGATCTGCAGTGGGTACTTTGGTTGATTATGTAACCATTCTCCTTCTTAAAAGAACCCTGAATTTCTCTATCATCTCCCTTTTCCATGCCTCTATATGCATCCATGTTCCCATTCACTTCAGTAAAAGCTGATTCCAACCCAGAGTGACAGTGGCTTGACAGGCATCATGGCAATCTTATTCTGCTAACTATGACTGCTTTTTTTTTTTTTTTTAAGATTTTATTTATTTATTTGACAGAGAGAGAGACAGAGAGAAAGGGAACACAAGCAGGGGGAATGGGAGAGAGAGAAGCAGGCTTCCCGCTGAGCAGATAGCTGGACAAGGGGCTTGATCCCAGGACCCTGGGATCATGACCTGAGCCCAAGGCACTTAACTACTGAGCCACCCAGGCACCCCTAACCATTACTGCTTTCAACAGAGCACATTTAAGAAATTCTAGCCACTTATACATGAAAATGCTGGCTGAGTCCTTACTTTGTACTTCCCAAACTTTGGCAAGGGGTTGTCAATTTTATTTCCCAATGTGCCTAAGAAAAAAGTATTATTTCAGGAAAAAAAGAAAAAGCACTCTAACTGAAGACAAGTAGAAGGCAAATCTTAAGCTTCATTAATGTATTTTCCTGGTTTAATGAACTGTACTAACTAAAATACATACATATAAATAATCAATGCAAAAGAAAAAAACTGGACCACTATCTTACACCTTACGCAAAAATTAACCCCAAATGGATTAAGATTTGAATGTAAGACCTGAAACCATCAAACTCCTAGAAGAAAACTTAGGTGGTAAGCTCCTGACATCAGTCTTCAGGTGATGATTTTTTTGGATCTGACTCAAAAGCAAAGGCAACAAAAGCAAAAATATACACGTGGAACTCTACATCAAACTAAACGCAAAACTCAGAGAGCAGACTAGTGGTTGCAAGAGTTAGAAGAGTGGTGGGGGGGTGGACAAAATGGGTACGTAAAAGGGGTCAAACGATGGTATAAAGTCGGTAAGTCATGGAGATACAATAGCACAGTAACCATAGTTAATAACACTGTATTGCATATATGAAAGGTGCTTAGAGAATTAACCTTAAAAATCCTCATTACAAGAAAAAAAATTATTAACTATGTATGGTGATGGATGTTAACTAGACTTAACTGCGGTAATCATTTAACAATAAACACAAATACTGAATCATTATGTTGTACACCTAAAACTAACACAATGTTACACGTCAATTACACTTCAATTAAAAAAAAGAAAAAAAAATCCAGATTCTTAAACTCTGAAAATAGAACTCTTCTTTCTTCTAAATGGATTCATTTTATATACCATTCTTAAGAAATACCAGTATCGGGCACCTGGGTGGCTCAGTGGGTTGAGCCGCTGCCTTCGGCTCAGGTCATGATCTCAGGGTCCTGGGATCGAGTCCCGCATGGGGCTCTCTGCTCAGCAGGGAGCCTGCTTCCCTCTCTCTCTCTCTCTCTCTGCCTGCCTCTCTGTCTACTTGTGATCTCTCTCTGTCAAATAAATAAATAAAATCTTTAAAAAAAAAAAAAAAGAAATACCAGTATCAAATCCAGTAACAGTCAACTGTTAACTAACTACCCATTTATCTTAGAAGATAAACTTTTCTACTATGTAAAAAATGGTACCATCTTAAGAGCAAATAAAAACCCACCTCCAATTTCCTCACATAAAATGTTACATTTAGTTTTTAAATGCCTATGAGAATACAGTATGAAGACATATTAAAGCATAAAAAGAGACACAGGTTGTTAGGTATAGCACCATTATCTTACAAAATTTATGTATGTCATGTCCGCCAAACTATAAATACTTGTCAACTCTCTAGCCACACCCACCCGTCATCATTTCCTGCCTGTCAATCCTTCCTTCACAATCTATCTCAAATTCATATCAACAGAAGTATGACAGCTACCTGAAGGGCTTCACCATCTCTCGGACAGCACATCCTCAATTTTTAAAGGGCATGCGAATCATCCAGGGTTCCTGTTTACAATGCAGATTAAACTGCGCTAGCCCCAAAGATTCTGATATAATGGGTCTGGACTGGGGAAGGGAAATGTGCATTCCCAGGTTGTTTCAGTGGTCTAAGCCCACTCAGTGTGAGCCTTTCCACCCCTCCCTGTCATCCTCTACAATAGACCCAAGTGACTCTTCTGACATATAATTCTTTTCTTCTTACTTCCACTTTGAAACTGTAAAATGAACCTCCACTGACTATACAAGCTAGTCCAAAACCCTTTTCAGGTTACTTTACTAGTTGGCTCTAATCCACCACATATTCTCAGAAGGTGTTCAAGGTTTCCCCAAAACCCGTCTTCTGTAGCTGGTATTGCTCCACTGGTCCCCACTTCCCCTTCTAGGCAGTGGACTCCTTCAGGACAGAGCCTCAGCTGCTTCCTCACACGGCACAATGTCTGGCATAAACAAGTCTGAAGAAAGAGATGATCTGTCAACCAGGTTTCATTATTATGGCTAAATATATCAACTTGACTGAACCGCAGGATGCCAGGATTATTGGTTAATATTATCCTGAGTGTTTCTACATGAGATTAACATGTGAATTTGTACAGCGATTACAACAGATTGCCCTCCCTGATGTGGGTGAGTCTTAATCAGTGGAAGCCTGAAGAGAATAAGGTCTAGTTAAAAGAGAATTCACACTCTCTGCCTGTCTTTTAGTTTGAACGTCAGCCTTCTCTGGCTTTGTGATTCAGACTAGAACTTACACCACTGGCTCTCTTGCTTTTAGGCCTTTGGACTTGAACTGAAACTATACTCTAGTTTGCCAATTGGAGATCTTGGGACTTCTCAGCCTCCATAATTGCATCAGTCAATTTTTTATAATAAATCTATTTACATTTACGTAAATACAAATATAAATATAGATCTCTCTCCTATTGGCTCTGTCTATACGGAAAACCCGGACTAATATGCTACTTATAGAGGTAAAAACAAAAAACAAAAAACAGGGTTTTCTTCCTTTGCCCTAATTTATTCTATACTGAAAATACAATAGGAATTCAATAGAACTAAAAATATTAACTTTCTTTGAATAAACTGTTCCAATAAACAGGAAGGGGAAGCTGAAGGATAAGTTAGCTACATAAGTAAATATTTTATGTTTCTCATGCGCCCTTTTCTGAAAGTCTATTTATACCCTACAGTCTGATGGACTATAATTTTTAGAACTCTATGTAGTTTGAAAAAAAAAAAAGAGAGAGAACTCTATGCACTGCACAAATTACAGAATAGGAAGATTATCACAGATCAGTCTAACTTCTCTTAGAAAACCTAGAAAAGCCAGGAAAATAGTTTCTCCACTGTGTTTCCATATGCCAAATACCACCCCAGGGTAAAAAGCAGTGACCAAACAATTCTGGGGAGGGAAACAATGGTTTTATGTCCTAGCTACCCAAGTACCATGGCCCTCAAGTCTAGGCCTTTGTAATCTGGATCCCAATAATGTCTCCTAGTCAGTCTGCTTTCCTTATGCCCAACATTTTCCCCTTCCAAATCAAAACTTTCTTCCTTGCTGAGCTTGGCATCATGAGTCAGAACACCATGGTTCTAGTCTTGACTCCTCTACTTACCTGCTGTGTCACTGCACTTTTCTCAGCCTCTGTATCCTAATCTTGAAAATAATGAAACTACACTCATTTCTCAACTTTATTTCTAACAACTTCCTGACTCTCATCCCTTCCACTTATACCATGCTATGTTTATGTCCATTTCCTATATTTTAAGTCCTATTCCTTCCTGAAGACTCTAAAACACAGTGCCTTTTTCTTCGCTATTAGAGCACAAGCTAGAATTCTACTGTTTCGTGTGCTTTGTTCAACACATATGTAAGTGCCTTTACTCATTCCTAGTGTTTTCATTTATTAGACACATCTGTCCCCTAAATTATATACTCCAAAGAGGCCGAGGAACATTTGATTGTATCCTAAATATTTCACAGTTATAAACTTTGTCACGTATTATGCATAAATATACAATATTTATAGTCATAAGATTCTATCATGACCTGAGCCAAAGACAGACACTTAACCAACTGAGCCACCCGGGTGCCCCCAACAATGTCATTTTAACCATTCATTTTAAGACTGGTCAAGTACCACATAACTCTAATATGTAAAGGTGCCAGGGATGCTTCTATCAAGCAAATACAAATAGAGGATGTTTACCAATCCTCTTTTCCCTGTAACTTGCGTAATGGGCAGGAGAATTTTGTTAATTGAGAAAAAGAACATATTCAAAACATCTTTAAAAAGGCTTTTACAGGGGTGCCCTGCATGGCTCAGTCATTAAGGGTTTGCCTTCGGCTCAAGTCATGATCCCAGAATCCTGGGATAGAACCCCACATTGGGCTCCCTGCTCAGTGGGAGGCCTGCTTCTCCCTCTCCTGCCCCCCTGCTGTCCCAACCCCCTGTCCCCCCCGCCCCATTTGTGTCCCGCTCCCCATGCTTGTGTTTCCTCTCTTGCTGTGTCTCTGTCAAATAAATAAAATCTTTTTTTAAAAAGGCATTTATATGCTAACATAAAAGCCTAATGTCAAATCATAAAATTATTATTAAAGTTGAAGTCCAATTTGTCATTTCACTTTAACAAATTAAAGATGGTCTCAAGATCGAGCTAATTAGAGGCAAAAAAAAAATACAAAATTTTCTTTATAGAAGACAAAATTTAAAAAAGACACCGTGTCTATATGGTAGTAGTGAACAAAAATCATGCAGGACATAATTAATTACCCCCCCAACACACATTCCACCCCTGATCAAGGGCAATTAATTAAATGATCCACCTACTCTTTATAAGTTCCTGTTTCGGGATCTTCTGTCATGACATCATGTAGGCCCTCCACTGAGATATTTATAATCCCACAGAATTTATCTTGGATGACACTAAAATAAAAGAAAAGCAAAACAGGTTTAACTGGAGTATTTTAACAGGTAATTCTTTTTTTTTTCTTTTTCTAATTATCCCCTGAAACATGAAGAGAAATTTTACTTCTAAGATACAAAGAAAACTTTCAAAATATGTTTCTTATAGCAGAAATTTTGCCTTTGCACGTAACATTAAAATCTTCTCTTTCACTAGAGTATTAGTGTTTAAATACTAAAAGGCAGATATGAAAGGAAAAATAGATTTAATATTCTCTAACTTATTACAATAGACCTGAGATGATTTTATAGCTAAAAAGTTAAAGATACAAAAATGTTGAAGATTAAAAATCTCTACTCTTCTGGGGCACCTGGGTGGCTCAGTCGTTGGGCTCCCTGCTTGGCTCCCTCCTACTCTCCCTGCTTGTGTTCCCTCTCTCGCTATGTCTCTGTCAAATAAATCAATCTTTTTTTTTTAATTTTTAAAGGTTATTTATTTATTTATTTATTTGACAGAGATCACAAGTAAGCAAAGAGGCAGGCAGAGAGAGAGGAGGAAGCAGCCTCCCTGCTAAGCAGAGAGCCCAACGTGGGGCTTGATACCAGGTCCTTGGGATCATGACCTGAGCCGAAGGCAGAAGCTTTAACCCACTGAGCCACCCAGGTGCCCCTTAAATAAATAAAATCTTTAAAAAAAAAGGCGGGGGGGTTGGGTTATGGACATTAGGGAGGGTATATGCTATGGTGAGTGCTGTGAAATGTGTAAACCTGGCGATTCACAGACCTGTACCCCTGGGATAAAAATATATTATATGTTTATAGAAAAAAACAAAAAACAAAAAACCTATTTGTTTTATATCTTGTTTATCAGGAAAAAATAATCTGTAACTGTTAAACCATGTATATGACCCTCTAATCGAAAGAACAGTAGATGAGAAAAATAAATTATCTTCAGCATGATAAATAAATCAGAATTTTATTTAAAAAAAAAAAAAAAAAACAGGGGCGCCTGGGTGGCTCAGTGGGTTAAGCCGCTGCCTTCGGCTCAGGTCATGATCTCAGGGTCCTGGGATCGAGTCCCCCTTCGGGCTTTCTGCTCAGCAGGGAGCCTGCTTCCCTCTCACTCTCTCTGCCTGCCTCTCTGGCTATTTGTGATCTCTCTCTGTCAAATAAATAAACAAAATCTTTAAAAAAATAAAAATAAAAATAAAATAAACAAACAAACAAACAAACAAAAAACCCAAGGAAAAAACTCTACTCTTCTGAAGATAATGCCTAGACAAAGAAGACAAGTCACAGACTAGGATAAAATATTTATAAAATATGTATGAGAAAGCACCTGAATCCAGAACATATAAAGAACTCTAAAAGCTGAAGAAGATAACTCTGCAGTTCTTTCTGCCCATCGGTCCTGTCCCCGTGCTTTAACAAAACCACCCTATTTGCACCAAAAAAAAGACTACTCAATTTAAAAATTGGCAAAAAATTCAAGACACTTCACTGAATAAGCTATGAAGGTGTTATAGGAGTACCTGAAAATATGCTCAACATAACATAGTCATCAGAGACATGCAAATTAAAACCACAGTAACATTTTAATTAAAAGTTAAATTAAGAAGACAAACAATACCAATTGCTTACAAAGATGAAAAACAACAGGACTTCTCATATATGGCTATTAAGAATTCTTTAAAAAGGCATTTTCCATTTTAGAAACTACACCAGCAGTTTTTATAAAATTAACACACTCCACACAACTTAGCAATCCCATTCCCATATATTCTCCCAAGACCAAAACAATTACCCTCAGATCTGTAAGTTCTTATGGTAGATTTATTCGTAGTAATTCAAAACTGCAAATGACCCAAATGTCTATCAACAAGTGAATGGCTAAACAAACTGTGGGATACTTCCTCAACAAAATGGTTGTAAGCAATGAGGAGGAACTAAAGATTCATACAACAACTTGGATAAATCTCAAAAACACTACACTAAGAGAAATAAAACGGACTCAAAATGCTACAAACCATTTATGTGACTTTCTGGAGAGGGAATATTATTTGTTCAGTGGTTGCTAAAGAAAGGGACATTAAGGGAACTTTTTGGGGTGACAGGAGTGTTTTATACTATGGTAGTGTTTATACACTGTGTACATCTGTGAAAACTTAATGCTTAAGGAGTTTTACTACATGTAACTGTACAGTAATGAATCTTTTAAAAAGTGGAAGTACTTAACCATCCACTGAAACACTAAATTATTCTATTTGAATTTAAAACTACCTGAATAAATTTTAAATAACTAAATAAATCTAGAAGGTCCAGGGACCTTCTAGAATCATTCCTACAAGAGAAATACCATGTTTCTCATTCTGCATTAACACAGATGATTACTTTTTTAAATGTTCAGTAAAGAAGTACCAAGTTACTGTATTTTGGGTCATGTTCCCACCTTTGTAAAGTCAAACGTTTTGTCTGTACATTCGAATGTGATCAGATTTTAGACAACTAAATCACCAGTTAGGCAAAATAATAACTAGTTGATATTCTGATACATTTTAATGTGCATATAATACTCTATTGCAGGAGTAAATATTTTCTAAGTCACTGTATTTCCTTTATATAAGAACTAAAAAAAATCTTTTAAGAAAGACACATGCAGTCTACTTCATTCATTTCAGGGAACACCACCCTAGAAGAAAATCTAGGAAACCAAAATTGTGCCTAAAGTTTCACCCACTAACTGTGTGATCCCACTGAAGTTAATTCAGTTCTCCAGATGTTGGTTTCCTTGTCAGTAAAATGAAGGTTGGACTGAAGTATGACAGATATGTGGAGGGTATACTGACATTTTCACTTCCTACTGCAGAGTAATTTGCCACTAATCCATGACAGCATTCTAAGGCAGGCAGGTTCTGAAATTCCTTTTTAATACAGGAATGTATTAGTTGCTGATATGGATCAACAACTAATCATGATGAGCTGAAAAAGACAAAAATCCTCCAGATTACAGCTGTTTACCAGGCCTCTTTGTCAGTACTTTTTAGGGACAACCCACGCAAGCAGCTGCCTTCTCTACTCACATCACCTCCAAGTATCAACCCCTTCAGGAACACCAGTAATTTCTTAAGAAATCATTAGAACAGAAATTCTGAGTACAGTGTATTTTCTCAAAAGACTGAATATGGATCTTCCTGACACATATCTGGCAATCTAAGTGACCATGGTCTACGAGGTGGGTGAAGGTTAATTAGGAAGGAATGCAGAAGGAGAAAAAAAAAGTGTATATATTTGACAACCATTTCATCTGATTATAGGTTTTACAACAAATTATCATATTGATCAATGATGATGCCACCAGTACAGGCACATGTTTCTGAGAAAAAGGTACAAAGTTCTACCTCTGCCATAATTGGAAAAAAGTAATAAGTAATAAGCAACTGAATAAAGGATACAGTTCTAGAACACCGAACCTCTAGAGACATGCACATTCACCACACCAAGCCTTCAAGGCTGAGGGCAGATTTTGATAATCAAAATGCTGCATGAATAGGGTAATCTAGTGACTACACAATTCTTGCTAAAAGGCTTACCTTCACCCCTTTCTCATGAATGGTGATTTTGTTAAGAGGACACTGCTGAAACCAAAACAAAGCTTGAAAACTTCTGAGAGAAAGCTAATGAGTTAAGGAACCTGAAAGTTATGTAAAGCCAAGAACTAGAAATAGTCAAATAACTGACAAAAAGAAGTATTAAGAAAATTAGAATAAAGAATGGAAAATGATACTCATGGAAGCAGACTGGGATAGGCCAGAGGATACAGGTCCAAACTCTGCTCGGATTATTCACACCCCATCCAGGCTTGGAGGAGGAATCAGTCATGTGATCAGTGGGGTTCACCTGCCCCATTCCCTCCCGGACCTCCAGTGGGATTTCAAGTTCTACTGGCTGAGAGGCTTGGACACATGACTGTCTAGTGGGGGTAAGGGAAGTGAGGCAACCTCCATTAGTGGCAGTCACTGTTTCTCACTGGGATGTGACTCATTCTGCATAGAAGGACAATGGAAGCAGAGATGTAGGTATGGGAGGGGGATTAAATTCCAGCAGAGAGGGTAGACTGTGCTTGCGCTGGAGTACCTATTAGGTACCAGAGGGGCTGACCACAGACTTCCAAGTTTGGAAAAGGGGAAAACAACTATAGCCCAAAGTAGAAAGGTCAAGGAGCAGGCTCTGAATGGGAAGATGGGAGGAGGCGACTCTCAAAAAGGCAAAAGGGAGAAGGAAGGACTGAAGAGGGGAAATGGGAGTACCCATGCCATATTCTGGGGTCAGTAAAAGAAGTCACACAGTAACTCTCTTCAAAGCACTGAAGTTCAAAAAACAGAAACAAAACAACACAAAAAGATGTACCTTAATTCCACTCATTAAGCAGTTTGGGAAGAGTACCCCCAAATAATAGGTATAACAAAAAGGTAAAAAAGGCCTGTACTTCCTGGTACACACAAGACATATTTATTTAAAGTAAGAAAGAAGTTAAAAATTTTTTCTCCATTTTATTATAAAAATGCTCCCTCCGAATACGTAAATGTAATATTTAAAAAATGAAGCTTTTAGATTTTTTTTACCCACAGTATTTTTATAAAGTTTTGAATATTTATCAAATAATCACTTTAGTCACATAATTCTCTCAACCCTTGTCTTTTACAAGTTAAGAATCAATCTTGTTTTCCTATAATAATAATCTTTCTGAATTAAATGCTTTAAAATGTGATTAGACATTTAAAATGGAAACAAATCAAATGAGAACTATAAAACAGAAATGAAACAGAATAGGTTGGGAGGAGAGAAGGTACTGTACTTAATCTTATATATATTACCTCTCTAAACAAAAGATAAGAATTAGGTGTTTTTTGTTGTTGTTGTTGTTGTTTTGCTTCTTTTAGAGAGCAAGTAAGGCAACAGTGGGGAGCAACAGAAGGAGAGAGAGTGAGAATCTCAAGCAGACGCCATGCCCAAAACAGAGCTCGACATGGGGCTCAATCTCATAACCCTGAGATCATAACCTGAGCCAAAATCAATAGTCGGATGGGACACTTAACCAACTGAGCCACCAAGGTGCCCCATTATTTTGTTTCATTTTTAAATTAAAAACAGCCCTTTTTTTCTTCTTCCATATGTGCTACATATTGAGTTCTAAGTCAACACTTGATAAGCATCCTTCTCTGTGTGTCATCTTTTAATGTCCTCTCATGCACATCAGTCAAACCTGGTATCAAATCTGATATTAATGTGGAAGAAGTGAAGGTAGCCAGGGGGAACCATGTAATTCTAACTCTCACTTGGTTCTTAACCTCTCAAACCGGTATTCACTAACAAGTTGAGAGTTCACATTAAGTAGGAGGCAGCAATTAGAGTCCTGAAAGGAATAGCTAAACTCCCTACTAGTCTATATACAGCTTCCATAGCACAGTGGAGAAATCAAAACTTAAGAGGTAAAAAACAAACAAACAAAAATGATTATTGATTATTCCAGACAAAACTTTACAACTTGTTATAGTCCCAAGGTCACATTTCAGAAGACTGGCTCAATGAGTATTAATAAAAGGTGGGCTTACAGCAGGAAACCAATTTATTTACAAAAAAAAAAAATTAGTGATCAGAGTGTCATATTACGTTTGCCAAACCTTCCTGGTGAATATGCCACCACGGTTACATTCATTCATTTTATTCAACATTTCATGAGTCCATAAAATGTGTTAGACATCATTGTAAACTCTGGAGATTTAAAAAAATGGCTACCTCCAAGAACATGCAGTGTGAAAAGAGCAGTCTTCTCAAAAAATTTAAATGGGAAAAATGGACAGTTACATGACAAAGCATGAAAGTAGGCCACTTTCTCACACCATGCACAAGTTAAGATGAATTAAGGCCCCAAATGTGAGACCTGAAACCATAAAACTCCTAGAGGAAAGCAGAGGTAGTAATTTCTCTGACATCGAGGCAAAGAAATAAAAGCAAAAATAAGCGAGGGACTACATCAAGAGAAAGCCTCTGCAGAGTGAAGGAAACAATCAACAAAACTACAAGGCAACCTATGGAATGGGAGAAAGTATTTGCAAATAACATATCCCCTACAGGGTTAGTATCCAAAATATATAAAGAACTTACACAACTGAACACCAAAAAATAATCCAATTAAAAATGGGTAGAAGACATGCACGGACATTTCTCCAAAGACATGGCCAACAGATATGTGAAAAGATGCAACAGACATGTGAAAACATCACTCAGTCGTCAGGGAAATGCAAATCAAAACTACAGTGAGATGTCACTGTAAGCATGGCTGAAATAAAAAACACAAGAAACAAATGTTGGCAAGGATATGGAGGAAAAAGAATCCCTGTGCACTGTTCATGGGAATACAAACTGGTAGAGCCACTGTGGAAAACAGTATGGATGCTCTCAAAAAATTAAAATGAAATTACCATATGATCCAGTAATTCCACTACTACTATTTAAGCGAAAGAATATGCAAACACTAATTTGAAAAGATACATGCACCCAGATGTTTACTGCAGCATAATTTACAACAGCAACATTATGGAAACAACCTAAGTGTCCATCCACGATGGACTAAAAAATTTGCAGAAAGGACAAAGAAAACAAGCAACAAATGAGGTTTTTTTTTTCTTTTAAAGTATGATATCCTGAGTGAATACTTTTCTACATTTAATGGATATTTCTGACATACAAAGAGGCACTTGTCTGAAGGGAGAGGATCCAGTCCCCTGAACGGAGTTAAAGAAGCACTGGCAAATTATCACTCTCTAATTCTCATCCGTGATCCCCAGATTCCTGATCATTCTACCATCACTTGAGATCTTAGCAATCCAAGTTAACCCACTTTGCACAAAAAAATCAATCAATCCCAATTTTGGTAAAAATTTATTTCATTTTACAAGGTTAAATGGGATCCAACTGATCCTACTCACTTCATTACTGAGGGCTTCAAGGAGGCAAATGGATGCTTTCTACTCCAGTCTCTTAAATTCCACGCTTTCTCCTTAAGAATTTTCAGGGGGCGATCAAGAAGTTCAACAACATCGAACAATCCCACCTTTCCCAAGTTGCTCCTCCTTTGATGGCTTTCAGGCAATTAAGTCATTACCTCTTGAATATAATAGCTGCTAACTCATATCTGCTTACTCCCTTCCTGCCCCTCACAATGCTCTTCCTCCTTTTTCTATTCGCCTTAATTCACACTTCCTTTACAGGCCTTCTCTGGCCACACCACTGTATGTGAGCACTCTGTCCTTGGAATTTGCAGTAGCATAAAACGTCAGCACTACTTATTTAGCATGCAACTCCTGTGCCATCTAGTTTTCTCCTAATGTTATTTTTTCATCCCTACACACCTGCTCTAAGACTCTCCGTTAACTTTAAAGACAGCCCATGTAACCTGGGTGGCTCAATGGGTTAAAGCCTCTGCCTTCGGCTCAGGTCATGGTCCCAGGATCCTGGGATCGAGTCCCGCATCGGGCTCTCTGCTCTGCGGGGAGCCTGCTTCCTCCTCTCTCTCTCTCTGCCTGCCTCTCTGCCTACTTGTGATCTCTCTCTCTCTCTCTCTCTCAAATAAATAAAATCTTTAAACACAGCCCATGTGTTATGTTTATTTTTTTATGTCCCACAGGACATGAGGTGACCCCTCAATAAATAATCATGGGAATTAATGATCCCCAGAGCTCAAGAACTGCCCTCCCTCATTTTCTTTTTGTAATACTATTTGTGCTCATCTCTTTTGGAAATTACAAGTATGGATAGTTGAATTATAGATAACATATTACAATTGATTACACTAAACATGAGGCAGAAAATAGAGCAGAAGGTGGCTATGTTGCAATCTATTTCTGAAATATTTCAGAAAATACAAGGAAAGTTTAACATTGAAGACGAAAGAAGAGAATGAAAGTAAAAGCAACGGGAAAAAAGTACTGGGAACCTGAACATGTTTCTTCTTTTTCTTTGTCACAAACACTTTTCCTTTTCTTATCGCACATACTTGGTAGATATATTAATGTATTCACATAGACACAAGTTACAAACTACAAAAGAAGACAAGCTTTTATAAACATGTTTGTTTGGTTATTCAAGTGTGTTATAAGTGATGTTACACATATATAAACATTAAATAGGTGAGGGCTTGAAATTCTATACTAAATATTATTTGACCATTTAAACAATTCCACATAGTTTTCAGTAAACTTCTTTTTCTGTTAAATTCACATGAGTAAAGCTACAGTTCTTAATCTTGTTTTATTATTTTTTTTGTTTGTTTGTTTGTTTTATTATTTTCTAAAGCTATGGCATCTTAAGGCATTTTCTAGGTATATAAAAGTATCTGTAGACTGAGTTGCAGAAACTTCATGCAGAGTGATCCTGAAAACGAAATACTAAAGAAAAAAAACCAATCCATCTTTGTGTTTATTGAATCAACTTAAAAACTATGCTGGCTTAAGATACTTCTATCCTTTTGTGTAATTATGACCCTAACCACAAGGGTTCAGAAAACAAACCACCCTTGAAAAGAAGAATAAAACTTTTAGTTCCCAAAGGCATAAATAAATGAAATTTCTAATATTCCTTTGGTCAGCCCAAACAATAAATATTACATTGAATATGAACAGGACTCTAGTTTCTAACTGTCCAATTTTTATTAGCATTTTTACAGTGAGCATTTTATAGTTCTACTTTTCAGAGAAATGATCTATCCACCAAAGATCATGTATTTTACACTTTTTAAGTGATGGATTGATCTATTTGTATCATATCTTCATCCCCTTGGACCTGGGAAGAAAACAGGCATGCAGAAACACAAAATTTTCAATTACTTTTTCTGAACAGTTCTCTAATCAAAAATTGATGATTTAACAGTTTTTCATAGGAAGTCCAAGAAATAAATAAACAGCATTTTCTCTAACCTAACCAGACCACAAATACACTATTCATACCTCACATACAAATGATTAATATTTGAAGTCACTCTTGCATTCTTGTATATTAAATATAGGAGGTCACTAAAGTTAGGGTAATTTAAGAAAATAATAAGATTTAAGCATTAAAAACCACAACAAATATTCTCTTAACACTTCTCTGCTTATACTGTTTAATAGGATTAGTAAGCAATAAACAATAAACGGCAGTTTATTTAAAGAAAAGGGCAAAATAAGAAAGACCTGACTAAACAGTCTTATTCCAGACTTTCTATCACACCAGAGGCCACAAAAGTGGTGACATTTATACTAAAATTAGTTTTTTTCCTCTCTAGATATTTTCCAGGATTTAGCTAGCTGCAAATACTTTTGTCACGTAGATGGAAACATATATTCTTTCTACACAGTAATTCTCTACATGGTCATGGAAAAGAGTGTTAATAAATCTAGTTCCCTTGACAAATAGTGGCAAGGAAATAGGATAAAAAATTGTTAGTGGAAATTCACTAAGTTGTTTTAAAATGAAAGTTGGATTTTTAAAAATCCAACAATAATCTTTAAAAAGTCTTTTTAGAGGCACCTGGGTGGCTCAGTGGGTTGAGCCTCTGCCTTTGGCTTTGGTCATGGTCTCAGGGTCCTGGGATTGAGCCCCATGTCCAGCTCTCTGCTCAGCCAGGAGCCTGCTTCCCCCTCTGTCTCTCTGCCTGCCTCTCTGCCTACTTGTGATCTCTGTCAAATGAATATTTTTTAAAAATAAAAAATAAATAAAAAGTCTTATATTATCAACTATTACTTAATTTTTGGAGTGCACATACACAAGCAAAACAAAGCAACCCGTAATCTTTGATAGTAAGAAAAACTCTACGAATCCATGTATGATGCCATGAGAAGAAACTGCCACCTTCTGTGACTTTCAAAAGAAAAGACTACGCTTTAAGAACAATACCCAATGACAAAACTAAGTTTCCATAAAAAGATGACAAATGACTGATAGAGCACTATGTGAGAAAAACATTAGGCTGAAAACCACAGCAATACTTGTTTTGAATGCTTACAGGAGTCATTTGATAAAGTGGTTCTTGATTTTTAAAAAGGGATATAAGAGAACTTAATAGAGATTTCATGATAACAAGGGTGGGAATCTGACCTTACCATTTGTAAATGCTTGGTATTGTTGCTGATAAAACTATACAATAAATAAATACAAGATAATCATGAATATGGGACAGGACAAAAAAAGCCAACTATGCTGTCACTAAAGTCGTATGAAAAGATATTCACGGCTTGGAGTTACATTCCTAGAGAACTGTTATATGTTGCACAGCCCAGACCAAAATAAAACGAACATGCACTGGAAAAGTGTTACATGATCAAAAGAGGACTTTGCTAACAAAGGCAAGTAAAGGTGTGCGATCCTTATCGTGAGGACATGGGTTATGTTCTTGTGAGACCAATTTGCTAGGAAGGCCTAGCATTAAAACTGTTTTTCAGAACCTTGTAAAAGGTTCCCTAGCCTTTTTTCTCCCATTTTGCGACCCTTTAAAACAAACATGGCATATTTTATGGTTATTGTTTTAATGGAGATAAGATAACTGAGTAAAAATGCTTGCTGACTCAAGACACAGGTAAGAGGAAGTATGTAACCCTGGCACTTGATGTAGGAGAAAGTCGAGAACTCCATTGAGAGTACAAAGTTGGTGGAGAACAAAGAGGTATCCAAAGATCTTCTTTCCCTGCTACAGTGAATTCTATACAATTCCCTCACTCTCCAACAATGTCCACCCTTATCTTGCCCCAACATTGTCTCTGGCTAACAACAGTGGCAAGCCCCTCACCTCCAAAAGCCCATGAGGCATCTTACCCAGGCTCCCCCACTCCATCACCTGGGATGTTCCTGATTTCCTGCTTACTCTTGCTGAGGTGTCTCTTCTTAACAATCAAATCCTCAAGGACAATCTCTACTCCAATGCTAGGAGGGAACTGGGAGTTTAAGTTCCCAATTGAGATACATATTTCTGAAATTGAAGTGAGATACATATTTCTGAAATTCCAAACTGGAATTTTAAATGTATTAAAAAGTATACTGTTATAAATAAATGGTAGTTGAGTTCTATACCTCTCATTTGTTATGGGGAGAGGATAAAGGGGAGCTTTTTAGGAATGCCCTGGAACCTTACCAAACTTTTACAGAAGTCAGTGGGAAAAAAAAGTGGATCGGTATATAAAACTATCAAAAAACACAACCATTTTATTCTTGTGTGCTCTCATCAGAAAACTTTTGTAAACAGTAGAGAAACATAGTAATCTGGAGAAAAGTTTCTTCACCTGCATTAAGTGAGAATATTACTTAGTTTTAACTTTGCTGTTTGAGGTGGTGCTGCCTAAAATGTGAAACAATCATATGCACAAATTATACTAAAACTTTCTATGCATATTATCACTTCAAATCAATTTTATCTTAAGTAAGTTTTTAAACTGTGCAACTATCAAACGACAGTGTCATATGAGCTAACATTTTTCAAAGGAAAAGCTGCTGACAGAAACTGGAATGAGTACTTAATGAATACCACCATATGCAACTACAACCCCATATATAAAACAATATTAATAAGATTAAAATTTTCTAGTTGAGCCTACATCAGTCATCAATTATAAGTTATACCTAAAAATTTTTTAAATCTTGACAAAATTTCTAAATTCCCTTCTTTGAATTTGGGGGAGTTTTTCGGTAAGGTCAAGATAAATACTTTGTTTATGGTTATTTCCTAACTCCAAATAACCATCTAGGCTGCTTCTAACATCTTCGAGAGAGTGTAGTCTAGGTGGTGGAGAAGGGAGACATGGAAGAGTTTTCATCTTTCATTGTAAGTATCTCTGTAGTCTCTGAATTCCTTTTTCCAAAGAGCATGTACTTCCAGTAATTAAATAAAAAACTTAACTGGAGTTGTGTGGGTACAACAACAATAGAAGTGTATTATTAAAAACGTTTTCGGGGCGCCTGGGTGGCTCAGTGGGTTAAGCCGCTGCCTTCGGCTCAGGTCATGATCCCAGGGTCCTGGGATGAAGCCCCGCATTGGGCTCTCTGCACAGCGGGGAGCCTGCTTCCCTTCCTCTCTCTCTGCCTGCCTCTCTGCCTACTTGTGATATCTCTGTCAAATAAATAAAAAAAAATAAAAATAAAAATTAAAAAAAAATTTTTAAAACGTTTTCAAGGTGAAACAAATACCACATATATTTCCCCAATGAAATAAATAATTTATATAAGAACAGATTTATTTAAATGTATTCAGGTTATCTCCTAAAATCACAACCAAGGACGAAGCTTTAAACTAGACAGGGAAAAGAACAGTGAAAACTCTTGTAGGGGTGGTGGGGTGGCGGGGGAGCTGGGAGGGCAGAGAGATGTGGCTTTAATTTCTCTGAAATTTCTAGTATATCTCAAAGCCATGATCCCCAGACCAGCACTATCAGCAAACCTCCCCCCACACACACTCAACAGGACCCACTCCAGACCTACTGAATAAAGAATTCCGGGAGGGGTGGGGGCAACAATCTGTACTTGAACCACCCAGGTGATTCGGGTTTGAGAAGCACCACCTTAAGGTATATGGGACAACACAATCATTCTTATTATTACTTCAGGTTCACAATACAGACTCAATTAATTACCACGTGGTTTAAATACTCCCAGACTGTTTCAGGCGAATTTCATACAGGAAGTATTAACTTTTAATAATAAAAAAGAGAAATGTGGGGGAAGAGGAAGGACAGCACAAACATGAAATACGTAACATTCAAGGGAAAATTTTTAACACGTATTCATAGTTCAGGTCTCTGTTAATAGATCAAGCGTGGGCACTTACTATATGCCCAATATTCTACACAGTATAAATTTATACTAATAGAGATAAACCACACATAGTCTCCATGGCTTGAATTACCATCTATCTACATTAAAGATTCCCAATCAAGGCCACTAACATCTCCTGGGGGCTCTTTTATCTTATTCTTCCTCACTTACCTGTCTCCCAAAGTCATGACTCAAATAGTTGATGTTATTGTTAAGAGAGGATTATATACTTCTGGTGTACTAGACAAATGGAAGTTTACAAATTATTGATCTTTACTAGATAGATCTCCCGTAATCTTCTGCTTATGGGATATTTCCACTTGGCGATCAGATGTGTATCTCAAATTCAATGTATCCAAAATTGAACTCATTATTTTGTCCCCACCCATATCCCCACTCCTTTTGATTCCTTTGTTCATTAAATGCAACCAAATGCTGCCTAAGCCAAAAAATTACCATCTTTGATTTATCCCTTACTTGCCACCCCCTCAGCCAACCACCAAGCTCCAGAATCCATCCATCCATTCTCTTTGCCACTACTCTGGCACAGGTCTCTGGTACCTCACCCTGGGATTGGTGACACAAATTCCTACCCAATTAACTCTGCATCTAGTCTCATTGCTCCTTCCAGAAAGAAACTACCCTGTAAACAGTAAATCTGATTAAGTCATTCCACTATTTCAAATCCTTTCATGGCTCCCTGCTGCTCTAAGGAAAATATTAAATTACAATATCCTTCACCATCTGGTATCTCTCTCCAGCTGCAAATCTTACACCACCACTCATAACTCTGGTCACACTGAATGTTACTTCATGAAAAGCAGCATTCTTTCTCTTTCTTTGACTTCTTTGATACGAAGTTACCTCTACCTATTACTCAACTCTTTTCATTTCTGCTTATCCTTCATGATCCAGTCTCAATGTCATTGTTCGCATAAAGCCACCTACCACTTCCACTTGGATGTTATACTCAGTAGCACCTCCGCGTGCAATACTTACCATCCCATAGAGAAACCATATGCCTCCTCTAGATTTCAAGTTCTACCAAGAATAGGAGCCATGCCTATGTTGTTCACAATTAGCACCTAGACAGCAGCATAGCATGAAATCAAAAGCATGCGCCCTAGAGTCAGACAGACCTAAAAAGTGTCATAAGCAGTAAGAATTTGGCACAGTTTCTTAAGTTCACTTTCCCTAGGGTTCCTTACCTGTAAAATGTAGATAGTTACAAGGTTTTTTTAAGGATAAATGTGATAATATGAAGTATTTACTAGCATAGTGCTTAGTATGCAGAAACGTTAGTATCATAGGATTACTTAATATAGCACCTATTGAAGACATACGCTGAATGAATACAGTATTCATAAATTATTAAAAACATGTATTTATTAATGCTAAGCTCATATAATTCATTTCCAAATAAAATTTATAATTCTTTAAGGAGGCTTCAGTTGAATTCATGTCCATGGCACTGAAGTTTTCCTGTAACTAACATTAAGTTGAATTATAAAGCAGAATGTTCAAAGAGAATAACTTGTGCCTCACTTTCAGGAACAATTTGTTTGTGAAGCTGAATCTGCTCCAAACCAGGGCTTTCTAAAGAATGTGGGGAAGTGTTACAAATTGAGGCAGTTACATTATACCTTGCTGACTGATAAAAGCTGTAGTATTCAAGTCTATTTTCCCCTGAGTTTTCTGGTGCCTTTAGTTTTTGCTTAAATTGAACAACTTTGTAGATCAAAAAAATGATTAAAACACAAGCTAAGATGAAAAAAGCCAGCAAAATGTTAAAAGCCTCATTCAACTTTTCAACTTCTTGTGTACAAATGAGAGATGTTTTCCCTGACACCAAAGCATCATCAATCGGTAGAGCACTGTTTTTTTCCAAGTTCAAGTTAACAGAAGAAGTAAGCTGTATTTGCACAGGTAACACTGCAGTAGCCTCTAATGGATTACCAAATGTATTCTCTTGAAAAAATCTATTGGCAGGTGCAGTATGACTTCGTTCCCAGAAAGTAACGCTCTCAGTATTTTCCAAATGTTTCCCATTTGTGGTTACTTTATGCCAGGCCATCATTAACGCAGTAGTCTTGTGGTGAATATGAAGAGATTTTATAGCCCAAGCTCTGGATACATTTGTCGAAGATGTAACACAATTTGTAAAGTCAGTCCACTTAATAAAATGCAATGCTCTGCCACGCATGGATGGGGGATTCTGACAATAGATGTTTAGCGTAATGGCTGAAGATGCTAGCCAGTCGCGAAGGCCCAAGAGTTTGCAGTTACATTCCCAAGGATTAGAATTTGCCTGAAGATGAGTCAGTGAAGACAATGGCTTAAGGACCCTTGGATGTAAGTCTGTAAGATTATTAAATGACAGATTAAGAATCTTCAAAGATGCTCCCATGTTTTCAAACGTATCATTATCAATGCTGATTATTCTGTTTCTATCTAACTTAAGGTAAATTAAATTCTTTAACAAGCTAAATGTGTCAGAATTTAAATTTTCTAAATTATTATGACTTAAGATCAAATGTTTAAGATTATTAATTCCACTAAACCCATCCCTAGCAACATTTTGAATTCTTGAATTTTTCAGAAGGAGATACTCCAAGTTGACGAGTCCTTTAAATGCAAAGGGCTGTATTGCTTCAATATGGTTATGAGACAAAGAAAGTCTTTTAAGGCTCTTAAGTACTTCAAAAGCATTTGACGGTACTTTTGTTAAATTATTACCTTCTAGATACAAAGAATCCAGGTTTCCAAGATGTTGAAAGCCTAAGTCTGATATCCTCAAAATTCTATTGTTTGATAAATCAAGTATCCTAAGAGCAATCATGCCAAAAAAGGTACCACTCCCCAGGATAGTGAGGCGATTCTTTTGTAGATTTAAGTACTGTACTGAAACTAAATCATTAAATACTCCTCTTGGAACAAAAGCTACTTGATTAGACTGTAAATACAAAGTACGAAGATTGGAAAGTCCCTCAAATATTCCAGGATCCAAGCGCTTTATAAAATTATTATTTAGATATAGAAAATATAGATGCCTCAGCTGAACAAAGGCTTTTGGATATACATACGCAATGTGAGAATTATCCAAATACAATGCTACAAGAGAATGAAGTCCTGTTAATTCACCCTCATTAATGTGAGATATATTGTTTCCAGTCAGATACAGAAAAACTGTACTTTCAGGAAAATTCTTAGGAATACTTGAAAGGCCTATGTTACGGCAGTTAATATGTCTCCCAGTGCAGAGCTGGCAAACAGACGAACATCCAAGAATCTCTTTATGTAATAAGAATAGAAGATAACAGGTAACAAGTAGAAAAAGTCGTAGGCAAGGCAGAGAAAAATGTAATCCACACATAGCCCTGTTCTTGGTTTTTCTGTTCATATCAGAATTGGCTATAAAAAAAAGAAGGTAAAACTTTAAATCATCAATAAGTTCTCAAAATTATAGTGCTACATATAATACTAAAAATTCTGTATTCTTTTATTTTTATTAGTATCAGCCAACAATACTAAATATTATCAACTGTACTATGGTGATAGCGTAATATATGAGTTTGGAAGGTGTTCTAGGATTAAAACCTCCAGGCCATTAATCCACTGCTTGACAAAATGATAATTCAAATTTAATGAACTACAAAACAGTATGTTTGCTAAAGCTCATCTAAAACATTACAACTGACAATAACAAAAGTGACAAATGATGAGGTAGGGATAATGGTCTTTGGATATAATATGTCCCTTTACCAAATTAAATTTAGTATCAATTAAATATTATAATTTATGAAAATACAAACTCACTACAAGCAATTAAACTCTGAACTATAGCTTTTCACAAAAGCAAATTATTTTCCATTTCAGTTAAAAGTTTGTATGTAAATAAATAATCTTACCGAAACCAGGAAATTCATATTATTGACGCTCGGCTGATTCGAGTAAAGGTTTTCTTTCTAAATTTGAAGAGCGACATTTCTAAACTCCATTTCTTTCTGTGGCACTGTTGACCTCCACCCCTCCACCTTTTTTTTTCCTTTTTTTTTTTTTTTTTTTTTTTTTTTTGAAGTCACAGTTTGCTCAGGAAACACCACTCTTCACATTGGTTCCTCCACAGTTAGTGTGTAAAACAGAGGTTGCCATGGATACAGGAAACTGAGAGACAGGAAGTAATTTTATCTGTGTTTCCAAAGTATTGTTGAAAGGAAATCTCAGGAACTTACTTTTTTCAGAAAGCAGTTAATTTGTGTTTTCCTAACACATATACCTAAACATCTGATAATTTAAAAAATAAGTATTTTAAAAGGAAATGTGGAAATTTTAAATATTCAGAATGAACAAACTGTAGCCATCAGCAACAGATAAATATTGAATAGAAAAAGGTGAAATAAAAGATAGAATAATGTAATTTTGGTTAATTTTTTCAAATGCATATAGTATTTACATTTCTTTGAATACATATTACAGATTTTAACTTTGTTTTAGTCCTTAAAAAAAAAAAAGGAGCAAAAACAAGAAATTTAGAATGGTGAACACAAATGTTGTTCACTAACCTCTCTGCTCTTCCTTTTTAACTTTTTTTTTTTTTAAAGATTTTATTTATTTATTTCACAGAGAGAGAGATCTCAAGTAGGCAGAGAGGCAGGCAGAGAGAGAGGAAGAAGCAGCCTCCCTGCTGAGCAGAAAGCCCTATGCGGGGCTCGATCCCAGGACCCTGGGATCATGACCCGAGCCAAAGGCAGAGGCTTTAACCCACTGAGCCACCCAGGCGCGCCCCCCCACTTTTTAACTTTTTTTTTTTTTTTAAAGATTTTATTTATTTTTGTCAGAGAGAGAGCGCAGAGTGAGCACAGGCAGACAGAGTGGCAGGCAGAGGCAGAGGGAGAAGCAGGCTCCCCAAAGAACAAGGAGCCCGATGCGGGACTCGATCCCAGGACGCTGGGATCATGACCTGAGCCAAAGGCAGCTGCTTAACCAACTGAGCCACCCAGGCGTCCCCACTTTTTAACTTTTTAAAGAGATTTTTGGATACAAAAAATATTGAATATCACCAACTAGCACCTTAATTTATTAAGGTATATGCCTTGCATTGTAAAATGATAGAAAGTTGCACACCAAATTACTGGCAAAGGTTACCTTTGGCAAGAAAAGCTGGGGAGAGTGAAAGGGACACTTGAACTACTTTTCAACATATATACATCTAAAATAGTGTGAATCTATTAAATAAAAATCTGTGTATACTGTAATATTTTAGGGTAATGATTTAAAGAGTTAACTATAAACTGCTTATATATTGTTAGTCATTATTTTTCAAAAAAGCTCAATGTTTAGGCTTTCTAATTCTGACTTTGATTATTATTACTAATACTCTGATAATACACTTAAAATACCAGTAATGATATATCTATAATTGTATAGTAACTCCCTCGTTATTAAAGCATCTTTTCCATCAAGATAACAATTATTTCAGAAATATGAATTATTTCCCTATTAAATATTTGGTAAAGTACCCACCACTCTCTATGACAATAAAAAATCAGAGGTGCATGGGGCGCCTGGGTGGCTCAGTGGGTTAAAGCCGCTGCCTTCGGCTCAGGTCATGATCCCAGGGTCCTGGGATCGAGCCCCGCATTGGGCTCTCTGCTCAGCAGGGAGCCTGCTTCCCTTCCTCTCTCTCTCTGCCTGCCTCTCTGCCTACTTGTGATCTCTGTTTGTCAAATAAATAAAAAAAAATAAATAAATAAAATAAAATCTTTAAAAAAAAAAAATCAGAGGTGCATACTAGATAACAGATCTTTTATCAAAATGATTTATAATTTTCACAACTATCCTTTGTGGCCAACAACTGTTGTTGCTACTGAATGAAGAAATTGGTAAATTACCACCAAAATAACCCCGTATCAGATAAATGACATGAATTAGAGGTAAAGATGGAATAAGAGCTAGGTTTCTCAAGTCCATTTTGTGTTTAGTGTTTTCACTTACATCAAACATAGTGAAGGATTTTTCAATTGTGTCATACAGTTTAGAGTTATGATGGGGTTCTGGACCCCATATCCCAAAATATGGCACTGTGGCATAGAGAATACTCAAATCTGAAGGAATCTGAGAAAAAGGCAGAAGTGTGAAGGACTATCTCTGATCCCTTCCCTACCTCCAGCCACACCCTCATACTTCAGTGAAGACTCCTGAATGAGGTCATAAAAACTTCATGTGAGAGGTGCCCTCAACTACAGTGGGAGAAAAGGAGCATCTTTATCTCTGAAGACAAAGAGACTCTGAGAAGAATCCAAACAAAGAGGCTTGCAAAATTTCCCTGTTTGCTAAACTTACCTCATACCCTGTGCCCTACCCTCTCTTTCCACGACTTTCTACTCTGCCTCAAACCTAGCATAAAAACACACAGGTTTGGGACATGTGGGTGGCTCAGTCAGTGAAGCATCTGCCTCTGCCTCAGGTCATGGCACAGGGTCCTGGGATCAGGTCCTGCATCGGGCTCCCTGCTCAGTGGGGAATCTGCTTCACCCGCTACTATTCCTCCCACCCACCCTACCTCACCTGTGCTCTCTTCCGCATGCTCTCTCTCTCAAATAAATAAATAAAATCTTTAAACACACACACACACACACACACACACAGGTTTACAATCCTCTTTGGGTCTTCACTTCCTTTTGAGGGCTCCCACGTCATATAAAACTTAACATTAAATATATATGCTTTTCCCCCTGTTAATCCTGACTTTGTCAGTTTAATTTTCAGACTCACTCAGGGACCCTGAAAAAGTCAAGGAAAATTTTTTCCTCCTCTAGAGTTTAGAAGAACTCATCGACATCAAAATAAAATTTAGAGTAAAAACTACAAGGTGATAAGATTGGAACATTAATAAATCTTGTCCTCCATTCCAGAAATATCTAAAGCACAGAAAAATATTTATTCTTATTAGACTTGAAAATAAAATTTTTAGTAAACTACATTAAATAAAAGTGACAGGATAAAATAAATTTTGCCTTTCTCCTATTGTAAAAGCTGAGGTAAACTAAAGCATTTACAACAAACAATAAATCTAAACCCAGTATCCAGAATGACAAAGTTTATTAGCCTTTCTGTTCACAGGGTTCAAAGGGTTGCTGCTGTTACAGACAGAGATCACTACTACAGAAGAAAACAGAAATCAAGACCTCATCTTACTGGCTCTGAGCACATCACTGATTAGTGGTACAACTGGCCACTTAAGTTTTAGATTAGAACTCAAGTTTTTCAACTTCCTGCTGCACTGACTGGAAGGTGTATGTCCCCATGCTTTAACTACTAACACTTCACAGCCAAATCACATTATTTAGGTAATTTAAAACCATCTCATTATTACCTTGTCAATTCCCTAAAATGTTTGGTGAAATCTTCATATGATCTCCAAGGAACAATAATGTTCCCCAATCTGAACTCTGACATTTTGATTTTGCTCTAGAGTAACACATCAAAATGGTTCCTCAGATTCCTTTTCAGATCCCCCCTAATTTTCATTAGAACAATTTCTGAACCCGACACTCAGCCTCCTAAAAGAGCCTCCTCATTTTTTTCCCTAGGAAACTGACTCGTTGAATTATTTTTTTCTCTCTCTTCTTACGGAACCTTCATTAACACTGTCTTCAAATAATCTCATAGTTCAAATAGTTCAAATCCATTTTCTTTTCCATTCAGAAATTTCACAAGAAAATGAATAAAGAATATGAATATGAATATGAAGAATATGAATAATGAATAAAGAATTATTCTATTACCACCTTTTAAATATATACCTCCTATATTATTTAAATATACAGCATCTACATATAAATCAACCAAGATGGGTTTATATAGAAAGAATAGTTTACAATAGTGCTTAACTGATCTTACGGATTTTAAAAGACCTCAAAATCAAGAGAATCAAAATCTGAAATGGTGTTTACAATTAAAAATATTCTGGTAACAATAAAAAATATTATTTTGCTCAATGTAGGAAGAAGTTTTAATGAAGAGCAGTATCTCAATACAGATAATCAGCTGCAAGGGAAAAGAACAGTAACTACACAGTGGAGCAATCAAACATCTTCATGAGAATTAATATAATTAATGCGAAACAGGTGGACACGATGTGCCAGTGGATGTGGTATTTCAGGAAGGACAGCATCAATCACTTAGGTAATATTCCAACCGAGGATGCATAACTACAATCTAATCAATAGAAATCATCAGACACATCACAAATGAGGAATATTCTATTCTGGGAAGAGAAAGGGAGGGAGGGAAACAAAGAAAAGGGCTGTATTCTTCAAAAATATTAGTCATAAGAAATAAAAACTCAGGAAATAAAAGAGACTAAAAGAGACTATAAAGACATGACAACTAAAGGCAATAGCTAATCCTACACTGAAGCATTTAGGAGTAAAACGCCATAATCTATTCAACTTACATGCAAATTATTCTGAAAATAAAGCAGCAAGTGTGTGTGTGTATGTGTGTGTATGTGAGTGTGTGTGTGTAATGCATGCATACACATGAAATGGACAGGGGGAGGGCACACACTAACAATGTCCAGAACATCATGCTCCTGAAACTAGAGATCAGTGGGGGAGACAGTTAACTTAAAAGCATTAGACACCCAAATGTCCTTCGAGGGCTAAGGTGATACATCCGTGCAATAGAATACTACTCAGCAAAAACAAAAATAAAAACAAAAACATCAATATTCTAATGACACATATAACAGCTTGGGCAAATATAAAAAGCATTATGCTGCCTGAGAAGGCCAGTCTCAAAAAGTTATACACTGCTTGATTGCATTTATATTATATCTTCAAACAGACACAACTACAGTGAAAGAAAACAGATGGGTGGGAGCCAGCAGTTGGGAGTCAGGGAGAATGGGATTCCCAAGGTATAGTGCACAAGGGAGTGTCCTCAGGTGATGAAGCTACTCACCTGTGTTCTGACTGCGGTGCTGGTCGTGCAATCTACAGGTATGAAAATTTATATTAATGTATAACCTCCCTTGAAGTCAATTTTACTCTATGTAAATTTAACAAGGTTTAAAAAGAGTCCTTATATTTTAAAATACAAATAAATATTTGTGGCTAAAAAATAAAATACATATGAAAAACTATTAGACCAAAACTTGTTTGATTTACAATCACAATCAGTTTTATAAAGGAAAAACAGAGTGTTCTGCAGCTATCAGAAAGCATGTCAATTCACAGTCTGTCAAGATTCTGAGGCACGAAAAAGCTGAGCACGTTCCAAAGAGAGAGAAAGGCAAGCAAGGCTGGTAGAAACGACTGAGAGAGAATAGGGCTGGAATAGGGTGGAATAGGGCTTAAGAGGTAAGGAAAATCCCGACTGGTTGTCCCATGGAGACCACGAACGGGTTTCGAACTAAAAGAGGAATAAGATCATTTCTGCTTTTAAAACATGGCTGTCATCTTCTCTGTGGAATATGGCTTGGAAGAAAGAGCCGTTTAGGAGGCTAATGCGACAGCCTAGGAAGAGTAAGTGGAAGATACCGGAAATGGAGGGTATGGATTTGAGATATATTTAGAGGTGCAGTCAACAGCTTTGGTGATGGATTACATGTGAACAGCGAGACGTCACGTTGCCAAAGACAATTTCCAAGTTTTTGACATGAAAAGAACTTCCCCTGAGCCTCAGCAGGAGAATGCTTCCCCGGCCCCGGGCACTACGGCAAAAGAGGCCATGTCCCGAGGGCCACCTCCTGCTCCTGAGGGTGGCAGCTCCCGTGACGAGCAGGATGGAGCTTCAGCGGAGACAGAGCCTTGGGCAGCTGCAGTCCCCCCAAAGTGGGTTCCGATTATCCAGCAGGACATTCAGAGCCAGCGGAAGGTGAAGCCGCAGCCCCCCCTGAGCGATGCCTACCTCAGTGGTATGCCTGCCAAGAGACGTAAGACGATGCAGGGTGAAGGCCCCCAGCTGCTTCTCTCAGAGGCCGTGAGCCGGGCAGCTAAGGCAGCCGGAGCTCGGCCCCTGATGAGCCCTGAGAGCCTGAGCCGGACCTGGAGGCACCAGAGGTTCAGGAGAGCTACAGGCAGCAGCTCCGGGCTGATATACAAAAGCGACTGCAGGAAGACCCCAACTACAGTCCCCAGCGCTTCCCTAATGCCCACCAGGCCTTTGCTGATGATCCCTAGCTCTTTGCCCTATGGCCCTCCCTCACCAGGGAAGTGTTTGGAACTATCCAAGACTGAGAAGAGAACAATGCATTGGTAATTAAATATATCCAGTTCAGGCATATTATTGGAAGCCTATGTATGTCAAACACTGCTAGACTCGAAGGATACTAAAGATAAAATCTGTTCCCTGATTTCAAGGAACCCAAGGTGTTCTGTGAGAGAATAACTGTTCAGTCGACAAACTCATGATAATAATATCCTGACCATGCAGGGTATTCTATAAGCGAGTACCCTATGTCTGGTGTTAAGCAGAGAAAAAAAAAATCTGTAAAACATTATCATCACCACAACCAGAATTTATTTACACTGAGCATACAACACTTCCTAAGCATTGTCCTAAGTACCATACATGCATTATGTCAACTTAATACACAGAACAATCCAACAGTGTAGCTCTATTTTATAGATGAGGGTAGAGATATGTTAAATACCTTGCTCAAGATCACACAGTGATTTCAGGAGCCAGAACTCCAATCTACACAGCGTGGTTCAGAGCCTAAACCGTAAGCCTTTCACTATACGCCCTGGGCACATGGGTCCGACCTCCAAAAAGTCCGGAGGTAAGATACATAAAAAGCACAAAAGCAGAGCAAGCAATACATGATAATGAATGTATGATGCAGTCCAAAAATTTCAAGAAGGCAGAAATCACTTTTAGGCTGAGAAATTAGAAGGAGTTTGACAAATGAACAAATGGAAGACAAAAAATGTCCAACGATGGCAAAGATTTCAGGTAAGGCAACAAAACTGGGGCCCTTTTACCACCCAGAATTCCACCTGCTTTCTCCAGTTTCCCTTCAACCTATAGTCTCTACTCCAAATCTTTTTCCTGGATCTCTAATAAATCTGGGGATTTAAGGGCTCCACTTCTGATGAATGTTAACAAGAAAAGCACATGCTGCTGTTTCGCTATACATTCTATGATTATGTTAAGTGTTTGGCAAATGCAAACTGAGGGTCAACTTTACACAACCACTCTGTACAGATGAGTCAATGGAAGCTTCTTCCAGGGCTTCCAGGAAATAACTGCCAGTTTCTCAAAGGTGAAAGAGAAGCAACAGAAGTAATGAATGAATAGGAATAATGAGCAGAGTGAGCACTGGCAGACATGCAAAAGGTACCTGCATGCAACAGCTGCAGGGAGATAGTGTCTTTCTTCAAGTGTTGTTGCAGGTCACATATGGACTGTCTGAATGGGAGATAGCCTCGGAGTAAATGAGGGAGAGACTCAGGAAAGCCTAAATTGGTACCTTCACACTTTGTCAAAATAACTGACAGCAATGGGATGCCTGGGTGGCTCAGTTGGTTAAGCGGATGCCTTCGGCTCAGGTCATGATCCCAGCGTCCTGGGATAGAGTCCCACATCGGGCTCCTTGCTCAGCAGGGAGCCTGCTTCTCCCTCTGCCTCTGCCTGCCACTCTGCCTGTGCTCACTCTCTCTTGACAAATAAATAAATAAAATCTTAAAAAAATAACTGACAGCAGTAACATTAACAATAGCAGGTATTAATAGAGAGACAGTAGTATAGCAATATTAAAAGATTAATATTCAATCATTCACCGTTTAATACTCTCATGCATTCAACACTCTAATGGCCATTGTATATACATTCTCCAATTTAGCCTCAAAATAACCCACAGAGGGGTGCCTGGGTGGCTCAGTCAATTAAGTGTCTACCTTTGTCCTGGGATCGAGCCCTGCATCAGGCTCCCTGCTCAGTGGGGAGTCTGCTTCTCCCTCTCCCCCCTCCTGCTTGTGCTGTCTCTCCCACTCTTCCTCAAATAAATAAATAAAAATCTTAAAAAATAATAATAATAATAACCCATAGGTACTGGCCAGTTTCATTACCTCACACAGGAAACATCAAAAAACCAAGAGCCAGAAAGGCAATGTCACATAAATAGTAAGTAAAACATGCATCTGAACCCAAATTTAGCTCTCCTCTCCATCATGATGTGTATTTTTCTCTCTTAAACTGCTGGACAGAGTGAAAGCAGAAGCTCAAGGAAAAGAATCCCCAAAAGTAAATGCTCTTCAAGCGATAAGCTACACAAGAAAAACCAGAAAGTACACAAGGATTCGTGATTTTACTCCTTTTATACCCTTGTTGGAGACAGCTACGCTGTCAATTATTTAGGCCTAGAGTTGATACTTCAATCTCGTTCACAAACTTCTCTTCATCTCATTCTACTTCAAAGTCATCTGAACCATAATTTTGGTCTCTTGGGTGATATGTTTACAAGTTTAATGCTATACAATGGTTGCTTGTTTGTTAAGGGTACCGAGGTCTGTAAGATGACTGCCACCTTATGAAAGGTTCATCAGAAGCATTTATCTAATTTGTAGATGGGGGTACCGGTCCTAGATGTGAGGAAGACATTGTAAGTATAGTCTCATATTGACATGCATTCAGGAACTTTCCTTAGTAGTTAGGACAGGAGACAGAAGACAAAAAAAAAAAAAAAAAATAGTTGCTCTAAGATGCAAGGGCACACTGAATAGTATGTCCTAACGGTGCCAATGGGATGTATCACCAACACACAGGAGGGTTCTCTAGCACTTAACAGGAATCTTTAGAATACTGCTCAGTGTTGGTTGTGTCAGTCCTATAGGCTTTATAATTGGACAGGAATGTAGGAGCATTTAGGTTCTGCTGGAACCTAAAGTAACTCTTACTAAAGTAACTTTACTCTGCTAGAACCAGAATAAAGTGAATCTTTATTGGAAATGAAAACCAAAATGGACTATTTCCATTCAAATTCTAAGGTAAGGGAACAGAAACACTTTCAAACACTTTAAAAAGGATAGAACTTTTGTGGGGAAGGGGGAAGAAAGAAAGACTTCGAAGCACTGACAGAAAAACTGATGTTCAGCTTAAAAAAAGGAGTTTTATAAATGACTATAATCTTTCAATTAAAAAAAATTACCAAGCCCAGGAATTAGTAATTTATCTCTTTTTTCACAAAACTGTTTTGTCTACAGATAAAAGTAGTAAAGCTGCAATTATGGCCCCAATTGTTCATCTTCCTAAACCACCTTGTCTGTATCCTCCAGCTTCTATTAGATTAAAGCTAACAAAATTCAGTATATGAATATTAACAAGCTCAAAAGTAGGCATGTTATTCAATTTCTGTTTGGGAAGAAAACCAGCCTGTAAATTCACAGCAAGAACCAAAAAATACATATGCATAGCCTAGTCAAAAAATAAAATCATTAAAAGCTTCATCACAAAGGGATTTTCCCCAGTTGAACTGAATGATCATAACCAGTAATTACTACAAACTACATTAGATTCCATACAAAAGAAAACATTCTAATCCAAATATTCATTTTAAAAAGCTAAGCATATCTCTCCTATTTGTAAACCATATATTCAAAGGGAAGATGGAAAATAGAACCTCGACAGCTGAAGTTCTGAAATTTCCAAGAATTATTAGACACGTTTTAGTCTCCTTATCTAACAAGGAGAGAGAGGTAAATAGTCACCATTCAATATATCCTATAATAACTATTATTTTACAGTCGACTCTGGAAAAATAAAATTTCTTAACTTCCCCAATGATACCTTGCTGCTCCTTTCTGCAAGTTACTATATAATGAGATGATATAAACTGTGAGAAATCAGTTCAAGTCAATCTTCAGGAAAAAAGCAGCAACAATAAGAGCAATCACCACAAAACTAAAACCCTAGACTGTAAGTTTCATGAGAGCAAGGACTGCAACTGTTTTGCTCCTCCCAGACACCGCATTCCACTGACATTCAGGTCAGTA
The DNA here is from genome assembly GCF_902655055.1 of Lutra lutra. Taxonomy (NCBI): domain Eukaryota; kingdom Metazoa; phylum Chordata; class Mammalia; order Carnivora; family Mustelidae; genus Lutra; species Lutra lutra. The sequence continues at coordinate 92,933,641 of NC_062282.1, read as the reverse complement.
TTTGATGGAATGGGAGAAAGAATGATCATTCAGCTAAGGCGTAGGGTAATCACTAAGGGTGCTTTCTGCCACTCTGACTCTGAACTTAGTATATTGTAGAACACACCGAAATAGCTCAGCCAAGGCTGGATCATCTTGGCTATCAACCACACATAAGAAATAGAGGAAAAGCATGGTTTCCATTAGGCAGTCTTCTCAGACTGCTCTAGAAGACAAACACAACAATCTGACACACAGACAAAGCATAGCTTTTCAGAAGCAACAGAGACAATGTAACTTTAATTGGTAATTTGACTTCCAGTAACAGCTCAACCTACTAACGGAAACCCATTCATAAAATCAGACCTATACAACGTATGAGAATCTTTTGTTTAAAATTACCCATCTCATGGGGTGTCTGGGTGGCTCAGTGGATTAAAGCCTCTGCCTTCGGCTCAGGTCATGATCCCAGGGTCCTAGGATCGAGCCCCGCATCGGGCTCTCTGCTCGGCGGGGAGCCTCCTTCTCCCTCTCTCTGCCTGTTTCTCTGCCTACTTGTGATCTCTGTCAAATAAATAAATAAAATCTTAAAAAAAAATAAAATTACCCATCTCTCAAAATGAATGAATACATAAATACATAAAATTACTCACTGCTCTAATCTACTAATAGAATTGGTAATACATTAGTAATTGAGACTTTGATTAATCAGTTTAGAACCAGTCTTTGAGACCCTGTTTTTTTTTAAACTGAGGCAGATAATTAGTATAAATGTGTCCACTTATAGTTTTTTACTTCAAAATTAACTATCATTACAATGGAAATAAATGATGCAAAAGGATTTACTTAGTGTTTGTTGAATGTCTGAGGACTTTATTTATACTTTATTTGTATACCTTGTGCATATTTTTTAATTGTAGCAATTCAGAACAATATAAATTGTCTTATTCATTATAGCAAATTGATTTTCAGAGAGACTGACTTCCCAAGTGTTAGAACAAAAAGATTATAAGAATGAGTGAATTTTTATTTAACTGCAAAGAAACCGAATTATATATTTGAAATTTTAAAAAAAGAACAAAAATGCAATTCCAAATCCCACAATCTCATACTACCTTTCTCAATTTATAAAAGTAGATTTAATGTTCAAATGACAACTGTAAATTTTAAAAATATATTCTTTTAAAAGTAAATACATCAAAATTCATTCCATACTTCTTTTTTGAGAAAGGATATTAACAGGCAGGTATGCAAAATTTATATATATAAGTAAATGAACAGATTTAAAGTATGCCTAAAGTAAGTCCATTCAAAAAACTCCTAATTTGCAACAATACTACAAATCAGAGTAGCTACAAAAACTCTCCTTTTTAAGGCTGCTAAATGTGAAAATGTTTTATCGTGTATTAATATGACAAAACTGAACAATTATCTGGGTACTACTTCAAGTAGTACTTTATACAGTGACCAAAAAGTATGCTATACTTTTTCCCGGGGCTGACAGACTGAGAGATCAAGTTAGCTTAATTTTTCAGGCACATTCTTTAGAAGTTCAGACAAATGTTATTTAGTTGGGAGAAAAAACAGCACACTATTACAGTATATTAAACTCATTTTTCATTCATTCGTTAAACTTGCTGTGGACCTACTAAGGTGTTAAGCATGCTGCTAAGAACAAAAGTTGGTTAATATTTGGTATATTAATCATGCCTCCTTATCTTTCCATATGCTGATGGTTTGACCAATGGGGCCTTTATGACCCTGGAGAGACTGACCCTCCCAGGGTTACCCAATTCAGAGAGACAATAAAAGACTGCGTTCCTGCATAAATTACAGGAGCAAACCAACTGATCCAGAGCCCATATACACAGCTACCTCTTTCATGAGGCTCTAACACTTGGGTCCACTATCCCCCTGCCTGTAACAGCAACGTGCAACAGTGCCTACACCCTACAGCCTACCAAAACTATTTAAACTAGCCAATCCTAAACCACCTGACCCTTGCTTTCCCATTCCTTCCCATGGAAACCATATTAAAAGCTCTTGCCCACAATGTGCCCTCAGTCCATGTGCAGACCAACCACGGTGTTACCTCGTGGTTCTGTGTGATGTGGCATGCATCCTCCTCTTGGGAACTGTGAATGACAAAGTATCTTTCAATGGCAACTATCCCCTGATCTGATGGCCTCACTGTATCTGATTAACAATCAAACCTGCATTTTAAAGCACTCAGGACCTACTAATGACACATTCATATTTAGTAATGTCTACTCAACAAATAAATGAATGAATAAGCAAAGACCAAATGCTGGCAACAAGGAGGAAAGCAAACATCAGATGAAAATTTAAAGACCTGAATCCTAGCATTTCCAATATGTGACAAGTTGGGCAGCAGCAAAACGGATTAAAATAACTTCCCCACAAGACTAGTAGATTATCTTTAACAGCATTGTTAGATGGAAACTAATCATTGCACAATTCAAAGAGAATAAAACTGACTCTACCTTGAAGGCCTTGTCTTTTTAGGATGCATCTTCTATTCTCCATCCTTACTACTCTCAAGCCCTTGCTCTGATGTCTTGAGCTGGGGGCAGGGGTATGGTGAGAAAATGAAGACTACATAACAGTACATGCTTCCTTCTGGAAGTGATGAAAATGTTCTAAAATCAACTGTGGTGATGGCTACATGACTGTGAGTTTTCTAAATACTACTTAACTGTACACTTTATGTGGGTAAAATGTATGGTCTATGAATTATATCTCAATAAAGCTGTTCCCAGACATGATGTTTCTAAAGCATTTTTCTTGTGAAAGACTAAAAAAAACTGAGAACCAATTTTTACTATAGGAAAGCTACTAAAATCTGCAGTCAAAGATTTACAGATAAAAGAAAATACTATACTAAAGAATACGTGACGTAGAAGTAAAAAATGCTCTCTACTGTAAGGGATGAAAATTAAAGTCTATCATGTTGTTTTTTTTTTTTTTTGTAATTTATTTTAAGTAATCTCTATACCCAACATGGGGCTGAAACTCACAACCCTGAGATCAAATCACATGCTCTTTTCTTTTGACTGAGCCAAACAGGTGCCCCAAAAGTCTACCATGTTAAAGACTCATTTAAAAGCAGTCAGCTTAAACAAAGCATAACTCAGGTAAAACAACATGTCTACATTTTAAAAATTATAAACTTGTCTTTCATTTAACCATGTTTAAACTATACCAAAATATTACACTTTGGAAACTGTTACCTTGATTCGACTAGTCTAACGTTTTAAAAGTTGTAAAAGGATTTATCTTAGAAACTATCTTAGAAATTTCTTAAATAATAATAAATTTCCAAATGTGGGTATTATATACACTAATTTTGAGATAAACAAGAAATATGTCCAATCCAAGCAGGTTTAGTAAATCTGACACTTCAGGAGTTTATTATAAAGGCAGTTTCTTAAGTAGGTGATAATTCTGAATACAAAGTGCCATTCCTTAGAACATGTGTGGTTAACACACAATTTTACAATAAATAATGAATAGGTGTCAGATACTCAATATACCTGAAACTGTACTGAAGTAAAAATGAAGGCATGTACACACAGGGACTTTTACTTTTAGAACTCTGTACTACAGTAAATGGATGAATACATGAGAAAGGAAGAAAGGGATGAAATAAAAACAGCTAACCGCATCTATCCAGGCAGTCTGACCTTGCACACGTAAACTCACATAATCTTTACAACTGTCCATTAGGAACACACATACATTTTAAAAACAAGGAAACTTAGCCACAGCTAATACAAGTAACACAGTCATCAGCAGCAGCAAGTCACCAGTGGCACTGGGATTTCAGAGTGGCTCTGAAGTCTAGAGTTTTTACCACATTTCTGAACAGAACTAGTGGATTAGGGTAAAGGAGAGTTTGTTTCTCAAATGGTCATTCTTTAGAGCAGTGATTCTCAACTGGAGGTTAGAAGTTCTACTGGCATCTAAAGGGCAGAGGTGCTGCAGGTATGTTATGAGGTGCCAGGGAGTTCCCCATAACAAATAATCATCTGGGGGCACCTGGGTGCCTCAGTCAGACTAAGTGTCTGACTACTCTGATACCAGCGAAGATCATGATCTCAAGGTCCTGACATCGAGCCCCTTGTCCAGCTCCACACTGGGCGTGGAGTTTGCTTAAGATTCTCTCTCTCTGCTTCTGCTACCCCCTCTTTAAAAAAGGGGCGCCTGGGTGGCTCAGTTGGTTGAGCATCCAACTCTTGATTTTGGCTCAGGTCATGATCTCTGGGTCCTGGGATCAAGCCCCATGTTGGACTTTCTGCTCAGCAGGGAGTCTGCTTGAGGATTTCTCTCCTTTTCTCCCTCTACCCCACCCCCTGGCTTGTGTGTAAGCACTCCCCCACAAAAAATCTTAGGAAAAACACCCAAAACCCAAATAATCACCTGTCCCTAAATATCACTAGTACTATATGTGAGAAACCATGCTTTAGAACAGTGTATTTCTGCATTTGAAAATCTGTTATAGTAAGAGAAGAAAACAACATTTCCCAATTTAGATGATTTAAAAAATCACCATGAACATTGTTAGATCTACTTATTTCAGGCAAAGAAAACGTTAAACTGCAATGTCTAAAAGAAATGCAGAAACAGAAAATTGCTATTACATGAGAGATTAACCAGGTATTATTACTGGGGACGCAGAAAGGGGAAAATTCTCCCAAACTCCAACAACTCTGTAGTTTAAGTAGAGGAAAAGTGATAAAACAATAAAGCTGTCCTAAAATCCCACATTACCTTTCACTAGAAATGTGAATATAAATCTTTTTAAGTTCTATCATGGGCCAATGACTATGTGGGAAAATTATACAGCAATTTAGTTTTTTGTTTGCAGATCATTACATATTCTGTATCTATTGAAGTTTCTTTAGTCACTAAGCCGACTATAAAGTTCAGTAATTATTCTTTAGAATTCTATCACTACATTATTTAAGACTTTCTTGGTACCCTTAGGATGACACGAATTCATTGGTGCCCATAAGATTGTTCTAATACTTACTTTATTTTTAAAAACAAGATCTGATCTTCCTATCACAACTATCTTCTCCCAAGTTTTTAATCTGAAATTTTCATGTTTAAGAGAATTCCAAGTCTTATTAAAGTTCTGCCCCTCAATTTAGACAGGATGACATGAGACACCTGCCCCTGCCCCCCACCATGGTCTATTCCAGACTTTAAGAAATCTTGTATTTTCCTGAGAGAAGCTGACTATTTTGGCCACTTTAGTGTTTTTTGACCACACACTTACATAAAATAAAATATTAAAGCAAACAGTTGTCTCATAAAAAAATGTTAAACAAATATGCTTTAGATACAATTAGATACCCTTCATATAATGTGTGTCACTTCTAATTTACCTTCAGTAATTTCAGTACTTTATGTTAGAAAAAACCCTAACATGTTTTTCTAACCTTAATTTTTTTCCATTCATTAATTTATTCCACAAATGTTTACAGAGTGCTGGCTACTGCCAAAGGCCAGGTTCTTTAACTCTTCAATTTTAAAGGTCTAAATAACCTCAATCACTATTTATCCATTAAGAAAAGGAAACAGCAATAAAATACTAGGAGCTAAAATTTGGTTTTCAAAAATAAAATGCCACTCAATTTCACAGTGAGGAAATGTACTGGTCTTGTGGGTGTCTACCTGCAAAAGAGCACCATTTTTGTAGTTAAAAAGAGCAAACCCTGGAATCAAGTTGCCCCAGGTCAAAATATACATAAATAGAACATACATGCCACACCCTAGACAAGTTAGTTTACATTTTTAAGTTCTTTCTTTGCTCTATAAGAAGAATCATGCCTATATCTCAGAACTATATTAAAAACTGAATGAGATATAAATGTATTGAAATATAAAGACATACAGTACATGCTCAATAATCAGAATCTATGATTAGGACAAAACAAGTACCTATGTGCTTAACTCAAACTATCATATTAGAAATAAATAACACCTACATTTTTAACAAGGATTTCTAAAGCTAACTGGATTTATTTAACTAATTAATCATTAGGAAAGATGTGTTCGGAAAGTTCCCAAAGACAAAACGATCTACTTTATTTTTATCATACAAAATCAAGTCTTACGACCCACTTTTATGCCTTTAAAATTAAAAGTACCAAAAAAAAAAAAAAAAAAAAAATTCAAGCAGATACTGCAAAACCACAAAGACGGGTAAAAATAAAGAAAATCGATATTTGTGTCTAATGCCCAAAAAAAAAAGCATTTTGCATTTGCTTTACAGAAATGAGAATTTTAACAAAGTTTGTAAACTATAATAAAATGACTTCATCAATGTAATAAGAAAAAAAGTACTTGCAAGCTTCTTTAAAGATAATCCCCAAAAAAAAGATTATGTAACATTCTTTTGAATTATGAGGAAGATCCTTTTTATGAACTGCTATTGATATATTATTCATCTTATATTTTAAAATGACCTAAAAGAAGTCTAATAAAATCTGATTATAAAAAAATGAAAATTCAGACAAAAATTAATTAAATGAATTTGACCAAGTTGAACTGTAGTGCCCACCACTCCCATTCACATCTTATTAGATCTAGACCAGTACCTGCCCCAGCATTATCTACTAACAAAATGAGCATACATATACATAAAACAATACTGCCCAGCAACATGCAGCAATAACAATGGCAAAAAAAAGGTGATAATATTTTGATGTTTTAAAAAAATTCTAAAAAATATTTCCTCACCTATTATCAGATGGCAGAAGAGAGAGCAAAGCCAAAGCTGAAAGTTTTCTTCTTTCAGGCTGCGTAATGTTGTCCATGCGATCAACCCACATTTCAATCATATTTCCCAAAAGCTGGTCCATCTGAAAAAAGAGAAGAGACATCTCACGATGTTTGAAATGCTAATTACTTGTGGATAAGTACTGTTAAAGGCTAAAACCTCATAAGGCATGGTTGAAGTTCAATTCCAACAAACCACAGAATTGGAATACCAGAAACTGGGACCAGCCTTGAGCTAGAAAGGAATAATTTGAGCAAAACCAGAAAATGACTCTAATTAATCTTGGGAACCAATTTATTCTGAGAGCTAAACAGGCTGCTCAAAACCAATATATAGCCGATGGGCGGTTTTCGTAATTTTTTATTTACTAAATCACCAATGCAATACATTCTTCTGTACTAAAAAAGTAAATGCATTTTTCAAAATTGTCAACTTGTACTTAGGTTACAGTTATTCAGTTAGATGATGAAATATTTAAATGTTTAAGGTGTAGTTTGTTGGACTGATTCATTGCTACTTTCAGAGGAAAGGGCAGGTTGCAATCTCAACCTGCAGAATTTCAAAGAAAAATAAACCAGTTTCTAAGACATTATATGCAATATTAAAAATAAATGAACATAAGGGGCACTTGGGTGGCTCAGTCAGTTAAATGTCTGCTTCCACTAGGGTCATGATCTCAGGGTCCTGAGATCGAGCCCCGCATTGGGCTCACTGCTCAGTGGAAAGTCCAATTCTCCCTCTTGCTCTGGTCCTCCTGCTGATTACACACTCTCGCTCACACTCCCTCTCTCAAATAAATAAAAATATTAAAAAAAAAAAGAAATCAACATAATGCAGAAGTAGAAAGTTTGCTGGTTAATTGTACCTATCAACCTTATTTAGGCTAAGGTGTCCAGTTGTATGGTTAAATACTAGTCTAGATGTTGCGGTGAAAACATTTTGTAGATATGATTAACATGTACAAAGAGGTGACTTTAAAGAAAAGAGATTACCCTAGATAATGTGAGGTTAGGCTTCATTCAATCAGGTGAATTTTGTCTTAAGACCAAAAATTAAGGTTTCCCAGAAAAGAAGAAATCTTGCCTCTAGACTGTAACACAGAAATCCTGTTTGAGTTTTCAGTGTCGCTAAAAACTTAGAACTTGCCAGTCCTCATAATCCTTAAAATAAGCCAATTCCTTAAAATCACTACCTTCCTACTTCCCCCCGCCCATTCTCTCCTCTCATTTTCTCTTGTCTTCGTGTATGTGTGTGTGTGTGTGTGTGTGATGTATGTACATGCAAACACACACACACACTAGATTCTATTTTTTTCTGGAGGACCCTGACTGATACACTGATACACTTAGAATCTAAAAAGTAAAACACAACCAACTGTAGTGTTCATACAGACTGAATGTGAATCTCAGGGTTTGCCTCATAAACACTTGTCCACTTATATAAATGTCCACATTTTTAAAAAACGCATTTAATATCAAAATCTCTACCTCATGAATGTTGGTAACTTAAAGTCAATCTTAAGTTCTCATACTTTTCTACTTTTATGCCTCTACGTATTTTCCAAGAAATACTTCAACATTTTTTTAAAAGTAATAAATAGTCAGGTGCCTGGGTAGCTCAGCTGGGTAAGTATGCCACTCTTGATTTCTGCCCAGGTCATGATCTCAGAGTCATGGGACTGAGCTCCATGCCATCACGGTCTTCACAGTCAGTGAGGACTTCCCTCCCTCTTCCTCTGCCCCTCCCCCTGCTCCCAGATGCATGGTCTCTCTATAAAGTAAATAAACAAATCTTAAAAAAATATAAAAATAAACAGTCAAGGGAACACTTGTTAATTCAAGATAGTTATTTATACTTGAGCTCTGCAAACTATGTCCTGCATCCTAAGATGCCACAATGAACTCACAGAATATTTACAATTATTCAGAGAAACACAGAAATATTGGTCAGAAACTACAAAAACTGTTCCTTGTGGTGACTTCCTATCTTTACAAAGCATTACCTAGAAATCCAGGTAAAACAAAAAGTGAAGGTGGAGGACTCCAATCTGATTCTGAAGTTTGCGAATCTGAGTGGTGCTCGCTAGGCACATATATTTCATTAGTGAGTACTTGTAGATATTTAAGAATGAAATATATTATTCTTTCTTTAGACTTTTGTGTATTATTTTTCAATAACTACTAAGTTATTAGGACAAAAATATGTATTAAGCTATTTGGACCCAACCACTTAAAGGAACTGTTAGATATTTTTATTTTTGGCCTATGAGCACTGTGAATATATTACAAACACACTAAGGGAATCATGAAACACAACCACTTGATAACTTCTGATATATACCACGTGTCTTCAATTCATATTTCATTTGGAAACAAATGGTAGAGATGCTCTCCAGACTTACTGCAATTATTATCCAGTAAGCAAGATTTTAAAAAACAAACCACTATCCATTATAAAAGCAAATATCAAGTCATCATTAAAGTGTAATATAGTCAACCAAAGCTACAATAATGTACCTGGTTGAAATAAAGATTCAATCAGCACAGAAAGATATCTCTATTGTCCACTTTTATTTATAATTTATTTATCTCCTTCATCATAAAAATACTTAAGCACAAAACAGTGAATTTGTGGGGACTTTAAACAAGCAATTAAAACATAAGGATCAGCAAACCTTTTCCATAAAGGGACAGTTAAGTACATATCTAAGGTTCTGTGGGCCATATGTTCTTAGATGCAACTATTCAACTCCCAACATCAGTCATAAACAACAGATAAAAAAAAAATGGACACGGATATGTTCCAGTACAAAATTTGGGGTAACTTTCATGTGTCAGGAAGTCCTATTATTTTTTCAACCAATAAGAAATATGAAAAATCATTCTTTATTCACAGATTTGATAAAAACAAGCAGCAGACAGGATATGGTCCATAGGCCATACATAGTCTGCTGACCCTGGGGAACACAATGAACAGACCCAGAACAAGGATAAAACAAAAAAAGGTGTGTGGGGTATAAAATGTAAGGAGGTGCTCATTCTCACCACCTCACTTGTCTCACCCAAACCTGGCCCTGATAATAAATGCATAGTTCCCAATACTACAAGAACATCAAGAGAGACCTAACTAAAACTTAGGAGACTAAGGCAAAGTTACCCAGAGGAGTTAAGCTTTAAAGCAGAATAAAACAAGATAAGGAATCAAATTAAGGAAGGTGAGAGACTGGCAGGGAGTGTCTGAGGGACAGGGAGTGAAGAGCCTGTATGCAAGAGCCCTGGAGCAAGAAAAAAACTGGAAAATGTTCTGTGTGCTGAATGGCTATCAATGAGCTCCAAAAGGAGGCTAGAAGAGGCTAAAGGAGTCACAAACCAGATTACAGTAAGCCTTGCAGGCAAACCTACATTGAGAGGTCAGACTTTCTCCTCAATCTAAAGAAATCTCAAAACCAAGGAGGTTTGCAACAGGGAAGTGATAAAATTCTATGTATGTATTAGAAAACACAATATGGTTGCTCTGAAGCACACGTTCAGTAACATCTGAAATTCTAAATGGGACAAATGGAACAAATCTTTTGTACAAAGATAAACTCAAATTACTCAAATTATTCAGCTACAAACATTTTTATTACATCTTTATAATTAAGGTATTTACCCTGGAAGCATATAGACATTATGAAAACAATCTTATTACTGAAAATATGCATTTCCTGGACCCCCATGAAACCCCACTACAATGAAAGTAAAGAAATATAAAAAACAAAGGAATAATCCCACAGTGTCTATAAAGAGGAGCAACTACATTAGGTAAAGACAACAACAGTGTTTGAGGATGGTGGGTAGACAAAAATGTTAAGTGACTGGGCAGAAGAGAAAAGCCTGAAACCAAGCTGCCTGCCAAGGGAATAACAATCTAAGATAAACAGATCTGGTTCTCAGAACCCTGCAACCCCCAGGCCACAAAGAAGGCAGATGGGAGGCACAGAACTCAAAACAGAAAAACTGAGAATCTATACAAGGAATAATTAGAATCTTGTAGATCCCCTTTCCCACTCCCACATAAAATCAGATGACTTAAATGAAAATCTAGATCCTGAATGCTGAGACACCCTCATTGGAAAAGCCCCTTCCCCCATCCTGCGTTCCGCAACACTTGTTTATACCAGAAAGAAGCTATTCGTACAGGAGAAAAAGGGTAAAAAGGGACTACAAATACCTTCATTTTCTAGTAAATCTCCCCACAACAAACTACCATTCTTTAATACCCCAAGGATCTAAGCTCTAAATTAGGTGATTAGTCTAAAAAGTTTTCATTATTCATTCAATATAAACAAGGAACGTTGAAAGACTGAGTAACAAATGCTTAGAGGACAAACTGTTCTAACCCTGACTTGTGCAACGAGTACAGCTCTTCTCCCAAAGATATAAAATCACTCTTAATTTAACTTGGCTTACTCTACTATCTCATACTGTTTTCAAGGGTTGAGAAGAGAAATCTTTCTCTGAGATCGCTGCTTCCTTCAAAGCTCTCTAGATTTACTGGAACTCATTTCCCTATTTAATTCTTGCATATATTTTTGGCGTTCTTCATAACTGTGCTCACAGTCATTAGTAGCCATTTGAACTAGAATAGTATTTTACTCACTGCATCTCTATACTCAATCATGATGGCTTGACATGTCAAGTTCTTTGAGGAAAAAAAAGAATGTCCTCTTCATAATGAAAAATGAAGACAGAAAAGATAAAAAGTGTTCCATGAAAAAGTGCTCTAAAGACGGATCAAAAGTAAGTCTGAACCAATAATAACAGCTCTTTTCCTCAATCTTTCACACTGCCAATGGGTTTCAACACTACCAGCAACAGCCACAGTTCATTATTTCTCTTTAATATGAAATTAACTCCAGTGGACGCTGCCTATGCATGGTGCTGATGATTGTACATTATGAATACATTTAAAAGCTCTGAACCATATACTTAAAAATCGTTGAGGGTAAATTATATGTTATATATATTTTATCACACACACACACACACACACACACACACACTAAAAAAAAAGGTAACATAGTAGATACCTCTTTTCTTCCCACAGCACACTGCTGAACATTATCTCTAACACAGCACTCATACTGTTATTGTGAAATTGCCCATTCAAGTACTTTCTCCCTGAAGATTACTCTGAGCTTGTCAAAACAAGTGTCTCCAGTACATAGTGTAAAGTGCCTGTTCCAAGACAGATAGGAGGCAGTACACTGTGGTCACTGAGATATCAGGCTCCAAAGTTAGGTTGCTGGAGTATATAAAGCAATTCCATCATTTACTAGCTGTGTGAAATTGAGCAAGCCAGTAAAACTCTATAAGCCTCAGATTTCTCAAATGTGAGATGGAAATAAAAATACTATTATCTCAATGGGTTGTTGTGAGAAATTAATATAATACATGGCACTTATATTGTTGTTAAATATAGTTATTATTAAAGTCACTCAACAAATTTTGAACTCAACTGAATAAATTCATTTAAGAGTTTAATATTACCCCATCACAGTTAAATTTAATAAAGGCAATGAAAAATATTACCTATCTATTCATCTAAACAAAGGCAAGGATTTCTAATTAGATTATATATAAATCTAATTCTAGAAAAACTTTGTACATTCTAAAATTTGCACTTCCTTGTTCTAGATTTCCTTGAAGTAGTCTTGTTTCTCAAACCAAAAGATTTTATAAATTGCCTCCATTCTAAAGACATCATTCAAGTACTTTCAACTTTCTGTATCTTACAAATTTTTAAAGATTAAGGACTTAATACATAAAAAACAAATTTAATATAATGTATATAGTCTCAAGTAACCAACTTACTCAAGAACCTGTCTTGTACTTACCCTGGTGGCTGGTTTCAGTTACAGTTTTTTAAAAATAAGCCTTTACTGTAAAAGTTACTTCCCATAATAATTATGATGGAAATGCATCACATGACACTACGAACAAGTTCAGTAAAGGAATGGAACAAAGACAGTAAATAATTTTATGTAAAGTATTTCTTTCCTTTTAAGTGTGAGTAAAAAAAAATTGCAACCATAAACGAATTAAAATTCCATCCTACGGTTAAGCAGAACAAAACTATTATGAAAGAGAAATAATGTAAATTTCAATTGCCATTCAGAGATTCTTTTTTCCTTCTTCTTCAAAATTACAGGTACAATGTAAGTTATTAAAGTCTTAAAATACAAAATTTTAAAGATATACAAAATACAAAACAAGAGTTTTATAGAATTATTTTCCCAATTATTTCCAATCCTTATTGAAAAGACTGTCTTCAATTTAAGTAAACTGATTCTTACCTCCTGGTTAAATTTATGTGCCATCTCATTAAGAAGTGAAGAAAAAAAACTAGTGTTTTGTAGCAGGACTCGACCCATAACTCCAAGATACGTTGACATCACAACAGGGTACCTCTGTATAATTAAAATAGAGCACACATAAAATTATACCAAGGTATGAGTATAAACATGACTATGAACAATCATAGACATGGTAACAGTCAACAGGGATATAAAGTAATATTCTCCTTCAAAATCACTTTAGGATATACTGCCAGTATTATCTGAGTTATAAATAACTTTCTAAATATATGCCATACAAGGTAATATATATGTGCTACATACGTGTGTGTGTGTGTGTGTGTGTGTGTGTGTATATATATATAAAAAATGTGGATTTTAAAGAAAAACACAAAGAATACTTACCAATCGCTTATTTATTTATAGTAATGTAAATACTCATACAATACATGGTTATGTGAATCCACTTAAGAGACTGACTTAGAAAATAATCGGTATTTTCATATATTCAATATGTACTACAATTAGCACTGTTCTTTCCCATTACTCTGCTTCAAATCTTTGTGGATGAATACACATGCATATAAGTGAGAGAGTTATCAAAAAAAAAAAAAAAAAAAAAAAAAAAAAGCAGCAGCAGCAGCAGCTATAGTTTGTTGGAGAAAGAAAAAGCCAAACTGTATAACTACCCTGAAAACTACTTAATTTACTTCAAAATAATCCAATAGTAAGAAGTTTTCTTTTTATATCTAACAACAAAAAAGAAATAATTTTCCAATGAAGAAGGAAAATTAAAAGTAGAACACTAGAATCCATTATTATTCTGAAAAGCTTAAGGAAAATCTTACCTCTCCTTCTATAATACCTCTGAAAACACAGGGTAGAATCGGTTGAAACATTTGTGGACCTAATACTGGGTTCACTTTAAGGGCATTTTCCACAACCTAAAAACCAGAAAGACTCACTGGTAACACTTTATAATCCAAGTCACTGCTTCATTATAATACAGGTAAAGAAAACAATGATTAAATATCACACACTATATCTTTGAATACATACAAACATATGAGGTATCCAATATTCTAGCACTGGATACACTTTAACAAGAAAATCCATTAAAAATGGATTTGATATAAAATTTGATATGAGATGTATAATAGACACAGCTATGCATCTCACAAAGAATTATAATTAATCACATCCTAATAACAGATATCATGTTCATTATTACATTTTCATTTTAAACAAATAACCCTTACAAAATGGTACACTAATACAACCAGCACAAAGCATTTCAAAAGTGTTGGCTTTCAAAAGTGAGGCAAAAATATGCAATGGGGATAAGTCTCTTCAACAAATGGTGTTTGGAAAACTCAATAGCTATATCCAAAAGAATGAAATTGAAGCCCTTCCTTAAACCATCGCCAAAAAAAAAAACAAAACAAAAACAAAACAAAACAAAACAAAACAAAAAAACAACCCTCAAAAGGGATTGAAGACCTAAATTTGATTCCTGAAACCATAAAATTCCTGGAAGAAAACATAGACAGTAATCCCTTAGACATCAGCTGCAGAAACATTTTTCGAGATAGTCTCCTTTGGCAAGGGAAACAAAAGTAAAATTCAACTATTGGAACTGCATGATCCCATCAACAATAACAAAAAGACAATCCAACTAATGGAAGAAGATATTTGCAAATAATGTATCTGATAAGGGATAGTATCTAAAACACATAAAGAATTTATACAACTCAACACAAAAAGACAAATCAAAACAGAACAACAAATAATCCTATTAAAAGTGAGCAGAGCACATGAATAGATTATTTTTCCAGAGAAGACATACATATATCCAACAGACACATAAAAAGATCATCAACATCACACATCAACAGGGAAATACAAATTAAAGTCACAATGAGCTCATCTCACACCCATCAGAATGGTTAAAATCAACAACATAAGAAACAAGTGTTGGCAAGGATGTGGAGAAAAAGTCATCCTTATGAATTGTTGGCAGGAAAGCAAGCTGGCGCAACCTCTGTGGAAACCTGTATGGAGGTTCCTCAAAAAACGTAAACTTTGGGGCGCCTGGGTGGCTCAGTCAGTTAGGCCTCTGCCTTCAACTCAGGTCATGGTCTCAAGAGTCCTGGGATTGGGCGCCTGGGTGGCTCAGTGGGTTAAGCCGCTGCCTTCGGCTCAGGTCATGATCTCAGGGTCCTGGGATCGAGTCCCACATCGGGCTCTCTGCTCAGCAAGAAGCCTGCTTCCCTCTCTCTCTCTGCCTGCCTCTCCGTCTACTTGTGATCTCTCTCTGTCAAATAAATAAATAAAATCTTTAAAAAAAAAAAAAAAAAAAAAGAGTCCTGGGATTGAACCCTGCATCGGGCTCTCTACTCAGCGGGGAGCCTGCTTCCCCCTCTCCCTCGCCTGCCTCTCTGCCTACTCGTGATCTCTGTCAAATAAATAAATAAAATCTTAAAAAAAAAAAAAAAAACTTAAAATTAGAAGTACCATATGATCCAGTAATTCCACTACTGGCTCTTCACCCAGAGAAAATGAAAACATTAATTAAAAAAGATATGTGCACCCTTATATTTACTGCATTATTTACAATAGCCAAGAAAAGGAAGCAACCCAAGTGTCTACCTATAGATGAAAAGATAAAGAACATGTCTCACACACACACACAGATACACGAATAGAATATTACTCAACCGTAAAAAAGAATGAAATCTTGCCATGTCCAACAACATAGATGGATCTAAAGGGTATAATGCTAAGTAAGTTACAGAAAAACAAATACTTTATGATTTCACTCATGTGTAGAATTTAAGAAACAAAACACAGAAAAAAAAAAAAAGCCAAACCAAAACACAGACTCTTAAAAATAAGAACTGGTGATTACCAGAGGGAAGGTAGGTGGGAGGATGCATGATATATAGGTGAAGGGGATTACGAGTACACCTACTCTGTTGAGAACTGAGTATGCACAGAACTACTGAATCATTATATTGTACACGTGAAACTAATAGTATACTGTGTGTTAATTATTAGAAAAGGGGGGGGCTGGCTTTTAATAGAGAAAAGTTAAGTTAGTAAAAACTATACTCACTGTCCAAAAGTCAATCTACCTGTAAGCTTATCAGTAAGAGGAAAACAGCTCGCTACATACATATTGCTTATATATTGAGAAATAATCCCATTTCATTTATTTTTTTTTAAAGATTTTATTTATTTATTTGACAGAGAGAGATCACAAGCAGGCAGAGAGGCCTGCAGAGAGAGAGGAGGAAGCAGGCTCCCTGCTGAGCAGAGAGCCCGATGCGGGGCTCGATCCCAGGACCCTGAGATCATGACCTGAGCCGAAGGCAGCGGCTTAACCCACTGAGCCACCCAGGCGCCCCCCCATTTCATTTATAATACAATTATATAGGATATCAATCATAAGCACTGATTGTCACAGGTGAAAATGCTTAAGGATGACGGAGAATGCTTCTTTTTATAACAATGACAGGGTAAAATTCAAGCAGAACGAGGTTTTTTGTTTACTTTTGTTTCATTTTGTAGGAAGATAGGAAGGCAGTAGTCAGGAAGCAGCAATGAGGACCAAGGGGTATTTCATGCTTCCAGCCCCACTGTTAAGAGGGAAGGAATGAAAACAGACACCATATGAGACAGTTAAGAGCAAGTATTAATCTCAAGGCAGAGCCAAGTTGCCCTTAAAACTTGTAGCAATGTTTCTCAAGGGTCGTTATCGACATTCTGAGTGGGACAGGATTTATTGTTCCGGACTACTCCATGCATTGAGGGGCTTTTAGCGTTTTGGTCTCTGTTCATTATGTGCCAAGAGCATGCTCCAAGCATGATCACCATCAAATACAGCCTCCATTCTGAAACATTCTGAAGGTAGGCAAATAGTACCCATGGATGACAGCATTCTCTAATTTTGAGCAGAGTAAAGGGAATGTCTAAAGAAAAGTTAAAAATACAAAAACTTTTACAGTGGGCCAAGTATTATGCTATCCACTAAAAGATAAGAGGGCAAAAGTTACCACAGTTTGAACGGTTTTAACAACAGGAAATGAAATTCAGAAAATAATTAAATCTGACCTCAATAAAGTTTATTAAAAAAACAGATTTGGGGGGCGCCTGGGTGGCTCAGTGGGTTAAAGCCTCTGCCTTCAGCTTAAGTCACGATCCCAGGCTCCTGGGATCTGAGCCCCACATCGGGCTCTCTGCTCGCTGGGGAGCCTGCTTCCCTTCTCTGCCTGCCTCTCTGCCTACTTGTGATCTCTGTCAAATGAATAAATAAAATCTTTAAAAAAAAAAAAAAAAGATTTGGAATAAAGATGGGGAAGATGTAGATAAGCTAGTAAACTGACTCTCAGAAGTTCATGTCATCACAAAGTCTCTATAGAAAATAAAGCCATCTGCTTTATTCCCTTCTGATACCCTACTATAATTACAGTATAAGGATTTTAAAGAGAAGGGGAACAATTTTAAAAGGACCAAGGAATGAGAGATGAATAGTAGAAGGTATAAAGAAGAAATTCAAAAAGTAAACCGAACAGGTCACAGAGAGCTAACGCCTAAGGATGAAGTGGACAGGGTGGAGAAGCAACTTGATTTATGGCATCTCTGTCATCTCCCTACCTTTCAACAAAGCCCACAGAAATTAGGACCTCCTCTGGAAGAGAGGGAAATGAAAAAGCTAAAAATTAGACTATCAAAAGTCTATTTAAGAAACAGTTTGCCAGATATTCCCAAATCTGCATATGTGGGCAAGTGACCATCTGTCTCGGTAGGAGAATATAGTGTATTATCTTTTAAGGGTCTAAAAGAGTTTCCAGATTAAAGGGGCCCAGTAGTGCCCAGTACAATCAACTAGAATAAACCTACATCCAGGCACATCACTGTAAAATTTCAAGACACTAGAATAAGAGGAAGCTACAAGCCTGGGGAGGAGGAAGAAGGCAGGAGAGTCAGCATGGCTCTGGAAAAGACTTGAAAAAGTAATTTAAAGTAATAAAATACCCAATGGGTCAATGTGTCTAAACATACTGAGCAAAGATTACTGGCAAAGAATATAATGCATATAAGAAAATAATACTAAAAAAAACCATTAACACCTAAGATTACATAAGTTTGTGCAGAAAAAGAGAAGCAATCACATATTTAGATCACTATGACTTTCAGAATATAAAATCACTTACAGGTATCATTCAATACAAACCAGCTTCAGTATGCATTTTCTTTATATATAAAGATATAGTTATTATTGCAATCAAGGATCCACAAATATATCAGGGCTAAAATGGAATCTGTGTTCGAAAAGGTTAGGCACCATAGCTAGGGAAGATGAGGTTCTTTCTGAAAAATTATATAGGAAAATGCTATTATTAGACTTGGAGGCAGGGGCAGTGAAACAGAATCAAGACAAAATTCAGGCAGCAGAAGTGGTAAGATTTAGAAAACTAACTGAACACTTAACCAAAAGTGAAGAAGTTGTAATGACTCCTAGTTTATATGTTTGGCCAATGGGTACAACTGTGGTCCCATAAGAAGTAATGTTTTGTTGTGGAGGTGACATGTGAGATATGATTATTTACACACATGACACTTTACAGTCCACTTTCCAAGGAGGATATAGCAGTTTTGACTTAAAAGCCACAGAGTTGGGGTGCCTGGGTGGCTCATGGGTTAAGCCGCTGCCTTTGGCTCAGGTCATGATCTCAGGGTCCTGGGATTGAGTCCCGCGTCGGGCTCTCTGCTCAGCGGGGAGCCTGCTTCCCTTCCTCTCTCTCTGCCTGCCTCTCTGCCTACTTGTGATCTCTCTCTGTCAAATAAATAAATAAAATCTTAAAAAAAAAAAAAAAGCCACAGAGTTGAAATTATGACTACTTCCACTGAAGAAGGCTCCTCTGTAATCTAGAATCAAAATCCTTCCAGGCATTTTGATCAGCAACCAGTGCTTTCTATTCTAAACACAATTTTTAAAAATGTCTAATGATTTCAGTGTTAATAAACAATTTTATATATTTCAAGTGAAATGTATGTACACCCAACATGGATAAGCAGCTCCCAGAAGCAAATAACTCTAAAGACAACTGATACAATCGAAGATACTTAAAGTAAGGTAATTTAAATCATAACTTACTCTGCTTGGGAGGGGAATCATTCTGTTCTCAGGGATTGTAGCTTGTTTGATGTGTTTTAATCTATTTAGTTTTATTCTGATGCTCAGACTATCCCATCATTAACCAAATGGGAGCTCCTTCAAATTGATTCCTGCATCCTTTAGACAGAATCCCACCTTCTCTTTCTTCTGGCACAACGAGATCTCTCCAGTTATATCTTGAGTATCTCTTAACTGAACTCTGGACTTAAGCAGCAGGAAACAATATTTACAGACCACAATCTATGTTCTGGGATATTTACTGCCACTGGATTGACACTGCTTCTAGGTCTTTGACTTAGCATTAGAATATCTATTTTCTTTTCCTGTAAATTATATAACATAAATTCACCAAATTCAACTTACATTACAGCATTTTACATAAATTCATTGATTTTATATTTCCATCCTTCTCTTAAACTGAAAACTCTCAGATTATAATAACATTAACTTGCTTCTAACATATATAACCTTCCACATAAATACTTATGGGTTCAAAATAACTATAGAAATAATTACTAATAACAATAACACTGCTGAATGCAATTTATAATCTCCTTGTGTTTCTTTTTGCTCTGTACCCCACCAGGGATCCACATGTAAAATAGTATACACTAAAACTACTTGAAATATTCTTCTCCAATGGCTATGGTACCAACACAATAGATTCAAATGCTCTGGCTTGTTTTTGATCCTTAGGAACTATTTTACTTTACTATTTTAAATCATGTAAAATATCTACTTGGCTCCAAAAACCAAAGTAAAAAACAATGCACATCCTGAAAGACCAACCTTCTACCCTCTCTCTGTCTTCAGCCTACATAACCATGATTATTAATTTGGCTTATTTTTCTACTGCTCTGTAAATTGTACTCTTTAAACTTAAGAAAACTCTAGATACTGGTCTTTGCTTATAGTCTCAGAATCACTCGAACACTGTATAGAGGCTGTCTTCATTTCTTTCTAAGCTGCACAGTACTCCTCTGTGTGGCTTAATAAGCTGGGGTACCTCCAATCATCTAATCACCTATTATGAATTATTTTTTTATCAGCATTTTGCTATTACAAATTAAACTACATTTTGGTTTCAATCCATCCCTTTTCTAAATATATTTGGAACAGACTGTTTTTCAAAATCCCTGTGAAAAAATGCAGGCTTTTAGCTGGTGTCTTGCAATCAAACCATTTTCTGGTTTTAGGCTTACATTGCGAACAAGGTGATTAACAGCATGGATCCGGAAGTCAGAATGCCTACATTTACATCACAGCTCTAATACTTACTAGGTTTGTGACCTTGGACAAGGTATTTACCTCTTTGTGATTTAATTTCTCATCTGTAAAATCAGGGAAAGAACAGTACTATCACTGTTAAGTTTATATGAGGATTGAATGAACTCTATGTTATGTGCTTAGAAATGTGTAGCATATAGTAAATGCTAGTATTAGCTATTACTATTATTATTACAGAATAAATTGTACCTTAAAAATATTTGTGCCATCTTAAATAAGCCTTACCACAGTGAATGAAAGCAACCTGGCTCATTATTACTTGATAAGACCATGACAAGAGAATTTCTAAACTCCAATTGGTATGTATACATACAGACAAATTTCAAATTAAAGAGATGTTTAACAATTCAAATCTGAGTATTTTTAGAATATAATCGTATTCACCTAGATAATTTGTTCTGACTCACAAAATATAATACAGCCTATTTTTGCTCCTAACTATTTGTTCCAAAAGCAGGCATACTTGTTTCTCTATCCAATTTTTATAACATTGTAATTTTCTGCTTCAAAGAACAAAGCACTTACTTCCAGATACTGTCAGAAACAGGTATAACAGTGACATTTAGCCAAAAATGTATTAAAAATGTTGTATGGCATACTATATTAAGAAGCAGCATCTGAGAGGTGTTCAATCTGAAAGTAATGAGTTAATATTAAAAGCTATTATATTTTACTGGAACTCTGAGAATAGGAAAAAGACAAAAATTTCAAGAGTTCTCTTAGCTTTCAAGCAGGCAAGAAAGGACCACTGTCCTAAAACATTCTTTCATATAAAAAACAAATAATTTATTCATGATAATTAGCATACTCCTAGTATTTATCATCAATTAATCCAGTTTGAGATTTCAATTAAAATGTACTGGTTTAGCCACAGCAATGTTTACACAAAAATAGTGGTAAATGTTATTAGGTAGTCAATTTTTAATTCGAGTAAATATCCTATCAAAGAACTCCTGGTGGCATATCTAAAACTGGCTTAATCTGTAATTTATGTTAAATGATACAAATATTTTAATATATACTTACGTGATAAATGATTTGTGGTGAAATTTTTTAATAAAATATTATCAGGCACAATTAAGAAAGACCTACAATTAAGATATCACCTTCTTTCACATCAAAGGAAAAAGGAAAAGCAAAAGGTTTTTTTCTAGTGAAGGTGTAAGGGTAGTGTTATACGTTATATAAACTTGGAAATTTTCATAATAAAATTATTTTAAAAGACTGTGCTACTCTTCGGGAAAGCAAGAAAGATTTAAGTATAATTAATTTTAAAGGGCCAGCTGAGAGATATAATTCTTGATAAAAAATAAAGCCCTATCATTATGTAAATAGCCTGCTTAATTTTGAAATTTTAACTGATGTATTCTTTATTTTAAATAAACACTTATTTAGGAGAAATGGTCAAAAGAAGAGGAAGAGTAACTTGTTTTGTTTTTCTTAGAGCCAAAAATCTTAACAACCAAATAAATTATTTGGCCTACAAGTACAGTAGCCTATTCTGTCCTGAAGAGAGATTGTATAATTAGGCAACTATTTAATTATGCAGTTAGGTAAAAATAGCCGACACTTAATATTACCTGATTACACAGTAGGCATTGTTTTAAGTGCTTATACACGTAAGCTCCTGGGATCCTCATCTCAAGTCTAGGACATAAGTCGAGTTTTCATCCCCATTCCACAGATGGAAGGTAAGGAGCAGAGATGAACCTGCTCAGAAGCAGCAACGCCGACGCTCAAACCCTGGCAGTTTCACTTCAGTCTACAGTCTTACCAACTAAGCTCTACTGCTCTCCTGCCTCTTATTGTGTGATTTTGCAAGAATATAATTAAAAATAAAGAGTAAAAAGAAAGTAAACATTCTCCTGAGGACATATCCTTAAAAACTTGCTTCATTTTTCGAATGAATTTCACAATGCCCATTTCATATGGCTCAGAACAATTTGTCTCTCAGTAGTTTCTAAAAATACTACAAAAGCAGGTGGGGGAAAAAAACCACTTTCAATTCAAACTTTATCTGGTAGGTGTTTAAACATAAGCAATATCTTTTCTTAATCATTTAGAATACATACATTAAATTTAACAGAGGATTTCAGATAATGCATACTTACAAATTATTAAAATTTCATGTGGCACAATCCCGTATATAACTGAGAGAATTTAAGCCCAGAATATACTCAAGAACTGTGTAAGTAGCAGAACTGGATGTGCAAACCGAAGTGCAGGTCAAGCGGAAAGTCACACTGGAAATGGGCAGTTCGTTTGCTTCAGTTGGCATTTCTACTGGATGTAGGCATGTGCACTGTGCGATCCTTAACATAAGAATTATGGATTCCCCCCACTTCCAAATCGCTTACATTGTATGGATTCAGAGGAAGGAGAATACATAATTTATTGAAGTTAGGATCATGGAAAAGCTTGAGGAAAAAGACACACACATGCACACACACAAATCTATAAAGACATCAAAATGACATGACAATTTCCTCTCAAATTTCTATCATTCCTACACAGCCAGTCACTTTTTCCTCAGTTTTTCCTCAGAATTAAGGCATAGTGTTGACTCCTTATTATCTCTTCTACTTCCAGAAAATAAATTACCACCAAGGCAAAAGATGAAGCTGAGATTAGTTAAGACAGATGAGGTCCTCAGTAAAATTATATATTGCCACTACATTGGTTTGGTTAAGGGCATAAATGCATTAAAAATTCACAAGAACATTTCTGTAAACATGTCCAATGTTACTTGTAACCTCTGCAGCTTAGAGAATACTGTGAAAATAGTGGCTCTGAGGAGTAATAGACATGTGACAGTAGACCAGGCCTCAAGCACCCAGGGTCTCTAAAAGCCACAGATTTCTGTAATTACTCCTTCAGAGACCACAGGCTTCTCTTGTAACCGGGGCTTTCATTTTCATGCTTTAACCCCTATACTAGAAAAGAACCTAAGCATCTATGAAACTAAAATAGAGTTTTATCATATTTTACTGTATGTGCCCTATTTTAGTTTACAACATTATCTTGGTTTAAAGTTTCTACTGTGATTTCAAATACAGAAGAGCAAAAATCAGTATGGTGAAGTAAGTAATGGGTTTGATAAATGAACTTTCTGGGAGAAATCAGAATTAACCAAAGATCTTTTTTAAAAAATATATTTTATTTATTTGACAGAGAGACAGAGAGAGCACAAGCAGGCAGAAGAGCAGTCAGAGGGAGAGGGAGAAGCATGCTCCCCACTGAGTAGAAGCCTGATGGAGGGCTCAATCCCAGGACCCTGGGATCATGACATGAGCCAAAGGCAGACACCTGATCGACTGAGCCACCCAGGCGCCCCCAAAGATCCTTTTATGTCAACTCCTGTTAAAAGCCTTTCTGTAGGGGCGCCTGGGTGGCTCAGTGGGTTAAGCCGCTGCCTTCGGCTCGGGTCATGATCCCAGGTCCTGGGTTCGAGCCCCACGTCGGGCTTTCTGCTCAGCAGGGAGCCTGCTTCCTCCTCTCTCTCTGCCTGCCTCTCTGCCTACTTGTGATTTCTCTCTGTCAAATAAATAAATAAAATCTTTAAAAAAAAAAAAAAGCCTTTCTGTATTGTAAGAATTCTCTTAAACCCTAAAGACATCATTCTAATTTATAAGTAAATCAAGAGGGGTGCCTGGGTGGCTCAGTTGGTTAAGCCACTGCCTTTGGCTCAGGTCATGATCCCGGAGTCCCGGGAAGGAGTCTCGCATTAGGCTCCCAGCTCTGCAGGGAGTCCATTTCTCCCTCTGACCTTCTCCCTTTTCACACTCTCTCTCATTCTCCCTCTCTCTCTCTCAAATAAATAAATAAAATCTTTAAAAAGAGAGTGAATCAAGAATCCAAAATATCAATTTCAACAGCAGTAATGCAGAATTCACTAAAGAATGAATACTGAGGTAAGTAATATTCATGCCCCCTACGCTATGGAAAGTACAAATATTCTCATCATCTTGCAACATACCTCTACCTCAAGAGTGACAGGCATCAGGCCGCTCTAACCTTGTCTCCTTTGTAACTGAAAACACCTAGGTCACATACCAGTTTCCTATACTGATCTTCTTACCTAACATGATTACCTACAGCTTCAATCACTCCCATTTTGGCCAACCCTCTCAGAAAACAAACTCCTGCCCAACCCCCCTTCAAACTCATCTTTCCACAAATGCTCTTGATTCAAAATCCCAATCCTTGTATCATCTAGAGCCATCCTCCCTTCTACTGGGTCACTTTCATATACAAAACCGACTCCAGGGCGCCTGGGTGGCTCAGTGGGTTAAGCCGCTGCCTTCGGCTCAGGTCATGATCTCAGGGTCCTGGGATCGAGTCCCGCATCGGGCTCTCTGCTCAGCAAGAAGCCTGCTTCCCTCTCTCTCTCTCTCTGCCTGCCTCTCCATCTACTTGTGATCTCTCTCTGTCAAATAAATAAATAAAATCTTTAAAAAAAAATAAAAATAAAAAAAAAAAAAAACAAAAAAACAAAACCGACTCCAGTCAAGTCCTCCATACTTCATCCCCACGCACAAAAGCAATCTTTTCACTTGTCAACAACAAATGCTTGTTATGGGTTGAACTGTGTCTTCCAAAAAGATATGTTGGAGTCCTGATCCCAGGTACTCATGAATGTGGTTGGAAACAGGGTCTTTGCGGATATAACTGGGTTAAGATAATATTATTAGAGTAGGCCCCTAATCTGTTATGGCTGGTATTCTTATTAGAAAAGAGAGATACAAGGAGAACATCATGCACAAGGGAAAGCAGAGACTGAAGTGGTAAATGTACAAGCCAAGGAAGCCCTATCTTGATGGCAATCATCACAAGCTAAGACAAAGGCATGGAATAAACTCTCCTCGAGAGTCTTCAGAGAGAGCACGGCCCTGACACCACCTTGATTTCAGACTTCCAGTGTCTAGTGCACTGTGGGGAAGATAATTACCATCAATACTATACATTAATTTCCATCATGTTAAGCCACCGGGGTTGTAGTACTTTGTTACAGTAGCCCTAGCAAACATACAAAATCCTTAATTATAGGTGCCTTCCTGCCTGATCACTTTATAACTGAAAACTTAATATCAATACCAGCGGTTGGCAAACTAGGCCCATGCCATAATTCTGTGAATAAAGCATTACTGGAATAAAGCCACACTTATCCACTTACTTATCATCTATAACTGCTTTCAATCCTACAACAGCAGATACAAATACGTGAGACAAAGACTGCATGGTCCATAAAGCCTAAAATATTTACTACCCAGTCCTTTACAGAAAAGTTTGCTGACCCATAACCTATATGACGAATAAATGAATAAGGACCAAAGATACCAAATGCAACCCGCTACCAATTTGAAAGTCAAATTAATGAGCATTGTAACATGGGTATCGGGAGTTCTCTATGTGCGTGTGAACAATAAATGTCTGATGAACAACATATCAAATATTATAATGCTTGAATAAGTTCAAACTGATGATTACTCTTATTAGCTGTACAGCAGCTATCACAGTGGTTAATACAAAAGAAGATTTTACCATCTGCACACACTTTTACCTACTTAGTCCCCCAATATACTGTGGATTACTATGACAAATTATAGTGATTAGTTACATACAGCTGACCCTTGAACAAGGGTTTGAAATGCACAGGTCCACATATATGCAGATTTTTTTCAATATAGTATAGTATTATACATGCATTTGCTCATGAGGTTTTTTTTTCATTTTTATCTCATGATTTTAACATTTTCTTTTCTCTAGCTTACTTTAAGAATACAGTATATAATACATATAATTTAAAAGATATGTGTTAATTGACTATGTTATCCTTAAGACTTCAGTCAACAGTAGGGTATTAATAGTTAAGTTTATGGGGAGTCAGAAGTTAAACCTGGATTTTTAATGTGCAGAGGGTCTTTGACCTTAACCTTTGTGTTGTTCAGGGGTCAATTGTACATTTCCTACAATGAACCTCTTTGGGCAAAGACATTATAATTTCACTGGGAGGAAATCATATAGCTTTTAGGATCTAAAGATATGCTGTGGTTTTCATACAATAAATGCAACTTTGTTATGACAATTAACATTTCACCTAACCATCTCACATATCTGACCATATATGACATAGAACACAGCTACGAAATCAAAAAAAGGGGAAAGGGAGTGCAGGAAGGGGTGAAACTTCTAACAGCTACATCTTCTTGCAAAGTACAAACATAAAGCACATATGTATATATGTATACACATACATACATGTAAAGATATATTTCACTATATATTTATAAATAATCTTATGTTTATAAATATATATTTGATACTATTTACATCTTTAATACATAAATATACACAACTCAGAGCCTGCTCTTAATTCTACACAATTATATACAATATATATCTTTAATCTATAAAGATATAATGCATAAACATTAACTCAGAGCTTACTTTATAAGGTTTTTTAAAATTTATTTATAACTGACATAAAACATTGTATTATTTTCAGTTATACAACATAATGACTTGACACTATGTTCTAAATCATACTCCGTCTACACAAGTTTTACAGTATAACTATGATGCCAATGCAAATTAAAAGTCCCACATTATAATAAAATTTCTTCCCAAAAGGAGGCTAACCAACTGGAGCAGTGGGAAGTATCACATGTCACCAGTCTTTGGACAAGTCGTCAACATTTTTAAAGCCTTGCTTAGAAGTAAGGTCTCAGGATGAGGTGGGGGGTAGAGCAGGGAGACTGCACCTTGATTAGGATACTAACAGCAGGAATCTTGTCAGAAATGTGGGATCCACATTTTAAAAACATCCTCAGGAGATCTGTATGCACATTCAAATTTGAGACCCCTGGTCCAGAGGTATTATAGCAACTGATTACCACTAAAAGAAAATACTGTCTAAAAGTACTCCTCTCCTTCTCGCCAATCATCCAAACCCAAATGAAGGTCCAATTTCACAAAATACAGATGGAAAACTTAAAACAATATTCATTTAAAATATGACAATACCTTGAGCACTTGAACTTGACCTTCTGTAGTAATTTCCTTTAGCAGCTCACAAAAGGACTGACAGAGACCCACTGCATATGTCTGAAATTTAATCAAAAGTCAAAATATACATATATTTGCAGTATCAAAATAGGCAAAAATTAAATTTGGAACTCATTATAATCTATTTGAAAATTATATACTTAAAGTTTCGGTTAGAACTCTTAGGAAAAGATTAGAAAAGAAAAATACAGTTTACTGTATTTTTGCAATGAAGACTTTTGCAGAAATACAAGGCTATATTTATTTATAGAGCATACATTCTGTGTTAAGTAACAGTTCATGGAACTGCATCACATCTGCCCTACAGTGCTTTTAAAGTTTTTTTTCCCCCTTTAAGTAACAGAGAAATCTTAAAAATTTTTAAAAGGTATCTGGATTTCAAATGAGAAACAAAGTTAAGAACTACATAAATTTTTACAGTGCAAAAACTACTACACCATACCTGTAGAAATTCTGTTGATGATAGAAAGATATAACCATTGATGATCTTAAAGCAGGTTCTGAGATTTTCTGAACTTAGTTCTGCCAATGAATTTATTTTAAAAAGGAAAGGTTAATTCAATGTTCAAAATCAGTTTAAATGAAGCAATTTATTTGAAACTAATTTATATACCCTTCTTTACAAACCTTCTGAGTGCTGTTCAGACTACTGGGATATAAACAGCTATCTAAAAACTGACATCAACCTATAACTGAGTACCTCCCTGTATACCTGCCACTAGTTAAAATAATTTAGGGAAAAAAATTAAGCACCCAGGTTTGTTTTTCCCCCTTTCAGAAAACAAGCACATAACCATATGAAGCAAACTTTTCATTTCAAACTACATTTCTAGTGCCAGCATGGTAAATGACAAGTAACGGAATCATTTTACCATCACATTTTTACATGTAATTAAATGGTTCGCTCAGTAAGCATTTACTGAATGCTACTGCACCGGTATTGAATATGCTACACTACTTATTAAAGGAGTCCTCTCACACTCCAAAAACTTTTACTACCGTGCTTAGGTAATTCTCAATCCTTGGACTCATCTTCAAATCTGCTCCCCTGTAAGAATTTACACATGAAAAATATTCCTAAAAATGTAACTACCAGAATAGCATAGGAAAGGATACTGTGTTTAGCTGTTCTAGAGCAAAGCAGAAAACTATTTTATTAAAAATGTACATGATCAAATTTTCATAGTTATTTTACATGTTTTATCACATAAAACAGTACAACAGAATTCAAATCTTATGTGTATAATTTACAGATCAAAACATGACCCCAAAATATCCATATCAATTTTAGATATGTTGTTAATATTTTCAAAATTCTCTTCACTTGCAATAGGACACATTAAAAAAAGATTTTTGTTTTCCTGACGAAATACTGACCTAGGCTCTAGCTTGTAAATAACTCCTATCCTACTACAGTAAGAAGACATTCTCTTCAGATAAGAATTCCCCATACACTTTTACAAGAAAGGGAAAATCTTACTCCCTGCTCAAAATGTCCTTTAAAAGCACACATATACTTCAGGATTCAAAAGAGTAATTAAAAATGAAAATTGTTGAAAGGACAGGGATGAATCAACTTGTTACCATGCTAATGAAAGACATAAAAATAAATAATGAAGGCTGTCATATAAGTATTTTTCACATGAGAAGATGAAATCTCAGGGTAAATGAGCAAGCCTTTATACTGTATAAAGTTATTGTTAGGAAAATTCAGTGCCTTCTTCTCCTCCAGCAGAAAGTTCAGTCAAGTTTGGACTTGTGTACACTCTTTAGCAGGCCAACATTGAAGAGCAGAATGGAAATGACTGGGATAAGTAAGGATAGTCTTATTCAAGTGAGAACTTAAAATGGCTGCACACCAGGCATGTCTAATTTCTAAAACACTGCCATCTCAACTTTTATTAATATACATGATGAAGGAAACAGTATTTAAGAAGGACTGGTTTCAAAAACCACAGTGTCTCTATTTGCAGACACTTTATTTGCAGACACTTTATTTGCAGATACTTTATTTGCAGATACCTTAAGAACTATTCCTGGATCCATCTACAGAAGGAAATACTCAAGTGACTAAGTCATGTCATACTGTTTTCCATGTCTCCATCATGGCAAGGTTAGCCTTTACTCAACTTTCTAGAGCATGCTATCATGCCTAACTTAAAGTACAGTGAATGTTGTTCATTATATCCATGAGCTCCTACTGAGACTGAGGAATACAGTCTGGTTTAGTATCAGAAGGAGCTTTACTTCAAAATGCAAGAGATCTGTATTTACATTCAGATCCTGTGAATAACGTAAATCAAATGCTCTCAGTCAGGGGCTACTGCCTCTTACAAGACATCTGGCGAGGTCTGGAAACGGGTTGTTACAACTGGCATCTAGTGGGCTGAGGTTAAGGAGGCTATTAACCTTCCTACAATGTACTCGACAGCCCCTCAAAATAAAAAATTGCCTGATCCAAAATGTCCATAGTATCCGGATTGAAAATCCCTAATTTAAGTGATCAAGTTTTTCTTTCACAGCCTATGAATGAACTCAGAGGCAAATCTCTGGCCCAAAGTAACTAATTATACTGAGCACATATGATTTATATTTATTAGTCCAATTAAAACTTTTACTCTGTGAATTCTTTTTTCTCCCTCTATTCCTTTGTTCCTGTAATCTGTACTTTCATATTACATTTTATTTATTTCCTTAAAGTCTCTAATGGGGCAGAGAGAACAAATTACTAAATTACATTAAAGAGATTCAATAGGAATCTACATTTAACCACAGTATTTAATTTTATGTTGGGAAAGGACACTATCATCATTTCTCCTTTTATTTCAAATTCTGATATTATAGGAGGGCTAAACTGTGTAAAAGAGCCTACAACATCATGAAGACAGATAGGGAAAAGCCCCTTCCAAATCAGATAAAAAGTTAACAGCAGAAAAATTTCACTGTTCAAGGAACATTAGTTTGACATTTATAACAACACTGACAAGAAAACAGCTATCTTCCACGTAATGAGAATACTAAGTAAATTAACATTATAAAACAGATTTAAATGATTTTAAAAATAAGCCCTGAGAACTAAATTAATCAAAAATTATTTTTGGACAGAAGCAAGATGGTGGAGGAGTAGCAGAATGAAATGACACCAGGTCCCAGAAGTTCAGCTAGATAGTTACCAAACCATTCTGAACACCTACAAACTCAAGAGGAGACAGAAGAAAAGAAGAGCAGCAATTCTAAGAACAGAAAATCGACACTTTCTGAAAGGTAGGACTTACAGAGAAGTGAATCTGAAGCTATGGGAAGAGAGACTGCGACGGGGGGCGGGGGGATCCTACCAAGTGGTGGAACAGCGAAGCACAAAAATCAGAACTTTTAGAAGTCTACTCCACTGATGTCGCTCCAGAGGCTAAGCAGGTGTGGACCCCTCATGGGGACAGTGAGGTCAGGGTCCCATGGGTCACAGAAAGATAGGGGGTGTCTGAGTGTGGCAGAGCTGCCAGGTATCAGAGCAGGGAAGCCAACTAAAGAGACAGAGCGCAGGAGTGAGCTTTCATACTGGGGTTACCTTGAACTGTGATCTAAGGCACAGTCGGGACACTGCACTTTGAGCAGGGAGCCCACAAGTGGCAGATCCAGAAAAACCCCTCCTTCCTCCTCTAGGAGAAGCGGCGCAAGAGCATGGGGCAGGAATCTGATGGGTTTGGAGACTGCAAACGGGTCTGAGTGCCAGAGACAGAAATGCTCGGTCACAGGCTTGGTGAGTACGGAGGGCCATGGAGACCAGGGAGACAGAAGGGATTGACTGCTTTTCTCTGAAGGCACAGTGAGGAGTGGGGCCCCGAGCTCTCAGCTCCTCTGGGCCGGAGATTGGTAAACCACGATTTTCATTCTTGTCCTCCAAAGCTCTACGGAAATCGGAAATCGTTCAGGGAACAAAAGCTACTGAGAGCAAACCTAAGCAGATTCCTTAGCCTGGCCCCTGGCAAGGGCGGTGCAATTCCACCTCGGGCAAAGACATTTGAGAATCACTGCAACCGGCCCCTCCACGGGTCCCTCCACGAGAAGATCAGCAAGAACATCCAGCTAAGGACAATCTCACTGATCAACAGTAGTGGAATTCCAGAGCTAGGGGAAAGCAATGCATAGAATTCAAGAGATAAGTGATACCATAAGATGAAACAATATTAGAATAATTCCGATCACAGAAGAAGAAGAAAGAGAGGGGCAGAAGGGATATTGAAGCAAATTATAGCAGAGAATCTCCCTAATATGGCAAAGGGAACAAGCATCAAAATCCAGAAGGCACAAAGACCACCCCTCAAAATCAATTAAACAAGGTCCACACCCCATAATCCAATAGTAAAACTTACAAGTCTTAGTGACAAAGAGAAAATCCTGAAAGTAGCTGAGGACAAGAGTTCACAAATGCATGGAGGCTAAAGAGCATCCTACTAAAGAATGAATGGGTCAACCAGGAAATTAAAGGAGAATTGAAAAAATTCAGGAAACAAATGATAATAAAAACACAACGGTTCAAAATCTGTGGGACACAGCAAAGAGAGTCCTGAGAGGAAAATATATAGTGATACAAGCCTTTCTCAAGAAACAAGAAAGGTGTCAAATACACAACCTAACCCTACACCTAAAGGAGCTGGAGAAAGAACAACAAAGAAAGCTTAAACCCAGCAGGAGAAGAGAAATAATAAAGATCCAAGCAGAAATCAGTAAAACAGAAACAAACAAACAAACAAAAATATAACAAATCAACGAAACTGGGAGCTGGTTTTTTGAAAGAATTAATAAGATTGATAAACCCCTGGCCAGACTTATCAAAAAGAAAAGAGAAAGGACCCAAATTAATAAAACCATGAATGAAAGAGGAGAGATCACAAGCAACACCAAAGAAATACAACTATAAGAATGTATTATGAGCAACTCTACACCAGCAAATTTGACAATGTGGAAGAAATGGATGCATTCCTAGAGACATATAAACTACCACAACTGAACCAGGAAGAAATAGAAAACCTGAACAGACCCATAACCGGTAAGGAGATTGAAGCAGTCATCCAAAATCTCCCAACAAACAAGAGCCCAGGGCCAGATGGCTTCCCGGGGGAATTCTACCAAACATTTAAAGAAGAATTAGGGGCACCTGGGTGGCTCAGTAGGTTAAGCCTCTGCCTTCAGCTCAGGTCATGATCTCAGGGTCCTGGGATTGAGCCATGCATCGGGCTCTCTGCTCAACACGGAGCCTGCTTCCCCTCCTCTCTGCCTGACTCTCTGCCTACTTGTGATCTCTCTCTCTCTCTCTCTCAAATAAATAAATAAAGTCTTTAAAAAAAATTAAAGAGGAATTAATTCTTTAATTAATTATTCTTAAGCTGTTCCAAAAAATAGAAATGGAAGGAAAACTTCCAAACTCATTTTATGAGGCCAGCATTACCTTGATCCCAAAACCAAACCAAGAACCCAGCGAAAAGGAGAATTACAAACTAATATTCCTGATGAACACAGATGCAAAAATTCTCACCAAAATATAGCCAACAGGATCCAACGGTACAAAAATAAACTCAAAATCAACCAAAGACCTCAATGTGAGAAAAGAATCCATCAAAATCCTTGAGGAGAACACAGGCAGCAACTTCTTCCTAGAAACATCGCCAAAGTAAAGGGAAGCAAGGGCAAAAATGAACTACTGGGACTTCATCAAGATCAAAAGCTTTTGCACAGCAAAGGAAAGAGTCAACAAAACCAAAAGACAACTGACAGAATGGGAGAAGATATTCACAAATGACATATCAGAAAAAGGGCTAGTATCCAAAATCTATAAAGAACTTAGCAAACTCAACACCCAAAGAACAAATAATCCAGTCAAGAAATGGGCATGAACAGACATTTCTACAAGAAGACATCCAGATGACCAACAGACAGATGAAAAAATGCTCCACACCACTCAGATCAGGGAAATACAAATCAAAACCACACTGAGATACCACCTCACACCAGTCAGGATGGCTAAAATTAACAAGTCAGGAAACGACAGATGTTGGCGAGGATGCAGAGAAAGGGGAACCCTTCTACACTGTCAGTGGGAATGCAAGCTGGTGCAGCCACTCTGGAAAACAATATGGAAGTTCCTCAAAAAGTTGAAAATAGAGCTACCCTATGACCCAGCAATCGCTCGACTGAGTATTTACCCTAAAGATAAAAATGTAGTGATCCACTGGGGCACATGCACCATGTTTATGGCAGCAATGTCCACAATTAGCTAAACTATGGAAAGAACCTAGATGTCCATCAACAGATCAATGGATAAAGAAGAGGTGGTATATATATACAATAGAATACTATGCAGCCATCAAAAGAAATGAAATCTTGCCATTTGCAATGATGTAGATGGAACTAGAGGGTATTATGCTAAGCAAAATAAGTCAATCAGAGAAAGACAATTATCATATGATCTCTATGATATGAGGAATTTGAGAGGCAGGGCGGGGGGTTTGGGAGGTAGAGAAGGAAAATATGAAACAAGATGGGATCAGGAGAGAGACAAACCATTAGAGACTCTTATTTTCACAAAACAAAGGGGGTAGGGGGGAAGGAGAGGGTGGTTGGGTTATGGACATTGGGGAGGGTATGTAATATGGTGAGGGTGGTGAAATGCGTAAGCCGGATGATTCACGGACCTATACCCCTGGGGCAAATAATACATTACATGTTAATAAAAATAATTAATTAAAAAGGTGTCTTTTAGTGATAGCTTCTGGTTCTACTTTAAATTCCTCTGGTTCGGGGCACCTGGGTGGCTCAGCGGTTAAAGCCTCTGCCTTCGGCTCAGGTCATGATCCCAGGGTCCTAGGATCGAGCCTCACATCGGGCTCTCTGCTCAGCAGGAAGCCTGCCTCCTCCTCCTCTCTCTCTCTGCCTGCCTCTCTGCCTACTTGTGATCTGTCTGTCAAATAAATAAAAATCTTTAAATTAAAAAATAAATAAATAAATAAATTCCTCTGGTTCTACTTACATTTAGGAAAAAGGATATAAAATGAATTTTAGCCTTGTATTTATTCACAATTAACACCTTAAAAATCATTAACTTAAACATCTAAATAGCATTCAATATTGTTGGTTTTACATATTTTAAATGAAAATGAGAAAATTCCTGCAAAAGCTTTATTTCTACTTATAAAAAATATTTGCTATCATATTCGGTAAGTAAATTTAAAAATCATGGATATAATGACAAAGAATATGTTTTCACTGATAAGAAAACAAAGTATTCCTTTTGATCTATATTCTTAAAAGATTAAAATAAATATTCTGGTTATATTTCAAAATAAATCCTAAAGCTCATATGAAAGAATGCATATGCAAAATGCTACATATAAAAATTAGTTTTGTGATACTCAAGAATAAAGGTTAACACTGCTGTCAAGGTATACTAAACCTTGTATAATGTATAACCAAGGTATAATGTGTAAACAGAATTTCTTCCTATTTTCAAAACAAATATACATACCATAATGCATAAAACAAATTATATACAGTGTTTGTTTTCAAAGAGAAAAGCAGGAAATAAACTAATTTAATAGCATCCATATAATCTATATTCATTGCTACTATCTGTAAAATACAGAATTTTTAAAATTTTTGAATATTAAAAAAGCTTAAACCAAATTATCAATTATCACGAGGATGAAATTTCACTAGTTCTTGATTTAGTTAAGTACAAATCCTTCAGATACTGTGGTTACTTTTTCTTTTAAATTAGCAGTAATATTAACAGTAATATTAACATATATAATTGCAAAACAAATAATCTTTACTAAAATGCACTATAAAAAAATAATCTTTACTATGTGGCAGACACTGTTTTTTTAACGATTTATTTATATTATATATAGAGCGCGTGCATGCTCATGAAAGCAGGAAAAGGACCAGAGACGGGCAGAATCTCAAACTGACTCCCCACTGAGGGTGGAGCCTGATGCAGGGTTTGATCTCATGACCCTGGTATCATGACCCAAGCCAAAATCAAGAGTCAGATGCTTCACCAACTGAGCCACCCAGGTGTCCCACCAGACACTGCTCTAAACACAGAGAAGTCCTTACTGATTCATCAGGTCTATGCATCAACTACAGAGCTTTCTATGGTTAAACTGTACTCTGGTGCTTACCCAAGTCTATACTCAAAATAGTGTCATAGAGTCTCAGTAGTCAATGCTTTTTGTTTAAGTTTCTTTTTTCCTGTCTACCAACCCTTCTCTTGTTACACTGTAAAGGTCAGGCAGGTTGAATTTGGGGTCAAATAACACAGGCAAAGTGACAAAACTGTATAAAGTCACCCATAAGTGAAAATGGCTGAATCCTATTCATGACAAAGTTGGCAATGGCTCTGGATGAGGTTTCTATTCCTAGGTCAAGCACAAAGAAACATTGTGGATTGATCAGAATAACACCGTATTTGGTGTTCAGGTTACGAAGAGTAGAACTAAAAGGCCTTCAGCAGAGAGTTAAGTAAAGTGAAAAGGATAATTTCCAATCTCATTCCCTGTGGTTTCTTAAAGACAGATAAAACTTTTTTAGGAGACCAGCAACAAGCAACTGGTCTATTGTCACAGTCTTTGGGAATTTTTTCAACAATTTTATAGGGACACTAGATGATAAATGGCAAGTGGTTCTTTATTACAAAACAGATGGTATTTTGCTTATTATTTGAGATCTGTTCTGGAGAATGGGGTAAAATAATAGAAAATCTGAGAAAATGTAAAAGACTGATTACCTTATCTACCTACCCACTGTGACCATCCAGCAAATGAGATATTTTCTAATTAATTATAATAGTGTTTTAGTACACATATGTTGATCTGTCAAAAAGCTAATCTACTTTTCTGGTATATCATTATAACTCAGTAATATTTTGCCTCTAATAAAACTACTCACTACAATGAATTCCCAGAAAACAAAGTCTTAAGATATTGCTGTAAATGCCCTCCCCTGACAATATTTAGTTAGTAGACACACAGCTCTAATGAAGGAATTAAAGCTGCTTCATGGATCACTCTTAAAGAATGGTTACTATGAATGCAAAAAACTTAATTTTTACATTTTATAAATAAATGACAGTATTCTTCAGACTGAAAAAGAATCGTAAAGGTGCGTAAACTGCATTATATACAATCTTTATATTACTCCAGGGTTTAAATGTGAATCTCTACTGGTAAAATCGCTCACAAAACAACTCTATAAACAAAATATTGTGTTTTTTAAAAATGCAAGGAATTACATACTTGTGAATGGTAGGCGACATATAACAGGAAAGTATTCCCTAGCATTAATTAGCAACAGAATACATGTTCAGATTGTAAAAACAAAACAAAATAAAAAACTACTGAGAACTCATCCAAGATGGCCAAAAGAGACTAAGACCCCACTCCTAGCAGTGTCCAGTTCTCCCATCCCATGTGCCACAAATGATGGTTCTAGAACATTATTCATGATTTTGCATGTCTATACATCAGTACTACTTAAAGAACCAATAAATACAATTTGCCAATATTTTATAGTCTTCATGTTGTTGGTGCCTTAGCTAAATCAGAAATATGTAGAGTTCATCTGTGAACAAGTGACAGCATAAAATCATTTTGTAAAGGAACTGGATAATACCACGATATACAGAAGCAGCTTTACAATATAATCTTTTAAATACCTTACAGAACCTACTATGAAACATAAAAACTTTACCAGACAATGTTCAAACTTAATATGGAATTAATATTACAAGAACACTGTTTGGCTTTAATTATTTAGTAAATTTGGTGCCTACTCTTTAATAAGCAGAAATGGTTCTAAAAAGTTATACAGAAACATTATCTAAAAACTATTAAAACACTATTAAACTTGTTTGTGAATATGAGGGACTTCTGTAAAAATGGAAGGTATAATTTAAAGTCACCTATAGGGCCCCAAATTATGGCTGCATTCAAAAACAGTATTATGTTTACACTTTCACACATACCAAGAAGTGGGGACATATTCTGAAATATACGAAGCAACTCTGGTGTAACACATGGACTGTTTTCCAAAGTCACTAACCTAGGAAGAAAAACAGATGATTAAGTCTTTTTCTATAACCATTAAGTTGTTAATAATACAACTTATTAAAAAACTGTCCCATCTAAAGGAAGAAAGAAAAATGGACAATACAGTAAGTTATAAAAGTTATCTTTCTAGGAAAAAAATTACCAAAGTTGTCAAAATTTAAAACCTATCTATAAATCACATATTATTATTCCTATATACACAGCAAAAATAGTAAGGTAAGTAACTACATACTAAAATATTTCTAATAAAATTTTAATGATAAAGCAAAAGCATGACTACAGTCAAGGAGAGACAAAAATTGCTTTGTTTTTATTTTTCTGTCACATGTAATTCACGTGTCCTTTCAATAGACAATGGGAAATATCAAAGAAGTAATGTATAAAAAAATAAAATATATATGAGTCCTGGTTTATCACAGAAGTGTGTAGCTGGTTTATCTCCTCAGTCCCCACCCAATAAGTTGATGGAAAAAAAAAACATGATTGTCACAACAGCTGAAAGAAGAGTAGGAGGAGATCCTATTCAAAATCTAACATTCATTATCAAAACTCTTACCCTATTATAAACAGAAAGTAAGTCCTTAATCTGGTAAGAGAGTACCTACCAAACACTTGTAGAAACACAACTAATGGTGATATTTGAAACCAATCTCCTCGAAAAACAGAATCACACTTCAAAAAATATACTCTCTTTTTCATCTTGTTTACCTTCACATCTATTGAGTGCACGTATGGAGGGCACCTCGCATAATATGACAAAGAAATTAATAAAAGACACAAGGGTGAGAGGAAAAAGTTAAACAGTCTTTATTCACAGAAGATATGACTGACAGAGAAGAGAGGGAGAATGAATTAATAAAAAAGTACTTAAATCACTAGGAGACTTCACAAGGTTGCTAAATATGTCAATACACTGTATATAAAAATCAACTCAATTTCTTTACACCAAAATAAATACTTAAGATTTAAATAGATATTTCTAAAAGAGTCACTGATACAAATACCCAGCATCATAAAGATGTCAATTCTCTCTGAATTGTTATACAAAAATCAATAAAACTTCAATTTAAATCCCCACAGGCTTTTTCCTAGAAATTAGGAAAGCTGAGTTCTAAAATGATTTGGAAGGCAAGTGACCAAGAATAAACAAGAAATTTTTCAAGGAAACAAAACATATGGATATCATTACTGCATATCAGAACTTACTATAAAAATCAATGTATTTAATATCATAAACAGAGTAACACAAGAAACAGACCTGCTGGTTTATGACAGCCACAGCTCCCAAGTTAAGGGACAATCAGTCACTGGTCATGAGCTACTGGGCCACTACCTCACACGAAATAAAGAAATCAATTCTTTATTTATATTTATTTATTGATATTTATATGAGAAGGGTAAGCCTTTATTTTACATGTCAGGAGAATATAATTATAGCTTTAAGTTAAAGATTAAAGAAAAAGAGATAAATATGAATACATTAAAGTTAACAGTTACTGTGTATCAAAAGATGCTGCAAAAAAAGTCAAAATATAAGTCACATACTGGAAGATGATTTCCAATACATGTAACGGAAAAGGAAGCAGTACCCAAGGAATACACATAAGAGGTTAACAGACAAATGTAGAGAGCACATGAAACAGCATTCCAAAGAAGATCCATCCAAATGTTGTAAATTAACCTGACTATAAAAAATATAAAAAAGATACTGAACTAGTAAACAAGAAAATGTAAAATATAAACAAAACAAGGTACAATTTTACCCCTACCAGATAAATCAGACATAATGGTATTGGCAAAGCTACAGAACAGTGAGAACTCTTGCACAGTGCTGGCAGGAGGAAGTTAGTCTCATCACTTGGAAAGTAATTATTATCTGAGAAAGTGGAATATGTATATGTGCACCTACTTATGACCTAGTAAATAAGGTCTCATACATCTGCATACATTGTCATGTACAAAATGTTCAGCTGCATTATTTGAATATCAACCAAAATGGTGTATGAGTAAATGAATTGTGACATTCATACCCTTAAACTCATCAATATGGATCAATCTTAGAACAGGGAGCAAAAAATAAACAAGTTAGAACACAAGCTATAAGATTTATATGAAGTTAGAGTATACTGCTTAGACACACACACACACCACACACACACACACACGTGTGATTTTAAAAACATTATAATACAAGAAAGAAAACCAATGAATGAAAACCAAAAAATTGGTAGAGTGGGTCATCCCTGAAACGAAAACAGAAGAATTTAATAACCATGCAATACCATGGGCTTCAAAGGCATTCTTACTATCCCATTTCTTAACAAGGGTACAGGAAATGGATTTTCATTTTATATAAGTTACAAATATTTATAAATAATATGACTTCCCTATTATCTTTATCTATGAACTATTTCACAAATTTTAAATGCCAGAATTGGGAAGAGGAAAGGGGGACACAAGAGAAACCAGCCACCCTGAAAATGAAGTATGTGCCACATATACTAGCAATGATATTTTTAGACACTTTAATTAGCTCAACAAGAACAGACAACAAGAATTCTTCCATTTTTGAAGAATAAAACAGGAGATATCAAAATCTTATTCACCTTTAAAATAATAAAGTCAAAAGAAAAAACACAATTCGGTTATGACAGTTCAGTGAGAAAAAAATTGATGGGCATATTCTAAATCTCAGATGTTTCAAACTCTGTCATTTGATCCAAATTAAAATCCCATATCAATTTTTCCCTCCCAATGTCATTACCTTAGTAAAAAGACCATTCAGGTCATTGTCACTCTTGATGCCTATGCTGGTTCCCACAATATAAGCTATACTATTTTAAAAAGGAAAAAAATCTTGAAAAGTTTAAAGTACTTAAAAATAAAAAATAAAATGACATGGCATATAACTCCAACTTCAAATGAAGAATAAGAAAGTAAGAAAGAGAGACAAAGTCAAAGCACTAAAGGAAAGAGACAAGTTATTATTCTTAGGAATAATTAGACAAAGTTATATGTACCAGCATCTTTAACTAGAGAAATGTAAATTTTAATGTTACTCTTCCACAAAAAAATACAGGAAACATGGATCATCAGGCAAAAAAGGTATATCAATTTAACAAGTAAATGTAAGAGCATGAAAATTCTTTTGAGGTAAAGCATTTTTGGTTAAATTAAAACACAAAATATATAAATAAGCCTCATATACACAGGAAAATTTCAAACAGAAAAGCTAAAATGTAAACATTTAACAAAGACAATTGAGTCAAATCTAAATAATGTAAGCCCCATGATATTAATATCAGATAAAATTTAAATGCAAAATAATTAAAAGGTGAAAAGTTAATCAATGCATACATATATATTTCATCACATGATGCTTCACGAAAATATTTTAAATTTTAAATACTGTGTTTACTTATTAAATATTTTAACAATATACAAAAATACCAAAATTTTGTGCAGTGAATAACAGTTTTTAAAAGTTAGATCAGAAATGCTAGAAATAAAAAGGGAAACTGATACAAAAGAACTAGATGGATATTTTAATAAACCAGTGTCAAAATTAAGAAGTAAAACACTGATTTGAACTATACAATCTACTAGTTAGAAAGAATAAAGAATGCATCTTTGATATCATCATTACTATTGATATGAGTATCTGACAAAAGCAAAGCCTACAGTCATTAAAATTTATATTAATTTTTAAAAAATTGAACAAGTGGTATGTTGTATTTACAATGCAGTAAATCTAGACCTGAATCATACATTTCAGATTGAGTCAAAGAAGACATTAAAAATCCATAATGCTACCACCAAAATAAAAAACAGGACGTTCTCTATCAAGCAAGACTTATGGGAAATAGGCAGTTATAATCCAAGACAAATTCACAGCTTTACATGTTTTAGCACTTAAGAAAAACAAAAGTAATAAAGTAACCATTTTTATAGCTTTAAGAAAATATACCCATCTAAGTGTAGGAAGTAAAAAATCTGAAGGAGAAATAATGAAAGGATAGAAACATAGGAAAACTCATAAAATCTAACATGTACTTCTTTCATATTAATAAAAAGAAAAATCTCTAATAAATATACTTTTAAAAGAGGTAAAACAAAAAAACTGCAAATAACAGAGATAAGGGAAATGTATATAAGGCTTTTTTTAAATTAATATTGTAAGGTATTAAGTACCCAGACTGTAACAGACAAGGAAAATCAAAACCCAAGTATGTATAAACTAACAACTAAGAAACAACCTGAGAGGGGCGCCTGGGTGACTCGGTGGGTTAAGCGGCTGCCTTCGGCTCAGGTCATGATCTCAGGGTCCTGGGATCGAGTCCCGCATGGGGCTCTCTGCTCAGCAGGGAGCCTGCTTCCCTTCCTCTCTCTCTGCCTGCCTCTCTACCTACTTGTGATCTCTGTCTGTCAAATAAATAAATAAAATCTTTAAAAAAAAAAAAAAAAGAAAGAAACAACCTGAGAATATTAACAAACTGTGACTCACTCCTCAGCCAAAGCCATGAATCCATTTTCAGTTGCCTTTATTACTAAATTTTCAAATCATCCAAAGAGTTACTGTATTATAGAGATCATTCCAGTATGAAAAAAAAAATCACTTTTGAAAACTGATAAATTGGTAAAAGAAACATGACATTGATATGAAATCAGATAGCATCACAAAATATGGACTACCAATCCAACTCATTTATAATTAAAGGAAGAACATAAAATCTGATAAAACACCAGAATACAGATTTGTATGACATACCAAAAGTAGATTTCACCCTAGTAAGAGTTTATTTCAGGAAGTAGGTTTTTTAAAGAGAACAGTTTTGGGGGTTTTTATTTTGCTGTTTTTTAAGACTCTAAATCTCCTAAGATGATGGCATAAGGCAATCAAACTGGTTTTTTTGGTTTGTTTGTTTTTTTAATGATGAAGAGCATATTAAAATCAACAGCATATAGCTGATGCTTATTGTTGACCAGTCTCCATTACCACACGGTACTTCATTTAGAAACAAAAAAACCTGAACAAAAAACTTGTTCAAAGTTTGCTCAAATTCTGTTTAAAAATATTGTACAGTATCACATGTTTATGTTTGTTAAGAAGAAAAAAATTAACAAGCTATATCACAGAAGGTAGGTCAAATGACAAAAACTTAAGGTAAGTAGAAAGAGGAAATGATAAATATAAGAGCATTGATAAATAAGAAACAAAAATACAACAAAGAGAATCACATCCAAAGGTTGGTTCTTTGAGAAAACTAGTAATACTAAAAAATCTCTAACACGTTTAGCACGTTGAATCAAGAGGAGGAAAAAACTTGACCTGGGAAACAACCACATAATCAGTCTGAAGAGTTTTACTTGGTATATGTGACCACAAACATCTCTTGCTACTGATAATCCCTAGTAAATTCAATTTCCCATTCTCCAAGACAACTATTTACATCTTTTTTCTCCACAAAGCCCCCATATCTTATACACATTTCAACTCCAGCCATAACACTATGCTGATGGCTATAGTTCACATTTATATAAGAAAAAGTAATCTATTTAATCAAACACTTCCTATCTCATCCCACCATAATACAAAAATCCATCTTCCTGCCCCAGTTAAAATGAAGTACCCCAATGCTACTCAAAAAAAACCTACATGCTAAATCCCATCCCTTCTTGCCTCCACTAATATCACTCTTGAGCTTCTCCCATCCCTCCAGATCTTGCATTCCCCATACCAGCCAACTGCTGCCCAATTTCTATACTCCTCTTCATAATAAATGCTCCTGAAATTGTTGATGCTCGCAGTCTGT
This sequence comes from Lutra lutra, assembly GCF_902655055.1. Taxonomy (NCBI): domain Eukaryota; kingdom Metazoa; phylum Chordata; class Mammalia; order Carnivora; family Mustelidae; genus Lutra; species Lutra lutra. The sequence continues at coordinate 92,890,068 of NC_062282.1, read as the reverse complement.
ACTTAATTTCAATTCTAACTTACTACTTTACTGAAACCGCTCCTATCACCTCCATGGGCCAAATTCACTTCTTCGTACTCCTCTAACAAGGACAATCAGCAATATTTGGACCACTCTGTTGTTCAGGAAACAGTCTCTTCTCTCGGCTTGGTTTCCCTCCTCTATCACTATGTGATCTTGGAATGTTTTAAGTTCTATGGGATTCTGAATGTTCTATACCTGGCCTTTCCTTCCTAGACAATCTCAATGATTCTCAGGCTTTCAATGTAACATACAAGGTGCTTATCACTCTGCAAACTCTCTCATCCTCACAACAACAAAATGAGGTAGGAATTATACTTCCTTATTTTATAGATAAGGAAACAGTCTCACAGACAATGATTACACATCCAATGCAGTGGTATAACTGGGATCGACACCTATATCTAATTCCAAAGATGAGTTCTAACTTACTAAGACATGTGTACCCTGGTTTGACTTAAAGAATCTTAACTACTAAGCATTTTGGCAAAAGAAAAATTAAAAAGCCCACAAGTATTCTAATGATTTCATTTTGTCTACATATAACTAAAGGCTAGGGAAAAAAGAGATTACTATTAACAAAGCAAGTACTTTTATTATTACTTGTTCATGTAATCCTTAAAAAATTATAGACCTTTAATAAACACAATAATATTCTAAGTCTAAAAAACATATATATACATATATGCTAATATACTGTTAAGTATTTGAGTCTATCTCATTACTATAGCTAATATTTTCAGCTCTTTTAACAGTTTACATCATCTATTATCTACATATTTACAGAAATGTGCCAGGGACTAATGTTTTAATTTGTCATCTAGAGAGGGATTCACAAACTACAGCTCATGGGTCAAATATAACCCACACCCTTTCTGTAAATGATGTTTTACTGGAGCACAGCCATTTTACATACTATCTATGACTGCTCTGGCATAAAAACAGCAGAGGTAAATAGTTAGGATAAGAGATCATGTAGCCTAGAAAGCCTATAATATTTATTGTCTGCTCCTTTGCAGAAAAAGAATGCCAATATCACACCTAAAGTAATCCATCCTGTACAAATAAAAATATATGAATATAAAAGGTTTCAACACATGCTAATTTGCAAATGAACCATTCAAAGTCATTTAAGTTCAAACAACATAACCCAGAATATATGAGGAATCCAACTTGTGAACTGAGTATCTACCTGTTTTAAAATTGTTCATGTAGTATTCTGCTACAGATCATTAATTCTGCAACAAAGACAATTTCTAAAAATGAAAAAAAAGGTTCATTCCTAAACATCTAAAAAAATACTAAGGGAGGAAGGAAGGAAGGAAAGCAGAAATGTTCATTTTTTTCTGTGGTTTTTTTCTGTGGTTTTCTTTTTTAATTTTAATAGTCAGTTTATATCAGAATGTTTAAGCCTTTCCTGTATTATAATTGGCCCCACAGAAAATTGTTGCTATGCATAAGATAAACTTAGTAAAGCAAAAGGATTTTCCATGTTCTAGCAGAGTTCCTTAACATAGTGGTCAGTCACTACGGGTCTGTAGTACCAAGCCACCTCAGAAACAGAGTTTTTCCTTTTTACTTCTCAACATGACATACTACTCACTTGGTAAAATAACTAGTCAAGACAAAGTAGACTCAGCATTTGGTGCTGAGGTTTTAGTATCTCAGTACTTTACTAGGTAAGATAGTTAAAAGGGTGAAAAATAACTCAACACCCCCAAAACATCCCATCTAACAAGCTGCAAGTTTTAAGTCATTTTTAGTTTTGAAAATTTATTGAGCTCTCCCCATTTTACATTTCAAATTTGCAAACATTAAACGCAGCCAAGTTCTTACTGAAATTACCCCTTTCAACTTTGACTCCTATGAGCCTACACTGAGTGACCGTTGCCAAGAAAAACAGAGCTATTATGTTACCCAGTTTAAGAAAAGTGATTTCATGTTTTTGTTTTTAAGTGCTGAGATTTTAAGCCCTGTTACATGACCTTTGCTTTACTGGCATGAGAGTATGGAAGACCAAGGAAAAAAAAAATCCAGGGTATCAAATTTTTCCTCTTACCATAATTCTAAACCATCTTCCAGAAGATAAACATGTGGAGGCTGGGAAACATCTGTACTCAGCTGAATAACTGGGAGCAGGAAAGGGTACAGGTTCTTGCTGTCTGCTCCTAATCCCTATGGGAAGTATAAATAAAACTTAACATAAAACACACTAAGATCCCACCCCCACCAAAAAATAACCTATCATATAAAAAGGTCCTAAAACAAACTTACAAAAAATAAATCAGATTTTCTGGGATAGTCCTAGAAACAAAGCGAGTTCTGTTTACAACTGAAAATCAAGTAGCAAAAAAAATACTAATCAATTGCCTAATGATAATAAAACCATATATACCAAGGCTATACACATCTGTTCATTTTAAGAGATTCCATATATATTTTCTCTGACTACTTAAGAAGTACTAACACTGCAATAATAAATTCTATAAATCGTCTCTAAATGAACCCAATCAAAATATTCATCATTAAACTGTATCATAGTATATTCATATCCCAGAATACTGAGAAGTCAATGAAAAAGGATTAGGCATGGAATGAAAACCACCTCAACAATAATTACTAACTGAATCTAAAGGTGTAAAAGTGTATAACAACTGCATAATTTTTTAAAACATCTACCTATATACATGAGTTATATGCATAAAAATGTTTCTTGGGAGCATACAGAAAAAATTAACACTAAACATAGGAAAGGGAAAAGGACGCTGGAAGAGGGTAAAAGAAGAGATTGTTTCCTGGGTTTTATAAGCTTTTCTTTTTCAAATGAACAATTTTTGCTCATATTAATGACCCAAGAACACAAAGATGGAGGAAGAAGACAGGGTTTAATCTAAGGTTCTAGTTTGCTTAATTACTGTCTTACAAAGGCTGACTCAGGGAAGCACACTGAGTCTAAGCACTCTACAAGAAAATGAAATGGATAAAAAGTCAATTTCTAATCCATAATAATCTCCGTAATCTAATAAACACAGAAAGAAAACTAATAAAGCATCAAATACCTCCTTATTTAGAAAATAATTCAAATATCAATATAGTTTATAGTAAATTACAGCACAACTTGAAAGACCTTATGAAAGATGTTTTTAAAGGAAGAGAATTATTAAAATGTCACAATTAACAAAGTAGTATACTGGACTTTAAAATGTAGTTTAATTTCAGTCTCTATAGTTCAATCTTTAATAGAACAATAACAACCAAAAGAACATCAAGATAAACCAGTCAAGTTCATTTTGATTATCAAGTAGACTTAAAATCCCCTAGGAAAATGAGAATCCATCTACTTACTTAGTACACATACAATAAGCACAAGTTGCTAGCTTTAGCCAAACGAAAGTAAGCAACTGCTAAACATGTAATATTCTCTTGGTCAAAACCTGAAGACATTCACCTTTGCAGTCTAATGACCTGAAGAATGTGTCCAATCCCAGATACTCAGCTTTAAATAAATCTGAATATTCTCTCAGCCCACAGTTGTAACTATAAGACGTTGTCCGCAACACTATGAAATAATCACAATAGGACATTGTCTACAATACTAAAAAAGCTCAAAAGTAAATTCAACAGTTACTAAAATTATCAGAAATGCTTCCAGGGGCAGAAATCATATGATACAATATTATACTATACTATACTATACTATAATTACATAAGACAAAAGGGAAAATGGGGTGAAGGGTATTCTGTACTTACTATCTTTTCAACAGCCGGTGAATATATATTATTATTTCTTTTTAGGCAAAGGGGGGAACAAAAGAATAATACCCCCTAAATACTGGCATTCCCCAGGGTATTGCTTTTGACTGCCTTCTCCTGGCCATCTGCATGCTGAAAGTGTCCAAATCTATTATCTCCAAGCCCCTATCTCCTTATTCCAGACACAGGACATCACGTCGAAGCCAGTTCAAACTCTTAAGTTGACCACTGAACCAACAACTCACTATCTTCTAAAACTGGCTCCTCTCCCTACATTTCCAAACTCAAGTGATCTGAACCATTAGTGATAAGTGGTATCTCAACCACTTCCTCGTTCCTCTTCTCACCCCACATCTAAACAATCCTTCCTTCTCTCTCATATTTTTCTAATCTTTTCCTTTCTCTCCATGGCTTTTCCTTCAGATCCTCATCATCTCCTTCACGGTTAACATATAGTCTCCCAAATACTTTCCTTGACCTTAATTTTACTCCATTCCAAACCTTGCCCCCACTGGCACCCTGATTACCTTTCTAAAATAAAAATGATAACATTACTTGTCCTGAACTTCAGGAGATGTTCTTTTGATCTTCCTGACCCTAAACCAAAGCTCTGTATTATGTTCCAGCTACACCAAACAACTCAGTATTAGCAATACTATGTTAACATCTGAAGAAACTGACCGATTTAATGCATGCATTTACTACTGTTCTGTCAAGAACCACTGAAAGAAACTAGGAGGATGTGCCTTAAAGATCTATAACCATAAGTACAAAGATGGCATAAAGAAAGATAAAAGCTGTAAAGACAAGTGGTAACTGACTTAGCAAAGTCAGAAAACCAAAGCTCTAAGCCAGCAGTAAAATAACAGCATGAGGCAACATGATTTACATTACAGAAACTCCAAAAGACTCAAAAACTGGTAGTGCCAAGTACTTTGGGAAGAAGGAGGTTAAAGGTCTGGTATTAAAACTAAGAGGACCTCCAGAAAGTGTTCACAAAGCAGTGTGCTGCTAAGATTTCATCCGAGTCCACAAACAAACCACTGGCCCTGTTCGATCCTCTGATAAGGCAGAGCAAATGCTCTCCAGACAGGGAGATACCAGATAATCGAAAGGACTGATATTATGCCAAAACAGGGAGCTGTAACATGCAAGAGGCAGGAAACTGAAAGATATTTTACTGAGGAAAGACCTCAAAAACATGGATCATCCCCCACAAAACAACCCAGGTAGATTATATCCTAAAGGAAAAATTCAGAATTCCTAAGTTTCCCATCCATTTTCAACCCTCTCCATCAGCTTTTTAGTGCCCTAAATTTATATAGACAAAATGGTGATGGTTCTTCAAGCTGGGTGATAGTACCTAAGGGCTAATTGATTATACTGTTCTTCCTTTTTCTGTGTATGCTTCAAATTTTTCACAGGTTAAAAATTAGTAACAAAAGCAGGTGATCAATGATCAATAGATGATCTCTTCAGTCAGGGACTACTAGTCTGGGTTCTCCGAATGTAAAATATGAAACAAAAACAGAAACAAATATACTAATATTTCCCTGTTAAGTTTGAAAAGCCCAAGGATGGCAGTGTTTTCTACAAAATCAAACTTAACAATAACCCTTAGTATAATCTTCTACAATGACTTAAAAGCACATTTTAAGCTACAGTCTCAACTTTAACATTAACCATTATATGCCTTCTCCAAGAAGGGCGGATGACCATTTGGCTCGAACCCTGCACCTTTGGCCTAAACAAAAACACAGGGTACAGAACAGTCATGATTAAAGAAAAAGGCCCTACACTATACTCCAAACATTCCCTGCAGGTTACTCTGGCTTCCTAAGACTTCCTGAGGTGACAATGCCTAAGGAGATAAGAGAAGCTGATTTTCTTCACACCTCCATCACAAAACTCTCAAACTGAACTTAAAAACACATTCTAGCAGAGATATAATGTAAAAAATGTGGGATCACTCTTCATTCTCTTACAAATGATAGCAGTAACCTTATCATAGCCTTTGCATCCTCCTCTGTAAAAGGGACATAATCTTCACAGAAGATAACAAGAATTAAATGGCAGATAAAAAGAGATGGAGCTGCCTGGGTGGCTCAGTGAGTTAAGCCTCTGCCTTCAGCTCAGGTCATGATCCCAGGGTCCTGGGATCGAGTCCCGCATCGGGCTCTCTGTTAGGCAGGGAGCCTGCTTCGTCCTCCCCGCCCCCCTCTCTCTCTCTCTGACTACTTGTGATCTCTCTCTGTGAAATAAATAAAATCTTTTAAAAAAAAAAGAGATGCCACATGAGACAGTTTTTAAAAAGAAAGTGATTTTTAAAAAATTTTGGGGGGCACCTGGGTGGCTCAGCCATTAAGCATCTGCCTTCAGCTCAGGTCATGATAAAGCCCTGCCTTGGGCTTCCTGCTCGGCGGGAAGCTTGCTTCTCCCTCTCCCACTCCCCCTCTCTCGCTGTGCCTCTCTCTCTGTCAAATAAATAAATAAATAAAATCTTAAAAAAAAAAAAAATTTTGTATCACTATTCATCTATCTGAAACTGCCTCATCTATCTCAAACTGCCTTAGGTAGGAATCTGTAACTGTAAAACTCATCCACAAATATTTACTGAAAGAAAAAAATCTACAATTCAAAAGAAGTGTTATGGTGCCAGAGAAAGATTTTTTAAAAACTAATGTTAAAATATTTTTTACCGCAATTTTTAACTTAATAGAAAATTGTCAAAACTATTAACTTAGATTTCTCCATTGGAAAATCTATCATACCTTGGGGCAAGATCAATAAAATCATTCGAGCCTACCTGGATCCAGATAGTTTGCGACTTGGCATTAAGCTCTTCCCTCTCTAGTCTCTCACCACCAGAATGTAATTCACTATAACTGTTCAAATGACACCTACACAGTTCTGTTCACTCTGAAATTTTATTTTATTTTATTTTATTTTTTTTTAAAGATTTTATTTATTTATTTGACAGAGAGAGATCACAAGTAGACGGAGAGGAAGGCAGAGAGAGAGAGAGAGAGAGGGAAGCAGGCTTCTTGCTGAGCAGAGAGCCCGATGTGGGACTCGATCCCAGGACCCTGAGATCATGACCCGAGCTGAAGGCAGCGGCTTAACCCACTGAGCCACCCAGGCGCCCCCACTCTGAAATTTTAGATCTCTCTACCCGCTACACAACGCGACACTCAAAGTCAAGATGCCTAAAATCATATTCACTCCTTCCTTCAAAAGTAAGTCACCTGTTTCCTTACCTTCCCCATTGATGAAAGGGAAAATTTTATTTTAAATCACAAAAAAAGAGTGAAAATGGAGAGTAAATTTATGCAGAAAAGCCCTAAAAACCAAGGAAAATACATGGAAAGTACAATGAACTGCACAAATCATGAGTCTATCGCCATGGGAGTCTGCTACATCTAATGAAAGAAAATATTTTTAAAACCGTGAGAGACTCTTAGCTGTAGAGAACAAACTTCAGGTTGCTGGAGAGGATGGGGTAAGTGGGTGGTGGTTATTGATGTGATGAGCACTGGGTGTTATAACCAACTGATAAATTGTTGAACACTACATCTAAGACTAATGATGTACTATATGTTGGCTAATTGAATTTAAATTAAAAAAAAAAAAAGTAGAGAGTATTTTCCAGATGTCAAAAAACATCTAAAGTCAACACACAAAAGTAGTTGCTTTTTTTTTTAAGATTTTATTTATTTGTCAGAGAGAGAGGGAGAGAGAGCGAGCACAGGCAGACAGAACGGCAGGCAGAGGCAGAGGGAGAAGCAGGCTCTCTGCCGAGCAAGGAGCCCGATGTGGGACTCGATCCCAGGACGCTGGGATCATGACCTGAGCCGAAGGCAGCTGCTTAACCAACTGAGCCACCCAGGCGTCCCACAAAAGTAGTTTTTAAAAGTGTTTAGATCACACATGAAAAAGACATAAAGTGAGAGGCCCTTCACTACATTAAAGTAAACCACATGAGAACAATGATTAATTTTTAAGAAGAAAAAAAAAAAAAGCCCAAAACCCTAGAATCTTAAATACAGAGAGAACTGGTGGTTGCCAGAAGGGAGGTGAGTAAGAGGATCGGCGAAATATAAGGAAGGGGTTAAGAGGTACAAACTTCCATTTATAAAATAAATAGGTCCCAGAGATTAGAAGTACAGCATAGGGAATATAGTCAATAATACTATAATACAAATGTACGATGACAAGTGGTAACTACACTTATTGTGTGAGCACTGAATAATGTGTATGACTGTCAAATCACTATGTTGTACACCTGAAACTAACACTGTATGTTAATCAGACTTCAATTAAAAAAATATATATTAAGTTAAGTGGGGTGCCTGGGTGGCTCAGTGGGTTAAAGCCTCTGCCTTTGGCTCAGATCATGATCTCAGGGTCCTGGGATCGAGCCCCACCCACATCAGGCTCTCTGCTTGGCAGGGAGCCGGCTCCCCCCCCCCCCCGCCCTCTATCTGCCTCTCTGCCTACTTGTGATCTCTGTCAAAGAAATAAATAAAATCTTAAATTATATACATATTAAATTAAGAAACTGGAAAGTGACTTACCTGAACAAGATGAATAAGTGTTGTTAGAATAGCACATCTCAACATATTATGCTCTTCACTCTGCTTCCAAAGAAGAGGCAAGTACTGTACCAGACATCCTACATACGGTCGTATCTATCACAACAGAAGTAGGGGAAGCAAAAGAACTGTATTAGGAAAGAAGGCAATTTCCTTCAAGAACCACTGACACAACATTATTAAGTCCCAGGCAGGAAATATTTAATATTTACTAAATGAAATGTATTGTGCATACATCTTTTTAAAGATAAATCAGATATTACACAAAGACGCAAAGCTCTATGGTAAATATTTTTAAAGAATTTTAAATAACTACCAGATATACTGCAAGAATTAAACCTTAGGAAAACAACATAATACAGCCAGTTATCTACAGTTTAATAGAAAATGCTGCTATATCCTGGATCTTTTTTAGCAACAGCACTGTCTTTAAAAAAAAAAAAGTCAGCATTTACTCATATATTCGACAATTATCTGATGGCACCTTCCAAGAACAAGACACCAGAAAGAAAAGAATGCAAAGGTAGACATAAAAATCTTGCAATGAGGGGAGCCTGGGTGGCTCAGTGAGTTAAAGCCTCTGCCTTGGGCTCAGGTCATGATCCCAAGTTCCTGGGATGGAGCCCCGCACCAGGCTCTCTGCTCAGCCAGGAGCCTGCTTCCCTTCCTCTCTCTCTGCCTTCCTTTCTGCTTACTTGTGATCTCTGTCAAATAAATAAAATCTTCAAAAAAAAAATCTTGCAATGAGAAAAGATCAGTAGAATGATAAAGGTGTACAAGAGGTATAGTGAAAACATTGAACAAAATCCTTTTTAAAAGACACAATTGTTAAGACCACCATGGACTAAGCTAACCAGTTTTGAAAATATACCAAGACACAGTACAGCCTGACAGTGAGTTTCTTAAAAAATAAAAAGGATCTACACTGAAGCTGGACAGCGATCCAGTCTCTTAGTTTATGGTTACAGTACCTGAAATTGCTCTGAAGAGAGTAAGCTTCGTGATAAACAGAAATACTAGACATTCACAACTTCAGTAATATCTCTTTCAATCCCATGAATTAAAATTAAAAGGTGCTCCCAGAAAAAATGAGATTTTCCCTTTTTTGCTTTTAAAACACCGTATACACTAAAAGAATAGTAAAAAATGTGCAGAATTGCTTGCCTCCTAGGATACGAGGGAGGCTACAGAAAGACAAGAAGTTAAATATTTGCCCAAATATTTCAGTGAGATAAAACTGAAGAATTATGAGACTCTTTATTATATATCACCTATTTCAAATTTTGACTATTATTTATTGAGCACTTAATCTTGGTAAGTGCTCTCCATCCTAAAGATCACTCTAATTAGCTTATAAAGGCAGGCCAATTAGTATGTAAAACCACAGGTTTCAAACAACTTGACTCACTCATACTTAACACTATATAACAGCATATTCTACTGACATAGAAAATAAACTGATTTTGGTTTTGATAGTCAAGTGAGAACCCTTTCAAAGAAGGGCTAAAAAAAAGTATATGCTCTTAATTATACATAAGGTAGGAATTGAAACCCAAGTACCCAGGTACATTTGTAAGTCATAAAATATTTACATCCCAAACTTAGCTGTACATTGGAATTCATGATATTCTAAATTAAAATTAATGCTTCAAAAAAAGAATTTCAATAATCACCCACAGTTACTGTTGCAAAATACATCCCCCAAAAATGGGGCACAGGGCTGGGGATTAGCAAATAAAAGTGAGGACATGAGAGCCAAACACATTCCCTTAGGATAAAAGGGAAGAGCATAAAAAAAAAAAATCTGAGGAAACTTGTTATGGATTTGATATTAGATAACAGTACTAATTAACTTTAAGTCCCCTGAGTATAATCATGGCTATGGTTAAGAAGAAGAGAAGTCTAGTATTTTGGGGTAAGGTGCCATGATACTTGAAACTAAAATTCAAATGGTTTAACAGTAACAACAATAATTTGTATATGCACACAGATTTTAAAAAGAGCAATACAGTAAAATTTTGATAAAACTAACTGATAAAACTAAATGAAGTAACTGATAAAACTAAATGAAGGATATATTGGTATTGATTTATTGCAACTTTTCTGTACATCTGAAATATTTAAATGAAAAGATATGTAAAAAAAAAAAGATAAAATAAAATCACGTCTATACACAATTCTGAAAATGGTTATACTCTATGGGGGTTTTTGGTAGGCCAGTATCAACTATTTGCTCAACATCTAATAAGACACATGGAAATAACGCTTTCTAGACAACAGGCTATAAAAGAAACTCAACTATCAGCATAATATAAATGAGATGAAAAGTACACTACATGCACTCATCTTTTGGCACCTCCACTCAAAAAGCAAACAAAACAGAATACAGGGGAATACTGTGAGAATTAAAGTGTTCTGAGTTAGTTCATCATATACAGGGAGGCGCCACCTTCCTTTGTAACACAGTACTGAAAATGTGAAAATCAAGTGTGAGAACCTAACAAATGTTTTAGCAAGGGTTCCATCCACAGGGGATTTTAAAAAGTAAGTATCCAAACCACACCTCATGTTTTAGATCGAATTTTCACAGAACATTTAATATTTCACACAGGCCCTTTAATTTTGTTCTTTTTCTTCGGAAATTCATTAAGTTTAAAGAATGTCTGCCTGACATCGAAACCTGATGATTACCTATTTTTTCTATGTATTTATGGAATCACTGCAATTGGAATAATTTAAGTTTTCAACTTTTTCAAAAAGCAGAGAAAATATAATTTTTAAATAATTGCACATTATACTATGAAGATGGTGACTTCACTGAAACTTCTCAATTAAACCATTAAGTGTCATCTCACTGTTTTAAGATGGCTCAAACTATTTACAACCTAACAGACAAAAATGAAATTTATCACACAAAAGATAGATCAGTGATATATAAATGATGGAGCTGTTCAAAAGTTAACATAGATCAGGCTCTCTGCTCAGCGGGGAGCCTGCTTCCTCCTCTCTCTGTCTCTGCCTGCCTCTCTGCCTACTTGTCTGTCAAATAAGTAAATAAAAAAAAAAGTTAACATAGGAAAGTTCAACAATCAGACTACGGAAAATATTTCTCATAACCACTTCCTACCTGAATTCTGAAAACACAAAATACTGGATAACTCTATCTCATTATTTAATGATGATAGTGTCACCCAAATTGCTTAGGCTATTTATCTTCTGAAAGGGAAATATGGATAAAAGGACAAAAGCACTTCTACATTTACTAACACGAGGAATTTCAACCTAAGGTACAAGGATTTAGAGACTAGGGAAGATGTAAGTAAGAAAATTCGTTTCCACAAAAAGAAAGCTTCTTTAATAAATTTCTACAAGCCAGATAATATCTAAATAAGATGATAAAAAATGGCCAAACCTTGTCTCTATAATCAAGTTTTTAAATGAAAAACAATTTACTGCATTTGTATAATGTTCTAAAGTGTACCGCACATTTATAATAATTTCATACTTATGAAACCTTGTGAGTTGGGGGACTTTAGAATTATCTTTATTATTTTATACACAAGGACACAAAGTTAAAGACTTTACCAAAACTAAGTAGCAGAGACAGGCACTTGAAATGATTTAAGAGTTTCAATTAACTCTCTTTGTGATCAAAATCTCTCAGTATTCTTTAAAAGCCAAAATCAAAATGAAATAATTTAACTAATGTAATAAGAATACCAGGTGCTAAGAGGATTGTAAGATAATACTATTTTTAGACACTCAGACCTGTATCAGCTGCAAGTGATTAAAACAGACTCAAAACTGCTATGGAGTTTCAGGGTGACTTTGAGTATCGGTAATACCACTAAGATGTACGCACTTTAACAAATTCCTTAAAATCTCAAACTATTTGGGATAATAAATTCCAATCCTCACAAAGGTTTCTTCGAGGATTAAATGAGACATATATGCAAATTACTTAGTACAGACGTTTTAACTTGTCCTTATCCAGTAACTGACAACAATTCTCACCAGTTGCTTTAGAATTGAAAAACAAGTGCAAGGTATCAAAATTCACTAAAAGATCCAGGAACACATTTAGAATCTGTGAACTCAGTTTTCTTTCCCTGCTATCTCACAGATTTACTTCAGTATTTTTCAAACAAGGATATGCAGTGGTGAAGGATATGAGAAATTACTAGGATAATTAGGGGTAGTTTCTTGGATTATCAATTTTCACACAAATTAGGAGAGACAGAAGCTGAGTAATTTAATGGTTTAATAATAATGTAACTGTTTGGGGCGCCTGGGTGGCTCAGTGGGTTAAGCCGCTGCCTTCGGCTCAGGTCATGATCTCAGGGTCCTGGGATCGAGCCCCGCATCGGGCTTTCTGCTCAGCAGGGAGCCTGCTTCCTCCTCTCTCTCTGCCTGCCTCTCTGCCTGCTTGTGATCTCTCTCTGTCAAATAAATAAATAAAAAATCTTAAAAAAAAAAAAATAATAATGTAACTGTTCAAAACTTTACATATTATTTTTATATTAAACATGTACATAATGTAGACCAAAATGTAAAACACATTTTATTTTGAAGGTAAAAATAATAGACCTCTGGGAATATTTGCATTTGCTGACACATTTGTAGCCATGTGCTCAAACACAATGAATTTTAAGAAGTATTTTTTCTTTTTTTTTTTTTAGATTTTTATTTATTTATTTGACAGACAGAGATCACAAGTAGGCAGAGAGGCAGGCAGAGAGAGGAAGGGAAACAGGCTCCCTGCTGAGCAGAGAGCCCGACGAGGGGCTCGATCCCAGGACTCTGGGATCATGACCTGAGCCGAAGGCAGAGGCTTAACCCACTGAGCCACCCAGGTGCCCCTTAAGAAGTATTATTAAGGATAAACTGGATCTACTAAGAGATATAAAATTCTGCATTCTAAAACCTCTATATTACTGATCCCATTTTTTAATTTTAAAATTTTAATTTTCTCAAGTCATTTTTTGAAAACTCAAGTACACATGTCAATATAACTGAAATCACAACCATACAGGTTGTAAGCATTTTAATGCACGTTTTAACTTCTAAAAAATGTAAAGTTGAAATATTAATGCATTCTACATATACTTCACTCACCTTCCTGACATTTAATGTTTTATAACAAATTTACCTGTATGTTGACTCTTTCAATCACACAAGAAAGGACATGCAAAACATGCATCTTTGTGTCACATTCTGTAACTTGCTGCAGTAGCTGAAAAAGTAGTGTGAACATGGTTTCCAAATACTGCAGTGAAACAGAAATAAAAGGGGGGTGAGAATAGAAATATCTTCACAAACAGAAATAAGAAATAAAATAATAAAATAATCTCAAGCATTACCTAAGTAACTTCAAATTGTTCAAGTTACCAATATTTAGGATGGTGATTCTTTTTTATTATTGTTCAACAGGTTCATTTTAGAATTCAATTCATCCACAAACTCAATGTTTTCAGAGGAAAGCTGTGTCTTAACTTTGTGTTTACATTTTATACCAATACCACTAACTAAATTGGTAAGTGTCTTTCTTGTCTTTGCCTTTCCATAATGCCTGTTGCCAATCACAGCATGTTTTGTTTTGTGAAGTCTACTCATTAAAGCGAAATGTGTATCACTAACTATACTCGCATACTAGCTCTCTGATGTGGTCCTTAACATAAGCTGCATGGAGATACCAATTTCTGCACATACAGATTTATTATTCAAAGCATGACAGATTATTATTAGGAAACAGAAAACAAATATTCCATGTCTGGCTATTAACTCATTTCTATGTTACAAAATTACAGTAGGAATTAACAAATCACAGGATGCCAGATATTTGCAAAAAAACAAACATCTGATCTTTCAGATAGTTTGCTTACAGATTTTGAAAACATTTATTCCATCCAAAAATACCTAATGATTCTTACTAATGAAAAACCTGCTCTATAAGTTTCTCTACGTATGACCTACACAAATAGTACAGATAGACTTTTTATCATATTAACTTTCTTCTTGCCCCTTTTTTTTTTTAAAGAGAGAGGAAGAGAGAGAGAAAAAAGGGGGGGGATAGAATCTTAAGTAGGGCCCTACCCCCAGCATGGAGGCTGACTCGGACCTTGATCTCATGACCCTGAGATCACAACCAGGGTGGAAACCAAAGCTAGATGCTTAACAGACTAAACCACCCAGGTGCCCCTGCCCAGTCTTCTTAAGAATCCACACTACCATGGCGCCTGAGTGGCTCACAACAAAGAAATAGTTAAGGATAACCTAAGGAGTAAAAGTAACAGACATAGATAAAATGAAACTAGATTTTTAAAAATAATTTTAAGATTTTATTTATTTGACAGAGTGAGAGGGAGAGTGAGAGAGCACAAGCAGGGGGAGCAGCAGGCAGAGGGAGAGGAAGAAGGAGGCTTCCCGCAGAGCAGAGAGGCTGATTCGGGACTGGATCCCAGGATCCTGAGATCATGACCTGAGCCCAAGGCAGATGCTTAAACAACTGAGCCACCTAGGCACCCCTTAAAAAAAAAAAAAAAAAAAAACTAGCTGCTTTATAATTGTGAAAAAGAAATAAGTCTGTCAACTCCAAAACAGTTAAGATAGCTAAACAAAAATAAGCAGAATGAAAGTTATAAATCAAAATTACCAATACAAATAATTACTTCCAGAATAATCCAATACACTTTTAAATTTGGCTTTAATCAGTATCAGATACATATAATTTCATTTATAAAATAACACTTAATATTCAAAAGACATAAGCAGAAATTGTTATTAGTCTTATAAATATTCTTACCGGTAGAAACTGATCTGTTCTAAATTCAAAATCATCAACAGGTAGAGAGTAGTTAAGGAATATTGAGAATGAATGAGATATATCAGAATAAAATATGTCTAAAAACCAAATATAATAAACCATTCAAAAACTACATTTTAAACTAAAAAATTTTACCCAAAAATTAGTAATTTAAATACGTCACTAAAATTCTTCACAATGAAGTATTTTTTTTAAAAAGATTTATTTATTTGAGAGAGAGATAAGAGGGAGCATGAGCAAGGGGAGGGGCAAAGGAAGAATGGAGACAAATCGAAGCCCTGCTGAGCAGGGAACCTAATGCAGAGCTCCATCTCAGAACCCCAGAATCATGACCTGAGCTGAGGGCATATGCTTAACCGAATGACCCACTGAGGCACTCATGAATCGTATTTTTAAGATTTTATTTTTAAGTAATTTCCATAGCCAACATGGGGCTCGAACTCACAACCCCAAGATCAAGAGTTGCATGTTCCACAGAATGAGTCAGCCAGGCGCCCCACCGCAAAGGAGTATTTTTAAATTCTTTAAAGGATATTTAACTTCAGTGTTGTAGCTGTCTCAATACGGACCTAAAAAAAAAAAAAAAAGTTATTAGTTTTTAGTAATTCTAGAGCTACTAAATATTATTAATATCAAATGCCTAAAGAATTTATTCTAAATCACTTTCTTTACTCTTTTTGTTACTACTTAAGTCACAGAGCAAATTTTCATCTAGAAATAAAAGAATATTGCTCTTACTTTGCAACAAGAGTCGAAAAGAAAAAAATAAAAAGTCCCACCCTTTCCAGCTTCCCATAATTTATTTCAGGAGCCTTTAATCCATGAAGTGCTTGCAGGAAAAAAAAATAATTTGCCGTAAGTGTGTGGAGAGAGTGGCACTAAGAGAACAGTACAACAGGGTTGCCACAAGGAAAGAGAAGGTTGAGATAAGAGACAAACAAATGGGGTGGGGCCAGTAAAGCTGGGAGATGTTCAACGAAGAGCAAGGGAGGAGAAAAGTAGTATGAGAAGGGAAAATGAGGAGGAAGAACACCTATTTCCATCGGCAAACTCCATCACAGGAAAGCCATAAACTATCCAAAGATATATTCCAAGATTTTCTAAATCCCAAAGTTCACAAATACACAAAGATTTATGCAAGCTTCTAACTTTCCCCAATCTTATTTTCTCTGTATATCAGCACATTCCCTGGGCAAATCACATCATGACAGCTTAATCTCCCCATTATTTTCTTTCAAGTTTTACCCGTGATTTGGCCAGCTCAACTAGCACAGGCTACCAAACCCAGAGTTTCAACCCAGAGCTCAAAAAGTGAACTCAAGCCTTGACTACATTCCCTCTACTCTGTAAAACAATATATCTAAAACATTCATTTATTTCCCAGCTGAGAGTCATTACTTTCTTAGATGCTACATTTAGTGTACCTGAAATAGCAACTGGCTTCTTCTCGGCAACCATTTTTCAAAGAAACAATTTTAACCATTTTACATGAGCTTCCGAAGTTCTGAGAGGCTGATTAGGCATGTTCACCAAATGTTAAGCACTCTATTGCCAAATCCACAGATCCAAGAGCCTCTAGTGCAGATGTTTTCCTGCCTGCCTTTCCTTTTTACTCAATGTCTCTAAAGGCAAAATGAAAATCTTCAGACTTTTAAATGATGTGCCAAATTTGCTGATCAGTCTAATACACGCAAAGCACCATGTCAAGTAGTCTACCACAGACTGACCTAATGAAAACAAGAGATACTCCTGTGATTAAAACTATTCAATAATGAACTGTTATCTCCCAGGAATGTGTTGGATCCTGCAGAAAAAAGCTTTAAGAGAGATCTAGTCTTTGCCCTCAAAGAACTTACGTTCTTCAAGGGTACCAGACACCCAGGAATTAAACAATTATCAATAAAAATGTCAAACTTGAAAAGTTTAAGAACAGGATAATCCCCCTGAGGACACGGACTGACTGGTCACCTTTAAATTGTCATCATTTAGTACCGAGTGAGGCATACAGCTGGCTCTGTGTAAATAATTAAATTCACAGACAACAGGACATAAAAGCCCCCAAAAAGAAAAATGGCAATCAAACTGCCAGCACACTCACCTTTAATTTGCTTCATTTTTTTTCCACAAAAGGACCACAGACACACCTAACTCATACCCCTGACATCTACACAAATTAAGTACAGGAACCAAAAGAGGCATGGGAATAAAAACTAGCTGTGTTTCTACACCTAACAAAGGGAAGTCAGGGTAGTAGTACATTCAGAGGAAGAGACAAAACGAAATGAGATGACTTGCCTAGACTCTAGTTTAACTCCAAAATAAGGAAGCCAAATTAGGAGGCAAAACAAAAAGCCCACAAAGTTTAAGAAAACAAAGGCACACTTTAAAAAATGACAAAAATAAGAACAAAATTAGCCATTTTTGAGCTATTTAAAAAAAAAAAAAAAACAGGAAGTACTTACCACAAAGAGACTGTATGAATTTCACAGTGATTCATAAGTAATGGGGAAAAAGTCAAAACTCAAATTTATGGAATAAAGAGCTGGGGAATGGGACAGAAGATGGGTAGAAGAGAGTCTAACAATTTCTAGAACACTAATTGTTCAATAAATACTTGCCAGTAAATGCAAGAAAAGAAAACAAAGTACCCTAAACATGACTTTGCATAGAATAAAAGCCTCCAAAGGCGAATGAAATCCCAAGTATCGGGAAGTAGATCTAGACTGTGTGAACTCAGCCTATGAGTCTATCCTAACTCCCACTGAAATCTCAGAAAACTCCTGAAAATTTAACATCTAATTCCTTTACTAGGGCAAAGAAGTACCATCCAAGTATGAGAAATATTGTAAGGATCGGAGAAAGAATGAGAGCAATAGACAAATGAAGGAAAAGAAACCAGAAGTCAGCCCTACTGCCAAAGAGGATTGTTATACAAGAAAGAGTAATCAGATATTTACATATACTTACATGCCCCACTTCAGTGACAATGACCCTTAGAAGAATTGAATGAACTGAATTGAATTCCACACTCAATGCCTCACCACTCCCACAGCCTGCCCGTAACATAAAGGCCATCCACACACTAAAACACCATGGTGCAGGGGCCAGAAAGAAATGGCAGTGTCTAGGGTATTGAAGACCACCAGGAAAATGTAAATAAAATTAATGGAAAAGAATAAAGTAATCCGCTAAAGAGAAACAGAATAATGACTTCATAACTGTAAGGACCTATTTTATATTTTTATATTTTTATATTTTAGCCAGAGGCTTCCATTGAGGTTAAACAATAACCTTGTTGTTTAACCCTTAAACTGTCCCTGCTCCCCTTCCCCCAGGGGACTTACTTAAAAACAAGTCCCGGAAACCAGCCTCAGGTAACAAAGCACAGATACAAGGATGGGTCAGGCCAGGTGGAGACATCCGATCAGTGGGGGGTTGCATACTGTCTCCCCAGCTACCGAGGAGTATGGGCCCCGCCCTTTGGGAGCCTTTTGGGCGCCAATCCTAACCAAGGTGATAGGCTGGGTCAAATGTCTACTATAGGGTAAATTGTAATTCAATTGGTCACCTAGCATCACTGCAGCTTTCTCTGTGTGTTACAATTTCACTGGCCAAGGCCCAACCGCATGGCCTTTGCCCTTAAAAGCTAGTCCGTAAAGGAGAGCGGGATCACCCACTCCGTAAGAGGTGCAGCCCTGGCCGGTCAGTTTGATTCTTGATGCTTGGCGAGAAGTAAAGCTTTGCTTGACCTTCGCTTTGTATCAGTCTCGCTCCTTTAATCACGGACCCATATTGGGGCATAACAATAACATAACTATTTAAGAGAGCCCTCCTCATTACTGGATTCTCTTTATTCCAATCTCTTAATTCTTTCAATAAACATTATCTAAGTCTTGACACCATACGAGGCATTATGGATGCTAACATAAGTAATATTATCTTACACATTTGTACTATTATTACTTGCTATTAGTATGCTTATTTTTTTTGCTCTCTTCCACAAAAAAGTCAAGATCAGTCGATTATACTATTTGATATATTTCTCCTGAAATACATGTCTAAAGTAAGTTTCTTGAAAGGATAAAAATCATATTCAATTTATTTATCTCCTTTTAAGAAAAAAAATTCTTAGTCTTATTTTTTGAAAAATTTTTTGAAAAATTGAGATATAACTGACACATAACATTGTTTCAAGTGTAGTTTCAGGTGTAAAGCTCATTTTCATATATTCTAAGTACCAGACATAGGGGTATAAACCTGAAACTGACTAGCGGAAGCTTACTAAAGTTTCCTTTCTTCCTGGTTTTAGAGTGGCTTAATAATTTGATATCTCAAACGCAGATTTTTGTTGATGTTTCCTTTGGAAATTATATCTACTGACTGTAATTGAATTCAGAATTCATTCTGTGAAGACACAGACTACCCCAGAGTTTAAAATCTCTGGCAGGGTTTCTGAGACACATAAAGAATGGGAAAATGAAGAAACAAAATCAAAATGGTAAGAGAGAATGAGTGATTGAAATGGGAGACCCATAAAAGGCACAAGAATGGAAAGAATTTCAATGCACCCTTAAAGTATGTCTGCCCAATCCCCGCCGTACCTCCCATTGTACACTCAGGGTTTGCTGCTGTTCTGTACATGCCACTAAAAGTCCATTCTTAAGGCCATTAACTGCCTTTCCATCTTGGAAATTCATTATTTCTACACTGGTAGTTAGCCTGCCATAAAAATGTCCATTTCTTTGCTTGAGAGACAACCCCATCACGGCGTACTTCCAAACTATAAATCCTCTGGTTGTACCACAATTCACGTTTCATATAGCCTTTTACAAGGGTGAAAGAATATACCAACACTAATTTTTTAGTAGCTTACTGCTAATGGTGTTAAAGGTTGCATAAATACCTGAAGTAAAACTTACCAAAAAATTTTATAATTTCTAAAATTTAAAGACGAAACTGGCTCAAAAGCCTTAAAAATCAAAAAAGGCCAGTATATTAATCAAATATTCTGGTTAGTAATCATTTGGGGTAATACAAAGAGAAGGTCTCCTAAATGTAGTCACTCCAGTTCATTACAGTGAATAGCACTACAGTAATACCATACTATAGCACTGTTATCCTTATAAAAAAAAAAAATGGAACCACAGTTTCTATCACATTCAAAAATAAATTCTAGATAAAGAAATAAGGGTAAAGAAATGGATTAACAATGAACAAAAAGAACAAAACAGAAATCTGATTGCAATAAAATTAAAAACCTTTCCTCAAAAACACAAAAGAATGAGAGTGGGAAGACAGATTCAACTGCATTTGGAGGGACTTATTTTTTTAAATATTTGGAATATGTATGGAAAATTACTACAATGAGAATATAGACACCAGGAAGTGAGCATATAGGTGCTTGTTACATTAGTCACTTAATTTTTCCTTTCCTTTGATACAGTTCTTAACTCTTAAAAGATTACAAAGTTAAAAGCCTCCTCTTTTTAAGTATGAATCAAAAATAAGCTCGGATGGGCGCCTGGGTGGCTCAGTGGGTGAAGCCGCTGCCTTCGGCTCAGGTCATGGTCCCAGAGTCCTGGGATCGAGTCCCGCATCGGGCTCGCTGCTCAGCAGGAAGCCTGCTTCCCTTCCTCTCTCTCTGCCTGCCTCTCTGCCTACTTGTGATCTCTCTCTGTCAAATAAATAAATAAAATCTTTAAAAAAAAATAAATAAATAAGCTCGGACGTAAAAAATTCTGAAGTAACAATTATCTTAAACCTTACCAAATTTTCCTGACATTTATTACAAAAAGTTTCCAAATATTGCAGCACTATAAATGCTTATTCATTATGCCTACTTCAAGTTTTAGTTCATAAAATCTGGCTATCTCTAACAAGTCAAACTGTTAAACAATGAGGAAAAGTTAAGTATTTCACCTAAAGCAAAAAAAGTTACTCAATTTGCATTATATTCCCCCAGATCAAATGATAATGTCAAACTGTCATGCAACTATCAGAGAGAGATGTACTCCACCTAGTGGCCTCTGGTATTCTAAGATTTATGGGGTCCTATACTGTCTAAAGAAGTTGCTTTCTCTAGTTGCTACACTTTATCTACTTTGTCATAGCCAGTCTTATAATAACATGGCCAAAACATTTGGAAGCCACACAGACAACCACAGTTGCTCAAGATTAAATCTCTCAACTCTTTTAACAGCAACACTCAAGCAAGAGAATATAGATTCTGTAAGCCAGAGAGCATTCAGATACATGAGTATCTATCTACCTAACTACCTATCTATCCACACGTGCACGTGTACATGTATGTATATATGTCTATATGTTTGTACCCTGCTGTCAATATGTATGAAGTATCTTCCCTCATTAGCCAGCATTTCTCACAAGCTGAAATTAAAGTAGTGTATCCTATATACACCAAGAGGCCAAAGTGTTCAACATTAACGTGGTACCTTACTAAAACACAGTCTTAAGAAGTAATAACAAAATAATGGTGGCAGGATAAAACAACTGTAGGAAGATGTAAAAATGAGAGGAACTCACTAGAAGATATACAGGAAAAGGGCAACAGCTTAATCTACAGTACCATTTCCATACACCAAGTGTATCCCATGGATATTCCCATATTATCATCTTGGATGGTCACAAGGCAAATGAACATTTTAAAGTTTCTGATCAGTCCTGAAGTAAGAGGACTACTGGAATATTTAGTCCAGTGTTTTCCAAATCACCTGGCCATGAAACACTTTTGCTCCACTAACACATGTTCATATATGATTAGTGATTACTTTTATTTTTTTTAAGATTTTTATTTATTTATTTGACAGAGAGAGATTACAAGTAGGCAGAGAGGCCGGCGGGCAAGGGGGTGAAGCAGGCTCCCCGCCGAGCAGAGAGCCCGACGTGGGGCTCAATCTTAGGACCCCAAGATTATGACCTGAGCCAAAGGCAGAGGCCCAACCCACTGAGCCACCCAGGCACCCAATGATCTACTTTTAAAGTGTAGAACTAAATAAATCATTTTTCTCTTTATTTCTCTCTAAATTAGTTCATTAAAAATGAGTACAAGATCCAAAAAATTTCTCTATTTCCCAAAGAAAATTAGCTGAAATTTAATCCTTCTGTAACACCTCCATAAAACATTTAATGTCTTCTCTCTGATACATATGACAGAGAGCAGATAATGTTTCCAAATGAGAAAATAAGAATTCAAATCTTATAGTTTATTTTAAAGCTATTACCAATGTAAATTCAGTCCAGCAAATACTAATCTCAGAAACAGCTAGGTTTTATTAATAAACTAAGAATTTACATGGTAAAATAAACCTGGATGGATTCCCTTGTAATTTCCCATGCTTAAAATACTGAATAATTACGACATGATATTTAGAGTAAATTCTCAATTATTTACACAAAGTAGATAATGCTGAAGTTAAAAAATCCAAAGATTAGTTCTTTGCATTTGGAATATATTGAACTTCTAAAACAGGTTTACCCAATTATGTTTTCCTTCACTGAACATTAAAAGGAGTTTATGTTACCATTGTATACATGTGAAAACGAAAAAGCCTTTGCTAAAGAACAGGGTTAAATTTTTTAAAAGGAGAGTATCAAGAAATGATTAAACAAGATCCTTGCCTAACCCGGGGGCGGCGGGGGGGTGGGGGGGGCATGACACAATCACTTAATTTTACATAAAAATAATTTGAAACCCAGGAAAAGACAACTAAACCCAATCTTTTCAAGACTGCTAGAGTCAGATCTAAGCCCAAGACAAAGAAAATGTATAGTAGGTCATGAATATATTCACTCAAGCATAAAATAAAGCACCAGTAGGGGAGGAAAAAGACCATTCTACACAATGTGGACCTTCTTAAAAGACAAATAAAAACAACTATTTAAGTAACTGACCTAAGTATTAAAGCAGCAAACCTACTGCTTTTAAGGGAATAAAGCAACAAAGAAACCATTATCAAGTTTTTAGTAACAAAAAAATAAAAAATAATATATCAACACTATAAATAAAAAGCCTGACAAGAAATAATTCCAAAGGTTAAAAAAAACAAACAAACACATATACACACCAAAAAACCCTCCAAAAATGAGGGACAAAGAAGAATCAACAACAATAAGGATAAAAGTGATTGTGGTGCAACCCCAAACATGAGAACGACAAAATCTATCCTGAATTAAGAAAAAAGCAAGTAAGCCATAAAAGGATCTTAAAACACAATCTTCCTTTATTCTTACTAAAAAATTATAAATTTTAGAATGGTACAGCTTAATTTTTTTTCATTGATTAATGATGGGAAGAGCACAGAATAATCAAAGGACTTCCTTCCCTCACACCAAGGAACAGCTACAACAGTGAAAGGCCACCAACATTCTAAAGATACAAAAACCATGTGTGAATTTGAAGTTTAACATAGGTTAAACTCATTAAAAAAAAAAAGTCTTAAAACATTTAAGGGACATACCACTAAGTCTTGATCTTGAAGCAAATTACAAATTGCCTCATATAACATGGGTCTTAAGTCAGACTTGAATTTCACAGAAATCCACTGACCGATGAGCCAAATCACCCTGCGTCGCAATGGCTTATACCTGGGTAAGGAAAAATCATGAAATTTAAATGGTAAGTATTTTACAAAGCCTATTTCATTTAGTATATTTCATCATTTAAATTTTAAATATAGTAAAGAAACAATCTCTATTTTTATATAAAAGCATAAAAAAGCTACTTCTAAACATACCACAGTATAAATATTAACAAATTACTGTAAATCTAATTATTTTATATTTAAGAACCATAACATAAATATGTACACAAAAACAAGTCTATTTCTGTTCCTCAAGTAACCAAAAACAGTTAATCTAAAAAAGCCTAAGTAGCTAATGTCCCAAACCCTAAGGCTGAAGAGGCCCCCAAAGAGTAACAATAAAGGAATTCCTGTACTCAATTTTCCAAATCCAAATGTTTATCTTACAAAGATTATATCCCAGAATACTGTGAGAGATTTCTACATTTACATACTCACATAAACCTACACTGATATTGGGTAAATTCTCTAATTTTAAAGTGCCCTATTATAAAATGTGACTCATATTATCAAAATAATGACTTACATTTTAAAAGCTGTAAACCTCTGCAGTAACATGTATACACATTTGTTTCTCTATGACCCGTCTTTGCTAAAGGCAATGAAGTTTCTTTAGGCAAGGAGAAAAAAACCCACAAAGCTATAAACAACTATGTATAAGAATTCCAACCCAAAGTCTCTTCTTGATACTATATAATTTTTAGTAGTGAGATGATAATTGTTTCAGGATACAAATGGAATAAGCTAATGAATATTCCACATTTTTAGAAAATTACAAAACTATAAGATGATGAAGCACATAGAAAGAACTGTTCATTAAAGATGAAACAATGTTTAAGTACTCCCTCCCCACCCTCAAAAAGTTTCTCACCTAAAAGAATTAAAGAATGCAAAGTTATAGGATTTCAGAAAAGGAATAGAGAAGTGTGAGTAGGAAGAAATTAGATTTGAATAGCCTTTAAGATAAAGAGTATCTGGGGCAGAAAACTGAAAAACTGCCATTTCCAGGAACTGGGACTGTTTAAACAAAGTCACAGAGGTGGAAGTAAATGAGACTTGTATAGAATGTAGTGGAGAACCCACAGAACCACCAATTCTGAACCAATCTCAGATCTCTGAGATTGCCACATTCAACATTCCACTCCAGATAAAGAGAACGAAGCTCAGAAAGGTCAAATCTTAAGTACTCTTAGACGACAGTCACTTCTGGGCAGAGTTAAAATCAGGGGATAGTTTGTCCCTCCAAATGTGCTCCCTGGACCAGCAGCATCATTTTCCTGGATGCATGATGAATCATACAGTCTGACCCAGACCCTAACACATCACCTAAATCAGAACATGTATCTTAAGCAGACCATCGAGAGATTCATACACACATTAAACTTTGAGAAACACTGGTCTAGATCAGCTCAGTCCAGAAGAAACATAATGCAAGACAAATACACAATTTGAAATCTGTTAGTACCCACATTAAAATAAGTAAAAAGCAGGTGAAATTTTAACATTTTTATTCATCTCAATATATGCAAAATACCATTTCAACATGGAATCAATACATATTTTATACTCTTCAGTTTTTCGATTTAAATTTTAGTTAATTAAAATTAAAGTGATTTCCTCAGTTGCATTAAGTACAATCCAAGCACTCAACAGCCATATATAGCAGCAACTGTACTAGACAACACGGATGGAGAATAAACAGCCTGCAGGATTTAAGGACAATCAAACCACATAATGTGCTCCCACTAAAGGGCCATGTGGTCACCTAATGGAGGTCTTCTCTACATCAAAGGCTCTCTCACTTCCTACGGGCAGAGTCACACAGCCCAATTACTCACCACAGACTTTACAGGACATAGCAAATTCACGGCCAACTGAAAATACTTGCTGAGGGAACAGATAGCTAGCTCTTTACGAGTCCAAAATATTTTATTTCTTTTTTTTTTTAATTTCAAGTTTTTATTTAAATTCTCAGTTAACATATAGAGTAATACGGGTTTTAGAAGGGTGAAAATCACTTTTAAATCATCTCCAACTCTACAACTGCACACCTCTCAAGATTTATATAGAAGCCTTCTTTTCATACATTAATGTCAAAAAAATGTTACCTGATCTATGACTACATGCTAGGCTTTCTGATAGGTGCATAACAGAAATGAATCAATAGAAATGCACAATTCAAAACAAGAACACAGTCTCTTGGAATTGTTAAGTCTCTAATTCTAAACTAAGAAAAAAATTACAAAAACTACGAAAGACCTTTACCCTTCCATTTCAGCCATTCAGTACCTAAAATCAGTCAACTGCTTTTTAAAAGTATGTGAAACTCAAGAACTGGGAAAAGTCCTACATCAAACAACTCTGTACTACTGAATGGAGTAAGCCAATATAAGTCTAAGGTGCAACCAAATGCTTTCTGCCATCGCGTCTCTCCAACCCATCTACCCTCTCCCAGACTTGCATTAGGCTATGTGTGATCCCAAGGCATTCAGTCGGTCACCCTTCACAGCTATTATTTGTGTGAGACTATTTCTTACAACAGGTTTACCCGTACCAACTTTCTACACAAATAAAGTTGGCTTTCTTGTGTACACATTTCTTCTAGAATCTAGAGATCTCCATCCTTCCTTATCTTTGTATAAAATTTCCTCCTGCAAATTATCTTATCTAATGCCAAATACGCCATACATGTTACAATTCACATTGGAAGTAAAAAAATGAAACCAACTTTATTTTTCAAATCTAAGAGTCACAAGTCTTATTCTAAACTGCTATGATTAGCTAAATCATACTATAACTTTTTAAAAGTTGGGTTTTTTTTTAAGATTTTATTTATTTATTTGACAGATAGAGATCACAAGTAGGCAGAAAGAGAGAGAGAGGAGGAAGCAGGCTCCCCACCGAGCAGAGAGCTGGATGCGGGACTCGATCCCAGGACCTTGAGATCATGACCTGAGCTGAAGGCAGAAGCCCAACCCACTGAGCCACCCAGATGCTCCAACTTTTTAAAAATTTTAAGCAATTTTAATGCCTTCCTATCTTCATCACAAAATTAGTAAGGCAAATTAAGTATATTATTAACACAAAGTTTTATACTTGCCTATTATGAATGACTTGTAATTCTGGAAGAAGTTGGTTTTTAAACCACTGATCAAAATCAACACTGTCAAACAGCTCATAAGCCGCTAATCCAACAGCATTATACACTACAAAGAAGATTTGAGAAAAAGAATTTAAATTTCAGATGCTGGGCCCAAAGTTAAGTATCTTATATAAGAAACTAATCCTTAGGGACTACTTTAAAACATGTAAAATGCTAATAAAGGGAAATTCACAATGTTAATCAGAGAAATTATTTAAATAGACATTTTAGAATCATTATGTAAGCTACTTTACACTGTTTTTCCTAAATATTCCTTAGTGCTTTCAAACAGAAAACTACATTCATTCAAATACATTCAAGTCAAATTTTAAAAATTATAAAATAACATCCACTTCTAAATGGACACAATACTTTATGATCTGGTCCCTACCTCCCTCTCTCCAGCCTCGTCTCTCACCATAACCCTTTACACTCTATGTTCCAAATAAACCAAAATTTTACTCCCAGTTCAACACTTAGCTGGGCTTGCTCCTCTTCCCTTCAAATTTCTGTACATACTGCTGCCTCTGCCAGGAACCCTCTTCTCACACAGCCCCTCCCCTTGTTAACTCCCATTGATCCTGGTATTCTCATACTATACTTCTCTAGGGGCCTTTCCCTAGGCACACCCAAACCACCTTGTGGTTTTCCAGTGCACTACCTAATTGCCACCTATTTTAACATTAATCAGCTGATAATATGTATAATCAATTGTCTGCTTACTTGGTTGTCTCCCCCACCAAACAGTTCCTATATTTTAGGTACTCCTATAACCCAATCTCCCAGCCTAACACTGCCATAAAGCAAACATACCAAATATTTATTACTGAAGAAATAATATTTCTAAATCAGTTTAGTTTAACATACCAGCATCTTTGATTAATAGTGCATTCATATCTTCCACATTAGTGGGCCCTGAAAACATAAGTATCAGTAAAGGTAAATAAAACTAGTTTTTAAAAAATATTTTATTTCAACTCCATTTACGAGTTTATCACTTCGGTTTCATATAATAACTTTCATGATATTAAATACACATATAGGTACAAAGGGAAAGCCTAGATTTTGTTATCATCACCATTAGAGAGCACAGATGCAAGATGTAAAGCCATATTACAATTTTTTAAATAATTTTTTAAATTTTTTTAATAAACATATAATGTATTATTAGCCCCAGGGGTACAGGTCTGTGAATCGCCAGGTTTACACGATTCACAGCACTCACCATAGCACATATCCTCCCCAACGTCCATAACCCCACCACCCTCTCCCTACCCCCCTCCCCACGGCAACCCTCAGTTTGTTTTGTGAGATTAAGAGTCTCTTATGGTTTGTCTCTCTCCCAATCCCATCTTGTTTCGTTAAAGCCATATTACAATTTTAAAAATCATTATAACTTATTTGAAAATGTCATGTCAAGCAACAATCCAAAAAAATATATGCCACATTGGGCGCCTGGGTGGCTCAGTGGGTTAGGCCGCTGCCTTCGGCTCGGGTCATGATCCCAGAGTCCTGGGATCGAGTCCCGAGTCGGGCTCGCTGCTCAGCGGGAAGCCTGCTTCCCTTCCTCTCTCTCTGCCTGCCTCTCTGCCTACTTGTGATCTCTCTCTGTCAGATAAAAAAAAAAAAAAAAAAAAAAAAAATATATATATATATATATATATATATATATATGCCACAAACTGCTAACTAGTGTATAATACCTTATATACCCTGATTTAAAAGAGAATTCTTAAAAGAAAAAATAAAAAGATGAATCCCACAAAAGAAAAACAAGCCAACAAAAAAGGAACAGCAAAGGTCATTCACACAAGAAACTCTGACATAATAAACAAATCAGGTCATGACAGTACATGAAAAGATGACAACAAAAGAAAAAGTGCAGACAGGAAGGAAAAGCTATCACGTCAGGTGGGAACTTCTGAACAAAAAGTTGGCTGTCTCCTACCACTGTCCAGAGAGGAGAGTGTCATTAAGCCATGAAAAACACAGTTTGCTTAGAAAGTCTATTTCTTTAGAATAGAAAGATGTCTAGCGAGTTTATCAGAGCACTCTTCTGCTGTTAAATATGAATTCTTAAGCTCACTAGTCTAAGATTAAGTACAACCCAAATAAACCAACTGCTCCATAACTGGAAAAAAAACTAAACTCTGAAACCACTGAAATCCTTACCACCACACAACTTATCAGAGTGTAACCTAACTAGCTTATCCACTTTCCTACAGTGGTTTAAAAAAATAACAGACACATAGAAGAAAATGGAAATGATGTTCTAAACTCAAAAGAAAAAGTAACCGAGGCAGTCCAAGTATTATCAACTGTAAGAATCAATAATCCTACATGAAGAAATTAATAATTAACTGTATCTTAGAAATCAATCCATATGAAAATTCAAGTAACACTCAAATTACCTTCACAGATGAACAAAGTAAAACCTGACAGTTTTTTCCCTTGGTTTATAATTTAAGAACACTCTGGGTTTTTCAGAGAACAAAAGCCTGAAAAGTGAGCTGCCCACTCACTACCACAAACTAGATCAGGCATCTCCTTCCCTACAGAAGCTTCTCTTGCTATTATTTTCTTAGATCATCATCTGCTCAATCCTTGGTCACTTACAATGTAATTTCTGCCCCAACATTTCAAATACTGTCTCAGAAGATTCCATTGCCTTCTGCCTCTTCCATCACGGGACACTTTTAATAACATGCTCTTCTCTCCAGGATCCACTCCCATATTGTTCCTCACACCTCTACAAGAGTCTCTCACCTGGCTTTTCTGCACGACCTTCATCTTTTCATATGCCTGAAGGTGATAATCTCGAGTTCCATCCTTAAACTTGCTTTTCTTCTCCCAAGGCCCTTTACACACACACTCTATCTCCAACCACTACTGATAACAGCCACCCTGTCATTAAGACCATAGTTTATGATCATGTCTGGTCACTCTCTCTCTCTCTCTTTTTTTTTTTTTTTTCTTTTTAAGATTTTATTTATTTATTTGAGAGAATTACAAGTAGACAGAGAGTTAGGCAGAAAGAGAGAAGGAAGCAGGCTCCCCGCTGAGCAGAGAGCCCAATGCGGGGCTCGATCCCAGGACCCTGAGATCATGACCTGAGCCAAAGGCAGAGGCTTAACCCACTGAGCCACCCCAGCGCCCCTCGGTCATTCTCTCTCGCTCAGTACAGTCAGTCACAAAAAGTCAATCAACAAACAGTTACTGAGAATACCAGACATTGGGAATAATGTGTGAACAAAACAGATGTGATCACTACCCTCCTTCCTGGAATTTAGAACATAGCAGAAAAGTCAGAAATGATAAATCGCAGCTGATAATAATTACTTATGCACAAGCTGCAATCAGTGATCAAGTGCGAGAAATTTCATATCATCATTCTCTTAAATCCATTACCTTCTTTCCATTCCCACTGACACCATCCTGAGCATAACATTTGTTATTTTGCCTTTTTCTCCCACTACTTTCACAACACGCTCCAGGTAGACCATTTCCCCAGGCAACATACTTGAATGTCTACTATTTTGCTTATGCTGCTGGGATGTTTATAAGAGCAAAATCCAACTATCCCCTTCAATGCCTATTTCAAGGCCACCTTTGTCAGTTGCCCATTCTTGTTCTCTATTCTGAAAGCCATCCCTTCAGAAAAGAATACATTTAGGTCTTCCTCAGATTCCCATTATATGTTGTAGGAAAAAATGCACTGCACATAGTAAGCAGGAACTCAAACTATTTTAACTGAACATGGATTAATAAAGTATCATAAAATATACTTCACCTTGAAGTGTCTGCATCATTTCTAGAAGTACAGGAGTAAGAGTCTGATTATATTCATGGAATATATCTATAAATAGTACTTCAGTGCAAGGCTGGAGAGGAAAGAAACCAATTTTCTAGTGAAAACAATGTTATATTGTACTGATCAATTCTATAATAAAGCAAAGAATATACTCATTCTTAAAATCTAAAACTCCAACCATGTTTCCAATTCTTGATGTTTTTACATATAGTAGATTATAATTGTTAAAGATACACTGGGGTAGAAAATCAAATTATAATTTGATTCCTATTTCAGTCACTTGCCATTAGGCATTCAAAAAGTAAAACTCCAGTGAAAAAATAACTTACGTTTTTAATTAGTAACTCTTTAAGTTAAAAAAATAAAAATCTAAAGCCACATTTATTGCAGATTCAGTACTATAAATGATTGTCCAGGAACTAATTCATTAAAAATTATATATTTCTCTTAGCAATGACATAGTAAGTAACAACTCCAACTCGCGAATTCAATTCACCATGTAGAATAGTATTTCCTTTCTCTCTTTTTTTAAACATATACTGTATTATTTGTTTCAGGAGTACAGGTCTGTGATTCATCAGTCTTACACAATGCATAGCGCTCGCTCACCACAGCACATACCCTCCCCAATGTCCATCATGTAGGCACCCCATCCCTCCCATCCCCCAAATACTATTTCTTTTAACAGAAACAAACAGTAACAGAAGTCAGTGTTAGCTATACAACAAAACTGGTTCATTTTGGTTCTTAAAAGTAACAAACCATCACATGTTTCATAATACAAAGGAATTATGAATTTTGAAGGTGTTATGCTTTATGTTTTAAAACAAACCTTGCATACATACTGAATTATGTACAGATGAAATGACAGGTCACCTCGAATACTTGCTTCAAAATAATCCAAGTTGGGGTTGGGGGGGTACTCATATGAAGTACGATTAGCCATGAATTGGTAACTGATAAATGGGGCTTTGGAATACAAGGGCTCATGACATTATTCTGTTTTTTACTATGTTTGAAATTTTCCATAAAACAAAGTTTTAAAAAATTAAAGCAGTTAATTTTTTAAATTTAAAGCAATAATAATTTCTCTACTTAACTATCTCGCTGGTTTTCTACATAAGCTTATAAAACTAAAAAACATTAACATACATTCTTAGAAAAATAGTATAAATTACGTAAACACAACTTTTCACACACAAAAACAGTTCAAAGACTATATTTTATTAATTCTCCTCAAATGTTGGCCACACCAAAAAATGTAGACTAAGAAAGCATTCTAAAATTAAAAGCAATGGGCTGGTCTCTGGGAATCACACTCAGTGGTACAAGAAATATGCATCAAAAAAAGCTTCAGAATTACTGAAATACCTGAGGGGAGAAAAATCATTCTAGCCAAAAAGAAGTAGTTTTCATTTTCAAAAACATTTCCTATTTCTGCACTGATAATTACTTTCCCATCAATGTGACTGCAAAATGGGAGAAAAATTCAGTTTGCAACCCCCCCAAATAAACAACAACAAAAATTTAGGTTAAAGTTCATAATTTAATTAAGTACTTTCCTCTCAAATACAGATGCCTACAATTATAGTTTCCTATTCATCTGGTTTAACACTTGGAATCTTAAAATATCACTCTCGACTAAGAGTTATAGAAGCATTAAGCATTTCCCTATCAATTTTTTTTCAATCAATACTTACCCTCAAACTATATTTCCAAGAATCTCCTCCTGTTTCTTCCACTGCTGCAATTAAAAATACAACAAATGATTCTCACCATGTAATAATGGTGTTTCCAAAGTCTCAGTTTGGAATACAAAGATTTTAAATACTGACAGTTTATTTCTATGAATGGTTTTAAACATAACACTGAAAGCAAATCCTTGGAAACACAAAGCCTTACATAGATTTCTTTACTATACAGTATAGATCACATCTGTATATGGTAGTCTCCCATCAATGCCTACATAAGCATTCTCACTTTCATTAAAAATTCTCTATGGAGGGGCGCCTGGGTGGCTCAGTGGGTTAAGCCGCTGCCTTCGGCTCAGGTCATGATCTCAGGGTCCTGGGATCGAGCCCCGCATCGGGCTCTCTGCTCAGCAGGGAGCCTGCTTCCTCCTCTCTCTCTGCCTGCCTCTCTGCCTGCTTGTGATCTCTCTCTGTCAAATAAATGAATAAAAAAATCTTAAAAAAAAAAAAAAACACAAAACTATTAAAAAAAAAAAAATTCTCTATGGAAGAAAGCTCAAAGGGCTCGTCACTTCCAGAGTATGTGATATCACCCAGTGAGCACACTCGAATATAACTATAATCCCAAGATTATTTCATTCAATATAATAATGTCTTATAAGTTATAATAATTAGTAACATTTCCAAAAATGTTCTATATTTAAAGTTAAATTTTAAAAAAGTAAAATACTTTAGGGACTTCTACAAGTCTAGGAATTCAGTGTTTCATATTATACTACTATACACATGGCATGAAGAAAGTGATTTGAAACGTAAGGTTTTAGCTAAGAGAAAAAGCAAAAACAATATAGGATACATAGAGTATAATGCTGTATTTTTTTTAAGATTTTTATTTATTTATTTGACAGACAGAGATCACAAGTAGGCAGAGAGGCAGGCAGAGAGAGAGGGGGAAGCAGGATCCCCGCTGAGCAGAGAGCCTGATGCGGAGCTGGATCCAGGACCCTGGAATCATGACCTGAGCCGAAGGCAGAGAGGCTTTAATCCACTGAGCTACCCAGGTGCCCCCAAAATGCTGTATTTTCTACATGAACTAAAATTATTTTTAAAGAACAAAAAGAGGGAGAAGAGGAGTCTTCCAAAACATCTCAGGCATTCTTAAAATTTTAGAAAATATATGAACAGAACTACACAAAGTCACCCAGTCAAAGGGATGAGGAGAGTCTAAAATCTAGCCTATGTCTGAGGACAGCTTAAGTAATTCACACACAGACACTCTATTCACACACACAGGAAACTTTATTAGTCACACGATCTCTTGATTTTCTGTAGCAAGAACCTTGATACTTTTATTCTATTATTAACATTCCGATGGATAAAAAGGATCTCCTAGAAAAATATTTCAATCAACAAAAAATTTATCTTAAAATTTAAATAGGTGATCTATTTAGTAATTCAGAAATTTCCCAAATTTCTTTTTGGAAAAATAATGTCTACTAATAAAAAATAAGATGGAATGAATCACAAAGTACAAACTGACCTGATAACAGAGACAGATAGTTTATTTTACATTTTTGTTTTAAACTATATCTATGTTCATAGGAACATCCAAAAATTTTAAAAGGTCTCTTTCTGGAGAAAACTCCATATATTTGAAAAAATCATTCATCTTCTCCTTCTCAATTTAACAGGTAACAAAGGACAAGTTAACTTTTAAAAGCCAAGATTCTCAGATCAAAAATGCTATATTAAAATACAATGTTGTTATGCTCATCATTCAAACAGATGATATGTATTTAGGGAAGAAGGAGAAAAGCCAGGCAAAAACTGAAAAACTGATTCTTACTAAAGCCTTCGGGGTCTTCTTCCCACATTGTTAGTTCCTCTTCAGTTAGCAGAAAATAATGAGAGACTAATCTTCTACATATCTCTGTCAAAGTGGGATATGTGAAGAATGCCATCTTAATCTTATGAGCTTCTAGAGTTTCAGGGCTGCTATCTAGAAAAATAAAATTTCCAAGTTAATCATACAAAGATTCTACCAAAGTTGGATTATGTAACTTAAATAAATTTAAAAATACACTCTTGAGGGAGAATATAAAGTGGTGTATAAATTTTCATTTTTCTTAAGGGCAAATTTCAAAGAAAGTTCTTTATTCACACCACACACATCAGTCTTGCAGCTGTCCTCCCACTATAGCCTACATCCCGCTATATTATCACACCATATTGGAGTGACTTAGATACATATGTCTGTCTTTCTCCTATAAGAACTCTTCATTCATCTTGGTATACATGCACATGTATGAATTCTAATGTCTAAAAGTAACCTCACTGAAGTTAGAGAAAAATTTTAATTGTACAAATAAATAAAGCTTACAACATGAACTGCAGTGGTTACTGACGTCCCAAAGCTTCAACTGATCTTTTACTATGCTACAAAAGATAGATTACTAAAGCATTCCATGGCTTTTAAAGCTGGCACTCACATATTAAACTCTCTAATCCTTATCTCTAGTTCATGTCCAAGCTACATTTTACTTTTCACACTTAAATAAATGAATTTCAAATACATAAAAATAGCAATTACTTCACATTTGAAATAATGAGGGGAAAAAGCTGCCAGTAAGGCATTACCTTCAAAATTTTTAGATGGCTTATAAGCATAATTTTTAACAATCATCTTAATAAGATTCATGCATTGAACAATGAATCGTTCGAACGTAACGCCTTCACCAACTTCCGTAAATACATAGCTTACAGAAAATTCCAATGATCTCTGAATTAGAGGAGTAAATGAAAACGGATGCTGATCCAAGAAGTCCAAAAGCTATAAAGAAAAAAATTAAAATGTATTTTCTTCAAGTTCATTTGGGAATATAATGATCCATAAATACATCTTATAACTTTGCTAATATATACATGGCAAGATTTGAACCTTGGTGGACAATCTATGTACATCCAGTTTTGCATGTAATACACGTGCACCTTATTTCTTCGGATACACCCTATAATGTGGATTATGTCAGATGGTATCTCATGTCAAGAAATTTCTATCATTTCTAGTCCAGGGTCCAAAATTGATCCACTTCATACTTAATTCAGTAACAATGGGCGAATATGAAACAAAAAGTGTAAAGTATACAAAAGACAGGACTTGAAAAAGTAATAAAGGCAAAAAGTGAAACTACATTTCAATTATCAAACAGTTGATGAGGGAGATTTCTTCTTTACAAAAGAAATCTGGCTAATGCCAACAAAACAACAGAATGCCATCATTATATAACCTCTTATCAAATAACAGATCTAGGTATGATCATCGGTAGCTTCTAAAATAATTAACAGGGAAAGGCTGCTAAAGTTCCTTATAATGGAAAGCTCTCCCTCAGCATTGTAGACAGACACCATATCTCCCAATGTGATACAGTATGAAATACACATACTCTTGTAAAGTACTCCCGCCATCCTTGCCCTCCTCCACAAAATAAAGTTCGAATACAATCAAGCCTCTATATCTAACTACAAATTTATAAGAAGTATGGGAAGAGGAAGGGTATAGAGACAAAGGAACATGATACAATAGGATGGAAAGAGCCAAATGCAAAACAGGAAAAACCTGAGAAGGAAATTATGTATTACCTCAGCAAATAAATAGCAACAACAACAACAAAAGAGGACTGACACTACTAAATCCTGATTCCAACAAAACAACTATAAAAATTTTGAGAAATATCTAAAAACTGGCTCAAAAGAGGATAAGTCATTCCTACTTTTTAAACGTGTTAGATTTTAAACCCCTAGTCACTTAAAGATACATATTCAAATTTACAGATAATACTTATAGGATATCTGAGATTTGCTTTTTAAAAAACCAGCAAAGAGGGAGAGGGAGAGGAAGTGTACAGATAAAACAGAGCCAACCCTCAACATATTATCAACATATGTTGATAATTCCTAAAGCTAAGTGATGACCTCAAGGGGACTCAAAGTTATTAAATTCTATTTGGAGGTATGTTTGAAATATTCCAATTTTTAAAGCTTTAATAAAGTCAGACATTTTAAATATGAATTTCATAAATGAAATTATTTATAAGCACTGCACAGATCCACTGACTAACCACATCATGTCATTTTACTTTGCTTTGTGTTTTTTTGGTTTTTAACTTAAAATACTTGAGTCAATTTCTTGCTGGATCTTGGAAGATTAGATGGGCTTTTGCTGTTGAGGCTATTTAAAACCTAACTGTGGGAAATAAAGAGAACTGAAACTAAAGGTACTGATACTTAACCAAAGACATTAAGAACAGCTCATTTCTACTCCTTTTCTCCACTCTCAGGAGAACAGATGACCTTAATCCTATCAATGAACTTCAGGAAAAAAGACAAAATAGGCTACAGGTTTAGATACTGCTACCTGTCTTCAATCATGGTTTTACTGCAAGGCAGTCCTCAAACCAGGTCTTCCCAACTCTATGTACTTCTCCCAACCATCCCCAGGCACAAAATTTCATAAAAATCAGTTTCTATAAAACTTAGTTTTATCAGAAATTTATATACATTGCCTAGCACAGTGCACCCACTTAATTCTATTCAAAAGATGTTTGATATTGATGATGATAATCTGTCATTCTAAATACAGTGACTTCTTGATATTACACTGCCTGTTATACATGATCCGGTTCCTGCCCAGCTGCAACTGGTACCTTCTTTATCTCTGCTTTTATCCTGTAGGCTTGAGAATAAGAAACTTCAGAGGAATGAACCTCTCTAATATTTATTAGGATTTTTTTTTTTACAACAAAGTGACTTATAACTGATATATGGCATATAAATTTAATTATAACATGCATGCTAAATACTTTAATACAGTTTAACGTTGCTAGAAACAGAAAGTAAGTTACTTTACACTAAAAAGCATATGCTCACACCATTTTCCTTCATAAATCTGAGTACATGTATTTTATTTAAGGAAACATAAACTTAAGATAAAAAGAAAACTTACCACTTTAGTAAAAAGAATGATGGTCTTTTCCAATCTATCTCTACATACATTATCTGTACCTATATTTCTACCTGTTAAAAATACAATTCAAGTATTAGTACAAGTTTATAATACTCCATAAATTCACAATCAAAACAATGACAAAACTTTTCACAAAAATACTGTCAGATATATTTTTGCATGTTTTGCATTATAAACACATTACTGTGCTTTCCCAACTGTAAAAAAATTAATCATAAAGTTTTTTAAAAAGAATTACACTTAACAGACACAGTAATCCCTGGTACCATGTTTCACAAAATCAATCCTAAAATATAAACTGAGCCCATGTTAAAGTAAAAGGGCAGTAGCAATTTTATCCATGAATTACCAATCACATTTTCAAAATTAAAGTTAGTCATAGTTGAAATTTAGAAGCAAAATTAGTAAAAACAGGGACGCCTGGGTGGCTCAGTGGGTTAAAGCCTCTGCCTTCGGCTCAGGTCATGATCCCAGGGTCCTGGGATCGAGCCCCGCATCGGGCTCTCTGCTCAGCGGGGAGCCTGCTTCCTTCTCTCTCTCTCTCTGCCTGCCTCTCTGCTTACTTGTAATCTCTGTCAAATAAATAAATAAAATCTTAAAAAAAAAAAAAAGGAAAGGAAAATTAGTAAAAACAAAGCACTCAAAAGAGTAACATACTCATTATTTTTCCTGTATTTTCTGACCATTTTCTTCAGATAATTTCCCTGACATAATTAATTGTGTACATTCAGAACAGTGTCCACCAGCCCATCAACTACTCTCTATAATCATACTCTTCCTATTGATCTCATCATTTACATCATTCTCCTCTCTAGGGAGGGCTCCTATTCTTCCCTGTGCTTCTCCACAGGGTGACCAGAGAAAATGACGATTGTCATAAAAATAACTACTTTATATAAGTTGTCTTATTCATCTTTGCATGTACAATACCCAGAACAGTGCCTGGCTTAAGGCTCAACAATGTTTTTACTAAGCTGAAAACGACTGACATAAAACAATCAACAACTCTCTAAAAGTTTGTACACTAAAATATCTCCTCACACTATTAAGTCCCCAAGTACACATACATGTAAACACACACAGAGGATGTACACGTCTATGTGCTCATGCGAGCACACGTATGTGTACTCTGTGTTTGAAGGTGTGTGCACGGTCAGCAAAGGTGCTTACAATCACAGGGAAAAGGATAATCAACAGACCACAAGACCACAAGTATAACATAACACAAATATAAATGCTAAATTCTCTTGTGTGGATGACAGAGCGTCCTCAAGATAAGCCACCAAGATTAATCTACAAGAAATTTATAAAATTAAAGTACCACTGAAGGTAATTTATGCCATACCCACATGTAAAATGAACTACACACACACACACACACACACACACAGTCTATATAAAGTCTTGGGAGCATGTGGCCCAGGAGCTACATTTAATGAGTATTAAATACATGACCACTGTGGATGTATGCATGGAAAAGAGGAGTAACAGTAAAAGTATCCAAGTAACAGTAAAAGTATCCAAAGGAAACAGGACACAAAATAGACTTTAAAAAAAAAAAAAAATTTCCATAATACTCAGGACAAGACAGTGTATGAAGACAAAGCTGAGCTCCCAATTCAACCTCAGAGGATTAATGATCAAGATGGAAGAGTTTAGCCTCTTCAGATATGAAAGCAGAGCAAAATTATGAATAATGATTCTACAAATAAAATCTACCATCAAAGGAGTACTTACTGCATTCCAGAAATTGCTTCAGGCGGTCAAATATTCCATGTAAAAAACCCTAGAAAAAAAAAGTTTTTAAGGTCTCAATTTATTGTTGTAAACATCTCCCTTACACTTTTTCAAAAATACTAAAATGTATCTATCACATCATTTTAAAAAGTTAAAATGAGATAAAATAAAAATACTCTACTATTAACTAGTCTTCCATTAGAAAATATAATATTTCATCTCTTCAATGTCTCATTTCAGTTACCTAAATCACTTTGCAATAAATAAAACATTACTTAAGCATTCTGTTTAACTAAATAATCTCTATTCTCTTCAATGATTTTCTTCTTCACAGCTCTTATAATCCCCAGGCATACTGTTTGTCTATTTTCTGTCTGCTCCCACTAGAATGTACACTCCCTGAAAGTGAGAAATTCACTGTGTTTTTATTACTCCATCCCAGAATCCAGGAATATATGAATAAATGGTACTAATTATTTAAAATAGAAGTTCTTAAGCCCAAGAATCAAATTTATTAGCCTTCAGATATAAGAGAAGACGTGTCACCATTTATGATCTGGTAAAAATCTAAACAACTCTTATTTGTTAATATGTCTTTTAAGAAATGTTATAAAAAGTTTACAGATATAAAGAGATAGCAAAAAAAACTTTATTAAAATTTTTAAGAATTCAAACACCACAGATTTGGGGGATCAAAAAGTTTTGGTGTATAAACATCATAAAAGATGTCACATGCACTTGTAATAAATAGGATGGTCCAGGTTTTTGCACAAAATAGCTACATGGTGAAGGCCTTCCTGATGAGTAGCTAACTAGAATAGTGTTATTTCCTCTTTGTCCTTAGGAATATATTGTCCACTCATCCATTCTTGAGTTTGGGACAATTCAACAAGGATATCATCATCTGATGACTCAGAAAAAGATTTCACTTAGACAACTTCACCATCACCATCAGGGCCTAGAATGCTGCTCTCAGTCTTTCTAGAGCATCCATCTTCTGATTCATGTAAAAATTATGAAACCTCTTCCTCTTGTCAATTTTCTTCTCTGTCATTTTGGGCAGAAAATGAAGAATTCTGAATTCTCAGTGTGATAAACAAAAGCTGAATGAAAGTAGAACAAAAAAAGAGTGCTTCCAGTCTTCTTTTATTCCTTCTTAAAGATGATGGAATACACTGTACAACTCAATAAGGAAACCGAAAGATGACAATTTCTCTACTGCTTCATCCTTTGGGAATTCCATCATCTTACACTTGTCACACTATTTCAGTCTTTCTAACCACAGTTGAGAATAACTGAAAAGTAATGATAACTAACGAAAAAAGTAATTCCTAGGGTGATGGAAGAGGAAAATGTTTCATTACAGGAAAAATAAGATCATTGAGATCCCATATGTATTTTAAATTTATACAGTAGTCTAATGATCCCTTAAAGTAATGATAACATAGAAAGAATTTTACACTATTCCTTTTAAATAATTTATCAGCTGGGATTCTCCAAGGAAAGTAGAAAATCATAAAAGTCATCAACTTTAGTAAGGTGATCAAGAGAATCAGAAATTTATAGAATTATAGATAGCTGATGAATCTGCAGTCCAAATAAACTAAGTTACAGCTTATGATTTATGTTATATAATAACACAGTAACTCTAACCATGAAATGGTCATTTATAGAGCACTTTAATTAGCTGAAACATTTATAAAAAAATCATTGTCTCCCTTAATCCTCACATATCCAATGAAGTAGGCACCATTATTTCATCTTCATATTATAAAGAAAAAAAAAAAAAGACACTGAGTATCAGGGTAGATAAGTAAATGGACAGAGGCCACACTATCAGGAAAAGGCCAAGTTAAGATTCAAATCCAAATCTATCTGCCTCCAGAAACCAAAATCCCTGCTGAGCAGAGAGCCCAATGCAGGGCTTGTTCCCAGGACCCTGGGATCATGATCTGAGCAGAAGAGAGAGGCTTAACCCACTGAGCCACCCAGGTGCCCCTCTAAAGCATCTTTTAAGTTCCACATTATTTTTAAGATCTTTATGTTATTTGAGAAACTGCCCTTAACTTGTTAAAATTCTATTTTGTTTCCAACAAGTCAATATACCTTAACTGCTACAAAACAGCATTGAACTAAGTAAAAGCTGACATACTGTTTCAGCATACAGAAGAAAGACTCAAGGGAAAGCCAAAAACTCACAGAACATTGACAGTTTCCACTAAAAACCATTATTACACTTTACAGGAATGTGATTCAAATCGATTTATTTTTATTAAAAAAAAACGATAAACACAAACTGTCAGTTACAGAATTTATGATATTCAGAATCATACTGCATATAAAAATAATTACTGAGTCTTCTGGCCTACTGTTTCTACTCTATCACATATTCATTCATTTTACAAATAACTACTGAGCATTTACTATTGGCAGAAATTATTTCAAGCTCTGGAATGGAAAGTGAGTGAAACAGTCTCTGCCTTTATGCAACTTAATGCATTCCGGTGCAGGAATTTAGGAGAAGCTGTCTAATTGGTTTCTGGAAGTGTTTTATGGCAGTATGGCAATAAATATTAATAGTTAAAATATTCAGCATTAAAATTATGGCTGATTTTTGATACATATTTTGGCAATTTGATGATATATGAATCAATGCTATCACAACCATTTCCAATTCTAATAATTTAGCCTGAAGAGGGCGTCAGAAAAGTACACAATGACACATTATACAACCAAATGTTCATTCCGACATCACTGAACAACAATTAAAAAAAAAAAAAAAAAAAAACTGGAAACATCCTATACACCATCAGTGAATAACCAGGAATTTTTTTTTGTTAGTCATTATCATTACTTTTCTTTTTTTTAATTATTTTTATTAATATATAATGTATTATTTGCCCCAGGGGTACAGGTCTGTGATTCATCAGTCTTACACATTTCACAGCACTCACCATAGCACATACTCTCCCCAATGTCCATCACCCAGCGACCCTATCCCTCCCCTCCTACCCCCCCAGCAACCCTCAGTTTTATCATTACTTTGCAATGAGTAAATGAGTCTCTTAAATACTATATTTAAATCCTAGCTCCAAAGGATAGCTGGGCGGGTAAGTTAGAGGAATCCTATATTAACGTTATCACTTTTTAAAAACTAGCTCACTCACAGTAATCACAAGAATCATTAAAAACATAACCTATATTACTGACATGAGAAACATACCCATGAGAACAATGACATACTAAGTTTAAGAAAAAGCAAGTCAAGAAACAGCATATAGGTCTTATTTACATAAAACTGAGAAAAAGAGAGGAGTATCTGAAAGACTATGTACAAAATGTCTTAAAGTATACTTACAAATTTTAGCAATATCTTTGATACAAATTTTCAAATGACTTTTTTATTTCCTTTCCTTCTGTATTTATCTTTTAAAAAAACAAGCATGTAACACTTTTTTAGAACAAAACAGCCATCATTATACACAACACTATAGTGATGTGTATCACCAGCTTTTAAATTCCTTTAACAGTAGAATCATTATTGCAATCAAAATCTTAATGACAGCCATAGTACACTAAAGATTTAAAGCAAACAAACAGAGTAACTCCGGTAAAATCTGGTAGAGCAGACCCAAAGACTCAATTAGATATACATATTTCACAATCCTGTTCAACATCCGAAAGCAACCTACATAAACCTATAGAAAGCAAGCCATAGAAACCTATAGAAAGCAACATTTTAGCTGACTTAAACTCACTGTGAAAACTAACACAGATCTGAATAAATATGTAATACAATCTCATTTTGTTTCAGGATTAAATATATACAGCTATATACTCTTGTAGACAGAAAAAGTAGATGATGCCATACAAACAATAAATATACATCACAAATGGGCTTAACAATAAGGTTTTCCCTTCTTATATATATTTTTTCAGTTGACTACAAAGAGCACACATAAATGTTATGATCAAACAAAAGAATTCATTTTAAATATCTAAGTCCACAATGGACCTAGAAATGTAGTAACAGCATTCAAATTCAAGAAGTTCACCTCAATTCAAATTATAAATAATACTCTCAATGTATCATGGCACTCGAGTACTGTCCTAGGCTTACTTCCTCCCCTTCACGAAGGAGCCGCTTTTCTGAAAAAAAAGGCCGTATATCTAAAAAGCATAGTATAACATATACCAAATGGTAAAAGGTCACTTAATAAAGGTCACTTAATAAAAAGTTATCAATGAATGCCAAGTAAAAAGAATAAGCTTTAAAACATTCAGGAAAATACAAAGCACTTTCCCAAAGCCACAAAGAATCAGTAACTGCTTTCACTTACCATCACCTCCATATTCTTATGAGGTTCCACAAATCCATTAACAGTTAATTTACGCAGCACTGAAAAGTAAAATTGAGCTTTATTGCATCTAAATGCCTCATATTTTAACCTATTACAATCATAATCATAACAAAGACTCAGAATTGCAAAGCCTCATCAAGATTGGGGGTTACTCTAACTTTATCCTTTCATACAATAA
Source organism: Lutra lutra (assembly GCF_902655055.1). Classification (NCBI taxonomy): domain Eukaryota; kingdom Metazoa; phylum Chordata; class Mammalia; order Carnivora; family Mustelidae; genus Lutra; species Lutra lutra. Next base: position 92,846,336 of record NC_062282.1, on the reverse strand, counting down.
AGAAAGGTAATCCCTGATCACTGGGTCGCTTCCAAATAGGAAAGACAGAATGCTAACAAAGTCTTCGTGACTCAAAAGCTATGCTCTTCTCACATATCTTAATTACTGTTTCTAAAAAACTGTACTGCAAAATATAATTTAATTGCTATAACTGTCAGTACTTCTCACCTGTAATAACACCTTTAAGTTCAAACTGAGAAAGTTATCTTTATTCAATAATCATGAAATATGTCTCAACAGTGACCAAAAAGCTTCATTAAGTTTTAGACTACGTTAATGAAAATACAGTATCTCCTGTAAAGGACATAGAAGCTGAACTATTTCTAAATCTGAAATAGACTACAGTGCTCAAGTATAAATAAACACCACATTTTATGAGTAACTGGTATACACAGGGAGACAAGCAGGATAAACGACTGGAAGTCAGATCTATATTTAAATCCTACTTCCAGTGTCTACAACTGTATTACTTTGGACAACTTTTCTAGATCTCACAGTCCCTGTCTGTAAACTATGGTTAGTCCTATTTCATGGGTTATGACAGAATTCAGTAATATAATACATGCAAAACAGCACAAATCAGTAACACAAAGATGACGGCAGCACCAGAGACTATAAAATTCAAAGTCACACCACTTTAAGAGTTTCTCTAATTCTTTCTGGATAACTGTTTCTCTCTCTGAAGCCTTTTCATTTCTTCCTCAAGGATGTTGACAAAACCATCTCCGCTCATTTACATAATAACCACCTGTATAATGAATTTTACTTGTCAACAGTCCCTTAAAATCATTCATGCTTTTGGTCTACAAGGTAGTTCACCAAAATGTGCTGAACAGTTTGAAGTCTGTGCATCCACTGTCTGATCATTGTTAAGTGATGCATGAGAACAGTGCCAAGACTGGAGAACGGCATCCTAAGGTATTAAGGGGAGTATGGTAAAAGGGCTTATCAGTAAAGCCAAAGGATGCAAAATGAGCCACAGTAAGAGAACTAAAGGCTGCCTGAGATCAAACTAAGAAACACAAACTAAAAAAGCCTAAGTGCCAGAAGAAAAGAGAGACTGGAAGACAAAGAGAATGAGCCAAGTGTGAGTGTTTTATAAAGGAAAGGAATCTCAGAATACATTTGTCGGTAACCACCTCAGGGAAGGTAAAATAGAAATTCAGGCTAAGGGAGACCTACAAGCAAAGCATAGGAAAACACAGGCCAAGATGGCATGCCATCAAGCACTTTCTAAAATCCAAGTGAGCCTGAGGTACCAACAAAAAAGACAGAAGCTTGAATTCTCATGAAAAACAGACCTGGGAGACAGAGCTCAACTAACACCTGAGGAATGAAGTTTAGTGAAGTTAGCACAGCAACAATAAGGATAGGAGCCCAGAAAGAGAAGTGTAAAGTAGAAACAAAAAAAAAGTAGAAGTATTCGAAAGGAACATTGAGCCCTGAGACCCCAGAAATGTGGCTATAACATAAAACTATCCCACACTTTTACAAATTAGAGGAAAGGCCATTCTCACAAAAGAAAAACCAACCACAAATAAGGCCTTGTTTGTGAGGGAGAGACTAATTAACCACTTACTCTCCCAGGGCAAGTGAGAGCAGATAATCCATCAGAGGAACTATGTGTTGACTCTTTTGAGGTATGTCATTTCCAAAATGAACATATCAAGTTTAACAGTACCTTTCAATGACAGCAGAGTTCGTTCTAGTGAACTTAGAACTGCAGCTTCACTGCCAGAAGAAACATCCTGAAGGAATGTGTCTGTATGGTGATTCCACAGAGAGCAGGCAAAATTATAAATTCCAGAAGCTAACTGCAAAGAAATATCAACAGATTTGTTCACAAAAAACAAATTTCAGTAGTCAACTAGATCAACACAGTAAAACATTTCAGTTTTTAGGTCAGTTTTTAATTACAGTTTTCATGTCATTTTCAATGAGATGTGAAACAGTTACATCATTTATAAAGTTTCAAACTTCTTAAGACAGAATGTACAGTATCAAGGACCGCTGGCTACTGCTGTGAACACATATACACACCTAAAATATTTATTTCTCTTGAAACAGAACTTAGACTAATGCCCGCACTGCAGTTTGACATTTTCTACTTACACCTTTTTCTTATACTAGTATGTTGCAACACTCAGTTTTTTAAAACAGTGACAAGACTGTCATTGAGTATAACATATAAAGCAATATACTAAGAAATACAAAAGAATCAGGTTTCTGTGTTCTGCCAGTTCCACCCATTATGGTTTTAGGGCATTTAAAGCAGGAACATACAAACCACAATGCTTGTCAGGCTGCTTTCCTAATATGTACTGACATCTACAAACCTCACTTTCACACGGGGATACAATTGGCCTCTGCCACCCAGGTTGAGGCAGAACCATTTCCAGGGTTACCTTCAGCTTTTTTGTTCGTTTTTCCAGAAGGTCTAAAAGAAATCCAGCTGAGTCTATATGGCCATTTAATTTAAATAAAAATGAGATGAAAGTACACATGAATGACTAGTTATCAGTAGCAAACTCTAGAACCCTTTTTCTTATTCCAGATAAAAGTACATTATTTCCACTAAACACTGGGTTTATAGTAATTTTAGGCATCAGAAACCAGTCAGAAATGCAATCTTTTAAATAAAATTTCTATTAAAAAATTTCATTTCTATTATTTTAATTCAGTAATTTTAACGGCCTGTGCTTACAGATGTAGGGAAAGAGCTTTGCCAAATCCCCCTGGTGACTCTGCAAGTATCTACATAGGCCACAAAAAGCTTGACCCTCAACTAACAAGAGTATCAGCAGAACATATTACAATCCTCCTGGAAAACAAGAAATGGAAAGCCTGTAAGGAACTTCTACAAGATCACCTCCTGCTCACCTCTCACCTCCTGTGTTCTGATGAGATTTAAGTTTTCTGACCCATCCCCCTCAAAACAGAGCTGCAGAAAATAAAACCGTTTAGTTACGGCTCAGAAGTGGCTCCTTAGCAATGGGGCATCCCATAATTTGCACCTGAGTCATTCAGCCCATATTGCTTTGGTCATTCTTTTTGGTATGTGGAACAAAAATCACAAGGAGTTGGTACCAATGTATCTAATTTCTTTCCTTTATCCAAAGTAAGTAATAAACTGGCAGAATCCAAAAGGCCTCCTATCTTCATCGACTGATCAGAGCTTTGGTCCTTCCTTATCTTATGCATATGCTTGAAAGAGGTACAATGACCACTCATTAAGTAAATTCAGCATATTCTCAAATACATGTAGAATATTTTAGAGAGTAAAATCTAATTATTTAATCGTATGTTTCATGATAGTCAAAATAACGTGGTGATAATTAGCTCAATACTACTGTACAAAAAGCAGCAATACCATTAAAAAGTTAAGGGTCTAAAATTGGTTATCATCCTAGGGAACAATGCTATAAAAGAGAAGCAAACAGCCAATCTAATCAGAAGGGATATTATCTGAAGGAAAAAAAAGAAAACACTTCAAAAAACATATAAGTTTTACTTAGAACTACAGTGAACTTCAATATTTTTCTTAGTAAATCAAGTCCTTTCTGAGAATATGGGGCTAAAATATCTGTCTAGAATTGGAAAACCCATCATCTTAATTTTTATCACACTTACTGGTAAATGTAAGTTAGAGCATCCTATACTTTTCCAAACATATAAATCACCAAACTATTTGTCTGCCAGAATAAAGTGAAAGAAAAGAAAGGCATTTAGAGGTAGGGAAGGAATAATAATGGTACATACAGAAAACCTAAAAGCAAAGTTTTAAACTAAAGTATAATTTCTTATTGCAGCAAATATTTCAACAAAGTAAACTGAAGTCTATAGCCCTGGCCATAATTTTTAGACCCATTTTATACTTATGTACTAAATAAGATCTAAGGGGAGACATACCCCAATTTCAAATAAGAACAGAAAATTATTACACTCTAAAGCAGTCTCTTACTTACAACTTACATTCCATCTCTCCTTCATATCTCCTCCTTAAAACTATTTGTTTCAGGGGCACCTGGGTGGCTGAGTCTGTTAAGCATCTGCCATTGGCTCAGGTCATGACCCCAGGGTCCTGGGATGGAATCCCACATCAGACTCCCTGCTCAGCAGGGAGCCTGTTTCTCCTCTCCCTCTGATGCTCCCCATGCCTGTTCTTGTTCTTTCCCCCTCTGTCAAATTAAATAAATAAATAAATAAAATAAATAAATAAATAAAATCTTTTTGAAAATTTCTAAAAACTACTTGTTTCACATTAACTTCTACATATAGATTTCATTTAAAATGTTCAGAAGGGGGGCGCCTGGGTGGCTCAGTGGGTTAAGCCGCTGCCTTCAGCTCAGGTCATGATCCCAGGTCCTGGGTTCGAGCCCCACATCGGGCTTTCTGCTCAGCAGGGAGCCTGCTTCCTCCTCTCTCTCTGTCTGCCTCTCTGCTTACTTGTGATTTCTCTCTGTCAAATAAATAAATAAAATCTTTAAAAAATAAATAAAAATAAATAAATAAAATTAAAAAAATAAAATAAAATAAAATGTTCAGAAGGTTTGTCTATATATTTTTTTTAATCAGTGTTATTTTAAGTCCCTTGAACTCTTATAAAAGGTATGTCCAGGAAACAAGTATTCATGTAGGTTATGTTAATCACATGATAAAATTAACTAAGTTAACAACAGAATAAGAGTTACTTACTGAAACTACTCTGCACTAGGCAATGCTCTCAACAGTTCACCTTTATCACCTTATTTAACCATCACAATATAAAAAGTAGATATATACCCTTTTCACAATAAGGAAACTGAGGTATTGAAAGGTTAAGTAACTTGCCCAAGAGCAAAGAGTGTAATTAGGAAGAGGAAGAGACAGGTCTGAAACCAAGGAAGGTGCTCGGCTTACATTTTTCAACCTCTATGTTCTAAAGCTTCTTAATATAGTACATAGCAATTAACTACACAGTAATTTAGTAAAATAAACAAATATTAATTGTATAAATTGTTTAAACTTTCTAGTCCCAAAATACAAATACTAAGTAGATACTATCCCATACACTCAGAATCAATATAGTAAATCCTGTTCTCCAAAAGCTATGTAACAGTTCAATAATGGTAGAATCTTCTTTTCATAACAAAAAGGAAAACTGACCCATACTCACCAAGATCAATACTGCTATTAATATGGATGCAATAAACTGAATGAGAATCTCACCTAACAAATTCTTCCATAAGTCTCAACACTCCTTTGTACAACACTCAACAGAAAAACATGAACTTTTGTTCTATTACTGATATGAAGTACCTACGCAAGAGTTAATATAAATTGAACACTGTTCATATATAAATATATAATCTTTGTATGTATATAAAATTTGGAGCAAGTCCCATTCATCAATCCTAAGAGTCAGTGCCTTTCATCTAATTCTCAATGTACTCCTCTAGCACTACATGCCAGACTCAATAAAGAAAATAACAGTAACCATTCCCTAGTTCCTTAATTAAAAAGTAGTATTAAGCTTGAGGGAAAAAAGTTGGCTAAATGGAATCTGACACCAGCTGAAGAAAAAAACTTGTAAGGGATAATCTACCACTCTAAATCACCAGCATAACATAACTGAACTCGAGGTTCATCACTGGGGGTGCATCAAATATAACACAACCCAAGAAAGTGTTGAAAGCAAAGAACTTTGTATTATTTGTTACAAATAAGGAGACAAGGAGCTAGCTCTCAAACCACTCTCCCCATGAGGTTAGTGCCTTTATTCAATGTATGAAAGGGCAGGAGCAGGAGCTCACATAAGTACTCTGGTTTGACTGTGCTTGTCTAACATGTCAAAATGCCTGCTGGTACATATGTCCTATCTTCAAAAACTGGCAGAAAGCTCTGCCCACAGGAGGAGGCCTTAGAATTATAATGAACTAAAGCTAACTTCAGGGGCGCCTGGGTGGCTCAGTGGGTTAAGCCTCTGCCTTCGGCTCAGGTCATGATCTCAGAGTCCTGGGATCGAGCCCCGCATCGGGCTCTCTGCTCAGCGGGGAGCCTGCTTCCTCCTCTCTCTCTGCCTGCCTCTCTGCCTGCTTGTGATCTCTCTGTCAAATAAATAAATAAAATCTTTAAAAAAAAAAAAAAAGCTAACTTCAGGACAATGTAGGTGGGCTTCTGCACAAGTCCTCACTTCTAATCCAGCTCAAACTGGCTCACATAGGAGCTATCAGGGGAGATAGCTAGCAAGGGGCTCTCAGGTGAAACACCTGGTTGGGCCTCCCCTTGGCTGGAACTGCTGGTTCTGCAAAACAAAACACATTCCTTCCCAGCTTTTGGCCCTTCCCCTCCTTCCTTCTGCTGATAGCTTTCAGCTTTAGGCTGTCTTACTTGAGACGTCTTCTGTAACTTCCAGTTGCATTCTAGCTAACAAAAACAAGTCAGATTTATTTTCAAGGTACTTTACACTAACATTAACAAAATGGCAAAACTAGTGTAACTGTTACAATTTTTTCAGGCACACTTCTATTGCCAGGAGAATACCCCTTTAGAGAGTTCTACCATCTGCATATACAAAATGTAAATTACAGTACACATACCCAACATAAAATCCTCCCTACTCACTCCCAACACAAAAAGCAAAATATACCACAGAACATCTGTGAACACTATACTAAACGTTCTTACAGTCACAAAAGTGAAGAAAAGGAAGTTTTTCATTACAGTGGAATCAGTCATTATAATAAAATTCCATTTTGCTCCATAAAATCGTCCTCTTCTCCATTTATCATTTTACTCTAAAACATATTTAAGAAGGTTTAATAATTCAGATAATCAAAAGTTCTATCCATTCTACCTTAAACAACTTTCAGCAATTTTTGAAATTTTCATCCCCTTTTTCTTAAAAATTTCCATAACATTTACAGATATTAAAGGCAAAGTTAGATCTATTAATTCTTCCTACTTTCCAGCTCTGAAAATTAATAGTATGAAAGTATCACTTTAATTAATCATATTGTAAGGGCCTATTCAGCCAGAGCAGCCCCACCCTGGTTGAACTGCCATTTTGCTGTAAAGCTTAAATTGACCTTGCCCCCTCCCCCCAGGGGAACTTATTTAAAAGCGAGTCCTGGAAACCAGTCCCAGGTAACAAAGTCCAAGTACAAGGGTGGGTCAGGCCAGATGGAGGTATTCAATCAGTGGGGGAGCATACTGTCTCCTAGCTACCAAGGAGTATGGGCCCCCGCCCTTTGGGAGCCTTTTGGCGCCAATCCTAACCAAGGTGTGATAGGCTGGTTCAAATGTCTACTAGGGTAAATTGTAATTCAATTTGTCACCTAGCATCACTGTGGAGTTTCCTGTGTGTGTTACAATCTCATTGGCCACCTGTGCATGGCCAGGCCCAACCACATGGCCTTTGCTCTATAAAAGTTAGTCTGGAAAGCAGGGAGGGGTCATCCTCTCTGGAGGGGAGGCCCCGACAGGTCTGTTTGACGGTCGGTATGATTGCTTGACCTTCGCTTTGTATCAGTCTCGCTCTTTTAATCACGGACCCATTACTGGGGTACTCAATTTTGGGGGACCCAACAATATAAATATGAAAAGCACCTAAGTAGCTTGGCACACAGCAGGTATTGCTAAATGAAGGCATACAGCATTTAAGGCAAAAATCAAGAAAGAATTGGTAGTATTGCGGAAGACATTTTTAATTCATATTCTTTTTTGTCTCATACTCCAGTTCTGGAACTAAGCACCTAATTAAGGACATTAGGCATCTATTAAAACTCTAATTCAAGATTCTTTTTAGCTAGCCTACAAACAAATGGCCTCTACCCAAACAAAAGATGGCTGTAATAAAGAATAAGCAACGGCACTACCCTTTCAGCCCAAGCATAAAAGGAGAAAAACAGATAATGAAGGAAGAAACCACAGGAATCTGGGAAGAAGCACTGCCAACTATCCTAGGTAAACAAGTCCTGCACAAGCTTCTAGCAGCGCCAGAAACCACCACCTGATATATGCTTACAGAAAGCTCAGCTGGAAAAGGGAAAATATTGAAGCAAGTACATGAAATAAAAATATTTCTTCTACATTTTCTAATGTAGAAAATTTCTAATGTTCAAAAATGTGGAGGGGAAAAGGGAGACAATTCAGTGAGACCATATGAAAATAAGCTATTTAACGAAACGTTTTAGGTACTGGTTCACAAAAACCACAAACACTTGCATATTCTTTTTCTAAACCAGAAGAAACACTGCCACCCACTGACTGCTGAGTGCCTTTTTAACGTATAAGTACAAAGCCTTCACTCCTTGAATGTCAAAAAGGAACCATTACAGAAGTTATATTTCTTTTAGCATTTAAAAAATTCTTCCACCTTTTTAGCTTCCAGAACATGGTTCTCACAATTTTCTCCTAAGAAACACGACCAGTGAAAAACTCTTAAATCAAAGTCTTGTAATTCATCCCTAACAGTGGGGCACAAAATATTACCCATAATCTATAGTTGTCAAACCTGCTTGACCTTAATCTCAACAAAAAGGAACATAATCAAGAGATGAAGAACGTACAAAATCCTGTAAGACAAGTCAGCCAATTCCTTCACCAAGTGGCATGAAAAAAAAAAAAAAGGAAATGAGTACTATTCTAAATTAAAAGACACTTACTTGAAAGACAACCAAACCTTATAAGATACCCACCTTATTCAGTTTTCTGGCTCACACAAACCACTTGTTAGAATATATTTGAGAACAATGCAGATAATTTGCTGAAAGTATTAAATGGTACTAAAATCACCGTTTTTATTTTTCTTAGGTTTGATAAAAGTTAAACAATTATAAACAAATTAAGTATCCTTTTACAGATGAATACTCAAGTATTTATCACTAAATACTTTAAACACCTTAGGAAAAAACGTGAAAAAACAAAAACAGCAAAATGTTAACTGCCAAATCTAAGTGATGGGTATATGGCAGTTTGTATTTTTCATTTGCCATCTACATGTTTTAAAAATTTAAAAGACAAAAAATATTCAAAATAAGAAATTTAAAAAACATCAGTATGACAAAAAACATAGTTATTCTGGTAGTAATCAGTTTTTGTTTTAATACAATGCTCAAATATAAATTAAATATAAATTTGCTTCCATTGAACCATGGTTCAATGGAGATATATATATATATATATATATATATATATATATATATCAAACTTTATATCAAACTACCAAAATGTCTCAGGACAGAAGCTCCAGTGGGTACAAGATCTATCACAAAAACAATTTCCAATCAAACTGCCAAAGTCTGTCAACAGATATTTACTTATTTCCATTGAGGGACATTCCTAAAGACCTGTAGCATCTGTTACCTACATCTCTTTTTAGTAAACCCTCATTTTCTTTTTATTCTCAAACCTGCCACTGGTATAGCTGAAGCCCAGGAGGGTCATGGGCTTGATCTTACATTTCCCTAAGTCCTCTAATCCTTGCACAGTCACAGACCTGTGTTCTGCCTTGGTACCTAAATGATGCTCTCATGTATTCAAAGAATCACAATTTGTGAAGGGGAAGAAAAAGGCCAAACTACCCTTCTTCCCACTTGAAACCTTATCTTTGTTCATAGCTGTGTTTCAGGCATCTAATACAGTGACTAGCAGAGTAGGAACCCAATATTTGTCTTGTGGCCAGAACAAACAATACTACTTCAAGAGGAACTTATGAAGAGAGTTTAGTAGTAAATTTTTTTGAGTTTTTACTCTCCTTTTCCTGAGTCCCCTTTTCTAGGACCCAGGTAATGGTTTGTATACTACGGAAGAGACAAGCACCATGCTATACTAAAAATCTCTTCTGTTCAGTGCACAGCTCCCCCCGGACCTTTTTCTGGCTCAAGCTAGCCCAATGAGTCACTCTCCTCCCTTAAAAGTTCCCACCAAGGGCGCCTGGGTGGCTCAGTGGGTTAAAACCTCTTACTTTGGCTTAGGTCATGATCCCAGAGTCCTGGGATCAAGCCCCACATCTGGCTCTCTGCTCAGCAGGGAGCCTGCTTCTTCCTCTCTCTCTGCCTGCCTCTCTGCCTACTTGTGATCTCTGTGTGTCAAATAAAATCTTAAAAAAAAAAAGTTCCCACCAAAAGGCTCTTTTTCCCCTCCTATTTAATGTTAGCCTAGACATACACATAAAAGCTCAAATCCCCACGCAGGCTCATAGTAGGTAATGACCCTCTATAAAATCTGAAGCCATTCTTTAAACAGTGTTTTTAAAAGTCAATATAAAATTTGGCAGAGCAAGAGACAAGATCTAGAATCAATATGGCACTTAGTGAAGCAATCAGAATCACCCAAATGAAACTGAAAACAGGGTGCCTGGGTGGCTCAGTTGGGTTAGGCTACTGCCTTCAGCCCGGGTCATGATCCCAAGAGTCCTGGGATCCAGTCCCACACTGGGCTCCCAGCTCCATGGGGGATCTGCTTCTCCCTCTGACCTTCTCCCCTCTTATGCTCTCTCTTTCTCTCTCTCAAATAAATAAATAGAATCTTAAAAACAAAGAACAAGGGACGCCTGGGTGGCTCAGTTGGTTAAGCAGCTGCCTTCAGCTCAGGTCATGATCCCAGCGTCCTGGGATAGAGTCCCACATCAGGCTCCTTGCTTGGCAGGGAGCCTGCTTCTCCCTCTGCCTCTGCCTGCCTCTCTGTCTGCCTGTGCTCGCTCTCACTCCTCTCTGACAAGTAAATAAAATCTTCAAAAAAAAAAAAAAAAAAAGCAAACAAACTGAAAACAAACTATTTCACCTATTTACTGATTTGCTTAGAAACACACATTTATGGGATGCCTGGGTGGCTCAGTTAAGCATCTGCCTTCAGCTCAGGCTATCCCATGGGTCCTGGAATTGAGCCCCACATCGGGCTCCTTACTCAGTGAGGAGTCTACTTGTCCCTCTCCTTCTCTCCCTCTGCCCCTCTGCCTTCCCCCAACCCAGCTCATGCTCTCTCTCATTCGCACTCTCTCTCAAATAAATAAAATCTTAAAAACAAACAAACACATATTTATGTTTTAAGTAAACTTCACTACAGTATAATATCCTGAAGGCTAGAGTTATACCATGTAAGTGGCACCTTGGTACACTCACATATTTAACATTCATAATTTCAACTATTTGGGAATTTCCCCTAGGGATCATAAGCACGAAGTTAGAGGTTTCCAAAAAGTAAATATGAAAGTCTCCGCTACAAGGCTGAGTGATCTTAACACTAACCAATCCATCTCAAAGTAGCTATGTGGCTCCATTTTGTTAGCTTATTTAGAACACATACTAACTCATCAGGAAGACTATTCTGAAGTGTGACTGACCTTTGAACAACATAAGGGTTAGGGGCAACACCTGCCTCCACATACAGTCGAAAATTTGTGAATTAACTTTTGACTCCCCCAAAACCTAACTATGAGTAGTCTACTGTCGATCAGAAGCCTTCTTGGTAACATAAACAGTTGATTAACACATGTGTTTTGTATGTCGTATGTATTATATACTGTATTCTTACAATAAAGTTAGAGAAAGAGAACGTACTACAAAAATAATAAGAACATTTACAGAACCATACTGTAAAAAGATTCCATATGTAAGTGGATCTGCGCAGTTCAAACCTGCGCTGTTCTAGGGTCAACTATATTGTAATGTGGTTTCATCTTGCTTCCGTTTCCTTTTACCCCTATCATGCAAACAATACACATCTGTTCAGTGGGAATTTATTCATCAACCCTTCAGTTTTTAAAATTTCTAAGTTTTAGCCTTAAGAGTTAACATCAATATTTTTACATTCAGGTTTCCATGAAAAGCATAGTTTTATAAAAAATCCATTTTTATATCAAATCGAGCTCACTTTTGTGACTGCCAACAATTTTCTCTCAACTGCTGATTCTATAATACAGCACCCCTCAAAAGAACATACTTTATTTTAATGTGAAAGAAAAAGAGGCTATAGAAATAGCCTCTTAGACATGGGTTGCACTGAGCAGCATGTTCTACTTTTAAGTGTATGCTGCACTCCTTTGCTAGAAGAACTAGCTCAACTATGACCTCACATTTTTTAATGTGGGAAATTAATTCAGTACATGAAGACCACTTAGCATCACAATAAAAGCATTTTTAAAAGAACTTTCCTATACTTCAGATTACCAAAATAATAAGGGCTACTTTATTAACTAGCAAAACTGTTTTTTATAATGATGTCTTCCTACATATACTACCTTCAATTCGATTACACATCTTATACCCCATCAAACCCATCAGACATGATTGTATTTCCCTCTATACTATGCTCTGTGTTTCCAGGTTCAGTCACTCCAATCCATACTGAAAGGTGCTAAGCTGAATTTTTTTCCAGGTATCTTAGGTTTTACATATCCTCCCAAAATTCCTGCTCTTTTATACTATGCCACTTTGAAATCTGGAAGGTACCTAAGAACAAGTCTCCTCTTCTACTTATTCATTTAACAGTTACTGAGCACCACCCACTTTTCTGCATCCTTCCGGGCTTGACAGTAAGACTATAACAATAAAGACTACAATTTTCTCTCCCATGAAACTCACAGTGAAGTGGATCTCAGAAAGATAAGTCAACAATTCTAAGTCAGCACCATGGAATAAATACGATGCCTGAAGTACATACAGGATGGTAGGAAGACGTATATTTTATAACATACAGAGACAAACAGCCTCCTCATACTACAAGAAAACTGACCAAGAAAGTTGAAGGGCTCAGAAAGCTAACTCAAACAAGCACCCAGAATACAGTCTCTGATTAGATACGATTCCTTGAAACTGCTTAGGCTAAATATAAATTATACCTGAAAACTAAAGCAACACGTTAGGAGAATACAACTTGAGAAAGCTGAACTACGAATTCAGACTTCTGAGGAAGGGTACTCTTTCATGAAATAATCGCAACCCTCAAACCTTCTAGACATTTGACTTGGGAAAAGAGCCAATATAAAAGTAAGTGGAAGAGTGTAAGATGGAGATAAAGTCGAGCAAAATCAGCAAGAAATTCACAGAAAGATCTGAGAGAATAAACAGTCCATTTCTTAAATCCTAGTTGGATAGCATGCAAAAGCAATGATTTAGAAAACAACCTTCAACAAAACACTCAACATCCTTGGATAAACCTAATATTGGCTATTTAAACCAACTGGGTTCAAAGTAGAGAACTTAATGTGACTCTGACTTAGACTCTGATATATGCAAGAACTATCTGGGAAGTCTGTTACAAATGCAGAGTCCCAAATTATATCCTCAAAGTGAGGATTACAAAGGCAAACACGAACACTGTTAAAAATACTATGAGGGCACCTGGGTGGCTCAGTGGGTTAAGCCTCTGCCTTCGGCTCAGGTCATGATCTCAAGGTCCTGGGATCGAGCCCCGCATCGGGCTCTCTGCTCGGCAGGGAGCCTGCTTCCTCCTCTCTCTCTACCTGCCTCTCTGCCTGCTTGTGATCTCTCTCTGTCAAATAAATAAATAAAATCTTTAAAAAAAAAAAAAATGCAGTCTCTTCAAAAAATGGTGCTAAAACACCCAATAAAGGGCTCTCACCCACCACTTCTGTCAGACTCCTTGCCTACATCTGCCCTACAGGCATCAATTGCCCAGGAATGACAATTTTAACTTTCTATATTCCAACTCTATCCTTCATAAATGTTCTCTTTATCACAGCTTCTTGTTTCCATCTGAACCTCAAAAGCCTCAAAATGATCTCTGCCTTCAGACCATTTCACTACCAACCAATCCCTGCTCACTGGCAACTAAGCAATCTTATTCATCACTATCCAGTTTAAAATCTTTCAAATGTTACCTATTATACTAAAGCTTTTAGGGCCACTGGAAAGAATTCATAGTCTTTGATTAAAATATTTAGAGGGGTAAAACTACAGGCATTTTCTTATCAGTAGCAGTTTCCATAATCAAATTTAACTATGTTAAATCACTTACATCATAAAACAATTTCCTATCAGCAGCCAGTCGTTTGGAAGCCAGAGTCTTGGTAACATGATAGAAGGTAAGTAATGCTCTGTGCTGTCGAAGATCATCTTGGACTTTCACAGATTCTATAAGAGTGGGAATCAGTTCAGGCCACTGTCTAGGACAGTCCAATCGAGCAACTTTCGCAATTAGCACTGCAATCTGAGTTGCAATCTAAAGGGAAAAAAATTAATCATCAAAAATAAACATATGTAATCAAATCAGCAGATAAGGAATGCATTCAGTTAGTTAGTTGATGGTTAGTTAGACACTGGACAAAAGTAAATAAAATTTCCCTGAAAACTACTTACTGAACATAGTTATTCACAAAGTATGGTCTATGAATCAAGGCTAGATTTTCTTCATGTAACTTCTCCCAAAATAATACATTCCAACAGACTAAAGGAAGAAGTAGATATGAAAATCTAGATGTCTTCTTTTAAATACCAGACACTATGGCAATATGCAAAAAAGCACAACAATGCTACTCATCTCACTAAATATTTGGGGAAAGAGCTATGGTTCATCCCTTAAAGTTCTATTATGCTAACAACTGATGGTTTTATTATTTTCAATTAATATTTTTCAATTTGTTTTCATTGCTAACACAGTAAGTATCAAAGATACAACACTTTTTAAATATTCAAATTAATTAAGTGTAATAAATAGGAACTTGTAAAAATCTAAGGATTTTTGTAACTATAAGCAAAACTTACTCTTTTAAGAAAAATCTCACTCTGTAGGAAAAAAAAATTAACTGTGTAATCTATTATCTAACCCCCTCAGTGTACACAGTGAGAATCAAAAATGTGATGGATGAAGGAATAGAGAAGACATCCGGTAAAGAAAGGAGGGAGGAGAATAACAAATCATCAAAATTAATTTCTAACACAATAAATATATAGAGACTTGCTTCCAACAGTGTGTATCTTAAAATGACTTCTGAATTTTAAAACAAGAGCTGAATATAACCAAAATTCTTAATAGCTGGAACCGAATCTCAGAATTTAAAACCCATAAACATCACAAATGGACATTATAAAATTTCATTTTTAATGCCAAAAACAAAATTAATTTGGAAAACAAGTAAAAAGTAAGGCAAAAGAAAGAATACTTAGCTTTCGTTTTCTCACTAACCTGGTTTACTGGTTCATTGAAGTTGGTGATTAACCCTGCACGCAAAGTAGATTTCTCCTCTTCCGACAGAGCACTGTAAAAAGATTTATTTATTATGCAAAAGAATGCTTCCTAAAAATAAATAATGGTAAACACTATTTTGAATTTTAACAATAAAAAGCCTTGGAACAAGTGCTTCTGATTAGTTTTGCTAAACAAACAGAATTACTTCCATTACTTATAATATTGGCACATCAAATAACTCATAAGCACAAAACTCCTTCACAAGGAGAAAAAATATGAAGCACAAAATAGTAAAGAGTAGAAAATAAGACAAATTCAGAGTAAGAAATGTGGTATTTTGACATTTCCTTAATGGGTATATAAATAGTTACCTAAAGAAAACTTAGTCGTTGCTAAATGAAAAGTGTCTTCCATTGACTTCTTTTATAAAATTTGAGTGAGGTTATTCTATGGAGGATCAAGAATCAGAGGATATCTGAGATGAGAGACTTACTAGAAATCAAATAGTCTTAGCAGACAACAAAAAGAAATAAAAGGCATCCATGGGGCGCCTGGGTGGCTCAGTGGGTTAAAGCTGCTGCCTTCAGCTCAGGTCATGATCCCAGGGTCCTGGGATCGAGCCCCGCATTGGGCTCTCTGCTCGTCAGGGAGCCTGCTTCCTCCTCTCTCTCTGCCTGCCTCTCTGCCTACTTGTGATCTCTGTCTGTCAAATAATTAAATAAAATCTTTAAAAAAAAAAAAAAAAAAGAAATAAAAGGCATCCAAATCAGCAAAGAAGTCAAACTCTCACTCTTTGCAGATATGATACTTCATATGGAATACCCAAAAGAGTCCACCCCAAAACTGCCAGAACTCATACAGGAATTCAGTAAAGTATCAGGATATAAAATCAATGTACAGAAATCAGTTGCATTTCTATACACCAACAAGACAGAAGAAAGAAATTAAGGAGTCGATCCCATTTAAAATTGCACCCAAAACTGTAAGATGTCTGGGAATAAATCTAACCAAAGAGGCAAAGAATCTGTACTCAGAAAGCTATAGAATACTCATGAAAGAAATTGAGGAAAACACAAAGAAATGGAAAAATGTTTCATGCTCATGACTGAAAGAACAAATACTGTGAAAATGTCTATGCTACCTAGAGCAATCTACACATTTATTGCAATCCCTATCAAAACACCATCAACTTATTTCAAAGAAATAGAACAAATAATCCTAAAATCTCTATCGAACCAGAAAAGACCCTGAAGAGGAATCCTGAAAAAGAAAACCAAAGCTGGCAGCATCACAATTCCACATTTCAAGCTCTATTACAAAGCTGTCATCATCAAGACAGTATGGTACTTGCACAAAAACAGACACATAGATCAATGGAACCGAATAGAGAGCCCAGAAATGGACCCTCAACTCTATGGTCAACTCATCGTTGACAAAGCAGGGAAGAATGTCCAATGGAAAAAAGACAGTCTCTTCAACAAATGGTGTTGGGAAAATTGGACAGTCCCATGCAGAAGAATGGAACTGGACCACTTCCTTACACCACACACAAAAATAGACTCAAAATAGATGAAAGACCTCAATGTGAGACAAGAATCTATCAAAATCCTTGAGAACACAGGCAGCAACTTCTTCGACCTCAGCCGCCCCAACTTCTTCCTAGAAACATCACCAAAGTCAAGGAAAAAAAAGGCAAAAATTAACTACTGGACTTCATCAAGATCAAAAGCTTTTGCACAGCAAAGGAAAAAGTCAACAAAACCAAAAAACAACCGAAAGAATGGGAGAAGATATTTGCAAATGATGTATCAAAGGGCTAGTATCCAACATCTATAAAGAACTTTTCAAACTCAACACTCAAAGAATAATCCAATCAAGAAATGGACAGAGGACATGAACAGACATTTCTGCAAAGAAGACATCCAGATGGCCAACAGACACATGAAAAAGTGCTCCACATCACTTGGCATCAGAGACATACAAATCAAAACCACAATGAGATACCACCTCACACCAGTCAGAATGGCTAAAATTAGTATGTCAGGAAACAACAGATGTTGCCGAGGATGCAGAGAAAGGGTAACCCTCCTACACTGTTGGTGGGGATGCAAGCTGGTGCAGCCACTCTGGAAAACAGTATGGAGGTTCCTCAAAAAATTGAAAATAGAGCTCCCCTACAACCCAGCAATCAAAACAGAAAATCAACAAAGACACAGTGATTCTATATGAAACACTGGACCAAAAAGACCTAAGACATATATTCAGAACATTCCATCCTAAAGCAGCAGAATACACATTCTTTTTCAAGTGCACATGGAACCTGATCTTCAGAAGAGATCACATACTAGGCCACAAAACAGGCCTCAACAAATTAAAAAAGACAGAAGTCATACCAGGCATCCTTTCTGAGCACAACGCTATGAAACTAGAAATCAATCTCAAGAAGAAATCTAAGAAGAACACAAATACAGGGAAGTTAAATAACATACTACTAAACAATTAATGGGTCAACTAGAAATCAAAGGGGAAATTAAAAAAATGCATAAACATGAAAATGAAAACACAATGGTCCAAAATCTTTGGGAGGCAGCAAAAGCTGTTCTAGGAGGGAAGTTTATAGTCACACAGGCCTACTTCAAGAAGCCAGAAAAGTCTCAAATAAGTAACCTAACCTTACATCTAAAAAAGCTAGGAAACAAACAAACAAAAACCCCAACCAGCAGAAGGAAGGAAATAGTAAAGATTGGAGCAGAAATAAATGAAATAGAAACTAAAAAAACAATTGAACACATCAATGAAGCCACAGGGCATTCTTTGAAAAGATCAACAAAACTGATAAACCTCTAGCCAGACTAGAAAAAGAAGAGAGAGGGAGGACTCAAAATCAGAAATGAATGAGAAGGGGTGCCTGGGTGGCTCAGTTGGTTAAAGCCACTGCCTTGGGTCAGGCCATGATCCCAGGGGTCCTGGGATTGAGTCCCCACATAGGGCTCTCTGCTCAGCAGGGAGCCTGCTTCCTCCTCTCTCTCTCCCTGCCTCTCTGCCTACTTGTGATCTCTGTCTGTCAAATAAATAAATAAAATCTTAAAAAAAAAAAGAAAGAAATGAATGAGAATAACCAGCACTACAGAAATACAAAATATTAAAAGAGAACATTATGAAAAATTAACTGCCAACAAAATGGACAACTTAGAAGAAAATGGATAAATTCTTAGAAATATGTAATTTCTCAAAACTGAATCAGGAGGGGCGCCTGGGTGGTTCAGTGGGTTAAGCCTCTGCCTTCGGCTTGGGTCATAATCCCAGGGTCCTGGGATTGAGCCCCGCATCGGGCTCTCTGCTCAGGAAGGAACCTGTTTCCCCCTCTCTCTCTGCCTGCCTCTCTGCCTACTTGTGATCTCTCTCTCTGTCAAATACATAAAATCTTTAAAAAACAAAAACAGTACGTTGTGGAGTTTAAAATATATGTAGAATTAAAGTATTCCACCACAACAAAAGTAAAAGATAGGAAGGCATAAATGGAGTCAAAGTATTATGAGGCTCTTATATTACCTAGAAAGAGTAAACTACTAATATAAGGACAGGCTCTAGTAAGTCAAGGATACTTATCAAAAGCTCTAAAAAAAATCAGCCGGGTGGGACACCTGGGTGGCTCAGTTGGTTGGACGACTGCCCTCAGCTCGTCATGATCCCAGAGTCCCGGGATCGAGTCCCGCATCGGGCTCCTAGCTCCATGGGGAGTCTGCTTCTCCCTCTGACCTTCTCCTCGCTCATGCTCTCTCTCACTGTCTCTCTCTCAAATAAATAAATAAAATCTTAAAAAAAAAAAAATCAGTTGGGTAATAAAAGTGTCGTTGGGGAAAAATTTAGTAACAAAAAATTTTGTGAATAATCTTTGGATTATTATTTGGATATAAAGAGGAACATCTCCTGAGGACAAGGTCAATTCCACAAAAACATAATGACCCTTAACTTATATGACTTGAATAGAATAGCCTCAATATACAGAGAGCAAAAACACAATGTAAAGAACAAAATAGCCAAGTCCATAATCATACCTGGAGATTAACTTACCTCCCTCAGAAAATGATGGAAAAGTAGCAACAAAAACAATAAGGATACAGAAGACGTGAATAGCATAAGTGATAAATGTGACCTAACTGACATATATCAAACATTACAATCCACAAGGGCAAAACACACATTGCTCTAAGAGGCACATAAAACATTTACCAGAATACCATATGCTGAGATTACTAAACAAGACAGCAAATTTCAAAGAATGAAATCAGTAAACACACAAAAAAGCCCCACATGCCAGAAATTAAGCAATATATTTCTAATTAACCCATGGGTCTAAAAAGAAATCACAGGAGGAGTTTTAAAGTATCTTTTAACTGAATTGTAACAAAACTGAGTTAAACCTAAGATTACAAGAAAAGCCCTAATCTTTCAAATGCATACATAAGAAGTAAAAATCAATTACTGATGCTTCCATTTCAAAAAAAACTAGAAAACTGCAAATAAAATCCAAAAAAGTAATAGGAAGTAATCAAGGCTTATGAAGTATAACAACTAAAGCAAAGACGGAAACACCAGAGGACAGACCAGAGAATCCCAAAAGAGATTACAGGTATGACGCCTGATTTCTAACAAGGGAACCACTGAAACGGGACAGGACAAGAGTGACTGCTGCTGCCCCTCCTTCGCATACACACCTGGCAAGGAAATCACTTCCAGAGAGATAATATACATGGAGATGGGAAACATAAAGCAAAGCTTCTAGCAGAAAACACAGATTATTTTTGTAATCTTGGAATGAACAAAATGTTTCTAAATGGGCCCCAAAAGAATATAAAACTAGCTAATTTGAAGCTCATTAAAATTAAAAATTTCTCTTCATCCAAAAACAGAAGAAACTGAAAGGCACATGACAAAGCAGGAGGAAATATTTTCAATACGTAGTTTCAACAAAGGACCTAAGTCTAAAACATATACAAAGTCTCACAAATCAATAAGAAACCCCATTTTTTTATGTACAAATGGCAGGCCCTTCATAAAAGAGGATATCCAAATGAATAATAAGTATATGAAAAGGGTACTCGCTGTTCATCAGAAAAATGGAAAGGCTACCTAAATGACAGGTAAGACCAAGCATGCTAGGACAACATGGAGCAAAGGCCGACACTGATATGACTGCTGGTGGGAGTGGAGATCAATACTAACACTTTGAAAACTAAGTGACGGCATCTACTGAAGCTGAATAGACATCTGACCATACAGGACAATAAAATGCACTCTTATGTGCAATATGAAATGCACAAGTTTTCAAGGAAGCACTATTTTTAATAGCCAAAAACCAAGAACCACCTTAATGCCCATCAACAGTAGAACAAACAGATATGTGATGGTCTTAATATGGAATGTTTTACTCGTACCTAAGTGTGAGATTTCTGTGCAACTACACGGATAAATCTCACACATGTTAATACTGAATAAAAGACACAAAAACAACATATAAGGTAAGATTTCCATTTGTATGAAGTTCAGAAACAGGTAAAGCCAATCTGTGGTGAGAGATGTCAAATACTGCTGGAGTGGGCGCAAAGGTGACAGCGAGGGGCAGGCGGGAGACTGCTCGGGCAGCAGCCATGTTTGACCTGGTTCCAAGGGACAGTTACATGGATGTGGCCACATTACCAACATTCTTTTTTTTTTTTTTTTAAAGATTTTATTTTTATTTATTTGACAGACAGAGATTACAAGTAGGCAGAGAGGCAGACAGATAGAGAGATAGATGGAAGCAGGCTCCCTGCAGAGCAGAGAGCCCGATGTGGGGCCCGATCCCAGGACACTGAGATCATGACCTGAGCTGAAGGCAGAGGCTTTAACCCACTGAACCACCCAGGTGCCCCACATTACCAACATTCTAACTGTACCACCATTTGCGCACTTTTTTAGTTATGTTATGTAGTACACTTTCATAAAAGTTTTTTTAAACCTTGACAGGGATTTATTTAAGGTGAGTAAACAAATGAGCAAACAAGATTAACATAAACATTCAAGTGAAAAGAATGAATGCCTAAGGCAAGTCTATTCTTTCCCGTGAGAGAAAATCTCTTTAAGAAGAACTGTGCAGGGGCGCCTGGGTGGCTCAGTGGGTTAAGCCTCTGCCTTCGGCTCGGGTCACGGTCTCAGGGTCCTGGGATGGAGCCCCATATCGGGCTCTCTGCTCGGCAGGGAGCCTGCTTCCCTTCCTCTCTCTCTCTCTGCCTGCCTCTCTGCCTGCTTGTGATCTCTGTCTGTCAAATAAGTTAAAAAAAAAAAAAATCTTTAAAAAAAAAAAAAAAAGAACTGTGCGGTACTTTCCAACTTTGAGAGCTCCCATTTATCATCAAACCCATGGGATCATGTTTTCTACTAAAATCTTTTGCTTCAGCCTTGAAATTCAAGTTTTCTTCTATGTCAGGAAGCCAGGTTCAAGAGTTTTCAAAATTTTAACGAAGAGAATATAAAGATTAGCTACCAAAATAGAAAGTGAATATGCAAAACATACATACATGATAAAGAAACAAGCCATTAATCTAGAGAAGACAGTTAATAATGCACCATTAATTTCATACACTTACTATCATCAGATGAATTCAGATTATCCTCCAAGCAGAAACTGTAGAGTATCTAATTAATTAGGATCCAGTTAAAATTGCACTATTTATAGTAATAATATATAAGCTTAAATTAATCCACATTCCATGAAAATAGTGGTAGAGGCATGAACAACGTAAGATAAAACTTCGACAAGAACACAAATAAGCAGGGACGCCTGGGCGGCTCAGTTGGTTAAGCAGCTGCCTTAGGCTCAGGTCATGATCCCAGCGTCCTGGGATCGAGTCCCACATCGGGCTCCTTGCTCATCAGGGAGCCTGCTTCTCCCTCTGCCTCTGCCTGCCATTCTGTCTGCCTGTGCTTGCTCTCTCTCCCTCTCTCTCTCTGACAAATAAATAAATAAAATCTTTAAAAAAAAAAAAAAAAGAACACAAATAAGCAGATGCTTTAAGTGTGCTATATTTAAATGAGTTCTTTAACTAATTTTTGCTCCCTTGTTCTCTTTCTAAGCACATTCTTACCTGCTCCGGTGGTGCATTCATCTCCTTTCTGGCCTCTATCTCAATATATAAACTAAATTCCAGTTTCTAATTCCTTACGTGAAAGTACAATCATCTGAAATATTTAATCATAATTTACGCTCCCTTCCAAAACTGTCATTTATAACCATATTCTCCATAAAACTGAAAGAACGAAATGAACTTTGGGAGCCACCTAAAATGTAACTGGACACTGCAGGAGAGAAGTATGCACCACAGGATGGTTCCAGTAGTGAACTATGTCACACACAATCTCATCACTAAATACTTCATTTCTTTCTCTCAAAATTATGAATTCTAAAATAAGACAAAGGGTTTGCATTACATTACAGTATCCTAAGTGCAGCCATAAAACATTCTAGGTCCTTCTGATATTATGCAAGGGCATATTTTATATGCACCTTGAAGTCCTTTGAAAGGTTTATGGTTTTTTAAAGGACTTAACAAATGTAGAACATAAAGAGCTACAGTGCCATCTACTGGAAAACAGAGACAATGTTACCTCTTTGGCAAAGTTCACCATCAAACAAATTTCAGAGCCATGTCTACATTGTATTTACAACTATATAACATGTAATTAGCTATTAAGAGAAATCTGTTCACTTAACCATCTATGGAACAATTGCAACTGAATCTGATGAGATTACAAATGTCTACTACCCCATTTCTACCACAAAGAAAATTATACAGAAGACTTGGAAATTAACATCTAGTTGGCTCAGAAATGACCTGGGATTTACTTCTCAACGACTTTTTTTTTTAAATCATAAGTTCATACTTCTCTTATTAAAAAAAAAAAAAAAAAAGACTTTTTCAACATGACTCATTCACTCAGCATTTGTTCTTTGCCCATAATATTAGATATCCTCAAAAGCAGAGGACAAGAAATCCATAACATCCCTTCCCAAATAAAAAAACTCATGGAGGGGTGCCTGGGTGGCTCAGTGGGTTAAGCCTCTGCCTTCGGCTGAGGTCCTGGTCCCAGGGTCCTGAGGTCGAGCCCTCAGCAAGGAGCCTGCTTCCCCCTCTCTCTGCCTGCCTCTCTGCCTACTTGTGATCTCTGTCAAGTGAATAAATAAAATTTTTAAAATAATAATAATAATAATAAATTTAAAAAAAATTTTTTTAAAAGCTCATGGAGAGGGCGCCTGGGTGGCTCAGTGGGTTAAGCCGCTGCCTTCGGCTCAGGTCATGATCTCAGGGTCCTGGGATCGAGTCCCGCATCGGGTTCTCTGCTCGGCGGAGATCCTGCTTCCCTCTCTCTCTCTCTCTCTCTCTCTCTGCCTGCCTCTCCATCTACTTGTGATCTCTCTCTGTCAAATAAATAAATAAAATCTTAAAAAAAAAAAAAAAGCTCATGGAGAAAAGCATTAATAAGAACACTGACTTAGGGAAGCCTGGGTGGCTCAGTTGGTTGAGCTGCTGCCTTCGGCTCAGGTCATGATCCCAGCATCCTGGGATCGAGTCCCACATCGGGCTCCTTGCTTGGCGGGGAGCCTGCTTCTCCCTCTGCCTCTGCCTGCCATTCTGTCTGCCTGTGCTCGCTCGCTCTCCTCTCTCTCTGACAAATAAATAAAAATCTTTAAAAAAAAAAAAAAAAAAAAAGAACACTGACTTATGCAGAACAATTTATTTCTTCAGTAGTTAACACATTTTTCTTTAAAATATCACACACTTCATGAACACGAATGTCATCCTACAGGGGGACCATGCTAACCTTCCCTGCACTGTTCCAATTTTAGTATGTGTGCTGAAATAAGCACAAATGCATTCTGCCACATAAAGAATAAAGATTAACAGGAACATTCTTATACCTCCCTGAATCTGGAAAGGATTACACTGGAAAAGGAAGGGTGAGGGAACTTACTGAGGTGCTACACGTCTCCAGTAACGATCAATTCCATTCTTAAAATACAGCACAGCAAGCCACCTTACATTTATATCCAGAGTGTGGTTTGTGAAAATATTCTGTAAATAAAAAGCATAATATTAAAATAAACATGCCGTAAATTAAATTCTATACCCATAATGGAGTATGGATAATACTTAAATGTTTCACTTAAATTTTATCACTAGAGCGATCATATACTCTAAGTATTTATAGCTCTACAGTTCATGAGAAAGCACACCTAGAAGAAGTATGCTAATTTTTTAAGGTGAGTAATAAATATTTGGGACAATTAAACTAGGCTACCATTAGGTATGTTTGAAAATATTTTGGGGACGCCTGGGTGGCTCAGTTGGTTAAGCAGCTGCCTTCGGCTCAGGTCATGATCCCAGCATCCTGGGATCGAGTCCTGCATCGGGCTCCTTGCTCAGCAGGGAGCCTGCTTCTCCCTCTGCCTCTGCCTGCCATTCTGTCTGCCTGTGCTCGCTCTCTTTCCCTCTCTCTCTGACAAATAAATAAAATCTTTAAAAAAAAAAAATATTTTGAATAAAAAACTAAACTCAGAGCTGTGAAGTGTGTAAACCTGGTGATTCACAGACCTGTACCCCTGGGGCTAATAATACATTATATGTTTATTAAAAAATTAAAACATTTAAAAAAAAATTAAACTCAGAAACAAACCTAATCATATATCACAACCTACACAAATATAAAACACTGAAATAAACATGTTTTCAATTAAAAAAAAAAAAGACCCATCAGAGCATATATTCAAAGATTCTAAGGAAACAAAGCTCCTGGGTTCTTAGCACAGGCTATTTAATGAACTATTTCAAAGTATCGTCCTTATCAATTATGCTTACAAATAAGTTTGACAGCAGAACATTAACCCAAATACAGGCAGTCCTTGTTTGTGCGGAGCGCTGGGAAAGCATAAAAATGACTATGCAAGCTAAACATGCAACAAGATCTTAATCATCAAGGTAAAAAAAAAATCACAATTGTTCTGTGACTTTTACACATTTTTACCAAAAATTTAACATTATCAAAAATTTATAACATTTTATATGGAAATAAAAATAAAACAGATATTAACACTGTAATTTAAAACATAACATAGATGAATTAAAGTGTTTTATTTCCTTATAAAAAACGTACCTTAAAAAAAAAAAAAACCTAGAGTAGTGGATACATAGGGCAAACGTAGGAATATGTAACTGACTGAAACTGCACTACACCTCAGACCAAAAAAGACTCAAATCCCCAGAGGTGACCTCTTAAACACAACCTTGTGTGGGAAAACATCAAAATCAAAAACAATAATGTAGATTTATGTTCCTTACCACAGAAAAACACTACATATAAACTATCAAAAACAGGTATCTATACTATAATTCCATTTTTAGAAAATCATGTACATATAGGAAAAAAAAAGAATTACAAGGATAGTTGTGTAATGCCCACTTAATCCTTAATACCCCTGACAACTAGTCAGGAGATCTTCTTTTAGGTCATCCTTGAAAAGAATGGACTTCTCCCACCATATTAATCACATTCGATTTTAACGCTTAACATGTCTACCTTCCACAATAGACTGTCATAAATATCCATGGAGCAAATGAACAAATGAATGGAGGTAATGTGGGAATACTATGGAAAGATGGTGGGTATCAGCCTGTCTCGGCTGCACCTAGGTAACCAAGGAAAGTCAAGCTGCAGGTGTGAATCCAAATAGAAATATTCCTTAAATAATTTTGAACAGTAAAACTGGAACACAAATCTGAGGATCAAATATACAACCTCATGACCTCCAAACTAGAAAGAACAGCTAAGGCTACAACAGATTAAAAGTGCCAAGACAGTGCGTAGAGGAAAAAACTAAAAATTACTGCCTTTAACTTAGGTTTTCCATCTAATATAAATACAATCTACTCCATCTAAAGCAATTTTACTGAGGCGCCTGAGTGGTTCAGTCGGTTTAACGGCTGCCTTCAATTCCATGGTCCTGGTATGGAGCACCACTTTGGCCTCCCTGTTCGGCAGGAGGCCTGCTTTTCCCTCTCCCTGTGCCTGCCGCTCTGCCTACTAGTGCTCTCTCTGTGTCAAATAAGTAAGTAAAATATATTTTTTAAAGTTTTTAAAAAGCTAGGGGCGCCTGGGTGGCTCAGTGGGTTAAGCCGCTGCCTTCGGCTCGGGTCATGATCCCAGGTCCTGGGTTCGAGCCCCACATCCGGCTTTCTGCTCGGCAGGGAGCCTGCTTCCTCCTCTCTCTCTGCCTGCCTCTCTGCTTACTTGTGATTTCTCTCTGTCAAATAAATAAATAAAATCTTTAAAAAAAAAAAAAAAGTTTTTACAAAGCTATTTTACTACCTAAGAAGAAAAGTAGAGCTAATAAATATAAAAACAAAAGGCTTAGTTAGGCATTTAATATTATTAATAATTCATACATTGCACAAAAAGTCAATAGTTACAAGCCTATTGGTTTTTTTTTAAGGTCCAGGAGTAACCAAAGTAAGAAACACTGAAATGTTTTCTATTTTGGCCTGAAAAAACACAAGACTAATTATACAGCATATTCATTTAAATAAGCATATGAAAAATAAGGATACTCAGAAATATACTAAAGATTTATACTGCACCCAAATTTTACAAAAGTGATACTGGGATTATTTAAATAAGGATAGAATATTTTCCTTAGTATCTTCAAAAATCAGTGTTTCCCAGAAAAAAAATTTTATGCAATCTGGTTTTTTTACTGTTTTTCTAAGCTGAATATCCAAATTTCATTTTATTTTCAGAATATCAAGTATGACTCTAGACATGACCAGTATATTCCTAAGTTTACCAAATAACTCAAATATTTTAGCCATGAAGTAAAAAACATATATGTCAACTTCTATAATCTTCTATTTCACAAGATACGGTTAACAGTTTTACTTTGCATTTGCAACCCAGTCCCTAAAATCAATTAGTTTGTGATCCAACTGGTAGCCTCCTTGCCCCTGCCAAAAGCAAATCTCAAACATTAACCAGAGTTCTAAAATTTTCAGAAAAAAGGAAAAAAGAAAGATCCTCAATACAAAAAGACATTCTTTTATTCTGGCATCGAGAAAATAATTTTGATTAACTAAAAGCTCTGAACTCCTAGTAAAGTTTAATTAAAGCATATATTGTTAATTACTATACTATTTTCCATTATCATCCAGGAAAAGACCAAATGTGTCGAGAAAATGAAATTCTTAGAAAGGGAAAAGAAAACCATGTGTGGTTTTTTTTGGGTTTTTTTTTTGTTTTTTTTTTTAAAGATTTTATTTATTTATTTGACAGAGAGAAATCACAAGTAGGCAGAGAGGCAGGCAGAGAGAGAGGAGGAAGCAGGCTCCCTGCCTAGCAGAAAGCCCGATGTGGGGCTTGAACCCAGGACCTGGGATCATGACCCGAGCCGAAGGCAGCAGCCCAACCCACTGAGCCACCCAGGCGCCCCAAGAAAACCATGTTTTAAAGTAACATAGTGAGCCAGGTAGACCAGGCTGATGCTGCATGGAGAGACCTGAACAACTCTGACAACATAAATTAACTGGGGCAAAAAGGAAGACAAAACATGAACGAGCGTGTACTACCTACAATCCTGAGGTCAGCATTAACATACTGAAATAAGAGTAGCAGCACAGTGTTGCCTTCCGAGCAGAAAATGACCAACAGCCTGCTCAATTATGTATTCAACAATCAACAAAAATTTCAACAACTTCAAAGAGCCATGCCCTGAATTAATAAATGGGGGTGGCAATGACATTGAGATCAGTTTCACTAAAGTAAACTACCAATACAAGTAGATTCTTAGAACAATTAAAATAGTAGTGTCTATCTTATTAAAAAGAATAGTAAACTATTTTAGAACAACTTACCAACAACACTGAATAGAAACCTGGCTGTGTCTCCCACTGTTTCAACTGCTCCTCTGCTGGTTTTAACACAGCAGTATCCTGACTGGTGGCCTGTGTTAAGACCTGAAGAACAACAGTGCTGGCGCTATTGAGATCCATGGAAACCTGGTAACGATAAGTCAACATATTGAATAAATATACATAAAAAACTAACAAAATGGAGAAAAAGCTTCAATGTTCTGAATTACTCCCATACTTCAATTATTTACCTACTCTTGCACATCATTTTTTTTTAAAGATTTTATTTATTTGACAGAGAGAAATCACAAGTAAGCAGAGAGGCAGACAGAGAGAGAGGAGGAAGCAGGCTCCCTGCTGAGCAGAAAGCCCGATGTGGGGCTCGAACCCAGGACCTAGGATCATGACCCGAGCTGAAGGCAGCGGCTTAACCCACTGAGCCACCCAGGCGCCCCATTGCACATCATTTTTTTAAGATTTTGTTTTTTTATTTGACAGAGAGAGATCACAAGTAGGCAGAGAGGCAGGCAGAGGAGAAGGGGGAAGCAGGTTCTCCAATGAGCAGAGAGCCCAATACAGACCCGATCCCAGGACCCTGAGATCATGACCTAAGCTGAAGGCAGAGGCTTAACCCACTGAGCCACCCAGGTGCCCCCTCTTGCATATTTCTGCTGGATTTCTCTTTTTACTATGTATCACTTGTACTTTGACTTTAAAATCCCAGTAATTCAAATCGCTTTTGCTTAAATTAATTTACTTCTTTTTAAGATTTTTTTAAATTTATTTGTCAGAGAGAGAGCGCGTACAAGCAGGGGGAGAAACAGGCAGAGCGAGAAGCAGGCTTCCTGCTAAGCAAGGAGCCAGATGTGGGACTGGATCCCAAAACCATGGGATCATGACCTGAACCAAAGGCAGACACTTAACTGACTGAGCCACTCAGGCGTCCCCAAATCAATTTTTTTCTAATAGAAAATGCCTTCATTGTTCCATAAATAGAAGATAATAGTATACTGGGAACAAACAAGAAGACCACACACAAAAACCAAAGTTACTTAAATCTGAGGCTTCTTAGTTTTTAAAAGGAAATTAGTAGGGGCACCTGGGTGGCTCAGAGGGTTAAAGCCTCTCCCTTCCGCTCAGGTCATGATCCCAGGGTCCAGGGATCAAAGGCCTCATAGGGCTCTCTCCTCAGCAGGGGGCCTGCTTCCCTTCCTCTCTCTCTGCTTACCTCTCTGCCTACTTGTGATCTCTGTCTGTCAAATAAATAAATAAATAAAATCTTTAAAAAAAAAAAAAGGAAATTAGTAAGTGTTATAAAAGAATTAACTACTTTTTCCTAGTTAAAATCAAAAGGAAGAAAAATGAAAAAGTTCTTTGACTCACTGCTAAGTACCTCAGAATCCCATTTTATTTTTTTTTTTTTTTAAGATTTTATTTATTCATTTGACAGAGAGAGATCACAAGTAGGCAGAGAGGCAGGCAGAGAGAGAGGAAGAAGCAGGCTTCTGAGCAGAGAGCCCGATGCGGGGCTCGATCCCAGGACCCTGAGATCATGACCTGAGCCGAAGGCAGCGGCTTAACCCACTGAGCCACCCAGGCGCCCCAGAATCCCATTTTATATGTCACCAAAAATATATGTCCAAAACACTTTTTGTAAGTTAAAAGACAAATGTATAGTCAAGAAATACTGTGGGGGGAAAAAATGAACTAAATCAACAAATACAATATATAATACAAGAATATAAGCCCTAAGTTAGAAGGGATCTTAAGAGTTGGATCATCTAATCCTATCCCAAGGCATCTGAAGCCATTCTAAAAATTCATTTAGCAATTTATTGAATTCTCCAGCATTATTTCCAATCACCCCAAAACAGTATGCTTACCCAAGTATGTATAATTATTCACAATACACTTATATGAAGTAGGATTAAAATCAAAAGCTAAAAAGAGAAAATAAACCTCCGTGCAGGAATGACTGAGAATTAGCCTTTGTGATTGCAGTTGTATCTAAAACTTAAAACTATTCCGGACAGTAAAAAAAACATTAACACACATTAATGGTCATTAATCCATAAACATAGCCAAAGCAAACACTTCCTAAGAGTTGTAATTAAATTGCAATTACTAATGAAAACAGAAGGTCCCAAATGCTAACTCAACAAGAAATGACCCAAAGTATTAAAACCTTCAAGGAAAACTAACCATTCTAAAGCCTATATTATTAGTAAAGCACAGCTAGAACACAAAAACTGGAATCAGACAAAATACTAGCAATTAGCAATGGACATGGAGGTAGAGATTTTGAATTGGTAGTCTGTTCTTGTCTGTATTTTAGAACTAAGAAGGACACCTCATAAACTGCCCCTTCACTAACTTAGAGTTCCCTCAACAACTTAAGTCTCTGTGTTATCACTTGAAAACAAGTGAATTTAGAGGGCTTGTTGGTCATGTATGATTTCAAACACAGGCTACCTGAGAGCCTTTTACTTTACAGAGGCCCTAGAAGGTATTTTAAGGAGACAGGCAGTATGTTTTTCTGTCTAGGAGAAATATAACCCAAGCCACAAAAGCAAACTGTGTATGCAATTATACATTTTCTAGCAACCATGTTAAGTGAAAAGAAAAGGGACGCCTGGGTGGTTCATTGGGTTAAGCCTCTGCCTCTGGCTCAGGTCGTGATCTCAGGGTCTTGGGATCGAGTTCCTCATTGGGCTCCCTGCTCAGCAGGAAGCCTGCTTTCCCCTCTCTGCCTGCATCTCTGCCCACTTGTGATCGATCTCTCTCTCTCTCTCTCTCTCTGTCAAATAAATAAAATCTTTAAAAAAAAAAAAAAGTGAAAAGAAAGATGTGGAATTATCTTTAAGATTATATCATATTTAACTCAATATATCCCAAATATTATCATTTCAACATATAATCAATATTTTGCGAAAATTAATTTAGATATTCTGTGCTTTTTTTAATACCAAGTCTTCAAAATCCTGTGTATTTTACACTTAAAGCATGTCTTATTTTGAACTAACCACATTTCAAGTACTCAGGAGCCACATGCAGCTACTGGGTATTAGCACAAGTCTGGAAAAGTCTTACTCAAAATGTGATCCAAGGACTGTCAACACCAGCAACACATCCCAGAAATAAAAATTCCCAATTCTCTCTCCAAACCTACATTGTGAAGACAGGGGCTGGAGGTAAAAAATGTGTAAGTTTTTAGTAAGTTCTCCAGGTAAATCTTCTAACTGCCAAAGTCTGAGAAGCACGACTTCTGAACATCTGAAACTAAGGTACATTTCAAAGTCCAGCTAATGCAGTGGATGACAAAATGTAATCCAGATTCTACTATACGTTCCTACAAAGAAGAGTAGAACAGCACTGATCTGCAGATCTCATAAGGAATCATTATTATATGAAGAACACGAATTCAGTGATTCTTCCCCAATAAATGGAAGAACAGCCGGCTAAAATTAAAAAAAAAAAAAATTTTTTTAAGCACAAATATCTGAGCATATATATTATATGCCAAGCATTGTATTAAATGCTTTTTTATTCACTTATTTATTCCTAATAATAATTCTATACAATAATAATTCTATGTAGTAGATACTATTATCCCAACCTTTTAAGTAGATAACTAAAGAATTGGAGACCTTAGCTTGCAAAGGCCACAATCTATGAAATAGCGGGGCTTAGACTTGAACACCAAAGCCACTGGCCTTAATCAGTATCTAATACTGTCTTCCTTGAGGGACAGAACTGATGTCTACCACAACTTTGTAGTACCAGGAGCCCAACAAAATACATGATCTATGCTTGCTTAACAGGTACTTGGTGAATAAAGGAAAGCGGTCAATTTTGAACCAAAGAGTACTTTATAAAGAACCACAAGGTGGCTAATTAACAGATTTATACAGTAAAACTACTGAAAACCTGCTGCGTACCAAGCACTGTTTCAGGGGCTAGGAGTACAGCAGCAAACAAAGCAGCTTCCCTGGCTTCATACCACTTGCATTCTAGAGGAAGTGACTTTGTTTTAAAAAAATAATTTTCTTTTTAAAGAAAAAACCAGAGGTAGTAATATGAAGAAAATACAATAATGTTAAAGATCAACTGCAAGTTTCCATTGGGCATTCAGAGAGGGACGGCTTCTATTAAGTGACATTTACAAGAGGCATGAAAGACAAGAGACCCAGGCATGCAAAGATCGGAAAACAAAGCTCCAGACAGGGAAAACCATGGGAAACAAGGCCGTAAGATTAGAAACAAACTTAAGAAGTCCCATGTAATTGACACTTAATGAGAAAAAAAGGAAAATGGAACCAGCTGAGATTGAAGAAGTCGGCAGGAACATACATGTATGACCTTGTAGGAGAAAAAAAGCGTATGGACTTTTATACATGTACCACAAAAGCCAGGGGAAGAATGTGAATATATGAATATGAATATAATAGATAAAAGGTTCTACCAGCGTTCATCCCACCCAACCCACCCTACCCTTCAAGAAAAAAGAAAAAGGCCACGTCTGTGGTTGAACTGGTGACAGACAAATCTCTTCTCCTTTTAAAGGTCTGTTTATTTCTTCACTGATTTAGCAAATAATCCATGGGTGACGCTTGGACGACACCTTAGGAATATTCTATTCCCCTACAGACGTTCTTTCACCTACTGGTTTTAACATTTTGGGAGCTACTACTTGAAAAATAAAATCACTGATTATTGTCAACCTCCAGAGCAATTTTTAACTACAGCAAGTCGGAGCACTCACATACACACATATCTTCACACTTGTCTGAACCTTCACAGCAAGGCAATCTGTAATCTATACACTTGTATCCTTTATGCTTGGCTTTACATTCACCATTCACCTATTCTAATGGAAGCTGTTAGAGTTTCCATCCCTACCTCCCTCCAGTATCTTGCTCCATCCAGGTCTTCCACAGAAGCATAAATCTTGTCCCTCTGTGTCCTGCTTTTGAACCTCATTCCCAAGAAGCCCATCCAGCCTGGGACAAAGATATATTCCTGGAGAATCAATTTTGTGCCAAGCACTATGATCATTGTTAGGACAGTAAGAACCAGAAAGGTCGCTTTCTCTACCCAAATTCTGATAGTGAAGTGGGAAGCAGAGAGACCTATTCTAATGTAATTCTAAAAAGTAAGATTCTAGAATACCGGCTGGAATCCAGAGCATATTTCCTCCACAGAAACAATATTATGAGTGGTTCATCTAATGAGTAAAAAGGCTTTTAGGTCAGAGAAAGAAGCAACCTTTCAGCCGTTCTACTGGAAAGATTACTAAGTGCTAATTAACTTATAAAGGAGACTTTAAAAGGCAATCAGTTCCTAAATTGCAGATTAAATGCGTCATCAAAAATAACGATTCAGGAATGACAGAACTATAATAGATTATTTAAAATACCATATTGCTAGAGCCTATTAAGTATTTTAAAGATGCCATAACAAGACTATAAAAGCAAATCTGGCATGTGGAATAATATCCCTGTTATGCAAGAGAAAGAACCTACAGCTATCAACAGAGTTGTCCAGGGTCAGAGAGCAAACTAGGACATAATAGAGCAAGGCCTGATAACCAAATCTCTAAGACACAAGCTCTCCCTACTAGAACAGAAAATGGCCTCACCACACCACCCGACTTCCCCAACACCTTTACAAATACACTGTGTTCTCACATGATGGGTTCCTGAAGAAACAGTCAAAAAGATTCCTGAATCTAAAGCGGAGATGCAACGTAGGGGGGTTGGGGGGTAGGAAAAGAATAAATGAAACAAGATGGGATCGGGAGGGAGACAAACCATAAGAAACTCTTAATCTCACAAAACAAACTGAGGATTGCAGGGGTGGTGGTGGTAGGGAGAGGGTGGTGGGGTTATGTACATTGGGGAAGGTATGTGCTATGGTGAGTGCTGTAAAGTGTGCAAACCTGGCGATTCACAGACCTGTATCCCTGGGGCTAATAATACACTATATGTTAATTTAAAAAAATATTTTTAATAAATAAATAATAAAAAAAATTAAAAGATTCCTAAATCCATTATTATCTAAAAGGATCATGTTGGGAGCCTGGGTGGCTCAGTGGGTTAAGCCGCTGCCTTCGGCTCAGGTCATGATCTCAGGGTCCTGGGATCGAGTCCCGCATCGGGCTCTCTGCTCAGCAGGGAGCCTGCTTCCCTCTCTCTCTCTCTTTCTCTCTCTCTCTGCGCCTGCCTCTCCGTCTACTTGTGATCTCTCTCTGTCAAATAAATAAATTTTAAAAAAATAATAATAAAAAAATAAAAGGATCATGTTTTCTATGCAGTCAATATTCTTAAGTACTCAAATGTAGAATTCTTTTCAAAGGACATCACGGCGATGAAGAACTGAAGAACAGGGAGAAATGTATTGAATCATTCAAATATAACAGTGTGGAAATAAAGTTCATTTGAAAAGATCTGAAAAGATACACGACTATGGACTACTCACAGTCAGGTTAGAGGGTGGTACACCCAGGAAACTAACCTTCAATACCCTTTT
Source organism: Lutra lutra (assembly GCF_902655055.1). Taxonomy (NCBI): domain Eukaryota; kingdom Metazoa; phylum Chordata; class Mammalia; order Carnivora; family Mustelidae; genus Lutra; species Lutra lutra. Next base: position 92,811,744 of record NC_062282.1, on the reverse strand, counting down.
TTAGAATTAGCATGCAGAAATTTAATAGGGTTGCTACTGTTATTTCCACTTGGTAATGAGCAGACACATGGCTTGACTCCAAAAAAACCTCAAGACCTGAGAGTAACAGAGAAAGACAAAGTGGGAGGAAGAAAGGAAGGGAGGACAGCAAGGGGGTGGGGGGGGGGGGGAGTCAGGGAGAGACACCCTGACTAACTCCTGGGAAGAGCTAAAGGTATTTCTCAAAGAACCTGAAAGGATTTTCATGGAGACCATCACCAAATAAGCCTGAAGGCCAGGGAAGCAAGTCTCTCACAGCAGAAGTACAAGTGTGTCCTTGATGTACAAATGTCTCTGCGTAGTAACAGAAATCATCTCACTGTATTAAAAGAATGAATGCCAGGGCGCCTGGGTGGCTCCGTCATTAATAGTCTGCCTTCAGCTCAGGTCATGATCCCAGAGTCATGGGATCTAGCCCCATGCTGGGCTCCCAGCTCAGCAGTAAACCTGCTTCTCCCTCTCCCACTCCCCCTGCTTGTATTCCCTCTGTTCTTCTCTCTCTCTCTCCCCCCCCACTGATGAATGAATGAATGAATAAATAAATAAATAAATAAATGTATGTCTAGGTTTCCTGATTAATAATGTACACAGTGAGGTTGCTCTGATTTTCATCAATGTGCCTAACTTCAATTTTACAGGCAAGAGGTGAAAATGTTTATATTTTATTAGTTCTGAACTAAACTATAAAAGAGAATTATTCAAAATCTAAATTTTGATAAATGTATCACTTATAAACATACAGGTATGTTCTTTTTTCTCCAAGAATAATAAAAAAGAAGAATGTGCAAATTAAAAGGACAGGCACTTCATCTCACTATTTTACAACTCAGTTCAGTTTATTACTGGAGTTATTGTAGTCGTTAATACTATTAGCATCTAAGCAACCAAGAAATAAGTGACCGAGAGCCTGAAAATACTCATACTCCATAACTGGACTTTCTAGGCTCATTAGTGGAAGTCACTTTCCAAATTCTGGAAAAATCCAAAGTCCAAAGATTTATAGATGTGCCTATAATCGGAAATTTACTAATTTTTATTAAAACAAACAAGTAGACAAGGGAAAACTCAGCATCCCTGCCTGGTACCAACTTCCCAGTACCCAGTACCCAGTACCGACTTCCCACTACTGCAATGACTTTAATTTTAGCCATGATGATTTTCTACTACATTATCTTTATTTGTCCTTCATTATAAAACATGCCACACAAACAATACCTCCACACCACTATTAAATATTAAAGTGGTGAGTGAAATGACTTAGGGAAAAAAAGGTATACAGCAAAAATGGAACAAAATAAGTTTCAAAATCAAAAAAGGCTCTCCCAGTGAAATAACTTATTCAAACATTTATCAATAAGTGATGCTAAAACCATTAAGTGAAAGAACAACTTTTAGGAACAGAATATTCCCACTGTGTTCAAATAGATTACTTGCTAAATGCAGTGAAGAAACAGACCTTTAAAATGCAGGTTATCTGTTACTAGCTCAACTAATAGTAGTACAAACTTAGTATCAACAATAGCTTCACAACTTGATCTTAAGTGCCTCCCCAGGTGATGTAATAAGAAGTATGCAAGCTCACCTCTAAAATACAGAGTATTGGGTGCCTGGGTGGCTCAGTGGGTTAAGCCGCTGCCTTCGGCTCAGGTCATGATCTCAGGGTCCTGGGATCGAGTCCCGCATCGGGCTCTCTGCTCTGCAGGGAGCCTGCTTCTTCCTCTCTCTCTGCCTGCCTCTCTGCCTACTTGTGATCTCTGTCTGTCAAATAAATAAATAAAATCTTTAAAAAAATAAAATAAAATAAAATACAGAGTATCATACACCTTAATCTAACCAGGATTCTAGGGGGGGCCTGGGTGGCTTATTCGGTTAAGTGTCTGTCTTTGGCTCAGGTCACGATCCCAGGCTCCTGGAATCGAGCCTGGTGTCAGATTCTCTGCTCAGTGGGGAGCCTGCTTCTCTCTCTCCCTCTGCCTGCCATCCCCCCTGCTTATGCTCTCTCTCTCTCTGTCAAATAAATAAAATCTAAGAAAAAGAAAAAAAAACTAACCACAACTCTAGACTCGACTTCCAATTTAAAAAAACCAGAGGAGAGGGGCGCCTGGGTGGTTGAGTGGGTTAAAGCCTCTGCCTTTGGCTTGGTCATGATCTCAGGGTCCTGAGATCAGGCCCCGCGTCAGGCTCTCTGCTCAGAAGGGAAGCTGCTTCCCCCACCTCTCTCTCTGCCTACTTGTGATCTCTGTCAAATAAATAAATAAAATCTTAAAAAAAAAAAAAAGTAAACATACTCTAACTATACAATGCAGCAATTGCACTTTTTGCTATTTACCCAAAGGAGTTGAAAACTATGTCCACAAAAAAACTGCACATATGGGGCACCTGGGTGGCTCAGTGGGTTAAAGCCTCTGCCTTCGGCTCAGGTCATGGCCCCAGGGTCCTGGGATCGAGCCCCACATCGGGCTCTCTGCTCAGCGGGAGCCTGCTCTCTCTCTGCCTGCCTCTCTTCCTACTTGTGATCTCTCTCTCTCTCTCTCTCTCTGTGTCAAATAAATTAAAAAAAAAAAAAAAAACTTAAAAAAACAAGTTTGTTTAAAAAAAAAAACTGCACATATGTTTATACAACATTATTCGTAACTGCCAAAACTTAGAACCAACCAAGATATCCTTCAGTAGGTGAACAAATAAACAAACTATGGTATATGCTGACAAGAGAATATTACTCAGTGCTAAAAAGAAATTATCAAGCCATGAAAAGACCATGGAGGAAACTAAAATATATAGACATGGAGTAACCTAAATACATATCACTAAGTGCAAGAAGCCAATCTAAGAGGCTACCTACTGTAGGACTTCAACTAACACTCTAGAAAAGCCAAAACTAGATACAATGAAAAGATCAGTTGAGTGGGAGGGGATATAAATAGGCAGAGCAGAGATCCCTAAGGCAGTGAAAATTCTCTATGATAGATATATGTCATTATACCTTTGTCCAAACCCACTGAACACACAACACCAAAGGTGAACCCTTGAGGAAACTATGTGCTATGAGTGATTATGATATGTCAAAGTAGGTTCAACCTTGGTGAAAAACTGTACCATTATGGTGAGTGATGGTGGTAATGGAGGAGAATGTACATGTGTAGGGGCAGGGAGTATGTTGGAACTCTCTGTACCTTACTCTTAATTAAGTGTAAACCTAAAACTGTTCTTAAAAAAAAAAAAGTTTATTAAAAAAAGGCAAAGGATTTGAATACACAGTTCTACAAAGATAAACAGATGGTCTATAAACATGAAAAGATGCCTAACGTCATTAGCCATTAGAGAAACAGAAATCAAAACAACTAGTATGGCTACAATCAAAAAGACATAATACAAGGTACCGGTGAAGCTGTGGAAAAACTGGAACTCTCACGCACTGCTGGTGCAAATGTAAAGTGGTGTAGCTACTTTGGAAGCCTGTCAGTGTCTCAAAATCTTAAAGAGTTTGTGTAAGATTCAAAAATTCTACCTCTTGGTATATACCCAAGAGAAATGAAGATTTATATCTACATTTGTTGTACATTTGTACAAAAATGTTAATAGCAACATTATAACAGCAAAAAGTGAAAACAGCTCAAATGCAGTATTTCCATCCAATAAAACAGTATCTGGCAATCAAAGGACTGAAATCCTGCAACATGCCACACCATGAATGAACCCTGAAAACATGATGCTAGGTGAAAGAAGCCAGTCACAAAGACCACATGAGAACTCTTTTATTGAAAAGTCCAAAACAGACAAATTTATAAAAATAAAAAGTATATAAGTGGTTGTCTAGGCTGGAGGATTGAGGGAAAATGTGGAGTGACTGCTGACTGGGATGCAGTTTCTATTTGGGTTGATGAAAATGTTCTAAAATTGTAGTGACAGTCGCACAACTCTGCGAATGCACTAAAACAACTGAATTGGACACCTTCAGTTAGTGAACTGTATGATCTGTGCATTATACCTTAATAAAACTGTTTGGGTTTTTTAAAATGCTTTGACTATGTAAATGCCAAAGTCAGCAAGAAACAAGGAAGTAACTAAAGAAGTAAAAAACATGTGGCTGGAGTATCGACAGCCATAACTGATGTCAGTTCAGAACTAGGAAGATTACTTGTTCAAGAAACAAAAGCATGATGAAAGCACATACGATTTGTGACACAAACCAAGGAGATTCCAAAGATACTAGCCCCATTCAAATCCATATCGCACCATTCAAATTCACTTGTGTTTCTTGACAGAGGCCATTTCAGTCTGAACGAGAAAATTCTTCTCTGTGCACACATTATAGGTGGTTTAGCATCCCTTCATACTGTATGTTAATAATACTTCCTATGGATTTTGACCAGAGTTCCACAGATCTTGAAATACCCTCAAGTTAAAGAATCACCAGGGCTACTGAAGCATTCGCCATGTACTTCATGCAGACTGTCAAAGACTGATCTACCATGGAGTAAAAGATACGCAACAATACATATGTAACAAGGAGAGGAGATAGTTCCTTGTTTTCTCTTCTCTGCTGCTAAAATATATTCTACATAATCAAGAGTTTCAAAGGACCTACAAATTCTTGCTTGGTGACAGACACTATAAGTAAGCTTTAAATCAGGACTTAAAATAAATCAGGACTCCTAAACCAGGACTTAAAAATACTCTCTTTTGGTCTGTTTTGTAATTAGAGAAATATCTATGATGTCAAATAATAAGTGCTACATAAAATATAGGTATAAGACTATACAATATAAAAAAAAAAGACTATACAAATATAAAAACACCTAGGAATAAAGACAAACAAGAAACACATCAAACTGTACACAGCTGTTGTGCTAAGGTAGTCCCAGAGATTATATGGATTCTTTTAGTCTAAAAATTTAACCTTAGTGATGAAAAAAACACCTTTTTAAAAGGTCCAGATTTTTCCCTTTATATCTGCTCTGAATTTCCATGGGAGTATTTGCTTGATTTCTCTTTCCTGTCCTAAAACATCCCAAATTCTCAAGAGCTGCAAATCCTCATTTATTTCTCATCAAGTACATACCAAAAAAATCATGGCAATATATTAAAGATACCACAGTTAAGTAAGTAATGTGGTCAATTATTGCACTGTCAACATAACAGTTCACGAGAGAAAACTTAAAAACTTCATCTTTCAGTCGCAAGAAGTAGATAAGCAACAGTTCTGCCATATTACCTGAATTTGTAATGGCGACATTTACCGAAAAGACAACCGTCCTGACTCACAGGACACTGAGTGTTGTAGTCAAACTGCAGTTTCAAGTAGTCATCTCTACAATGCATTTAATATTCTTACTATTTGGTTTATGAAAACTGTATTTTAAGATATTTAACATCTGAGGGGTGCCTGGGTGGCTCAGTGGGTTAGGCCTCTGCCTTCAGCCCAGGTCATGTCTCAGGATCCTGGGATAGAGCCCCACATTGGGCTCTCTGCCCGGCAGAAGGCCTGTTTCCCCCTCTCTGTCTGCCTGCCTCTCTGCTTGCTTGTGATCTCTCTCTGTCAAATAAATAAATAAAATCTTTTTTAAAAAAGAAAAAAAAGAATTAACATCTGAGAAAAATTAATCTGAAAATTCGTATTATTTCCTTTCCTTCAAGCTTTGTATATTGCATACAGTACACAACTATTACATAAAAGGAAAACAAATTTCTAATTGTTAGCAAAACCGTCTTTAATTTCATTTCTAAGTATTCTGCATCCCAGTGTCTACATCAGTTTGTTTCTTTAGCAGGTAACAAACTACTAGATCTACTAGTCCTACTAAAGATATAAAAAGAAATCAAGTAACCTGTAGTGCCACCTGATGGTAAGAAGTCCATACCACACCCCAAACAGTATGTTCCCAGCATCCTAATCCTTCTTCCCCTCAAGGAGAGCCAGGGGAAGAAGAGGACACTGGCGTTCTCAGTGACCACTTGGCCAAAACAACCATCTGGAAATAGAGCAAGGGTTTTCAGGGTTGAAAAAGTAGGGCAAAGAATGCTGAAAAGAGAGGCTCTGACGGAAAGAAATGAATAGGGGCATAAAAATAATGTAATGAAGACCTCACCCTGAAGCAAACAAAACATGACCACCAAAGAACTTCCTTATGGCACTGTCTCTACTTTCGCAGTTAAATACTACATGATTAAAAATACTCTCTAGGCACGCCTGGGTGGCTCAGTGGATTAAAGCCTCTGCCTTCGGCTCGGGTCGTGATCCCAGGGTCCTGGGATCGAGCCCCACATCGGGCTCTCTGCTCCGCGGGGAGCCTGCTTCCTCCTCGCTCTCTGCCTGCCTCTCTTCCTAGTTGTGATCTCTCTCTGTCAAATGAATAAATAAAATCTTAAAAAAAAAAATACTCTCTATCAAAAGATAATGGGAGATGAAGACATGAATGTGTTCTGAGCTTTACACAAAGTAAATGTGATGGAATTTAAGAAAATGTAATAGTGTAAACAATGTTCTAACAAAACATGACTGAGAAACTGTGGAACAGGAAGAATCAGAGTGATAGAAAGGGATAAAATCTGCTAGTGAGAAAAGCACTGCAGAACCCACACTGAAGAGAAATGTAAATATTCAGAAAGAAAGAAAAGAATGGCCAGATACATGCACCTGAACAAGTGGTATTAATAACTTGAAAGTTCCTAATTTTCCTCCTGGAAGAAAAAGATGAAAAATATAAGCAATACAGTATTGACCATGTACTACTAGAGCATTTCCCTAAAGAGGAATAAATTTCCGTGAAGACCAGGGAAAAATTTAAAGATAATCAAAACAGAAAAGTTGTTTTAGGACACTTAAAGGGACATTTTATTACTTTAAAATATTTTATTTATTTATTTTTTAAGTGACCTCTATGCCCAATGTAGGGCTCAAACTCCTGACCCCAAGATCAAGAGTCACATGCTCTACTGACTGAGGCAGCCAGGTGCCCTGACATTTTATTATTCTGAGAAACCAAAGTCTCAAAATACAAGAAAGCGGCTTGCCAAAAGAATTAGTTAAATCTAAACCAAACCAAACTCCTAGATCTCTTTAGAACATACTTAGAAGGGAAGTTAGATGGAGGGAACATGAAAAAAGACTGACCCCATGACTGATAATTGTTAAAGCTGGTTGACAGGTAGGCAGAGGTTCATTATATACTTCTACTTTGGGGTATTTTTTTTTTTTAAATGGTAGCTAACAGACCATGACACAGATTAAAGCTGTTGTTCACAGCTAACATCACCTCCTCTGGAGAAGCACAACTGAGCTAGACAGTAAAGCACTCCTTCTCTCACACTCTTTATTCTAAACAGTATGTACTTCTATTGTTACACCTACTTCTTATTTACTTGCATCCCATCTACAAAATCACAAGCTGCTTAAAGGCAAAAATTGTCCTGATTCATCTATATATGCCAGCAACTAGTACCATGTCAGGGATACAGCAATGCTCAGTAAATGTCTGATGAACCGAACAAAGAAATAATGTGACCATAACTTCTAAGGGTGGAAGGCAAACCTAGAAAAGGTAAAACAGGAGTGAGCCTGGGTAGGTCAGATGGAAGAGCATGCCACTCTAGGTCTCTAGGTCATGAGTTTGAGCCACACAGTGAATGAATGAACAGTCCAATCAGTATCTTCAGCTACTGAAATGCAGCACACTGGAGTGCCTAGGTGGCACAGTCGGCTGAGGGCCCACCTCTTGATTTCAGCTCAGATCATGATCTCAGGTTCATGAGATTGAACGATCTGAGTCATCTCCGTCCTGGGTGTGGTGCCTGCTTAAGAGTCTCTCTCTCCTCCCCCTCTACCCCCTCCTCTCTCTCTCTCTCTCTAAGAAAGAAAGAAAGAAAGAGAAATGGGGCACATCAAGGCAGCAAAATTTAGCAATACCTTTGCTAAATACTAAATACTAATACCCTTTGCTCTAATCCTGTGTCCTCTATCAACTTTCTGATATTTATTCACTTTACATTAATTTTTCTACATTCATTCATTCATTTATGAACACCTACAAATGCCAAGTATCATTCTATGCACTTCAAATGTATGAATGAACCAGAAAGACAAAAAAATCCCTGCCACTTATAGAAAGTATAATGTACTGGCAGAGATAGGGAAATAAATGGGTAAACTATACACAGTACTTAAGAAGACAGTAAACAGGACCAAAAGATAGCTTATAAGAGAAGTTCAGTCCAATAAACCCAAATGTGTGTGTCTCACTAGTTTTTAGTAAAATGGCACTGATAAACTGCAATAAATCTCTTGCCTACTCAGTATATACTAGTGCCCCTCATGACTGAGTACTTCCTAATAGGAAAAGTTAAGCTTATCCAAGGGGTGCCTGGGTGGCTCAGTGGGTTAAGCCTCTGCCTTTGGCTCAGGTCATGATCCCAAGGTCCTGATATCCAGCCCGCATCAAGCTCTCTGCTCAGCAGGGAGCCTGTTCCTCCCCCACCCGACTGCCCCTCTGCCTGCCTCTCTGCCTACTTGTGATCTCTGTCTGTCAAATAAATAAATACACTTTTTCTTTTTCTTTTTTTTTTAAGATTTTATTTATTCATTTGACAGAGATCACAAGTAGGCAGAGAGTCAGGCAGAGAGAGAGGAGGAAGCAGGCTCCCCACTGAGCAGAGAGCCCGACGCGGGGCTCGATCTCAGGACCCTGAGATCATGACCTGAGCCGATGGCAGAGGCTTTAACCCACTGAGCCACCCAGGCGCCCCAATAAATACACTCTTAAAAAAAAAAAAGTTATCCTTGGGGCACCTGGGCTCAGAAGGTTAAACACCCTGCCTTCAGCTCAGGTCATGATCCCAGGGTCCTGGGATTGAGCCCTGTATCTGAGCCCTGTATCAGGCTCCCTGCTCAGCGGGAAGTCTGCTTCTCCCTCTCCCTCTGCCCCTCCACCCTTCCACCCGTTCATGCTTGCTCACGCTCTCTAATAAATAAAATCTTAAGGAAAAAAAAAAAAGCTTATCCTAAACAACAGTGACTCCCAGCAAGGTACTGCCAGTCCCGAAGCCTCAACTACAGTCACTATCACCGTCTTTAACATCTCATCACCCTCTTTAACATCTCTTTAGTTGAAACAAACAAAAACCACTGTGTATAAAAACTACAAAAGAGCAATTACGGTGATTGGCTTTAAAGTTCCTTTTATTATGTAAAACAAAGAAAAAGGAAGGGAAGGCAGTAAGCTAGATTTTGAGCAAGATACTGTTCTATGAACTGGAGTAATAACACAGCCTAAATTTAATAGACTCTGACTGGATTTAAGTTTAGGAGAACCTTTCACTAAGTGCTAAGGGATCATCCGTCTTCTCCAAACACATACAACTTTGACTGATAGTTTCCAACTACTGGTGCAGGATATCACGGTCTAGAACACTGTCTTAAAAGAATCTCATTCTAGAGATTCCTGGGTGGCTTAGTCGGTTAAGCGTCTGCCTTCGGCTCACGTCCTGATCCTGGGGTCCTGGGATCGAGCCCCGCTCTCCACCAGTCAGCTCTCTGCTCAGTGGGAAGACTGCTTCTCCCTCTCCCTCTGCCTGCTGCTCTGTCCTGCTTGTATGCACTCTCTTTCTCTGTCAAATAAATAAATAAAACCTTAAAAAAAAGGCGGGGACAAATCATTTAAGACAAAAAATCTCATTCTTGCAAGAGTCTAGTATAAGGAGTCACTGCATTTATAAAAGCTCATTCATCAAAAGGTACACGGGCTGCATGACATCAATGTCCCCACAACTAGGAACTAGAATACATTTTATCATTGAAATAATGTTTTTGATCATGAAAATAATTTTTCTATCACCTTGGAGCCATTTATCAAATCAGTTCTCTAAGAGGTAAATACAGTTGACCCTCAAACAATGCCTGTAACTTTTGACTCCCCAGAAGTTTAACTGATAACCTAACGAGGAGAAGGTTTAACAATAACAACTGTTGGGGTGCTTGGGTGGCTCAATGGGTTAAGCGTCTGCCTTAGGCTCAGGTCATGGTCTCAGGGTCCTGATATCGAGCTCCGCATTGGGCTCTCTGCTCCGGGGGGAGCCTGCTTTCCCCTCTCTCACTGCCTGCCTCTCTGCCTACTTGTGAACTCTGTCCGTCAAATAAATAAGTAAAATCTTAAAAAAAAAAAAAAAATAGTAACGACTGTTGTTTTAAGTGACATGTATTATATCCTGTATTCTTACAATGTAGTAAGCTAAAGAAAATATTAAGATAATTGTAAGGATGAAAAAATACATTTATAGTAGAGTATCAAACAAAATATACCTATAAGTGGACCCACAGATTTCAAACCCATATTGGTCAGCGGCCAACTGCGTATCTGATTTAAGCATTTTGTTTTACTGACCAAGAAACTACATCCCAAAGAGGTTAAGGGGATAAACTGTGACTTCTCTAAAGTCCCAGCCTTATCAGCAACATTTCTAGAACTAGTTTACAAGTCTACTATGCTAACCCAACACTCTACTGACTACATTTTTCATTTTCATCACACAGCTGTCCATTAATACCTCAAGTGAAATTAACTGATGTGATTTTTTTTTTTTAGTTTTAGACTTGCGAACCAAAATACGAGACTGTAGCTCAATTTCCTGCTCAATTATATTACATAAAAAATGAAAACCAAAAATTAATGGAGTCAATGAAAATACCATAGGCAACATTAACAAGGTAAGACTTGGAAGACGTTTTAAATGACTAAACAGGAACACTGGGTGGCTAGGTCAGTTAAGTGGCTGCCTTCAGCTCAGGTCGTGATCCCTGCGTTCTGGGATCCAGCCCCGCATCCGGCTCCCTGCCTGGCAGGAAGCCTGCTTCTCCCTCTCCTGCTCCCCCTGCTTGTGTTCCCTCTATCGCCGTGTCTATCTCTGTCAAATAAATAAATAAGATCTTTAAAAATAAATAAAAACTAGACAAAGAATTATTATGCAGAATATACAACAAACCCTTGTAAATCAACAAAACAAGAAATATAAAAAAAAATTGGGCGAAGGGTATAGACAATTCATGAACAGAAAAAGCCAAATGGATAATAAACATCAGAAGACATGCTACCTTACTGCTTACTACAAATCTAAAAAACAGAGCTATTACTTTACAATCATCAGATTAGCAAAAATTTAAAAGTCCAGAAATACTCAACACTAGCAAGAACATATGGAAATAGAGACCCTTATGCACTGCTGCTAAGAGCATACATTGGTACGACGACTTGAGAGCGTTCCTGCCATCTCTCATAAACTTAAGAGTGTGTGTGTGTACACGTGTGTGCACACGTGTATCTTACGACAAACATGGTATATCCTATGACCCAGCAGTTGCACATCGGTGCTATAACCAAAGAAACTCCCACACTGGCTTATAGGAAGGAGACAGGGGTAAAGGGGGCTCATCTTGGGAGTTGTCTATAATAAGAAACAAGAGACAAGATGTGTCCATCTACAGTGGAATAGATACATCAATTCTATCTTGTAGAACTGGTTTCCTCTGACTGGAAAACTCTTGCCCTTAGGTATCTGCATGTCTTATTCTTTAACTTCAAATCAGTCTTTGCTCAAGTTATCAATTCATCAAGTAGATTATCCCTTACCACCGATTTTAAACTACCTGACCCTTCAACCCAGAATCCCTCTGGTCTGGATATCTTTCTTAATTTTTCTGCACAACCCTTTTAACTATTTGACATTCTAATATCTATGTGTTTATTGTCCTGACTCCCCCAGTTAGAACTTAAGATTCAGAGACCAGAACTTCAATTTCCTCAATGGTGTATTGCTAGAATCTAAGAAAGTACCTGGCACATATGAAAGCAATGACTGAATATTTGTTAAATAAGTGAATTCAATCACTAAATCACAATCTCTGCTTATAATTGTATAAAGTCACAAAAATGAACCCACCTCTGACTTTTCAAGCCAACTCAACCTCACCTCCAGAGTATTTAACAATCTACCTTGTTTCAACTCTCTGGTCATACAACTTGCATTCACAGTACTCAACAAAGGAGTTTCTATTGGCCAGTCACTACTCTGAGAGATAAAAAATAAAATAAAATAAAGTAAGAGTCTTTGAAGTTCAGTTCAAAAATGGCAGCAGTGGCTGGGTCCTGGGTTTCCAGGCTGCTAGGCTGGTCTAGGGCCCAACTAGGATGGTCCTTGTCAAGTGGCATCCAGGGCAAGAAGGGCTCCGCTCACATGTGGAACGCCCTCATCTACTCTATGGTGCTCCCAGACATGAGAGTAAGCATCTTCCCAAAGTTGCATCACATCAGCACAAGAGATTTTAGTTCATCACCTATCTCCAAATCCATATCCGGTTCAAGGCCTTTCCCTGGGGAGACGGTAATCATACTTTATTCCATAACTCTTATATGAAAATCCACTTCTGACTGACTGGATATGAAGATGAAAAAACAGAATGCAGACCACTATCCAGTGGGGACCACAGCCCTGGTCTGGACCATGACTCTGCACAGGGACCAGAAAAGTAAATGGAAACTTAAACTCACCTTCTTTACTTCTAACAAATGATGACCACTATACTGATCTTCCATCCCTTTGGCTATAGCAGAAGATATAATAATATAATTAATTAATAATATAATTAATACATGGCTTAGATTAGATCACACAAAACAAACCAAAAGAATCTTGGCATTCAACTCTGAAGAGGAAAAGACAACAAAGCTGTTTTGGAAGAACTTCAGTGGAAGACCTAACTCAGTGTAAGCAGGCTGGTTAAAGCCTGGTGGGCAGGAAAGGGGAATAAGACAGCATTTATGCTGGGTCATGAAAGTAGAACAGGAGTTACCCAAATGATTATGTTATGAGTGTTTGTCAAACAGATGATGGGTACAATCTAGGCAGAAGACACATACCATATTAATGTCTCAATTTTAAAAAATATGGGGCACCTGGGTGGCTCAGTGGGTTAAGTCTCTGCCTTCGGCTCAGGTCATCATCTCAGGGTTCTGGGATCGAGTTCCACATCAGACTCCGCATTGGGCTCTCTGCTCAGTAGGGAGCCTGCTTCCCCCCCCCCACCCCCCGCCTGCCTCTCTGCCTACTTGTGATCTCTGTCAAATAAATAAAATCTTTTTTAAAAAATAAAATAAAATAAAAAACATTCTAACACTCCTGAATAATTGAAAATAGTTCAGCATTACAGAATAATGTGAAGCAGAAAACAGCAGAAGAAAGCAAAAAGCAGGGGCTGGGTGCCTCGGTAGGTTAAGCATCTGCTTTCAGTTCAGGTCATTATCCCAGGGTCCTGGAACTGAGTCCCATGTTGGGCCCTCTGCTCAGTGGGGAATCTGCTTCTCCCTCTCCCTCTTCCACTCCCCCTGCTTATGCTCTCTCTGTCTCTGTCAAATAAATAAATAAAATCGAAAGAAAGAGAGAGAGAGAAAGAAAAAGAAAGGGAAGGGAAAGGGAAAAGGAAAGGAAAGGAGCAAGCAAGGTCCAAATCACTAAGGTCTGTATTTCCTAAATTTGGTAGTTTGGATTTTAATCTGAAAGCCTGAATGGAAAGACTGCAGAAAAACCGTACAATCTGCCTATTAAAAAAAAAAAGGAAGGGTAAAGGGGGATTGATAGCCACTCTTAGGAGAAAGGAAATTACTTAGAGTGTTTACATGAAAGTCCTCATAATGATAGTCTGAACCAAGGTGGTTGCTGCAGGGAAAAATGGATGAAAGATGTAGAACAAGATTTAGTAAAAGATTAGGGGTTTGGGGAGTGGGTAGCATTCAAGGGTAATAAGAGGGAAAAGTTAAGACTTGGGGCATCTCCAAATGAAGGACAATGATCACAGAAGGAAAAGAAGTAACTTGAGAAGTGAGAAAAGCAATTTTTGAGTTGAACTTAAGGTATCTTAAGACAACCACAATGCGTCAGAGTTGAAGAGTAATATGTGCTAAAGAGACAGAGATTTGTTAGTCTAAAAATAAAGACTGTGGTTGCTGTCACCAGAGATAAGACCATTCAAGAGCAGGCAGAGGCAAGAGAGCAGAAGACCGGGCCTCAGTGTGAAAGGAGGATCTGAAGTATCAGAAAAAAATACACCAAGGAAAGACTGACCAAGACACAAGAGGAAAATAAGGAACCCACAGGGTCCCAGAAGCATAAGAGAATTTCAAAGAAGACAACTACTCAAAATGTCAAATGATGGAAAAGATTCTACTAGACTTCACAACAAAGAGATCAATATTCCAGACACTCAAAGGAAATAGAGATGAAACTGAAGAGGAATCTAGAATGAAGAGAGTGTATTTAAGATAAATGTGTTTAAATCTTAATAAGTTAGAGTTAGCTGAGAGTAAAAAGGGAGTAACCAAGTGTTATGGACTGAAATGTATTCCCCCAAAATTCACACATTGGAGCCCAAAGCCCCAGAACCCTCAGTATTGGAGGTAAGATTTTTGAAGAGGTGATTAAGTTAAAATGAGGTCATCAGAGGTGCTCCTGGGTGGCTCAGTCGTTAAGCGTCTGCCTTCGGCTCAGGTCATGATCCCAGGGTCCTGGAATGGAGCCCCCAATCGGGTTTCCTGCTCAATGGGGAGCCTGCTTCTCCCTCTCCAGCTCCCCTGCGCTTGTGTTCCCTCTCTCTAGCTATCTCTCTATAATAAATAAATAAAATCTTTAAAAAGAAAAAAAGAGAGAGAGACACCAGAGATTCTCGTGCACAAAGGTGCGTCTGTAAGTCAAAGAGAAAAGCCTCAGAGGAAATCACTCCTGCTGGAACCCAGATCTTGGACCTCTAGTGTCCAGAACTGTGAGAAAATAATTTTGCATTGCTTAGGCCACCCAGTCTGTGGTATTCTCTCACAGGAGCCCTAAAAAACTAATACAATACATCAAGGAAACATTGTCCCTGAGGAGAAAAAATTCAGAGCACAATGAGAGATGAACAGACAGTTGACCTGTTTAAAGGTGAAAAAGGACAAAAAACAATTGTTTCCCACCAATGTATTTCATTTCCTCTGTGAAGAAGTGACCTCATCCACAAAAGAGTAAGGGGGGAAGGTGGTGGGTTCATAACCACTATCGGAAAGAGCAGTTACCAGCAACACACAGAATTATTGGGCTGCTTGTCCATTACTCGATCAATGTTTGTTGTAGAATGAATACCTAACTCTCATTCAATGAATACTTTAGTTCCATTTTATTAAAGGAGTAACTAGCAAAACAAAAGCACTAGTATAAGTCAGAACCTGGGTTATGAATTTAATTATGCGACCTCATGCAAGTCACTTACCATTGCTGGGTCTCAAGTTTCTTCAACCAAATGAATCAGACTTGATAATCAGCAAAAGACTGCTTCTGATCAAAATAAATGCTGTGATTTTTATGCAGGTGTATGCATGACCTCAGTCTTCCAACTTATTTCAACCAAAGTAGTATGTCTCAAGCTTTAATATAAATTCTCATCATCAGGAGAGCTTGTTAAATGCAGGTTCTGGTTCATTAGGTTTGGGGTTAAGCCTGAGCTTCCGCATTCTGAACCAACGCTGAGGTGATGCCATGCACCACGTTTTGAGTAGCAAGGGTGCAGATCCAGCACAAGCTCTGCAAAGCGTGTAATTTTGGGCTTATCTGTAATCAGCCTGATATTAAAACTAAACAACATCGCTCCAGACTCACACCTGCACTAAGTATGTCTTGCCATTCCCTAAAACACTCTGAAATTAACTTGATGATAGTCCTCATTTGGTGCAGATAGGAAAAGACAGAAATGAGTAATACTGGAATCAATAACATCATATTAAGAGAAGCAAGATTAAATACCAATGCACCGAAATGGGTGAAGGGGATTAAAGGGTGCAAACCTACAGTTATAAAATAAATAAGTCACAGGGTGAAAAGTACAACACAGGAAATATGGTCACTAATACTGTAACAACACTGCATGGTGACAGATAGTAATGACACTTATCATGGTAAGCACAGTATACTGTACAGAATTGTCAAATCACCGTGTTGTACACCTGAAACTAATACAACATTGTACGTCAAATATACGTCAAGGACTACAATAAATATAAATACAAACACAAATATATATGAACATACATACAACACAAAGGTCAAAATCCATCTAGTCATATTTCCTTTCCCAAAACATAAATATTTTGGTATCTACAAAAACATATTTAGCTCTGGGAAAGTCTTCAGTATATTTTAACTGCCACATGCCTACAAGGATTCTTTTGCATTATGGTTTGATCCTGAATATAAACTTTGTCAATGGCACAAGACTTCAATACTTTTATACTAATTACCAAATAATCTTCATATATTTGTTTAGAACCTCCAATCCTATTGCCATGATTGAATTCATTCGTGATGAGAATTTTCTTCTGCTCTAGGAAATCTAACTAGGACAGAGACAGCCCAGCTGACTGAGGGCTATAATATATGGCCAAATTATTGCTATAATTAAACCATTTTTACTATTCCCTATACTAGGTTACAGGAGGAAAAAATTCCACAATCCATTCACAACCAACAGGGATTTTCATTCTAATCTCAAAGCAATCTTCAGTGAGCAAAGATAAAAAGAAAAGGTGTCATACAACGGAAGCCTTATAGTCACTCTCCCCTTAACCTGAAGCCTCTAAGCTGAAAAGAGAAGCTTAAAATAACGTTAAAATGGAGTGAACCCACTATCCAAGAAAAAAATATATATATATGGCTGTAAACTGCTCTTACCCTCTTGTGAAGAATATCCAATTCTCAAAGGCACTACACCTCCCTACAACTGAGCTCGCTTATATTGGGGTGGAGAGGAGGTACGTCAATTGCAATCTTGGCACCCGCAGGCAATTTACCACTTCTACCTAAATAAATTTAGTCAAGTCACTTACAAACAATACTTTCCTCATTCCCCACTATGTAACAAAAGAATAAATAAGAATGACAAGTGCAATGGGCCTCAAAATAGTTTTGCTGAATCACAAATACCCCCAATATAAAGCTGCAGAAGTCGCTGAGCTTGAGCATTGGCGGCCATACCTCAGCAAGCGGCTCCCCTCTGAAAATGTGTAACTTCCTTCACCTGTTCATTAAAGGCAAGGAAGGGTCTAACGTTTAATTAAAGCTTTCACAGTATCGCTATTAGCATCAATGTAGAGTGTGCAATAACAATATACACTAGTTTTATACTAAAGATGTCCACGTTCTCTCAAAATTTGCACCACCTATCCCCCAAGGGCAAATGCACCACCCTGGCCAGCAACCGCAGCCACAATGGGCACCCTATGCTCTTCTCATCTTGGAACCCAGTCCCTGCCTCCCTGCACCCCGATTCCTCCCCGACAAATCCTCCCCCCACCCTGGGGCTGACTTGGCCAGCCCCCAGCTCCTAATGGTTCCTAGGGTTACGCAGAGAATCAAGCCTGCAGGCCGCCCTCGCCGCGTTACTGGATCCCTCGTCTGCGGGTTGCCCCACGTTCTTCCCTCGCCTCTCCGGTCTCCGCTGCCCAACCCACACCTCCCTTCCACTCGCGCGCTCTGTGGCTCTCAGGCCTCACCGTTTGGTTCGGTCCGGAATAGACCGGCTCTCCCGCTTCCACTCCCCAACACGAAGCGAAGTCGGTTGGTCCCGCGCCCCACGCTTACAATCCACACGCCGCCGCCTACTGATGCCGAAAGCGGCTTCTAGGAACGCGCCATGTTCAGCGTCGCAGCTCCAAACGACGCGGACGCGCGAATACTGCGTCACAGACACCCAAAACGCGTGGAAGAGGCAAAGTCAGGAGAGGATAGGAGGACGGCAGGAGAATAGGGAGGGGCTTCCCCTTCGAAACTGAAGGCGCCGGGGGGCTAAAACTCAGCTGTCTGCGCTTGCGCGGTAGAGAGCCAGGAGCCTGGAGTCGGCCAGATCTGTAACCATGGGAACATTAACTCTGCCTAACCCAACTACCAAAAGCATCGGTTGTGTCCTGGGTTGCTTGAAGCTTGTTTGAATCGGAACCGTTTTCTCTTCCCATTTCCGGATACCTGTTCTAAACTGTATTGTTTTACAGGTCCGTCTCAGCTGAGAAGAGTTATTAAAATCATCTTACTCTCTCACTGGCCAACCGTCTCGCGAAAATTTATTTTTGACTTTTTTTTAAGTCCTACATTTGCTGGGCGCTCTACTCCAGAACTATAGCAAGAATGAAAAGATTAAAAAGGAAAATTCCACTTCTACCTGCCTCTACTACTAGCTAGCTTAACAACCTAAGTTTTCTTTAGAAGGAGAAGTTGTAAAGACATGGTTGAGGGTTCAGAAAGAAAAATAAAAATAATTAACATTTATTGAACATTTAGAATGTGCCAGATACAATTTTTTTTTAAGATTTATTTATTTGACAGACAGAGATCACAAGTAGGCAGAGAGGCAGGCAGAGAGGAAGGGAAGCAGGATCCCTGCTGAGCAGAGAGCCTGACATGGGGTTTGATCCCAGGACCCTGGGATCATGACCTAAGCTGAAGGCAGAGGCTTTAACCCACTGAACCCCCCAGTCGCCCCCTAGATACAATTCTAAGATCTTTTCATGAATCATGTATTTATACAGATCCTCAAAACAATCTATAAGGTGCTTTTTATTAACACCATTTTATAGATTAAGAAACTGAAGCATAGAGAAGTCAACTAATCTGTCTAAGGTAGCACAGCTAGTAAGGGGCATTGTTAGGATTTGAACCAGGCAACCATAAAGCCTACATTAAATACAAGAGTATTTATCACACAAGGGCTGTTCTAAAAGTAAAAATATAAGAAGTTATTTAAATAACCACAAAAAAAGGAGTGCCTTATCATAATATATGCATATATAATAAATTACATATTGGCCTCTAGAAGTTATGTTGGCATGTTAACACATTCATAATGCATTGGATGAGTGGGTTACAAAACAATACGTTCAATATGGTCCAATTTTTGGAAATAAATATATCACAAAATGTTAACAAGGTTTGTCACTAGTTGAATGGTATTGTGGGCATGTTTCATTAATTTATTTCTTTACTTAGCCTGATTGTATCTTCTGATTTTATTGAAAGGTAATACTTGTCAGGGTTGGGGCGCCTGGGTGGCTCAGCGGGTTGAGCCGCTGCCTTCGGCTCAGGTCGTGATCTCAGGGTCCTGGGATCGGGCCCCGCATCGGGCTCTCTGCTCGGAAGCCTGCTTCTTCCTCTCTCTCTGCCTGCCTCTCTGCCTACTTGTGATCTCTCTCTGTCAAATGAATAGGTGAAATCTTTAAAAAAAAAAAAAAAAAGAATACTTGTCAGGGTTGTTTTTTTTTTTAAGATTTTATTTATTGACAGAGAGAGAGAGAGAGAGAGGGAACATAAGCAGGGGGAGCAGGAGAGGGAGAAGCAAGCTTCCCACCCAGCAGAAAGCCCCACGTGGGGCTCAATCCCAGAACCCTGGGATCATGACCTGACACTTAACAACTGAGCCACCCAGGGGCCCCAATACTTGTCAGGTTTTAAATGTTCATAGAATCACATGGGATCTTGTTAAAATATAGATGATGATTCCGCTGGTCTGAGGTGGGACCAGAGAGTCTTCAATTCTAATGAGTTTCCAGTTAATTCTAATACTCTTGGTCCACAGATCACACATTGAGTAAAAGTCAAATAGGAATATGCAATATGTGTGCGTGTGTGTACATGTGTATACATATACATACATACATACATATATACACATATATACACATATACATACATATATAACCTAATTTGAATTATAATGAAGAAGTTGATTTAGAAGAATAGAACTTTTCTATTTGGAAAAATGGATCTTTTGGAAATCTAATAAAAGCTATAACTTAGAAAAATGCACACATGCAAATTTCACCTACAATTTCAGGACCTCCAACGAGATGCACTTGGAGGTCCTACCTTTAGTTATGATGAATACCTAGTCATATAATTTATACAAGATAAATAGGTACAGCTACATAAATAATCTTATAATACTGCATTTATTGCTATATTCTTATATTCTCAAGGTTCTTTAAAGAAAAGGGCAAATATTTAAATTATCATTGGGCCCATTCAGAATATATTTGAAATATAAATATAAATTCAGTGTTTTCCCCTCTAAACAGTTGAGAACTGAAAAGAAAGCAGAAAGTTGATGAAGCAAATGATAAAGAAACACTGGCTTCCCTCACCCCTCAATCTCAAGTAGTTTCCAACATGCAAATAAGTTTAATAACTACATAATCATTTTGCCTCAATAATTATATTATGATAACTACACTTAATATTCCTTATATGCCAATTCTTTAAAGTGTCTAGCATTGAGCTGTAGACATTTCATATAATTCATTAATTTTCATCCCATCCTATATGGAGAGTATTCTTTTCCTCATTTTACAGACTGGATAATGTTCATAGGAATTCGTCATTTGTTCACGTTCAAATTCTTACGTGGAGGAACACAGACTCAAATTTAGATATATGCTTTGTAGTTGGTAGGATAAAAGAGATCCACATCCTAATCTCTAAAACTTGTGAATATATTATTTTTCATAACAAAATGATATGGCTTTGCAGATACGGCTACCTTTGCAGATATGGCTACATTAAGTATCTTGAGATGGGAAGATTATTCTGGATTATCCTGGGGGCTCAATGTAGTCACAAGGCCATTTTCTAAGACGGAGGGAGGCAGAAGTGTAAGAGAGAAATGTGACCATGGAAGTACAGGTCGCAGGGATATGAAGCCATGAGTAAAGGAATGCAGGCAGCCTAGAGAAGCTGGAAAAGTCAGACTCTCTCCTAAATTGTGGAAGAAACTCAGTCCTGCAGAGAATTTTAGACTCCTTACCTTCAGAATTCTAAGAATAAATTCATGCTGTTTTTAAACTAGTTTGTGATACTTCTTTCCAGCAGCAAGAGAAAACTAACTGGTGTTCCAAAGTCACAGGCTTTCTAATTTGCTACATTTCACTTAAAATTTGTGTATTGCAACTTGTGTAAAACTGAGTCTTGGGCAACTCTCTATTATAAAAGAGCTCTCATTAGGTGCTGATCGATTAACTCATCTGATGCTTACCAAGTTAGGAAAATAAGTCTTTGAGAAACTAATTGATCTGCCCTTGATAATACAATTTGTAGCAGATTGTCTCAGTCACTATTTTTTAAAAACCCGAAACAATACAAATGTCTTTCAATAAGGATCTATTACATAAATAGAATCATAGAACACTATCCACTTATTTAAAATGGTGATGGAGACTTGTATTTATCAACATTAAAAGATGTCCTTCAGGGGCGCCTGGGTGGCTCAGTGGGTTAGAGCCTCTGCCTTTGGCTCGGGTCATGATCTCAGGGTCCTGGGATCGAGCCCCGCATTGGGCTCTCTGCTCTGTGGGGGACCTGCTTCCCTCTCTCTCTGCCTGCCTCTCTGCCTACTTGTGATCTCTCTCTGTCGAATAAATAAATAAAATCTTTAAAAAAAAAAAAAGATGTCCTTCATATGCAGTTAGATAAAAACAGAAGAGTCTAATATATCCAAAAAGTCTTAGAAACTATCAGTACATTAATGAAAGCTAATTCTGAGGGGTGGGTTTCATTTTCCAAAATCTTTTCTATTATCTAAACTTTTTTACAATGCCTAAGTATTAGTTTAACAAAGAAAATAATAAAACGATTTCTAGTTTGGAAGAGGAAATATAAGAATATCCTCTACCAGGGCGCCTGTGTGGCTCAGTGGGTTAAGCCTCTGCCTTCGGCTCAGGTCATGATCTCCACGTCCTGGGATTGAGCCCCCCGTCAGGCTCCTTGCTCAGCAAGGACCCTGCTTCTCCCTCTCCCTCTGCCTGCTGCTCCCCCTGCTTGTGCTCTCTCTCCCTGTCAAATAAATAAATAAAATGTTTTTTTTAAAGGAACTATATTTTATACAAGAAAATGCTTACAACATTTTATTGTTATTCTTTTTTTTTTTTTTTTAATTTGACAGAGAGATCACAAGCAGGCAGAGAGGCAGGCAGAGAGAGAGGAGGAAGCAGGCTCCCCGAGAGAGCAGAGAGCCCGATGCGGGGCTCGATCCCAGGACTCCGAGATCATGACCTGAGCCGAAGGCAGCGGCTTAACCCACTGAGCCACCCAGGCGCCCCTATTGTTATTCTTTATTACATTTCCTGGCACATATAAAAAGTTATCATTTTAAGCATGCTGTGAATTTAAGTGAGCCTCTTCTTCTACCACAGCAAGTGCTATTATAATTCTTTTTCAAGTTATAGTATATTAAAAAACAAAAAATATAGGAATGGCAAAGAATCCACTGTGTACATCCAAAGGGAAAAATGACTATTTTTCATTAACAAAGGAGATAAATATGAACCAGAGAAGCATAAAATTATTTATTATAATTCAAAGCCATTTGTGGCTGCAAAGATAACTCAAATACATTCCAGCATAAACTCCCAATGCTCCTGTCTTTAATGCAGCTCATAACCCGGTGTCACACAATTTTCTAGGACTTACGGATCCACGGTGCACCCAACATTATCTCACTTCTGAATTCTGCCTTGATACTAACAGAAAAAAAAAAATCTGTGAATATGGGCAAAAGAATAAAGGACCCCAATTATAAGAACAAGTCTCCCATACTAATGACAGTAGCCCTCCCCATGCTCTTTTATTTCTATAGAATTTCCTTAATCTACTTTATTTTAGTGCAGAAAGTAACAAATCTTTACCTGTGGTACACACCAGAATTTCCTAGAGGGTTTGTTAAAAATGCATTTGCCAGGGCCCAATCTTACTCTGATCCAGAATGTTCAGGGTGGGGCTTAGACATGTGAATTTTCATTATGTGCTATATTAGTTTGCTCGGGCTGCCGTATCAAATACCACAGACTGGGTGGCTTAAAGAATAGAAATGTATTTTCTCACAGTTCTAGAGGCTAGAAACTGAAGATCAAGGTGTCAGCATGGTTGATTTCTCCTCAGGCCTCTCTCCTTGGCTTGTTGATGACCACCTCCCTGCATCCCCATAAGGTCTTCTCTGTGCACACACACACCCCTGCTGCTTGTGTATACAAATGTCCTCCTTTTGTAAGGATACCAGTTGTTGGATTAGGGCCCAGCCTAGTGATCTCATTCTGCTTAATCATCTCTTTAAAGGTCCCAACTCCAAATAGAGACACATTGTGAGGTACATGAAGTTAGGGCTTCTAACAGATGAATTTGGGGAGGATACAATTCAGCTGTAACAGGTGCCGCATTGTTTCTGATACAGGTGGTCCAAGATTCACATATAGACAAGTATCGGTTTAGATTCTAGGTAAGCTAAATGTACACACTCACCTTAGTCATTTAGTTTTCTGTGCCTTAAAACATGTGGTCTCCTCTAGGAGGGTCTTGGTCTTTTACTCCTAAGAAAATATCATTTGATTATCATTTGGTTCTCCATCCTTGTTATCTACTCTATTCACTCTTTAGCAAAAGCAAAGGAGACTTACATTTTGCAGTAGTACCCTGAACTATGAAAAGAGGGATTCTGTCTAGGACACAGATTCACCTAGAAGTTTAATGTTAAACCTTCCCCCCCCCCCCCAGCTAGTAGAATTATCTCCCCACTCCAAAATCTCAAGCTCTCCCTGGCCTGTCCATATTAATTCTCCCAACAAAAATTTCACCCCTCTTTCCTTCTATTGTACCACTGTACTTCTTCCATTCACAATGTCTCCTACCTTCATGCTTTCCTCACTTACTGCAGTTAGTTACAGCAGAAACTGCCAGGGTATGAGACTTCTAGATTCGTGTCCTCAGGTCTCTGATCAGATTATTTCCATCATGGAAATAACAGCCTTGCCAGACCATGCTATATAAAATAGCCTCCCCAACCCATCCTGTTGATCTCTATCTCCTCTGCTTTCCTTTTCCCTGCATACTCATCACCACCTGACATAAAGTGTTTTTTTTTCCCCCACCAGAACATAAATTCCATTTTGCTTTTCTCAGAGTGTAGAACAGTAACCCAGGAAGATGAGCACGATCTTGAGGCGATCTTGCACTTCTCTTATGAAGTAAAAGGCAAGGTCTTCTGCTGAGAGGGAACTGGGGAGGTGGTAGTGGAAATGAGCCTGAGAATAATTCAGCAGGTCTGAAGATCTTTTATGGACAATGGGAGAGATTGGAGAAAATTCAAGAAGAGTGCTAGAGCTAAGAGAGCAAGAGCTAAAGTGGAGCCCATGAATGTTTCCTATCTACACTACTGTGTGATCTCTGGCAATTCTCACAGCCTGGAGAGGAAAAGAAAATGCAAAATGGTTATTCTGGTTCCTAAGTGACCATCATTGCTCCTTGGCATAACATCTTAGACCCTTCGTAGTAAGGCCCTATTTACCTCTCCTATTTATTCCTGAGCTATACCAAGTTTCTTTTTCTCCCCTAAACCTCTTTATATCTTGTCTTTGTGACTACGGTTTCCTCTGAATTCCCAAGTTTCCCCTGGCTAATTTTTGTTTATCCCTTAAAGACTCCACTCAAATATTGTATTTTGAAAATGTTCCCAAAGTTCCTCAAATATTAGCCACTGCACTAATCATCATCATACTTTTTTTCTTAAAACCCATGATCTTTGAAATACAGACCTAGGTTCAAGATGCAGCTATCATTTACTGTGTGATCTTGAGCAAAATAGTAAACACTTTTATCCTTCAGCCACCTCATCTGTAAAATGGATATAATGATAAGACCTATTTCAGACAACTGTTTGAAAAGATTAAATGAAATAATGTACCCAAAGTACCTGGTGTGTAACTGAACAGCTAAGGATGTTATTATTATAATAACTTGCATGTTTCCCTCTCTTGAAAGTTCCTTAAAAGCAGTGGTCGCGTCATGTTCATCTGCTTATCCCTAATATTTGACACAGTACCTGGAACACGTAGGTTCTCCAGAATTGTGTAATAAATTAGTAATTAATGGAATGAAATAAGTAGTTAAAGATGCTTCTAAGATTATGAGATTTTTCTTGAGTTCGAATTACAGCAAAGAAAGACCAAGGGTTGGGGATGCACACATATTATTTGCGCGAGGAGGAGGCGGTTTTGGTAATCCAAACAGGAGCATCTTTTTTCAAGAAAATACAGCACACACTGAAAAACTAAAAACTGAGAATCGTTACATTGGCAGGCAAAACAGACGTGGACCTCATACTCATGGAGCTAACAATCGGATACACCCAACACAAAAACTTATATTCACTTTTACTGCGTTTCGGACTTTCTGCCTCTCTCTTTCAATAGAATTGACTCTGGGAAGAGCAGTTTCTTATTCAAGTTTCTTATTTAACTTTGAATGTCCAGCACCCAGTAATGTTTAATCGCGGCTGGAGCTCGATAAACGTTTTGGGAATGAATCAATGCCATAAAAGGAAGCAAAACAGCTAGTAGCTCTACTGGAAGTAAATATCTGTTGCATTCCGGGAGGTTCTCTCCACAAATCAAGCAGCGAACTCATTCGCCCAAAGGAGCAAGCCCCTTATACCAAGATCCTGGTATCCCATCCCAGAGTTTGCTGGAAAGCAGGAGCGAGGCACAGGACAGAAACAAATCTTCTCTGGATTCCACCGGTGTTAGCACCTGGCTTGAGGAAACATCCACACTTCTAACGGCATTATATAATTTAAACCGCCTCCACATCTTTGAGAGCACCACCCCAAAAATTACCGGACCCACTCCGCGACGACAGAAAAGAGAAGCCCGGCTCTGCTTCTAAACTAGCCAATCCAAACAGCCAGGATAGACGGCGCGGTGTCTTTTGGGATGTGTAGTCTATTCAGTTTAAGGCTGTTCCTCATGACTACAATTCCCGGCGGCCAGGGGGCTCCAACGTCTGTCCCCTTCCTGGGGGCGGAGCGCCCGGCGAACTGGGTCTGGGCCCTCGCCCCTCCCCCACGTGACGGAGTGTGGTGCAGGCAGTGCCGGGGTGGGAGTTCCCACGTGTTGGTGCTTGGTAGCCGAATTTGGTCTACGCTGATCTCCAAGGCCTGTGGGTCTGCGCCCGCGGCGATGCGGAAGATCAAGTCGGGGACGAGTGGTCGGCGGCGCGAGCGGCTCAAACAGAGCCGGGAGCTGAAGAGCGCCGGAGGTGGGGACAGCCGGGAAGGGGCTGTGTTCAGGTGTGATCATCCCGCAGGACCCAATCGGGGACACGGACACAGATCTGGGCCCAGGACTGTAAGGCCGGTGGCGGCGGCGCTCCTGGATCGCCGGCGAGGCCTTGGGCCGCATCTGCCTTCCTTTCCTGAAGAGGGGGTGGACTTAAAGCACTGGGTCACCTCGTCTCCGAGCGTGACGTTCGATGATGGCTCTCGTTGGCGCAGAAAAGTTCCCCCAACCACCCTGCTTTCTCCTCTGGGACGGTCTAATGTCTGCTTTTCTTTGGGAAGTTAAGGCTCTTTCGTATTTTCTTCCAGGACTCATGTTCAACACGGGGATTGGACAGCATATTTTGAAAAACCCTCTCATTGTTAACAGCATTATCGATAAGGTTGGTGTGGAAGAGGAAAAGGAGAGAGTTGTTGAGTTATTGATTTTATTCTTAGGAATACTTCCATGCACGGAGGATGTCTGTCACAAAATAGGTTATAAATATTTGTAGAATGAATTGAAGAATTGTCTGGGATTCATAGGCTGACTTTGGCATGATTTGCTTTATTCTGTGGTCTGGGCGTCTCCTGGCTCGAAATTCTTTCTGTAGATTACTTACTTCATAGCTGGACATCTGTACTTGTTCAATTCCAGATTATTGTTATTCTATTTCTAATCACTTTTCTAGACACTATCACTGTTAGTTTTTATTTACTCCAGAGCCTAAAAAGATGTCATAATGACAGCTTAAGTATTTTCCGCAGAGAAACTTAAATGTTACAATCCAGTGCCTCATATAAACCCTTTGGAGTATTCTTCTTGTGTGGGTGATGTGGATGTTCTCTTACTGTTCTGGATGATGAGAGTGCTGGAACATGAAATGTATGTGATACAGATTATTTTCACAGTTACAGAGGAGGCATCCTGGAGCTCTAGAGAGCTCTAGAGAGAACATTACATATTTAGAGGCTCTCATCTTGACCTAGTGTTGTTTGCCTGATTTTTTTTTAACCTTTTTGGCTCATGGATTTCCTTTGAGCAGCTGATGAAAGCTTTGTATCCAGCACACTGCAGCTTTGTGCATACAAACATCTGGGGCTGTGTACAATTTCTAGGTATTCCTATCCCTGAAACCATACATGGGTTGAAAATTGAGAAATCCCAGTGCAACATGCTGTGATACTCAGGCAAGGTCGTCATATACAGTCCTTTTTTGTTTGAACTTACTGATAATAAGAGTTGGCTAAAAGATGCTGTTGGAGGTAGAAAACAGAAAGCCGTTGAGGTAGAACAGAAAGCCGTTCCCAGAAAGTTCCTGCTTTTCTGAGTCCTAAAATTTTCTGACTCCCAACCATTGCCCCAGCTTAGGAGAGGTGACAGATTTCCACTTTTACCTAATGTTAATGAGAAAATTTTGTCAAGCACATAGATCTGAAGGAATCTCATGGAAGTGGAGTCAGAATAATCTCTTAACCACGTGCTTTTGAGCAAAGACACTCAGGTGTAAAATAAATGATGTGTTTGGATGTGCCAGTAAAGCTAAAGTAGCTGTGCTTCCTTGCAGGCTGCCTTAAGACCAACTGATGTGGTGCTGGAAGTTGGACCTGGAACTGGCAATATGACTGTAAAGTTGCTGGAAAAGGCAAAAAAGGTAAAAAGGGAATTATTTGTTTTGGTATCAGAAATGTATATGTGAGTAGGCTCACCTGGTTTACAAACAAATCTATTTTAATTAATCACTGTTACTTTAACAGCAACCCTTGATACTTTGCTCATAGCTTTATCTTAACAAATACAGGCAAAATGGATAAAAGTGGTAAAACCTATAAACTTCCAGCTATAATCTAAGTCCTAGGAATGGAATTTACAGCATAGTCGCTATAGTTAGCAATATATATTGTATGTATATTTTAAAGCTGCTAAGAGAGTAGATCTTAAAAGTTCTCATCACAAGACAAAAAAATTTTATATATATGTATGGCAATGGATGCTAACTAGACTTTTACACAATATATGCATATTTTGAAGTATATAAACATATTGTTATACACCTGAAATTAATATGTTATAATGTGAATTATATCTTGATTTCAAAAATTGGATTAGAATAAAGAGAATATGGGATGTATTAATCAGCAAAACAGAAAACACATTCGATTTTTCAATACAGGGTATTTAATATAGGGAGTTGTTGACATGGTTGTTAGATGACTGAAACAAAATGGGAACACACTGGGGTACCTGGGTGGCTCAGTGGGTTAAGCCTCTGCCTTTGGCTCAGGTCACGATCTCAAGGTCCTGGGATAGAGCCTCACATTAGGCTCTCTGCTTGGCGGGGAGCCTGCTCCCTGCCCACCCCCCCTGCCTCTCTGCCTGCCTGTGATCGATCTCTCTCTCTCTCTGTCAAATAAATAAATAAATAAAATCTTTTTTAAATAAATAAAAAGAAAATGGGAACACTGAAGTAACCCAAAAATAATAATTACAAAGAGGAGCTACCACCTCTAGGCTCAGGGGAACAAGTAAGGAGGCTGGAGTACTGGAACCTAGAGGAGGAGATCTGAAGAACTGTATCATGAGATTAGGATGCCACCTGGCTGCTGCTGGTAGCTTCTGTGTGTCATGGAAACCCAGTTTCCAACTAAATGGATCCAAAATGTAGGAATGGGGTTAAGGGAACCAGTCGGCATTACTGGAATACCCATGGGCTAGCAACAGCAGGAAACAGTTACCATCAAAGGCCTCAAGGAGCACAAGGAGGAACTGCCCAGTAAGAGTGGGAGCCATTGAACAGGGGCCAGAGAGCACAGTCTGCTTTTCTGAACGCTGTTCTTTGTTGTTTGAAATGGCAGAGAATTGAAGGAAAATTGAAGGTAATATTGTGGAAAAAAGTTTGATTCATGTTGATCATGTAAGAGTTAGGATTGAGATAACAAGATTCATACTCCATAATTAACCCCCAAATACTTTTTTTTTTTTTAAATGTAGGTGGTTGCCTGTGAACTTGACCCAAGGCTAGTAGCGGAACTTCACAAAAGAGTTCAGGGCACGTGAGTATGAGTATGCAAGACAGAATTAAAGTGCATTTCAATCTCATGAAACAGTACTGTTTTTTAATTGCTATTTTTCTTTTCATTAGGCCTCTGGCCAGCAAACTTCAAGTACTGGTAGGTGATGTGTTGAAAACAGATCTGCCATTCTTTGATGCTTGTGTGGCAAATTTGCCATATCAGGTATGTTTCCATATTGTTGGGAACATTATACAGAATGTTTCTATGGTGTGTCTTACCCAGAAATAACTAGTTAATTCTCTTACAGATCTCTTCCCCTTTTGTCTTCAAACTGTTGCTACACCGACCTTTTTTCAGGTTTGTGACAAAAGACCAAAAAATTACTGCCAAATCTTAGGCCATAAACACAGAGAGCCAAAGATAGAAGTTAATTCAATTAAAAAACTATTGGGGAATGTTTTGTAGAAAATATCTATTTCTGTGGAGGTCTTTCTCTCTTTTTTAATTCAGTTGACAGAGTTCCGGTGGGGATGTGCAGTGTAAGGACTGCCTCTGAGACCAAATGGCCTTTCCCTGTTTTCTCATACTCTTGCCATTAGTCTGGGTTAGACTCCTTATTACCCTGAATCTGAACAGTGGCAGTGGCCTCCTGACTAGTCACTAGCACATTACATAACAGGGGTTTTCAAACTGCAATTCAGAAATCTCTCACTGCTTATAAATTTATTGAGTCATGACCATTTTTTTTTTTTTAATGACATGGAATAGAGTCTATCAGAAGACATTCATTGCATGTGGCCGGGTACTTACAGTTTTATGAAACTTTTGCTCGAGTTACATCAACACATATATGTACACATATTTGTGGCGTAGGTTGCAGTGTTAAATATTTTTCTTAGTATGGCTCATTGTCAAAAAAGTTTCAAACTCAAAACCCAGCTTTGAAGATGCTCTTCTCCTATGCAGGAGCCTCCAAAAAGCCTCCGCATTGCTTTCTGACATCCACACTCCTTAGCCTCGGAAATCAGGACGCCAGTGTCACAACCTCCTCTCCTCCTCAGCTCTTCCATAAGGGGGTTTCCTTCCCCATAAATAGCATTGGGCTGCCAAGCCAATTTGGTTTGAGGTGTTTTTTTTTCCTCGAAGGGTTAATGAACTAGTGCTTATCAGAAATACTTTCTCATCTAAACACGGAGGGTTTATATGTGTAAATTAGTGGTGCAGCCATTATAAAATGAAAAGCCAACTGGCTCATTTTATGGTAATAAATCTAAAGCTGAAAGTTGTCTGCCTTCTAATCAGCTAAACGACTTCTCATTAACCAGATACTGCTTTGCTCTATTTCCTACCTAAGAAAACTGATGTTGACATACCTTTATAGTTAAAAGTAACCATTTTCCTTATTCCTTCTACTATGTCTTCAGATGTGCTATACTTATGTTTCAAAGAGAATTTGCTCTCCGACTAGTTGCAAAGCCTGGAGATAAATTATACTGCAGACTCTCAATCAATACACAGCTGTTAGCACGAGTGGACCATCTGATGAAAGTAAGTGACTGTTAGTAAAATAATGTGGCTTACGTCATCCGTCAGCATCTAATTGTGCCTCTTGTGAGGAATGCATATTTGATTATTAATTTAAAATTCTTTTTTAGAGGACTCATTTTCTGATTAACAGGTTGGAAAGAATAACTTCAGGCCACCTCCCAAGGTAGAATCCAGTGTTGTAAGAATAGAACCTAAGAATCCGCCACCACCTATCAATTTTCAGGTGAGGTTAAAGTACTAGGTCGTTTAGTAAAGGAGGAAAAAAGACCAAGCTGGAAGACGTGTGTCTCTAGTAGCAGAAAAATACTGAGTTAATTTAAATGTCTAAACAGGAAAATGCCAATTATGACATCCCTAGGTTGGGAGTAGATGGAATAATTGGATGTAAGATCGTTGTGAAGAGCACAAAAAAGCATGGAAAATGTTTGCAGAAAGTACAACTTAGAGTGGCTTTGCATTTTGCTAACAAGTACAGCTATAGAAAACATGTATCTATTTGAGTAGACTCAGAAAACAAGTTAAAATGAAAATAGTTGTTAGGGCAATATTATGAATAACAATTTTCAATCATAATTTATGTTTCTGCAATTTAAAAAGTGAGTAAGTTGCATCACTTCATGTAAAACCATACTGCACATGATTAGTTGTGTGGTTGGTAACTCCTGGTAATGGAGTGGTTTGTTAATTACTCCTATAGGGTGGGTCAGGTATGTTGCACAAGCTATATTCTAAATCATGTCTGTTTTGAATTGTTTTTTGAAAATGTACTTTGATTTAAATAAATGTCACATACTTTGTTCAGATGTGGAACATTTTTTTTCCTAACTTCTAAAATTGAGGATAAAATTTTCAGTGGGGTAGACAAAAGTGCCAAAAATCGAGTACATATCTTTGCATGGGTCAACCAGATCAAGATCAGAACACTTTCATCACTCTAGAAAGTTCTTACAGTTTTATATATTAAAAGACAATATATACCTAGCCGACACAGGTAAGGTTTGATATTTTAAGAAATAATTCATCTTCTGTTTCAGGAATGGGATGGCCTAGTAAGGATCACCTTCGTTAGGAAAAACAAGACACTTTCTGCTGCATTTAAGTGAGTATTTTACTCATTTATGATAGATGAAGGACCAGTGCTATAGAACTGTGCTAAATGATAGCATTTGGTCCTTATCCTGAACATAAGGAATACCCATGTCCAGACACACTTGTCCTTTTTCACCAACTTGTACTTTGAGGGGCAGGAAAATTTAACAAAGGAAGTTCCTGAAATTTGGAATTAGATCAGATTTTTTGGCAAAAGAGGAATATAAAAACTCCCAAAACTTACCACACATCGGTTTCATTTTTCCATGGAAAAACAGAGTGATGGTGGCCCCTTTCCACGCTTGTGAAAAATTCATGCAATTTTATTAACTTGGAAACATTTTTAAGTAGCAGTTTGAAGCCCAAGGGCAAAAGAGAGGTTCTGAAAGCTATTATTGCGCTTTTTTTCTTTTTAAGGTGATGTTTTTGTGGAGTGTCTAGAACTCCTTTAAGAATTTCAGAGATTTTTACTAGAACTTTACTTTTTAAATGTAACTAGTTTGCAGTTGTTTCTTAGGTTTAAATATTCAACACCTTTTAGTCCCTTAATTTTACTACATGGAACATACGTTTAACTTTACCATAAACTGAAAGGAAAGTATAATCTCTAATTTTGGAAAAATAATAGCAGTATCGCTTATGTTATAGGTCAAGTGCAGTGCAACAGCTACTGGAAAGAAACTACAGAATTCACTGTTCAGTCCATAATATTGTAAGCAAGAAATATTTCTATGGTCTCTGGTTCTGAATTGTTGTGTTTTAAAATGTCCCTCTACTTCCTATTCTTTTTTTTTTTTTTTTTAAAGATTTTATTTATTTGATAGAGATCACAAGTAGTCAGAGAGGCAGGCAGAGAGAGAGAGAGAGAGAAGGAGGAAGCAGGCTCCCCGCTGAGCAGAAAGCCCGATGCGGGGCTCGATCCCAGGACCCCGAGATCATGACCTGAGCCGAAGGCAGAGGCTTTAACCCACTGAGCCACCCAGGCGCCCCTACTTCCTATTTTCATCTATCATCACTTGATTCTTAATTTGGTACATTCCAGAGGATTCTTAAAAGTAATCTATTAACTAGCACAACCTTAACTTGCTCTGATAGGTCAATACTGCTGTGTGTTCCTGGAATAGATGAGTGGCCTTGATTACTCCACCTGAGCTTCTTTAACTAGTTGTTTTTAGACATAAAAAGCCGTTCATTTGAGTCATAATTTCCCCAAAGCTTTAGGTATGTGTAATTTTCCCAAAGTTTAGGTATTTAGCTCCTCCCCTTAGCTCAAAGTCTATACTATTTGCTATGCTCTGAATTGTGACCATTCCTTGTTTGTTGATCATGAAGCAATTCAATTTAAAGTCTGCATTTTCTGGGTAACTTTTTTTAATACCCAGAAATTCAAATAATTTGAATTAAGTATAGGCTGAATAGCAGATTTACAGTTGTAAGCCTCATGCCTCTTTACTATCTGTGCAACATTTTCTTCACCCAATTTTCTATGTGTGTCAGCACACATACATATAGCCATAAATATAACTGTGATGTTTGATAACTTTTTAGTTCTTTCACTTTAAACAGAGCAGAAAGACAAGAGCAAATATCCATTGTATTTTTTTACTCAGATTTTGTATGGTTTAATATATCATATTGCTACCTTCATTTTCTCTCTTATGGACAAAATCATTAAACATCTGCCTAGGTAGGAAAATATTAAGCTGGATTAAGAAAAATTTTTGGAGGAAAGATGTGAGGTATAAAATATTTAATATTCCTCAGGGTCAGAGGTCATCTCTTTGAGAAAAACGGGCTGATAAAATTAAATTTGTGCCAAGAAAATGTGAGATATTTTTAAAGGAGTAACAGTTGCTGTAAAATTCAGTTTACAGCTTTAATTATTTTTTGATATGAAGTACCTTAACTCCAGAAACTTAACTATTTCAGAATTTTTAAGAAAAAGGGCAGTATACACATTTAACTCATTCAGAGTTTTCTGAGTATTTGGTATATGCTGAAAATTAACTACTTAATAATTAGAGGTCCAATTCTAATCTGCACAAATAGGCTATTCAAACTATCATGAGCAAATAAAGGTGACTATTTTATCAGTTACTGAACTAAAAAAAAAAGAGCCAACATGACTTCATTAAAGATATGTTGTTCATTTATTCTGAATCTTATATTGATAGATAATACCAGAAGATTTCAGCATAGCAGATAAAATACAGCAAATCCTAACCAGCACAGGTTTTAGTGACAAGCGGGCCCGTTCCATGGACATAGATGACTTCATCAGGTAATAACATTTTCCTTTTCTCCTAAGTGTTTACATTTCTTTACTGTGACACCTTCAGATTAGAGATTTAAAGGCTTTTAAGCGGTATAAGGTGCTACCTGGAGTTATTGCATAGCACTTCCATGGCATGGAATAGTATTTGGTGTAGAAGATGGAGGCTAGTTAGCTGCAGCAGAATGAACATTTTAAGAACAGTAATAAAGAACAGTCCGAGCCTGGAGACAGCCTCTGTGTCAATGTGTGTTGTGGTATGTGTGCTCCTCCCCTTCAGCCTCCTCCCCAAACTCCCATTCATAGTTAGTCTTAATAGTGTCTTCAAAGTAGCTTGTTAAGGTAGAAGAAGCATAATGCATGTCATTGGTTCTCATTTTTTTTTCTGTACTGGGAAGAGCTATTGTTAAACAGATCCTACACGTGAAATAATGTCAATTATAATCATACCTGGTTTTCAGTTCTAACTGGTTTAGTAATCTAGTTACTTGTTTTGTAGAATGAGGCAAGTTCTACATACCTAAAATAAAAGAAGGGTGTCACAATTAATGGGGTAGTCCAGACCAAAATGTATTTTCCTTGAATTGTTAGTCTTATGAAAGCAGATTAAGCCTTCAGTTACCTATGCTCACTGTTTTTAAGCATTAACACTTTGATTTCCTAATATACCACCACTTAACAGCTTTTGCCTGTTTAGCCAATTCATGTTTAGAAGGTCCATGTTCTAGGAGCTGAATTAAAAATGAGGGTAGATTGTTATAAAAGTAACTGACTTGACTTTTCTAAGCTGGCAGCATAGTTTCATATGAGACAGATGGGGTTTATATTTTATGTTGGCAGGCAGTACTACTGAGTCTTCATCAGAGGTTAATCCTAGGGGTTGAACATTATTCATAAGTACCGATCTTCCTTTTCAAACATTCTAATCCACCTTCAATTCTTCCTGTGGGCCATCCTGAAAATCATCTTAGTTCTAAACAGAAATAGTCCATCTTATTTTAATTCTCACCAAATTTCTTCAAGGTTATTAAGCATATGCAGTTTGCTAACTGGGATCTGGTAAGTACAAAGGTATCGAGAGAAAAGCAATGTGTTAAGTACTTAATTGGAACCTCAGTAAGTGAGCCCAGAGAGGAAAAATGAACATGTAAAATTATCTCCTGTTTTCTTACCATGTTGAA
This sequence comes from Lutra lutra, assembly GCF_902655055.1. Lineage (NCBI taxonomy): Eukaryota > Metazoa > Chordata > Mammalia > Carnivora > Mustelidae > Lutra > Lutra lutra. The sequence goes on along the minus strand of NC_062282.1, from coordinate 92,776,472 downwards.
ATGGAGTAAGGGCCACTGAGGTCTTATGTCTGGATAGTGGAGATCTAAGATAATTTGGTCAGCGTTACCATAACTTAAGACACATAGGCTGTGACAAAAGAGGTCAAAGAATGATGTGATTTTAACCTATACCTTGCAAATTTAATTGAAGAGTAAAGTTTCTGTAATGACTAGTGTTAGGAAGAGGTGGGCTTCAGAGGTTTGCTGATGTGTTTGTTTTAGAATTCGTGGTATAGGAACTGTGTATTATATGCAATAAATTACTTTTTCAATACCATTTCATTTTGGTTTCTTTTTTCAGATTGCTACATGGATTCAATGCAGAAGGTATACATTTTTCTTAGGAATCTGGAAAACAATTTTCCAAACTCAAGAAAAAGAAACTGGAATTACGTATTTTTAACAATTTGAAAAGATGAACCATGCCTTTCTTCACTGGAACATATGTGCTTGACTATTTTTGACTTCCTACTACTGTCACCATTTATTACTCTGAATTTTTGTGGTAGTAAGTCAGTCAATTCTAAGTACCCAATTTTTTTTTTGGTTTTGATGTGTTTTTAGTATCTAAAGTAGGGCAGGGTCCAATCTTTGCATGATAATTTCAAGAGCCGCAGGCACGCACAACTTTACACTTAAAAGTTACCATTTCTAACAGATTAGTGTATAAAGATATTACTGTTCTATTTTCTATGTTATATATTACTATGAGGACCTCTCTAGGTCTTTGTCCCTCAAATAGTAAAAAAAAAACAACAAAAAACTAAAATATGCTTAACTCACATATTTCCCGTAGTATTTCTTTTTATTAATCTGCACAATAAAACAACTGTTTCTTATTTTGCTTCTCTCGTTCCTTGTTTATCTTATACAGCTTCTTTCACTTACTGCCTATGCGTTCAAGATGTCCTGTAGCATTCATAGGCTCCATCAGGTTCTGGGTAAATGTGAGTCCACTACCGCCACCATGCGGTGGTGCCAGGCATGTGACTTCTGGGCCTGGTTCCTCAACTGAAATAATGAAGCTCAACTAGAATAAAATGAACTATAAGACAGTATGTTTTTTCTTGGGGAAAGCCACAGGTTTAACAAAATTTAAAAGGGTTTTATAAATCAAAACTGGCTTTGAAGTTCAAATTCTGCCCTTCAACTTATTTAAAACAAACAAACATCAAAACCAGCCATTTTCTCATAACTAGAAGCTCTTGGTATTCATGTGACTTCTGGAAAACTAAAAGTTCCAGCATCTTTTTCATATACTAATGCTTAGTTTTAAGCTGTTTTTAAAATGGCCGGTTGACAATTTAAATAGGCGCCCTAAACAAGTCTTAATTAGCTACTATGTTTAAATCATTATAAATATAATACTAAGTGTTGTTAATGTCTTTTGATAAAGAACTATAGTACCTGATTATTTTATTTATATAAGGAAATTAATAAAAATATCTTAATAACTGACTTTTTTAAAGCCTAACTTAATAGAAAGACTGCTTCCAAATTATTTTAACAAAGGTACACTGAGTAAACCTAGAAAGGAAGTTGTTTACCTAAACAGATTTTTTTCTGGCTTCAGAGTGATATACTAAAACACTCCTATATAAATAATTACTTATTAATAGGAATATCAGCTTTCAAAAAATCTGAGAAAGTAAGAATGTTTAATCCAGATCCAAAAAATTCCTTAAATAGCTGCATCAAGCCACTTCTACATAAATATTAAATATACCTTGAGGTTTTTTTACTATCACAAAACTACTTACTTTGCAAAATTTATTTGTACCATCTCTAGCCTTAAAAATTTTAAGAATTAATTCAGCTTTCCCTCTATTTCCTCTTGAACTCTTCCCCTATGAACTACTACTAAGTTTTAGTCCCTTTTCTGGCCTTCAGTTTTCCCTATCTGTAAAACTGAAGGTTTGGATTATACCACCAAAATCTTTTCTGGCACTAATCTTCTATAGACCTTGATTACTGATTAGAATGAAGCCAGTAATAGTATAAGGCAGCATATTTGAACGTTAAGGAGATCTTCCAGAGATAGTACCCATCTTATTTAATAAATTAAGAATAATCTGTTGTGCTTTAAAGTGAGCAAGTTCACATCTCTTTATTGCCCTCTGAAGGTTGGTTAGCCTCAAAAACTACCTTTTTAAGCAGCCTCTGCAAGGTCAATAGTATCTGCTCCATTCTTCCTCTTCTCTTTGAAATAAACACAAATAGAACATATCTTACAACTGCAAGAAAACCTGAGTCCCTTCCAAAACAAAGGTGATTGTACTGAAGTAAATTATCTCTAAAACTCATTCCATAGATATTTATTAATAAGCACATTGTGAAAATCTACATTTGTTCTAGATTTCAAGTTTACAGAGGAGCATTTCACCATGGTGTTAGGATTTCCCACAACTACCCTCTGGGTTCTATGAACAATGAAGTAGGGAATCTGGCTCATGTAACTCTCTATTCATAGCTTCCCTTTGCCTCAAATGAATGAGCAGTAGTTCCTTTGAGTAAATCAAAACAAGACATCCTTGGGAGATTTTTTTGTTATTAATCTACTCCTGGACTCTATCCTAGGAACTAAGGGAGAACTCCTAGAGAGATATATAAATCTTTTAACAAAATATATACATGAAAAGTGGCCAGTTTTCTTCCTTGGAGTAGCAATCTGTAAAAATAAGTGCCACCATTTAAAAAGCAGCATACCCTAATCGAACTTATTGGCGAGACTTTGGTGATTCTCACCAAGTAAGAATGAAACGTCACACATTAGGTAATGGATGGGCTTGGGTTTGATCTGCCTTTTAAGGCAAAGTCAACTCTCTTTCATCTTAATTCTTTCTCATGGGAGTTATGTACTGTCTACACTTGGCTTAAACTAACAGTTCTATTATGGACTACTTTCAGTGTACATGTAAATATTCATGCATCAGAAGCCAATTTCCTTTATCAGTACATTTAGAAGGTACATTTTGGGGTGCTAATGGACACTTTTAACTTAAGTAATGGTATTGGTAAGGATCAAATTGCACTATTAGTCCTGTTAATACCACACTGGAACACACACTGCATATATATGTATTACCCTAAGATAAAACTCTTTTCAGAATTTTGTTACTTTTTATTATACACCAACTAGTTTATATCTTAGTTCTTTACAAAGAAAATGCTAAGAAAATTATAACCACATTATATGGTTTTAAAATCATAATTCCAGATTTCTTTACATATAAGATGGAATGGTCCAGCAGCTATGTCCACTGTCACAGACTTTAGTTCCATTCAATGATATGGCACATCCTGCAAAATTAACTAGTCACACACAAAAAAATGTCTCAAATACAGTAAAAATGTACACACAATAAAGGTAATTTACAATGACAATTAAGGAATGTAATTTATCTTGGCTGTGCTTCAGAATTTAGGGTCAAAAGCCTTAGTCAAGGCACAAAGCAGAAAGAGGTGAGCACAGCTGTCTCTAGGAGGGGGCAAGGTATGTACAATCACTGATGAGGTATGCATGCACGCAAAGGATTTAAAACTGCTCAGTCTTGCTACGAAAATTGAACCAAGTTAAAAGGAAATGCTGTGGCTTCCCCCTACTATTCACCTCTGTATCAAGTCCACAACCTTACTTCATACAGAAAATAAAATTGGCAAGGATCTCCAAAAGTAAATCACTGCTTGGGTAAATGAAACAAAATGCTTCACTATTCCCAAATGTTGGTTGTGCCTTCTGGACTAGAAGCATTTTGTAGACAAAGGAGTGTTTCACAAAATTGAAATGTCATTCAGGTGAAGGGACAAGACATTTTCCACAGACACTTAAAATTTCAAACTTTCAAATGGCCCTTACAGCTGAACCATTGTATGTTACAGCAGTGTGGGTTCTGGGGGTCTTTTAGCAGCAAATGCTGATTTAAAGGGCACGGGGTCTCTTCGGGTTGATTTGCTTGCTGGCCTGTTCTTCTTCTTGTAGAGCTGCACGAAAAGATTTCACTTTATCTTGGAAAAAAGAAAAGAACAAGAGAATAAGTACTGCGTTGCATGCAATACAGTATACAACGTCATGGGTCCTATCAAGTCGGCAGCCTTACTTCATAACATTAATGCAGGATTTTTCCTTTTGTTCTCTGTTGTCCGAAACTCAGAATTAAATATAATACTCAACTACAGCAAAAGTTCCATTATTTAAAGATTCATGAAAATAACCTTTTTTAAAAAAGATTTTATTTATCTATTTTAGAGAGAGAGCGCTCATGAGTGAGAGAGCACAAGTAGGGGGAATGGCTGAGGGAACAAGAAGCAGAGGGAGTAGAAGACTCCCTGCTGGGCAGGAAGCCTGATGTGGAACTCATCCCAGGACCCTGGGATCATGACCTGAGCTGATGGCAGACACTTAACCGACTGAGCCACCCAGGAGCCCAAATATAACTTTCTTCTCTATCTTCAACGGGTTTCTGTTCTGTTTGGCACACTTTACAGTGTTGAATTTTGGCTTATTTCAATTCCTTTTGGAGTGCAGACAGGCTATATTATGTGTGTTAAATGTGTACGGTCCTGTCAAAAAAAAAACATTGAGTCCCTGAGATCAAGAGTCAGAGCGCCTGAGTGGCTCAGTGGGTTAAAGCCTCTGCCTTCGGCTCAGGTCATGATCCCAGGGTCCCCACATCGGGCTCTCTGCTCAGCAGGGAGCCTGCTTCCCCCTCTCTCTCTGCCTACCTTTCTGCTTACTTGTGATCTCTGTCAAATAAGTAAATAAAATCTTAAAAAAAAAAAAAAAGTCACATGCTCTACCAACCAAGCCAGCCAGGTGCCTCCAAATCTTATTAAATTATAAAGTAGATATTTCTTCCCTCGATATTAAGAAATTTTTTTTCTCCCCCCCCCGATATTAAGAAATTTCTATTCCCAATGCCTATTTTACCTTTTTAAGCTATGAAATTTCAAAAGATGTTTGAATTTTTAAAAACAAATGCCATTTTGTCCTTATCAGGGATTGTAAAAGGGGATAGAGAAGAGGGATTATAGAATAATCTATTTCTTGGTCTTACAATTCCTACTATTATGTATTAATTCAGAGTCCCATAAGAATATTACTAGGTAAATAAATTGAAAGAGGCAAATAAAATGAAGGTGAGAAATATCTCATCTCTTTTTATACCAGTGGTTCTTAATCATGGGTGATGTTCCCCCACTACCCCCCTGACATCTGATAATAACTAGACATTTTTGACTGTCACAACTGGGGTAGTGGCTACTGTCATCTAGTCATCAGAGACCAAGGATGCTGGTAAGCAATGTACCGTGCACAGGATGGTACCCTCAACAATTATCCAACTTAAAATTAATGGTGCAAAGGTTATGGCCTTTGGGAAAAAAGAGAATATCAGTTGGAATCTCAATTTCTTTCCCCTCTTTCGAAGAACAATGATATTTAAAAAATTAACTTCTGAAATTTAGAAAGGAATTTAAGGATCTCTGGATCTCATATCTGTTAATATAAGATAAAAGCTCTCAAACTTCTTATGTTAATACCAAAATTATCTCTGGATGGTAAAAAAAAAATTTTTTTCCTAAAAAAAAATACAACAGCTAGACAGTAATTTCTTCAAAGTTATGGATACACTTAATATAACTAAGTTGGATGCCACATATTACAAAGAAAAAAATTATAATTCATTATGATCTGTCCTATATAAAATACATACAGAAAAGCTCTTTGTGAGTTCTGATAAGAAAAATGATCAAAACACTTTAACCAAGGCTTGAATATGAAGAATATGAAAAACGAAAGTAAATTTTAGAAATTCACATTTGCACCAACAATTCTGAATTGGGCAAATGGTCACTGCTGGCTCTTCATAGAATATGATTTCAAATACCCAACTTCACAAAGAACCTATGTTAAAAATTAGCCAGTCTGGTGTTAAGAACTAGCAATTTGATTCTGGTTTTACACTGCATTTCATGTACACATACAAAGATATCCATTCGCATACAAGTGGAGAAAACTAATTTGCCAACGCCACAGAAACAAGTACATAGGATAAACGTGTATGTGAAGCTACACAGACAAGCTAATTAAAAAGCCAAGAACAGATGGCATGAAGGTAAGTCACATACATTCGCAAAGTAGGAAGGAAATTGTTGAAAGGTCTTGAGTTGTTCAAGGTCTTGAAACCTTCCCCTTGATTTTTTAAGGCTTCAAAGGAGAGACATGACACAGATGCACAGAAGAGATGCAGATAGGAGGCTATAGAAGGGATGGTCCTAAATAGACCCAACCTAAGCAAAATAATTCTGACAAGCACTGACCTATCAAACTAAAAATCTGAATGAGTGTATAAAACTTACAAATTTGTTAAAATCCATTTTCCCTCTTTAAACATAAGATGTTTTTATCTTTTCAAATGCCTAAAAGAGAAAGGATAACTAAAAAGCACTTGAAAAGAATACTCCATGTTTCTTTTTTATAAAAAAACAGAATGACTGGTCTGTCTTTATACCTCTGGAAATGTATTAAATGGTTGCCATAATTTTTATTTTAGATACCCTCTTGCAATATGAAAATCCTACCACCACTTACATACAAAGATGGAGATTTCAAGCACTAAAATGAAAAAGAAATTACCCCGCAGCTCAGTTAAAATGTCTATTTTTTGCTCAAGAATAGCTTCAAGTTGAGTAGCATATGAATCTACATCATAGTCTACTTCTTCAGTCATCTCTAGAAGAGCCTTTTCATCTTCTAACCATCGGATAGATTCCTAAAAGGACAAAAATTAAAGAATCCAATAAGCCTCTTTGTAAGACAGAAACCAATTTACAAATTTCACATATGTTAAATATATTCAAGCATACCTCAGATGGTATTCTCTAAAATATTAATAAGTATAAAACATCTTTATTTACATAGTAAAATTGAGAAATTTTTAGAAAATTCTAACACAAACACAAACACGATAAGCCAAGCAAGGTAACTTCATTTTTCTACTTTTACTTTACCCTGGGTAAGGGTTTGGGGAAGGGAGTGAATCAAACATGTATCAATCAGTGAGCACAATAATTCTCAAAACTTTAGTAGCTACCCCTAAAATTGGGGAAGAATGGTATAATAAAACTACTGAACAACTTATTGAGGTCTATGGTAGCCTAGAACTTGCAAACCATGTAGAATGTACAAACCCATTTGGGGCCTCATAGTGGTTGGGTCAAGAGTTAACCCTAAATTCCAAACACTAGGTCTTCAAAATTATTGTAACTATAAGAGATCAACAGACAGTCAATTTTAGAAGTCAAACAAATCACTATACAGTAGCTACTTACTATTCATAGACTAATCATTCTTAAGTGATTTTAGATAATGTGGAATTTATAAGTTTCATTTCCTAGCAAAGTCATGAATCATATAAATCATGAGCAAGTTCATACCATAGTGAGTTAAAGAGGCTTTGGATATGTAAATGGGCACTTTCTAGCTTTCAGTACAATTTAATAGTTAATTATAACTAGACTACACATATTATCAGGCTGAATTTTAGCAACTTAGCTTTAGATATCTATTAGACAACTATATATATATATGTATATATATATATATACATATATATAGTTTTCTATACCTATATATATATCCATCTCTCTATGTGTATCAATTAAAACACATATACACATCCCCATATTTTTCTTTTTCTTTAGTTATCCATTTAATCTTTTAAAACAACACTCTATTTTGAGAAATGACAGATCACAGCACAGAATAACAATAAACCGAATTGTAAAAAGAATACTGGATTGAAACTGAAAAATAATCACTTCTGCAAAAAACAAAGACCTTCTAGATTTCATCATAAAATGGCAGAGTGGGAAATGATAGTCTTTATATGACACCTTGCTCCAAAAGCACAGAGACAATTTTCTTAAATTACAAGTGTCCTTTCCTGATTTAATCTAAACACCTAGGCCTCTAAATAGATCACCAAAATAAGGGTTTGACTAAAACTGTTTTTCTTTTTTATTTTTTTTTAAGATATTACTTATTTGAGAGAGAGAGAGCGAGAGAGCGCAAGCATGCAAGGGGAGAGGGTCAGAGGGAGCAGAGTCCCCACCGAGCAGGGAGCCCAATGCAGGACTTGATCCTGGGACCCCAGGACCATGAATCAAGCTGAAGGCAGTTGCCTAACCAACTGAGCCACCCAGGAGCCCCCCTGCCTTTTTTCAAAGACTTTTTAAAAAAGATTTTAAAGTGAGTGGCAGGCCCCCCACTGAGCAAGGAGCCTGCTTCAGGACTAGATCCCAGAACCCTGAGATTATGACCTGAGCCAAAGGCAGATGCTTAACCAACTGAGCCACCCAGGCGTCCCAGAACTGTAATAGTTTTGATGAGGGTACATCCTATTCTCAACTTATAAAATAAATAGTTCTGTTATATTTTTGAGCCTTTTTTTTTTTAAAGATTTTATTTATTTTCTTGACAGAGATCACAGTAGCCAAAGAGGCAGGCCGTGAGAGAGAGAGAGAGAGGCTCTGAGCAGAGCCTGATGCAAGGCTCGATCCCAGGACCCCAGGATCATGACCTGAGCCGAAGGCAGAGGCTTTAATCTACTGAGCCACCCAGACGCGCCCATTTTTGAGCCTTTTATCCAGGTGTTTAAATGGCCTACAGCTGACTCATGTTAATATTTGTTTACAAATAAATATTTCTCAAACATCAGAGAAGGGACACAGGTCAACAGAAAGACTGATCTATTGTTCACCTTTTCCTCAAAACACTTTTTTTTTTTTTCCCAAAACATATTTATAGTCTCCATAATGCTAACTAAATGTTAGCTTCACTTCCTCTTAAGTATCATTCTCCAGGGTATTTTCTTGTTATAAAAGGGAGCAGGTGGGGGGAAGAAGGAAATCATACAGTAAATCACACCGTACTTTTAATAGGCTGAATGGACAATGGGATGAATACATCAGCAGTTACTGGGACAGACAGGGATTTAACTATCCTCACACATCTGCCACTGTAGTAACCTTCCCTTTCCTAAAGCACTTTTCCTCCTTTGTAAGGAAAGATACTTCCTCAACTGTTACGATAACCCTTAGAAGTTTTTCTTACTTATGTCAGATAAACTGTCCTAACATGGAGAAAGAGGTGGTGGAGGACAGAAGTTCAACCCTTTTCTAAAAATGGACAACTAACTAAAACAAACAGAGCAGGAGAAGAGTAGTAAATAAGCTAGGTCTTTTCACCATGGCACCAAAGAAACACTGTAACCACCATTCATTTTCTGTCCAAAATATCCCATACATATACTCTACACCCTACAAATACACATATACATACACAAAATAGTAAATTTTAAAAATTAGGATAATATTCAAAGTATTATGAAAGTTCTTAATTTCCCTACAGAAATATTTAATGAAAGGTCCCATCTTATTTTACCTGGAACACTGCCCTGTGATCTTCTACAACTTGTTCTTCCATTTCTACCATTTGTGAGACAGCTTCATGGAAAGTAAACAATTGGGGAGAAACTTCTTCTTCCTTAAGATGAACATAGTTTAAAAAATTAGGATATAAAATTTACATTTTAAATGCTACATAAAAGTAGTTTTCCCACATCATTTATAAAAATGTCATTTAAAAAAATGAGAAGTTTGCAAGATAAAGACTACTAAAATATAATATAAAAGGCAAAGCCACAACTCCCTTTTATGGGTCATAAGTATCCGATGTAACACTCAGTAAGACAGCCCAAATTTAAGCCTCTCAGTAAGGGGTAGTTTTCACTTAGCCCAGGTTTTACTGTAGAATTACCCTAAAAAAGCAATCTCTTTTGGAATAATGCAACTTTTCAAAAATATATTTATTATAAGCTAAAATATACTAAAATATTTCCTCAGTATTGTTTTATTTTTATAATCTAAGCCATCTGTATGTCTTAAATATCTTTTCACCAGAAAAGAGATTTCAAGATAATGTCTTCTATGACTGTGACTATCAAATTAAGTGTTCTGAAGGTCTCAACTCTTACTAAATCTTAATTTCTGCATTACACCATACGGTATGTTTGTCAGTTTTTATAGAAATCTTAATCGACAACTGACTTTACCTCATCAACAAAAACCCCACAGACATAAATACAACATATTATTAGTCCTACATCAAGTGAAAATTTCTCTAGCCTTGCTTTCTTTTTTGAGCTTCTTTCCCAACCCCAATGTCTATAATGATTTATTTCCTCAAAATGTGGCTTTAGTGATGAGGTTTACTTAAAATTGTTTTATAAAATGTGAGTTTAAAAAGTGACTTTTTCAAAATAGATACACAATTCTAAATGTATGTACAAATTTTGGTTAAATAGTATAAGAAGACATTTGACTTCAATCAGTATGCTACCATCTGTAAAAGTTTATATATATATAATCAAGTTGGTCAAAGAACTTTTTATCTTCTCTTTGGGAAACAAATATGTTTTTATTAAGACATGCAGGCATACAATATATCATACGATAAACACACTCAACCAATTTTATTCATTATATTTGCCCACCTCCCTGTCAAGCCCAGAATGTCCTCTTTCTTTTTTTTTTTTTTTTTAAATATTTATTTATTTATTTGACTGAGAGAGATCACAAGTAGACAGAGAGGTAGGCAGAGAGAGAGAGAGAGAGAGAGAAGCAGGTTCCCTGCTGAGCAGAGAGCCTGATGTGGGACTCGATCCCAGGATCCTGAGATCATGACCCGAGCCGAAGGCAGCGGCTTAACCCACTGAGCTACCCAGGCGCCCCTGGAATGTCCTCTTTCTTTTGCATTAAGATACTATGCAAGTTCCTCTCACTTCCATGCAGTCTACTTAGAATACTTTTTTTGTCTATACAACTACTTCTGGAATGCTAATGCTCTTTATTATCTTCTACTTTGTATACTTATGTTGGTTTTATCTGTAGGACATGTCTTAGACCCTATCCCGTTTTAATTTACCTTGTTAAGACCTTAATACAACAGTAAGAAAAGGTACACAGGCACCAGTAAACTCAACTAAAAAGCTAAGGCTGAACCACCTCAAGATAGTTCCAGGGGGTAGAAAATTTCAAGGAAAGCCACATACTCTTAAATATGGAGAAGACTCCAAGAACTCATGATGTTATACTTCAAGCCTCTGGATCAGTCCTACCTAACCTCTCCAAATTAAAGTCCTACAAAGACCCAACCAGGCAGACAGAAAAATAAAATGGAAAAAAATCTGCTACAGAGAGGGCCCACCTTGTTTTCATTTTCCAAATCCTTAAGAGGCACCATACCTAGGTACAGTACATGGTTGTTTCAAGAATGCAAAAAGCAACTATACCAAACTTTTGGAGACAGGAGATAGGAATCTCATTTTCAGGCCAGGATCTCATTTTCAGTTTTTTATTTTCCATGGTTCAAAGTTTAGAACTCTTATTTTAAGCCAGGAACCCCAAGTTCCCTCACTTTTTGGAAAAGCAGTTAAAAAGTAGAGATAATTATGGTGTCTACTACATAGAGTTGTGAGGATTACATCAGATAATAAGTAAAATGCTTACTTAGTTAATGTAAGTTATGTAGTAAGCAACTAATAAATGCCACCTTTTATCATGAGAAACTACTACTGTAAGATTCTTAAAAGAATATATAAAACTATGTAGGTTATACATTTTTTTTTTTAAGATTTTATTTATTTATTTGACAGAGAGAGAGAAAGAGAGAGATCACAAGTAGGCAGAGAGGCAGGGGGAAGCAGGCTCCCCGCTGAGCAGAGAGCCCGATGCGGGGCTCGATCCCAGGACCCTGAGATCATGACCTGAGCCGAAGGCAGTGGCTTAACCCACTGAGCCACCTAGGTGCCCCTGTAGGTTATATTTTTAAAAAGGAAGTTAATTATAAAATCTTTTACATCTCACAGAGAGGAATCCCCTCAACATATTAAAGTAATCATATGAAAACATGTATTGGGGGTGCCTGGGTGGCTCAGTGGGTTAAGCCTCTGCCTTCGGCTCAGGTCATGGTCCCAGTGTCCTGGGATCGAGCCCCGCATCGGGCTCTCTGTTCAGCAGGGAGCCTGCTTCCCCCTCTCTCTCTGCCTGCCTCTCTGCCTACTTGTGATCTCTCTCTCTCTGTCAAGTCAATAAATAAAATCTAAAAAAAAAAAAAAAACAAAAAACATGTATTGTTTGTGCTTTTTTTTGTTACTTCTTTATACCTCTTTGTCTTTATACAACAGGTACATTATTTTTATTTTTTGAGTAACTGGGAATCAAATTGTTAAATTATGAAATGTCACTAGCCATTTCAAACATACAGAGTACAACCATACTTAACAAATGTTAGCATTTTGCCATGTTTGATTTTTTTTTTTTTAAGATTTTATTTATTTATTTGACAGAGATTACAAGTAGGCAGAGAGGCAGGCAGAGAGAGAGAGAGGAAGCAGGCTCCCTGCTGAGCAGAGAGCCCGACGTGGGGCTCGATCCCAGGACCCTGGGATCATGACCTGAGCCGAAGGCAGAGGCTTCAACCCGCTGAGCCACCCAGGCGCCCCTACCATGTTTGATTTTTGATAGAGTTCATGCATTCTTTTTATATGCAGGAGTCCATAGTTAATTGTTTTTAACCTATATGTATGATATGTTGTATACGTAATTCTTGAAGTTGTTTTTTCCCTTTATTACTTTCAATACCACCAAAGTTTAAAACTGATAGAAAGTCTGAGGGGGGGTAAACAAACAAAAAAAAAAAGTTTAGATCAGGGTCAGCAAACATTTTAAAGGGGCAGATAGTATCTATTTTGGGCTTGTTTTTGTCATTGCTTTTGTCCGAGAAAGCAGCCAGACAAGTTGTAAATGAAGCATGGCCATAATTCAGTAAAACTTTATGCATAAAAACATATGGCTGGCCCATAGACTGTAGTCGGCTGACCCCGATGCAGATGGTAGTTTACAATCATTAATTCTGCTACTGATGAAATGAACTAAAATCAGGTGATCAGAACTATATTGTCACTCACGTTCTGTTCACAAAGAAGTTTCAGATCATCTCTCTGAGGGGAACTCCCCACACCCCACTGTGCCTCTAAGTCATCAATTTGATTTGGTGGGTGGTGCATTATTGGACGGACATCACCAGCAGCAGCTGGATCCACAGTCAATTCTTTCACCCTATTAATACATAAGAGGCACCTAAAATTAACAAAGACACATGCAGAGGATCAAGAAACTACCATCCTATTCAATTAACATATTAAGACTGATGATGTCAGCTTTCCAGATCAAGTTTATCTGAAATCTGTGTAAAGACTAAAGGGATATTCAGCTGATGAACTTTCAGAATTTAGTGAGGTAACTTTACAATTATTTCAGAGATAATTATTGTGCATAATGACAATTAGCAAAGTATGTAGATTCAGTATTTCAAAGTAAAAACAAACTGTTTTTGCAATTAAATTATATAAACAGAAAAATGCTAACAACAGCACTTAGACCAATAAAGAGATTATTGCCAAAATCAGAGAACTTAATATACTTTGTAGATTTTTAGTTGTTATGATGCTCTATTAAAATAGCCACATGTGAAATAATCATAATTCTAACATATAAAGATTATGTTATAAAGTTCTATCAATTAAAAAATGTTTACCTATTATACTTCAGTTTACACAGTGGGAGGGTACATGTTCTAAATCAAACGATCTTTGTCATTTCCTCGCAGACAAGGAAATTTATAAGAACATACAGAGTAACGGTAAACTTCTCATTTTAAACAAGACAGTTTACCTTTCAACTATAAATATGCAAAGATGACATCATCCTTAAAATTATGAGGGGCAACAGGAAGCCTGAATTCTAAATCAACATTTTAAAGCAAATAAATTAGTAAAGTACACAAAAATGAAGATCATGCAGTACAATCATCACCTGCCAAATGAAATGAAAATGAAAAATAAAATGGCTCAGAACTAAAGTATAAATGAAATATTCATATGTAACACAATTCAAAAGAAACTATGAAAATAAACATCTTATGCATAGAAGGAAGTAGACCTGGTAATCGAAGGAGAAAAGTCGTCATACTCATAAGAAGGAGAGAGATCAGGGCGACTGCCACTACCCTGTGAGAAGGGAATGTCTGATGGACTAATTCCAAACTCCTTTACTCTGCAGCACCAAAACAGCAACAAATTAAGAGAAAATGCTCTTGTAAAGACAGCAATGCACATTTCAAGTTTTTATTTTGTATTCAGCTTAATTTGTTTAAAAAAAAAAGATATCAACATTGTTGTGACTTACTGTATATAGAGTACTTTAAAAATAATTTTAAGAAGTTTCTGAATTTTTCTGTTCTATTGATACTTTTGTCCATAGTTCTTACTTTCTGGTATACTTTCCCCTTTCCTCATGACCCCTCCTAAAAGTTTAACCGGACCATCACCTAAATTTTAAATGCCCCTTCTTTAACTACATGACTATTAATTAAATTTCCTTGTACAGTCAATACTGCAAATATTTTATTAGCATCAATGACCCCTCAATATTCTTGCAGACTTAAAAGAGAACACAAGAGTATTAAGTCCTTACAGCATCCACTGTTTATAATGAATTAACTTCTCTCCTATGTGTCTAGAATGGTTCCATCCTTGGTACAAAATGAGAAAGCAGTTCCTCAAATAGTTTTCTGTGTTTGGTTCAGATGAAGAACCCTGGTTAAGGAAAGCCTCTTTAGCAATGGAATTTAAATTGCTTTTGGTAATATCTCCGATATTTATATATAACCAAATTATGGCTTTTCTTACACCTCTTTGTGATTCCCTATGTTCCTTTTGGAGCCATCTCATTTCAAAACAGTAAGCAGTATTTATTATGTATTTCCTACATGTTAGGTATTGTGATTGTATATTTTAGGCATTATATTATATAAATCTTAAAACAATCCTGTGATATTATTTTTACCACTTTACAGATGAGAAATCAGTTCAGAGAAATAAAGTATCTTACCCAAGTTCATTCAATGAGAATAAGTGAGGTTCAAACTTAGCTATGAGTACAAACACTATGTTATTAAACATCCAATATACTGAGCATGTTTTTCTCATTACTTCTTTTAGATTTAATAAGAACGAAATGACTATTTTGTTGGGTCACAGATAGTCATACAGATCAAACTAATAATCACTTAGATCAAACTAATTTATTTCTTCTACTTACAATCCTTCTTTGACCTATTGGTAATGTCTGCTATCACAGGTTCAATACTGGATTCAGCTGCCCTTCATCCTTTATAGTCACTTTGGAAAGCTTATATACCATACAGACTGACAAAATCTAAATTTCTAACAATGACGTGATTCTTTTTATTCCCAACTCCATTTAGGATTCTATAAGAATCTTCTAATTTAGATAACCTATCCGTCCCTAATAGGCTAATATTTTCCTCTATTCCAAGGGCTTCTGTCTAACTCAAACACTAAATACTATATGCAGGAATTATATTCCTCAAATGAGCTATCAGGGGAGGTTGGAAATCTTTATTTCCAGAGGTTTGCAAAGAAAAGACAGAATTATTTGTCCCAGACGGTTAATCACATTGCAGATAAATTACATTACATGATAATAAATTAAAACATTTACTTGGACCTAAATGAACTAGAGGAATAGCCAGATAGAGTATGTTCGCATTAGGTAGATTCTTTTGCAGTTAGAAGTCTGAAGACATGGAGGGGTTTTGTTTTAATTCTGTAACATGGCAATATTCTGCTATACTAAGCTGTTGCTCCTCTCTCCCATGAACAACTAGAAGTAAGAGAAGCACTTTAATGATAAAAACCCCACATACCAAAAATGTTCATTATAAAAATGAATTAAAAGTACCATAAATGTTTGCAGCTCAGAGCCCAAAATTCTAAGTTTAAAAAGGATTAAATTTAGAAATAAAGTTCCATTATATTTATAAAGAAGTTATTTTAATGTCTTTTTGCAAAATGTCAAAAGCTTATACATTCCAACAGTTTTTACTATCATTTTTTTTTTAAGATTTTATTTATTTATTTGACAGAGAGAAATCACAAGTAGGCAGAGAGGCAGGCAGAGAGAGAGGAGGAAGAAGGCTCCCTGCTGAGCAGAAAGCCCGATGTGGGGCCCGAACCCAGGACCTGGGATCATGACCTGAGCCGAAGGCAGCAGCTTAACCCACTGAGCCACCCAGGCGCCCCCAGTTTTTACTATCATTAAAAAAATCTCTTCAGTTGAAACAAAATCAAGAGTATGACCCCATTTATGGAAAGTTCAAATACAGCTACCTATGTTGTTCAGAGATACATTCATAGGTGGAAAAACTGTTTTTAAAAAGAGAGAAAAAGAAAACCAAGAAAATTATGCCACAGAAGTCAAGACAACATCTACCTTGGGGTAGAGATTAATGGATTTGGACAGGTTATTCAGGATTTGTCATCAGGAGGGGACATATGGGGAGCTTTCTAGAGAGGCAGAAATGTTCTATTTTCCCAATCTGATGACAGAATTTATACTGTATAAATATTTATTAGATAATTCACTTAATGTTTTCAGTACTTCTCTGTATACATATGTATTCCCTGTTTTAAAAAAAAAGATTAAAAATAAAATTTCCATAGCAATTAAACAGGACAAATACTGTATTCAGTAAAATTAAGGGACTGTCCACAGTAGAAATGGAATACAAAGAGGACTTTGATAGCTAACAATGAGAATCTCAAATGCAGTATGTGATAAGAGAAATTTAAAACTACAAAGTCATTTTTTCAAAGCGAGCAACAGGAATGATTTTTGGAATAAATATAAATCTGTCTATCACAATCTGAAGTTCCAAAGGCACTTCATGACTCTAAGGAATAAATTATTTTAAGTCTATAATATTTTTTGTCCTTTATTTGTAATAACATCACTGTCCATTAAATTATCTAACACTAGCGACAATGAGTAGTAAAATGTAACTCATATAGAACACCAGAAAAAAAACGTGCTATCATTACTTATTCAAACCCTAGATTTCCCACATATGGCATTTAGTATTATCAGAAATAATTTTTAGCATATAGATAAAACAATTTAAGAAATACAGATTGGTCCCCTTATACTCATTTAGACTTTCCTATTAAGAAAAATTTACATGATTTAAATGTAGTAAAAAAATATGAAATATAACTTGGTGAAACAGAAAAATGTAATCATGTTCTAGGATAGAAAGACCAATTCTACTAAAGATCTAAATCTCTTTCCAAATTATGCAACACATTTCCATTTATTTTCAGAACTTGACCAAATGACTCTACATATCATCTTAATAACATGCAAAACATTTTTTTTAAATTAGAAAAAAATAATAAAAGTTACCCTATCAGATATTAAGTCAAAGTAACTACTGCTCTACTCCCCTCAAATTTCAAACTGAGTAACTATTTTGCATACCTATTTGCATATCTTAATGTATTAAGAGTATTTTCACAGGATGCCATTCCTGGAGAGATTGTGGCAATCTGAAGGAGAAGATGCAAAGGTAAAGAAAATGTTATAAATGATGAAGACAGTCTTATCAACATATTGTCCATTAAGATCTAATCTTAAAATGGTTATTTAAAATAAACATTTGTGGTATCTAAACTCTAAGATAATTTGCAATATTACACCCACAATCAGATAATAATTGTAAACCACATAAAATATAAACAACTCTCTGAAAGCACCAGAAAATGATTTAAATTGGACAGAAAATGGAGGTCAACACCCAGGAGGGAAGAGCACTGAGAGTTTCCACTACCCCCTCCCCACCCAATACAACAATATTTTTGTTTAAGGGCAAGCCCCACTGCTGTCACACAGGGCAACTGAAACTTTACTAGAAAACGGGAATTTCACTGGTTATACTAAAGGACAGAATTTGAAGGTAGCAACTAAAGCAGCTAGAAAGTGAAGTTTGTCCCAGAAGAGAGATAATCATATAGGGAGGTAATCGTGACAACCAAAAATTGTACATATAAACCACCCAAATCTCTGGCTGACTCCTGAACCAGGCATACATAAGGCTTACTCCAAGTAACAGCTGAGTCTAAAAGAACAGTTTTCAATTTTATCTGCTGCCCAAAACAGGGAAGACAAGAGTTTGAAATAAGTTAAGTGCACTTCTTGCTAAAACAACAACAATCAATAATCTTTAGAACATAAGAGAATTCAGAGTGTCTAAGTATTTATTCATAATAAAAATTACATAAACAAAAAAAATTATATAAACCAATTTTACTAGACATACGAAGAAAAAGAAAAGCATGAACCATACTCAAGGAGAATAAAAATCAATGAAGACCAACCTCAAGAAGACTCAGATGTTGGAAATCGTAGAATGCATTATAAGTACAATATAATCCTCTCTTATCAGACTGGAAGGGACCACATCTTAAGTACCATTGTATCTCTCACAATAGAAGGATTTAAATGACTGTTATTAATGTACATTATAATCTTTCCAAAGATATTGTGAGTTATTCACTATTCAGGGTTAAAACAAAACAAACAAACAAACATAAACTTACCATGCAGGTACGAGAATTTTCACCTATGAATGAATCTCTTAACACCTGAGTGAGCTTACTTGCTCTGAAAGGAGTATGAGGTTTATTTCTACCTAAGGCTCTGATGCACTCCTGAAAATTAAGAAAGCAAGTTTTACAGATTAGGCTCCTTATAACAAGTAATCTTATCTAACATATTTAAAAGACCTTTTATTATAACCCTAACATTTAAGATCTGATCGGCTCTGGAAATCCTACTAACAGGTTTAGAGCATAGTAAAGATGGTTACATGAAGCTAATTCAAGAAAATGAAATTAAAAACAGTAACAACAACAATAAAGTACTTATAAAAGATTCTTCTAGAGACTCTAACTAGAATATAGAAGTAACAGATAGAAGGATAAAAAGCTAAACTTTGAAATTGGCATGACAAAAGAAAAAACACAATGTTTTCTTATAACCTTGCCAATCCTTCCTTTCCTTTTTTTTTTAAAGATTTTATTTATTTATCTGACAGACAGAGATCACAAATAGGCAGAGAGGCAGGCAGAGAGAGAGAGGAGGAAGCAGGCTCCCTGCTGAGCAGAGAGCCCGATGTGGGGCTCGATCCCAGGACCCTGGGATCATGACCTGAGACGAAGGCAGCGGCTTTCACCCACTGAGCCACCCAGATGCCCCTCCCTTTTTTTTTTTTTAACATTTTTTAAAAGATTTTTTCCCCCAAAAGATTTTATTTATTTATTTGTTTGTTTATTTATTTATTTATTTATTTAATGGGGGGTGGGCACAAGCAGGGGGGAGAATGAGAGGGAGAAGTAGGTTTCCCACTGAGTAGGGAGCCAGATGCAGGGCTTGATCCCAGGACCCTGGGATCATGACCTGAGCTGAAGGCAGATGCTTAACCAAATGAGTCACCCAGGCGTCCCTGATCCTTCTTTTTCTATTCAAGGAAGGGACAGAATATTGTCCTCCTAACTTTCTGAAAGCCATTCCACATTTTTCTGAGACACTATTTCTTAGCTGAGTTTTGGGATTCCTTATCTTCCCCTACAATAATTGTAACTAGTTAAAGCCCTGTAGAATCTTAGATCTTTTTCACTCTAAAAAAAAAATGAGTACGTGTAAAGAATCCTGGGTATATTATAAATCAATAACTGTAAACATAAACAAACCTCTCTTCCTTACTAAATGCTACATTTGCTATGATTTGTAGCTACTCTAAACAAAATTAATGTCAAAAGCAAAATATCTTTCACAATTAAATACACGTTATTTACCTTGAGTGCTAAAAGGCTTTTATTAATTTCAGCACCTTCAAGCCTGGTTTGCCTGTCTGCACTGGAAGTATCAGCTCCTCGTTCATTTCCAGCCAAATCAATGAGAGAAAATTTGCCATGTAGTTTTCCTTTCCTTCTAAGAATAATCTGAAACACTGCATGGCTCCGAGATGAATGTGCATTTGCAGATGTTTGACCGGATGTTCTACAACAATATGATTAAGGTTATTTGAGATACCAAAAATATGTCAGTTTTTTATACTGTAAACCATGGTATTCCATCAAAGAAACCTTCAAAAAACTATCCAGTTTTCATCATTTAAGTACAAAAGAAACAATCTGACTTAAAACACTTCAACATACCAGATTCATACACTTTAATCTGGCACACTTTGAGTTTATTTGTAGTATGATTATCAATATAGTAGATATCACTCAGTAACATATAACGGTAGAAGTTTTTATGAACAAATTTTCACTACGAAAATGCATTAAGTAATACCTCCGTTTTGTTTAAATACCCAAATTATCTAAAACTGATTAAGAAATTAAGTTTCTCTTACTTAAAATGAAATTTACCTGCAACTGTTGCCTATGTCAATGAGTTTCAGTACATCTTCAACACATTTGACCTCCCGTTCCTGTAATCCCACCACTTGAACCTGTTGTTTTCCATCTTCTAGTACTCTTAATTTTGTTTTCCTGTTTAGCAAGTCAAACACCTATTTAAAAAAAAAAAAAATTGGAAAACTAGCTTTAAAGAAAAAGACTCTGTTCTATAAAAATGAATCAGAGTCCAAAAATTATTTCAGAAAATTAGAATAACTTGAATAATAATGCTCAATATAGAAGTTGAGACTTTCAAAGGGAATTTCCTAAAATCTCAACAAAATGCTAACATAATAGTCTAACACATATAAAAATATGTGGTGGAAATGGTTGTACAACATGTAGTTAATGCCAGTGAACATGTACACAAAAAAAATGGGTAAAGTGTTAAATTTCATGTTATAAATATATTAAACCACAATTTAACATCCTCCCAAACAAAATCAGTTTGTTTGTTTTTTTAAGTTTCCACTTACCTTTCCACTATAAATTTCAAAAAAGGTTGCATACACTTGAAGTTCTAACTTCTTATAGTTTGGCTTCTTTAACATTAAAAAGACATCCCGAGCTGTCAAGAATTCCATGTGGAGAAAATGTGTTAAGATGTTACAAATACTTTTTTTTTTTTAAGATTTTATTCATTTTATTTGAGAGAGAGAGATGGAGCAAGAGAGAGAACATGAGCAGGGGACGACAGGGGCAGAAGGGGTGGGAGAACAAACTCCCTGCTGAGCAGAGAGCCTGATACAGGGCTCAATCCCAGCACCCTGGGATCACAACATGAGCAGATGCTTCACTGACTGAGCCACCCAGGCACCCTACAAATACTATCTTTAAAAAGCAATTCAAATTTTCTCTATTTAGAGGAATCAATTAATCTTTACCTAGAATGACAGTATCAATAAAAAAAATGAAGACTAAAGTGAACACTAACTTTACAAAAAAATAGTAATAGTTTTTTATACTTAAATATAGATGTCACTCTCATATTCAATAAGAGAATGCTATTTAATCATATAAATAACATAAAATTATAGGTGGTCATAGCAAGATTATTCCCATAACCATACCAGACAGAAGTTTTTCATACATTACCTACTTGACAACAAATACTTGTAAGTTTCAACAAATACTAAGCTCCAATAATATGTCAAATTAAAATAATACAAATAAAATCAAGATTCCTGTTCCAAAAGCGAATTCTCACAATTCTTTTCAAGCAGTCTGACAACCTAAAACTGTTGTTTAACTTTATGGTTATCCTGAAAGTCCTGAACGATATTTCCAAGTTTTATTTCAAAGCCACCTGAGCAATATTCAAAAACATTACAAATGATATGCAAAAAAGACAGTTACCTGCTAATGCATAAATTCCTTTAGAACAATCTTGATTCTTTCCTGAAAAGTCACCTCCCATAGTCTACATGTTAAAAAACAAATAATAATAGACATTATTCAGGAATAAATCTTAAGAATTTAGGTTTTAGAATTAAGCCATAAGGAAAATAAACAAGCTGCATAGGATGATGTAATTAATGAATTACTCACATGAGTTTTTCCACTTCCAGTCTGCCCATAAGCAAAGCATGTAGCCATTCCCCTTTCAAATATAGTTTCCACTAGTGGTCTAGCTGTAAACCTTAAAAATAAAATGCACTAGTCAGAATGTGCCATCAATATTTAAATTAAGTAAATAAAATACTAAGTCTTATTAATAAACAAAAGTCATACCAATTTTTTTAAATATTTTATTTATTTATTGGGCAGAGAGAGATCACAAGTAGACAGAGAGGCAGGCAGAGAGAGAGGGAAGCAGGCTCCCTACTGAGCAGAGAGCCCGATGCGGGACTCGATCCCAGGACCCCGAGATCATGACCTGAGCCAAAGGCAGCGGCTTAAACCCACTGAGCCACCCAGGCGCCCCATACCAATTTTTTTTAAGGTTTTATTTATTTGACACAGAAACAGAGAGTACAAGTAGGCAGAGTAGCAGGCAGAGGGAGAAGGAGAAGCAGGCTCTCCACCAAGCAGGGAGCCCCATTCGGGGCTCAATCCCAGGAACCTGGGATCATGAACTGAGCCGAAGGCAGCTGCTTAACCAACTGAGCCACCCAGGCGCTCCCATACCAATATTTTTAACAAATCAGTGGGCTCAACTGTCAGACTACAGTTGAGCCCACTGATTTGTTACAGTTTTTAAATAACCTTATCCTAAAATTGCTTACAGCTCTTTAAAGCATAATATCAAGTAATTCCATAATAAACGATGGTCACAATGGGCACCCCCCCAAAAAAGAGAGAAAGAAAAAGACAGTAACTGAGCTAAGACATGTGTATGTAAAAGACAATATTAAAGTTTTAAAAATAACAACAAAAAATGTAATACTAGGCAAGACAAGTAAAGTTTCTACAGTGAAAACCAACAAAACCAACCAAACATACAAAAACCCACACTACCAGGATTAAAAGTTTTAACAGAAATCAAATCAAAAGAGTGATAATCTCAAGAGAGAAAAAAAACAAAACTATAAAAACATTATCTTAAGGCCATCTACCCAAGTAGAAAAGTGACAGGGTTTCCTTGAATGTAGCTAAGTAAATATAAATTATACATATAAGACACTGGAGTTGATAGTCTCAGTTCAAGAGAAGGATGCAAAAATATGGTTTTGAATTATTTTGCAAACCTGTTATTGTAATCACAGCTAGAGTTAAAATTATAGAAATATTTCATTGAGCAGAGCTCTAGAAAATGTAATGGGAAACAAATCTTTTTTCATATTGGCTTCAAAATAATGTATGTGGGGCACCTGGGTGGCTCAGTGGGTTAAGCCTCTGCTTTCTGCTCACGTCATGATCTCAGGGTCCTGGGATCGAGCCCCACATCGGGCTCTCTGCTACATGAGGAGCCTGCTTCCCTCTCTCTCTCTGCCTGCCTACTTGTGCGCTCTCTCTGTGCCAAATAAAAATAAAAAAATCTTTAAAAAAAATAATGTATGTGGAACACTTTATACAGTTCTGCTGAATTTTTTTTTAAGGAACAACTGAAAAAGGCACAGAACAGAAGGAGCAGGAAACAGTGGTCAAATAGAAGTAGTAAATGAGGGTGCGTGGGTGGCTCAGTTGGTTGGGCAACTGCCTTCGGCTCAGGTCATGATCCTAGAATCCCAGGATCGAGTCCCACATCGGGCTCCCAGCTCCACAGGGAGTCTGCTTCTCCCTCTGACCTTCTCCCCTCTCATGCTCTTTTTCACTCTCTCTCTCAAATAAATAAATAAAATCTTAAAAAAAAAAATTATAGTGAATGAGTCTACAGAGTGATTAGACAAAAAAAGGCCTAACTCGCATTCCCTCAAAGGTAAATAAAGAGGATAGCATCAATACTGGTAAAATTAAGAAGCATATATATAAGGTAAAACTGAATGTTTACTAAATCTAGCATATTCAGAGAAACATACCTTATAATTATAAAGTCAAACAGACATATTTTATGAAGCAGGAGTGGAAGAAGAAAAGGAAGCGGCAGGGGAAGAGGACTCTCTTCTCCAGTAAAAATACACAATTTATATTAATAGTTTCCTTTTAAAACAAATTCTTCATAATACCATTTAGCATTCACATATTCTTTAATTTTCTCCTCTTTTTTTACAACTAAACTCCCAGTTTACTGGCTTAAGCCCAATGGAGTTGATCTAAAAAATATCTCATTAATAAGACTTCAATTCTCAGGACTCTTATTAACCATTTAATTTTCTGTTTTCCAGCCATATTTATAAAATGAAAAGTCAATGAAAAAGCATTCAAGTAATTGCCAAGACAGTTCTATATAGATTGAAATAGCACTGCTGTTAAAACTGACCTGTTATAATTAGAAGGCAATGTTTACAAACGATGTATGCAAATATTCCAAATTTCTTTACTAATACAGAGACTAAAAAGCAAAAAGTAAAAGTCCCCTCTAATCATATCACATTGCTAGAACTACAGAAAACGCCTACATTTTCCAGAAATTTCCTATCCATATATAAATATATATCTAATGTATGGGATATGTAATATACAGTGCATGAGATACATATTAGTAATAAAAACTATGATTTGGGGGTAGAATTAAAGGGAACAAGTAGTAATACTGATTATTGTGTTTATGACATAACTTTTGTATAAACTCAGAATAAAAGAGCATATTGTACTTTTGGAGAGATATGCCAAGATCAACACAAGGTTCAGGGTAGTGATAAATACACAGTATAAGAACAAAATTGTTATTTAAAACAAATTTACCTACCTGTAAACCATTTCATTAGGAGCTGAGTCATCAAAGGCATAATCAAAACGAAATGTTTGGTTTTCTAGGTACCTTGTTAAATCTACTTTTTGTTTTGGTTCATGTACCATCACAACATCTTTACTAGGGATTGTGATTACATCAAGATCTTTCATTTGAGTTTCTAAAAGAATAAATGAAAATCAATGCCCAGTAATTTTCATAGCATTTGGATGTAAAATAATTTTTAAAAAGTGATAAAAATTTTAATAGAAGTATTAATTTCTATAAATATAAGTATCTCATAAATATGCCATTCAAAAAGACATATTTGAACCAAGTAAAAAAATTATCAAAATTTCTGTAAAGCAAGAACCAGAAATAGCAATGATTCATAGAGCAGTAACAAAGCAGATCTAACAAAGAAATCCACATAATGATTATATAACAAATAAAATGATTTATATTTAACTTTTCTAAACCAATTTAATTTCTGCTATCATTAAAATAAATACCAACTGGACAAAATCAACCTCTTACTAAGAGTTCAAAAAGCATCATACCTTTTTTATTGAGTGGTCGTTTTCTTACACAAACGCATATTCTATGTTCATCAATCTAGAAATAAAGTATTTTATTTCAATATTTATCATGTTATATGAAAACTGAAAAGCCAGTTATGCAATATTTCCTACAGAGATTTTTAGAAATTTATGCATATCATAAATAGGATAAATAAGCTTAAAAATCAAATTAGTATGTATGAATTTTAATAGTCCAAAGACAATGATTTCTAAAATTCTGAGCATAACTGAAAATTACTCATTTTATTATTTGGTAAATAATTAGGAAATAACTTTGTAGAGGGCACTACTGTTCCTATTAGCAGCATAAGGTTCACACTAAGAAGCTGCCTTACTTCCATATATACTGCACATAACATAAGCGAAATTTCCTACCAAGTGGTGTACTGTGAGGTTGATTAAAGGGAAAGGTATTGACAAAGATAACTAATAGCAAGAAATGCGATTCTCAGATTATTAGTGAGCAAAATAACTCCCAACAATTTTATAATAGCCAATTCTTACACAAATATTTTTCATAAAATTTATTCTCTCAATACCTCCCTTTTAATAATAAATATATAACACACGGATTGGCAAAGTATGGTCTGCAGACCTAATCCAGCCCACTACCGCTTTTATGAAGTTTTACCGAGACAGCTGTACTCATTTGTTCACATACCGTCTATGGCTGCTTTCATAGTACAAAAGCAAAACTGAGTAGTTGTGATGAAGACCATATGGCTCACAAAGCCAAAAATATTTACTATCAGGGCCTTTTAAGAAACAGTTTGCCAATTACTGTCCTAAAGTATGAATTCAGATGTAGCAGATTAAACACAGGTAGGAGTAAGCAAGGACTAAAATATATACAAAAGTGTTATGAACAACAACTCTCTGAAATCCTAAACAATACTTCGGCTTGACACAAATGTATTTTATGTACCCAGGGTATTCTGTACATGCGAGGTCAGATATTATTTTTCTTAAGTATCAATTACTCACAAACTATTCCCTGTCCAAAAAATTCTCATTCTTCAAGAGGAAAGTAGCTGAGTAATAGGAAAGCAGAATACTTTTCAAGCACTAGATTTCTGGTCTAGTATGGTCCTCAACAACAACTAAAAGCTAGACTAACATTTATTTTAAAATATCAAATTAACTAATAGTAAATTTGTATGACAGTGGCATCTATAGGCCAAATCAAAGAGGAAATAGGCTTGGAACTGGGATAAAATTTTCAATGATGGTCAGAAAGAAGAATGGGTCTTCTGACATCATTCCTTAAACTGTTGTTCTGCTCTACCAAGGACAGAGTCTTTGCTTTGAAAAGAACATCTCCGTGGGAAGCATGTCTGATTAATCAAATTATGGGAGATAAGCATAACTGTGAATGATTTCTTGATATTCACCTTAAAACTTGAGGAATATACACCCATAAAGAAAGAAACTACACAGCTAAATCCAGTATTAAGTGGGCACTGAACATATTTTTTTAATAGCATAAAAAAATTCCAGAACAACAGTTTACAAAGAATCTTACAGGATCTGCTGTTGTTAATGGTCTATAATCCAAACTTCCTCTAAAGTCTCTGATCATACACATAATTTCATAATTTGGGTTTGTAGCATCAACATCCTATAGGGAGACAGAGAAAATTCATCATTTATTATCATTACAAAAATGGATACTGTTGCATTTGTTTGTTTTTTTTTTTTAAGATTTTATTTATTTATTTGACAGACAGACATTGCAAGTAGGCAGAGACAGGTAGAGAGAGAGCAGAGAGAGAGGGGGAGAAGCAGGCTCCCCGCTGAGCAGAGAGCCTGATGTGGGGCTCGATCCCAGGACCCTGGGATCATGACCTGAGCCAAAGGCAGAGGCTTAACCCACTGAGCCACCTGGGTACCCTGCTTCCCCCTCTCTCTCTGCCTGCCTCTCTGCCTATTTGTGATCTCTGTCTGTCAAATAAATAAATAAAATCTTTTAAAAAAATAAATAAAGCCACTCTTGAATTATTTCAAAAGTTCACGTGTTACACATACAACTTGATCAACCTAGAAAATGAAGCAAGAGAAAAATAGTGGTCATCATAAAAATCAATAAAGAACTCCAGAAAAACTGAAATTCTACAAAAATTCATTTAATCAGATTTTTCCTCGCCATGCTTAATCCAATGTTCCAGCAAAACAGAAACATAGATTCGTTTATGTTCATTTCCTGTTCTGGTTGATTCTCTCAAAAAATTTAAAAACCTAAGGCACAGTAAAACCACCTCAAATGGACAGGACTTAAAGGAATCAAAACACAAGATAATTTTTGAAATCTTTAAAATTCAAATTACTGAATGTTGGAATGTTGTCTGCATTTCACTTTTCTGCTTCAAAACTGAGAAAATTCAGATTAAGACCCGTGTAACAATAGTTAACCATCTCTCTTAGCCATGAGTAATAAATTATTAAACATTCTAAGAAGCCAGATTTTCTTCCTGCACCACGTACAGATTTGCTTTGAATATAAATTTCAAAACTGTTACTGAAACTTACTTTCAATTAACTTTCTTTTAGGAAATAACACCAACTATGTCAATGGAAAAAGTGAATGTAAAGTTAAAATTAAGAGATAACAAAGAGGTATGAAAATATTACGAGGTTCCCACAGGAAACACCAGGTGGCATTGGTGCTAAGTATCAGTAGATCTATCTGTATTGTGTTTTACTTATTTCAAAACCCAACTGGCTATCTCAGATCACTTTAAGATATAACCTGATTTATTCAAGTTGAATTTTATACTGGTTTCATAATTCCATAACACAACGTCTTTATGATTAAGGGCATTTGAATATACTTCTAAATAAAGAAATAATCCTCATGTTTTAATAGAGAAATAAGTTCTAAGAATATAATAGATATAATACAAACACACTAGAAATTATATGTAAAGAAACATAATTTCTAATAGGTGAAGACCTATAAAGAGAAAGAAGACCAGTCTTCTATATAATTTTTTCATTGTTAGTAAACAGTTTTGTTACCATCTAAAGGGAACATGAGAGGCACCACAGAGACACAACTTTTAATATCTAGCATAAACTCAAACAGAAGGAATCTTCCCTTGCATTGTGATATGCTGAATTTACTAACCATGGAAAAACAATAATAAAATTTATAGTGTAATTGTCTATAATCAACTACTTTTTTTTTTAAAGATTTTTTTTTTAATTTATTTATTTGACGCAGAGAGAGATCACAAGTAGGCAGAGAGGCAGGCAGAGAGAGAGAGAGGGAAGCAGGCTCCCTGCTGAGCAGAGAGCCCGACGTGGGGCTCGATCCCAGGACCCTGAGACCATGACCCGAGCTGAAGGCAGAGGCTTCAACCCACTGAGCCACCCAGGCACCCCTATAATCAACTACTTTAACTAGATATTCTTCTGAATATATTTTAGATCTTTTTACAAAGTCAGTCTTACTATTCTTGAAAGGTATAATGGCTGCATTAGAATTGTAACACAACGAATTATTATTCAAAATGGAACAAATGTTAGGACTAACACATCCACTAAAACATGAAAAGTACATGTAGTAAAAATCTGTTACAGTATTTTCAAAGGTTCATATCATTTTTCATTATCAGTTTAGATCTCAACTAAAGGAACTATATTGAAATCTTTAACTGAATGCCTCAACTACTTTCAAATCACTTTCACTGACACCATCTACATCTTCAGTTCATGCATAAACAGTGTTTCTGTTACAAACCTGGGCTCTTTTTTCTCTAAGTTCTTGCTGCTGTAGTCTCCTTTTTTCTCGTTTTTCTTGTAATTTTTCTACTTCTTTCACACAATTAGATTTTCTACGTGCTGAAAGAAAAAGATGAGCTGCTGAAGTAGACCTTCTTATTTACAGTACTGTACTTACACACAAAAATGTTAAGTATAATTTCACCACATACACCCAAAAAATGGTACACATGACAAGGCATGCCTTTAACAATTATGTGAACTTATGAGCTGCTTTAACAAAACCAGGAACAGGACAATATACAGATAGCAGTCAAGAAAAATGACTTTAACATATTGATACATGTCATCTCTTGGTTTACAATCACAGATGTATGAATTGGAAAGGATCAAGAAGCGTAAAATTCTTCCATAACATCTGTCAAATTGTCATCTGATCAGAATTTCAAATTCAAAGCAAGTGGAAAGTTGTTATAATTTTGTGTTTATAAATCTTCTTCAAAATATACATTTCAAAACCCAATTAACAGACTAAACTAACAAGAAAAAATATTTTTCCACAGTGGTAAAATGAAATCTGCAATCAAGCTTATAATTAGACTCTTTACCATTTGGGGACTTCTAGGGATGACCAAGAGAGAATACATGTATGCCTAGAATGACTGAATCCTTGATATATGATTTACATACAAGGGGGTCCAAATTCCTTTTTTGCAGCTTGAACTGGAGATATATCTGAAACACTACCATTCTGTTGTGCAGACGAAGACTGCTCAGGAAGCTGACTAGGCCGTGCACGTGCAGAACCAACCACTGCAAGTGAAATGAAATTTTTTAAATTCAGAACAGAAAATCAGTAAAGGTGAACTCTAGTAAAGGAACAGAGATACCTCAAAAGAACTGATACTTACGAGTTGTCAGTTTTCTACTTATGTGGGTATAAAGAGAATGTGTAATAATCAATTCTGTTCAATCAACTAACAAGCCAAGAGGTTTTCAAGGTAATGTGTGCAGAGACTTAGACTTCACCAAGGTAATTTTAACTACAAAACTCAATCTGAATAATTTATATAAAAAAGCAAAGCCAAGGGGCACCTGGGTGGCTCAGTGGGTTAAGCCTCTGCCTTCAGCTCAGGTTATGATCTCAGGGTCCTAGGATCGAGCCCCGCATTGGGCTCTCTGCTCAGCGGGGAGCCTGCTTCCCGACCACCCCCCCACTTGTGATCTGTCAGATAAATAAATAAAATCTTAAAAAAAAAAAAAAAAAAAAGCAAAGCCAAGCCTGAATTTTAATAATCATTTAAAAAACGTAAGTGTGCAGGGGCGCCTGAGTGGCTCAGTCAGCTGAGTGGCTGGCTCTTAATTTCGGCTCAGGTCATGATATCAGGGTTCTGGAATAGAGCCTTGAGTCCAGCTCCGTGTTCAGCAGGGAGTCTGCTCGAGGATTCTTTCTCTCTCCCCCTCCTCTGCCTCTGCCCACTTGAGCTCTCCCTTTCTCTAAAATGAGTAAATAAATCTTAAAAGGCCCCCTAAAATATACATTTAAGTGTACAAAATAGAAATTTTAAATTTAAATGCACTGTCATTTTGAAAAATTTATCCAATTCTCAAGTACATAAAGTAAAAAAACACTCCTTCAACCCACCCTGTAATTCCAAATCCCGCTCTTTGCTCCTCAAACATGCAAATATTTCCCAATGTGTGTTATAAAAGTGAAAAGATAAATATAAAGTAAAATATAAACACCACATTTTACAAAGCAATATATAGTTTCACAAGATTCAAAGGAAGGATAGTGCTTAAGGTGCAGGACTTTCCCTCCACCTCCAATCTCTCTTCTAATACCTACGCCTGTCCTGTCCCCCCACCCCTACATACAGAGAAACATCACCATCAGAAACATCAATTCTCAATTGCTGAAGAGTAAAAAAGAAATTAACTGTGCTTCACATTTTCTTACTGAAAATACAGGGAAAACATGCAATTAACTATAAATTGTACCTGTTCAATTTTTCTGTAGCTGATTACCAAGTTGTGAATCTTTTGGGAAGACTGTTAGCCAGAAAGTCAGGTAAAATGGGATTAGATTAATAACTCTTGTGAACTCAATTAACTGACTACTGCCTCATTCCTTTCTTTCTCATGATACTCTTCTCAAATCTACAAAGTTATTGGGTAAAGGAGAGTAATCAAATATCGCATGTAACAGAGTTTCATATTCATCACTTACCTTTATAAATAATTTTTTGTATTACTCACTTTTTTTTCAAGATTTTAATTATTTGAGAAAGAGAGAGTGCGTGAGCCAAGGGAGGGCCAGGAGAGAAAGAGGGAAGTAGGCTCCCCACTGAGCAAGGAGTCCAATGTGGCGCTCAATCCCAGGACCCCAGGATCTTGACCTGGGCCGAATACAGAAACTTAACTGACCGAGCCGCCCAGGCACCCCTTTATATTGACATTACTACATTAGGAAATCAAGAAGAGGGGCGCCTGGGTGGCTCAGTGGGTTAAGCCGCTGCCTTTGGCTCAGGTCATGATCTCAGGGTCCTGGGATCGAGTCCCACATCGGGCTCTCTGCTCAGCAGGAAGCTTGCTTCCCTCTCTCTCTCTCTGCCTGCCTCTCCGTCTACTTGTGATCTCTCTCTGTCAAATAAATAAATAAAATCTTTAAAAAAAAAAAAAAAGGAAATCAAGAAGATACCAATCTTCAAATTAGCCATATAAAGTTTAAATCAATAATAATGTCAATGGTAATATTCACTTTTGATTTACCTCGTTGGGACCATACTAGAAAGTTAATAGACAAGAGATAAATGTTTACCTCTGTTATCTCTTGGAGGGGGGTCATTCTTAATAGAAGCCACAGTCCGTCGATTCTGTAAGAGAAAAATAAAAACGTTCATTTTACTTTCTCTCTTTACTCCTATTTATAACTTGGGCTTCCTTTAATTAAACAAAAGTAGGTGAACATAATATAAAACTAGATAGAAAAAAACTATAAGTAATCTTCTAATAATTACTACTAATGCCATTAGTATTCAAGTTTGTTTATGTGAGTATTGCCCACCACCTCTACAGAAAATGCAATATTCCAGAATTAGCAGAAGGCAGGTACTGCTCATATTAAGTCATTCGAGCTTCAAAACAACCCTATCGGGTCATTACTATTATTATTATTCTGGTTTCATAGATGAGAAAACTGAAGCAAAGAGAAGTTATTTCAGTAAAGGGCATAGTTTTAGCCACCATGCTAAAACCACGTAATACATTTCAAAGGTAGGTATTACATTTCATCTCTGGATGTCAGAGTAATCAATAAAATACTGGCTTTAGGCAACCTACTATCTACTATTAAACTTAAACATCAAAATACCATGATTATGTTGTCATTTCTATTGAAAGATTTCATTAGACTTTCAAAGACTTCGAACTGCAAAGTCTAGGGCAGTATATTTTTGATCCTATCCTTTATTTACCAAGACTTCATTTTATTCAACTGAAAAAAGGTATCAAATAATGGCTCTCAACGCGAGAGAGAACATTTGTACATTTAAATCAAATGGGTACTATTAAAAGAATATTGATACAAGGGTCTCACTTTAGAGAAAATAAAACTGAACTGCTAGGAGTGGGCAAGGCATCAATATTTTGAAAAGTTCTCTAAGTGATTTTAATGCCCAGCAAAGGTTCTTTTGTTTTTTGTTTTTTTTTTTAAGATTTTATTTATTTATTTGACAGACAGAGATCACAAGTAGGCAGAGGGGCAGGCAGAGAGAGAGAGGAAGGGAAGCAGGCTCCTCACTGAGCAGGGAGCCTGATGCGGGGCTCGATCCCAGAACCCTGAGATCATGACCTGAGCCGAAGGCAGAGGTTTAACCCCCTGAGCCACCCAGGCGCCCTCTTTTGTTTTTTAAAGATTTTTTATTTATTTGAGAGAGAAAGAGAGCATGAGAAGGGAGAGGGTCAAAGGGAGAAGCAGACTCCCCGCCAAGCAAGGAGCCCGATGCAGGACTCGATCCCGGGACTCCAGGATCCTGACCTGAGCCGAAGGCAGACGCTCAACCAACTGAGCCCCCAAGGCGCCCCACAGCAAAGGTTGTTAATGACATACAAAGAAAGATGATCTATAAAGATCCTTCAAGGCTGTGAAGCCAAATACGGAAAACAATCCATCTATAAGTCATAACTAATGACGTCTAAGCAGTGACACTCAATGTGCTGAATTACATGAATTGAAAATCTGCCTTATAATTTAAAAAGTAGAATGTTTTGCTGATATCATTAAGCTTCTATCATACATTATCTGGATGCTGATGTATGTCTTCCCTGTAAAATATCAAGTTTCTCTAGGGTTAAAGTCATGTCATTCATCTTTATGTGTGATAAAATCAACAATGTAGAAAAATTAACAAATGCTTGAACTAAATACATAGAACTACAGATTCAACAACTGTGAGCAATTACCTGGTTTTGAAAGGGCTGCACGTAAATACACAATTTTTTTTTTTTTTTTTAAATTTGACAGAGAGATCACAAGCAGGCAGAGAGGCAGGCAGAGAGAGAGGAGGAAGCAGGCTCCCCGAGAGAACAGAGAGCCCGATGCGGGGCTCGATCCCAGGACTCCGAGATCATGACCTGAGCCAAAGGCAGCGGCTTAACCCACTGAGTCACCCAGGCGCCCAATACACAATTTTAATAGTGAGAAATTTCAATAGGAAGGAAGAGGAATTATCTTTTAAAGTAATAAAAAGGGCATGGCTTTTATTTTTATAAAGGTAAAACTGTTAGGGTATATAGTATGGTCTTAAAGTTTATCTTCACAGATAACACAGAAGTAGTTAAACTGTACGCTATCATTTCCCATCTTTCTCTAATAAACATAAAGAGCAGAATTACTATTTCCAAAGACTGCTGGAGTGGGAAATTATTATGAATAATAAACATTCTTTATCTAAATCACATGTAGTCACTTAACAAACACTGATAAATGGTTTTGACATCCCTATCTCCTGGGGAGCTATTAGTCTTAGGAAAAATCCTAATCAGGAAAGAATTTCTAGGATTTTACCTAATAAGTATTGTTAACTGTGAACTGGACAACCTCAATCCTTCAAAGAATGTATGCATAAACATGACATATAGATGGCAAAAAGAATTAGTTTTATTTTTTAAAAAAAGCAAACTAATATTTAAAATATACTTAAATAAAAGCCTTTTCATTTTAAACCAGAAAATACATACACACGCACGCACATACACCCTATACACCTCTACTCTAAATTTTCCTTACTAACCTTTACAATTTTATTTACTTTGGCTGAAGATGTTGGAGGTGGAGGTGTTTCTGGACTGGGTTCAATTTCTTCATCAGGTACAAGATCAGGGTTAAGTGAAAAGATGCTCTCAAGGTCAATCTGTTTTAAAAAATGCATGTATCTTCAGATTAAATTTTGACAATTAACCTTTTATATTACAAATTTACACAAAGAGAATGACTGTTAAATGATCTGTCTCATGAAAAGTACTGAAAACAAAATTATCTACAATTACAACCCACATATTAAGACAGCTATTAAGACTGCATTTTATGGTCTTAATAATATGTCCCATCACTTACAATGTACAGGAAGAATCTACCTTTCTTTGAAATGTTTTAATCATATGAAAGTTTTTCTAGAAATGATAAAGAATATATGCACTATATAAAAAGTATACACTTTACAGTTTATTTTGTATTTGGAACCTTGACTGCAAGACTAGAAATAAAATTTAGCTCAGTGACAGGCATGCCTGGATCAGTCAGTGCAGCATGCGTCTCTTTATCTCGGGGTTATAGGTTTGAGCCCCACGCTGGGTGTAGAGATTACTTAAAAATGAAATCTTAAAAAAAAAAAAATTAGTGATCATACCTCTTTGCCTTTTGTATCTCCATTTTCTATCCATTCAACAGTTACACTTTCATTATCTTCATTTAAAGACGTTACCATTGCTTGATGTATTCGGCCTAAGTGGGAATAAAACATACATTTTTATCTATAAATTATGGTATTCCTAAACAATGCCAAATACAATTTTATAACTTAAAAACTTTTGAAAAACTATGATACTAATTTTCTTACAAGGATTTCCAGACTCACAATTAGGGAATGACCTTTGTCCACACAATCATTAATCAATGTGCTGTCGAGACCGGAACTCAAGAAACTGAATAAACTGTAAGTGTATTTTCAACAAACATGAAAAATGGTTACACAATGGCAGAGAATGGCTGAAATTTTTGCCATTATATAGTTCTAATCATTACAAAGTTTCCTTACTATGAGATGAAATGACTGTAGAACAAAAATTCAAAAACCAAATTTTTACACTAAAACACTTCTTCTATAAAAATCACTATCAGGGCACCCGGGTGGCTCTCTCTCTGCCTGCCTCTCTGCCTACTTGTGATATCTCTCTCTCTTTCTGACAAATAAATAAATAATCTTTAAAAATCACTATCACATATTATAGAAATTCACATTATTTTTATTAGATTGAGAAAAGTATTCTAAGTCCAAAAAGGCTGGGAAATGTAATCTAATATCTATACCTTACTTTCTCTGGCAACTCTAGTACTTCCTATCTGTAGAGAAAGGACATTATATCTAATGTATTAACTTGTTTTCCCTCTTAAAACAGACTGTGGATGTTGTTAATAACAATAAAACTAAGTAATAATTTTTACTTATTACAGAATATTCCATTATATTTATTACAATTTACTTCATACCTACTGACGGTCACTTACGCTATGTGCAATTTTTTGCTATTATAAACACTGCAATGAATACTATTGTACATGTGTCATTATACATTTGTCAGATTATTTCTTTGGAACAAATTCCTAGAAGCAGATTGATAAGTTTTGAAGCATTTGTGTACTTTTTACTAACTTGTTTTCATCTTACCCACCCACTCATTAATTAAAGGATAAAAACTATTTGTTATAGATCTGCATCTTCATATTATTTAATAAAATGCTGAACATATGGAATTTTCACATGTATTTGCTGAATGAAATCCTTGGGACATCAATACTATACCTTTAGTTTATACCTCTTTGACTACCTTAAAAAAAAACAAACGAACAAACAAACCACAAATCCAGATATATAGTATACAAAACAAACAATGTTACTGTAATAATAAGGCACTTACTGAGATAAATGGACATTAGAGAGCTGGGTGTTGGGGGTAGAAAAGACATAACCTAGGAAATACTTGGGAAGATTCAAGGGAGAGGCTTATAAAAAGGGGAAATTGGGTAATATATTCACTGCAATTTAATATGGACAAAAATTAGGTAAACAGCCAGAAGAAGTAGTCTGTGTCAGTCAGGTCCACCAGGAAGCAGACATTGAGATAGGTGAATAAGAGTTTTACTGTGAAAGATAAAGGGGGGTACAACAGGACTAGACATGAAAAACTTTCAGACTGTGATACAGATCTGAAACCTGTGAAGGAAAGGGTACATAAAATAGGACTGAGCAGAGAAAGCCTCAGACCCTGACACAGATCTGACAAAGTGCTAGCCAACCCAGCAGGGAGATTCAAAGCAAAGACTGCCCATTAAAACAGTCCCACACTGGCCCAAAATGGAAATACCCTAGTACACACACGATGCTCAGTCACTGGCTGGAGGTTTCCCAGGAAACACAAGGCCTCAGCACAAAATCTAAGGAGCCTAAAGCTATTAATACCTAGAGGCTATGAACTATAATGCACTCCCTAGAGCTGAAGGAGTGGTAAGTTCCTTAAAGGGAGATCCAAGCAGGTATCTACATAGATGGCTGCAACAGGATATGAAAAAAAAGAGAGACTGAGTTTAACTGTAGAAGAAGTAAAGAGTGGACCCCAGAGAGCCATGAGTTGCCCTGATGACGGCCATTACAATCTAGGAGGAGCTACCACTGCTACAACAAACCCCACATTTATCACCATCTCCACAACATGAGTAGTGAGGCTAAGAACATCAGCTATTGTCTCCCAAACCTACCACCCCTGACAGCCTCAAAATAGCAATACCCACTAGCAGGAACAAGATGACTGCAGAAAAGGTTTTGGGAAAAATAGAGTATTTTAATTTAAGACACTGATAGGATTTTATCAATAGCAAATGACTCCAAAGAAGATGTACTTAAACACTAGACTACCACAAAGAAAAACTTTTGGCAAGAAATGAAAAGGCTATAGTTGAGGTTGCTGAAGAGGAGAGATAAGGGATCTCCATGCCCAATAGAACTGCCACAATAATGAGAATGAGGGAAAGCATATAATGTTGCAAAAGCAAGACCAACATCACATTCCTACTGGTAAGCATCTACTACAATATTCCAACTTCCCTTGGGGAGTAGACTACAAGATCTATCTCACAGGGACCTTAATCTCCAAAGATAGTCTAGAGACATGAGTAACAAAGAGGATAAAGAAAATCAAGATTTCCTTTTCAAAACCCATTCTCAGCAAACCTCAACAGTGGTAGCTCCAGAAGTTCAATTACCAGTAGAAGACACCCAGAAAACCTTAAGCCACATGTTAGCAAAGTCAAAAGCAGCTGCTCCATTAAGGTTCCTCAAAAAGATGAAAACAGAGCTACCCTATGATTTAGCAATCGCACTACTGGGTATTTATCCTAAAGATACAAATGCAGTGATCCAAAGGGGCACGTGCCCCTGAATGTTTATAGCGGCAGTGTACACAATTAGCCAAATATGGAAAGAACCTAGATGTCCATCAACAAATAAATGGATAAAGAAGATGTGGTATATATACACAATGGAATACTCTACAGCCATCAAAAACCCTGAAATCTTGCCATTTGCAACTACATGGATGGAACTAGAGAGTATTATGCTAAGCAAAATAAGTCAATCAGAGAAAGACAATTATCATATGATCTCTCTGATATGAAGAATCTGAGAGGCAGGACAGGGGGTTGTAGGGAGTAGGGAGGGAAAAAAATGAAACAGGATGGGACAGGGCAGGGAGACAAACCATAAGAGGACTCTTAATCCCAGGAAACATCCTGAGGATGGACACTGGGGAGGGTACGTGCTATGGTGAGTGCTGTGAATTGTGTAAGACTGATGAATCACAGACCTGTACCCCTGAAGCAAATATACATTATATGTTAATTTAAAAACAAAACAAAAAAAAAAACCCCAAAAAACTCTAGAGGTTTAGAAAGGTAGACCTGAGAAAATGTTGGCTTATCTCTACCATGGTCCAGTTTACTCAGCCAACAGGAAGGAAAAAATATGAAATTCCAGTAACAAGAAATGAATAAAGACCAGAGCTGAATGAATGAATCAAGTTTTAAATGTTTGCTTTTTTCTGCCAGTGGATGAGATAACCAGAAATACCTGCAGTATGAGGTTTTGATTATTTTTATCAAAAGCTGTCTCTAAAAATTAAGTTTCAAGTCTAACTTTACCCAATATGCCTTTAAAGTTTTTTTTTAATTGTTTTTTATATAGTCCAAGTGAGATACTCAAATTTCTCATTTTTAATTATAATAAAAAATAATTTTTTCCAAAGCATCCCATTTCTCTGGTTTGAGAAAATTCTGTATTCCAACTTCATTAATTCATTGCCCTTTGACTGATTCTCCCTTTACTTTATTGTAAATTACATCATATACATTTCTACATTTAAAAAAGGGAGGGGCGCCTGGGTGGCTCAGTGGGTTAAAGCCTCTGCCTTCGGCTCAGGTCATGATCCCAGGGTCCTGAGATCAAGCTCCACATCAGGCTCCCTGCTCAGCAGAGAGCCTGCTTTTCCCTCTCCCTCTGCCTGCTGCTCTGCTTACTTGTGCCCACCCCTCTCAGTCAAATAAATAAATATCTTAAAAAAGCAAGACAGAAAAATGGTGCTATAGGCATCCTTATACATGCATACTGACAAAAATATGCAAGAATTTCTCCAGGATGTGTAGGAAATATAGAGTACAGAGGTCTGTAACTTTTGTTAGTGCCATGTTTTCCAGAGTGGACAGACCTATAATGATTTGTATCCTACTAACAATTACTTCACATCCACATGATACTTAGTATTTGTCAGATTTAATGTATCATACTGTGGTTCTAATTTCTCTGAATTAATAAGGCTGTGCCTATTTCTGTGTCTGCTGGCCATGTGGGCCTTTTTTTTTTTTTTTTTAATATTTATTTATTTGACAGAGAGATACAGCGAGAGAGGGAACACAAGCAGGGGGAGTGAGAGAGGGAGAAGCAGGCTTCCCACCAAACCGGGAGCCCGATGCGGGGCTCGATCTCAGAACCCCGGGATCATGACCTGAGCCGAAGCCAGACGCTTAACGACTGAGCCACCCAGGTGCCCCCCATGTGGGCCTTTTGACTGTTTTCTTCTTCCACTTCTCTGAAGAAATTCTCCATATATTCTTGGTACTAATCTCCTGTTACATGTGTCACAAATATTTTCTCTAAATTTGGGGCCTATCTTTCCACTTTATGATGTCTTTTGATGAATTTCAATGTATTAACTTTAATGTAGTCAAATATCTATGTCTCAATTAGAGCTTTTTATGCCCTCAAGTTCTTCCTGACACTCAGGTCATTACAACAGGTTCTGACATTTTCTTCTAAAGTTTTATAAAGTCCTAGGGTGCCCGGGTGGCTCAGTAGGCTTAGTCTCCGACTCTTGATTTCCACTCAGGTCATGATCTCAGGGTGGTGAGATTGAGCCCTAAGAGCTCTGTGCTCAGCAGGGAGTTCACAGGAGATTCTCTAGTTCTCCCTCTCCTACCCCTCCCCCCTGCCCACACATGTAAGCTCATTCTCTCTCTCTCAAATAAGTAAATATTTTTAAAAACTAGACTTTACAAAGTCATATTCAAGACTGCAACCCACTGTCATTTTGGTTTTTACGAATGGTAACACAATTCCCACTCCCCCCCGCCTCCCACCATGAAAAACAAATTAATCCAGTGCAATTTCCTGAAAGGTCCTTCCTTCTCTCCTAACTGCACTATGACCTGTCAAATTTCAAGCACACATGCATCAGCCTATTTTTTTTTAATCCTTGAGCCAAAATTACACTGTCTTATATTATACCTTTGCAGTAAGTCCTCCTAGCTGGTAAAAGAAGCTTTCCCACCTATTTGTTCTTTAAGAGGGTCTTTAATCTTCTTAGCCATTCGCATGTCTGTATAAATTATAGAACCCTCTTGTCAAGTTCCAAAAATCAAATAAATAATTTTTTTAAAAAACCGTGTTAGGATTCTAGTTGGAATAGCATTAAATATTTTGTTCTAGATTTTTTACATCATTGACCAAGAGTAATATTTGCCAGCAGTTTTCCTTTCTCATATCAACCTTACTCTGGAATAGCGTAAAGTTAGAATTATTTAAACCTTGAGCATCTGGCATGCATTGGTTAAAATCATCTTGGCTTAGAGTTTTATTTGTGAAAAGATTCAATTCTCTTAACAATTATATTATTATTATGGTTTTCTATTCATGACTTTTGATAATTGTTTTTTTCTTGGAGATTAAGTTTTCACATTTTGGCCATAAAGTTCATAATTATGCTGAATGCCTGTAGCATTTGTAACCATGATCACATTCTCATTTTTAATTTTTCAACCTTTTTTTCACAAACCTTGTATCAGATTTGTCAATTTTGTCTTTTCCAAGAACACTTGCCTTTGCTGAGCCCTTTGTTATTAAATACTTATTACTGCTCTTATCATTATTCTTTCCTTTTACTTTGGGTATATTTTGCTGGGACATTTTTTTCTCAAATTCCTCAGACAGATGCTTAGCTTATTCATCTTTATTCCTTATCTTCCTGATAAGCAGTTAAAGCTACACTTTTCTAAGAATTGCTTTAGCAGCATCTCACACATTTTTATATTTGGTATTTTTGTTACTGTTGAGTTGGAACTATTTCCTAATTTTATGAATCTCTGACTCATGACTCACCTGAGTTTTTGAAATTCCAATCACATGGAAGTTTTCTAGGTATCCTGTTATGATTTCTAAAGATAAAGCACCTGACTAGTGAGAATACCTAAAGTTACAAATAACTGGTATGACTTCCCCACTGCACAGTGGCTTAGTTCAGCCCTGTATATATCTACCTCAATCATACTGGACTGCCTCCCTTGGAGGAAAATTTTCTATAAACCTAGCTCCAAGAAGCTCCTCTTTAAAGCTCCTCTTTAAAGTCACACCAGTCTTTATCTTCGCACAGTGAACTTGACGAATGGTGTGTGTGTATTTTTTTTAGTGTCCCCATCCTCCTACAGGAATTAAACTTTTGCTATCATTGCCTGAAAAGCTCCACTATCCCTTAGTATTTCTGATCTGTTTTGCTCCACTATGATACCTTGTTCTTGAGCTCAGCTACGTCTTTTGGTTTTTTCTTATGTACCTGGGACAGAAAGATGGCAATACATAAACTTCATTGTACTATTTTTGATGAGACGATCCAATCCATCTTTAATTCTATACATTGCATTCATAAAAAATGGGAGTCAGATTTGAAAACTGTTCACACAATCGTATAAAATTGCTATTATTTAAATTATGACCGTTACAGGGGCGTCTGGGTGGCTCAGTGGGTTAAGCCTCTGCCTTCGGCTCAGGTCATGATCTCAGGGTCCTGGGATAGGGCCCCACATAGGGCTCTCTGCTCGGCGGGGAGCATGCTTCCCCCTCTCTCTGCCTGCCTCCCTGCCTACCTGTGATATCTCTCTCTCTGTCAAATAAATAAATAAAATCTTTAAAAAAAAATTTATGACTGTTAACAATCTCAAAACTCAAGAAATTTAGAAGTTTTCAGCTTTATTTCAACTACTTGTAAAGATAAGTTACAGTGTAGACAATGTAATCTTTGAAAGGGAAGTAAAAAAATTACTTGGAAAGTTTTGGAAGTACAGGCAAATTCTGCAAAATCTCCCTCTCTCCATTTTCCCTGTAGAACACCTTTTTTTTTTTTTTTTTTTTTTTTAAGATTTTATTCTTGTGGCACCTGGGTGGCTCAGTTGCAAAGCATTTGCCTTTGGCTCAGGTCATGGTCCCGGGCTCCTGGGATGGAGCCCCATGTCAGGCTCCCTACTCAGCAGGAAGCCTGCTTCTCCCTCTCCCACTCCCTTGCTTGTGTTCCCTTTCTCGCTGTCTCTCTCTCTCTGTGTCAAATAAATAAAGTCTTTTTTAAAAAGATTTTATAATAAAATCTTGTAGTAAAATAAATAAAAATAAAATTATTTTTAAAATATTTTATTTTAAAAAATAAAATTTTGTAGGAAAATCTTTTTTTAAAAAGATTAAAAAAAAAAAAGAAATGCTGAGTATCAAAATGCTGTAAGACGTAGGCACAGGATGATGCTTGCATCATTCTCACTGTGAGCCATTTCCTACACTGTGTGTTCATCCTGAAGGCGTTTCCAATCTCTCATATTTACTTTGTCCTTCTTTTGCCCAGTGTCAAATGACTCCCAAGATATTTAAGAAAATGTTGAAAAAAACCCACTGAGGATGGGCAAAATGCAATTATAGTAAAAGCAAAGATTTTACTGCATATAAAACT
The DNA here is from genome assembly GCF_902655055.1 of Lutra lutra. Lineage (NCBI taxonomy): Eukaryota > Metazoa > Chordata > Mammalia > Carnivora > Mustelidae > Lutra > Lutra lutra. The sequence continues at coordinate 92,733,867 of NC_062282.1, read as the reverse complement.
GACTTGTTACCCTTAATTCTTATTTGTTAAACATGATAGCTTACTTACGTGTAGGTAATTTTATAGTGTCAGTTACATTTATGAAACAGGTTTTAGGGAATTTGGTCAAAGATGAACACAGTGGTTTTTCCCATTTAAAACAAAGGCTACCACCCAGTATTTTCACATACAACATCTGATTTAAGAACAAATTACTGACCTTAAATGGGAGATGACTGTCTATGTTTAAAAACAGGATCCTCATAGGTTTCTGCTGAGAACTAACAGACTTATAAATATAATGAAAACATGATAAATACAAATGAAATTAAATCATATGATAACAACAACAACAAAAAGCACACGGTCTATATTCGACCATTTTTTAAAATTTCATTTATTTATTTGAGAGAGAGAGGGAACACACATGAGTTGGGGGGGTACAGAAGGGACAGAGGGAGAGGGAGAAGCAGACTTCCCGCTAAGTGCCTGATGTGGGGTTCGATCCTAGGATCCTGGGATATGACCTGAGAGCCAAAAGTAGGCACTTAACTGACTGAGCCACCCAGGCACCTCTATATTTAACCGTTTTTAACCAAAAACTTGGAATTTCATACGGTTCAACATAAGAGAAACATACATTTCACCCTGAATTTAGATGTCAGGATAATTTACAAAACTACTAACTACTAGGTCAACAAATATAAATATATGAAATATTTTGAAAGCATAACCTTAACTTCAAAGCCATTTTATGTTTAGTTCATTTTAAGAAATATCTTTGCATCATTTAAGTCTCAACTTTTTGTCCAAGGAAATCAAAGAAAAAAAAAGTTCAGATCTCAACTTTTTAATATATTAGTAAATATTAAGACAAACTATGTTTTTAAATGATGGAATAGAAAACAAACACCTGAATTTAAGCAACCTTTTGCCCCATTAACAAAATATAGAGTCTACAAATTTCAGGCCTTTCTAATGTTTAAAATTAAGGTGGTTACTTAAGATTGCTATAAAATCTCATATTTATTGAGCTGTCAAAAACAAGTCTTATATGTTGACAATTGGCTTTTGGTCTCTGAAAACAGGATCCTATTATATGTTTCTTAGTTCACAGCTGAATTCACAGCAGCTGTGAGGCTTAGAAACGCCAGCAACCAATTAGGCTGGCATAAACCTTGTCTAGCATATAAAGTATAATTTGGTTGCAAATGCAGAAGACAACAGCCAAAATAAAACAGCCAAGAATACTAATAAAATATCATTAAAAGCATCTAAAAGACTTAATTTTAAAATGCTAACAAATATATGTATTTTATTTAAAGGATACAGTGGCAGAACATTAGGAAAAACATGAAAATGCAATAATCAATTATTTTCAGACCCACTCCGTTTTTAAAAAGGTTGCAGCTGTTTCTAGCATACCTAGGACTGCAAACTCCATGTTTTTTCTGATTACCCTAATCATAAAGTTGAGGTATACATTAGCATACATGTGGCAAGTCTTCCCCCAAAAGTAAACATTTTTTTTATCAGTTCCCTTTGAGCTGCTTCTATGAAAATCTTCTTTCCAAACTTCTAAATAGTAAGACCTTAATTACACTTTCAAAACTGAAACATGTAAGAAAAAACACAACTAAAATGATCAGTGAAATTAAAACCTCAATTATAAAATTATTTATTATGGCAATTTTCAAACCCTTTGAAGTTGTTAAAATATACTTTTGTTTAAAGTTATAAATTTAGAGGTGCCGGGGTGGCTCAGTTAACCATCTGCCTTCAACTCAGGTCATGATCCCAAAGTCCTGGAATCAAGCTCCACATTAGGCGCCCCACTTAGTGAGGAGTCTGCTTCTCCCTCTCCCACTGTGCTCTCTTCCTCTCCAATAAATAAATTAATTAAAATAAAATAAAATAAGAAAGTTTCATAAAACTTTAAAATGACAAAAATGCTTTTATAAATATCATTAACTAAAAATATTATTTAAAAATATTTTACACAAACTCTGAAAACCCTAGTAGTCACTAATCATGTGTAAATAGCCATGTAATGGAAATTAACATGAAAATCTAGCTTATATGCTAACTTAAATACATGGTACTCTGGTGTATCTCTTCTTAATAAAACCTCTAGTAAATTTCTCAATTTTCAATCAGAATACCACTGCATAATTTGATAGGCTCTTTCATCTTGACTTTAAAAAAAAAATGGTAATCAGGGGGCACCAGGTTGGCTCAGTCAATAGAACATGTGTCCCTTGATCTTGGGGTCATGAGTTAAAGACCCAACTTGGGGCTTACTTTAAAAAAAAAAAAAAGGTAATAAACTCTAGTTCTCTCCTTTCATACCTTTGCAGGCAGAGACAAAGAGGACAAGCTATCATAAATATCCATTCTCCAAATAAAGAAATACTACTCTGAATTATGAAATCACACATTCAGAACAAGTACTTAGCATAATTTTTCCAGAGGGTGAGTAAAATACACATAAAAAGTCCAAATAAGTGGTTAACAGATATCTGAGAGGAGCACTTCCAACTCAGTTCCTACCAGAAGAGAATCCTGATAAATCATCTTAAAACACACTGACCTCAAAACTTTGGTGATTTAAATCATGCAAGTGATTAAAATAACAGAGCTCTCATTTTTCTGAAATAAATCTGGTATATTGATTCCAGTAAAATAAATCAATTATCCATTTAGTTACAGAAACCAAGTGCCAGTGTAGAATGCAAATTCAAAATTTTGAGTACATCTTTCCAAGTGGATTCAAAGCAAAGCTTGTTATATTAACGTTCATTGTCTTGGAGAGATTTGTTTTCCAGCTGTCCTTTAAAACAGGTACAATTCCTTTTTGTCAACCTACTAAAATTTAGACTATAAAAGGATTCTAAGTCAAGAACATGACCAAAAAAACCACCACTTTACCAAGTTTATAGTACAATTTTCTAGTATTGTAACAATGAAACTGGAAAAAGTGGGAAAAATAGAAACTGCTAAAATGCAGCTTTAAAATAGACTAGGGGGAGGGGTGTGTGGGTGGGTCAGTGGGTTAAGCCTCTGCCTTGGGCTCAGGTCATGATCTCAGGATCCTGGGATCCAGGCCTGCATTGGGCTCTCTGCTCAGCCGGGAGTCCACTTCGCCCTCTCTCTCTGCCTGCCTCTCTGCCTACTTGTGATCTCTCTCTCTCTGTCAAATTTTTAAAATCTTAAAAAAAAAAAAAAAAAAAATAGACTAGGGGGTTCTGGCTCAGCTGCTTAAGCCTCAACTCTTCATTTCAGATCAGGTCATGATCTCAAGGTCTTTAGATGAAGCCTGTGATGGGGGGGAGTCCACACTCAGTGGAGGATCTGTCCTTCCATGCCCCACCCCCATACTTGTTCTCAATCTCTCAAATAAATAAATCTTCAATAAAACAAAATAAAAGTCTAAATAATGACAACCAAAGGACACAAAAGCATTATTTAGAAATTAAAAAATTGTTACTATTCAGTAATATTTATACATCCTTTCTTATTTTGCCAACCACCTCAAAGCAGTTTGTAATTTATTATTTATATTCTCTCCAACAGTAAATGTCATTCTGTTCCTACATGCCCCTAACCAGTAAATGAGGACAGAAAAGAATGTGGTCATTTGTCAGAGCTGATTACAGCAGATTCAACAGAAGTCAAACTCCCAAATTCTGATACCCAGGTTTTGTTAACTAATCTAAGCAGTGATGAAAAGAATCCTTAATGAGGACTACATAAGCGTCACACCTTCTTCAACAGCTTTGAGGGAACAAGGAGCCATTAGAGAAAGACACAAATAATGCCTCAGCTGACACTGGTAACAGTGCTGTTGCTGTTTAGTACATCCCTAGGGAATGTGACTTTGCCAAACATAGAGACTTTTTTGTTTTGGTTTATCACATTTTAAGATGTTACTATTATAACTAAGTTAAAAAGCTCTAGCATTTCTCTTCTTAGACTTTAAAAGCACAAAGCTGGAATTTTAATACTAGAAGAAAAAACTGGAAATGATACAGCTAGGAATTTTCATGAAGAAAATACAACTTAAAATAAGGGACAAATTTCATATTGTACACAAATTACAAATTTTCAGATTCTCATCTATCCATTGTTTTGAAGAGGGATATGAAAATCAAATACTGATCAGTTTCTCTAGGGCGACAGGAAAATGTTGGGTCTTGTTGGGGTGTTTGTGATGAATGAACCACACTATACACTAACAATCTGGGCAGATTTGTCATTTAGAAGAACCCATTGTGCAGCCTTTTAGGGAAGTTCCATTCTGAATTCACATAGGCAAAAGAAAAATGTCATAAAGGGGCCATAATGCCATTAAAAAGTATTAAGTCACTATAGTCTCCTGATATCACTTTGCATATGTGGGGTTAGGAGAAAAGAAGATTAAAAACTGTCCAAAAACACTAGTAAAAGGAACATAAAAACAGAATTTCTAAAAAAAAAAAATCCCCATGCCATAAAACAGGATTAAAAAAACTTCATGAAGTTTATTAACTAAATAAATCTCAACACATTTTAACTACAAAGGCATTCTTCATATCTACATTCCCTTGGGTGATAGAATACCCAAAATGTATCTTTCCTCATTTGTTTAGATAAAAGATCCACTATCTAGAATACCACAGCTTTACAAGCGGTGGAGTTAAAAACACATTGCTGATAGCCCCAAGATTGTTCAGCTGGATACATTAAGTAATGCTATCTAATTGCTCCCTAGCTCAAATTATTTAGTCAAAAGGGAATTCTATACCAATACAGCTGTGCTATTTTGTGAACTTGTCATAGTGACATGTAGATATCATCTTCTGTTATGCTTAAAACACATCCTAACAAGAGACAGAGATCTTTTGGAATGTTTTCAACAACAGTAATCCAAGTAATATAAATGTGTACATGTTTATTGACAAAATTTAAACATAACTTACAAAACTGCCAAAAACATTGTAAGATGTTCAGCTATCTCAACTGGTTTTCAGCTACCCTCCTAACTTTTTTTTTTTTTAAAGAGATTTTTTTTTTTTAAAGATTTTATTTATTTATTTGACAGAGATCACAAGTAGGCAGAGAGGCAGGCAGAGAGAGAGGAAGGGAAGCAGGCTCCCTGCTGAGCAGAGAGCCCGATGCGGGACTCGATCCCAGGACCCTGAGATCATGACCTGAGCCGAAGGCAGCGGCTTAACCCACTGAGCCACCCAGGCGCCCCCCCCCCCTAACTTTCATTAGGAAATTTAAGGCCTGAACTCCAATGACTGAATGCAATACTGTTTCATTGCAGATACATTAAGAAGGACACCAAGCCAAATGGTAACATCAAAATCTTTCCAAAAAAACCTCTCACTGATAAAGCAAGCTGGATATTCTACTGAGATGAATCTTAACATATTAACACTGAGAAGAGAAACTTGGTACTGCCTATAAAAATAGTAACATAGGTCAACACTAATAAGAAAAACTCCCTAGTATTCAAAATCCAGCCTGTCAACTCTCCCTGTCTGTCTTCCAGGATAATGAGACAGAAAGGCTTCCATGGGAGCCTTAAAGAGTGTTATAAACACATTGTAAGTGATTTTCAAAAACCCATATTCTAAAAAAGCACTTTTTCACCAGAAAATGAAGAAAATGGAAATTGTCTACAAATGCAAATAATGATACATTTCAACACTTAAACATTCAAAATAAAACTGTTACATAGATGAAATCTTCATTGAAAATGCTGAGTCTTTTAGTCATACTAGTACAGTGTCAAACCCCCCATCATTGAAAATCAATTGAATGTAACTTTAAAGAAGTCACATTCTTAATTATTATATAAAAAATGCATTCCTGCATGCATTATTTTATTGCTTGAATAGCACTTCAAATTGAAAACATTTACCCCTAACTCCTTTGTGATGGACAAAACTGTGCCCCCCTCAAACTCATATGTTGAAGCCCTAACCCCCAACAGGATAGTGTTTGAAAAGGGGACCTTTGAGAGGTAATAAGAGTTAGCTGAGGTCTTGTGAGTGGAACCCTCATGATGGGATTAGAGGCTGTCTAAGAAGAGGAAGGAGAAGCTCTCTCTGCCAAGTGAGGACAAAATGAGGAGGCCATCTCTAAGACATAAAGTAGGCTCTTATCAAGAACCCAGTCAGCCAGCACCTTTATCCTGACTGGACTTTCCAGCTCAGAACTGTGAGAAATGTCTGGTGTTCAAACCATTCACTCTATGTATTTTCTTATACCAGCCAGAACAGACTAAAACATTTTCTTTCAAATGATGACCCATGACCAAGAAAAAGGGACATACATAATAAAGAGGTCTATCCAACAAGAAGATTTAACTGTGAATATTTATGTCCCTAACTTGGCAACAGCCAAATATATAAATCAATTAATAACAAAATTAAAGAAACTCATTGATAAGCCTAAGTAGAAAACTTCCACATCCCACTCACAGCAATGGACAGATCATCTAAGCAGAAGACCAACAAGGAAACGAGGGCTTTGAAAGGCACAATGGACCCCTGGACTTAACAGATATATCCGGAATATTTCATCCTATAGCAGCAGAATACACAATCTTTTTGAGTACATATTGAACATTTTCCAGAACAGATCACATACTGGGTCACAAATCAGGTCTTAAAGGGTACAAAAAGACTGAGAACATACAATGTTTATTTTCAGACCACAATGTTATGAAATCTGAAGTCAACCACAAGAAGAAATTTGGAAGGACTCTACTTAAGAATGAATGGGTGCAACCAGGAAATTAAAGAATTAAAAAAATTCATGGAAGCAAATGAAAATGAAAACACAACAGTTCAAAACCTCTGGGATGCAGCAAAGGAGGTCCTAAGAAGGAAGTATATAGCAATTCAGGCCTCCTCAAGAAGCAAGGAAAGTCTTAAATACACAACCTAAACTTACACTTAAAAGAGTGGGAAAAGAAAGCAAATAAAGCCTAAGACCAGCAGGAGAACAGTAAAGATTAGAGCAGAAATCAATGAAATAGAAACAAAAAAGAACAGTAGAACAGATCAATGAAAATAGGAACTGGTCCTTTTGAAAAAACTAACAGGATTGATAAACCCCTAGCCAGACTTATCAAGAAGAAAAGAGAGGATGACCTGGGTGGATCAGTGGGTTAAGCATCTGCCTTTGACTCAGGTGATGATCTCAGGGTCCTGGGACAGAGCCCCACATTGGGCTCTCTGCTCCCTAGGGAGCCTGCTTCTCCCTCTCCTGCCTGCAGCTCCCCTTGTTTGTGCTCTCTCTCTCTGTCAAATAAATAAAATCTTAAAAAAAAAAAGAGAGAGAGAGAGAAAAGGACCCAAATAGATAAAACTATGAATGAAAGAGGAGAGACCACAACCAACACTGAAGACATAACAAAAATTATAAGAGAATATCATGAGCAATTATATGCCAACAAATTAGGCAATCTGGAAGAAATGGATGCATTCCTAGAAACATATAAACTAGGGCGCCTGCATGGCTCAATCGATTAAGTGTCTGCTTTCAGCTCAGGTCGCAATCCCAGGGTCCCGGGATTGAGTCCTGCATCAGACTTTCTGCTCAGAGGGGAGTCTGCTTCTCCCTCTACTGCTTCCCCCTGCTCATGATCTCTCACACTCTCTAATAAATAAATAATATCTTTAAAAAAAAAAAAAAAAGAAACTTACAAACTACCAAAACTAAAACAGGAAGAAATAGAAAACCTGAAAAGATCAGACCCATAACCAGCAAAGAAATTAAATCAGTAATTAAAAATCTCCCAACAAACGAGAGTTAAGGGCCAGATGGCTTCCCAGGGGAATTCTATCAAACATTAAAAGAGAAATTAATACCTATTCTTCTGAAACTGTTCCAAAAAAATAGAAAGGGAAGGAAAACTTCCAAACTCATTCTATGAGGCAAGCATTACCTTGATCCCAAAAACAAAGACACCACTAAAAAGGAGAGTTACAGACCAATATGACTAATCAACATGGATGCAAAAATTTTCACCAAGATACTAGCTAATAGGATTCAACAGTACATTAAAAGGATTATTCACCACGACCAAGTAGGATTAATTCCTGGGCTGCAGGGGTGGTTCAACATTCACAAATCAATCAACATGATACACCACATTAATAAAAGAAAAAATAAGAACCATATGATCCTCTCAATAGATGGAGAAAAACTATCTGGAAAAATACAGCATCCTTTCTTGATAAAAATCTTCTAACATGTAGGGATAGAGGAAACATACCTCAACATCATATGCCATTTACCAAAGACCCACAGCAAATATCATGCTCAACAGGGAAAAAACAGAGCTTTTTCCCTAAGGTCAGGAACACAACAGAGATGTCCATTCTCACCACTGTTGTTGAACATAATACTGGAAGTTCTAGCTTCAGCAATCAGATAACAAAAAGAAATAAAAAGCATCCAAATCAGCAAAGTGTAACTTTCACTCTTCACAGATGACATAATGTTTTATGTAGAAAATCTAAAAGACTCCACCCCAAAACTGCTAGAACTCACAGGAATTCAGCAAAGTCGTAGAACATAAAATCAACACACAGAAGTCTACTGCATTTCTACACATTGACAATGAAGCAGCAGAAAGAGAAATCAAGGAATCAATCCCGTTTACAACTGCACCAAAACCATAAGATATCTAGGAATAAACCTAACCAAAGAGGTAAAAGATCTGTATCTGTACTCTGAAAATTATAAAACACTTACAAAAGAAATTGAGGAAGACACAAAGAAATGGAAAAACCTTTCATGCTTATGGACTGTAAGAACAAATAGTTAAAATGTATGCTACCCAAAGCAATCTACACATTCAATGCAATCGCTATCAAAATAACACCAGCATTCTTCAAAGAGCTCAACAAACAATCCCCAAATTTGTATGGAACCACAAAAGACCCCAAATAGCCAAAGGAATGTTGAAAAAGAAAACCAGAGCTGGAGGCATCACAATTCCAGACTTCAAGCTGCATGACAAAGCTGTAATCATCAAGACAGTGCAGTACTGGCACAATAACAGACATCTAGATCAATGGAACAGAACAGAGAACCCAGACATGGGCCCTCAACTCTATGGTCAAGTAATCTTCGACAAAACAAGAAAAGATATCCAACAGAAGAAAGACAGTCTCTTCAACAAATGGCGCTGGGAATTTTGGACAGCCACATGCAAAAGAATGAAACTGAACAACTTTCTTACACCATACACAAATAAGTTCAAAATGGATGAATGACCTAAATGTGACATATGAATCCATCAAAATCCTAGAGAACACTGGCAGCAACTTCTTGCTAGAGAAGTCTCTAAAGGCAAGGAAAACAAAAGCAAAAATGAACTACTGGGAATCTGCCAGGATAAAAAGCTTTTGCACAGCAAAGGAAACAATCAACAAAACTAAAAGGCAATCTAAAGAATGGGAGAACATATTCACAAATGACATAGCAGATAAAGGGCTAGTATCCAAAATCTATAAAGAACTTATCAAACTCAACACCCAAAAAACCCAAAAAAATCCAGTCAAGAAATGGGCAGAAGATATGCACAGACATTTCTCCAAAGACATACAAGTGGCTAATACACACATGAAAAAATGCTCAACATCACTCAGCATCAGAGGATACAAATTAAAACCACAATGAGATACCACCCCCACACTGGTAAAAATGGCTAAAATGAACAACTCAGGAAACGACAGAAGTTGGAAAGGATGAGGAAAAAGGGGAACACTTTTATGTTGTTGGTGGGAATGCAAACTGGTACAGCCACTTTGGAAAATAGTACGGAGGTTCCTCAAAAGTTAAAAATAGAACTACCCTACGACCTAGAAATTGCACTACTAGGTATTTATCCAAAAGATACAAAGAGTGATTCAAAGGAGCACATGCACATAATGTTTATGACAGCAATGTCAACAACAGCCAAACTATGGAAAGAGCCCAGATGTCTGACCACAGATGAATGGATAACACACACACACACACACACACACACACACACACACACACACACGGGATATTACTCGGCCATCAGAAAGAATGAAATCGGGGCACCAGGGAGGCTCAGTGGGTTAAGCCTCCGCCTTCAGCTCAGGTCAGGATCTCAGGGTCTTGGGATCGAGCCCTGCATTGGGCTCTCTGCTGGGCAGGGAGCCTGCTTCCCCCTCTCTCTCTGCCTGCCTCTTTGCTTGCTTGTGATCTCTGTCAAACAAATAAATAAAATCTTAAAAAAAAAAAAAAAAAAGAACTCTTCCCATTTGTAAAGACATGGATGGAACTACAGGGTATTAAGCAAAGAGTAAGAAGTGAATCAAAGAAAGACAAATACCAAATGACTTCACTCATGTAGAACTTAAGCAACAAAGCAGATGAACTTAGGGGAAGGGAAGGAAATATAAAATAAAAACAGAGAGGGAAGCAAATAGGAAACAAACTGAGGGTTGCTAGAGGGGAGGTAGGGGGGGGACTGGGTAACTGTGTGACGGGCATTAAGGAGGGCACTTGTAATGAGCACTGGGTGTTACACACAACTGATAAATAACTAAATTCTTCCCCTGAAACAAGTAATACACTACCATGTTAACTAAATTGACTTTAGTTATTACCAAAAAAAAAAAAAAAAAAAATTACCAAAAAAAATTACCAAAAAAAAAAAAAAAAGAAAGAAAAAGGGACATAAAGATGGGGCGTAAAGATGGTCCTGTGCCAAATTCTCAATCCCTAACTGCAATATCACTACTTCTCCCAGGAAGTCATTAATACAATCTCTGCTCCACTCTACCTATGGAAGCCTATGACAATAGATGCTCTGAGCCAAGAATATTTCCATTTTTAATGCCTGGCCAACGTGGATTAAGAAAATAGTTGTTCACTACTTTAAACCCTTTCACCACTAGGGTAAAACATGGAATAGCAAAGTCAATGTGGCTAGAACAAAAGGTATGCAAAGACCTTAAAGCCACAGAAGTTCATTATGGAGATAGGTTAAAGTCAGAGTACGAGCTGGTTTTGTACAAATTAAGTTTGAGAGATCTACTGGACGTCTACTGGAGATAAGGGTGTCCATGTATATTATAAAATGCAGATGGTCCATACTAAAGATAAAAGATTGAGAATTGTCAGCATATAGATTGGGCATTCTCTACAGGGGTCCTATTTCTCCCAAAAAGGCAAAAACTGGTTCTTTGGAAGTGGACTTCTTAGATATTACAATGGTCTATGGTTTGCCAAAGGGCCATCGCACATAAACAGTATATATAGTATTAAAATTACATGGGAGGCTGTGATTGGAGAAAAAAAAAAGTCTGAAACAGCTTTTTGGAGGAGGGCAGTAATTACAGGTTTGGAAACTACTAATAAAGTATTTAAGGCAATGAAAGTGGACATGATCACCAAGAGAATGTGGGTGGAAGACCTGGTCTTCAATGTACAAAAGTCAGGGAGATAAAGAAATAACAGCAAAAAAGATGAAGCAGCTGCATGAGGAAATTAAGAAAAATCAGGAATATGGGAGTCCTAGGAGGCAAGTAAAGAAGCTATTTCAGGGAAAAGACAATGAATCAACAGTGTCAAATACTGTTAAAATATCAAGTAAAACATGCCTAAAAGTGAAAATTAGATCAAAGAGTTTTTTTTTTCTTCTTAAGATAACTGAAACAACAGCATTCCAATGTTGATGAAAATGATTCAGAAGACAGTTGACCCGGGTTCGATTCCCGGCCAACGCAACATTCCTTCAGATTGGGCGCCTGGGTGGCTCAGTGGGTTAAGCTGCTGCCTTCGGCTCAGGTCATGATCTCAGGGTCCTGGGATCGAGTCCCGCATCGGGCTCTCTGCTCAGCGGGGAGCCTGCTTCCTCCTCTCTCTCTCTGCCTGCCTGTCTACTTGTGATCTCTCTCTGTCAAATAAATAAATAAAATCTTTAAAAAAAAAAAAAGAAAATGATTCAGAAGAGAAGAAAGTACTGATGAGGCAATGCAAAGAATGGACTGATGAAGTAACTTTCGGCAGGTGAAAAGGGGATCAGATCTAGTGTACAAGTGGAGACAAATGGCCTAACATAGGAACCGAAAGAGTTTATTCATGGCAAATTAATGAAGGCAGAGTTACAGGTGTAGATATTGGTACTTGGGTAGATGTGAAGACTTGAAGAAGCTCTTTTCTGAGTGCTTAATTATTTTTCAGCAGCAAATGGCAAGCAAGGCCACCGGCTGAGAGAATGAGTGAGTAAATAAACACTAAGGATTTTATGACAAAAACCAGCTAAGAAAGAGTGAATGGGCTAGAGATAATGACTGCTCATACAAAAAAAAAAAAAAAAAAAAAAAAAGCGACCACAAATTTAAATTGTGGTCGGTCAATCAGCATAAAAATACGATTTTTTACCTTTCAATTTCAGACAATCAAGAAAGGACAGAGAGGTTTAAAATATATGAGGGTGTGATCTACCAATCAAGGGGGAAGGGGGGGGAGGGCAAGGGAAGATACATACATATGTGTGTGTGTGTGTGTGTGTGTGTGTATGAGACAGTGCTTATAAGGAAGTAAGGACATGAGAGGGAGTAAGGAACAAAAAAGGTAATAGGATTATGAATCCTAGTGGAGTCAAAAGATTAGTGAAATCAGGGTACTAGAAAGAATATGCTGGAAACATTGAATGATGAATGAAAAAACAAAACAAAACAAAAAAAAACCAAAACCAGGACATGCCTAGAGCTGAGATTATGGAGATGTAAGAATATATAGTGAGTGAGCTAAGGCTAAGGGCCAGGATCACTGAAAGGAAGGAAAGAAGTTAAATAACTGAGAGGCCACAGTAATGGAAGGATCACCTATATATGAATATTGCATTTACCAAGAAACATGATAGAAGTAGGATAGGAGACAGTAACAGTGAGTCAGGAGCAAAAGTCTCCAAGAAAATAAGAAAGTTGACAATGTCTGAGATTTCTATCTTAGAAAACCAGGTAGTGTTTCCATTAACCATGATAAGTAATACAGTAAACAGAGAAATATGAAGATAAAAAGACAATGGATTCCATTTTTGATGAGTTTCATTTGAAATACTAGCAGGATATCCATGTGGAAACATCTAGATGGGAGACCTGAAACTCAAGAGAAAGATACAGCCCCAAGAGACAATTTATTTTAAAGTTTTTATTTTAAAAACTTCAATTGTTATGAAAAATTGCAAACATAAACAATATATTATAAACACCAAATACCTTTCATTCAAGTTTCATTAAGTTTTAGTACATGGCCAATCCTAATGCCCTTCATCCCACCATTACAAATGGATTATTTAGAAGGAAATCTCAGATATTAACCACCCATATTTACTGCAGTATGTATAGAGATAACACTTTTATGCGTTTTTCACATTTTTTTTTTTTTTTTAAATCCCTTCTACGGCGCCTGGGTGGTTCATTTAGTTGAATGTCCACTCTTGGGTTTCAGCTCAGGTCATGATCTCAGGGTGATCATGTGCAGGTGATCATGTGCAGGTGAGATCAGCACTATGGGCTTGAGAGATTCTCTCCCTCCCTTCTTCCTCCTCCTCTGCCCCTCCCCCCAGCTCGTACTCCCACAAGAGCATGCACAAGCTGTCTCCCTCAAATAAATAAAATCTTAAAAAAAATCCCTTCTAATGCATTTATTTTTCTTCTTTTCCCAGATGTTTTAGTACAGCTGAAAGGGTTTTTAATCAAATGAAAACCATGCCATTGATCTGTTTTAAAGTAATTAAGGCTAGAGGATCACAAAAGTAACCAAAACAAATTTTTACCCTAGTTCAAGTTTAAACTCCACTTCCCATGTATCTCTTCATGCCTGGTTTCATGATGTGCTTACTAGAATTTCTCTAAATCCAAGACACATTATACGAGATATGCACACCTACACACATAAGAGGCAACCTCTAGCAATCAATCCTTCAATTCTGGTAACAAAGCCAACTTCGAGACGAAGATTTCATTATATTCTAAGACCTTATTCATCTCCTATCAAACTGAAGTGTACTTTTCAGAAATGCTAAATTAATTTGCTCTCTATGTTGAAAGGTCAAGAATGAGTGTTAAGATCAAAGAACATATACAAATATTTTAGGGGATATAGGTCATGGAGAGGACAATAGAAGTAAAAGGACAAAAGCAGACCACACCTTAGATTAGGCAATGGTTTCTTAGAACAACAAAAGCACAAGCAACAAAAGATGAATAAACTGGACTTCATCAAAACTAAAACCTTTTTGGAGCACCTCAGTAGCTCAGTTAAGCATCTGCCTTCTGCTCAGGTCATGATCTCAGGGTCCTGGGACTGAGTCCTGTATTGGGCCCCCTGCTTATCAGGGAGTCTACTTGTCTGTCTGCCCCCTACCGTTGCCCCCCTATCCTCCACCGCTGGTACTATCTTTCTCTCAAATAAATAAAATCTTTAAAAAAAAATTACCAACTTTTGTGCTTCAAAGAATACTAACCAAAAAAGGGAAAACACAATTCAGAGGATGGGAAAAAATATCTGCAAAGCATATATCTGATAAGGAAATAATATCCAGAACATATAAATAACTTTTACAACTCAACAACAACAAAACCTGATTTTTAAAATGGGCAAAGAGGGCGCCTGGGTGGCTCAGTGGGTTAAGCCGCTGCCTTCGGCTCAGGTCATGATCTCAGGGTCCTGGGATCCAATCCCGCGTTGGGCTCTCTGCTCAGCAGGAAGCCTGCTTCCCTCTCTCTCTCCCTCTCTGTCTACTTGTGATCTCTCTCTCTGTCAAATAAATAAATAAATTAATTAAATATTTTTAAAAAAATGGGCAAAGAATCTAAAGAAACATTTTCCAAAAAGAGATATATAAATGACTAGTAAGCACTTCACAACCAGGAGGATGGCTATAACAAAATAGACAAACAATAACAAGTTTCCGCAAGGATGTCGGAAAAGTGGAACCCTCAAATATTATGAGAATGCCAAAATGATGTAGCCATGGAAATCAGTATGAAAATTCCTCAAAAAGTTCACCACAAAGTTATCATATGACCCAGAACTTTCACTCTTAGTTATATGCCCAAGAAAATGTAAAACATATGTCCACACAACAACTTATAGGTGAATGCTACTCTTAATAGCATAACAAAAAAACAAGAAACACAAATGCAAAAATAAAACAAAATCCCCCCAAACAAAAACAAAACCCAACCCAAATGCCCATCAATTGACAAATGGGTAGGTAAAATGTAGTATTATTCAGGTATAGATACCGAAACATACTACAAAATGGAAAAACTTTGGGCATAGATTATGGTCAATGAAAAAAGTTAGACACTTAAGGTTACATTTCGTATAGTTCCACTTACAGTGTCCAGAACAAGCAAGTCCACAAAGACAGAAAATTAAGCAGTGGATGTGAGGGGTTGGAGTAAGGAGGGAATGCACAGTGACTACTAATGGGTACGAGTTTGTCTGGGATGATGAAAATGTTTTGAAATTAGACTGTGATAATAGTTGAACACCTTTGTGATTATACTTAAAATCACTGAACTGTGTCTTTTAAAAGGGTGAAAAAGTTTTTTCCTCACCTGGATTTTTTTTTTTCTTTCTTTACTGAAAAATTGAAATACAGGCATACAACATAAGGATTCAATATTTATATATACTGTAAAATGAACACCATAATAAGTCTAGTTAACATCCACTGCCATACATAGCTACACATTTTTTTCTTGTGATGAGAACTTTTAAGACGTATTCTTAACAATTTTCAAATATACAATATTATTAACTATAGTCCCCATGCTGTATATTCCATCTCCAAGACTTATTTTATAACTGGAAGTTTATACCTTTTGAAAGCTTTTACCCATTTTGCTCCCTCCTCAACACCACTGCTGACAATCACCAGTCTGTTCTCTGTATCTATGAGTTGTTTTTGTTTTGGTTTTTAGATTCCACATTTAAGTGAGATCATATGGTATTTGTCTTTCTCTTATTTTACTTAGCATAATGCTCTCAAAATCCGTCCATGTTGTCACAAATGTCAAGATTCCCTTCATCTTTTTATGACTAAAAAATATTTCATTCCATTTTCTTTATCCATGCATCCATTATCAATGGACACTTAGGTTGTTTCCACATCTTAACTATTGTAAATAATGCTGCAATAAGCATGGGGTGCCAATACCTTTTCTAAATAGGCTATCATTTCCCTTGGATAAATAACCAATTACTCAATCACATGATAGTTCTATTTTCAATTTTCCGAAACATTTCCATACTGTGTTCCACAGTGGCTGTACCAATTTATATTTTCACCAACAGTGCATGAGGTTTGCCTTTTCTCCACATCTTCACCAACACTTGTCATTTCCTATCTTTTTGGTTAACAGCCATGTGTATGTCTGTTTTGGAAAAATGTCTATGCAGGGCCTCTGCCCATTTTTAAATCAGACTGTTTGGTTTTCTGATACTGAATTCTTAATATATTTTAGATATTATCCCCTTATCAGACATGTGACTTGCAAGTATTTTCTCCCATTTGATAGGTCGCCTTTTCATTTTGTTGATGGTTTCCTTTGCTGCGCAGAAACTTTTTAGCTTAATGTAGTCTCATTTTTGTGTTTATTGCCTAAAGAGGGTTCATTTTATGACATGTGAATTCTATCTTGACTAAAAAATAAAGTAAATCACAGTAACTAGGGAAAAATACAGGGAAACAGAACAGACCCAATGATATAACACTAGGAAACACCAACATTTAAGAAATGGACAGAGAGCAAGAACTTAGAAAAGAGATTAAGAAGAATAGATCAGGAAGTAGGAAGAAAACTCAGATAACATAGTACAATCAAGTTCAGCCAAACAGTTTTAAATATTTATTTGAGAGCTGTGCATGCAAGTGGGGGAAGGGGCACAGGGAGAGG
Source organism: Lutra lutra (assembly GCF_902655055.1). NCBI lineage: Eukaryota > Metazoa > Chordata > Mammalia > Carnivora > Mustelidae > Lutra > Lutra lutra. The sequence continues at coordinate 92,716,930 of NC_062282.1, read as the reverse complement.
GAGACAGAATCCCAAGCAGACCCTCCATTGAGCACAGAGCCCAACATTAGGCTCGATCCCAAAAACCTGAGAACACAACCCGACCCAAAATCAAGAAGTAGACACCCAACCAACTGAGTCACCCAGGCCCCCCAAGGGAAATAGTTTTAAAAAGTTGGAAGAGATAGAAAAAAAGTACTACAATTGACAAAAATATGTAAAAAATGTTCACCTTTATAAGTAATAATACAAGCTTAAGTAAAACATCCCACTGTTGCTATGAATTTTTTAAACTTTATTGAGATATAATTCACATAATATACAATTCACCTAAAGTATAAAATTTAATGGTTTTTAGTATATTCACAGATATTTACAATCATCAATTTTGTAATATTTTAATCACCTCAAAAAATACACTTCATATCCTTTAGCCATAACTTCCCTATTCCTCCAACATCCTCCTCCCCAACATAAGTAATCGCTAATCTACTTTCTGTCTCTAGCGATTTGCCTATTCTTGGCATTTCATATAAATAAAATCATATAATGTGGTCTTCTGCGAGTGGCTACTTTCACTAAACATGTTTTCAATGTCTATGTTGTCATATCCCATCACATGAATAAACCACAATTTATTAATCAGCTGATGGACACTGGGGTTTTCACCTGTTGGTTATTATGAATAATGCTATAAACATTAGTACATGTTGTCATATGGACAGATGCTTCCACTTCTCTTGGGTATATTTCTAGAATATAGCATGTTTTGCTTTTTAAAGACTTACTATTTTTAGAGCAACCTTAGGTATAAAGCAAAATTAAGCAGAAGATAGAGATTTTTCTATACAGTCCCTGTCCCCACACATGCATAGCGTCATCCATTAACAACACCCCCCACCGGGCTAGTATATTTGTTGTAACTGATAAACCTACACTGACATATCATAATTACCCAAAGCCCATTATGATTCACTTTTGCTGCTGTATGTTCTGTAAGTTTGGACAAGTGTATAATGACATGTACCCACCATTACAACCATACACAGTATTTTCATTGCCCTAAAATTCCTCAATTTTGCCTAGTCAGCCCTCCCCCAACTCCTAACTCTTAAAATCTTGGAAAAGTTTTTTTAAAACCTGAATTATTAAAAAAAAAAAAAAAAACAACTAAATTACTGAGGATGTGAAGACATGGTTAATCTATTCATTGCTGGTGTTAAGTTCATAACATGTTCAGTCAATAAAATGAATCCCTGCTATGTGCCATACAGTACCATACTAGATGCTAAGTTGTTGGTTTTTGTTGTGTTTTTTTTTTTTTAAGGTTTACTTATTTATTTTAAGGGAGGAAGAGGGGATGAGGGAGACAGAATACTGAAACAGACTCCCCTCTGAGTGCACAGCCTGATGTTGGGATCCAACCTGGGACCATGAGATCATGACTTGAGCTGAAATCAAGGGCCGGCCACATAATCTACTGAGCCACCCGTGGGTGCTCTAAGATGCTAAGTTTATAGTAGAGAATCACACAGACCTGGTATATGGCTTTAAAAAAAAAAAAAAAAAAAGCATGACAATAAACGTATACTTACAAAGAAGGACAAAGTTTAAGATTGTAAAGTGTACTGAGAAAGAATAACAGATCAAATTTTGATTCAAGACTCCAAAAAGACCCCTTTGACAAGTACAGAAATAATATTGAAGCTGAGAACAAAAAGCAACAATTGAGTCAGGCAGACTGGGCAGTAAGAAAATGTGAGGTGAAGGGAAGATTTTGTACAAAAGCTCTGAGGTAGTAAAAATCACTAAAAGAAAGCCAGATGAGTCTCAAAAGTGGGAGCAAGGAGATAAGTATATAAGGTAACTCAGAAGAAAGCTAAGAGCCTGATCACACAAAGCCTTCAAATGTCATGTTAAGGATCAACTGATGCATGCTCTCCAAAATCTTAATATACTGATAATCTTTCCTTGCTCTTTCTTTTTAATCTCTTCTCATCCCTCTGGCTTCTTCCTTTCAACAAACATGATGATGTGATTTCTCTCCATTAATAAAAAAAAAAGTAAGTGGCATAGCTGTGCATCTTCCACTTCCTCTGTACGGATGAAAGCTCCATGTGGAGACATATTTTTTTTTTATTACCATATAATGTATTATGTGTGGAAACATATTTTTGTGGATTTTTCCCATTGCTTTTACTCAATAACTAGTACACTGCCTAAAATGCTCAATACATAGTGGTTGATGAACAAATAAACAATAGACACACTTTCACCCAACTACACTTCCAGTCAAAAGCTGGCATTGTGAACAGTAAAAGAACAGAGACATAACTGGCTTTCAGAGATTTAGTTCCTTGATCTGGCCTTGAATAACAAGGCAATCTACTTAAGTGAGTTAGCCAACTACAAACTGACAGAAATACAGGGAAGTAATTTCATCAGCATGAATTTATTTAACTGCGTTTGAGTATGAAAAAATCCCACTCTATTATTAGGCTATTCAAGTTTATTAGATTAAAAACAGTAATGTGTATCTTTCAAAAACTTTTAATAACACATGGCATCTTGTTTTTCTTTACTAGCTATCATAACACTAGAAATTAAATGCTTTTTATTTTATGTATAGACCTCATAAACACTTTATAGATTAAGTATGCTATCTTTTCTGGGCCATTTAACTTCACAAGAAAACATTCTTCTAGACTCTATAAACCCTAATCTCTATAATCCAAGCTAGCAAATCTCAAAAATGTATGTTGTACATTGCTGTGGACAGAGAGCACTTATGCAGATAAGAAGGTAAATTCACATATTCTCTTAGAAGCAAATTGTCAAGATCTACTGAAATTTAAAAACTACAATTCTGTGACCCAGAAATTCTACTTCTAGGACCCTATCCTACAGATACAGTCATCAGTATGCAAAAAATGAAAAAAGTTCAAGATTTTTCAATACAGTATTGGCTGTATAAGAGCTACAGATTGGGGGCCACCTGGGTGGCTCAGTGGGTTAAGCCTCTGCCTTCAGCTAGGATCATGATCTCTGGGTCCTGGGATCGAGCCCCCATCAGGCTCTCTGCTCAGCAAGGAGCCTGCTTTCTCCTTCTCTCTCTGCCTGCCTCTCTGTCTACTTGTGATCTCTGTCAAATAAATAAATAAAAATTTAAAAAGAAAAAAAAAAAGAGCTACAGATTGGGAACAATCTAAATAGTGGTATATTTAACCAATAATAAAAGGCAGCCATAGAGACAATTATTTATGTATTCCAAGGTTCTTCCAAGATATCATTATTATTAAATGAAAATAATATTAAGAAGCACCAGTGTATATAATACACCATCTGTAGAGAAAATATATTTACAAATACAAATAAACATACACAAAAACATGTAATTACAAATATCTATATTATATATAAGTAGAAATATAAAAACATTCCCTTGAAAATGCAAAACAAACCCCTGTACACATACACAAGAACCTGGAAATACTGGTTATCTCTTGGGAGAAGACTCAGGTGGCTAGGGGGCAAGGATATGATACAGACTTTCTAATATATATCCTTTGGAACTTAATTATTAACCATGGTACTATATTAATATTCAAAACAGGTAGTTAAATTTAAAAAGCAAGTTAAAAGTGTACATTAAAAGCAAAGACACAGAGGCGCTTGGGTGGCTCAGTGGGTTAAGGCCTCTGCCTTCCGCTAGAGTCATGATGCCGGGATCCTGGGATCAAGCCCCACATGGGGGCTCTCTGCTCGGTGGGGAGCCTGCTTCCCCCTCTCTGCCTGCCTCTCTGCCTACTTGTGATCTCTCTCTGTCAAATAAATAAATAAAATCTTAAAAAAAAAAAAAAAGGTAAGATAAAAGCCAAGGCAAAAAAAATAGGACAATAATAGAGCAAAGGAAAAGTAAAAAAGAGTAGCTGTATTTTAAGAATCAAGTCATGATCCCAGGGTCCTGGGATCGAGCCCCGCATCGGGCTCTCTGCTCTGCAGGGAGCCTGCTTCCTCCTCTCTCTCTCTCTCTGCCTGCCTCTCTGCCTACTTGTGATCTCTCTCTGTCAAATAAATAAATAAAATCTTTAAAAAAAAAAAAAAAAGAATCAAAACCCTTCATCCCTTAAAAAGCTGAAGCTATATCCTTTAAGTATTGTTTTTCCTTCCCATTCCCTTCCATGAATTCTGAGGGTTTTGGCTAATACACTATGTAACTGAGTCTTAAGTAGGCAAAGTGGTTAGTTATAGCTTAAGTAAATTCCCGTTCTACATAAAAACATTTACTGGAAGTGATTCATACCTTAGACTCACTTACTTTAAAGATACTAGTGGCGAAAAAACTGTAAGCAGCCCTAGTTGGATGTTCTCTTTGGTATCACATTGTACACAGGCTCTACAGTCCTCTACAAAATATTCATGAATAGGATTAGCTTGATTAAATGGAAGAGATTTTATAACCTACACTCAGACTTTCCAAATGTTAAGTCCATTCCTTTCAACACATCTGTTCTTTATTCAGCACAAGTGATATACCACCATATAACATCCATTCTTTTTGCAGGTTGCTGGATCTTATCTCTTCCTTAATCATTGCTCACTCTCCTGGACTGATGCAATCTTATCCTTGCTAGCTCTCATTTTCAGAATTATTCTCTCTCTTAATCTATCACTAATCACTAGCTAACTCCTATTACTGCTTTTAGGAGATTAAGTCCTACTGTAGTTTCCAAGTGTCCTAGAAATTAATTCCAAGAAGCCTTACCTTATCTTTGTTTCCAAGTCTTCAATAACACGTCCCAGATTACTATTTCTTCCTTATTTTTCTCTTCTATCACACACCCTTCTATCTGTTTGTAATGCTTTTTACTTGACAGCCCTCCATTTTCAGCTCAGGGACTTCTCACATATTGTACTACATGCCTGCAATGTCTCCTCCCCATCTCCCCATAGCAATCTACTGGTCAACTTCTTTCCACCATTAAAACTTCATTCTCTGTGGAATGTTGTCTGATCATTATTCGGAAATGCTTTATTTTAGAGAAACAGAAGTTATTTTATTTCTCTAAAATAACAGATCACAACCTGTGTGCACAATGAAATCACCTGTATGTGGGAAGTTAAGTTTCATCAATGCAGGGGTTATTTTAAAATTTTTAAATAAAATACTAATGACAGGCTCCATATCAGGCCAATTAAAACAGACTCCCTATGCAAAGGACCCAGATATTAGTAGTGATGGAGAGGGGGCTGTTTTTTTATGTTTGGATGCTTTTAATTTCAAAGTCTCACAGGTGATTCCAATGAGTAGCCAGGGTTGTGAAACCACTACACCGACTCTACCCAATTTAGAAAGAGAACTCCCACAACTACATTTATCCAATGTTCTCTAAATGTATCTATATCTCACACCATTAAAATACACTTACCACATTGTCCAGACCAATGCATATAATGTAAACATGTGAAATCACACTTCATAAGGCTTAAACACTTCACAGTGATTTATATACTCTGAGCACAGGGTTTCTCTTCCACAAAATGGATAAAATACTGTCTACCTTGCAGGGTTGTCATGAAAATCAAGCAAGATACTGGATATTAACACATTTAGGGAAGCAACTGACCTTATAAAGCGTGCAAATGTTAAATCCCTTCACATATCAAGAATAAGACCGGGATTCAATTTTTAAGAAACAAACAGAATTCATGTGGCAGTATGAAAGATACAAGCTATCTGGATGGAACTGAGTAGATAAATGCTGACCAAGAGTTATAATCAAAAAGTCACTCTTTGTATAGTGTAGACACCATGCAAATTTTACTCTATGTCCCATCCTAATCCCGTCTTTCCTTTAAAAATGTTTTATGTAAGAAATAAGTCTTTGAAAGTAAGTAAAACATATATCCCAGGCAGGTGTCTGATTCTTATAGTCCCTTGGCCATACTGTGGGGAGGCTTTCCCAAATTACATACAAACACCAGCAGGTGACTGATCAATTTTCATGCTCTCCTTCTTTGGCCCCTGTGTCAACAAGCACCCCAATATCTAGAGAGAAACCTGATGCCACTGGCTCCTCTACCAGAAATGTAAAAGTGAGAAAATCTGATTCCTTTAGATATCAAAACAAAGGTAAAAAGCCATAAAGTTAAAACTCAGATGGGTATTAGAGAAAAGAAAATAGGCCAGTAATAACAAATAATGACAATTTCAATAAAGTGACAGGGCTACAAGGATTGATGGCACTGTATTAAGAATTCTGAGGATGAGTATGGGCTTATCAGGAAAGTACACCATAAGGGATAATGGATATCAGGTGAAAACGACAGCATTTCTGGAAGACTCCTAACTTCAAGAGTCTAAATAAAGAGCCTAAACCTAAAAAGGGAAGTGGTAATCATGTACACACAGAACAGCATACTTCTATTGGTAGATATCACACTATACATCAATCATTTATTTACTGTTTTTGAAGGCAGGAACTGTGTGTGCCTTACTCTTTTTTGTATCTCCACCACCTATCAGAACGCCTGACAGATAATAAGCTATTAATAAAAATGTATTTAATTAAATCTTCAATAAGAAAAAACTATGAGATCACACTATTTTGTAATATAGCATAATTACCCATGGTCTATATACCAAAACATCCTCACTCTCTCAAGGCTAGTTGTAGCAGATAATGACAAAAACAAGTGGTACCAAAATGAGAGAGCCCTAGGCAAAGACTAGATTTACAAGCACAATTTTAAAAAGGGACACCTCCCTAGTCATTTTACTCCCAGGAGACAGTAACAAAAAGTTAACTTAAGGTTAACCAACAATGAAATGATATTTCATTTCATTTGAGCAAGTTTTCACAAGACAAATCCCAATAACCATGAACTTGAATTTATTTAGCTCTCTATGTAAGTACATGGTACAGTATCCACTACATGTAATCAAGCCCTTAAATGTTTAAGCTGGTTAGGTTCTAATGCCTATTTTCACTTAGGCACTGTAATACAATTTTTATTACTTTAATTGAAGGAGATAGTATGTGATGGGAGGGCAACATAACCTATATTTACTCCACAACTAGACCAGAAGAGTAAAAGTAAGTTGTACCTAAGGCTTAAAAATTATATCTGTTCTATCATACGTATGATCTCAAAACAAACACCTTAAAAGATTATTTTAGGGCGCCTGGTTGCTCAGTTAAGCGTCTGCTTTTGGCTCATGAGGAAGGTCTTCAGGTCATGATTCCGAGGTTTCAGGGTCCTGGGATCGAGACCCATGTCAGGCTCCCTGCTCAGCAAGGAGCCTGCTTCTCCCTCTGTCTCTCTCCCCCCTTATTCCCTGGTCGTGCTCTCTCTCTCTCTCAAATAAGTAAATAAAATCTTAAAAAAAAAAAAAAAAAGATTATTTTAGGTTACAGGACAGAGGTATTAAAAGCAAAGTAGACGGCTGAATCCAAGAATTAAGCTTTGCAAAAGATTAATGTAATATTAATGACAAGTATACTTGTGACTAGTGAGAATGGGTCCAGATGATCCCTAAAGGAACCCTGTTCTAGACATTCCACACTCAAGTCTCCTTCCCTATTTAAACAAGACACAGGGGATGCCTGGGTGGCTCAGTTGGTTAAGCAGCTGCCTTCGGCTCAGGTCATGATCCCAGCGTCCTGGGATCGAGTCCCACATTGGGCTCCTTGTTCTGTGGGGAGCCTGCTTCTCCCTCTGCCTCTGTCTGCCTGTGCTCTCTCTCTCTCTCTTTCTGACAAATAAATAAATAAAATCTTTAAAAAATAAATAAATAAAAAATAAATAAAATAAACAAGACACAGGCCCAACTAGCTCTTTGCTATTTTCTAGATTTTAAAAAATTATAACATACAGAACAAGTTGACACATAAGCTTTCCCCAGAAATCCAAAATTTTTGCCTAAGAATCAAGTGACTAGGCAATGAACATAGATTCCTGGATTTCTGTGATAATTCTAGAAGCAACAAGTGACTAGTAAAAAGGGCTTTAAAGCCTTAAACTGTTGATTCTTCATCCTTATAGTTAATAAAATGTCAGAATTCAATCTGATCTCACCAATTTGGAAAATTTAATTCAATGTTACCAATTGTAGGTTTTCTGAACCTCTTTGGTAGCAATAGAAAAAAATTTTACTACAGGGGCTTTTACATCTAGGAAAAAAACCCAAACACTAAAGTACAAAAAGTATACAACCTCATACCATCATCCACAAGCATGTGTCAGCACTTAAGAAGAAAACTAGGAAAGAACCTAGGGTTTGGTTGAGATTATGTGATCTTATCTAATTAACATGTGATCTTGACAAATAATCCAATCTTAGTTTCTTTGCCTATAAAATGATAAATCTATCACCTTCCTACACTATTACCTCACAGGTTTCTTGTGAGGATCCAATTAAATAGCCTGTTTGAAAACAATGAAGGCCTACATGAAAAAATGGTCAACATCATTTGGCATCAGGGAAATACAAATCAAAACCACAGTGAGATATACCACCTCCTATCAATCAGAATGGCTAAAATTAACAAGTCAGGAAACCAAAGATGTTGGCAAGCATGCAGAGAAAGAGAAACCCTCTTACACTGTTTGGTGGGAATGCAAACTGGGGCAGCCACTCTGGAAAACAGTATGGAAATTCCTCAAAAAGTTGAAAATAAAGCTACCTAATGACCCAGCAACTGCACTACTAAATATTTATCCAAAGGATACAAACACAGTGATTCGAAGGAGCACATGCACCCCAATGTTTATAACAGCAATGTCCACAATAGCCAAACTATGGAAAGAGCACAAATGTCCATCCATAGGTGAATGGATAAAGAAGATGTGGTATATATACACAATGAAATACTACGCAGCCATTAAAAAAATGAAATCTTGGGGAGCCTGGGTGGCTCAGTGGGTTAAAGCCTCTGCCTTCGGCTCAGGTCATGGTCCCAGAGTCCTGGGATCCAGCCCCGCTTCGGGCTCTCCACTCAGCGAGGAGCCTGCTTCCTCCTCTCTCTCTGCCTGCCTCTCTGCCTACTTGTGATCTCTGTCTGCCAAATAAATAAATCTTAAAAAAAAAAAAAAAAAAGAAATCTTGCCATCTGCAACTATGTGGACAGAACTAGAGGGTGTTACGCTAAGCGAAATAAATCAATCAGAGTAAGATAATTATCATATGATGTCATTCATATGTGGAAGTCAAGAAAGAACAGATGAATATAGGAGAAGGGAGGGAAAAATAAGAGGAAATCAGAGGGAAGCAAACCGTAAGAAACTCTTGATCACAGGAAACAAAGTGATGGTTGCTGGGTGGAGGGAGATAGGGAGATGGGGTAACAGGGTGATGGACATTAAGGAGAGTATGTCATATAATGAGCACGGGGTGCTATAAGCAACTGATGAACCACTAAACTCTACCTCTGAAACTTATACTATGTTAATTAACTGATTTTAAAGAAAACTATGAAGGCCTAACTATACATATATGGAACCATTATCATACTAGTTACCATGTAAAAGGAAATTATTAATCCACAAATTTCCCCATTCCGGCCACTCCACAGAGCCACAGTAAGTTATGTTGTTCATTTTTATTACCTACATTCACAGTCCATTCTCCAAAGTCTACCTAATGACATGTAAAGATGAACTGTCAGAAGAATGAATATGGCAAAATAGGAAGGAGAATTAGGCCATTTAAAATCTTTCCTAAAGACTGCCTGCTCTAAACTCCAAGATTCCCAATAAATCCTTTGAAATCTTTAAGTTCATGACTTCAGATGCCTAATTAAAGCATTCTTTTCACCAATACTTTATTAAGAAACAGTATTATTTTTGTCCTTGTGACCTTCTAGTTACTATACCATTATCACTTTTTATCAGATCATTCCAAGTGGGCTCTATAACACTGCTCTAGTGCCCTTCTATGACTGAGAAGCAATTTGCTACACATCCTCATTGGGTTGTAGAAAGCTGTGTATGGTTCCTAAATAACAGAATTCTCCCTTTATTCCCACAGTTCTTGATAGTCTGGTTCCTATACTATGCAAGACAGGTTCCTGGCTGCCACTACAAGCTGTATGAATCTAGACAAGTCCCTTAAGGTGACTTAGGGCTCTGTTTCCATATTTATAAAAATGAGAACTAGATTAACTTCAAGGATCCTTCTGGTTGATCCTTCTCTTCAGATCACATATATCAATGCTGTGACTAAGAGACCCCAGAGAACAAATCAGAGTTGCAGCTTCCAAATATTCAAAACATTTCTCATCTCGGGGCGCCTGGGTGGCTCAGTGGGTTAAACCTCTGCCTTCTGCTCAGGTCATGATCTCAGGGTCCTGGGATCGAGTCCCACATCGGGCTCTCTGCTCAGTGGGGAGCCTGCTTCCCTCTCTCTCTCTGCCAGCCTCTCTGCCTACTTGTGATCTCTCTCTGTCAAATAAATAAATAAAATCTTTAAAAAAAAAAAAAAAAACATTTCTCATCTCTCCCCTGGTCTCTAAATGATAATTACAGATACTGTCAAGCAGGTAAGAGATGTTTTACAATACTTTTCAGATTTCCCAATAAAGAATACCTAGCTATGGGGCGATTGGGTGGCTCAATTGGTTAAGCCTCTGCCATCAGCTCAGGTCATGATCCCAGGGTCCTGGGATGGAGCCCCATGTCAGCCACCCTGTCCAGTGGGGAGCCTGCTTCTTCTTCTCCCTCTGCCTCCTGCTTCCCCTGCTTGCACATGCTCTCTGTCAAATAAACACATTAAATCTTAAAAAAAAAAAAATAAAAAAGACTACCTAGCTACGTAAGATTGCAGATTTTAGAGTCATTGGATTCCAAAAATGAGGTGACTCAAAAGAGTAATAGGGAGCCATATGCAAAAAAATAAATTATACATGACTATCCATTTCCAGAAACTAGTCTAATTTCATACCAGGTTATCGCCTAGTGGTGAACAATTTCAGTACATCTGACCCCTGTCATTTTTAACGTTGGAATACCAAGAATGTCACATTAGCTTCAGCAGATCACTCAACTCCAGTCAACTCTGGGGATGCTGTACTAAGAGGCCTGAATGGAGTGGGGTGGAGGGGGGCGGAGCAGAGTAAGGAGGTGGTAGCCTAGACAGAAAGGTTTCACTTCCAAGTAAGATTTCATCAGAATGATTAACTTAAAACGTTTGAAAACCAAAGATCCAATGATGAATGATTCACTCAAAAACTATATGCAAGAATCTCTGCTAGGCACATTGAGGAGATTCAAAGATGAATTCAGGAAACTGAAGAGGCTATTAGCATTTTAATTCCGTTAACACCCTGACTGTGGTTGGCGTGGATCTGGGTAGCCTGCCATCCCTCAGTTGGATTCTCTACACCAGCTCTTCTCCAGTGCAGTTTGAAAATACAATATTAAAAGAAATATATGCAAATATTAATACTTCAGGAAATATGCTGCCTCATGAGTGATACAGAATGACTTAGGAATTCAGAGGCTGACTATCCATCTGGTTTTAGTAATTAGTGAAGACTTATTGGGATTAGTTTTGAGAAGAGCCCTTAAAGGTAAGAACAAATTCATTTTAGTTTACCTCTTGGCCCTCACAATATGTTTTATTTATGTATGAGCATCACTGATTGGAGAAGCATGCTTTGAAACAAGGACAAGTATCACCATTAGGAAGCATGCAGAACATCAAGTGACCAATTAACAGCAGCCCTTCTTCACTCATGTGATTTCCCATTGTCTCAGGCATCACATTAGTGCTCATCCAACTACAAAGTGTATTTTTGTTACAATAACCACTAGTGTTTTATCCAATACAGATGTGAAATAGAAGTGGGAGGAAACAAAACAGCTCCTTTAATGTGAAAAAAGAAAGATTGTGGGGAGTTTCCTACACATCTTTTTCTGCTGTGACACACCACTATCCAATGCAAATGACCCTTCCCTACAAGTTGTCTACTTTTACCTTCCTCCAATTCAATCATACATCTGAGGAGCATAAATATGTACATGACTAAAGGCTGGGATAATACACACTGTAACAATTTCCATTATGACCCCATGGGCAAACTGTTTTTGAAATGTGACTTTAGGTTATTAGCACCTATAGAAGAACACAAAGCTCCTATATAAATGTTTGGATTTCTGGTAAAGGCAAAAGGCAAAGGCTTAAAGACTATTATAAGTCTCTGTCCTAGAACCCTAAAATGAACCAAAATTATTTCAAGTCATAACAAAAAGATGTTTAGAAAAAATTTAAAAAATTCAAAGATTTCAAATGCCCTATGATACTGTTCTTTAAATATATTTTGTAGTAACACCTACAATCATAATGGTTTAGAATGTAAAGAACCTAACACATTTTATTGCACCCCCAAATTTCAAATAATATACAAATCCTACTTTTGTTGAAATGCATTGAACCCTCGTTCACCTAAAAAAGAAATAACAGTAACAGAACTGTTTAAGGACAGTAATTTGAAGAGAAAATAAAAAGAAACCCCAACCCAAGAAAAGGAGACATTGCTTTCCCGGTGGTGTTACTGGTAACTACTAAAGCTCTAAGCGGTCTAAGTGATCTTTGCACATTCAAGGTAATGATGCTTCCGGTTATTTTATCTCAAATATAAGGGAAAAAAATCATTAGCTATATGAGGTCTAACAATATGTCACACAGATAACAGGTCGTCAATCTAGCTTCACAGAACTTGGTCAAACTTGCTTAGAAACCAGGAGGGTGTGGATGTGATAGCAACGTTATTACAGACCATGCAAGAGGATAATAAGCCATAAATAAAGGTGAGTGTCAGGGAGATGGAGTCATGAACACCGCACACACCTATTACATTCTTGCAATACTCGAATTGAGAGAAATTGTACTTATTTCTCTCCACGCATTTTCTCTTTCACAATATAAATTATTTCCATGCCTGGCTGGCATCTCACTCCACACCCCAAGCTAGTGACATAAAACATCTTCCCCAAGAGGACCCTATAGAAAGATACACAAGCCTAAGGTTTTTTCTTTTCTTTTGAATTAAGCATGTATGTTCACCTCACTTTAACTTCTCTCTCGAGGGTGTGAAAATATCAACATCCGGTCGCCCACCCCCACCTTCTCGGTAATGCATCGCTTTGACTAGGCTCATCCCTCTCCTTCCCTTTCAGTCTCATCACCTCTGGGAAGCTTATCGAACACTTCTTCCCGCTGCCCCCACCCCCACATATTCATGGCCGAGCCGCATCCTTCTTCCAAGGAAGGAACTAGCAAAAAAAAAAAGAAAGGCATGCTCGAGAACCGACTGGGGAAGAAGCCTGACCAGCTTCAGGGTTGGCCTTATTCCCCCCGCCTCGGGCCGGCAGTTGGTTCTCTAAATACTGAAACCCCCCACCCCCCACCCCCTGGTAGACACTGCCGGAAAATGAAAAGGCCGGGGTAAAACGCGAGGCTGGGTCCTCCCTAGAGAAGCCCTCTGTCCCCGGGGAGGATGGAGATCGTGGGAAGAGCGGGGACACCCGTCCCGGGACCGACCGCCTCACCCACCCGAACCCCCAAAGATGCTGCCGCGACACCCAGACCATCGCCAGCGGGCCCCTCCCCGCCCCCCGCACTGCAGCGGCACCCGGGGCGGACCCCACGCCGGCCTCACTCGCACACACGCCACACACAAAAGCGCCGCGGCCGCCGCCTTCCCGCCCCCACAGCCCGGCGAGGCAATCAATGAGGCGGCCGGCTCCGCGTCCCCTCCATGAACACCTGAATGCAGGGCCCGGCCGGTAGGGGCGGCGGCGCGGCTCACCATCGCTCCGCTTGATCTCCACGTAAATCCCGATCTGGATCTTGCCGAAGTTGGCCGTTGCCATCACCTCATCTGGAGCAGCGGCGGCGGGCCGAGGGAGGGGGACGGGAGGGCGGAAAAGGCGGGGAGGGGGCGGGGTAGGTGTGGGAGGGGGAGCGGTTGCCCGCGGCCGCGCCGGCCCGGGCGACAGCGTGAACGCGAGCCGGGGCCGCGAGGAGCAGCGGCGGGGAAGCAGGCGGAGGCCGCGGGCCTGCAGGCCGGCGGGAGGACGCGCACGCCGGGGCGCGTCGGGGTGAAGCGAGGGCCGGGGCCGTCAGGCGGCGCGGGGGAGAGTGGGAGGGCCCGCGCCGCCCGCCGGGGAGCCGACGCTGGGGAGGCGGGGCGCCGCGCGCCTGCGCAGAGCGCGCCTCCCGCGTCTCTTCCTCGTTGGCCAGTCTTTCCCCGCTGCCTTGAGGCGCCCCCCGCGCAGCTTCGCGGCGGGGCGGGCGGGCGTTGGCTGCGGCTTGATCGGCGGAGGGAGCGGAACGCTCGTGGCACCGCCCCGAAAGATCCAGGGTCGCGTTTGATTTCGGCGCGCGGCCTAAAAGAGGCGGGAACCCGCGCGCTGGTGCCTTCCTGTCTCTGTGGCTTCCATGATTTGTCCCTGTGGCCGGAATGGATTAAGGGTTCCATCGGTTGTGATCTTTCCGAGTGGAATATGGGGTTGAGCGACGTGAATATAGGGCCCGGCCATTGACAGCAGGGGCATAGTGTTTCATCTGAGAGTGTCACCAGTATTGCCACTTAGAGGTGACCGACCCAAGTAACCCAAGGTTTCCCATCCAGTTACGGAAAAGGGGAAGAAACACCCTAAACCGAATGAAGTTCCTCTTCTTCCTGGCCTTGCCTTACAGCAGGATCGTCGCGACTCAAACGTAAACCGTGTGCTGGAGCCACCTTGACTGCTCTGTTTATGGCGCATCCGAAGCTGGTGTGTAGTCGTCTCTGCTGTAGGTAGGGTTCGAGATTTTACTTGCTATGGTCCATAAAGGCAATAACGATGATTGAGGGACAGAGGGCAGACAGCATAAGGTTGACTAAGGAATGTGCCTTTTCTGCAGTCACTTGCCTAGTCTGACCACATCAACATGAAGAGAAAGACTCTCCGCCCTGGGAGAGCAGGAAGACCATGTAAGCAAGGAACATGGAAACTTTACAGCACCATGCAAAACTAACAAAAGTGTGACTTTTGCTTCTAGTGTTCAGCCGTTATGAAGGAAACACACTGTTCATGTCTTACTTTCTCTAGTCATTGTTAATCTCTCTGTAATAATAACTAAAAATAAACAGCTTTAAAATATAAAAATTGAAAGCTAGATACATGTGTGTGTTAAGTGCATATGTGCATATATGCACACGCCTGGAATTTTCAGCCCAATATAATCAAGCAAACTCTAAAAAAAGTTGAAAGACTCAGACTCCATCTGTAACTTGAACATACTGAAGGCATACCCGTCAAAAGAATGAAGTTTCTTAAAAACATTTAAAAGAATATATGAAAAAAAAAAAAAAAACCAAACCGCTGGGTAGACAACTTAGGAAATAACATCTGTTTTGTCTTTTTGTTTTGTTTTGTTTGTTTGTTTTAGAGAGAGAGGGAGAATGTGGGGACATAGGGAGAGAGAGAATCTTAAGCAGGCTTGATTCCCAGCATGGAGCCCCCATGTGGGGCTCCATTTCACAACCGACGAGATCCTGACCTGAGCTGAAATCAAGAGTCAGATGCTCAACAGACCAAGCCACCCAGGTGCCCCATAATGTCTGCTTTTCTACTCCAGAAATGATATTACCGTAAATCTCACTTCAGGACCTCTGTTTCAAAATAAGATTTGAACATCAAGATTTTGTTGTTTTGGGGGTTTTTTTATTTGTTTGTTTTGTTTTTTAATAATCTTAAGAGGTCTCTCGAACTCTTCCGGTTCTGCCTAGTAGAATTTCTCTGATGTCTCTGACTGAGGTGTAAAGCATCTATTAATGTGCTTGAAAATGCTTTACAGAATCAAAGAAATCAAGCTGTACAGCTTTTAAATTTAAAACTGCATCATTAAATATGTTTTATCATGGTTGGTGACACATACCTTGTACCCTCTGGGTTATGTAATTAAGAAGTCTAAACCTTTAATCCATATACAAGTTATTTTAAAAAGATGTATATGATCGTGCTCCATAAAAAAAAGTATGAGACATACCACATGTCAGATATAAAAACCTTTCCTTTGTAGGTCATACCCAAAAGGCTATGTTTTTTGGTACATTTCAACATACATATTTACCAAGATCTGCTTTGTGTGCATGTAGCCTCCTAAAGAACAGTCATAAATAAATGCAATGAGGCCATATTTCCATCAACATCCTAGATCAAGAATTCTAACTCTGGCTCAGGCATTAACAAAATATATAACCCCAACTAGAAGAGTGACTGGCACACACTAGACATTGACATTTGTTCAATAAGTTAACTTGTTAAACTGCTCTGAATCTCTCTCAGCTCTTAGAATAGCCTGGAAAAGTAACTCTGTTCTCTCAACTGCAGAAAGTTTTTGTGAGGCTCAAATGAAATAATAAAACATGGCAGTGCTTTGATATTTATACAGTATAATACAAGTTTAAAAACAAAGTAAAACCATCCTATAAAAAATAAACCAGTACTCTACTATAATCCTCAAATCATTAATTAGAATTTTATGTCCAGTGACATAAAATTAAACACAGTTGGCACTGGCTCTGACCCTCATCACCTCACATTTGGCAGGACAGCAAAAGCTTTACAGATCTGTCTGTATTCTTTTACCCATTCCAGGCCATCCTACCTTCACTGGCAGAATAATCTTACTCAATGATCATTTCTGTCAAGTCATAACCTAATAAGGGTGGTTGCTATTGACCTATCCTATCCTGAGTTGATAAACTTTTTAAAAAAATCATTGTTATGTTAAACCAACCAAGCTCGTCTCCTTATTATGCCTGAATTTCTTTTAAAAATTTCTGTGCTTACTGGGTATTTACCCCAAAGATACAGATGTAATGAAAAGAAGGGCCACCTGTACCCCAATGTTCATAGCAGCAATGGCCACAGTTGCCAAACAGTGGAAAGAACCAAGATGCCCTTCAATGGGTGAATGGATAAAGAAGATGTGGTCCATATATACAATGGAGTATTATGCCTCCATCAGAAAGGATGAACACCCAACTTTTATATCAACATGGACGGGACTGAAAGAGATTATGCTGAGTGTAATAAGTCAAGCAGAGAGAGTCAATTATCATATGGTTTCACTTACTTGTGGAGCATAAGGAATAACACAGAGGATATTGGGAGGTGGAGAGGAGAAGTGAGTTGGGGGAAACCGGAGAGGGAGACAAACCATGAGAGACTGTGGACTCTGAGAAACAAACTGAGGGTTTTGGAGGGGAGGGGGATGGGAGGTTGGGTGAGACTGGTGGTGGGTATTATGGAGGGCACGTATAACATGGAGCACTGGGTATGGTGCATAAACAATGAATTTTGGAACACTGAAAAAAATTAAATTTAAAAAATTTTCTGTGCTTCGAAAGAAGTCAATCAGAAAAAGACAATTATCATATGATCTCTCTGATATGAAGAATTGGGGAGGGTGGGGGGTAGGGAAGGAAAAAAATGAAACAAGATGGGATCCAGAGGGAGACAAACTGTAAGAGACTCTTAATCTCAGAAAAACAAACTGAGGGGTGCTGGAGGGGAGGGAGGTAGGAGGGATGGGATGGCTGGGTGATGGACATTGGGAAGGGTATGTGCTATGGTGAGTGCTGTGAATAGTGTAAGACTGATGATTCACAGACCTGTACCCCTGAAGCAAATAATATGTTATATATTAATAAAATAAAAAAGTTTTCATGAAATATAGAAAGCAACAATTTTTTTTTTTTAGATTTTATTTATTTATTTGGCAGACAAGAGATCACAAGTAGGCAGAGAGGCAGACAGAGAGAGAGGGGAAGCAGGCTCCCTGCTAAGCGGAGAGCCCGATGCAGGGCCTCTATTCCAGGACCCTGGGATCATGACCTGAGCCCAAGGCAGAGGCTTTAACCCACTGAGCCACCCAGGTGCCCCGAAAGCAACAAATTAAAAAAAAAAGAAATTCTGTGCTTTGGGGTCTTTAGTACACAAACCTTAAGAGATTATTCCACCGAAGAGGCTGTTAAACTGGTGAGTTTGGAGGCAGAAGCCAGCACTCCCCGTAACCAGTAATCTGGTACTCTGGTGGAAAACTAGCGGTACAACATGCCTCCAGTTTTAGTTTAAGATTATCTGTATCTGTCTACATCTTATAACTTGAACTCTTCCATTTAGTATTTGCATCTATTCTGTTACTTTCAGTTTGTGGATCTAGACTCAAATGGAGAAAACAGGGTTAGCAGAGACTGTCTTTGATTTTACTATTGTCCACTTTGGCCCAGAACCTTCTTACAGATTTTTTTTTTTAAGAACTTTTGGTGGTGATTCTCCTTTCCCCTTAATTTACTCAGATTTAAATTCTAGTTAAACTTGTGTAACTTCACTGTAATTAATTTTAGTCCTTACACAAATATATTTAAAATGCCTGGAGGTACAAATCCCAATTTTACCTGCTCTAAATATCCACTCTTTTCTTCTCCACTGGGTTTCTCTCCATTGCCTACAAACATGTTCAGGCAATTTTCTCTTGAGGGGGAAAAAAAAAATCTCTTGATCCTTCACTTCCTATTTAAATTCCATTCTATTTTTCACTTTCCCTCCCCTGCCAAATTCTCAAATGAGAGCTGTAAATACTTACTGCCTTCATTCCCCATCACTCATTAATTTCCTAAGCCCTAAATCTGGATTCACTCCTCTTTGGAACTGTATTTCTTAAAGTGAACAATTACCTTCCAATTACCTCATTCAGTCGACATCACTATCTTTTATTTGCCTTGAACTCTGAAAAATGGTCTACCTACTTTCTTCCCTACAACACCTTGCCCATTCCTGCCTCAGCTTCCTTTCCATGTGGCATGGTGCAGTGAAAGTGTCCCTTTATGCTTTCTCCTCCCAATTTAATCTATAATGGCTGTCCTACCTGGATGATTTTCCCCCAGTCATGATCATCAGAAGGACCTAACAAAGATTTTGAACAAATACAGGAGAAAAAATTCTCTTCCAGGCCCAATGGTTTAAAAATCTCCAGAGGGAGAACTTAATATGGCCCACTTTTTAAGAAGTCACCGGGAGATTCTGAGGTGTAAGTATAACTGGTTAAAATCTCTATGTACAACTGGCTAAGATCTGTTGATTATCCCTGAATTCCCATAATTCAATATTTTCTGTACATTGGCCACTTAGAGACTATGTACTAAATAGACTTTGATTATTTTCCTAGTCCACCTTCTTCATTATAATTCTTTCATTTATACTTTCTGATAGTGTATTGAAATGGATTAATAGTAAGCTGTTGATAGAAAGCTAATGTATAAAACCTTTTAAGGTCCATATTCGACTTAGATCTATATAGAAATATCAAATAATATAGTGTCACATTCAATTATTATCTACATTGAGATATTCCTAATCTTTATACTTATTATTGTAATGTTTGCTTTAATTTCCATTTACATGACTAATCCCTCTCAAACATAGAAAGTATCAGGGTTTCCCTTACACCAGATTTTCAGTAATTTGATGAGCATGAACTCAGAAATAACAGGAAGTAGTCTTTTCACCATTTGCAGTAATATACCCAAATTTAAAAATCATTTATATATCCTGGGTTCCTCGGATGGCTCAGCTGAGTAAGTGGCCAGTTCTTGATTTTGGCTCAGGTCATCATCTCAGGGTTGTAAGACACAGCCCCTTGCTTAAGAGCCTGCTTAAGATTCTCCTCCTCTCTCTCCCTCTGCTCCTCCCTACCTCCCCCCAAATTCATTTATATATCCTTATAATAGTTGTTTATTCAGGAGCTTAACAAACTCTTCTATATCACAGATCACTGGTGACATAAACCAAAATGATTAATGGTATACTACAGGTCCTCATTCCATATTTTAAAAAACTATGAGCAGTATTAGTTTTCTCAATGTATTCAGGCCAAATCAAGTACAGCTAGAAAGAATGGGTCTCAGTAAAATATTTCTTATTTTTCTTTTAATTTTAAAGATTTATATTTATTTATTGGACAGAGAGAGAGAGAGAGAGAGAGCACAAGGAAGGGGAGTGGCAGGCAGGGGGAGAAGCAGGCTCCCCGCTGAGCAGTGAGCCTGATGTGGGACTCAATTCCAGGACCCGGGGAGCATGACCCAAGATGAAGGCAGACACTCAACTGACTGACTGAGCCATCCAGGTGCCTCAAAATATTTCTTATTGTTAAAAAATAGTACTTGAGGGGTGCCTGGGTGGCTCAGTGGGTTAAGCCTCTGCCTTCGGCTCGGGTCATGATCTCAGGGTCCTGGGATGGAGTCCCACATTGGGCTCTCTGCTCAGCAGGGGGCCTGCTTCCCCCTCTCTCTCTGCCTGCCTCTCTGCCTGCTTGTGATCTCTCTCTCTCTCTGTAAAATATATAAATAAATAATTTTAAAAAATAGTACTTGATTTTTGGTAAAAATTTAAGCAACTTTACAGAAGGCAAAGTTGCCAATAAGTAATAAGCCCCCAAACATGCCTTATTTTCTAATCTTTGTTAATATACATACTTAATTTCGATGGCTATTTGAATTCCTCGTTTAAATAGAAAATGCATGTTATATACTGTTAACGGAGCATAGCTCGGACAGAGTAAATATATTTCCAATTGTGGAAATACATTAAAGACATTTTTTACATCATAGATTTATCTTTCCATTAAGAGATTTTTTGGCTTGATAATTTCATATGACTATTTCATTGTGTTTTAAACCAAACACATAATTTTTAATAGCTATATAATACTCCATATATTTCTATTTTTTAAAAGATTTTATTTATTTGACAGAGAGAGAGATCACAAGCAGAGAGAGAGAGAGAGGAGGAAGCAGGCTCCCTGCCTAGCAGAGAGCCTGATGTGGGACTCGATCCCAGAACCCTGAGATCAGGACCTGAGCTGAAGGCAGAGGCTTAACCCACTGAGCCCCCCAGGCAGCCCCTACTCCATATATTTCTAAATCATTTTCTGCTTACACATTCATTGTATTATTGGGTTGTCTTCGATATTTTACCAATATAAAATTCTCATTGTGAACATCTTTGTAAAACTTTTTTGTTGTGGGCAAATTCCTCTAAATGTCTGCCCCCACTCCACTCTCAAGTAATCTCCTTGAGGGTAGGAAGCTTATCTAATGTTCTTCACTATATCCTTGGCGCATTGAACAGCACCTAAAACACACATGTTCACCAAATATTTGTTGAATAAATGAAGGGAAAGTTTGATAACTGCATTATATACTGTCAACTTTATAGCCTTTGATTTGATAGTCTCTTTTCCTCCTGAATGAAAAATTGGTAATGTATTTCCTCATTGATATGAAAACCAATATTTAATGTCAGTCTTCTAAACCTCAAAAATCTCCAGTAGATATAGATTATTACATATGTAACAAATGCTCATAAAATTGTTTTTAATAGCAAAGGTTATACATAAATAATAAATCTTGGAACACTATATCAAAAACTAATGACGTGCTGTATGGTGACTAAGATAATGCAACTAAAAAGAAGATGCAAAGTGAAATGAACCCACCTAAACCCTCCAAGTTCCTTGGCCTGAGAGGAGCCCCTGTTAATACCACAATCATCTCGTAATCCTCAAATTGTATCATGCACAAAATGCATGTGGTTGATTGTTAGGTAGAGTCTAGGGTCCTGTTCCCGAGATTGTGATTCAGTACATCTAGTATAATAGATAAATGGTAGATCTAGTATGATCAAGAAACATCAAGAATAGAAACTGATTACATATGAAACATGCAGGATAAAGGACAGTGATAGGGCAATTTTCTGATTCTTAAGAATGGAGAAGACTGTCATTACTAGATGTTAGAATTTTTTCTGGTGTACAATTACCCAAAGTAGGAAGTAGTCTATGTTGGTGTCACTAGAAAATATGGTTTGAGAAAGAACCAGGCAAAATTGAAGTCCAAGAATGAAAAAATAACTGATAATTTAGATAAATATATTCAAGAATACAACCTCAGATGACAAGATTTTGGTAGAATCATTATTCTTGTCTACTCATGGGTGACATTTAAACAGCCTTTACTAACTCCTAAGACAAATGGTGGAAAAAGCAGGAACTTGACCGGGAGAAGAAAGCCCCTGAGAATACAGGAATAAATCCTCAGGCTGACTCCATGGGTGCTCAGTAGATCTAGTTCATGTTTTTACTGGAGTGCTGACTTCAAAGGAAACTTCCTGAAACCTCACAAATACTGACTTCTTTCAGAAGCTGGTAATATGAAGCAAAACAATGTTTCCAACAACTCAGTTGTGATGAATAGTACTTGAGAACAGATAGTTCCTGTTAGAAGTAACTATACCCTACCATGTGACCCAGCAAGCTGTCCGGGATCACCACACTTGAGAATTTCAGGTTTGTTTTTTCGAAGTTTTCTGTTCTAAGGAAAGTCACTCTTTTCAAATAGACATCTCTTTGGAACAGAAATCACAGGCCTTACCTGCGAAATAGACATCATAATATTTAGAGATGTGTGTGAGGTGGGAGGAGATTCTAATGAAATTAAAGTATAAAAGGAGTGACTTACAGTGCTCCATAAAAATGCAGGGCCGGGGCGCCTGGGTGGCTCAGTGGGTTAAGCTTCTGCCTTCAGCTCAGGTCATGATTTCAGGGTCCTGGGATTGAGCCCCGCATCAGGCTCTTTGCTCAGCAGGGAGCCTACTTCCCCCCCCTTCTCTCTCTGCCTGCCTCTCTGCCTACTTGTGATCTATCAAATAAATAAATAAAATCTTTTAAAAAAGTGCATGGCCAACTTCATATTGGACGATATAGGAAATGGAACAATTAAGTGAACCTGTTGCCATAGAATTCTTTCAATTCTGTTTTTGGAATTGAGGGTCCTGAAGACTGAATATCTGCAAAATTCTCCTTAAGAATTATTCACCCATTCAACAAATATTTACCGAATGCCTGCTATGTGCCAGGCTTTACTGTAGGTGTGTGGGATGTATCAGTGCACAAAACCAAGATCCCTGTCCTCATGTTATTGTGACCTTACATCCTACTGATGGAGAGAGAGAAAAAAAAAACGATAAATACATAAATAGATAAGTAAGTGATATGGTGTATTAGAGAATGATAAGCATACAAAAAAAAAAAAAAAGAAAGAAAGAAACAAACATAACAGGATGACAAGGATCAGGAGTGTTGGTGGGGCAGCTAGTCCAGTAGGATAGGGAGGGCAAGGCTCATGAGGTAGTGAGTTATGAACAAAAATGAGAAGGACAGGAAAAAATTTCAGCTCTGAGACTATGTAGGCAAAGGGCCCTGCCGCCTTAGGGATCAGCCACACAAAGGCCTGTCTGGTTGGCGTGAGGAGGAGTAGGAGAGAGCAGAGGGGGTCAAGCTTTGATCCAGGCCCAATGATAGCTGTGGTGGATCCCTCAGAGTAGTCCAGAGTTAAACCAAAATGGCCAGGCTTTGATACTCCCACAGTGATCTGTCACTGAATATGGGCCACCCTGGGATGGCTGTGAACTTGAAAAAGATGGCTGTCTTCAGCTGAGAGCTTTGAGAGCAGTGGCCTGTCTAGTGATATCACTCCCAGCAGCCTTCATTAAAGGACTCACTGGGAGGTATGTCTCAGGATCAACTCCTGGGGCCTCCTCATTCAAGGTCACCTGTGCTCCATGAGGGCTGCTTCAGCATGATCTCAGCATTCCAACCAGCTGGAAAACAGGAAAGAAGAACAAGGGAATATCCTAGTAGATACATGCACTACTTCTGTCACAGCATATTGCTAGAATCTCATCACATTGCCATACCTAGATCCAAAGAAAACTAGGTTATTGTTTTTCATATTTTATTTTATGTTTGGTGGCCCGGGATAGCAAATAAACAAAAGGATACAGATGTACAATTAGTAGTCTCTACTACTATCGTATTCCCCACTTTTGTAGGGAAGACAACATGGCTTCACCCCACACAACAATAAATAAAATGTAGTCCTTTTAGCTCATTCAGGATTTTGTACTTTGAAGTACTGGAGAGTTGAGAGATAGTAAAGAAACAATATTCTCTCTCTCTTTTTAAAAAGATTTTATTTATTTATTTGAGAGAGAGAGAGAGATGAGAGACAGTGAGCATGAGAGGGAGAAGGTCAGAGGGAGAAGCAGATCCCCTGCTGAGCAGGCAGCCTGATGCAGGACTCAGTCCCAGGACTTCAGGATCATGAGCTGAGCCAAAGCCAGTGGCTCAACCAGCTGAGCCACCCAGGAGCCCAAAACAATGTTCTCTTGAAGAGCTTATAGAAAAGCCTTCAGAGGAGAAGGGTGACAAGCGATTACACAAATCAGAGGTAGAGCCTATGAAGTTTGGAAATTAATGTGATTGGTTTTGTGTCTATAGGCTGGTAGGGCTTAGGATCACTCAAGTTTATGCAGCATAAATTACCATGGAACTGATTCCTTCTCAAAGCCGTATCTTGTCTTGCCTATTCTGATTGTTCAGTCTTCTTTACTGGCTTTTTTTCCCCCTTTAAGATTCTGTCTGGGTTCTTAGTCCTCTTCTCTTCTACTGAATTACAATGTAGTCTTACCTTTACTGGGTCACATAACTCATTGGGAATATGAGGACCATCAACCTGAACATCACCAATTTATTGAATAGGATAAACTTGATGGAGTACAAACATTAAATTTTATTTTTCTCCCTCTCTGGTCTCAGCTATGCTATATCAGCTCTTCCTTACTAGGTAGGTTCTTCACGATGTGTCAAGAAGATCCCACAACTTTTTGGACCCTTTGTTTATTAAAAAGTCAGTTGAGTCCACTTAAAACTCCAATCACATCCTTATTTTTCCACCATCTAAGTCTTGACCCAGAGTTCAAGGACCTTCAGAGTCAGCTCTTTCACTCTTCCTCCTCTCTCTCTTTTAATCCACTGTGTTGGAGATCACTAGAAGGGAAGATATAATTGGTCTTTCTTTGGCTCTGTCTGGTCCTGTCCTCTGTGGCTGGAATCTGCCAAGGTGATGCCCTCTGCCTTGTAGACGGTGAGTGAGGTTTTCTCTTGGTACTTGTCAGAATCACATTGGCCCGCTCTGATACTAAGGACCTCTTTCAGTCTCTTCTCCACTTAATGTTTATGTCCCCCACCTCCCAGTGCCACAATAGCAGGAGCTAATTAAGCAATCCCTGTGAAACCGTTGTCTCTGGGTCTGCTAATACTGGGAGGGGGAAATGGATGTAAAGCAGGAAAGATGATTAAGGGGAGACTGGAATCCATAAACTTGAGGTGCAACTCCACAAGGACAGACAAAAACCTGGCTTCACTCTTACTGCCTCTGACCTTGGTGATAAGGGTATTCTGCAGAATCTGGGGCTCATCAACCCAGAGCTAAGCACACTCACTTGGACCAGAATTTGGAGGAGCTAAAGGTGGATCCAAGGGACAAAAGAGCAGTTGCAGGCCCAGCTGCAAAATCTTTAAAGAATCTCCCTTGTGATCCACCCTACCTGGACACATAGAAGAAAGAAAATTCTAGAAAATGTTCCACCTAGGAAGTTGATAAATTAAAAAGTCACCACACATTGAATAATCTATTTTAGGCAAGGTGGTCTCATTGGTAAGATGACATGTAAACAGCAACCGAAGTGAGGGATTAGGTCAAGAGAATAAATGAGAGATGACCCAGCTATGCAGCGGCCATAAGACAATAGAATTAGGAGTAATATTCGGGAGAATACTGGAGCCAAAGAAAGGGCAAGACGCAGGTAAGCATCAGGAATAGTTGGAACTAAGAACTTAATATGATCATGGCTTTCTCCCTGCCATTCTGTTCCTCTCTTTGTCAACTTCAAGCTTTTTTTTTTTTTTAAGATTTTATTTATTTATTTGTCAGAGAGAGAGAGAGAAAGCAAGCACAGGCAGACAGAGTGGCAGGCAGAGGCAGAGGGAGAAGCAGGCTCCCCACAGAACAAGGAGCCTGATGTGGGACTCCATCCCAGGACGCTGGGATCATGACCTAAGCCGAAGGCAGCTGCTTAACCAACTGAGCCACCCAGGCGTCCCAACTTCATGCTTTTTAAGACTGGTTTTCTTCACCTGGTAGAAACATAGTCACTTACAACATTTAAGTTTTATTCATCCACCAGAGAGAAACTGTCTGCATGTTTTCTGTAATAGTTATCAAAAATTTGGGGGGAAATTAGTCATTGACCTAACTTGGGTTAGTTGTCCATCCTTGGACCAATTATGTCATTCCAAATGACTGGCTATGGTATTAATTATCTGATCCTGCATGACAAATTACTCCAAACTTTAGCAGCTTTAAGCAACAATGAACATCGATTATCTCACACACTTTCTATGCAACAAGAATTTAGGAGCAGCTTAGCTGGGTGTTTGTATCTTCAGCTGGGGCTGGGGAATCTCTGATGAAGTTGCAGTTACCTGAAGACTTCATCAGGCCAAAGGGTCCTTTTCCAAGGGGACTCATTTACATGCCTGCTAAGCTCTGCTGGTTGTTGGCAGGGGACCTCCATTCCACATGTGGACATCTTCATAGAGCTGCTTCAGTTTTCTCACGACAAGGCATGTGGCTCACCCCAGAGCAAGACAGAAGCTGTAATGTCTTCTTTCTTTAAAATAATTATTTTAGGGGTGCCTGGGTGATTCAGTCAGTTAAGCATCCACCTTCAGCTCAGGTAATGATCTCAGGGTCCTGGGATCAAGCTTCACATTGGTCTCCCTGCTCAGTGGAAGGTCTGCTCTTCCTCCTGCTTGTGCATGCTCTCAAATAAATAAATAAAATCTTAAAAAATTATTTTATTTTTAAAATTTTTTCATTTTAATTTTTTATTGAGGTATAGTTGTCTTCTAACATAAAGCTCTAGTATTTTCTCTGATCTAGATATGCAAGTCACACTCTGTTTTTCTTTGATATCCTAATAATTACATAGGTAAGCCCCATTCAGTGTAGGAGGAGACTGCACAAGTGTGTGAAAGCAGGAGGTGAGGCTCATTGGAGGTAAGCCCCAGGGCTGGACACAGGACATGATAATTTGCACAGCTTATAGTAGGTTTCCAGTCTTTGTGGCCAGAGTGGAAATGGAATATAAATTCATGTTGAGAACATTCAACTCCCTTGAGTGAACAGGTTAATATTTGCATGGAGAAGGTGAAACAGAAGTTTCTAGAAAAGTTAGGGGAAGAGTGCTGGGGAAAAAACTACTGTCTATTACCAGTCAGAGTATTAATAACTCCCTTGTTCATACCTTGAATGCACTACTTTGCTAACTCTTGGTACACTACATCTCAACTGTTCATTTACAAATATTTCTCTTTTACTAGTTTATGAGAGCTCTTCCTTCCTACATTGCCTGACACAAAGTAACCAATAATGTATGAACTTAACTGAACTAAACAAACAGAGGATATGAGCAAAGTTTTTAAATAATTGAGGGTATGGTTAAGGTGAACACAAATTAACATTAAACCTCAGATTAGAAGGCACTTCCTGACACTTGAAAGATATGAGTTAAAGGCTGATGAAATTTGTACCTTCAAAGGGTAGAACAAGCTAAAGTATAAATAATTTACATGTTAAATATAAAATAAGCAAAGTTTCTTAAATAAATGAACATTAGTAGGGACCTTTATTTGTTGGTGCAAGAAACAGGCACCCAAAGAAACTGCTTAACAATAAAAATGAGTGGATTTATTGGAAAACAACTGGAGGAATTACGGAATCTGAGAGGTGTCAGATCCTCAAGAGCAGAACTACCAATTGGAGCACAAAAGGAAGACCGGAGATTCTTCTCCTTTGGACCTGTATCTCTCCCCCTCTCTCCACATCTGCCTCACTTCCTCAGTGCAGACCTGCTTTCTTGTTTGCAGTCCACATGTCAGTAGGAACTGTTCCCAGGTTAGTGGTTGTTACAGTGTAGTTACTTAGAGAGAGATGATTTGTTCCTCTCGGTTCCAGTTTCAAAATTCTTGAGGCAGGGATCAAGAGTTGTGTGTGAGGCCCAATGCCCTCCAGACCAACTGTTCATGAATGGGAGCAATGTCATAACATAGGAATTGTATAAAACCGTCTGTAACCCTAAAAATTGAACAGAGGGGTGAGGGCAAGGCCTGGAAAACAGTTGTTGGGTAGACAAAACAACAGGTCTATGTTCAATGAAGTTTCAGATAAGTTGAGGGATGGGATATTCAACATAAATCACAAAGGTTGTTCAAGGTCCAACAACACTCCCTGGAGTTTGATAAGAAATCACAAGCTAGTCTCAATGGCACTATAAGAAACTATTGGCTGGAATCCTGGTCTGACACAAAGGAGCATTTCTCCTGCTCTAGTCATTTTATCACATCATCAGCTCATCTACAGGGAAAGCCCTGCCTTCCCTGCTACATCTAATGAAAAGGGCTTAATTAAGATTTTAATTTCCTTTGCTGACGCATTAAGGAAGGTTTCAGAAAAGATAAACTACAGATTATAGCTTTGACTACATTATTTAGCTATAAAGGAGGATTCAGATGGCTTTTATAACACCTACCTCCTTCTAAGATTTTGGTGACAACAGTAGATTTGCTAATAACTGACTTCAGC
Source organism: Lutra lutra (assembly GCF_902655055.1). Taxonomy (NCBI): domain Eukaryota; kingdom Metazoa; phylum Chordata; class Mammalia; order Carnivora; family Mustelidae; genus Lutra; species Lutra lutra. The sequence continues at coordinate 92,688,350 of NC_062282.1, read as the reverse complement.
ATCTGCGAGTTTAATGCTTATGTTTAAACTCAAATGTCTTTTGATGCTACCTACTCTTTTTGTTTTGTGTACTTTGGCAAAAAAGAAAGTGTGCTTTAAGAGGTGTAAAAACTGTCATTACAAATGTTGCTCTTACCATAAAATAGAAAACTTAAAACTACAAGTTTGAAGGTGTAGAAGATTACGTCCCTGATCTGGTTTTCAGAAGGAAGAGAAATTATGATCAGAGCGAAGTTTTCTCTGCAAAACATTAGCATCTTAGTCTGGGCTGCTCTAAAGAAATGCCAGAGACTGGCTAGCTAATAAACAACAGACATTTATGTCTCAAGGTTCTGAAGGCTGGGAAGGGCAAGATCAAGCACCAGCAGATTTGGTCAATACCTGGAGAGAGCTGACTTCTTAGATGGCTGTCTCTTTGCTGTAACCTCTCAGGGCAGAAGGAGTGAGGGAGCTTTCTTGGGTCTCCTTAATAACAGCAGAAATTCCATTTACGAGAGCTCTGCCTTCGTAACCGTATCACCTCCCAAAGACCCTATTTCCTAATACCTTGGAGATTAGGATTTCAACATGGGAATTTTGGCAGAACAAAGGTTCAACCCTTAGCAGTTACTATTAAATAAATGGCTTCTCGTCAGCATGGATATTGTTTGAGGGTGATTGGGGGACTGGGAAGAATGAAGACTATTCTTAATCCCTTCTTCAACATCCCCAAATCCAAATACTCCATTTTATTATTTACCAGATTCCACACTCACCACTTTTTAGGTAGCACCACCGAAGTCAGCATTACAACCAGGGAGACATGATCTCAACAACACCAGTATTGTCTGCTCATTTCTGCCTTTGTGTGGGCTGAGGGAGGAGGAAGAATAAACCAGCCTCCTCTGCTGCCTGTTGGATTGGCTTGCGCGTTTTTTGCCCCTGGCTTCCAAGTTTCCCGGCTTCAGGATTTTTCACACTAGCAGGACTATGATTTCTGCTTTCCGTTCTTTCCATCAACGTCTAGGCTTCATCTGCAGCCTTGTCATGCACTCACATAGTTTCCACTTTGAGTTCAAATGTGGATGTGATGATCTCAAACTCATCAATGCCAATGTTTACTGCCTGTTATTATGATTCTGTTTCCTTTAACTAATCAATGGTCAACTCCTAAAAGTGAGTTCTAAAAACTGTGGCAGATTTACATTTTTTTCTATCTTGTCTTTCTCTTTTGGTATTTCATTATCAAAATGTCACACATTTTGTAAAATGTCTTTGTTCCCTCCACTTGTGAATATAATCTTTAGGGGCACCTGGGTGGCTCAGTGGGTTAAAGCCTCTGCCTTTGGCTCAGGTCATGATCCCGGGGTCCTGGGATCAAGCCCTGCATCGGGCTCTCTGCTCAGCAGGGAGCCTGCTTCCTCCTCTCTCTGCCTGTTTCTCTGCCTACTTGTGATCTCTGTCTGTCAAATAAATAAAATAAAATCTTTAAAAAAAATGAATATAATTTTTAAAAAGGAATGATGGACAAAGTAAATGTACTTTGAGCTTCTGGGCAATTACTCAATAGTCTAGATGAGAAAAATTATAAAGCTTTTGTCAGTCATACAGAGGGGACAGACAACCCAAAGGGAGGTAGGACCATTAAATTCTGTTAAGACTACACAAAGATGGGGAGACAGAGTCCCAAACAAAACTAGAATTCACTTGTTTGGACCTGCCCAGCATTAGTCATTTGTCAGCCTGATTATATAGTAATCAAAAGCTTAGCAGTAACAAATTACATAGTGTTAAGAAATTCTTCAGATGGATTTGTCCCTAAATTCATGGCTTTCGTTGTGTCATTATTTTTGTAGCATTTATGTTGTGGTTTAAATTAATACCTCGCTGTGTGCTATGTTCCCTTTTTAAACCTGTTCCCCCAAATCCCTCCAAAATACTTTTTGAGTTAAGAGTTTGTCCATGGAACAAAGTAAGTTCTAAACAACATTTGTTAAATGAATGAATATAAATAGGACAAAATTATAGATCCTTTAAGTGTTCTTAACTTCTTTTGTGTCCAGACCCTTCTGGAAGTCTAATGAAGCCTATGGATCCTTCTCAGGATAGCACTTTTATTGCATGAAATAAAATACACAAGATTACAAAGGAAATCAAATGTTCTGAAGAAACGCTGTATTTTTGAAAACTAAAATAAAACAGCATCCGTTTATTAATTCATTAAATGATCAATTCCAATAACTACCATAGTTTTAAAGTAGTGAAGAATATAATGATACTCTGAGATATCTGTAACAACCATAACGAGATATGAAAGTTCTAATTTCTATTGGTGACAGTGTCTGTACTAACTAAGGTTTTCCACCTCCGGATGCTGCCAGTTCTATTCCATGACCCTGGGATTTTGTCCTTTCTTACATGGACCCCAAGGTAACCCTACTTGTGCCCAGAGTCTCTCAAAGTCTCTCCTAAAAGTTGACTCTTGACATTTCTGCTCTTTGCTTTTCATTTCCTGTAAGCAATTTTCAAAAGGTCCCCTATTCCTACTCTCTCCAAAGGAAAAAGAGATATTTCAGACAAGTCAAGGAATATTTATTTTCTACCTTTTCCCCATCCCTCCCAATCAACAAAATCTTAAAGACAAAGTTCTGAATTTGGTTTTCACCATATGGTTCAGGTTTCTTGGATAACAACGTCACCTTATTTATTCAGGACTCATTTCCAGTCATTCTGGTTTCAGAATGTGAGAATTTCTATTGATCCTGTCCATCTGTGCTTGTTGGTGTCATAGCCCTGAAGTTGTGCTGCAAGATATCCATCAGTCTGTCATCTAGCTGGATGGAATGAGGGTTCCAGCTGCTCCCGACCTACCTACTGGGCAGCACCAACATCTTAATGCCCAATGCCGAGGGGTTAGTAGGTGGCAACTGCATGTTCAGGCAAAGCTCAAAACAAACTTTTTTATCTAAGACCTGACCCCACTTTAAATATTATAAATATTGCCAGGGTTCAATTCTGAGCAGTCCTCCCTTCTCTCTATAACCTTTAATAATGCTTGGGCTTGGTTTTTCCGGGTTCTTCATTTCACTCCCTGTTTCCTTCTCTGGAGAGCTGGCTCTTGCCTTTTGTGTTGTCTTTCTCTTGGTTGGAATACTATCATGAATAGACAGTGTGATGGTTATTTTGTGTGTCCACCTGGCTAGGCTGCAGCATCCAGATGTTTGGTCAAACACCAGGCTAGATATTGCTGTGATGGGATTTTTAAGATGTGACTAACATTTAAATCACTATACCTTGAGTAAAGCAAATTACTCTCTATAATGTGGGTGGGCCTCATCCAACTGGCAGAAGGCTTTAACTGCAAAGTCTTGAGGAGGAAGGAATTCTGCTTCCAGACTGCCTTATGGACTCTTCCCTGGGTCCCTGGCCTGCTGGCCTGCCCTGAAGATTTCACTCTTGCCAGCCTCCACAACTGTGTGAGCCATTTCCTTAAACTATCTGTCTCTCTTACCATGCTGCTGGTTCTGTTTGCCCAGAGAATATGACTAATTCAGAGTCATTGCTCTTTGTTTGCACTTCTCCCACTGTCATGGGATTTGGACCTGTCCCCACCAATATCTACACCTGCCTGCCATCAAATGATTTTCTTTCATTTCTTTGCACATTTCATTTTCCAGTAGCCCTTGCTGGCACCAACTCTAGCAGCATCGGCGTTCTCCTAAACTCACATTGTTTCTGATTCTCTTCGGTCTTCTCACCAGCTTGATCTGGGGAGGTCCCAGAAAGTCTCATGCTGGAGTCTGGTTATGAGAGGAATCTCGTTCCTTCTAAATACACCTCTAAATGCTCTAACCTTGTCATTAATCTCAACTACTAGAACGGGAATATTTTCCCTGGTAAATGAACAGATTCATAATCTGGTGTTCAGTCTGCTTCTTGTGTATTTGGTTAGTGGGAAGTAGTCATCCAGGACTAGGGTGTTTATGACTGAAATAATGAAACTGAATTTTCAGAACCAGCAAAGTTAAGGACCATGATGAATTTGGTGAAAGTACTTATGTTAGTTTCCTAGAGTGGCTATAACAAATCACCTCAAATCTGGTGGCTTAAAACAACAAAAGTGTATTCTCTCACAGTTCTCAAGGCTAGAAGTCCAAAATCCATCACTTCTCTCCAGAGGCTTCAAGGAAGAGCCCTTCTTTGCCTCTTCCAGCTTCTGAAGACTGTTGGCATTTCTTAGCTTTCTCAGCTTGTGGTCCCATTGCTGCAAAGCTTGCCTCCATCTTCACACCCCTCCTCCTCTGTGTATCTGTCTCAAGTTTCCTTCTGTATTTCTCTCGTGTGGGCAGTTAGGGCCCACTCAAATAATCCAAGGCGATCTCATCTCAAGGCAACACTCACAAGTTCTGAAGATTAAGATGCGGACAGACCTTCGGGGAGCCATTTCTCAACCAACCACACACCACCTCCTTCTTTGATGTCTCTTAACTGCAAGAGCACTTTCTAATGAAAGTTCTATCTGAAAAATGCAGGTGGGGTTTTTAAAAATGGACCAATATAACATAGAAAGTATACACACCACAGAATGGGGTCAGAGAAATATCCTATCATGTCAGACTTCTACATCTACATTCTAAGCAGATTTCTTTGCAGATTTAATGATAATAAGCAGAAAGTTTGTAAGAAATTGACCTTGATAAAGCTTACCATGCAAAACCCATGGAGACAAGGTCCCAAAGCCAAGAGTGTCCATCACTTGACTTCTGGTGACCCTAATTATTCACAACATTATGAAATCCAAATGTATAATTTCAGGTTCAAGATGAAATCAATGCTCTAGTAAAACAGATGTTTGTAACACTATTAATATGCTGGCTAGAAGTATAAGAAAAAATTCAGAACCAGTTGTGATTTATTAATAATTGGCAAAAGAAACGACATTTACCAAGTGAGAAACACCAATTGTATCAGTACCTATGATTATATTCAATGAAGGTTATTCCCCTGCCTCAAAACATTACTTTAAAATGTTTTGAATGAGAAAATCTGATTTCCATATCCCACTCTTGTTGACTGATGCCTATACTAGTGGATTCTCATATCCTTGGGTTGTGTTCATTAGCTCCCACTTCAGTTTGGGGGAGAAAGTTATTTTTCTGTAGACATGATTTCCCCAGAAGATTGCTTTGGTGATTCAAGGGTGCTGTTGGTCAAGACACTGAGGAAGCATATACATAGTTTTCTGATAGTAAAAGCAACAGCACTTTAGGAAGAATGACTAGTGAGAAAGCGCTCTGACTAAGCCTTCACAGATGTTTGCCTTTTTTGGCTCTTATTTTGGGTTCACATTATCAGCAGGAACCAGAAGTGTGATTCTCTTTTGACCCTCAATTTTAGCAGGAAATGTACACTGAAGAAGCATATGGATGGGAGGAAATAGGATAGAAAATACCAGTAGAAGCAATGTAATCAACATGCTCAATGAAAGATCCTCCCTTATTTTAAAATATCGCTGTCTTTATTTTAATCCCACAGCAAAACTGCACTCTCAAACTTCTTGGTTTAGAGAAGACACAAAGCTGGTGTGTGTTCTGCAGGTTTTCTGAGCACATTGCACAGGAGAAAATATACTCTGTGTTAGGCCAGGTGACTGGCCCACTAGTTTAAGGATGAGATGAACTACATTTCTCCTTTGATTGAAGCAAATTAGGCTTTGTTATTAAACATGATGATTATCTTTAAACATCCAGCCCATGGTTTTCAATATTTTATTTTTAATGTCGCCTGAATTTGTATTTAAGACAAGGATATTCTCTTACAGTATAACTCATTTTTATAACTCTCAGGACATCAAAGATCTTTGAAATGACAAAAGCTAAGAAACACTTCTTTGTTCTCTTATTTTTAATTTTTTTTAATGCATCAAACGTCCTTTGGGCTTGTTTTTCTTTTCTTGACTTTACCTGAAGGTAATATACACACTCAAGTACTAAAAGAAGTTGTTGTAAATATGTCCACATTTGTAGTTTCAGTCAAAAGAAAGAAACCTCTGAAAAAGATTACAGTGTTCCAAATTTTCTTACCATGAAGAAACATTATATATATTCCAAACTCATTTTAGTTACCTATTACAAAAGCCTTATCAGGCTAAATATCTTATGATTCTATATGTATATTTCTATCTGTATATCTATATCTATATAACATTTGGTGTATTGACAGACTCTTATCTGCTACATCAGCAATTCAAATCCATGCTTATATTTAAGCAACCCACCGTGCCAACTAAAGGGTTAGTGCTGTCATTTCAGTTTAATGTACGAGGTGGTGTTAGTGGTTTGGAATGGGGAGAGCAGAATCTCAGGATGTCAACGTGCTCAGATGATTAGCTCCTCAAAAAAAGATTCTGGGTAGCTATCACACTTGGTTGAAATGATAAGTTTATAAGATTGTAATCCACAGTTATTTCCATGAGTCTTTCTAATTCTCTCTCCAATTCAAAAATATATGCAGAAATCAGGAGATTAAATAGTATAATACAGTATGGTCTCCTCCAGCCAGGGAAACAAAAGCAAAATTAAATTACTGGGACTATACCAATATAAAAAGCTTTTGTGCAGTGAGCGAAACCATCAACAAAATAAAGTGGCAATCTACTGAATGGGAGAAGATATTTAAAAATGATATGTCCAATAAGGGTCTAATATCTAAAATACATAAAGAACTCAATATTCCCTCCCCAATAATCCAATTAAAAATGGGCAGAGGACCCGAATAGACAGTTTTCCAAAAAGACATACAGATGGCCAACAGACACATGAAAACATGCTTAACGTCACTAGTCATCAGGGAAATGCAAATGAAACCACAATGAGATATCACTTTACACCTGTCAGAAAGACTAAAATCAAAAACATAAGAAATAACAAATTTTGGCAAGGACGTAGAAAAAAGGAACCCTCATATACTGTTGGTAGGAATACAAACTGGTGTAGCCATTGTAGCAAACAGTACGGAGGTTCCTAAAACAATTAAAAATAGAAATACCATATTCCACTACTAAGTATTCAAACAAAAACCCCCAGAAAAACACTAATTTGCAAGGATATATGCACCCCAGTGTTTACAGTAGCATTATTTACAATAGACAAGAAATGGAAGCAGCCCCAGTGCCTATCCATAGATGCATGGATAAAGAAGATGTGGAAGAGATATGCAATGGAATATTATGCAGCCATAAAAAAGAATGAAATCTTGCCATTTGGGACAACAAAGATGAACGTGGGAGGCATAATGCCAAGTGAAATAAGTCAGACAGAGAAAGATAAATATCATATAATTTCACTCATACATGGAATTTAGGAAACAAAATAAATGTTCAAACAAAGAAAAAAAGAGAAACAAACAAGAAACCAGACTTTTAAGTATAGAGAACTTGTGGTTGTCAGAGGGGAGGTGGGTAGGGGGATGGGTGAAATTCACAAAGGGGATTAAGAGGACACTTATCATGATGAGCACTTAGTAATGTACAGAATTGTTGAATTATTATACTGTACACCTGAAACTAATACAGTATATGTTACTATACTTGAATTAAAAAAAAGTAATGCATTATAAAAAGAAACGAAAGTGAGAAGTAGAAAGATACTGTGCAATAAAAGAACTTAAAACACATCATGAGAGACACAAGAAAGATAAATATGGAATATATTAAAGGGAGTTGGGATGTTCTACAAAGAAAGAATATGACAGCCCTTCAATATACATAGTCTATGGAACAACTGCATAAGTATGATTCCAAGACTCCTTTGTTTAATAAACTATATCTCATTTTATGCAAAAAAACCCATGTCTAATCATTATTCCAGGTTTTTTCGATGTTTAACCTAGTCAGACATCTATTTTCTATTATCTTAAAGAAAACAAAGAATGAAAAAAGGAAGGAAGGAAGGAAAGAAGGAAGAAAGAAGGAAAGAAGGAATGAGTGTAGACTTTGGAGTCAGAGAGACTTGGATTTGAACTAGAGACTGGTCCATTTTTCTTTGTCTCTCAGTAAGTTAATGTTTCTGAGCCTCTATTTTGCCCACCTTTAAATTAGAGATAGTATCCTCTTTTTTAAATTAACTAAGAAAATGTTGTTAAAAGCTTATCAGTGTACCTGATACATCAAGTCCACTATGAATATTAATAATTTCCTTTCTTTTTTGGAAGATTTTATTTATTTATTTGACACAGAGAGAGAGAGAGAGAGAACAGAAGCAGGGGGAGTAGGAGAGGAAGAAGCAGATTTCCGCTGAGCAGGGAGCCCGATGCGGGGCTCCATCCCAAGACACTGAGATCATGACCTGAGCCGAAGGCAGCTGCTTAACAACTGAGCCACCCAGGCACCCCAATTTCCCATCTTTTAAAGACTTTAATTAAATTAAAAATAATTTAGATATAGTCTAGCAAAGCATATGTCCTTTCTGAACATTACTACAGTCATTAAAATAAACATAGATTCTGAATAAAAATATGGTTGGGTCCATTAGCAATTGGTAGGGCTCTCTGAGTAACTTACATGTTCTCCTTTCTTTCTTTCTTTCTTTTTTTTAAAGATAGATTTATTTATTTATTTATTTATTTATTTATTTATTTATCTGACAGAGATCACAAGTAGGCAGAGAGGCAGGCAGAGAGAGGGGATGGGGAGAAGCAGGCTCCCTGCTGAGCAGAGAGCCCGATGTGGGCTTGATCTCAGGATCCTGAGATCATGACCTGAGCTGAAGGCAGAGGCTTTAACCCACTGAGCCACCCAGGCACCCCAAACGTTCTGTTTTCAATACAGTATAATATAAATACAAACAATAGTGTTGTAACAACAAAAACAGATATTTATTGACCACTATGGGCCATACATTTTGTTATATGCACTATCATTCAATCCTTACAATGATCTCATGTGGCAAATACTATGATTCTCACCTTTTTACCAAGATTCAGTAGCTTGCTCAAGGTCACACAACTATTAGTCAGTAGGACTGGGAGTTGAACTCAGTTCTGTATAACTTTAAGTGGTGGCAGTGGAAACAGAAAAGGGTGAACTGAATGGGTACTAAGAGTTAAAATGCACTGGGCTTCCCAGCTGTTTGGTGGAGGTCTAAGGGACAGAGCAGGGGTCAAAGCAAGTAAGTGGATCACTAGTCATGCACTTCTAGGTAGAACAGTTGGCACGTAACATATGAGTTAAGTCCCCCAAAAGAATCTACTGCAAGGCTCCAGAGGTGACTCATAGACCCCAAAGCCAGGAATGCAGCTGCTACAGGAACACAGGAAGAGTTTTCTTTCTTCCCTGATCATCTATTTCATTTGTCTCTGTGCACATGGGCTTCCTTGGCTTCCAACTCAAATGGAACAATTCATGGCTGGCTCAGGGCTCCCAAATTTGCATACTTCAGGTTCAGCTACAGAAAGAAACATTCTCTCTTTCTCTTCTAATTCTAAGGGAATCCAGCTGACCCAGTTGGAGTCAGGTGCCCTCTGGCCAAGAAACAGTTGCCAGGGCTGGAGAGTTCTATAACACAAACTTGGCTTCTGGGAAATAATCCAGGGCTAGAGATCAATCCCCAGAGAAGGGGATCTAGACAGACAACTCCATGTGTGGCCACCACAGTGTCGTTCGCTAAGAGGAAATGCCCAGGGTTCTAGGCAATGGTGTCATCAAGGAAGCAGTGAACTAGGGTCTTTGCTCTGGAAATGTTTTCCTTCCTTACAGAAAAAAGTTTCTGAGTATTAATGGTGAGTTGCAGATGGTTTCATATTTCAAGACTTTCTGCCTTAAAGATGTCCTTTTGTATACAACCTGGTGTGTGTTGGTCTTGGGTACCCACAGTAACCCCTCTTCATGTCATCAAGGATAGAGAATATCCATCTTGCATTTCCCCTTCTTAAATCTACCTTAACTCTAGAAGGCTTTAAGTTTAAATAACAGAGTGCTGTGGTGTGATGGGGTTCTCATTACATACGTTTTGGGAGAAAACTCAGTGGGTGTGGCAGCTGTAAAACTTGCCATTTTATAGTTGTAAGCATTTTTACTTACTAAGGGTTAAGACTTAAACTTACCTCTGGAACAGAGAGTTCCTTTATTTTGGGAAAACCTACGCTACAAAGAAAATTAAGTTCTTTCCCATTATTCTTGGGGAAAAAACCTAAAGCAGAGGATTCATTCAGGAACAGATGTATCCAACACAGCAGCTCTGTTTAGTAAATAGATTAGGAAACCTATGTCTCCACCGCTACTATTTCCTTAGAAATGGGATTTAGGCTTCCATTTTGACCTCCTCAGGCCTACCACTCTCCATGGGGGGAGAAATTCCCAGGACCAAGAGGATGTGTTTGCTACTTCCTGACCACAATGTGGGCATCAAGGACCCCTTAATCCCCTGCTCAAATATCCACACCCTTTTGCAAGCTTCTTCACTGAGAGTGATTTCTTGAGAACGCTCTGAAGCCCAGATGTGTACAGACAGAGCTTAAAGGAGTGGCCACTTGGGAGGCCCCCGTGGTAAGGGATGGAGCTAAGTGGAAGGAGAAAAGGGGTGGTCCTGGGGCATCCATTTTACTCTTGCTCTGGGCACCACAAATGTTAAGGGTGGGGCTGCCCTAAAAGCAGGAGTTCCCAACCCTTATACAAAAGAATCATGGGCGGGCGCCTGGCTGCCTTCGGCTCAGGTCATGATCTCAGGGTCCTGGGATCGAGTCCCGCATCGGGCTCTCTGCTCAGCGGGGAGCCTGCTTCCCTCTCTCTCTCTCTCTCTGTCTACTTGTGATCTCTCTCTGTCAAATAAATGAGTAAAATCTTTAAAAAAAAAAAAAAGAATCATGGGAAGGGCTTGTTTAAAATACACATTCTCTGGGCCTTGTTACCAGACATCCTCTTGCAATCGGGTCTGGCATCAGGTCCAAAAATCAGTATTTTAACAAGTCCCCCAGGGGCTCACATGACAGAAACCACTTATTTGAAAATTATATTATTTTTGATTTCAATTTAGAAGCTCTGTGCTCATTTATTTATTTTTGTTCTTGTAGAGATAGTGTGGACCTGTGAATATGTTTCCTTACCAAAGAATTTCCCCTCAGGATGCCAGCAGAAAATCTTCCAGAATTACAGGGAATATATTGAGGGCTGACATGTCCACTTCTCATTTTGGGAGAGATCTAGGGCAGCTTCGGTTGACACAAGGTGGTGAAGGCAGTGCTGATGCTGTGGTGTTAAGACACGAGTATATAGGGGCGTCTATATATATATATGTGTGTGTGTGTGTGTGTATACACATACATACATATACATACATACATGGGGGTGGGTCAGCCGTTAAGTGTCTGCCTTTAGCTCAGGTCATGATCCCAGGGTCCTGGGATGGAGCCCCGCATCGGGCTCCCTGCTGAGCAGACAGTCTGCTTCTCCCTCTCCCTCTGCCTGCTGCTCCCCCTACTTGTGCAAGCGCTCGCTCACTCTGACAAATAAATAAGTAAAACTAAAAAAAAACAAAAAAAACAAAAAACCACACATGAGTATATGGGTCATGGGAAATGTGACAACAGGGAATAATAATGGTTCTGATGTCTTTGGAGGCTATGACATAAGAACAGTGCCCTCTTGGAAAGAGAGAAGGCAGTCTGAGGTCATAAAATGAGCGCTTGGGAGGTGGAGCCTTGGGCTGGGGCAGATGAAAATCTCTGTCTTTTCAACTTGACATTTTGCCTAGGAATCTGGGTTGTGGAAATATTTGGATCATTCTTGGATATAGAAGTTAGGGGGCCCCCTCACAGGAAATAGGTGACATCCTCTTAGGGTTGTACCCCCACAGTCATTATTTGCCACTTCAAATGACAAGCAGAATAATTTACTAGGTTGTTTTTTCCCTCTCATTCTATACCTAAACTCAGGTAATTGGTAAATTGGTCTGACCTTATTTGGTAATCACAGACTGGGGCCAGGGACTTTTGGGTCACATTCATGGTTTTTTTTAATGTTTATTGGCATTATAATGCTCTGACCACATTATGATGGGGAAAATATGTTGGTGCCATGTGGAACTCTGAAAAGGAACTTCCTTGAGGGACAGCTGAACGCTACAGTAAGACTTCAATCATGAAAAAGAAGTGTTTCAATGACACACTTTGCTGGTTGGAAATAGTACTGTTAGAAACTCATTCCCAGAGGTAGAGATGCTACAGAAAGCACAGGAAGGTTTTTAGGGTTGTTTATAACCATAACATAGTAGTTGATGAGAAAGGTAAAAAGGAAAAGGGGGGTGGAGATTGAAGTCTGGGTAACATGTTCAAAGTTTCACTAACAGAACAGTCCATAGTTATTTACAAGGAAATTAAAACTTGAAGGTCTGAAAAATTCCCAATATTTTAAGGGATGGAAGATTTTTGGAACGTCATAAGATCACAAGGAGTTGAAATTTATCTGATTATCTAAGCTGGATGGACAGATTTAGGAAGCCCAGGGGCAAGGAAGGTAAAATCTGGATATAAACTGAGGCACACTCCAACATTCACTGGTTTAGTCTTAGAAGAAGCTCTATGTCCTATGACAAGTGGTCTTTTTTTTTTTTTTAAGATTTTATTTATTTGACAGAGATCACAAGTAGGCAGAGAGGCAGGCAGAGAGAGAGGGGGAAGCAGGCTCTCTGCTGAGCAGGAAGCCCAATGCGGGGCTTGATCCCAGGATCCTGAGATCATGACCTGAGCTGAAGGCAGAGGCTTTAACCCACTGAGCCACCCAGGTGCCCCGACAAGTAGTCTTGGAGGGGTAATTCTGTCCTCTCTGCTTGGGTAAAAATTTATTCACTTTTAAACCCAGGAAGATAAAGAAATAATGAAATGATGAACCCAAAACCTGTACTTTAATACTGAAATTTCAAAATAAGTTTAGTAACTAGGCTTGTGACAAAGTCACTTTTGTATATTGTTTGTATTTATTTTTTTTTAAGATTTTATTTATTTATTTGACAGAGAGAGATCACAAGTAGGCAGAGAGGCAGGAAGAGAGAGGAGGAAGCAGGCTCCCTGCTGAGCAGAGAGCCTGACACGGGGCTCGGTCCCAGGACCCTGAGATCATGACCTGAGCCGAAGGCAGAGGCTTAACCCACGGAGCCACCCAGGCACCCCTATATTGTTTGTATTTTAGGCTTAAGAGGAAGTAAGTTTCTAAATTTAAAGATCTGGTTTATTAGACATATAAAATTTCTTATAAAATAAAATTTTAAAATATTGACTTGTCAGGTGGTTTAAGAGTTTGCCAGTGTAATTTAGGATGTCTGAGAGAATCTGATTAATGAAATGTAGAAATAGCTAAATATTTACAAGAGTTTGAGCTGTCAAATGTAAGAGATATTTGAGCATTAAGCAAATAAGTACAAGGGATAGTTCCTAGATGATATAAAAAGGTATAAAGAAAAATAGATTTGAAAGTTATATTTTAACAAATTGAATATCCATCAAATTATTATTGAAAATATGCTTTCCTGTACACAAAAGCCCCCGAGATAATAAAAGCTTACTTGGATCACGGGTAGTGTAAACCCTGGCTCCACTACTCCTTTGCACGTGACTTTGAGTCAGTTATCCACTGTTTTTGTTCCTTTTTCCTCGTTGTAGTATGGAGCTGCGACTCATATTCTCTTAGGGGGTTGAATGAGATTTCATGAGAAGCTACAGGTAAAGCCCTTAGTGTCTGCCATACACTAGGGGCTCACTAATTGAATATTATTCTATTACTACTAATTTTAAGATTTAAGAATCTCAGCATACAGTACATAAATATAGCCACACATGGCTGTCAGGGCCCTGGAGGGAGTCCCAGTTAAGGGCTCTGGGAGGGGCACAGAAGACTCTGCTTTCCAGCACCTGAGGCTTTAGCTGATTCTTCTCCTTAGCAGTTACCCGCTTTTTGGAAATGAACTATTACAAAAAATTTTTTTATTTGAATAGTTTAGAATCATCTGTACTAAAATAACAGACTTCCTAAAAGAAAGTCACAGAAATATGGTTCTCCATGGGCATTGACACATGGTGGTGATAGGGTTACCATAAGCAAACCCGTAAAAGATAAACATAAAAAAAATGCCTGACTTCACAGGCAAAGAGAATGATTGTTGCTATGTTCAGCTGTGTTCACCTGATGGCAAAAATCTGTTTAAAACATGTGCTTGCTACAGTAAATTAGACAGGTATGGCAAGTATGTTTGAGTTAAAGCTGACTGCATTAATTTAATAAGAGGTGTGGGCAAACTGTGTTCATCCTCATCCTCTCCTATACAAGAAGGATGGAGATTGGGCAGAAGCGAACTTGAGTAATAAAAAGCCACATCCTACATTCTGCCCACACCAAAAATCCTGGCACTACCAGAGATTGGAACGACACGGGAGAGGAAGATAAGTCATGATCAGATATTAAATTGCAAGTTCAGCTTCCACTATTTGTAATGGTAAATACTGCCCTGCAACTTGGGAAGAAATTGTATTAAGCTCAAAGAAGGTGCATAAATCTGTGCTAAAAACATCCATGGAATGTGGGACTCACTAGCTCTTGTCGATTGCTGCTTCTTATTTTAAATTAGCAGTCCATCTGTTACTACGCAATCATAGAATCAGATAATACTTCACTGCTTCACGTCTTTACCCTCCTTCTCATACTGTTGCTCAATGAGACCTGTTTGATTTTGTTTTCATAAAGACTCCCAGGAAGAGATTTTTATGACTTCCCTTGTTAGTGCTTCCAGAGCTGTCAGCCCACATAACCAGGAAATCTTTCCCAGTGTCTCTTAGGAAATCCCCTTAAAATTAATGAGTAACCAAATCTTGCTTCTGAGTGAGAGGGAGAGATAATTGAATACAAGTCTGCTGAACCAAAGGGGAGTGGGGCCTCAGTTCATTAGCTGATATCTGAGCTTCCAGAACTGATGAGGCAACCTCTACAGGTGAATCACTGACTAGGAGAGAGGTGACTGGTTCCTTGCCCACTCCTTTGTTTTAGGGAGAGTCTAGTAGACCTGCGCCAGAGAATGCCACTATAAAAAAACAACAGAACCTCAGTTTGCTTCAGAAACCCTTGGAAATTTGGAGAGAGCCATGTATGTAATAGTTACCACTTAAAAATATTTCATTGTACATACTTGTGATCTTTCTCTGTGTGTCAAATAAATAAATAAAATCTTTAAAAAATTTCATTGTACAGTAAAAGATCTTAAGGGATACATATACATTTATTTTTTCAATTTTCAATAACTATTTTGAAATTGTAACATGTGGTTCAAAATAAAATGGCTTATTAACAAATCAAGTTGTTGAGTCAGTGTTGGGAGGTAGATGGGACTGTTGTAGAAATGACTGAGGTGACTTAGTGACGTCACTTCTCATGGCCATTAAAGCAAGAAAAATGAGAAGAGATTCCATTTTATTTCTAAATGAAAGCTACTCAAGGAAAAAAAAAGGTTAGATACAAACAGAGATTAAAATCAAGTTAAATTCAGATTAGAAGACTCCTGGTAACAGGGTTAGTGGCAAAGAAACTATTTAAACACTGAAAGAGAAGGTCCAAGAGAATTAAAGTTACTAAGCTGGGGCTCAGGGAACAATGCAATGGGCAAGATCAGAAAAACTGGGGGGCAGACAACTGTCTAGTAAAGAACAAGGCCCAGGGGGATTTGAGCAGCATTGGTCGAAGCAGGGTTTGCGGATGGGGTGAGGAAAGATAGACAAGATCCCAGTATCATCAGCATAATCCTACTTTAAGCTCCAAATTCAGGTTTCAATACTAGTAGAAACCGTGAAGACAGCAGCCCAAAGCTACAGTGGCAGCAAATCAGCACAGACCCAGACAAGCAGAAGAGGGCTGCCCCTGGTCTTAAGGCACTCTGGTATATGTCGGTAAAAGCCACCCCACCCTCCAGGGGCTAGGGCTGTGTTTCCAGTGTTGGTGAGTGGATTCTGGCCTGGATCAACAGCTGGGGCTCGCGTGTGGGACAAGTTCACAAATGCACACTGTGGCTCTGCAAGAATGGTTACACCAAAACATTCTGTGTTCTCATCCTGGGACCCACTCTACAGCCACTGACTCATAGTTTCTGGGGGAAGGTCCTGGAATCTGTATTTGTTCCATAACATTAAAAAAATTATATATATAAAAATTATATGTAAATTATATATATATATATATATATATGTATATATATATATTTTTTTAAAGATTTTATTTATTTATTTGACAGAGAGATCACAAGTAGGCAGAGGCAGGCAGAGAGGGAGGGGGAAGCAGGTTCCCTGCTGAGCAGCGAGCCCAATGCAGGGCTCGATCCCAGGACCCTGAGATCATGACCGGAGCTAAAGGGAGAGGCTTAACCCACTGAGCCACCCAGGCACCCTTGTAAATATGTATGTGTATTTAAAAATTTTATATTTATATATAATAAATACACATAATATATAATTTATATATATAAATATACACTTTTTGGAGGCAGAAGTAGTAGCTGCCTATAGAAATAAAAATCAGGGGCTCCTGGGTTGCTCAGTCAGTTAAGTGTCCGATTCTTGCTTTTGGCTAGGGTCATGATCTCAGGGTCATGAGACTGAGACTTTGTCCAGCTCTGACTGGCTCCACCCATCTCCACCCTGGGTGTGGAGCCTGCTTGAGATTTTCTCTCTCCCTCTCCCTCTGCCTCTCCACATTCCTTGTGCTCTCTCTCTTTCTAAAAAAAAAAAAAAAAAAAAAAATATATATATATATATATATATATATATATATATATATCTCATAGAAGAGGAGCACCTGACTGGCTCAGTCAGTTAAGGGGTTAAGCATCTCACTCTTGGTTTGGGCCCAGGTCATGATCTCAGGGTTGTGAGGTTGAGCCCCTGAGTCCAGCTCTGTGCTCAGTGGGGAGTCTGCTTGAAGATTCTCCTCCTATGTCCCTCCCCCAATCTGCACTCTCTCTCTCCCAGCACTGCCCCCAGATAAATAAATCTTTAAAAAAATAAAGAAAAATACTCTCCAATTTAAAAAAATCATACAAGTGTGTGCATGAAGAAAAAAGTGAAAGCCTACCTTCCTCTTTGGACCCCATCCCAGATTCCCAGGATTAAATACTCCTTATAGATTTTCCTAGTACACATAAAAATGTACCCAGGGCACCAGGGTGGCTCAGTCAGTTAAGCATCTGCTTTTGGCTCAGGTCATGATCCCAGAGTCCCGGAATCGAGTCCCACATTGGGCTCCTTGTTCAGCAGGGAGCCTACTCCTCCCTCTCCCTTTGCCCTTCCCCAGCTTGTGCTCTCTCATTCACTCTCTCTCTCAAATAAATGAAAAAAATCTTTTAAAAATGTATCCATATTATCTTTATTAATGTCTCATATGGGACAAAAAATTATGAGACAATATTCACAACGCTCTCTATACATTCCCCACTACCCCCCCTCATCACGAAAAGAAATCTTTGCCCACTTGAAACTCGAGCACTTGGTCGAGGAGGTGAAGAAAATGAGTTAGAAGAGATGGAACTCAAAGGAGACTGAGATGTTTGAATCAGTCAGGATCCTGGCAGGAGACAGATGGCACATTCAAGCTGGGTCACTGAGAAGAGCTTAATTAAGGGACTGTTGACAAAGGGTGAACAGGGTTTCAAGAAGCAACCAAAAGATGTGGAAGTACCCCAGGTTAATGACAACTGGGACCTGTTACCTCCCCTAGGTGTCATGGTATAAGGAGTAAGGGCTGCTGGAACCCATGCTGACGCTCAGCAAGGACAGCCAAGGGGAAAAACAACCTGACCTCAGTCTCCTCCTTTCCTTCTTCTTCCTGCCAAGTCTCCCCCTGGCCTGACCCAATGGGAAACCAGAAGGCAAAGGGGCTTAGTATTACCATCCATTTAGGTCAACCTTCCAGGACACAGAACAGGAGAGCGTTGGGAGTTGGAGGGGCAACTGGACAAGAGCCAGCACATGTTTCTGAAAATACACATCTTCAGAGGCAGGAGGAGGAGTGAAAAAAAAAATGCCAAGGCCCTGTATACAAAGAACAAAAGCAGCTGGGGTACTCAGAGAAAGCACAACAGCCTTTAGTTCTGTCACCAAGCTCCAGGTTTGTATGTTGTGGGCATGCGCATGTGTTAGAGCTAAGGGACTCTTTTCACACTTTGGAGAATGGGCTCTCTTCACACTTTTGTTTTGTCAGTAAACGAATACTTGAAAGCCACTGCAGTTATTATTTCTTCAAGAGGGCACGACATGAAGGAACGAGGACAGCAACACGTAGGGTGCAGAGACTAAACCCAGAGCACACACTGAGTCCCTTTCCTTCCTCATCTGTACCGTTCTTTCCAAACAACTCTATGAAGTAGGGACTATCATCATTCTCATTTTGCCAAAAGAAGACATTATGGCTGAGAGAATTTAAGTAACCTGCCCCAAGTCACAGGGACGTGGGAGACACGGAGGTGTGAACTCCAGGTCTGTGTGAGTCCAAACCCCCGACACTGACATCTTATGCCGGGCACAGGACCTATCTGCTCCTTTCCAGTCTTTCCTCGATCATTTTCCTTCAGGGTTCGGGCGGCAGGGTCTGGAGTTTCCCTAGTTAGTTATGCAAACAGCAAAGCTGGTTACACAATAAAGGAAAGAAGGGCAATTCTGGCACTAATTTTAGGGCAAAGCACAGATGTCTTTGATGTTTTCATTGTACATGAGAACAGAGCCAGTGATCCGACAGCTGCTGGCAGCCCCGATCAAATATGCAGAATATTAAGGCAGCTTTATCTCAGCCCCTAATTACAGCTGGCACAGAGAAAATTTATTTTGCAAAGGAGGAGATGTCAAACGGTATCAATGCAATATACAACCAAATATGATTGCTTCATTCTACTTTCTCAGGGCTGTCCAATTACAAAGCGTTTTCTACAAAGCATTTATTAAATGATGTTCCTCTCAACCTCCATAATACAAACTTTGTTTTGGATATTACTGGAACAGCTCAATTGCTTTTTTGTCCTATACTTCAATTTATTTTTTTCTTTTCCTTCAGACATAAACTATAGCAAGCACTTAATTCCAAAAGAAAACATAATTATAACATTCTTGTCTAGTCCAGGTTTTTATATCCACATAACTACGTCATATGAGTATAATTTAATGACTTTTTATCATCAAAAATCGTTTCATATTTGTAAAGACAGAGAACTGGCTCTATAAAGCTGATGTAGAACAAAGAACAAATAGTTGGCTACTTCAGCGACCCATCATCATAGCTCTGTTTCACATGTTTGGCCAAACACGTTGCAAGCCATGCGGGTTCGAACAAATGAGCACTGCCCAGATCCCCTTATGGCCCACTATGGGCGGGGACTCCAGCTGTTCACCCCTTCAGGGTCTGCCTCAGTTCTAGAGACCACCTCCTAATGTCATGCCTTTCTAGGAGCAGTGCACATCCAGTGATAGAGTGAGGCGTGCTACAAAGGCGCAGGTGTTTCAACCTGTCCTTGGACTTCCTCCAGAATGCTCCTTCTGCTCCACCTTCCTTCCTCTCCTTCCTCTCAGTATCGATCTCTCATAAATGTCTCATGCTCAACTCTAGCTCAACATTCACTGGAATCTGCTTCTAGAGACCCCAAACAGTGACACCACAGAAAGTCAACCCCTTGAAAGTTGTTCTCCTTGTTGAGGGGAATGACCTTTGATCCACTATTTGACAGTAGAATACACATGGAGTTAAAGTCCAGTGATGACTTCCAGTATTAAATTGGCACATTAAAGTTTATCAATTCATTATATACCAGAAACTTAATTTTTTCTCTGAACACTGAAATGCATTGCTAAAGCAATAAGCACTTTCCCCCTTTTTAAAAATCTTTCTTGACTTCAATGTATCTGATACTCTCAAAGTCTCTTTCTCCTTGATCCCTTTTCCCTATTCCATTTCAAAGAAGAAAATACTCTCTGTTTTTCCTTCTATCTTTTTGGCTATTCCTTTACAATCTGTGCTTATTGCCCTTGGCAGTGGACCCCAAGATTCTATCCTTGGCCTTTGTTCTTCCACCTTCCCTCCCTTTTCCCAAGTGAACTCATCACATGCGTCCACATCTGCTCATATGCTGGCCAGGTCCCGTTTTTGAGCTTACAGTTCAGACCATGCTCTGAGCTCTGAAGCCAGAGTTTCTCAAACAAGAACACCCCAGAAGGAATGTTTTATCTCCACATCCTTCCCCCAAAACACCGCCAAAAGGAAAATAACCAACAACAGCAGCCTGCTTATCCTCTAGTAGTCCTGTATTCATAAAGAGTACCACTACTCACCCAATAATCTTAGCCTGAAATTGCAGAGACAACCTAGACTTGTTCCTCTTTCTAATTCTCCACCTAAAAACAGCTCTAAGACATTAAATTCTCATTCCTAAACAGCTTGATTAATCTCAACTTTTTCTTTCTACTGTCTCTTATTTCTTCTTCCAGGGGTGGCTTAAAGTCTCCAGTATCAGCCTATAACCTTTCTCCTTAAACTCATCTTTTTTTTTTTCCTCCTCTACCAACTTATCACGCTATATCACTGTTTAAAATCTTTCCTGGCTCACAGGTTAGCATGCAAGTCCCTTAGTGATAGGGACCTTGTCTATCTAGTCTTGCTGTCAAGCATTCATTCTTCAGTGTCCACCCTGAGTCTTGGGCATAAAGGCATCAGACAGAGCCATGTACCTTGGCAAGATGTGGTTCCCTCTACACTCTACATGAATACCCTTTCTGTTCCCCCTCATCCTCTCTTCAATGAGCTCTTTATCACCCTTCAAAATTCAGCTCCTGCTGACACCCTCTTTGCAAAATTCTTCCCAGAATCCCCTTCTCTGGCACCTGAGCACATACTTATCAAGGCATTTACCGTGCTGTGAAGGAACTGGTTCTCTCAAATGGGTCTACAAAACTCCTGAGAAGAGGGGTTCTACCTTACATGAGTTTATATCAGGATGTACAGCATAGTACCCATTGCAAAGTAGGCTTCATAGTGCGTTTCTGAGAGGAGTGGGAATGAACTTGTGTAAGAATGTAATTATTTGTCATTATAAATAACTGTAATGGTAGATTTGTAAAACGCATGTGCCCATATTGATATTGTGCCATGTAGATCCTTGCCACATTTTAGAAAAGGTTTTTATCAATGTTAGGTACTGAACACACACATATGCACACACACACACACCAATTAGAAACATTTACATTGGTTTTTCCTTTAGAAGTTATAACAAAACTATTTATGTAATTTTATAATATATAGTATTTATAATATATTCATATTGTATATAAAATTATTTCTATAAAATATACAGTATGTTTATAATTATTTTGTGTAATATTTATTTGTATTTTAATATACATTTAGCTATAGAGCATATTATGAAAATATTTATATAAAAATTACAGATAATTTCATATGTAATACATACAATTATGTTAATATAATTTTAAAAGAAAAGCCACTGTAAATGTTGCCAGTGAAGACTTTTGAGTAGGTGTAGTGTTTTTCATGGAGTAGCTCATACACAGTTTCTGTCTCTTCAAACTGACTGTCAACATATGGGTAAATAACAATCTGCTGACTTTGAAAAATTAGTTATAATCCATTTCACATAATGCATGCAAAGCACAGCAGGCAACAGCCCATAATTGAAGGATTAGTTTTGGGCCTTAGGGTGGTTTTTAAAATTCACAGGCTGACAGAATGTTACACCCCATATGGACCCAGAATATTCTCATCAGGGAGTTTCCAGTGCTCTCTTTTCCTCCTACAGAGTACCGTGTGTGCTGGGTACCAGGAGAGAGAGAAGAACCGTCAGAGCAGCGAGAGACTCTCCCTGGTGATACGGTGAGCAGCAGGCTGAGAGTGCCTTGGAAGAATCTGAACTGGGCCTGCAATGGATTAGACCTGAAAAGCCACTTAGGTCAGTTCTAATTTTCCGTAGTCAAAGGCACGCTGCAGCTTTTGCTTGTCTCATGCCTGCACCTTGCGTCCTGCCGAAATTGCTCTGCACACCCTGCTCTGTTCAGATCTTAATGGCTTGCCAGCGTGGAATAAGAGGCTGCCCACATGACTGGCATCTCTAACATCTTCCCCGACTTCGCTTCTCTCTTTTTTCCCACCTGTCTGCATTGATCTGTACCATTTCCCTTAAACTTCTGTGCCTGCTTTTTATTTCCACTTACTGCTTTCTTCCCTGTGGGTCTTGGTGCTGTAGGACTCCTTCTAAATCTCCCCTAGCTCTCACCCGTCTAATCCTAACCAGCACAGGCTTGCTGGCAAGTAGGAGAAAAGCAACTCTTGGTACCAATGTAGCTCGTACTTCCTGCTCCCAAGTAAGGGTACCAGTGCTTTTATGAACTATCGCATTTGCATGATATGCCTGAACACAGGGGCGATTTGGCAAGCCTGAAGTCACACACTGGGGCTCATAGCAACTTGCTTCTACTGGTGACACGAGGATTAGAAAAACTGCCTTGCCAAGCGGCTTTGAATCAGCTACCAGTGGGAGAGCAATGAGTCTGGATTCCCTCTGCTGAGGGTGACAAGGCTCTTGATATTTGTTAGGCGTCAAATCCTTTGTTTAGGGAGGCAAAATATACACACATATGTACCCCCAAAAAAGGATTTCTTGATTACTTATTAGGCTTTATGCTATCATTAGGACGAGTTGTTTGAGTTTCCAAGTAAAGCTTATTAGTCACCTCTCAGATATCTTTGCAAAATGAAGCTAATCCATGGTCTAAAAAAATTAAAAATAGCCCATAGCTACAGTGATTTACAGCTGAATCAGGAATGCATTTGGTGTTTTTTAAAAGGAAGAACTGACTAAAATTTAAATTAATCTGTTTTCCCTACAAACCTAGCATAGTAGAAAGACACAGGGAGAATTATGCTGGGGGTGTGTGAGGGTGGAGGTGGGTCTAAACTGGGAATGAGATTTCTTGGAGAAAATCTACAAAACGGGCCAAGCACACATGGATTGTGTGACTTCATTTACTTGGAGAAGGAGCACCGAGCATCATGCTGATCTCAATAGTCTTCCCCAAGGAGAAATGATCTCGCTTTTCTTGGCACGGCTACAGTACTGAAAGTCTATTCCACCCTTTGGCATTTATCTTACGCTATCCTGAAATACTATCTCTTTTAGAAAGGTTTTATCTTTTCATTATAACAGCGATCTGCTTGTTTGTCTCACTTTCCTAGGACGTCCATCCATTCCAGGTAGCCTGAAACAGTTCTGCTCTATGCCTGTAGTGGTGGTTATTAGCAGTGATGATAATGATAATTATTAGCAGTGCCCCGTCTCCCTCCCATAAGTGTCCTGGGTAGGATGATAACTTATAAAGTTATTCTAGTCTCATCCCCAACTAAACCAAAGACTCAGGTGTCAGTCAAGTTCCTGGCAAAGAAACTACACATTCTACTGGGATTCTGGAGAGATCTTAATGAAGAGACTACTTACTATAGTGTGAGCAGGGCAGGAGAATCAACAAAGGATGCTGAGGCCCCAGGCAAGGAAAGACAGAGGGAGAAAATGATGTGATGGGACCCCAGTTGAGAGGTAGAGCTTAGAAGAGGAGTGACCCTAGAGAAGTCACAGTCTTAGAAGGACACAAACAATGCAGGCTGGCTAAGCACGGGAAGCAATTCTCCACCTCTCTGTCCTGCCACCATTAGTTTCCTGGGTGTGGAACCCAAATGGAAACCAGAAGTGAGAAAGTTGGAAGCTGCTGGCTCTCCTCAGAGAAAGGGCAGAGAAAAGCCAGAAAAAGAATGGATGGTCTCAGGGAGTCTGGGGTTGGTGAGGTGGTAAACAGAAAATATAGTTCCTTAAATGATGTCCCTTTGTCCTCAAGTCAGTTAAAAAACATCTGTGGGTACACACATGCAAAACATTGTAGGAAAGGCCATGACGAGCAAGACTTGGCAGCGACTTCATGGAATGTACTCTGGGACCTGGGGGACCAAGAAATAAATATGAGTTGAACTACAAGACTGCAGAGAAATAACAGTTGAATACAGTAATATAAAAAAGGTGCTTAGCAGTATATGGTGATTGTCAGATTAATGGCACAGTCCCTATGTGTTTCAGAAGTTCAAAGGGTGAAAGATCACAACAAGCTAGAGAAAAATTGAAAAAAGATTTATGGAAGAGGAAAGGTTTTCAGTGGCATGGAAACCAAAGCCAACTTGACAATGGCAAGAACGAGAGGCAGGCCTTCTTTGGGTGAATGGCATGAATAAGAGCACAGGTGTCAATGTGAAGCACATCATCTTCTGGCAGGGAGAGCTGGAGACCCTTCTGAGATTTTCAAAGATTCAACAACTGTCCCAGGCAAATACCTATGGAAGTGTCTGAAGGGAGTTCATTTGTAAGAGGTATAAGGTGCAAGTTGTCATTTATTCACTCCTTCCACAAACATTTACTGAGGTCCTGGTAAGTGTCAGGCATTCTTGTGGATCTACTGGTGGTAAGATAGGGTCCCTTCCCTTGAGGAAAGGAAATGAAAAAAGGAAGCAAGTCATTGTTTTGACCTGTGATTGCAGAGGTGAGCAGATGATAGGTGAGTACACAGAAGATCATTGAAATGAGACTCGGGCAGGAGGAGGGGTTGGTTAGGAAAACTTCCTACAAGCAGTAACAGAATCTGAGCTCTGTAGGGGGAATAGAAGTGTAATAATTGTATATCCATTCACTTATGTCCATCCTGCTGCAAAAAATAAATGACAGCTAGCTTAAGAAACACGCAGAGCCCCAAAATAAACCCATGCCTACATGGTCAACTAATCTACAAAAAGGAGGCAAGAATATACAATGGAGAAATAATAGTCTCTTTAATAAATGATGCTGGGGAAAACTGGACAGCCACATGACAAAGAACGAAACCAGACCACTTTCTTACACCACACACAAAAATAAACGCAAAATGAATTAAACATCTAAATGTGTGCTGGAAACCATAAAACTCCTAGAAGAAAACATAGGCAGTAATCTCCTTGACATAGGCCGTAACAACATTTTTCTAGATATGTCCCCTCAGGCAAGGGAAACAAAAGCAAAAATAAACTACTGGGATTACATCAAAATAAAAAAGCTTTTGCACAGTAAGGGAAGCCATCAATAAAACAAAAAGGGAACCTACTGAATGAGAGAAGATATTTGCAAATGATATCTCTGATGAGAGGTAAATATCCAAAATACTGAAGAAATTCAAACAACTCAACACCAAAAACCTCAAATAATCTGATAAAAAATGGGCAGAGAACGTAAATAGACATTTCTCCAAAGAAGATATCCAGATGGCCAACAGATACATGGAAAGATGCTTGACTTCACTAGTCATTAGGGAAATGCAAATCACAACCACAGTGAGCTATCGTATTACACAGGTTAGATTGGCTAGAATCAAAATGGTCAGAAATAACAAGTGTTGGTTAGAATGTAGAGAAAAAGGAACACTTGCACCCTGTTGTTGGAACTGTGAAGTGGCATAGCCACTGTGGAAAACAGTAGAGAGATTCCTCAAAACATTAAAAATAAAAACATTGGGGCGCCTGGGTGGCTCAGTGGGTTAAAGCCTCTGCCTTTGGCTCAGGTCATGATCTCAGGGTCCTGGGATTGAGCCCCACATCAGGCTCTCTGCTCAGCAGGGAGCCTGCTTCCCCCCTCTCTCTCTGCCTGCCTCTCTGCCTACTTGTGATCTCTGTCTGTCAAATAAATAAAATCTTTAAAAATATATATATATCATATGGTCCAGTAATCCCACTATGGGGTATTTGCTCAAAGAAAAGAAACACATTAATTAGAAAAGTTATTTGCACCCCTATGTTTGTAACAGCGTTATTTACAATAGACAAGATATGGGAGCAGCCCAAGTGTCCATCCATAGATGAGTACATAAAGAAGACACAGTGTATATATACAATGGAACATTACCGAGTCATAAAAAATTAGATCTTGCCATTTGGGACAACATGAGTGGATCGATCTAGAGGGTACTAAGCCAAGTGAAGTAAGTCAGACAAAGACAAATACTATATGATTTCACTCATCTGTAGAATCTAAAGAAACAAAACAAAACAAACAAAGAAATAATCCAAAAAACAGACTCCAAAATACAGAGAACAAACTGGTTGATGGTTGCCAGAGGGGAGGTGGGTGGGAGGGATGGGGTAAACTAGGGAAAGGGGATTACGAGGCACAAACTTCCAGTTATAAAATAGATAAGTCACCAAGATGAAAAGGATAGCACAGGGACCAAAGTCAGTTATATTGTAGTAAAGTATGGTGGCAGGTGAGGACCTCACTCAGTGATGAGCACTGAGTCAAGCATAGAAATGTTGAATCACTATATCATACAGCTGAAACTAAGATAACACTGTGGGTAAACTATGCTTCAATTAAAAAAAAAAACTGAAATAAAAAAAAGCAACTTCCTTCATCTTGATTATCTAAAACAAATCTGTAACAAATACTATTATTAATATTCATTTATTGAAAGCTTTCCTCCAAGAAGCAGAACCCAGTTTTTACCATTTCCATTCAACACCGTAGGTGAGATATCACATAGGAAATAAAGCAACAAAAAGAAAAAGAAAGCATAAAGATTAACTTCAAAGCAACAAATCTGTCATTATATATGGAGGATATTATTGTATACATAGAAAATCCACCATAATCCAAAAGCAATTACAATTAAAAAGTTCATTAAGGCACAGTTTCTGGATACAGAATTAATATGTAAAACCAGCTGGATACTCTGTGGGGGCAAGAAACAAATAGAAAATAAAATTAAACGACAAATGCCAGACTGGGAAACAAGTATTTTCACAACAGAAAATAACCAACAACGGATTAGCTTATAGAATTAAAAAACAAAACAAAACAAAAAAAACCCAACTTCATCCTGAATGAAGTCTGGCATACCCACTCTGCCACCCAGGGAACCCAGAGCAGAGCCACAGGGTCCTTCTCACCAGGGCCCAGACCAGTGAGCCCCAGTGGTTATCTGGCGGTGGGCCCACAGCCTGCTGTACGCTGTGCCTGCCTCACCGTGCCCCTGGAGCTTGGCTCCATGCTGGCCCCCAGGTCAGCGTGTATGGGGCCAGCCCAGGAGTCCTGTGGCTCTAGTTACAAAGTAGTGTTTTTTGTTTGTTTGTTTGTTTTTAAGTCTTCAGATCAATATAAGAAAAACTCAAAAACTCAACAGAAAAGCGAGCAGAGACTATGAAGGGGAACAAGGTGAGGTGATTAATCAACATTCCCTACAAAATAATTCACCTTCAGAAGGTGAGCACAAGCTCAGGTGACAGGATCTCTGCAGGGTGGTGGGAGGGATGCATTCCAGGAGGTGGAGCCACAAGGGCCGCCTTACCACTGTCCCTGGCTGTGACGAAGATCCACAGAACAGGATTGCTGGGCAGCCCTGGACGTCCCTTCTCAGCCCTTGCCCTCAAACCAAACCAGTATAACGTCCCCGTGACCGATAGCATGCCATAGGCTGAGTGCACAGTAAAACAAAAGAAAAAAAGCAACACACAGAGCAGAATATTAAAAAGAAAATTAGATAAAACATGGAGTGAGCTTAATTAGCTTTTATATCCATGGTCATATTTGATCTCAGAATGCCCTTACAAGGTGGTCCTTTCATCCTCACTCATTGATGAGGAAGTTGAGCCCTCGTGGTTAGTATACCTTGCCCAGAGCACATAGTCTTGACAGGCGGGGGCCACAGAACAGAACCAGGCTGGTGTGACCTCACAGCCTGTGATTTCTGGCACGAGAGATGGGCTTGTGCTTACTTCCTCCTGCATAGAGCTTGTGGCCTGCAGGTGCTTACAGGGTGGGAAAGGATAGCTGTGCATTTCAGAGGACTAAAGCATGACCTACTGAGGGGAACTGGGAAAGGTGGGCCAAGTGAGAACACAATGATTCAAAGGAGGAGAGCCAGGAGAGGCCAAGGCATGTTGGAAGGTCAGTGATTAGCTCATTATGATAGGGAGTACTAAGATGAGCTGGGAGAAATGGGGCTGGAGAGGTAATGAGGGCCAGATCAGAAAGGCTTTGAGCCCCCTTCACCCACAGGAGGTGGGAGCTCTGGCAGGAGCTTAAGCAGGAAGTAACTTGACCAGATGAGAATTTCAAAAAGGACAGCAGTGTGGCAAGTCTGGGTCAAGACTCATCTGGAGGCAGGGAGGCTTGCTGTCATTACAGGACAACTTGGGGTCAGAACTGGGAGCAATGATAGAGAAAATCATTAAACAAAAGGGGGCACTAGGATTTGGGAGGAAAGGAGACCAAGTCTCACTTGAGCAGCTAGCTGGGTGATGGCATTCAGGAGAAAGGGATCCTGGAGAAGAGTCAGTTTGGAGTTTGAGGGGTGATGAACTCAGATAATGACTGCCCGGGGTATCTAATAAAGAAAAAGATCTGGGACGCCTGGGTGGCTCAGTTGGTTAAGCGGCTGTCTTCGGCTCAGGTCATGATCCCAGCGTCCTGGGATCGAGTCCCACATCGGGCTCCTTGCTCAGCGGGGAGCCTGCTTCTCCCTCTGCCTCTGCCTACCACTCTGTCTGCCTATGCTCATGCTCGCTCCCTCTCTCTCTCTCTCTCTAACAAATAAATAAATAAAATCTTAAAAAAAAAAAAAAGAAAAAGATCTTAGCTCTTCTGGCTTCCTGTTCTGTCTAGTTGCTTGTGTATTGCATCTATATGAAAAATATGGCAGCCTCAGAGAAAATACTGGATGTCAATAAAAGATAAATGTGTTTATTTATATAGGGCTTACCATTTTTATTACAAAAGTAATATAGATGGAGAAAAGTGAGAAAATACAGGTAAGCAAAAAAAAAAAAAAAAGGCTGTTACCCAAACACAATCTTCAAATGACTTGTAACATTTTGTCTTATATACCTCCAGTTTCCCCCTTAGTATGCATGTGTATATATGTACACACCTATGTATGAGCATCTTTTTCACTAAAAACTTTAATATTCTCATGACTGTATCTTACACATTTTTCAATAACAGTAAGAATCCTATAAGATCATTTTGGAGACTGCGTGGTATGCCATTTATGAATGGGCTGTATTTTACTGAACTGTGTTCCTGCTGTGGACATTTGGGTCGTTTCTAATTTTTTACCATTATAAACAACATGGTGATGAAGTAATTGAATTTAAATTTACTAATTAACCTTTGGCTTTTTCATTGCCCAATTTAGATTATGAAATCAAGTTTGGGTAAGCTATGTTTTTATAAAATGGTTGTGCAAAGAACAGTTGTTTTTAAAGTGCTCTAAGAGAAACATACAACGTTCTCTGGTTCTCAGGTATGAGAACAAATGGATGTGAATGTGTATTGGAGGAAAACAATTATACAGGAAATTGGTGTGGTTATTAGAAAGGAAGTGGAATGAAAACTATTTTTTTTTTTTTGAAAACTATTTTTGAGTTGAGTCACCTTCTATTTTCAGGGAGGACAGAGACCACATTTTTTTAACAGGATTCCTTTGCTTTAATGACTTTATCAATGTCTCCCCAAGGAACATAAGAATATGATCAACTCTCCAAAATGATCTAGGAATTGATCAGCTTTATGAATAACCACAGTCCCAGTTAAGCTCAACTTCCTTTTGATTATATACAGTGAGTCCTGGGCACACATTTTTAAACATTTTTGCTTAATTTAGAAGCAACGCTTGGGGCTAGAACACATATTATAGACTGACTACCCTTCTCCATCCGCCTTTTTTGAAGTAGGCTCTACATGAAGGAGCATGGAGCCCAACACAGGTCTTGAACTCACGACCCAAAAACCAAGACCTGAGCTGATAATCAAGAGCTGGTTGCTTAACTGACTGAGTCACCCAGGTGCCCTTAGACTCCCCTTTTTTGACTGATCATTGCCTCTTCTTCAGAATGTGTACTAACTACACTCTTTGCTAGGTACCCTCGCGAGGCCTCCAGTACTCAAACAGCTGAAATTCTTGCTCCCCAGTGAAGATGCTGCAGAGTATTTGGAAGAGATATTTCTGGCTTGTCTGGACAAGGCTAGATTCTTGACACCAGCACAAAAGGGATATAGCAGGCCAGTGATAAAAAGGTGTGGCCTCTGTCCAGACAAAAGAATGCGTGGATTCCCCCAAAGTGTTTGGAAGATCACCCAGAGTTGTGAACTCCAAGAAATCTTGGCAGGATATAAGTATGTCTCAACAGCTTCAGCCCCACTCCTATTGCAAATATTTTCTATTCTAAAATGAAAAGAAGAGATAACATAAATTAACCCCACACATAATTTTAAAAGAAGATGACATTAATATAACATAAAGGGGAACTTAAGAAAGAGAAACAAGAACTGTAACCAGATTCTTGCACTAACACATAGAATCATTGTGACTGTGGCAGCTAGAAATGCAGACTGACACTAGAATGTGTTAATGACTCAGATACCACATGTGGTATCACCATTGGTGAGGTGATCTTCCAAAATGGTATGAAGTGCTGGGTGAAGTTCTAAGTGAGACAGCATCTGACCTTCCCTGCATTTATATGGTAATGGCATTCCTAGAAAATACCGTTCATCTAACACTATTCAAAAATACTCTGTGTCTTATGTAATAAAGTGGGGCTCAGATCATTACAAACATAGTTCTCACCTGGGAATGACATCCAAAGTGTGTCTCTGATAGGAGAAAGCTCTTTGTTTGCATGATCAACCCACATATCACCGGACTTCTCTAATCCCAGGATCCTGGCCAGTTGCACCCCACTCATTGAGCAAACCGAAATAACCACAAGATTACCAGATGTTCCCATAGGGTAGTGTATTTCTCCTATCTTTACCCCAACCACTGCTTTAACATATTCTGGCTCTTTCTGACCTAGAAGGAGTCTTGTCTTTACCTGTGAGGTGAAGAGAATGAGGTTAACCTGAATCACATCATGATTTTTTTTTTAATTGTGGTAAGATATACCTCTAATAAAATTTATAATTTTAACCAATTTTAAGTATGTAGTTCAGTGGTATCAAGAATATCCACATGGCTGTGCAGGCATTACCAGCATTTATCTCCATAACGTTTTCATCTTTCCCTCCAGGTATTTTTTTAAGAGAAATCATGTAGTATATTTTATTTCTGGTTTTCTTGGTTCTTTCTGATGGCATCTACCTGGGGCATTGGTCTGTTTCTTGATTTGGATCTGGCCAGATTTGTGACTCAACTTTCTGTCAAGTTGGCCAACTACTGACACCTGCTTATGCTGACCACCCTCCTACCCCCAGTCATGTGATATCCACACATCTCCCCTTTCCGGCAGGCCTTGGCCCTCTGGAGCTTGGGGCTGAGTAACGCTGTAACTCCTCATCACTCCACATTCCAGAAAATTCACGTCTCCCTTGGTACATCATTTCATATTAGTTAGGTAATTTTAGTCCTTATTATATTCAACTTTGCATTCTTGCTTTATTTGTCTACACCTGCTTCTCTGAAATCTAGGCTTCATAGTTGTGAGAAGAGGCAATAGGGTGGGGTAGAAAGGACACGAGACATAGAATCAGAGACAGGAGCTAATTCCAGTTCTATCTTGTACTGGCTGGATGACTGAGTGCAAGAACTTTCACTGCTCTGAGGCTCGATTTCCTCCTCTGAAGACCAGGGCACTGGCCACTAGATAAACTCCAGCTTTAAAAATACAAGTTTATACAGGCACCCGTGTAGCTCAGTTGGTTTAGAGACTGACTCTTGATCTCAGCCCAGGTCCTGATCTCAAGGTCATAAG
Organism: Lutra lutra; assembly: GCF_902655055.1. Taxonomy (NCBI): domain Eukaryota; kingdom Metazoa; phylum Chordata; class Mammalia; order Carnivora; family Mustelidae; genus Lutra; species Lutra lutra. Next base: position 92,656,540 of record NC_062282.1, on the reverse strand, counting down.
TTCAAACCTGCATGGGCTTCGTGCTGGGCATGGAGCCTACTTAAAATAAAATAACATACAAGTTTATAAGTTAATTTCTTATAGAAGATGGTATCTACCTACCTCAGAGGATGTTCATGTCAGGTGTAAGTGAAAATCATAAAAGTATAAGGCATTATTAAATAGCTTTGATTATAATAAGAGATGCCTCATACATGCTTTTTTAATGGTAAAATATACAGTGAAACATACCATCAACTGGGATTCTAAAAAGCTAAGTTTGGATAATGCCACCTGCTAACCCAGGCATGATTTGCTTTATTTTGCAGGGATGTGGTTCTCTACAAATTTTTGCTAAAAGAATGTTTGTGCTCCAGAAAAGTTATACAAAACCTCAATTTTCAGGTATTTGGGAGACAATGAATTCACTTATTTAGCAGGGAGCTAAGCTTGGAAAGCCCTGGAGCATGTGCAGATGTATGACATTGATTTGCGCCTGGCGTTGTGTGAGAACACAGCTTATCTTTATCAGCCTTTACGGTATTATCCGAAAAGTTGGCCTGACAATGATATTTTTCCATGAAAGGAGAGGCTCCCCCCCAAAGGAATTCTGATAGGAGAGATGAAGTGTAAAATATTATTGGACATCCTATTTCCATTTATGGAGCCCCTATACTGTTAGAGGCTGCTGGTGGGGCTCATGGACCAGCCAGAAATGGGCTGAGCCACATCAAAGCCAGAGGCAAAAGGAATAGATCCTCTATGCCGTGTATAACCACATACAGAGTTTTACGTACTTTTAGAACTGGTTAATGTCTTTCATGAAAATATTACCAATGAATTTGCTTCCATTAAAGCCAGGAAAGAAAAATGATAGTAATGTCTATTTTTGGTATAAATAAAATATAAACTTAAAATGCTAGAAGTTCTTAATACCTACTTTTCAACTTTTCAATATTTCTTAACGTTCTGAAAAAAAAAAACGTATGTGTACAAGGTATTATTACACAGTTCATACTATAAAACGTTAAAACATAAAGAAAAACACATATATTGGGTTACACATTTCTCCATTTGCCTTAGGCTCCAATATGGCTTGGCATAGCACTATCAGAACTTGTTTTCCTTTAAAATTTTATTATTCTGGGGTGCCTGGGTGGCTCAGTGGGTTAAGCCTCTGCCTTCAGCTCAGGTCATGATCTCAGGGTCCTGGGATCGAGTCCCGCATCAGGCTTTCTGCTCAGCAGGGAGCCTGCTTCCCTCTCTCTCTGCCTGCCTCTCTGCCTGCCTCTCTGCCTACTTGTTATCTCTCTCTCTGTGAAATAAATAAAATCTTAAAAAAAAGTTATTATTCTGTTCATCATAGTTTTTTTGGTATTCATTTGGATTCTTTAAAATATTGCATTACACTATTATTTATTTTCATTACTGAGTTTCTGTGTCCTCTTAAATTTTGTGCCTGAGTTCTTCATTTGCTTCTGCCAGTCCTGGCCTTGGTCCCAATCCTCAATCCCAACCAAGTGTAGTAGATATAAGAACTTCTAGGGGAAAGCACTAGGTGTGCTCACTACCCTAGAGAAGACTTTCAAAAATAATATCCCCCCTCCCCAAGTTCAGGTGAGTCTAGGAAGCAACATGTCATAGACGGGGAAGACATGAGCTTTAGGGTTAGATTTGGAAACAAATCCTGGTGTGCTTCCTTACGAGTCAGAGCAATGAACCTGTTTTCTTATTTCTAAAAGAGATAAACAACTTTTTAGTGGGATTTAAATGAAAAAACTTACCTAAAGCGTCTGGACTTGATAACTGCTAACTTGTCGCCTTCTCCATCTGAGGGACAGTAAACGGACTCACCCCTTTTGAGTTGCCCACAGACATGCTCCCAGAAATGTCAGCATCGGGATTTGCACCCAGGTGTAGTGAGTGTAACTCCTCTGCTGTTCTCACTAAATCACACTCATGAATTCCAGCTGTGGCAAGGCTGCGTCTTTCTAGGGTATATTTCCTGTTTAAACTGACTGTGAGTGTTCGCTTCAGCAGCATGTATACTGAACTGTTCACAAGAATTTGGATTAGTAGCTCAGGAACAAAGGTGGAATGCTGAGCCCTTCAGCTCCATTGAAACAACAAACAACACATATGAGTTGCATCTCCTCTTTCTAATTCTATAAATATTTTTTTAGCAAGAGATAGGATTTCCATGACATTGAAGGGATGGAAAGAGCTTGAACAGTTTTTCTATATAGGAGACAGTTTGAAAACAGGAATTGGATATGTTTATTAATTGTACACATTTTGGGGGGCGCCTGGGTGGCTCAGTGGGTTAAAGTCTCTGCCTTCAGCTCAGGTCATGATCCCAGGGTCCTGGGATCGAGCCCCGAATCGGGCTCTCTGCTCAGCAAGGAGCCTGCTTCCCTTCCTCTCTCTGCCTGCCTGCCTCTCTGCCTACTTGTGATCTCGGTATGTCAAATAAATAAATAATCTTAAAAAAAAAATTGTACACATTTTGGTACATTTCTTCTGATGACTTAGATTTTATTTCATTTTACAGGCTGCTTCTGGGGGGGTGCCTGTGTAGCTCAATCAGCTAATGTCTGACTCTTGATTTTGGCTCCAGTCATGATCTCGGGGTCCTGGGACTGAGCCCCACTCCAGGCTTGGCAGAGAGTCTGCTTGAGAATCCTCCTTGCCTCTCCCTCTAAACCCCTGCCCCTCAATCTCTCTGTCTCTCTCTCTAATAATAAATATATAAATCAAGAAAAAAATAGACTGATTCTCTAGAAAAAATAAAAATTTTCTTAGTAATGGTGGAGAGCCTGTGCATCTTGCCTAGGGGTGATTAGGTGTGTTGACTATAAAACTGTGCAGATACCTATTTGCAACATATTTATAATTAAAAATACTTTATAATAAGCAATCTACATGTCTAACAATAAAAGAATGAGAAAATGAATTATGGTATATCATAGACTAATACGTTGTCATTAAAAATGGTATTTTCAGTGATTATAGCTCATGATAAAATGTAAAATGAAAAAAAACCTGGGACATAAAACTGTATAATACGAATATCACTTTGTAAAAATAACAAATATATACAGATTCACACATGGAGAGAAAACGAGATATCAAAATATTAGTGACTAGTGATGGGATTGTAAGTGATTTTTATTTTTAAAAATTCTTACACAGATTTTCTATAGATAAAACATATTTTAGGGGCACCTGGGTGGCTCAGTGGGTTAAAGCCTCTGCCTTCGGCTCAGGTCATGATCTCAGGGTCCTGGGATCGAGCCCCACATCAGGCTCTCTCTGCTCAATAGGGATCCTGCCTCCCCCCGGCCAGCCTGCCTCTCTGCCTACTTGTGATCTTTGTGTGTCAAATAAATAAATAAATAAATAAATAAATAAAATCAAATCTTAAAAAAAATATTTTAAAACATGATTTTTATGATTACATGGCATCCAAAATAGACCAGCCCAATTTTCCCATCATGGGGAGAGAGCTGGTGGGAGAGAACAGAGCTGCAGAAGAGTCATGGGGATTGCTAGCCACTCTTCAGTCTTGGTTTTGAGTCCTTTCTGAGACTTAATAGGCTGGCTATCCTTTCTGGTGTTGATCATTCAATCATTTCTTGGATTCCATGAACTAATCACCTGTTTAGTGATTTTTTTTTCTCCCTAAGTTAATTCAGTTGGGTTTCTGGCACTTGCAGTGAGACAGTAACTAATAAAGAAGAATCTTGTATGCCCAAATAGCCCAGGAACATGATGGCTTTTCTGCCATGAGAGATGGTATTAGACTTCTTTAGGTGTTGTCTACCTGAAAGTCAAGGTTCTCCATTTCTAAGACTATGAAACACTGATATATTGAATTCCCTCACATCAAATAAGAAAAAATTTACTTGAGGAAACCATGACTTTTGGGTCGCCTGGGTGGCACAGTCAGCTAAGCATCTGCCTTCAGTTCAGGTCATGATCTCAGGGTCCTGGGATTGAGCCCCGAATTGGGCTCTGTGCTCAGCAGGGAGTCTGCTTCTCCCTCTCCCTGTCCCTCTACCCCTCCCTCTCCCTACTCCGGCTCACATACACACTCTCCCTCAAATAGATAAACAAAATCTTAAAAAAAAAAAGGAAAATATGACTGTTAGATGGATGCTGGTAGGTCTCATACATTGGAAATTTATTTGCTATTTGTTCATTTATGTTATCTTCCAACTTTTTGAAAAAAGGTTTTATTTATTTATTTTTAGAGGTAGAGAGAGACAGTATGAGCTGGGGGAGGGATAGAGGGAGAAGGGGAGAGAGAATCCCAAGCAGGCTCCACATCTAGACAAGGAGCCTGATGTTGACCTGAGCTGAAGTCAAGAGTCAGATGCTTCACCGACTGAACCACTCAGGCACCCCTTCTAACTTTCAATTATAACTGCAAACCTAAAAAAAGCTACAGGAGAAATAAATTTTCTTCAGTGACCCAACACCCACCAGGTGTCAGGCACTGAGCTACATGCTAGGTTACAACTGTGAACAAGACTAAATCCCCATCTTCAAGAAGTTTATCATCTAGTGGAAAAGAAGTTAACAGACAAATGAAATACAGTGGCTTAGATATTCTGACTTGAAGGCCATGTAAAACTGCGGATCACCCAATTAGTGCAGAGGGAAAAGAGGTGGCACCAAAAGGGATGACGTGTAGTCTGAGTCCTGAAGACCCAAAGTTTAGCCAGGTCTAGGAATGTAGGCCTAGGGAGTAGAAGGGGCAGGCCTTCTAGACTGAGGCAAAAACATGTCAGAAAGGCCTGGAAGCAAAAGGCAACCTGGGGTATCATGTAACCCAGAGTGTCTAGATTACAGAGTACAAGGGCTGAAATTATAGCACTAACTAGGGGCCAGATCACACAAAAGCATTTGGCTTTAGATGAGGGGCGATGGGGAGCAGGTTTTGAGCAAGAGGATAAGAAAAATCAGATTGGAGATTTAAAGAATGCTTAGTGGTCCACTCAGGAAGCCTGTGCTGTGGTGCAGGTTTGAAATGATGGTAGCCTCCTTGACCAAGGTGGTGGCCACAGCGATGGAGGGGAATGGACTAGGTCAAGAGAAATTGAGAGGTGAAATTGGGAGAACTGGGTCATGAATCCAATGGGAGGAAGAAAAAGTCAAAGATGATCTTCAGGGGTCTGGTTTAGGTGCTCTGCTGGATGGAGGTGCTGCTCCCTGGGAGATGGTGGGGTCCTTGCTGGTGTGAGGGGCCTGGAGGAGAAGCAGGGCAGATGCCCAGCAGTGGGTGTGATATATGGCACTGGTGTTCAGGAGGGAGATAGAATGATTTGAGTGGGGAATGGGTGAGAATACCGAAGAAGGTTATGTTGTAGAAGAAAATGACAGGAATGAGGACATCTCTGGGCAACCTCAACATTGAAGAGACACCATTTTTGGTAGCTGTTCCAGGTAAGCAGCCTGATCTCTGGATCTGCACACTAAGACGGAGGTCCCTGTGGACAGTGGCATGGTGTTACCTATCCTGTGAATGAAGAATGTATTGCAACCAAAATGGAAAATCTACAAAGGAGAAAGAAAAAACAATCTCTTAGCATCCCATCAGCCTAATTTCTGCCTGGCACCTGTTTATTTCCCTGTGTTCATCTGGGTTTCTCCATGAAGCTCATAATCAATGCTGAGTCATTCCCTGAGGGCTGAGGGTCCCCAGGATTCACCTTTGGCTCTTTTTTTTTTTTTTTTTTCCTGTGATGAGGTGAGAGTTACTGTCATGCTTGAAACAAACACATGTTGAGAATGAGGGGCCCCCGGCATTTTAGCTTGAGGCAAAATGGCCTGATCAAGAGCTCAAAGTATGTGAGATCAGTTTCAGAAGCATTATTAATATTGACCATTCCTGCTAATAGTTGGGAAAGTTTTCATATTTCAGGCCCCTTCAATCTGCTATTTCTTGGACTTGTTTTGAAAAGCAGAGCTCAGACTGCTTTTTGAGAAAGGGCAGAATTAAAATTCAGCAGATTGTTCATGTTGTGTAAATAAACTTCTCCCCAGAAAGTGAAGTAATCCTTTTCCTCAGGTAGTACAGGACTACTTGGAATTAGTCACTGTTGTTCGCACATGCACAGCTCGGTCTTTGTGGCACCTTGGCTTTCTTGCAGGAGGAAGTCAGTAGCTGGTACCTTCATGTATGTCGTATTCACTCATTTTCACTACCCCATCGGAAAGTTTTGGGATTGACCAGTACATGTTTCTTGATGTGTCATCTCCCTAGAGCAAATGCAAAAATGCTATGATCTTGATGGATGCATGGATCCATCCGGAAATAGAATAGTTAAACTTGCAAAGAGGGCAAGCACGTAGCAAATACTGTCACTCAATAATCAATTGACACCAAATGAGGCTTCTTGTTCTTTTGGGCCCCTCCCCGTTATTTCTCATAGTTCGAAGATTCTGTATTCTCCTGTATGTTATCATGTGCGGGGCCCATGTTGGTTAAGAGTGGCATTTTTTTCACATGCTTTTCCTCTGACCTATACAGTAGCCCACAATTTTGTCCTGATCTGTTAATATGACACTACTTAATACAGGAAACATAGGCAAACACTCAGCCTTCTATTTATTTAACATTTGTCAAACTTCAGTGGGATGCTTTCAACAGCGAGCTGATCTAACTCAGTTCTGACCCTCCTGAACATGTGGGAATGTCATCAAGGCCAGCAGGCTTGGGCGACAATGTGCTCTTTTGTAAACTGAATCACCACATACTTTTCAGTGACAGTAATTATTCTCATGGGAATCATATAATAACTAAAGATTACATTGCTTGGTCAGAGATATTAGGCCAAATACCCAACAATACTACTGACAGTGTATATTTTCTAAACAAATTTTAAAAAACAGCAATATCGTTCTCTAGCTTCTATAAAATGGGACTATTGTATTGTTACTTCAATTACACAAGGGATCCAAATGATGTATAAAATGTACTCATGGAACATGAAAATGTAACTCCAATGTGGTGTAAATTTGCTCTAAAACTAATATACTGGTGATAATAAACACTAAGCATTTAACTAACAACAATTCTACTTTTTTTTTTTTTTTCTCAGAATAGAAAAGCTTTTTGGTGGCACTTTGCAAGGCTCGGATTTCTTTAAAACATCTGTCTAGGGAAATTTGAACTAATTTCTTTTTTATTTCCCTTTCGTAAAAAATTCCCATTAGTAAGCAAATGCATTCAAAACCATTCCCTTGATCTTATAACTATATTTTATAAAACTCTGCTCAGCTTTTCCTTTTTGCCCTACAGACTGGAAATGCTAGAGTGGAGGGTCTGAATAGCACACAGGAATGAAGGCAACTGGGAAGTTAGGGACCTCGGAGCTCAGAGAGGGATTGCCCATCTGCCCTTCTACTGGGTACATAGGGTACATAGGTACATAGGGTACATAGGCTTCATCCTTTTTGTTTCCGACCCTGTTTCCAAGGATATATTATGAATTTACTTAAAACTGTAATGGGAAGAAAGAATGATGTTAAAATGCTAGTTTTATGATAAATCACAGCACACCACTCTTCCTCTTCCAAAAACCAAACAATTCCTGCAAAGCAAAGTACCTACCCTAAATTCAGTCACATCGCATGCTTACATTTCCAGCAGCACCTTATGGTCCTATCAGTTCAAAGTCATGCTGAGAAGATAAACATCCCTTTACCCAGTATGGGCAGGGACTCATTCAGTTTGTCTGACAGAACCTTGCTGAGACTTTCTTCTTCCACAGACATTTAACCAAGTCGTTGGAGAATTTAACTTCCTCTCTTTCCTCATCTCTTCTCTGACCCACTTATTTATTTCCTTCATTATTCTTAAACCAATTTTGGAGAGAAATTTGACACATCTGACTACAATAATATTGAGCACTTACTATATGGCAGGCACGGTACTAAGTATATTACATGTGGAACTGCATTTAATCCCCACGTAAGTTAGGGATTTTTAGTTTTACTTTACAGTAAGGGAACGGAACCTTACCAAAGTTTATCAACTTGCCCGACATCAGTCAGCAAGTTAAGTGACGAGGCTGAGATTCGAACTCAAATCATTTCACTAAGAGCCCGTGCTCATCGTAACCACCCTGCAATGCAATCTTCCTCCTTGGCCACTGTTCTTGTGTGGGTAGCTTAATATTTTCACTACACTTCTGGCTGCTGGGATGTCTCTCCTTCCTGTGGTAACTCATGCTTGGGACCTCGCCTCATACTCTTCTGTACATTCAAACTGACCCTCACTTATTCAGCACATTTTATTGAATACTTCTTTGTGTGGGAAAGACCTCTGAAACCAGAGCTCACCCAGGGGAAACCAAAGCTCCTTAGAAACAATGTTCTAATATGGATTTCTCTGGAAGAAACTTAAAAAGCCCTTGTCCTCCCAACTTCTATTCTTGGATGGGTTTGGGTCTCTAGTCTGTTCAGAAATTCTTCATCCTCATTTAGAGACTCTCGGAGGGAGTGGCTCATTCCAGCATAGCCCATCCTCATTCTGCCCATAGCAGGTCCCTCTCTGGGCTCCACCCCCCACCCCCAAGGCCTCACAGCAGGACAGGACAGCTGTGGGGCCCACACTGCGTAGGGGCACGCGTGTGTGTCCCCAGACAGGATGTGTTCTCATCCTCGGAAAAACCTAATGGCTGCTTCCTTGCTTTGGCAACATTCTTTAGCTAAATAAACCTCTTGGGTGCAACTGAGACATTCTGTGCCCTGAAATTGGGAGTGGTTTTGAAAAGTGACCTCAACTGTTAGATTCCAAAGATCAATGCTTCCATGCCCACTTACAGTTATAGGCAGCAAAGAAGTCTTTCCTATTGTCTATTTTTCCCTCCAGATATGGGCAAACACACTGTATTTTATTTGTATTCAAGGTGGCTCAAATTTCAAGTACTATTTGTTAGGGATATTGATCTCTAAATATGCACAGATGCTTCTGTCTACATATTCAGATGGTGAGTGCAGAGTTTCTTCTATTATTAACACCCTGCATTAGCATAATATATGTTATCATTGGTGAACCAATATCGATACATTATTACTAAACAGAGATCTTCGTTTACATAGGCTACAGTTTGGGTGGTGTCCTGTTCTGTGGGTTCTGACAGGTGTATGATGTCCTATGTTCACCATTACAGCATCTAGTACAGCAAATATACTCTTACCTTTTCTACAACATCATAGAATTGGCCAAATGGATTTTGATCTTCACAACTGTGTAGCTACATAACGTTTATTATCCTTGAGATAGAGAAAATACATTCAGAAGGTGGAGGGACGTATTTGAGGTCCCACAAATTGAGGGTGCCAAAGCAGGACCAGGACCAGCCAAAAGTGTGGATGGTGGCCCATCTCAGAAAGGGGTTAATTGCCGAGGATACAGACAGTGAGCCATCAGGAGGTCTCTTAGCTCAGACACTTTATTTTCTAATGGCAGGTCAAAGGAGGAAGATTGCACATCTTCAAAAGAAACTGGATGTCTGATATTTGTTCGGCGAGACTCTGAGGTGACTTCAGAGACAATGGGTCCAGCGCCCCATAATTAAGAGGGAAGGCCAGCCCCTGCCAGCCTGACTCAGAAGGCTTACTGAGTCATCCTGTTTGTCCTCTCTGCTGCTATTTATGGGCTTCCCAGTTGCTGATATTTGTTGGTTAAAGGCTCACACAACCCGTCTTGCTTAAAGCAGTGTCGCTTAAGGGGTGTTGAGAATAAACAGGGTGACAGGTGTTGTGGGAGAGTCATTTTTAAAGAATCTTTTGTAGCTGAGTCTTTTTTAAAGCTCTCTATGCTTAAAATACACTATCCTGAAAGAAAATGAAGGCAGAGACCCTTTCTGGACAGAGCTACCGAATACTAAGTCTTTCTTGGGGGTTTTGGCTTTGACAGAGGGGCAGGTGGCATTAGAGAAGCTGTTGATAAGGACAGCTCAGAGAATCAGGGGAACGAGACAATGAGAGGAAAAGACTGGAATGCTGTCACTGAGGCAACTTAGGCATGTTTATCACCAGAAAGAGACAACAGTGACAACAGAACCCTCATAAGCCATGCTAGTCTGAGTCTGGTGGGGGACAGATGGCTCATACAGATGGAGCGACCAGAGAACGATGAATGTGGGGACTCTACCAAGGTGTGGGCAGGGTGAAGGGAAACATGTTGGAGCTAGCGACTGCATGTGCCCATCAGCATCCCCAGTCCTAAAGAGGCAAGGGATGGGGGCAGCCATGGGAACCCAGAGGGAGCTACAGTTTAGCAGAAGACTGCCTCACCCTTTGGGTCCTTTGGTAGAGGAAAGCAGAGCCACAGGGAGAGAGGTGGGCAATGAATAAACCACCCTCTTTTCTCACAGTCTCTTATCTCCTGCTGATGACTCCCATTGGCCAAATTCCCAAATAAGACACAGACCCATGGAACTCATATGATGCAACCCATGAAGATCGGTGTCCTGGGCTATCAGGCAGGCTGGACAGGGGTGGAAAGAAGACCTAGAGGACTCAACAGCAAATATCTTCAACTACGGGGAAGAGGGTTAGAGCCACATTTTGTTGAGACTGATTTCTTTAGTTTATAGTAATAGTCAAGATATCCAGTGCAGAGGAAAGCAGAACCAAATGATGGGAGAGACGTGAGTCCTGATGACAATGTTTGTATCCCTGGATCTAACCCTGCCTGAAGCTAGTCTATCTCCCTGAACTTTTCAGTTATGTGAGCCAATAAATAACCATTTTTTGGTTTAAGTTAAATAAATACTAAAGATATTAATTCAATAATTAAAATATTAACTTGAAATACATTAAACATGCAGTTTAAACTTCATAGATCCTTTGGTCCTTGAAAATTCTGAAGGATGTGTCTCTCCCCAAACCCCTACTGAAAACAACTCTTAAGAAAGAAGACAAGGGAAGGTTGTGTTAAAGTTGAGGCATACAGAAAGCTTCATTAAAAAGCCATTGAATCGGGATGCCTGAGTGGCCCAGTTGGTTAAGTGGCTGCCTTCGGCTCAGGTCATGATCCCAGTGTTCTGGGATCGAGTCCCATATTGGGCTCCTTGCTCTGCGGGAAGCCTGCTTCTCTCTCTGACTCTGCCTGCCACTCTGCCTGCCTATACTCTATCTCTCTGACAGATAAATAAATAAAATCTTTAAAACAAACAAACAAACAAAAAGCCATTGAATCACATTGAGAGGGTCCCAATTTGCAACTAGATTTAATATTCTCATATTTTCTCACTTTGCATGGAGATTTAGCTTAAAGCTTTCCATTACGTCATTCAACAAACATGTACTGTGCTCCAGCCTTGTGACTGCAAAAGGGCCTCTCCTGGTCTGTCTCCTTCTGTCAGCCCAGTCTCTCCCGGGACCCCAGCCACCATGGGTAAGACTGATGACAGGTGGTGAAAAAAAGTGTCTAAGGAGGTGACATCTGAGCAGACATGTAAAAGAAAGGAGGAAGGAGCCAGCCATGAAGATCTGAGGCAAGAGCAGCAGAAAGAGCAAGCTCATAGATCCAAAGGTTTATTTGAAGAACAGCAAGCGGGGAGGGCCCAAGGTGCATGTGGGAGAGCCACCAGAAGGGCTGGTCAGGCGCCTGTTCATACGGGGTCTTGTAGGCTACCATAAGAAGTTTGTATTTTATTCTGACAGTGATAGGGAGTAAATTAGGAGGCTCTGGGCAGATGAGTGAGATGAGAGAATTTATTTTTTAAAAGATCACTCTAGCTGCTCTGTGGAGAGTTGATTCCAGGGGCAATGAAGGAAGGAAACTGGTTAGAAAACTATTGCAATGATGTCGCTAAGGGTTGCTGGTAGCCTGGAGGGGTGGACAGAGGGCAGCTCAGTGTTTGAGAGTTCTAGCCAAGTGGTTGACATGGATACACCTTATAGGGATACTCGCACTTGTGGGGGTTTTTGTTTTTGTTTGTTTGCTTCTAAGATTTATTTATGTATTTGAGAGAGAGAGGAGCAGAATGGGAGGGAGGAGAGGAGGAAGGAGCAGAGGGGGAAGGAGCAGACAGGGAGAGAGAGGGACAAGCAGGTGCCATGCAGAAGTGTAGAGTGCTTCCTGGGACTCGATTTCACAGCCCTGAGATCATGACCTGAGCCAAAATCAAGACTTTGATGCTTAAAGGACAGAGCTACCCAGGAGCTCCCACACTTGTGTTTTTAATCAAGGATGACTTAATTTTCTAAATAATGATTTTCTTTTGTGGAAGGAGTTCAGGGAGCTTATACCAGTTAAGAAGCGCTTATTACTGCTATGCAACTTTTCTTGTCTCAAGAAACTTATTATAAAGACAGATTTCTCATTCTCCTACCCCAAAGATTCTGATTCTACCAAGCCTAGAAATCTGCATTTTGTGACCCAGACTTTGGGAATTACCAGTTAAGAATTTAGCACATCCCCTAGTGGTGGCTATTGGAAATTGCAGTTGTAACAAATTTAAAGTATATAGTACTTTGAATTCTTCATATATATTTGTTACAGGAAAAGTAACAATCTTTTACGCTCTTCAGAGAGATAGTTTCATGGGAGTAATCAAATGGGGTGGAAACTCCTTCAATGATTATCTGGAGAGAACTCTCAGACATATTAAGATAAAAAATAATTGAAACTCTGTAAGTAGTAATTAATTGGCTATTATGAAGTCAGACCGTGGTAATGGCTCTGAACCCACAGCCCAGCTGACTACTAGAGTTCTATAAGATTAGAGTAATTGCAACTGTGGAGGTAAAATAAAAAGAGTGGCATTTTCCAAAAATTATAAAAAGCCAACACTCACTGAGGCAACAGAGCTTACCCCAGCCATGAAAGGGTAGCAGTACCATTCCCAGGGGGACGTTATTTTTTTTAACCACTGCTCTAACTAGGCATGATTCAGTTCTTGTGAATTTTGTTAGTTTGTCATTTTGGGTTGGAAATTGCTCCTCTCTTGCTCAGCCAAGACTAGCCCACCTCGACACTGGTACATCTCTGCTTGATGGCTCAGATACCTACCTGTCTTCCCTGGACAGTCCAGAGAGTGGGACAGAAGGCAGCCCAGTGGCTGAGCATTCCCGCCACATGAGGAAATATTTCAAAGGGAAGTCTCCATGGAAGTGTGTCTCTACAGTCAGGATGGCTGGAAGAAAGTTCCAGCTTCAAAGTTTCTTTGTTGGTTTGTTCAATTGTTTCTTTGTAATGGTTATTCTCAGAACTCTCCATGCATATTCATCCCCCATTTCAAACCCCCCTCCCATGTTTTCTCTCCCTCAACACAGGCTCATACTTCAATTAGAAGATCTTTCAGTATACATTTCTCACATTCTAGACAAGGCAACTGAGGTGTGAGCAGAATGACTGCTCCAAGGCTACAGGGGAGCTAGTGTCCAGGACCGCTCCTGGCTCCTAGTAGCCTCGTAGAGTTCACAGGCCAGTGTGACCTGGGACCAAACAACCCCTCAACATCTGCTTGGCAGGTCCTTCCTCTCCCCCCCCCCTTACATCTGCAAGCATGTGCACGCGCGCGCATGCACGCACACACACACACACACACACACACACACACACAGAATCTCTCTTAAGTTTTCTTTCTGCCAACCCCCTTCTCCCTTTCCCTTCCGGCTAAGCCAGCAAAATATGAACAATTAGGGAAATCAAAGCTCTCCTTTAAAAAAAATTCTTTATTTGAAAAACAACAAACCCAAATGAAGCCTCAGGTTTTTGACCTTCACCAACTAAATTATGCGGTGTTTACTTGTGTTACCTCATCTTGATTTATTTTTGTGGGTCAAGCCTCTAAAAATAAATAAACGAATAAAAGGTTTATTTGTTACAACCCAAAGGAGAAGAACCTGAACAAGAAATAGAAAACAAAAGGAAAGGTGAGCCGAAAGATTGCATAACTAATTAAGGGAACACAATACAAATCTGGACTTGCCCACATGTATTTTTCCATTTAGAAACAAACCTAATGACACTGGCACGTTCTTTTATTTCCCGCCCCTTCCCTCCCCCACTTGCGTGCCAGCTCAGGAGTGCATCTGGAGGAAAGGCCTGCCCCCTAGTGGTGCCTGTGGAAATGTGCAGGTACCTGTGCCCAACGCGGGGCTGAGGTCGCCAGGGATATGTGCTTGAAAAACTTAGTACGAGAAGGAATGCTTCCGCTGCTTTCCAGTAAATACAGCAGGTGGAGACACACACTGGAAAATTGGAACGCGGTCAGCCTTGCTTCCATTTGGCTGTTAGAAGATTGCTAGGCACTCAGAGATACTGAAACTTAAGTTTGACCATAATTTATTGGTGATGCTTCCTATGTCCTACTTGTTTTTAATTCTTGAAAACTGTTAAGATCTAGAGCTTTTAAGCAAATGCCATTTTTCAAATCCATTGCCCCCCACCAAACACACACCATTCATTTATTTTAAATACTTACTTAGTGCAGACATATGGGGTGAGGTGGTAGTGCAAAGGCTGAGACACAGATCTCCTCCTTCAAATTCACCCTCTGACTGGGAGACAAGATATATTTAGACATAATTACAGTACATGGCAGTGATCCAAAAAGAGAAAAAAATATATATATTGATTATATATTATGCATCAATTTTACTGTATAGATATTGCATATTAATATATTTTAGCACACCTTAATAATTAGGTAATTATATATTTTAATATAATTATAAAATTGTGTTATTTGAATATGATTAACTTAACTATAACATATAATATATTATATACATAAACACAGAGGAACTGTGGGCCAAGTCCTGATGTATGTCCACATTTCATTTAATATTTAATCACAACAGTATCTTTTAACAGAAAAGGACAGGGAGGTTTGGAAAGATTACATAATTGGCCCCAGTTCACATAGCTATGAAATGGCAAAGTCAGAACCTGAACTCAGGTTTTCTGATTTCATCTGTATTTCACTTACCCTCACCAGACTTTCACTGAGAGTTTACTATGTATCAGGTGATGTGCTAGGGGTTCAAGGTGCAAAGATGGGAGACTGCTGTCACTGGCCTTGGGTTTCTAGTTTTGTAGGGAACTGAGTATGTGGGAAAACAATTCGATTACATTATGATATATGCAATAATGGAATTGTGCACAAATTGCCTTGTGAGCCACGCAACCTTGTTACTTGGCTGTGACTGAGTTGCCCAGACGGAAGCCTGCAACTCGACCGAAAGCAACCATCCTCAGACCTACCAAGGACTCTGGGGAGGCCTGATATTGTCATTCTGCCCGAGAGTGGACACAACTTACCCAACGGATGACCTGTCATTGACAGTTTTGACTGTGAGAAACCCAAAACATTACAGCACCAGAGTAAAATTAGGGAGAAACAGTAGTGGAGGTGACAGGTGAACTGGTCAGAAGCAGAAGCAGGGAGTCCAGAGAGAGGAGCCGAACTCGGGAGTCTGGCATCGTCATAGGAAGAAGGAGCCGAAGGTCCCTTCTACCAGGGCAAGTCTGTTTTTACCATTAGTTCCTTCCCAGGGTTTCAGGGCTTCCCGTGGCTGGACAGTGGGACTGCCTGGATGATGTCTCTGCTTCTTGCTGTCTTATGTGTCCTTCTGTCATCCAAAGCATCTGGGCTCAGCCAGGACTGGGATTCTGCAACAGAGTCTAAGTCCTGTGGTCTGACGTGGCCCCGAGAGCGAGTGAGGCGTGGCGGCTGGATGGGTGGACTTAGCAGAGGCCTCACCAGGAGGTGACGCCCAAGCACAGGGTTGAGGTCCATGTAGGAATTTTCCAAAAAAGACAGAGGTATGGAGGGTGCTCCAGAAAGTTCAGTGTTCCTTCCAGCACCGAGCATGACCAGTGGCAAAACTGTAATGTCTTCATTCTCCTTCCAGGGAAGTGACCAGAAATTCTCTCTTTGGGATCGTCAGCTTAGAGAGAGGGCAGTGGGAAAGGGGGATTTTCTCTCTCATGGAGGCACTACGTCCTGAAGCCTGGTGGTTCTGCCCAGATGCTATGGCTTCAAACACTGGCATATTCTTCTCCACTGGGGTATCTGTAGCTTTAGGTCTGTGAGGTACTGAGCCAAGAGACAGTGTGAAACTAAGGATATATACAATGAGTCTCCTTGGGGTGTCATTATCACTGATGATTTGGGAGGAGAAAAGTTTGCAATTTTTACAGTCTTTACTTTTTTGTCATATACAGATCAGTGTAAGCCTCCTTTTCCATGTTGGCTTAAATTTTTTTCTTTTTGCACTAACATGCATAAAAGCTTATGATCCAGCATGGAACTGTCCTCAAAGAAACACAGACTCTCCCTTGCACTGGTAATTACAATGTTTTCTTCCTTCCTTCCTTCCTTCCTTCCTTCCTTCCTTTCTTTCTTTTTCTCTCAAGATTTTATTTACTTGTCAGAGAGAGAGAAAGAGCGCACAAGCAGGGGAAACAGCAGGCAGAGCAGGCGGAGGGAGAAGCAGACTCCCCACCGAGCAAGGAGACCCATGTGGGACTCAATCCTAGGACCCTGAGAGCCAAAGGCAGTGGCCTAACCGAATGAGCCATCCAGGCGTCCCTACAATGTCATTTCTATATAAAAATAAACTCTGATCTAGTATGAAGTGGTAGGCAAAATTTGTAACCTGTTTTAGAGACAAAGCACAAGACTTTTGAGAAGCTTCTTCTCTAAGCTATGGCTTTCAGATCAACTGGATTTATTTTGCCTGACCCAAAGAGAGTGTCATGGAAAACTTGGAGAGACACTTTTTTTAGGCTGTTGCCTCAACTTCCTAAATTGTCCACCCTGTTTAAGTTCTACCTATTACAAATTCATGTAGCTTGATTTTTTAAAAATTGTGGTGAAAACACACAAAATTTACCACCTTCATCATTTTTAAATGCATAGTTCATTAGACTTTTTTTTTTTTTAAAGATTTTATTTATTTATTTATTTGAGAGAGAGAGAGTGTAAAAGCATGAAAGGGGAGAAGGTCAAAGGAGAAGCAGACTCCCTGTGGAGCAGGGAGCCCCATGCGGGACTTGATCCCAGGACTCCAGGATCAAGACCTGAGCTGAAGGCAGTTGCTTAACCAACTGAGCCACCCAGGTGCCCTTACATACAGTTCATTAGTCTTAAGTAGTCTTTGCTGTGCAACAGAGTTCTAGAACTTTTCCTCTCACAAGACTGAAGCTCTACACCCATTAAACAAGTCCCTACTTCTCGCTCCACCTAGTCCCTGCTTTCCATTCTTCACATGGTGGAATCATACAGTATTTGTCCTTTTGTAGCTGGCTTATTTCACTCAGTGTAACATCCTTCAGGTACATCTATGCTGTAGCAAGTGATGGGACTTCTTTCCTTTTTAAGGCTGAATAATTGAACACCATATACATATATATATATATATATATACATATATATATATATATATTTGTTTATCCCACAGATGAAGGAGATGAGAAGGAGAAGGGTTGCTTCTCCTTCTTGGCTCTTGTGAATAATGTTGCTATGAACATGAGTGAGCCAACAACTCTTTGAGCCCCTGCTTTCAATTCTTTTGGATATATACTCTGAAGTGGGATTCCTGGATCCCATCCTAATTCTATTTTTAATTTTCAAAAGCAACTGCCATACTATCTTCCACAGTGGCTGCAGTGTACAAGGCTTTCGATTTCTCTGCACACTCGCCAACACGTGTGATTTTCTGGTTGGTTGGTGGGTTGATGGTTGTTGTTGTTATTTGATAGTAGACATCCTAATGGGTGTGAGGTGACAGGTAGGTTGCTTTTAAAGTCTGAATTCCCTTGGAAGTGGTAAGGGTATCTGTGAAACTTCATGCCTTATAGTAGACTTTGACCTTAGCAACTTGCTAAGGTCATTCACTGAGTCCATGGTATTTAGATGTAGAAGAAGTTGTTAGAACCCTAGAAGAAGATCCTAGATCTCCCCCCAAACGATAAAGCATTAGGGGTGGCCTGAGTGGCTCGGTCAGTTAAGCATCCCACTCTTGGTTTTGGCTCAGGTCATGATCTCAAGTTCATGAGATGGAACCCCATATCAGGCTCCACACTCAGTGCAGAGTCTGCTTGAGATTCTCTCTCCCTCTTCTTCTGCCCCTCCCCACTCTTTTCCTCTCTCCCCAAAATAAATAAATGAAACTTTAAAAATGAGAAAGTATTAAAACTGGAAGCCTGGGGGATGGGGGCTATCTGAGAAATCCCACAGAGGATATTTTCCTCTCACAGTTGTTTTGACTTCTCAGGACTTTTTTCTTTCCTTTTTTTTTTTTTTTTAAGATTTTATTTATTTATTTGACAGAGAGAGATCACAGTAGACAGAGGCAGGCAGAGAGAAAGAGAGAGGGAAGCAGGCTCCCCGCTGAGCATGCGGGACTCGATCCCAGGACCCTGGGATCATGACCTGAGCCGAAGGCAGTGGCTTAACCCACTGAGTCATCCAGGCGCCCCTCAGGACTTTTTTCTTAAATGAATACAAACACTTTCATCAGAATTTTTCCAACATTTCTGAGAATATCATCAAGAACTTATTTTCTGGAAACAACTCTTTTGAGTTAACTTAATTCTTTGATCAATTTTCTTTTTACTGTGGAGTCACATAATTTTCAGTACTTTTACTTCACTGAAATAATTTGGATTTAATTCAATGATCACATTTTGTACTTGTATTAAATTTTCCCAACTTTGACTTCAGCAATTTTGAGTTTTCTTTTGTGGTCATTTTCTACCAAGTCTAATTTTCTTGGGTTAGGTTTTATAGGTACAATTTTTGACAAGATGATTTGATTTTTTAGTCAATTTTAAAAGTCAATAACAAGTTTGGGTGAGCAGTTTTTGCCTTTGTCAGTTTTATTTTGTGTTATTTCTACAAAATGTGATTTTAACTGGGTCAATTTTTGTAGTTTTGAGAATTACCAAAACAATGAGATTCTTCAGTTTGCTTTTTTGTCATTATTAAATTTAACACTTATAGCTTTAGCTCTTCTGATTTAAATCTGTGTTGATTATTTCTACAATGTCTATTTTTTTTTTTTTTTTGTGACCAGGTTAAAATGTACTTGAAGTCAAAATACTGAGGTTGCAACATCTTGTTTTCCTCTAAAATTGTTCTGATTAAAAAATTAAAAATGGAGCGTCACCCCCGAAAGCCCCCACTGTACCATTTCCTCCCAGTCTTCCCAGGTAGCAGAAAGCAAAGGAGTCCTTTGATGAAATGCCTATAGGTCAGTGTTCCCAGGCAGAGACCAGAGTGAGAAGGGTGGAGTGTGACAGCAGCAGGGGCTCCTCACCCAACATAGTTCACATATGTTCCAGGGAAGTCAGTATCCAGAAAAGGAGCATCCAGAGAAGACTTAAAGGGATGGGGGTCAGCAAACCTGCTTCACCCCAGATGCAGAATAAATCAAACACATGTGAGTTTTGTTAAGTCCAGATGATGTCACTAGTGACAGCACCTCTCTCTCTAACACCCACTTTCTGAGGCACGGCTTTGGTGTTGCTGTGGGTCTGGGTCAACAGAAGCCTGGTCAGATGGATGAACTCACTCTGTTGGTCTCTGGGAAGACTGTGAGGAGACGGTAGAGTGGGGGCTTTTGGGAGGGAAGGATGGAAGCCCTTGGAAGTCTGCATGGTTAGAGGGAGTTCTGAAAACAGAGAATGGCAGGAAGGGAGAAAGTGGAAGGGGGTGCCAATGGCTGGCCTGACCAAGAGGCAGACTTGGGCTTACACACAAGGCAACAGTAGGATCAGGGTTTACAGGGCACTCTGATGTGCTTTACATAAGAGAATGCCACCAAGATTGCCTGAGATACAGGGTATAGATAGAGATGCTGCTGGGTCTGTGGTGGGGGGAGGAGGCACACTCTCCCTTCAGAATCCTGTAGCACAGTTTTGTCACTGAACACATTTCTACTGTAAATGCCATGGCAAATGGTGGGTTTTCCCCTTAGCTCAACTTATAGAGAGGGAGGGCAAGAGGAGAAGAGCAGAGAAGAAGAGGGGAGAGAGAGACTGATTAGACAGTTGGCTCTGGTCCTCACCTCTGATCCAGCCAGTGATTGCTGTTGGCGGTTGGCTGGGTGGGGAGGCTCCCCCACAGGCAGCGGGAGCAGAGTAGGCTGGGGACTGAGCAGGAACTTAGAAACACGTCTAGTACAATCATGCTTTGCTTCTTGTCAGCGACACAATACGTATTTAACATATTCTCCCGGGTATATTAAAATTCAATCTAATACAAGCCAGCGGCAAGTAGTCTTCCTTTCATTATGTACCCCAGGCAGCCCCTGGAGAGAGAGAAGTGGATTGGTCAGTGGAGGGAAGGGAGATCAGAAAGCCACGTGAATGCCACGACCTCACCTCACTTCAGGCGTGGCTGCCACCTCCATCAGTATCACAGGTTCCAAGAATTTACCAGAAGGGAGGAAAAGGGAAGTGGAAGGAAAAAGAGAGACTGGACAGGAGAGAAATACAACTGATGAAAGTAAGCTTCTTCCAAGAAAAATTCTATTGTCAAGCTGTCCCCTGAGGGAACACGTCCTCGGAGAGGTACGAAGTGCACTCCCCTTTCCTACTGTGGGTTTTTTTCCCCTTATCCCTATGAAAAAAAATCTGTTAATTGCATATGACAAACAAAATGTATTTCTTTTTCTTGAGTACTCCATAATTGTATAGAAATGTGTATCATTTCCTCTCCATAATTTTGAGATTTTTGAAGACAGTGACATATTCTGACTCTTTAAGAACAAAACAATTCAATTTAAAAATCACTGAATGACAGCAATCAAAGTGCTCAAGTGAGGCAGTTCGCTTCAGCACTTGTTCGAAATGTCATTAGAAAACCGACATATAGCGGGTTGTTATGGCAACTAGAATAGCCAAGTTTATAACATCACTGTAATTAACATGATCCAAACGTTATTAATCTTTCAACATCACTCACATCCTCTGAAGGAACAGCAGCTCTGGTCCTCTTAGGATTTTTCAATGGTGTTATCTTTGTAGCTTTCTTCCCATTTTATTTTATTTTCAAATACATCTTCCTCTGACGTGGCTTTAGTGGAATTAGCTATTGTTTCTCTGCCTTTATTAATTCTATTTTGACTGCTATTTTTTGATAAAACTTGCAATAAAATGGAAAAAAGAGGAATCACAGCTAAAAACTAGAACAAAGTCTAAAGATGAAAAGACACATGCATTTAAATGTGGAGAACCTGAGAAAATTAGTAAAATACTTTGCATATAGATATTTAGTATTAATTCACATTTGTGTAGCACTTTATAATTTTTAAAGCAGCTTTACATATATTATTTTATATCAAAACCCTGAGAGGACAAGTAAAATTTTGGGGGTGCCTACAACATGACATTAAATGTGATATGTAAACATGGATGTTTTATATTTCACAACAAACCTGTATGGTAAGTGGGGGTTAAAAATATGCCTTCACAACTTGACAACAAGAACCCAAGAACCCGATTAAAAAATGGACAGTCTTCAAAAAACATTTCTCCAAGGATGATGTACAGAAATTGTCAACAAATAAATGAAAAGATGCGCAACATCACTAATTATTAAGAGATATGCAAACCAAAACTATAAGCCCCTCATATCCGTTATGGTGTTTATTATAAAATAAAACAAAAAAATAACAGGTGTTGGGGGGGATGTGGAGAAATTGGAAACGTGGTGTGCTTAGGTGAAACTATAAAATGGTGCAGCCACTGTGGAAAACAGTATGGTGTTTGCTCAAAAAACTATGTCCCAGCAAATGATCCAGCAATCCTACTTCTAATGTACACATCCAAACGAACTGAAAACAGAGTCTTTTTTTTTTTTTAAAGATTTTATTTATTTATTTGACAGAGAGAAATCACAAGTAGGCAGAGAGGCAGGCAGAGAGAGAGGAGGAAGCAGACTCCCTGCTGAGCAGAAAGCCAGATGCGGGGCTCAAAACCAGGACCTGGGATCATGACCTGGCCGAAGGCAGCGGCTCAACCCACTGAGCCACCCAGGCGCCCCTGAAAACAGAGTCTTGAAGAAATATTTACACGCTCATGTTCACAGCTGCTTTCTTCATAAGAGCCAAGAGGTGGAAGCGACCCAAGTGTCCATGGACAGATGAAAAGAGGAACGAACAGGTCTATCTGTTTGATGGAAGATGATTCAGCTTTAGAAAGAAAGTCCTGTCACATGCTAAAACATGGCTGAACCTGGAGGACATTGTGTTAAGTGAAATAAGCCACAAACAGAAAAACAAATACTATGTGATTCCAGGGTGTGAGATATCTAAAGTGTCAAATTCATGGGAACAGAAAGCAGAATGGTGATTAAAAGGGGCGGGAGGAAGGGGAAACAGGGAGCTGCCTGATGGCTGTAGAGTTCAGTTTTCCACGATGAAGTGGCTCTGGATATCTGTTCGACAATGTGAATATTCTCAGCACTACTGAATTGTACATTTAAAAATGGTTAAGATGGGGGCGCCTGGGTGGCTCAGTGAGTTAGGGCCTCTGCCTTCGGCTCAGGTCATGATCCCAGGGTCCTGGAATCGAGCCCCGCATCGGGGGCTCTGCTCTGCAGGGAGTCTGCTTCCTCCTGTCTCTCTGCCTAGTTGTGATTTCTGTCAAATAAATAAAATATTTAAAAAAAAATGGTTAAGGGCGCCTGGGTGGCTCAGTGGGTTAAGCCGCTGCCTTCGGCTCAGGTCATGATCTCAGGGTCCTGGGATCGAGTCCCGCATCGGGCTCTCTGCTCGGCAAGAAGCCTGCTTCCCTCTCTCTCTCTCTCTCTGCCTTCCTCTCCGTCTACTTGTGATCTCTGTCAAATAAATAAATAAAATCTTTAAAAAAAAAAATTAAAAAAAAAAATAAAAAAAAATGGTTAAGATGAAAAAAAAAATGGTGAAGATGGCAAATTCTACATTATGTTGGTTCCCCATTCCTTCCAATCAAAAAAAAAAAAAAAAAAAAAGCCTCCAAACGGACACTCCTTCCTTGAAAAGGTGAAGCTCAGTCATCTCCCCTGGGATGTACACTGGATTTAGTAATTTGCTTCTAGTGACTTGAAGTGGAAGAAGGGACAAGGTATGACTTCTAACACTGGGTCAAAAGAGACACTGCTGCTTCTCCCTTATTCTCTCTCCCTCTTTTTTAGGGGGAAGTGGGTCCTCTAGGCCCAGTCAAGCCTGTGCACAACTGTAACCCTGGTTGGTATCTTGAGTGTAAGCACACGAGAGACCCCGAGCCTGAAAACATCCAGCTAAGCAGACTCACAACTGACCACACAGAAACCTGATTTAATAAATGTATATTCTGCTATTAAGCCACTAAATTTGGGAGTAATCCATCACACAGCAGTAAATGATTACTACAATAAATATTTTCCATTAATCTGAAGCAGTGAAGATCTCTGGTATGTTAGAAGGGCTCCTCACCCTTTTGGTGTTGATCTCTGATTTTGCTGATGTTCCTGGAATCTATTCTGAAAGAGGTTCCAGGTCAGAGTCAGAGGCATGCCTTATGTGAATTACCTGTGAGCTCAGCATTACGACCGATACCGGGGAACAGGCTGTCCTGTAACCTGAGGGCTGCTGGATTTCTTTGAGCTCTTTTACTTGTGTGGCCTCAGGAAATAGGAATGCCCATGAGGTATTCTCATTGAAAGTTCAATCACATGTGAACCAGCGAGTTTAGATATTGGAGGTCATACCCCCGTCTCATACTATATTCAAAGAAAGTTTTTATTCTTTGTGGAGAAAAAGTGAAAGGTCAAAATAGCAATACATCTGAGAAACATCCAAAGGCCAACAAGAAAGGAAAACCCAACATCATCTCAAGGTGAAAAAATGGGGGTTCACCCAGCAGTGCTATTTGGGAAGAGTTTCTCCCTTGTTGGACTACATACATTCTATCCTTTCCTCTTTAGTGGAGGAATCAAGCTATACATTTGTGGAGAGTGAGACAAGGAGCCAGATTCTCTAATCCTGCTACTCTGGTTTCCTGAAGATTGTATTGCTACCTATGGGTATTACCTTCTAGTGTTTTAAAACAAATTCTCTTTAGGTGAATGAACTTACTTTACTGCTCATATTTATGAACTCTGGGTAGGAAAAAGGAGGCTTCCCAGATTTCAAATTTTAACACAGCATCTGGTATTATATGATAAACTGAATAAAGACAAATTAATACAGGGGCACCTGGGTGGCTCAGTGGGTTAAGCCTCTGCCTTCACTCAGGTCATGATCTCAGGGTCCTGAGATTGAGCCCCACATTGGGCTCTCTGCTCAGTGGGGAGCCTGCTTCCTCCTCTCTCTCTGCTTGCCTCTCTCCCTACTTGTGATATCTCTCCTTGTCAAATAAATAAATAAAATCTTTAAAAAAAGACAAACTAATACAAAATAAAGACTTGAATTGCTTTAAAGAAAAAAGAAAAAGAAATCGCAGCTCTCAGAATTTTAGTTTTATTTACCGATAGCAAGAATGAGGGAGACAAAGGCTATGAACTTAGATTGTTCTGCTTCTAAAATCTACCATCACTTTCAACAACATGAGGGAATTATTATCTTCATTCTAGGAATGAGGAAGCTGACTTCGGGAGAGGTTAAGTAACTTACCTTGGTTTTCCTGCTGGTTTGTACCAGAACTCAGGTCCTAAGTTTTAGTCCAATACTCTTCTGCACGACTTCTTATTGCTTTTCTGTTTAGATGATGTATTTGGCAAAGCTCTTGAGATGTAAATATGAATAAGGTAATCAAGTAGAAAATATCCCTGCAGTGAGGAAACATGGTAGGTACATAAATTAGAATTGGTTTCTTAGGTTTCTTAGTTGAGGATCTCAAATTTTATTTTATTTTATTTTTAAAGACTTTATTTATTTATTTGACAGAGAGAGACACAGAGAGTGAGGGAACGCAAGCAGGGGGAATGGGAGAGGGACTGGGAGCCCGATGGCGGGGTTTGATCCCAGGACCCTTGGATCATGACCTGAACTGAAGGCAGATGCTCAACGACTGAGCCACCCAGGTGCCCCAGAGATTTTCAAATTTTAAATGAGATGGCAGTTTAAAAACTTTTTCCCCTAAGTCGTTAAACTGTTGAAGAAATCACTACTTGTAAGAGCCAAAACACATAATAGTGTCTCATTTTTTGTTTAGCATGTGACATTTTCAGAGCACCTTTATGCATAGCAGTCCATGTGGCCTCTTTGCCTGAAAGCCACCCAGGCATCCAGTGCTGGTTGTAAATTAAACACTGGCACGTATCTAGAATGAGCGTCAATACTCTGCACTAAGGCGTCCAAGGTGAATGCCTAGAAAACTGAGTAGTGAACAGGGGGCTTCCACTCTAGGCCCTTAGCAGGCAAACCACAGAACAGTGAAGTATTCCTGTTAGAAATATCTCCCCTGATCCTACTCAAACCTTTGGATGTAACTTACAGCTTATAAGAAATTCAGGGGACAGAAACCAAATTAAACAACACGAAGAAAGAAAGAATAAGACAAATCTAAAATGTGACTCAATCGATAGAACAACAGACTCAATTTCTTATAAAGATCAGGTCATTAAAATAAAAAGGTTGGGAGGGACTGCTCTAAACCGAGAGAGGCTAAAAGGACATAATAGTACTTG
This sequence comes from Lutra lutra, assembly GCF_902655055.1. NCBI lineage: Eukaryota > Metazoa > Chordata > Mammalia > Carnivora > Mustelidae > Lutra > Lutra lutra. Next base: position 92,630,930 of record NC_062282.1, on the reverse strand, counting down.
ATTAGATCCTAGTTAAATGAACAAACAACACACACACACAAACAAACAAACGAAAACCAAACAACAACCCCAAACTATACAAGATACCTTTGGGACAATTACAGAAATTTGGATATGCTCAGGGATTAGACGGTATTGGGGAGTTATTGTTAATTTTATTACGTGTACGCCAATTATCAATTTATTGCCTTAGCTCCAAATCACCCTTCTGTAACTGCTCTGCAATATTGGACAGGTTATTTAAGCCTTTTCCTCCTACACTAAGCATGATGTTAAATTTGTCAATAGAGGAAGGCCATTGCAGGAGGAAGGGGGGCTCCTCTTCCTGGTTTCAGAATGCTTACTAATCAGTAAGCAGTGGATGTGTGTCTAGGGACATCCCAGGGTACACTGCCTCAGCTGTGTGTCCACACTACACAGTCTCTTGGTGACCTTGCATGGCAGTCCAGACCCTGTGACCATCTTGATGTGACTTTTCCAGTAAGGACACCATGTGCTCCAGACCTCATGCCGGCAGAGGCATCCAGCTTTCAATGCACACCTGCTCTCCAGCCTGGGTCCCTGGGGATGGTTTCCTGCTTGCCTGGCAATGAGGGGCCAGCTCTGGTCTGGGAAATCCAACAGACTTCTCATCCCTTGGCTGTAACCACATCTTCACCAGTGAGGTCTGAGCCCTGCCATGTTTAAAACTCTTTTGCAAGTCGGTTCTTCCTTCCAGCCAAGAGGTGGTTGAAGTATATCACAATTAAAAACTCTGGTGGACATACTTGTTTCCCTCTTTTTGGTGTCACTTCCTTCAAAAAGTCATCATTTGAAGTCACCCCCTTTCATACTTTACCAGCTGGAGGAGGCTTATGTCCCTGCTCCATGGAGACTGCTGCCCTGGTCCCGTCACAATCTCATAACGGCATCTGCGTATGCTCCTCGCTGCTGCTGCTTGACTTCTGTATCCAGCCCCCTGCTTTTATTCCCTAAAACTGCTATATTCTCATTGGTGACCCACCATGCTTTTTTGGGCTTTGGCGATCTTTTTAAGGAGATGGTTTTGAGCACATCGAGAAGGCACTGAGGTGGGAGGGACAGGTCTGGAGCTTGCGCTGAAATGTCAGACGTTTAGCTACAAGCTCATACTTCTCATTTGCATTAGAGTTAAAACTCAACCAACAGAGCTTAAGCTAGAGAAAAGACAGCATGAAAGGGAGTGTGGAAACCTGACCAGTTAATAAAAAGACAGATGGGTCTGCACTTAGCCGTGGCGTTCATCGTCGAGGTCTAAGGGAGCTGGGAGAGGAAGTGTACCACCACCACCATAAATAGGCTCATTCTATTGACTTAACCATAAAGAACAGTAATATTTGTTATTTTGTTAGCCTCTGAAATTTTTAGCAATAAAGTCCCTTAGAAACCCTCAAACAAAACTGTAAGCTTGTGCAAGGGCAGAGGCCAGGGAAAGAAATTTTAAGAACATACTATACTGGCTTGCAGTGAAGGAGAGCAAGTCAGGTAGGAAAGCTGAGGGAAATGGGACAGATGCCAGTGGAGCACAGTGTAACTACCCTCATGTTCGGAAGCAGAGTTGGTGTTATACAATGGAGGGGGGCTTTGCCATCATAATTTCATCTGTCCCTCCAGCCACCCTCAGGCATGTTCCCTCCAGGGGCTCTTTCCTTGTTCAGATCTGTCCCAGCTCCAGGGACTCATACTCAGAGCTGCCTCTCTTCTCCCCAACATGATCTCCCTGTCTTCCACATCTCCACAGATATATCTTCCTTACCTTCTTTTTTTTTTTTTTTAAGATTTTATTTATTTATTAGACACAGAGAGAGAGATCACAAGTAGGCAGAGAGGCAGGCAGAGAGAGAGAGGGGGAAGCAGGCCCCCTGATGAGCAGAGAGCCCGATGTGGGGCTTGATCCCAGGACCCTGAGATCATGACCCGAGCTGAAGGCAGAGGCTTAACCCACTGAGTCACCCAGGCGCCCCAATCTTCTGTAGATTCATGTTACATTTCCTGAGCCTTTTCTTTGCCTTGATAATGACTTCGAGTTTCCTGATTCCTCTCTTTTTTTCCTCTTTCTGACGCTTCCTTGGCATTTACAGGCTTCCCCTATCAGATCTTGTCTGGAAGGTGCATCATGTCAGACTCTGCAGATTTTTTTAGCTGCGTGTCACCCATGCTGAACTTTGTCCTTGAGTTATTCCCATTGTCTGCTTTCAGTTAATATTGCCACACCAATGGTACTTGGTAGAAAAGACATGGAAATGAAACGTAATAATTGGGTCCATTTTATCTGTTTGGCCCTTCTCTTTCAGGCTTTTCCTATGTGTATACTTATATACACACATGGCATTTTAAACTTACATTTAACGATTTTTAAAAAAATTAAAATGGGGTATTATATGCACTGCTCTTTTTTTCCCCCTTAAGAATACTTCCTGGGCATCTTTCCAGGTCATTACATGTACACCACTTTATTCTTTCTTGAACAGCTGCATAGTATTTCACCGTATGAATGGTTGTACTTTATTTTCCCAATTTCATATTTTGGTTGCTTCTAGTTTTTTGCTATTTCAAACAATGCTGCAATACATAATCTTGTACATATATCTTTTGTGCACCTGTGTTTTTCTGCAGGATAATTTCCCAGTAGTAGAACTGCTAGTTTAATTGATCTGTGCATTTTAAATGCTGATAGATACTGCTATATTGCTCTCTGAAAAAAGTTACCTCATTTTATGCTGTTACCAAACGCGACTGAGAGCAGGGTTCTTCGCTAACTTAATGCCAGCCTTACCTGGGCTCTCAATGCACCTCAGGGTTCCTACTATTCATTTTTCATTGGTTCTGTATTTTATTGCCTAAATATCACTGCCAGGCCCCTTATATTTCTGAGACCCTTCATTTAATCCTACCTTTCTGATCTCAGGAACTGACCTAACCTTCTCTTCTGTAGTCTTCAGTGTGCCTGCCATTCATTCTCTTGCTTGCTGCCTTATGACCTTGAGGTTGCTGCTGGAGCTCTCTAATTCCATCTGCATTAGGAAAAAGGCAGGTGGAGGGGTGGGGAGGAAGGTGCCAGCATCCATTTCATTTATCAGGAAGGAAAGCCTTCTTAGAAGGCTCCAGAAGATTTCCCCTTACATCATCTTAGCCATAACTGGCTCCCATGGCCATTTCTGCTGCAAAAGGAAATTGGGATATTTAGTATCTGGCTAAATAGAACAAAACTGTCACAAGTATGTGCCCCAATATTGATTTATTGCTTGAGCCTAGACATGCTGCTGCCCAGAATAAAATGAAGGTGCTGTTAGTATGGAAGAAGGGGAGACTGGATATTGAGCAGTAATCCACGGCATTTGCCAACACTATCTATTTGCTCAATACATATTTGTTGAATGCATAGCATAAGAATAGGTCAGCAACCTGTCACCACACTGAACTGAATATAAATCCCTGATTTATCACTTAGTTATTCAAAGTCACAGTTTGGTTCTAAGTTACAAATGCTGGATATCTGCATGCAGAACTGTATCTCTGTCCTGATGGGGGCTACAGAGTACACATCCCAGGGTTGAGTGGCATTTTGTTCTCATTTGAATTCAAATCAATTTTGTCATCTCTGAGGGGCAGATGTTATGCGTCAAACAAGTGACAGATTGCAGCTTTAATTTAAACAGCAAGATTTGGTTTATAACATGCTTATATTTATTGGAGGAAAAAAAATCCAATGATGTCACTCAAGTGCTTTCTGGATTAAAGTAAAAGGTTTTTGGGATGCCTGGGTGGCTCAGTCAGTTAAACATCTGCCCCAGGTCCTGGGATCGAATCCCAAATTGGGCTCCTTGCTCAGTGGGGAGCCTGCTTCTCCCTCTTCCTCTGCTGCTCCCCCTGCTTGGGCCTGGTCACTCTCTCTGACAAAGAAATAAGTAAAAGCTTTAACAAAATAAAGTAAAAGGTTTTTTAAATGGTGAAGGAAGCAGAGGACAGCTGGATACTTATGGGTCCCACGAAAGAATGGAGGAGATGCTGGTGATCGGCACTGTTTGGATTTGGAACAACACTACTAGTGGCAGGGACAGGACTAAGGTAGTGGTGGCAGCTAAGAGAGGGAAATCATCGTGGTAAGAGGGTGAGGACATGGACAGAGGGAGAGGAGAGTCAGTAGAAAGTGGCATTCACGTTCTCCAGGTCCTTTGTCACAATGAGAATCTGTGTCTGTCTTCGTCTGTCCTCGTCACCTGGTTGATTCCCACATCAGCTGAACAGTCATGTTTGAGACCGAGAGTTACATCACAAAGGACAATCAGAACACCAGAGTTGCACAGTCTCTAACTTTGGGCAGAGTATCCTTTGAGTTCATCTTTTCCTTCTTTATTGAGGCTAAAATACATCCACTAAAAGTGCATGCAGGGCTTAAATCCTAAAGTGCACTGTTTGGGGAATTTTCATATACGCCTGGAAGCCACCTCCCAGACTAAGACACAGAATATCCCTTTGGGTCCGAGAGTCACAAAGAAGTTCAGGAGTTTAAAGGTCTAACCAGTGTATTTTACCTTTTTAAAATCACTATTAAGAGAACTCACAAACTCAAAACAGGCTCAGGCAGCCCAAGTAAGCGAGTGGAACAGATGGGGTGGACGCTGCCATGGTTAACTGAAAGTGACAACGGACTTCTAATTTTTTGCTATCAGAAACACTTCTTATGAATAGTTATGTAACTCAAGTTATTTTTCCCATTGCAGGAGACTTCCTGAGGATAGATCTCAAGAGATACACTTGTAAGATTAAAAAATAAGTAAAATCATTGAAAAAACTTGTAATATACATTGCCAAATGTGTTTACCAAAAAGCAACTGGGGTGGCCATGGAAATGTGCCCACAATCCTCCAAACACAGAGGGCAGAGGGGACCACAGGTCTATGCACAGCCACACGGCCACGGGCTGCTCCCAGCGCATGAGCCACTGCCACAGAGATAGCAGAGTGGACCTATTTCGGGGAGACACGGGACCCCTCTGGTGGCTGCCACAGGCAGGAGGACCTCCCATCGCCTTGCTGAACCTTCCCGTAGGCTGCCAGGCAAGGGAGCTGCTCATACCAGCCTTCCTTCCCTCTGCTGGAAGTCAGATGGCCACGTGCTCTGACAGCACCCAGCCTTTCTTGCTCTTTCTCTACTTTCCCTCACACCGGCATTTTGCCTGATGAAATTCTTGTATGCCTCATCCAGGCCAGCTATGTGCTTTGCTTTTCTAAGGACCCAGATAGACAGTTATATGTGTTTCCATTTGTTTCCCCAAGTGATCTACATGTGTGAGTTTTTACTTCTTCTTTCTCAGCATTTGATAGTTTCTAAATCTTTGCTACTTTGGAAAATGAAGAGAAGCGTTTTCCTGTAATTTGCATTTTTAAAAAGATTTTTTAAAAAGATTTATTTATTTTCGAGAGTGAGCTAGAGAGAGAGAGAGAGAGCAGGGAGAGGGGCGGAGGGGGAAGGAGAGAGAGAATCTCCAGCACACTCCCCACAGAGCACGGAGCCCAACGTGGGGCTCAATCCCACGACCCTGATATCATGATCTGAGCTGAAACCAAGAGTCAGGTGCTCAATCAACAGGCACCCAGGCATCCCTAAAGATTTATTTATTTATGTGAGAGACAGAGAGAGAGAGAGAGAGCACAAGGTTGGGGGGTGGGGCGTTGGGAGAGGGTGAGAGAGAATCTCAAGCAGACTCCCCCTGAGTGAGAAGCCCCAACACAGGGCTCGATCTTATGACCCTGAGATCATAATCTGAGCAGAAATCAAGAGTGGATGCTTAACCGACAGATCCACCAGGGTGCTCCTAATCTACATTTTGAAATAGTGGAGTTTTACATTTTTGGCACATGGTTTCTGGCCATTTGGACCATCTTACCTGGAAATTTTCCTTGAGGAGTCCATGGAAACCCAGAACTCACTTTGAAACAGCCATCTTCTGGGAGGTGTGATCTCTGTTGGTTTTCCTGTCTGGCAGCTGCCAGTACTCCTTGGATTTCAACAGGAAGGTGCTGTCCGCTGCTATGCTCACAAAGGAGTGACACATGACTCAGTGTGAGCTCGAGGCTGAGGGACAGAACACAGCCGAGGCAGTTCCTCTTGCAAAATAGGAAGAGCTAATCCTGTGTTGCAACACAGGGTCCCACACGGCCTCTTCTGTGGGAAGGAGAAGAGACCAACATTTAGAGAGAGCCTACTATGTGCTAGGTACTTCCTTTCTCTCATTTAACTGACATGGTATCATTTTCAAAATTCTACAGATGAAGAAAATGATGTTCAGAGAGTGGCACAAGTTATACTGCAGGGCAAAAAAGGGACATACCTAAGTTTGAGATTGCCCATATTCTTTCGCTTCATCAAACTTCTGACACTTTTTTGACCCCAAGCATTCTACATCACTCAAGTCGTTTATCTACGCTCTGTGTTGTGTGGCGCCAAGTTCATATCCTCAATGAATAGTAATGAACTATGCTGCAGATGACTTCGGCCGATTTTCTGAAATTCGAGTCAACTGAAGAATCACCCATGGCTCCCTCTTACCAGTGGACACCAGCAGTTAAAAGTGGAGACATGTAGCACTCATTTATCAACCCTTACTAAGGATATCTTCTGAAATGAAGAATAAAAAACCAAAAACCAAACAAAAACCCTGCCTCCCAAAACCCACCAACCAGTGAAAAGGAAAGCAGGAAAACAACCCAAATCTGTAGATAAATAGGACTTTAAAAAAAAAAATAAAAATATTAGGGACGCCTGGGTTGCTCAGTGGGTTAAGCCACTGCCTTCAGCTCAGGTCACGATTCTGGGGTCCTGGGATGGAGTCCTGTATCGGGCTCCTTGCTCGGCAGGGTGCCTCTCTCCCCCTTCTGCTTGCCTCTCTGCCTGCTTGTGCACTTTCTCTCTCTTTCTGACAAATAAATAAATAAATAAATAAAATCTTTAAAAAAATATTATATGATTCAACTCTCAAACCAAAGGATTCAAGGATAAAGGACTCAAGTTTTATGTGGAACTTCATTTATGTTTAGGGTCATGAAAAGGCATGCTTGGCCTTGTCTCTTCCCAGTTGGGATATCTGAGTACTCTAAGTTCCCATTTCCCCACCCATGCTCCCCTTGGTATCATGTGATGGGTTAATAAGGAGAAAATATTACTACATTCTCAGCTTTCACATCCCTAATAAAGCCCATGTTTTAAAGCTGTTATGGAACTTTGCACAGAATCCAGGTTTACAGACAAATTAAATACATAAAAAACTAAGCAAGACAGCAAAGTTTAGTCACCTGAGAAACAGCTACTAAATGTATCTCTTCAGTAAGGAACATAAGATAAAAACTTGAAAAAACTCACTATGCTTTTACTTTCAATTTTACTCTAGGCCTTATTAAATAACAGTCTTGGCAAGAAATGTACATGTATAATTTAAAGCCATCCTGATCAGAATGTGTTATAATAACTTGACTATGTAAAAAATTTGTCTTTTTGCTACTGCCATGGAGCTGATCTTCCTGCCAGTTTCAGGGGGTTTAGGTTACAGGACAGTGCTATTTCATTCTATCTTGAGTAGAGGTAATCAGAGTTGGGGATGATGGAGACTACAGGTTACAAGCACCCTCAAAACTTATGCTGCCTGACTATGCCCCGCAAGTACATGGGAGTCTTCAATGAGAGATGACTAGGCAGCCAGTAGAACACTTGGTTTAATTACTCCTCCTTGAGATTTTTCTTCTCCTTCTTCCACTCCCACCCTGCCACTGATGTGTTGTTGCCAAGGACAGCTATCATCTTCTCCTTTGCTCTAACCCCGTCCACTGGGCGACCTAACTAACCCATTACCGTGAGTCCCACCTCCTGTGCTATCTTCAGGTTCTATCCCTTTTCCTTGGGAATTCCATACCTTGTTGGTTCTCATTATCATAGCTTCTGTAATGACACAGGATAAGCTGAAAGATAACTGGTCTCCTTTAGAAACTGGGCAACTTAATTTCTCCTCTGCCTAACAAAACTGTGTGTTCTTTATTCCCTTAGTGTGACTTTGGGACAGTCGAAGTTAGCAAAGAAAGACAAAGGTACAAAGAGCTGTGAATCGTAAAAGCTCTTACCTCTGCTACTTACTAGACCAGGTCCTGGTCTCAGTATCTGACCAAGTTCCTTTTCTCCAAATCACATGGATGGCATTTTCCTCTTTGGGGATTTTCTGAAAGTGAAAGCAATCATCTCAATCACTGTCATTCAAACGTGATGAGATCTGAGGATGGTTGTTACAAGAGTTACGCCAGCTGGGCCAAGCAAATGTAGCTGGCATGCTGCACAAACATGATGTGTGGATTGTGATCAGAATGCAACTTATTTTTTTCCTTTTCTGCTGCTTTTCTAAACTCTGTTCCATGGGGAATAATCTTCCCCTACTCATGGTTGAAAACTACCAAACCAGTGATTTTTCTGTTCCCTCACAAGTCACAGATATCCTACAGTTACTTTATTTTTTTAAAAGATTTTATTTATTTATTTGACAGAGAGAGAAATCACAAGCAGGCAGAGAAAAAGGCGGAAGCAGGCTCCCTGCTGAGCAGAGAGTCTGATGTTGGGCTCAATCCCAGGACCCTGAGATCATGACCTGAGCAGAAGGCAGAGTCTTAACCCACTGAACCACCCAGGCACCCCCTACAGTTACTTTAAATCCCAACCAGAGATGTGGTTTACAATCGCAATGTTCAGGTCAGTGAGATCAAAACTCCATACCTGCTGATGATAGCTTTTCCCTTCTTTCCTCAGACAGACCTGTTTCCTCCAGGAAGCCCTCAGTGGGGATGGGTGTGGTCCTTTCTCTGTCTTCTGGCACTGGCCACCAGAGGCTCAGAAAGCAAAGTGCACACTGGGGTAGCGATGTTCTTATTTGGTTGGAGGGCTCCTGAGCCCTCAAGGTCCAGCATGTAGTCAGTGCGGGCATCCCTGTGGAGGCCTGGCCCAAGATTACTGCCGATTCTTGTTTTTCTCTGTGGGCTTTTGAGAAGGCATCCTGCTGGGTGTCTCTCTCCTCAGGTCTCTTTACCTAGAAAGGGCTACCCTTCTTTCAGGTGATTTCCTGTGACTCTTGTTCTTAACTATCGTACATTAGGTGCAAAGTCTCTGGCCTTTTCTGAGATCTCTTAATCCCTCCAGGTAATCTTACTGGACAAAAAGCCATACTAGCTCTTCTCCACCTGGACCTTAAAAGCCAAATTGCCAGTTAGTTTACCAGCAAAAGACGGATTTATTTGGGAATGGCAGAGAACTGCATTCTGGGACAAGCAAACTACAGCAAAACCATAGGTAAGTCCACAGGACACAGGAGAGAAGCACTGTTTTGGGGAGGAAAAGGGGAGGTTGGGAAGGCTGTTACAAACAAAAAGTCCATTGGAGTGAACTGGGAGTTGGAAGTAGAGGGGCTTCTCACCGGCTAAGCTGAGAGTCTCTCACGGGTGAGGCTGTTGAGGGAGGGGAAAAATAGGGGGAGGGAGGAAGTAAGCCTCTCTTCCTCCTGCAGGGTAGGAAAGCAGCATCATGTGCATGATCCATCTCTTCCTGTAGGGTCTGCAATTGAGGATGAGTGGTAGGATGACAGCTCTCCCTGCTTAATCTTTTGATTCGATTGTAGTGAGGTTTCCCATTATTAATTTTCACATTTCCCCCTTTTTGATTAAGATTTTTCTTTGAGGGGCACCTGGTTGGCTCAGTGGGTTAAAGCCTCTGCCTTCGGCTCAGGTCATGATCCCAGGGTCCTGGGATCAAGCCCCGCATGCTCGGTGGGGAGCCTGCTTCCCCCTCTCTCTCTGTTTGCCTCTCTGCCTACCTGTGATCTCTGTCTGTCAAATAAATAAAAAAGTTTAAAAAAGAAAGATTTTTCTTTGAAAGCATCACTGATCAATAGTCAGACTCCTTATATTTAGTGGTTTTGTCCCTCAGTGCCAGGAAGGACCTTCACTAGTTGTCATGTCCCATGGAGAAGAGAGAGTACAAAGCAGTTGGAAAACACTTAAAGATGTATTTGAGTAAAAAGAAAGGTTATGAAGGAGAAACTCTCAGGCACTTTCCATCTAACGCCTGCATTTTCTCAAGGTCGGAAGTGTTGGAGATCATCTCAAACCATGATCCAGCATCACCTTGCTGATCATCACTGTTTCTAAAAAGTTCAGCAGTCAATAAAACACAAAACTTAAATTATACAAAACAGAAGTAACATAATGATTCCAAGTTATGTGATGGAACTAAACCAGGTCTCTGGATCTCAAAGTAGGCAACTTACATATTTCTTGGCCCTTACTTTGACTTAGGGGAGAAAAGTTCTCTCTATGACTGTATGCCTGAAGTTACATATGCCTCCTGGAAGTCTGAGCTTATAGCAGTCATGAAAGCAGAATCATGGGTTCTGCAAAAGTGCACTGAAAGAATTCACTGTTTGCATTTGGGAAGATACAGTCCAGATACAAACATGAAGCAATACCTAATGAACTTTCTGCAAATGGTAAAGCCTCCAAGATGGTTTGAAACAGTATGGCTCTGTCAAAAGAACTCTTTGGAACCAAATGTGTTATTGGTAAAATAGCCTCTAAGGTCACACATCCAGAGACCATGAATTGGGTAAGAATCCAAAGTTAGTTAATAGTTCAGATGAAAGAAAACTCTAGTGAATGCCGAACCTTTCAACCCTTCAGAAACAGCAAGTGAAAATTTAATTTGTCCCAGGATCATTATGAGGGTGTTTCCAAAAGGCTATAATCAAAAGATGAGTTCCCCACTTTTTGCAAGTGTTTGAGAGATGCAGACAAGAGCCTTGGCTTTCCATGAAAGAGACAGAAGAAGCAACAGTGAGAAAAAGGTATACAGATATGGTCCACACATCTTGGAAAAGTGGTCTCGTCAGATGTCATCTGCTTCAATTCCAGGAAATCCTTACTTTCAGGTCACCAGATGGTGTGCAGATCTAATCAGGATTTGGAGCTTTCTTTAGATGTGTTGCGTGAATACAAGGCTCTATTCCCTGGAGTCTAGTAGCACAAGTGTTGGTTTGCAGTTCCTGATAAGGGTCCTTCCAGCAAGGCTGAAGAGTCTTTCCAGAGGAGTCTCTTCCAACAGATGAAAAATCCAGGTTGCAAGGTTTGATACATAAGGTCATTTCTTCCTGGGATTGCAATGTGAAAATACTGCTCTACCAAAGCATGATTATTTTTAATGGAAACAATGAGGCCTTTACACTACTGAAGTATTTCTCTTCTTAGTAACTGTGGGTCAGACAAGGCAGGAGCCAAGTGCGCTGGACATCCTGTGAGTATCTCAAAGGATGAGAGTGCATGAGTTCCCAACTGAATGGAAGATGGACCAATGGTAATGCTTTAGGCCAAACATTTAGAAAGTTTCTACAAATGTTGCCAGTTGAGTCTTAACAGTGCTCTTAGTGTGTGTGACTGAGGACCAGAGATAATATGCACAATGAAAGTGTTGTAAAATTGGCCAAATAGGTCAGATTTGTTGAAGCACTTGACCAGTAAAATGGGCTCCCAGATCACTATGAAGTTCAAGAGTATTTCCCCATGTAGGGATAATCTTTTCTAACAGAAGAAGGATTGGCTTACCTATAAAGGGAAAGCTTCGGTCCAGTGAGAAAACATACAGACTATGACTAAAATGTATTTACCCACGAGAGGGGAAAGTTGTATAAAATCCATCTATATGAACTGGTTTCCCTGGCTTATGCTTTGGACAAAAGGGACAAGCAAGGTAGGCACTTTTTCCAGCCTTATTAACTTTCCCCACCAATATTGGTTCATGAATGCTATCATTTTGTCAGTAGACCAATGCTCTAATGTACGTACAGTTGTTAAGTATTGAGAATTTTAGAATTTCTGGGAGGGCCAGAATGTTATTTGGTCTGAACCAGAGTTCTCTTTTTTATCAAGTCAACGATTATTAGATTTGTAGTTCTGACTTTCCTTTTCTTAGGTCGATTTTTGGGTATCTCATCAATTTTTCCAAAATTACCATTTGGGAAAACATTCCTTTGGACCATGACAGAAGTTTTGCTATTTGTTTCCTGGAGAGCAGCATTTTTTTTTTTTTTAAATCAACAAGGTGGATTACTTTGGTCCCCAGGGAGTTGAGTCTGGAATGTCGGGAATCCTTAGTAGCTAGACTAGCCAATAAGAGTATGGCATCTAATAAATTTTGGACATAGCAACCATTTTAAATTTATTCTCATAAGATGTAAAGATACCTCATTATTTCCATAATATTCCAGAGTTGCGAAGTACCCCAAAGGCATACCAACTATTGGTATAAATGTCTGTGGTTTTATCCTCTGCTAAGGTAGAAACTTGAGTAAAAACTCAGCCCATTAGACTGAAGTAAGGGTGTTGTTTCAGTGACTTCAAAAGGAGTTGCAATAGCATAGCCAGCACCAAAGTCATCATTTTCATTCTTTAAGAGCCATCAGTAAACCATGAAAATCTGCACTGGTTAGATGAGTCTCCTGTAAATTGTCATGGGGATTCAAAATGTAACCTGCCAGCATTGAGCATTGGTGAGGGGTTTGATCTGGATCCAAATGTAGTCTTTGTTTCAAGATTATATGCTCTAAGTATCTAACCTGAGTTTGACAAAACTTCAAATTCTCCTTGGACACTTAGTGTCCTTCTAGGCCAGAATTTTTAACAGATGGATGCTGTCTTCCTGAGAAGACATTTGAGAAAAGGGGAGCAGAGATACAAATCATCTATGCATTGCAACAAAGGAGAGCCTGATGAAAATCTTGTATCATCTAAGGTTTGTGAAAAGGACAGATCCTCTCTGAAATAATAGGGCCTTACTGTCCAAGTGTACTTTCATTCTCCCCAAGTTAAAGCAAAAAAGATATTGACTATTCTTATCAACTGGAATACTGAAAATGCACTGCATGGATCAATTACAGTGAAAAATTTGCTTTTAGTGCAAATGGATGTCAGTAGTACACAGAGGTTGGGAACAACAGACTGCTGAGGGATTATAGCATTCTTTATAGCTCGGAGGTTCTGGACAAAACTCCAGCCTTGGCCATTGGGGTGTTTTGTTTTGTTTTATAGGTAAAAGAGGTGTATTACAGGCACTAGCAATGTGTCTCTGAGCCTTGAAAGGCTTCTTTATTTATAGGGTATTGATTAATTGTGGAGAGAGGTTGTGAGGGATCTATTTGAAACTTGGTGGGAGATGCACTCAGGATTCTGCCAATATTAGGTGAAAATTTTGCATAAATAGGATAGTAGCTGACCCAAGAGGAAGAAATGACCAGTGTCCCCAGACTCAGCTATAGTGCTGTCAGAGACAGAGCACAGAAAAGATGCCGAAGGGCATTTATTTCCCCTGGTTGGTGATTTTGATTACTATTGTCAAATTCTAGAATCATTTCCCCCTTTTGGGAGAAAGAAATTCTGGCTTGATATTTTTCTAAGAAATCTTAGCCCAATAGGTGGAGGAGTCAAGATGGCGGAGAAGTAGCAGGCTGAGACTACTTCGGGTAGCGGGAGATCAGCTAAATAGCTTATCTAAAGATTGCAAACACCTACAAATCCAATGGGAGATTGAAGAGAAGAAGAACAGCAATTCTAGAAACAGAAAATCAACCACTATCTGAAAGGTAAGACTGGCGGAGAAGTGAATCCAAAGCGACGGGAAGATAGACCGCGGGGGGAGGGGCCGGCTCCTGGCTCCCGGTGGAGCAACGGAGCACAAAATCAGGACTTTTAAAAGTCTGTTCCGCTGAGGGACATCACTCCAGAGGCTTAACTGGGGTGAAGCCCGGGCGGGGTCAGCGCGGCCTCAGGTCCCGCAGGGTCGCAGAAGGATCGGGGGTGTCTGAGTGTCGCAGAGCTTACCGGTATTAGAACGGGGAAGCCGGCTACAGAGACAGAGCTGAGGAGTGACTCTCAGCTCAGGGTTGCCTTGAACCGGTCGCAGGCTCGGTCAGCTCGTAGCGCGGCCGGAGGCCAGGGTGACGGGAGTCATTGGGCGCTGTTCTCTGAGGGCGCACTGAGGAGTGGGGCCCCGGGCTCTCGGCTCCTCCGGGCCGGAGACCGGGAGGCCGCCATCTTCATTCCCGTCTTCCAGAACTCTACGGAAAGCGCTCAGGGAACAAAAGCTCCCGAAAGCAAACCCAGCAAACCCGAGCGGATTACTCAGCCCGGCCCCAGGTAAGGGCGGTGCAACTCCGCCTGGGGCAAAGACGCTTGAGAATCACTACAACAGGCCCCTCTCCCAGAAGATCAATGGGAAACCCAGCCAGGACCAAGTTCACCTACCAAGGAGTGCAGTTTCAATACCAAGGAGAGCGGCGGAATTCCAGAGGAGAAGAAAGCAAAGCACGGAACTCATGGCTTTCTCCCCATGATTTTTTAGCCTTGCAGTTAATTTAATTTTTTTTTCTTTTTCAATTTTTTTTCTTTCTTTTTCTCTTCTTCTGCTAAATTTTTTTAACTTTTACCGTTTTCTTTTCTAACATTTTTTAAATAGTTTATCTAATATATATATATATATATATATATTTTTTCCTCTTTTTATATTTTTTCTTTATTGGCTTTCTTTTTTTATTTTTATTTTATTATTATTATTTTTTTTGCTTTCTTTTTTTAATAGTTTCTTTTTTTTTTTCTTTTTTCTTTCTGAACCCCTTTTTATCCCCTTTCTCCCCCCTCACGATTTGGGACCTCTTCTGATTTGGCTAAAGCATATTTTCCTGAGGTTGTTGCCACCCTTTTAGTATTTTACTTGCTCCTTCATATACTCTTATCTGGACAAAATGACAAGGTGGGAAAATTCACAACAAAAAAAAAGAACAAGAAGCAGTACCAAAGGCTAGGGACCTAATCAATACAGACATTGGTAATATGTCAGATATAGAGTTCAGAATGACGATTCTCAAGGTTCTAGCCGGGCTTGAAAAAGGCATGGAAGATATTAAAGCAACCCTCTCGGGAGATATAAAAGCCCTTTCTGGAGAAATAAAAGAACTAAAATCTAACCAAGTTGAAATCAAAAAAGCTATTAATGAGGTGCAATCAAAAATGGAGGCTCTCACTGCTAGGATAAATGAGGCAGAAGAAAGAATTAGCGATATAGAAGACCAAATGACAGAGAATAAAGAAGCTGAGCAAAAGAGGGACAAACAGCTACTGGACCACGAGGGGAGAATTCGAGAGATAAGTGACACCATAAGACGAAACAACATTAGAATAATTGGGATTCCAGAAGAAGAGGAAACAGAGAGGGGAGCAGAAGGTATGTTGGAGAGAATTATTGGAGAGAATTTCCCCAATATGGCAAAGGGAACAAGCATCAAAATCCAGGAGGTGCAGAGAACCCCCCTCAAAATCAATAAGAATAGGCCTACACACCATCACCTAATAGTAAAATTAACAAGTCTTAGTGACAAAGAGAAGATCCTGAAAGCAGCCCGGGAAAAGAAGTCTGTAACGTACAATGGTAAAAATATTAGATTGGCAGCAGACTTATCCACAGAGACCTGGCAGGCCAGAAAGAGCTGGCATGATATATTCAGAGTACTAAATGAGAAAAACATGCAGCCAAGAATACTATATCCAGCTAGGCTATCATTGAAAATAGACGGAGAGATTAAAAGCTTCCAGGACAAACAAAAACTGAAAGAATTTGCAAATACCAAACCAGCTCTACAGGAAATATTGAAAGGGGTCCTCTAAGCAAAGAGAGACCCTAAAAGTAGTAGATCAGAAAGAAACAGAGACAATATACAATAACAGTCACCTTACAGGCAATACAATGGCACTAAATTCATATCTCTCAATACTTACCCTGAATGTTAATGGGCTAAATGCCCCAATCAAAAGACACAGGGTATCAGAATGGATAAAAAAACAAAACCCATCTATATGTTGCCTACAAGAAACTCATCTTAAACCCGAAGACACCTCCAGGTTTAAAGTGAGGGGGTGGAAAAGAATTTACCATGCTAATGGACATCAGAAGAAAGCAGGAGTGGCAATCCTTATATCAGATCAATTAGATTTTAAGCCAAAGACTATAATAAGAGATGAGGAAGGACACTATATCATACTCAAAGGAACTGTCCAACAAGAAGATCTAACAATTTTAAATATCTATGCCCCTAATGTGGGAGCAGCCAACTATATAAACCAATTAATAACAAAATCAAAGAAACACATCGACAAGAATACAATAATAGTAGGGGATTTTAACACTCCCCTCACTGAAATGGACAGATAATCCAAGCAAAAGATCAACAAGGAAATAAAGGCCTTAAATGACACACTGGACCAGATGGACATCACAGATATATTCAGAACATTTCATCCCAAAGCAACAGAATACACATTCTTCTCTAGTGCACATGGAACATTCTCCAGAATAGATCACATTCTTGGTCCTAAATCAAGTCTCAACCGGTATCAAAAGATTGGGATCATTCCCTGCATATTTTCAGACCACAATGCTCTGAAGCTAGAACTCAATCACAAGAGGAAATTTGGAAAGAACCCAAATACATGGAGACTAAACAGCATCCTTCTAAAGAATGAATGGGTCAACCAGGAAATTAAAGACGAATTGAAAAAATTCATGGAAACAAATGATAATGAAAACACAACGGTTCAGAATCTGTGGGACACAACAAAGGCAGTCCTGAGAGGAAAATATATAGCGGTACAAGCCTTTCTCAAGAAACAAGAAAGGTCTCAGGTATACAACCTAACCCTACACCTAAAGGAGCTGGAGAAAGAACAAGAAAGAAACCCTAAACCCAGCAGGAGAAGAGAAATCATAAAGATAAGAGCAGAAATCAATGAAATAGAAACCAAAAAAACAAGAGAACAAATCAACGAAACTAGGAGCTGGTTCTTTGAAAGAATTAACAAGATCGATAAACCCCTGGCCAGACTTATCAAAAAGAAAAGAGAGAGGACCCAAATAAATAAAATCATGAATGAAAGAGGAGAGATCACAACGAACACCAAAGAAATACAGACAATTATAAGAACATACTATGAGCAACTCTACGCCAACAAATTTGACAATCTGGAAGAAATGGATGCATTCTTAGAGACATATAAACTACCACAACTGAACCAGGAAGAAATGGAAAGCCTGAACAGACCCATAACCAGTAAGGAGATTGAAACAGTCATCAAAAATCTCCAAACAAACAAAAGCCCAGGGCCAGACGGCTTCCCGGGGGAATTCTACCAAACATTTAAAGAAGAACTAATTCCTATTCTCCTGAAACTGTTCCAAAAAATAGAAATAGAAGGAAAACTTCCAAACTCATTTTATGAGGCCAGCATCACCTTGATCCCAAAACCAGACAAGGATCCCATCAAAAAAGAGAACTACAGACCAATATCCTTGATGAACACAGATGCAAAAATTCTTGCCAAAATACTAGCCAGTAGGATTCAACAGTACATTAAAAAGATTATTCACCACGACCAAGTGGGATTTATTCCAGGGCTGCAAGGTTGGTTCAACATCCGCAAATCAATCAATGTGATACAACACATTAATAAAAGAAAGAACAAGAACCATATGATACTCTCCATAGATTCTGAAAAAGCATTTGACAAAGTACAGCATCCCTTCCTGATCAAAACTCTTCAAAGTGTAGGGATAGAGGGCACATACCTCAATATTATCAAAGCCATCTATGAAAAACCCATGGCAAATATCATTCTCAATGGAGAAAAACTGAAAGCTTTTCCGCTAAGGTCAGGAACACGGCAGGGATGTCCGTTATCACCACTGCTATTCTACATAGTACTAGAAGTCCTAGCCTCAGCAATCAGACAACAAAAGGAAATTAAAGGCATCCAAATCGGCAAAGAAGAAATCAAACTATCACTCTTCGCAGATGATATGATACTATATGTGGAAAACCCAAAAGACTCCACTCCAAAACTGCTAGAACTTGTACAGGAATTCAGTAAAGTGTCAGGATATAAAATCAATGCACAGAAATCAGTTGCATTTCTTTACACCAACAACAAGACAGAAGAAAGAGAAATTAAGGAGTCCATCCCATTTACAATTGCACCCAAAACTATAAGATACCTAGGAATAAACCTAACCAAAGAGACTAAGAATCTATACTCAGAAAACTATAAAGTACTCATGAAAGAAATTGAGGAAGACACAAAGAAATGGAAAAATGTTCCATGCTCCTGGATTGGAAGAATAAATATTGTGAAAATGTCTATGCTACCTAAAGCAATCTACACATTTAATGCAATTCCTATCAAAGTACCATCCATTTTTTTCAAAGAAATGGAACAAATAATCCTAAAATTTATATGGAACCAGAAAAGACCTCGAATAGCCAAAGGAATATTGAAAAAGAAAGCCAAAGTTGGTGGCATCACAATTCCGGACTTCAAGCTCTATTACAAAGCTGTCATCATCAAGACAGCATGGTACTGGCACAAAAACAGACACATAGATCAATGGAACAGAATAGAGAGCCCAGAAATGGACCCTCAACTCTATGGTCAACTCATCTTCGACAAAGCAGGAAAGAATGTCCAATGGAACAAAGACAGCCTCTTCAATAAATGGTGTTGGGAAAATTGGACAGCCACATGCAGAAAAATGAAATTGGGTCATTTCCTTACACCACACACGAAAATAGACTCAAAATGGATGAAGGATCTCAATGTGAGAAAGGAATCCATCAAAATCCTCGAGGAGAACACAGGCAGCAACCTCTTCGACATCAGCCGCAGCAACATCTTCCTAGGAACATCACCAAAGGCAAGGGAAGCAAGGGCAAAAATGAACTTTTGGGATTTTATCAAGATCAAAAGCTTTTGCACAGCAAAGGAAACAGTTAACAAAACCAAAAGACAACTGACAGAATGGGAGAAGATATTTGCAAATGACATATCAGATAAAGGGCTAGTGTCCAAAATCTATAAAGAACTTAGCAAACTCAACACCCAAAGAACAAATAATCCAATCAAGAAATGGGCAGAGGACATGAACAGACATTTCTGCAAAGAAGACATCCAGATGGCCAACAGACACATGAAAAAGTGCTCCGTATCACTCGGCATCAGGGAAATACAAATCAAAACCACAATGAGATATCACCTCACACCAGTCAGAATGGCTAAAATTAACAAGTCGGGAAATGACAGATGCTGGCGAGGATGTGGAGAAAGGGGAACCCTCCTACACTGTTGGTGGGAATGCAAGCTGGTGCAACCACTCTGGAAAACAGCATGGAGGTTCCTCAAAATGTTGAAAATAGAACTACCCTATGACCCAGCAATTGCACTGCTGGGTATTTACCCTAAAGATACAAACGTAGTGATCCGAAGGGGCACGTGCACCCGAATGTTTATAGCAGCAATGTCTACAATAGCCAAACTATGGAAAGAACCTAGATGTCCATCTACAGACGAATGGATAAAGAAGATGTGGTATATATACACAATGGAATACTATGCAGCCATCAAAAGAAATGAAATCTTGCCATTTGCGATGACGTGGATGGAACTAGAGGGTATCATGCTTAGCGAAATAAGTCAATCGGAGAAAGACAACTATCATATGATCTCCCTGATATGAGGGAGAGGAGATGCAACATGGGGGGTTGAGGGGGTAAGAGAAGAATAAATGAAACAAGATGGGATTGGGAGGGAGAGAAACCATAAGTGACTCTTAATCTCACAAAACAAACTGAGGGTTGATGGGGGGAGGGGGGTTGGGAGAGGGGGGCTGGGGTTATGGATATTGGGGAGGGTATGTGCTATGGTGAGTGCTGTGAAGTGTGTAAACCTGGCGATTCGCAGACCTGTACCCCTGGGGATAAAAATATATGTTTATAAAATAAAAAAAAAAAAAGGAAAAAAAAAAAAAAAAGAAATCTTAGCCCAATAAATGAATAGAGGCAGAAGAACCAAGGAGAAAATGGAGTGCATTTCTCAAAAGGTCTAGAGAGAAGCAACTTTTTTCAGAGATAGGAACCTACTGAGGTTTATCAGAGACCTCCACTATTTGAACCATTTTAATACTCCAAGGCAGGGCCTGGCTTTACAGTGTGGGGTTAAGCCCTCAGAGTGTAGCTCAGGTGTCAATAAGGACACAGAGAGAGACTCATTCCCAGTGGAGAGCTGAGCTGATTGAGAGGGAGGTATGGGAAGTGCCCCTGTAGTTTCTCTGGGCCCTGACACTGGGAATTTGGAATGTCATCAGAAAGACTGACTAGGGGGCCACAGGCACCTGGTGCACATAAATTTTTAACATTTTTAAAAAAAATTCTCTTGTTCTTTGTGATAATAACATGAATTAGAAGGTTTTTTTAGTTTTGCTTAGTGGCCTTCATTTGCTGGGGTTGAAAACAGAATTTTTGGGGTCTTTGTTTTAAGTGACTCATCAGGATATGAGCGAGTTGGTTTGCCATATTAACTAAATCTGGAGCACCAGTTTCCCATTCCATCCTGGTCCTTTTATTTAAAGTGAAAGACCCCAGTTCAGCCCATTAATAGACATAGACTTAAATGCTAGCTGGGTGGATCCAACATGTAAAGGAAGCCAGAATTTTCTTTAAAGACAATTTGCAGTCAATTGTAATAGTTATGAAGTTCACCAGACTTTTGTGAGAAAGCCTGAATTCTGTTTGAATCAGCAGGCTTGGGAAAAGCTAAGGTAATTGCTCGGTGACAATTTCCAATTTAAGTTTTCTAGCATCTTGACAAAAGTTAGGGGTTTGCTTCTCTAAATCCCCTTCAAGATGTGTTCCCTTTCAGCTAGTTTCACCCAGGGTTTGGCTTGGTCTTCACCAATAAGCATGTGGACTAATCGATGTAAATTTGAGAAACCAAACTGCTAAGTTTGGATAGCTATGTTAAATTCTTCAGCAAATCTCTGGAGGTCCTCAGTCACTTAGAAAGCTCTTTAACTATGACTTGCAGTTTGGCCTTAGTCCTGGGAACATAAGAAACTTGAAGTTTATTCAGATTCTCAGAAGAGTTAACTTTAAAGAGTTTAAAGAGACAGGTTTCAATGGGGTCAGAAGAGGAGGGAGCAGGGAGAGATCTGGAGGCAAAGTAAGGGAAGTTCAGAGAGGGAATGGAGGAAAATGGTACCGGAGGTGGGGTCTGAGCCCAAGGTGGCTGCAGACTAAGAGGATGGGGGAGGTAAAAAGAGGACCCAGAAT
This sequence comes from Lutra lutra, assembly GCF_902655055.1. Lineage (NCBI taxonomy): Eukaryota > Metazoa > Chordata > Mammalia > Carnivora > Mustelidae > Lutra > Lutra lutra. Next base: position 92,609,692 of record NC_062282.1, on the reverse strand, counting down.
CCATTTTGACTCCTTTCTTTTTTTTTTTTTTTTAAAGATTTTATTTATTTATTTGAGAGAGAGACAGTGAGAGAGAGCATGAGCGAGGAGAAGGTCAGAGGGAGAAGCAGACTCCCCATGGAGCTGGGAGCCCGATGCGGGACTCGATCCCAGGACTCCGGGATCATGACCTGAGCCGAAGGCAGTCGTCCAACCAACTGAGCCACCCAGGCGTCCCAATTTTGACTCCTTTCAATCGTCCATTTGCCTCAGTTAATTTAGAAATTGTATTTTGCAAAGAGGCAAAGTTAGAACCCTGGAAACACCTGGGAGCTTCAAAGTACCATATGCAATAGGCATCCCATTCAGTTTTTGTGTTTGTTCGTTTTAGAACTGTGGCTTTCTAATTTAATTTTGGGTAAAACAAGTGTGGGAAGATCAAAAATTCCTATAACGCCATTACGTTTTTGGCCTTTTGGTTAAGTCAATTCACTTAATTATAAATGTGCTTGCCGAGGGACCACAGTTGTTGTTGTTGTGTTTTTTTGTTTTTGTTTTTTTTTTTTTTTTAACATAAAACTAGGCAAGTCCCAGTGGGGGTGGGTACTCAAAATATTTTGATGACCGAAGTCCTAATTTTGGAGGTTTTTCTCTAGACCAAAGAGAGAGATTCTTGAACACCAGTTTCAAAAGGAACAGCCTGATTCCAGAAGGCATCAGACCAAAGGCCAGCACAGTTCCATCAGAACAGTCCGATTTCAAAAAGGAGTCGGAAGGAAGACCGAATGAGTGCTCTCAGACACAAGCCTTAAAAAGGTCCTGAACAAAGCTTGAAGAGTTCACACACAAATCATAGAGTTCAAAATCCAGGAGAAACCTTACTCTTCAACCCCCAAGTCGGGAAGAAAGCAGTTAGCCCATTGACCTGTTGGCTCACCAGCCTCCAGTCTTCCCTGGACCCGACATGTGATCAGCAAGTGAAGTTAACCTTAAAAATAAAACTGCTAGTTATTCGACCAGCAAAAAAATGAGTTTATTCAATGACAGCAAAGAATTTCAACCCCAAACAATTAAGCGATAGCAAAACCACAGCCCAGTTCAGAGAACACTGGAGAGGACCGCTCTTTTGTAAAGGAAAAGGGGAAGTTGGCAAGGCTGTTACAAACAAGAAGTCCGTGGGAGTAAACTGGAAGTAGACTGCCTTCTCATTGGCTAAGCTGTGAGTCTCTCATGGGCGGGGTTGTTGGGGGAGGAGGAGAAATGGGAGGGAGGGCAGGAAGTAAGCCTCTTTTCCTCTTGTAGTAAAGTAGTATCCTATCCATGTGCTCGGTCCATCCCCTTCTGTTGGGTCTGCAACTGAGGATGTGTGGTAGGGCTATAGCCCGCGCTTTTGACTCCACTTCAGTGAGGTGTCAGCCTCTGGGAGATCAGGCCCCTCCCATTGCCGAAAGCCTTTCCTGGAATACCCACTGAAGGAGTAGGTTTGTCAGTCAGCCCTTCTGTTCTCTGAGCGGAGGTGGGCCAGGTGTTAGACCCACTCCATGGTCCACACTAGTTTCATGGGATTCAGGCACCAGCTGTCACTGTCCCCTGATTCAGAGAACATTTCAAAGCTCTCTAGGAGGTTCCCTCGAAGCCCTTCTCACTTCTTGCAGTGGAAGGTTATACCTCTCATGTCTTCCCTAATGGGGGAGCTGGGACTCACAGCAAGATAACTTCTGTTTTCAAATAAATCTTTTCAGCAAACTTTAGTCCCTTTCTCTGATCCCCTTCTATGTCTGTGATGTCATTGATTGGTCTTGTATTAGTTAGGCTCCCCAGAGAAAAGAATCAATAGGATGTATTAGAACATACCACAGACAAACACAGTCTAGGATGCCCATATCAGCCTTCCCTCCCTTCACTAATGTCAGTCAGCACCATGGTCTGATGGCTCTCTCAGATTTCCTCCACTCTCCATTTTTTCTCAGGATATTTCCCCTAATAAAATTCTTACATCTTTAATCCAGTCTTGGCATCTGCTTTTCTAAAGACCCAGACAAACATAGTTATGTTTGTTTCTACTTATTCCCCCACATAATTTATGAGAGTATTTTGCTTCATCTTTGTCAGCATTTGATAGTTTCTAATTCAACTACTTTGAAAAATGCAAAGGGTGTGAAAAGAGAAGTTAGGATCCTACTGCAGGAGGACGAGATGGATTTCCTGCATTTCTGATGGAAAACTGGAATACAATTTTCCTGTGGAATTTTATTTATAAATATTGCCCATATTCTAATTTAAATAGGGCATAGAGCCCTATTTCTGGCACATTATGGCTAAGTGGTATTATGTGGGATGGTTTGAGGTTCTAATTACCTGGACAATATTATTTTGGGAAAAAGCATTTGAAATTCCAAACAGTTGGCTCATAACTACATATGTACATCCACTCTGGGCTGGGGGGTAGCCTGTATTTATATTTAGTCTATAAATGTGGTAGAGTATAAAACATAGGCAAGGAATCAATATCATAACAAACTAAAGGAAAAAAATGAAGTGTGATCACTGAGATACTTCTTAGCAGCAAGTTGATATGCCAGTGAATTTCTATCTAAGTGCAGAGGCATTTTGTTCAAGCAAAATTGTACACAGACCCAGTATGTTAAACAGATAAAAAGCAACATTGCTTTGGCTTCACTGGAGACAGAAATTGGAGCTGGTGTGCTCAGTCCATTCTACCTGTATGATAGCTGCACGAGACCTCTGGGTCTACAGAACACAGTATGAAACCAGTGTTACATAACACTGTGTCTTGGGTTGCTAAATAAATCCAAAAGTCATGCCTAAACATATCCTGGATATTATGGAGACATAATGGGCACTAGCAAGAAATGATAATAAATTTTTGTAAATTTTAATTCTAGCGTGGAGCACTGGGTGTGGTGCATAAACAATGAATTCTGGAACATTGAAAAGAAATTTTAAAAAATAAATAAAAAATTTAAAAAAATATGAAACAAAAAATAAAAAAATAAACAAAAACAAAAAAATTTTAATTCTAGTGTAAGTAACATATAGTATTATATTAGTTCCAGGTGTACGATATAGTGATTCAATAATTCTATATATTACTCAGTGCTTATCGTTATTGATAAGTGTACTTTTCATCCCTTACACATATTTCACCCATTCCACTCACCTCCCCTCTGGTAATAATGAGTTTGTTCCCTGTAGTAAACAGTCTGTTTCTTGGTCTATTTTTTCCTTTGTTTTGTTTCTTAAATTCCACAGAAGAGTGAAAGCATATAGTATTTGTCTGTTTCTGACTGACTTATTTCACTTAGCTTTATAATCCCTAGATCCATCCATGTTGTTGCAAATGACAAGACTTCATCCTTTTTTATGGCTGAGAAATTTTCCATTGTATATGTATATACACACACCACATCTTCTTTGTCCATTCACCTATGGATATGTACTTCCACATCTTTGCTATTGAAAATAATGCTGCAATAAACATAGGGGTACATACTTTTTTCTGAATTAGTGTTTCTGTATTTTTGGGTAGATACCCTGTATTGAAATTACTAAATCATATGGTAATTCTATTTAAAAACATTTTTTTTTAAAGTAGGCTCCTTATCCAGCAGGACACCCAAAGTGGGGCTTGAACTCATGACCCTGAGATCAAGATCTGAGGTGAAATCAAAAGTTGGCTGCTTAACCAACTGAGCCACCCAGGGGCCCCTCTATTTTTATATTTTTGAGGAAGCTCCATACTGTTTTATACACTGGCTGAACTAGTTTACATTCCCACCAACAGTGCATGATGGTTCCTTTTTCTCCACATCCTTGCCAACACTTGCTGTTTCTTATGTTTTTGATTTTAACCATTCTGACAGGTGTGAGGTGATATCTCATGGTGGTTTAGATTTTCAGTTCTCTGATGATTACTGATGTTGAGCATCTTTCCATATGTCTATAGACCATCTGTATATTCTTCTTCAAAGAAGTGTTTGTTCATGTCTTCTGCACATTTTAATTGGATTATTTTTTGGTGCTGAGCTGTGTCAGTTCTTTACTTATTTTGGATACTAACTCTGTATTGGATATGCCATTTGTAAATACCTTCTCCCTTTCAGTAGGTTGACTTTTAGTTTTGTTGATTGTTTCCTTTGCTGTGCAGAAGACTTTTATTTTGATGTAGTCCCAATAATTTACTTTTGCTTTTGTTTCCCTTCCTCAGAAGACATATCTAGAAAAATGTTGCTATGGCCAATGTCAGAGTCATCACTGATTATGCTCTCTTCTAAGATTTTTATTGTTTCAGGTCTCGCATATAGGTCTTTAATCTATTTTGAGTTTATTTTTGTGTATTGCAAAAGAAAGTGGACTTTCATTCTTTTGCATGTTTTCTCAACAGCATTTATTGAAGAGACTGTCTTTTTTCCTGTGGCATATTCTTGCATCTCTTATCAAAGTAAAATTAACCATATAATTTTGGGGTTGTTTCTGGGTTTTCTATCCTGTTCCTTTGACCTAAATGTCTATTATTGTACCAAGTACCATACTGTTTCCATTACTCCTGCTTTTTAGTGTATCTTGAAATCTGGGTTTGTGCTACCTCCAGGTTTGTTCTTCTTTTTCAAGTGTGCTTTGGCTATTTGGGGGTGTCTTTTGTGGTTCCACATAAAGTTTAGGATTCTTTGTTCTAGTTTTGTGAAAAATGCTGTTACTATTTGATAGGGATTGAGCAATCCTGTAGATTGCTTTGGGCAGTATAGACATTTTAACAGTATTTGTTCTCCCAATCCATGAGCATGGAATATCTTTCCATTTGTTCGTGTTCTCTTCAATTTCTTTCATCAGTGTTTTATAGTTTTCAGAGTACTGGTCTTTTACTTCCTTGGTTAAGTTTATACCTAGGTATTTCATTATTTTTGGTGCAATTTTAGTTGTTTTTAAATGCTTTCTTGGGATGCCTGGGTGGCTCCGTGGGTTAAGCCGCTGCCTTCGGCTCAGGTTATGATCCCCGGGTCTTGGAATCGAGTCCCGCCTCGGGCTCCTTGCTCAGCAGGGAGCCTGCTTCTCTTTCCACTTCTGCCTGCTTCTCTGCCTGCTTGTGTGCTCTCTCTCTCTCTCTCTCTTTCTCTGACAAATAAATAAAATCTTTTAAAAAATGCTTTCTTAATTACTTCTTTTTTCTGCCACTTCGATATTAGTGTATAAAAATGCAGTGGATTTCTATATATTTATTTTGCATTCTTTGACCTTACTGAATTCATTTATGAATTCTAGAGGTTTTTTAGTGGAGTCTTTAGGGTTTTCTATATATAGTATCATGTCATCTGCAAATAGTGAAAGTCTTACTTCTTCCTTACCAATTTGGATGCCTTTTATTTCTTTTTCTTTCTGATTACTGTGACTAGGACTTCCAGTATTATGTTGAACAGAAGTGTTGAGAGTGGACTTCCTTGTCTTTTTTCCTGATCCGAGGGTAAAAATTCTCAGTTTTTCACCATTGAGTATTGGTATTACTTTAAACACATCATAACTAATCTGTGAATTGTTCTGAAATCAGATGCTATAAGTTGCCCTCTTAGCCTTCGGATTCATTTATTGCCTTTCCCTGCTCTGTTTTGTGACTCAGACAGTCAATTTCTGAAGTTTCCCAGGTTCCTGTGACAGCTGGTTTCTGTTGGGTTTGACCAACAGGAAGCCAACACAGGAGATTGTAGACAGGGAGGGAAGGAGAAGGCAGGAAATATCTATCCTTCCTTCTCTCCAGACCCAGTCCTCCTACTTAACCTCTCCCCACCATGGGTGAAATCTCTACCAGGGATCATGCCTCCTCTGTGACTCCAGCTCCCCTAGACTTGTCTACTCTGGGTCCACTAATACCAAAAAACTAAGAAATATTTGTGAGAGAACATCTTAAAACTGAGAAAACTCTGTCCATTGTCTTAGAAATATTCCCCCTGAGAACTGGAAAGGGGGAGAAGCATCATTTTTTCTATCTTTAGCAGTAGAACACTCATCTCCCAAAGAAGCATAGTATGAAAATCATGGCACCACTAAAACAAATTTAATATTTGACTTTCAGAGTCTTTGGACTGTAATACAAACCTGTGTTGAGGATTATTTTAGTTGGAATCTGGGGCTATTCTGAATCTCTCTCCATAGTAGCAGTGGTCTGGAGAGGTACCCCAGGAATAAATGATCCTATAGGACTGCTTAAGCCCTTTCTCGATCATCCAGCATTACCCTACCTGGGAAATAAAGTACATGATGATTCTCTGAAGCGCTTATAGTATTAGAGTATTCTATCTTTGTTTTTACCCTCACTTATAAATGGGACCTATATTAATCTGATCTCTTGATTCTGGAAAGGGCAGGGACTAAAACACATTTAGCTTAATGCCTTAAAATACTTTTAAGAGCTTTTAAGGAAAAAAGTAGGAAGGGATTGGGCTTCTGAGAAAATAGGTGCAAACAAAAGGAAAATGTTTTAACCACTAGATGAGGACTTTTTCTTCTTCTTTTCTTATTCTGAATGTCATTTGTGAAGTTGACTAGAAAGACCATATGCTAGCTCCCGTGGCATCAATAAAATCTCCTAAGATTCTGTGAAATGGACTTCTTTTTATCTATTTGTAATTTAACTGAAGGCCTCAAATCTCACACCTGTTGAGCAGATAGTTCTGGCCTTCATAATAGGGTATTCTGTACATTTTCAAAGAAAAACTACTCTTGGGACTAGACACCAACTTGTCTATATTTAACTGATGAAAACTAGAGGAAAAATTCTCTTAATTTTGGTAAGAAAGACCAAGTCTAAACATTTTTTGCCTGCTTGGTGTCGTCATGATCTAGGTACTCACCCCTCTGGGTCTGTGGTCCAGTCCCTGAACCAAGGAGAATGAAGGTTTGGCCTAAGAACAGCACCTTCTCTCTACCAGTACCAACACGTGGAATTGGAAATGACCCTGAGGACCTGGGGGTACAGCGTGCTGTGGGCTCTTTCCTTCCCTCCACTGTCTGTTCTAGGCTTAGCTAGGATTCTGTTCTGGTTCCTGATTCTCTGCTGAAACCAGAGCCCTGCCCAGAGTTCAGCTTTTTGCGCAGGGCTTAAAAGCTTCAAGTCACAGCTGCTCTCTCTCCCTTGCCAACGTTCTGCTTCAACCAGATGAACACCTTTCCTGCTTGTTCCCAAAGCAAGATGCTGCCTTACATGTAGAAACGAGGGTGCACTACTGACCTGAGATGCCTACTTGCCAGATTCCAATCTATAACTCGGTTCTGTGGGTATGTGTTCTCCCTAGGACATTGCAGGATGGACCACTGGCCCTCCCTTTGGAAACACATCTTATAACCTAGTCAGTCCCCTGATCAGGCAGCCTCAGTCATTGTCCCTCTCTTCTTGACGGAGATTAGCTTCTCAGCATGGACTCCCAGGCTAATGCTACCCCATGTCTGACAACTGCTAGTCAAGAAGAGATCTACTATCCAGCTTGACTGGCACTGGTATCAATTTATATATGCACATATAGTTTAAATGTGTGTATATACATTTTTAAATGGAAGTAACATTTTTTTCCTGACAGAATGAGCTTATTGTAAAAAATTCAAGCACAGAGAATGTGTAAGTTCCCTCTGCCCCAAGTCATCCCTCTGATTAATCATGTTAACATTTTATATGGGTATAATTCTCCCAGACCATTTTTATGGAAGTATAAATTTAAATATATATGCTATATATTTAAAACAGAAATTGGATTATAGTCATAACCTGCTTTTCATTTTAACTTTATCATTTGTTGTTGGACATCAGCCTGCCCTCATTTTAAATGTGGACTCACTTTGGCTCAACTTCAGAGTACCCTGTGATTTAAGTACAAAGGAATAATTCTTCCTCTCTTTTTATAGTCTTTTGGGGGGGCATGTTTGTTCAATTATTTATGGTGATAGATTTTACAGAAATAGATGTTTTTTATTGAGACCATCAAAACCTTCAGTGCCTTAATGATTCTGCTGATAAAGTAGAAAACACACGAAGGCATGTCAACCTGTCAAGCAAAAGAAAATGCTCTCTCTCCCTAATGTAAATGGATTAGATAAAGGCCTGATCTCCTGCTGCATCAAGTTACAGTGTTTCATGCTCTAAAGACCAGGTAGGTACTGCTTTGCACAGTTCTTGTAGAATGTTGGACTTTAAAGACGAAGAACCAAAATTTAAAACTGTCATAAATCTGAGTCTGGCTTTCAGAAGGCAAGAATGCTATTTTTAGTGTGTCTGGATTGCGGTCTTTCCCTTTGGTACTTGATGATGACTGCACAGTAAGAATGAAAAATGAAACTTCTGGAGATAGGATAGCTAAGGAGATTGAAAATAACAACCAGACAGTGGAGCCTCTGGGTCACTAATTTGAATTCAGCTCAAATCAGTGATGACTACAAATTGTTCTGTCTGCCGGCAGTGAGGCTTGCAGAAAAGACATTTCTCATCCTTACCTGTGTTAATTATATCTCTGTGCTTGTCAGAGCCAGGTTTGTGGGGTTTTAGACTGTAATCCCCCAGAGGGCAGGGACCATCTCTGCCTCATGCACTTTTTACAACCTCACTTAGATGAGTGTTGATTAGATAATTTTGATTAGGCAGAGAAAGGAGTGCTCTTTCTGAGGGGAGCTGACTGGTGTGAAATTGTGACTATTAAGCATTTCTGTGAAACATGAGAGTGACATCCCTTCCAGTTTGTTCTGGGTGGCCTTGGAAATAGTTTAGTCTTACACCATGACAAATAATCTCCTTTTATAGCCCTGTCAGCAAACACTGCAGCCCAAACCCTGAAATTTAAAGACATCTCTTTTCCTTTTATTTTGGTTTGCACCCATCTCTTTGAGTCTAGCGCAACCCCCACCTTTCCCATGGTCCTCCTTCAGCATGCCTTGATCATCGGCTGTTCTGAACTGTTATCTTCCACTCCTAGTAATCTTCTTGTGAATGTGTCCTCTCTCCCTACGTAGAGGCACAATTTTGAGGGTCAAGACCATATCTTACATCTTTTTATAATCTCCCCAGCTACTAGTACAATGTTTGCCATTTCTGGATTTTACTAATAATATTTTTGAAAAACTGAGTAAAAGTCTTCCTTTAAAGTTTACATGTTTTTTAATCTTAGTTTTTTTTTTGTGTTAGTTTTTATTATATGAGCAGTGCTTCTTTTCCAGCTCTTTTAATATCATATTACCAGTGCTGTGGATGTGGTATCCATACAGTCATGCAGGTTGTACACTGCACAACTCTAGAGAGGTCTATTCACATAGACGATAGCTCTGGTGATTGCTTCAAGTAGTTCTGAAAAAAATGGAGGTCAAACAACGATAGTACTAGTGCTTCAGAATAAAACATATGGTACAACCAAAATAGGCTAGACAGATAAGCGTAAGTCACTAAGATGTGAATCTTAACATACCTGTTTTGGACCAAAAATAAATATGATGGGGACAACAGTTTTCAATAAGTGAGTATTTCCACTGCTTTCACTCCCCTTTGCCCACCCCAGAAGGAACTTTTTTCTCTGAAGGCACAGTTTATTCCCATTCTCAGCCTTCTGGGTATGACTTTTGTCAACCCAGCTCGGGGGATTTTGTGAGGCAGAATCAGGAGGCTATTGAGACAGGGCTAGAGAGCAGGGAGGACAGAAGAAGGAAAAACAGCCCAGGGTCCTGATTGCAGGCAGGACTGGAGCTTGAGAGAGTAAGAGGCTCTAGCCCAGGGTAGAATGGGAGAGAGAGGAGTGGACAGAGCGTTTCAAGAAGTGCTGCAGAGTGTAAATGAGGGGATTCCCTTTAATGCTTGTGTGTGGGGATGGGCTAGGTTCTGGTACAGTTGCAAATCACAAACAACTAAATCTCTTTGGCTTAATATAGCAAATTTCTCTTCTCGTTCAAAGTCTGCTGCAGGTCCCAGGGACTCTCCTGGGCAGGAGTTCTCCATATGGTGACTCAGTGGCCGCAGCAGCTGCCTTGATCTTATGGCTCTGCTGTCATAAGGGCAGAAGACAGAGGGCACGGAGCCCCCACAGCCATTCTAACAAGCTGTGGCCAGGCAGGGACTCTGGCTGCAGCCACGTGCCTGAACTTGGCCCCGAGGCCTGTGCAACTGCAAGGCGGCTCGAAAGCTGTCTTCTGTGAGCTTGGAAGGTGAGAGTTGTATGTAGATGAGCTCTGCTACTATCTGCCATGGGCTCTTTAGAAGTGTGCAGAGATACTGAGATTGCTTTTACTTTTGGTGGCTGGACAGTGTTTCTGTGATAGGTGACACCTCTCGGAGACTGGGCCACCAAAGGCCTCGGAATTCAGTTGGCTTATACAGAAAGAGGCAACTGTAAGTCATAAAGCATTCTTAGGACTTTCTGAAAAACACAGTAACATCTTGCTAAGTATTGGAAGAGCTTTTAAAATTTTTTGCCTGCTTGCTCTCTCTCTTTCCCTTCCTTTAGTGAGAAAATACTCACAAATACAATTACTCCCATGACTTATTCAGAGGAAGTTTTAAATTTGGTTTTATTTCCTTTGCTTCCTTGATACCCACTTTATTAGGCATCTTAAGATGGAGAAAAGGTTATAAATTCCCTTCAGCATCATCAAAAGGAAGCCTGTCTAGACTGACATAAATGTGATGGTCATTCATGATTCCTTTGAGCTTTATGACTCTACCAAGAAAATAAAAAGTCTATATTGCAGATCCATAGGAGAAACAAATCTGGCAGGCTGGGCCTAATGGGATTTCTTAGCAAGTGTATTTCAGGAGAGGACAAAAGACTACAGAAAGACAGTTTTGTTTTGTTTTGTTTTTTAAATAGGAGGACATGTTAGGAAATAATTTTAGACCTTTCTGCAATTTTCTCAACAAGAGCAACTGTATTTTAAGAGAGATCATCTGATTCTCTGTGTCTTGACAACATTTCAACAATTGCAACAGGTGCCCCATACCATTAACAGGAGCAAGAGCAAACCTGGTTGGTGTACGTGAGCGCGAGAGAAGGCACGACTGAATACTTCAGTATGCAATTACATTTGCTGGATAATTAGCCATAAATTGAGCATCCAAACATAGATGCATGCGTAATTAATTATGACTTATTTAAAAGCACTCGGGTTGTGACACTTTGTTCTTCATTTCCTGCAAATCAAATTACTGAAGTTTTCATTTCATTTCAAAATAATTTTGCCTGAATTATTTTTTTTTTAATTTCAACTGAGATACAGCGTTGATTATACATAGAGAACTGATTCAGTAAGGGATCAGTGAAGGAAGAGTAGGGAGGAGCGCTATTAGAAGGCACAGGATTCCAGAACTTGAGCAGGACTCACTCGGAAGGTGGAGGGGGCAGGTGTAGGCTGGGGGCTGGCAGACCTAAGGGATGGAAGATTTTCTCAGTGTTTTTGATTGTGCTATCCTGGCCAAGAAAAGATAGCACATCAAGAGAAATAATACAGATGGAGAAAGTCTAATGACTGAGCGATCTGGAGATGAAGCTAACACTGCCATCTTTTAAAACATGTTCCGATGAAATATTCAGTCAACTGATGAATACTGTATTTTATTTTATTTTATTTTATTTATTTTTAGAGAGAGAGAGAGAGTACAAGCAGTGAGGGGGAGGGGCAGAGAGAGAGGGAGAGAGAGAGAATCTTAAGCAGGCTCCATGCCCAGGGCAGAGCTCAGTCTCACGACCCTGAGATCATGACCTGCGCTGAAACCAAGAGTCCGATGTTTACCTGACTGAGCCACCCAGGTGCCCCATGAGTATTTTATTTTTAGCATACTTAGATCATGTGGATTCCAGACTGTGTCTTTTCTAACAGAGTTCACTGATTATTTGAGGAAAATTGAGATATATATTGCCTGGACACACGAGTTGTACATAACCGCCCTTTCTCAAATGTCATGTGGTAACAGCTCTAGAACTCTGTCTACAGCAAGGGCTTTTAACTGCTGGTAAGTACCTTTTCTGGCACCATCAGTCATGAAAGCTGAGCCGTTTATACCTGCCAAGCTTCTCTGTAGACAGTCACCAGGAAGGTGCTTCTTAACCTTTCCCATTAAATATCCCTAATAGTGTGGACATTGAATTGGTACCTTTGGAAGTCTGGGGCCATATTCCAACCACACCCCCTGAGAAAATGGGAAAATTCCTTGTTAGAAATTCATTTGACTTTTCAAATTCTGTATATGTCTGTTTTACCATAAAAATACCATTTCAAAGAATGAACTGTGGGAAAACATAACAGTGTTTCCTACTGAACTCAGTGATTAAGGAGTGAGATTCTTTGCCAGTGGGTCTCCCCACTTGGTTCTTGGAAGAACCAAGATGAGCACTGGGGACGGAGCCCAGCATCAAAGTTTTAGTATCCAGTTACTTTTTCTTCTCTTACTATTTCAGTAACTCAAACTCATAAATATTAGGATATAAGTATCTGCAGACTTTTCAGAGTTTTAGAAGCTGTAGTGATACTGCCCCAGAGGAGGTTTTGGGCATTTTCATGCAACTGTGGGTAAAATCTCACTAATTATATCTTCTCACCGAGGGCTGCTCAGGTCACTCCTGCAATGAGGCCGGCTGCAAGTGTCTGACCCATTTTTCCCATCTTGTTGGACATGAGAAAATGAAGGGGCAGATGCATTGGGGCGAGGCATTCTTGGTGAACAGTGTCTACTGTTTTAGTCACATTGTGTAACAGTTTTGATGCATTTCACCATGCCTACAGTATTTGGTCACAGATTTGATGTTATGTGTATGAGTCCCTGCCCTCCCAACCCCTCACCACTGCTCTTCCTGCTAGTAAAATAGCAGGTTTGGTTTTTAAAAATCACATTATCTGGCTGGAAGTTTCTTCACCAGGGAGAACGGGAGGAAAATGATTAAGCACACTGAAAATCAGCACGGACCTTCTTCATTATAAATAGAAGGAGGGCAAAACAACTGTGAGACAAAATAGCTTTATCTTCAGATTTTCTTTGAACTATAAGGTAAAAAGAACTGGGTTCATCCCAGTTTGTCAGTCAGTCATTTAAATGTGTTTGGGTCAATTAAAGTGTGTAAAGCAATGGGGGTCTTTGATGGGATTATTTTTTCTAAATGTCTCCTTCCTATCCCAGGTCCATTCAGCCAGGGATATCAGTACAGGATTCTCGGAAGCCTTCTCCTATTAATGCGCTTTCAGGAACAGGGGCAATGTGTCCCCATCTACTTTGCCTCAGAGGAAGCTTCCCAAATGAGTCTTCCCTGTTCTGTTGCCATCCTGGTCTTGGCAAGTTTCCCCCTTCTCTTCCTCACTCACACTCTTGGTGTCCACATCTCCCTTCTTTGGTTCTGGAGGGCTGCAGATGCCCTGGATGCTTGCGTGATTATCCTCAGTTACTGGGTCAGCTCACCTTGATGACCCTTTCTCTCTTCTTTCTAGTCCTCAAGGAATGCTCTTTTATTTTGCCCACTTAAAAACTTCAGGTAGCCTTTTTTTTTTTTTTTTTTCCAATTTGAATCTCCCCTCTGCCCGCTGCCCTCCCTGCCTGCCCCTTCCTACAGCCAGTCTTTAACTGGGAAGGATTTACCCACAGGCTTTGTGTAGTCCTAGTCTCAGGCTAGCACCTTCTTTGAGTGGTACTGTCTTCCATTCGGCCAGAAGAAGGACAAAAATGGCCTTGAGGGATGCCTGAGTGGCTCAGTTCGTTGAGTGGCTGCTTTCGGCTCGGGTTGTGATCCCAGGGTCCTGGGATCGAGTCCCACATCCTGCTCCTGGCTCAGCAGAGAGCTTGCTTCTCCCTCCCACTCTGCCTGCTGCTCTCCCTGCTTGTATTCTCCCTCTCTGTTAAATGAATAAATAAAACCTTAAAAATTATTTTTAAAAATGGCCTTGTGTATTGGCTAAGAAAGCAGAAGCGAATAGAACCTACAACGATTAAGATTTCAAGATGTAATCCTGCCGCCTTACAGATTTTCCTCCTATTTCTCCGGTCAATGTTAAGGTGACTTTGAAACTGACTTTGAAGGAAGCCGCTAGCAAATTTTTGTTTGAAAATGCTTTTGTGATCTCACCACAAGCCCGTTTTCTTTATCTGTAGCCTCTTTCAATATCCCAGGACTTGGCTGAACAGTTTGGAAATCCTTGGAGAAGGTTTTTAGGGCTCCTTTCGGCTCTGAAAAAATGGCCGTTGATTTTCTTTTTTCTTTTTTTTTTCTTTGTCTTTGGGATAGGAAGAGCACTGCTCTTTTTTCATCCTTGGTAATTTTCTAGAAGAAATAGTTCTGTGGCAGCTCCTTGTGCTACAGCATATCAGTTTCCCTACATTGCAGGTAACAATATAGGCCAACTGTCTTCCCTGCATTTAAGGCCCTGTACTGGGAAGGGACTTCTAAGACTGCTAACGGGGAGGAAAATTTTTCAGAAGAAAGACAGGGAGGAAGCCTTCTGAGTTAAAGTCAGCCCAAGAGTACTGGTCTCAGGACTCTCTCCGGACTCTTGCTGGGGTGGGCCCCTGCGCCGAGTTTGTGCGTCTCCAAAGGCAGGACCTTGGATGTCTGGATCTGGACAAGGGTGAGGCAGCATCAAGGTTTGCCTTTAATAATAAGAGCCCTTCACACCCTGTTGATTCAAATCAAAGGGATCCACATTCGTTTTCACATCTCACTGATTATTTTGTATATGGCGCTGCATGTTCATTTGGGCTCAAAATTGCATCCATATATTTCCAGCTTTCCATGATCTCTTTTGCTTCATTTGCTCTTCTGAAATATTTCCAATTATTTGGGTGCCCAATTGTTCGTGAAGTGGTCGCTCAGTTTGTGCCAAAAAGGCATTTTTAGAAAAAAAGATTTATCATCATCGTTGTGTTATATGCTGATTTCAAAGGACCCGACCATTTAAGCTCATTGAGATATTAAATGATTTCCCTCTTTCCAAACTTTGAAATAATCTTTCCTTCAAATCTTTCAGTAATTCTTTTGTGGTCAATGAGGAAGACCTAAACCGATGAGCTGGAATGAGAGAACATTCTATCTGATCAGCCGGTAGCCAGGAAACTTGAATAGAGGAACTAGATTCAGGAACAACTAAATCTTTAGTTTATAAACCAAGGGATTCAAGAGGCATGGTAAGTATTCTTTGGTGATGGTGGCATGAATCAGAATTAAAAATGCCATTCTGAGTTGAGGGTCTGGAGACATCTTTCTTAGCCTCCAGTTACTGACTATGGACTCCCCCACCCCGTGTTTCCTCATATAGTAAACAGAGGTACCTGAAAAGAATCTGCAAGGCCTCATGGTCTCAGAGCAAACTGTGGTCAGACTCACTTTAGGTGAGATGTGGGATCCATGCTGGACATAAGAGGAGGCCCCAAGTGATAGCACTGACCTCAAAATATCTAGCAGAGCTTGGACCCTGCAGTGCTCAGGACCACTGCTAGTACATTGCGCACCTTGGTGCAAATAGTGAAAAACCCACTTCCTTGGGTAAATGAACTACAAAACACCCCCTTCTTTAGGGTGGATGCAGCCCCTCCGGGAGGCTGGGCTGGATTTCAGCCCCAGGGACACTTGTGCAGGTGTCTGGTGCATGCCCTGGAGGGCCCCAGTTGACGATCTTGGAAAGAGTGGTGCAGAAAGGACAAGGTGTCCCAAGCAGAGAGGAGGCCAGTAGCCCGATGGGCTGGAAGGAAAGAGGATGGAGAAATAATGGATTCTTCCTGGGACGAGTCCTGGTTACTGAGAGAGTGGGAGGAAATTAAAACTGGGAGGGTGTTGAGAGCCATTGGAATGGGCAAAGGGCTTTTCCTCCTCTAAGACTTGCTTGGAATACTAATCTTGGAACCTGAAAAGAGCCATCTGTTCTTCGGCACCCACGTGTCTGTGTCTGTCCTCTTAGCTTTCCCGGGGCCTAAAGAGTCATGGCTATTGAATGCAATCACATTCTTTTTAGATTAGACCTTATTTATGCTTGAAATGATAGATTCAGGCAAGTAAAATCTAAGTGATGTTTGAGATGTCTTCTCAATGTTCTTTTGCCTGTAGTACTCTATTTTTTTGTTTTCTTGTTAATTCTCTCTCCCCCTCATACTCAGCTCAGGACTCACCATCTGCTAAACCTTCCTGATTACTCCAGTTCCACGCACACTTCTCTGAACGTCCATTATGCTCTGATCTGCACCACGGATTTATTGTTCTCAAGCTCTTTTGTGTGTTCAAATGCTTTTCTTCCATGAGACTGTCAGTTTTCTGAGGGCAGGGACTGTACTCTCTGATGTGTCTTACAAATAGGAAGTGCTCACCAAAGCTTCAGGCTCCAGGTTTGGCTAATGCTGGGATGGAACTTCTCAATATACAGTTTTCAATTACTCGTGATAGTTGAAAGAGCGACATATTATGAAAAATAAACCCACACACGATACTAAAAATCTTGCAGTCTGTTGTTTTCACTTGCAACCTCATGAAGCCTTCAACCAGAGCTAACTCACACTCTGGTGAATGACAGCATCTTCCTTTGCCAGCTGTCTCCCTGGACTGTATGTGAGACCTACCTCTCCTGGCAAGACAGGAAGTGACATCAAAGTGGGCGGGAAGCTGAATCTGTGATTGGCTCCCTGCCTGGAGAGGGCACTACGGAACTGAGGAAAAGTTCCTCTGTCCTGGTCATTACTAGAATCAACTGTACTTACACCTCCTGTTCCCAAGTATTTCTGACCCACTGCCTGAATGATTCTGCTCTTTAGGGGGAAGACAGACGGCACCCACAATGAAGAGTACCTGCTCTGTCTGGTCTCCTTAAGGCTCTATCCTTCATCATGCCAGGCTGTGTGTCTCAGAGAATAAAAGATGCTACATGGTAAGTGTACCCAGGGGAAGGGGGATGCCCAAGAGCCCTCCTTCATTTACTATAGCCCAGTTTCTGGACAAACTCCTGGCTATGGAACCAAGGTCACGTGGGTCACTGGGAAAGGCAGGATCAGAAGGCAGAACCTCCAAGTCTGAGACCCCGTGTGACTCCAGTTCATTCCTTTCTAAATATAAAATTGAAGTAATTACTGATCAAATGTGCCACTGAGATGAATAATGAAAAGCTAATAATTGTTTTCCTTCCCTTTTAAAGAAACACACTACACTCAGACACCCATTTACAGATATTTTCAGTTAAAATGTCACACAATATTTGTTATATCAGCAGGAGAATGGAAATTGAGTTGGCAGTGAAGCACTGCAGTGACAACTGTTACCTTGGAAACTGTAGTAAGCAATCATAATTACAATTAGCAAGATTCGCACAAAGTATACATAAATATTCACGTGCCGGGGATGAGTGTCACATACACCAGACAGCAGAGGAAATGGTAGTACCGTCGTTTCTTTCTCTTTGACACTTCCTTGCACAGATTTGGGTTCTGTTACCACTTATCTCAACTTCTTCAAATTTAGGTAAATTTATTTCTTTATGTGCTGGTTTTGGGGCTTGTAACATAATGACATCTGACACACAGCAGATTACTTGGAAGCTTCAACTGACCCTTAGTTGAAGTATGACCAATCCTAAATGGACTTTTAAACAAAGCCTGATTTCACAAGGAAAAAAGGCAATTGTAAATAATAAATGGTGCTGTAGCCCCATTACAAAGGAGCTCTAGGGAAAAGTGCTGCAACCCAGAAGGAATGGTTAAAACCTGTGATTTAATCAGCCACCACAACTAGACTCTTGGCTGCTTCTTTATTGCCATGGAAGTGTCCCCTTTGATTCAGACTTGCCTGTCAAATTGCGAAAGAAGTTGGAGAAAGAATGAGCGATAGAATTATTTTCACTCAGACACACCGGGAGTGTCCTAGCCTCTGTGAATTTTTTCATGACCAAGGAAGAGAAGGCAGTTCAGTCAACAGTGTGTGTGAGTCGGTATTTCTGTACACTTGTGGGAACAAAGCTTTGAAGGTAAATAAATCTTCATAACAAAACCAGTGTTATTTTCAGGGCCAGAGGGCACACCAAAAACTCTTCTCCTATACACAGTAGAGTTTTCTGTTCAGCTTGTCTGAGCATGTTGGCTGCCTGGGGCTTTCTGGATAAACACACGTTGCAAGTGGTTGCCATGATGTGAGGGGCAACGAAGGGGAGAAATGTTGACGTGCTTCCTTTGAGAACAGAGGTCTTGACCTGAGCTTGAAAGAAGTCTGCTAACATGAATACAAGAAAGTGACCTTGGCATAGATGCCAAAATAATTGGAAGAACTCACATTTCACGCAGGAGCATGTGTATGGAGTAGTGGGGAAAGGATGGCGGAAGTGAGGACGGTGAATGCCTAGCAAACTGTCTTCCTTCTCTAGCTCATGTCAAGTCCTATGTGTGCTTCCCAGAGGAGCCCTGTGCTCTTGGCAACAAAGGTTAAATCATATGCCATGCCTCCCTCTGATCCATGAGTTAGGAGCTCATGCCTGCTATCTGGATGACTCTGTTCTTTAGGAAGGGTAGTATGTATTGGACCAAAAGTCAGCCATGGTGCTGTACCTCCTCTTCCTAGTGTCCCCAACCCTCAACACTACATATCTCAGAGAATAAAAGGTTACTGGCATTGCATGAGGTCCTGGAAATCATAACCATGTTATAAACAGGACTAGTGACATATATTAGGTTCCTCCTCATAATACAATGCAAGGGAGGGAAGAAACTTGTTTCAGCTAAAATGAAAACTTCATCTATTACCTACTGCTCTGACTAGAGTTGTAATTACTTATTTGAAGCCCAATGCTGGGCTAGGTTCTGTAGAAGAGGCAGAAGAAGGATGTCAGGGTTTCTTCCTTTAGAAGAACTTATGATCTTGTTGGGATGAAGGGCTTAGGAAACCCAAACAATTAGTAAAGCATATGGCAGATATCAACTATCATCAAGTCTGAAAATGTTTGTCAAGTGAGAGATTGTTAGGGTCTGAGATCATTGGGAAAGACGTGAAGTAGGTGGCACTTGGAAAAGGCCTTGTATTGTCATGGAACTGGTAGAGATGAACAGTGCATGTGTGTACACACATGTGTGTGTGTGTTTGTGTGTATGGGAAGGGGGCAGGGCTGGAGAGTGCCAGGAGATAGCCTGTTGAGCATAAAGCTGAGAGGATGACTATAGCAGAGCTCATGACTGCCACCATTTTAAGAGCGTGCTGGTCTATGGGAATGATGTCCCAAATGACATCTGGATTTTTGCTCTCTGAAGCTCCTTCCTGTTGGGAATCTAACCTATTCTGCTCTGAATCTGACTTCAATAATTTGACCCTCTTGACTTCTCTTCTACCTTGACTTTCCTATCATTTCTTTCCCTTCCCTGTTTCCCTTTTTTTCCTCTACCCCCTTTATTAACATAAGAATCAGTAACTAACTGTAGAGTCTATGACTAGAGACTATTAGTATATAATCATGATCAGCCCTTAAATAATGGCCCCAAGGCAACATAAGGTAGTCTAGATAAATAACACTAGGCCGCCAGTAATTGAAGATCTACCATGTTCTTATAACTTATTTTAAAACTCATGTTATTAGAGAAATACCTCCATGTGGTAAAAAGAAAAATCACATAGAACAGAAGAATTTATGATGAAAAGCTACAATCTTTCAACCTTCCTTTCTCCATCCCAGTCCAGTCTCCAGAAACAACCTCTTATAGTCATGCCTTTGAGTTCAAGCCTTCTAATAATTACCTTCATGCCTCTAAATAATATACTTCCATTTCTTTTTTTTTTTTTTAGCTTTAGGCAATATATATTGACTCTCAGCTATGAAAGACCAAGACTTAGGTCATTTGTATTAGATCCCACCTGTCCACCCCTGCAGTGTTTGATCTTTATATTGTTTACTTTTGAGTTAATTTTATTAGATAACTTTGTGATATTAGGTATTATATTTATATCTCTCTGATTCCCACTTTATCCTCTTTATTACATTTCTCTATTTTACCCCTCCCTTGCCAACTCCTACCTCATCTCAGCCATGTCTTCACTTTAACATTTTCAAGATGGTTAACATTATATCTGTTCTGAAACAATAATTAACTTTTATGAGCTTTTGCTATAGATTGAAAATCAAAGAAGAGCACTGACATTATTATAACTATGTGCATATTGCTCACTGCAAAGCCAAGTTGTATGTTAGGATTCCATTTCCTCCTTTATGAGCTCAATGAAATATGCTCTGGGCTACTTGGGATACAATGGTTGTAGCTTCAAGGTCAAAAGGTTTCTCTTGCCTTACATTGCTATGGTTGCTTAAAGTTGTAGAATGCTTCACAGTTGAACCATGAATTTCTCACATATCTTTTGATTGTTGCTTCCGCTGCCCTTTCTGCCCTGGAGTTTCTCCCTCATTCCCCCCCACCCCCTGCTGAGTTTCTAATGGAATCATTGCTATTCATATTTACAAGACAAGGACTAGGTAGGTGATACAGATCTCCTCTGTCCTATACAGGGAGATGTTCTGCTTGATCACAGTGTACAGGTTGGGACCCACCACCAACAGGTTTTGCTCTGGGGTAAGCAGGCCAGGCCCCTCACCTTAGGTCAATATGAGGAGAACATATCTCTAGGCAAAAACATCCAACACAGACTCTTAGCTTCTCCCAATCAATATTTATTCAGTTTCCTTAAAAAGGAGCCCACCAGAATTTTAATCAGGGATAAAAGCTGGGCTGTGTGTAGCAAAGAGGAGAAGGAGCGGGAGATGGCATTCTCTAATACAACTGTTTTATGTATAGATGTTCAAAGAATCTTCTTTGTTAGCCCAATGTTTTATCATGCTCTGCTGTCTTAAATGCCAGATCTAGGCTTGGAGCCTTACAAGGGATGCTCTGGGCAGATCTCTGCAATCCCCTGCCTCAAATGTTTGGGGATGTGGTTCCATGTCTCTCTTTCATCTATCAGTATGTCCCTTTTCGCTTTTCATCTTGCAGAAATCTGTGTGAAATGTCTCATCCATGGATTATCCACTTTCCCATTCTTTTCAGGGGTTCAGAAAATGAATGGGTATAAAACTCACTTGTCCTCTTGAGCAGGTCATATTTCTATTCATGGCACCACGTTTGTCCCTTTATCTCTAAAACAGTGTCCATTGCTCCAATGACAAATTACCCAAACACAGGAGCATAACACAAGTTGATTCTCTGACACTTTGGGAGGCTAACAGTCTGAAATGAGTTTTGTAGGGCTAAAACCGAGGTATAAAATCAAGGGCTGGTTCCTACTACAGGATCCAGGAGAGAATGTATTCCTCAGCTCTTCTAGTTCCTCATGGCTGCAGGCATTCCTTGACTCCTGACTACATCATGCCAACCTCTTGCTTCCATTGTCACATGGATATCTACTTCTCCTTCTGCAGTCAAATCTCCCTCTGCCTTCCTCTTACAAGGACACTGTGACTACATTTAGGGCCTGCCTAGATAATCTAGGATAATCTCCCTGTCTCAAGACTCTTAAATCAATCATGTCTGCAAAGTCCTTTCTGCCAAACAGATAACACCCAGAGGTTCTGAGGATAAAGACTTGGATATCTTTGGGGCCATTTCTCTGCCTTCCATTGGCTTCCTTCGTCTCTCCCTTTTTGTTACCACCTACATCCAGTTAAGTAATTAGGGGTCATGGATTGAGTGCGGCATTGGCTCTCAATACTGAATGCACATTAGAATTAGCTGCTTTTTAAAAAATACCATAGTCTTGGCTTGATTTTGCAGCTAAGAGAGTTAGAAACTCTGGAGAGTCTGATCTGGGTATTCTGATTATTTTTTTGAAACTCTTTGTTTTGGTAAAATTTCCAGCTAACAAAAAAGTTGCAAGAAACTGCAAAGAACTCACATGTATACTTGATATACCAACTATTCATATTTTGTGGCATTTTATCATTCCCACGATTTTTTTTCTGAATGTTTTGAGACTGAGTCCTTCACCCCTAAAAGTCCTTCAGTATGTATTTCCAAAAAAGAAGAATATTCTCTTTCATAACAACCATGCCATTACCCAAATCGGGAATTTAACAGAGACACAATGCAGTTTGCACCACCCCGCTGGAGTATACGCCATGATATCAGGAGCACAATCCTGCTTTTCATTGTTTCCTTTTGCCTACAAAATCTTTGCCCATTCCTAGCCTTTGTGAATTACTTGTATTGTGTTTCTTGAATAGAACATATAGTTGGGTCTTGCTTTGTAAGCCACACAGAGAATCCTGGAGCAAGTGAATTAAGCCATATACATATTTACTAACAACGCTAACGGTCTTGATTCTGCTGTATTATTTTATGTTATTTTTATGTTTATGGCACATTTGCTATGTTTTCCTATAGAATTTGTTTTCATCCTTTTCAAAATTATTTTGGTATTTGGGATGATAAATATTTTTGTTTTGGAAATTATTTTTGTATTTATACCTTTAAAAAAGTGCCCCTAGTCATACCATTTTGGGAGGATACTATGAAAAACCCAGAACATTGTAAGTGTTGGCTGGGATATGGAGAAACTGTAGCCCTTGTGCTTTGTTGGTGGGATTGTAAAATGATGCAATTGCTATGGAAACAGTATGGAAGTTACTCAAAAAATCAAAAATCGAACTACCATATTATCTGAAAATCCCATTCCTGGGTATATCTCCACAGAACTGAAAGCGGGGTTCTTGAAGAGATACCTCCAAAACCATGTTCATGGCAGCACTAGTCACAGTAGCTAAGAGGTGAAAGCAACTCAAATATCTGACTATAGAATGGGTGAACAGAATGTGGTGACCTATAACCGAATACTACTATGCAGCATTAAAAACATGAAATCCTGTGACATGCTGTAACATAGGTGAACTCTGACGCACTATGCCAGGTGAAATAAGGCAGTCCCAAAAGGACAAGAACTCTATGATTCCACTTACCTGAGGGATGTAAAGCAGTCAAATTTGTAGATGTAGAAGGTAGAATGGCGGTTCCCAGGGGCTGGCCATTTGTTCAGCAGCCATGGAATTTCAGTTCTGCAAGATGGAAAGGTTCAAGAGATCTGTTTCACAACCAGGTAAATATATTTCACACTAGTGAACTGCACACTTATACATACTTAAGATGGTAAATTTTATGATGTTTATTTTTATAATAAAAAACAAATGCCCTGAGCTCCCTGTTTTTAATTAACTCTTTCTGTCTGCTTTCTTTTTAGTGTAAGCTTTACATGGTATCCTTGGATTCCCACCTACTGCTGTCTACAAGAGTCAGTGAGTTTACGAAGTAGTAGTTTTAACACTGTCTCCAGGTGGCTCTATTATGCAGCTAGGGCTGAGTCACTAGGCAGTCTGATGTCACCTCTCTAGTCCAGCTTTCATCCCTCTTTGCATACTATTAATCTCCCTCTCTGGCTTTTCCCAGACTCCCTGTTGAATCCTTTCTAAATACTATGTCCAGAGTAATCTCAGAAAAGGTCCACTTCGTGTCATGCTCTCTCCACTGTTAGAGTCATCGATGGATCTTTGGCAGTGCCTCACACTTGGAACAGGTGAATTTGATTTGGGTCTCAGCAGGGTCACTTACCAGTCACGTGACCTTTGTTAAGTAACATAAGGTACCAGCACAGTTGCTGGATCATAACGGGCGTTCAGTAACCATCCTTCCATTCTTCCTTTGTTAAGGTCTGGTATCCCATTGTTCATGTCCGC
Organism: Lutra lutra; assembly: GCF_902655055.1. Taxonomy (NCBI): domain Eukaryota; kingdom Metazoa; phylum Chordata; class Mammalia; order Carnivora; family Mustelidae; genus Lutra; species Lutra lutra. The sequence continues at coordinate 92,586,034 of NC_062282.1, read as the reverse complement.
CCATGTCGCTCCTTAGACCCAGCCTCCTAACCTCCCCCACCAACCAGTACAGCCATCTTGGGGCTTTGAAACCAGACTTATCTTTTAACACCAAATTCCAGTTCTACCTCTTGCCTAAACACTTTGGCCAGAAAGGATCCTGTTACCTTAAGCACCCATGGAACACTCTTAACACGTGAAACCTTTCAGTGACTGTTCACTTGTGTTCTGCCTTTTTACAAAAGTGTAAATGAAGTTAATTAAATGAAAACAGAAACCCAAGAACAGGTAAGGAAAGGAGCAGAAGGAGCACTCCCTATCAGAGAACTGAATAATCGCATCATTTACTTTGAAACATGTGGCCTTGCTTGAACAATTAATGGTCCCATATCAGGGAGATGTCTTCTTACACTGTTTGGCAAGTTAAACACTGTAGAAACCTATTGCACTGGAGGCTCAATGAGGGCAGGGTCTGTGTCGTAAGCAACTCTGTCCTCAATACAACACTGCTGGAAAGCAAAAATATTTCTTGTGTAATAGGGTGGCTACAGCTGGCAATGGCTGAATGCTTATTATCTACTTGGCTCATTTTAAGAGCTCAACATTAAATCCTCACAGTAAGCATGTGAAGTAGATCCCATTACTAGCTTCATTTTACTATGATTAGGCCCCGAAACTGAGGTTCAGAGCAGACAAGTAGCGCGACCAAGTTTGCGCAGCAAGTGTGTGGCAGAGGCTGAGCTGGGGTATGAATTCAAAAGGTCTGTCTTTAGAATTTGTGCTGCCCTGCCTGTAACTGCCTCTCATTGATGGGTGAACAAAATAAAGTCATTTAATTATATGCCTGTAAACTACAATTGTTCCTATTTTGTTTTGTTCCAAGAGAGAGACCATATTGAAATTTTCTGTTTCACTGAATTTCTAAGCAAATGAACGTCATGGATCCCCTCAGGGCTGACCAGGTGGACTGGAGTGAGCGGTGGGGTCAGCGCCTCTGCATTTTAAAGCTGACCCTGCCAGCTACTTGATGTGTGGCCTTGAACAAGTCACTTAACCTTTCTTGTTTCTCAGCTCCAACTTCTATCACTGGGCATTTACATAGGATTTGTTGCCATAGTAATAGAAAATAATACTGACCTATCTCTCAGGAGTGAGTGTCATGGGGATTAACTAATTTACAGCTGTGAAGAGCTCTCAACATATGAACTGCTAAACAACAGTGAGATCATAAAGAGAATTTAAAACACCATCAGCTTGTGGAGCGTGCCCATTTGATGCCCATCATTATATGTTTAACTATTAGCATTACTATTCATAATAAACTTTTATGAGGTACTTTAGGTGGTTGAAGTGTTTTTATGAGAGCTAATTAGTTGTTCCAACTGGATCTATGAGGTAGGTCAGTATTTTTATCATCCCTGTTTTGGAAATTACATTAAATTTGTGCATGCGTCATTAAAAAGTCTTAAGCTTCTCAGTATTTGGAAGCATTCTGTGATTGGAGACAATCCTCATATAGACAATCCTGCTCCAATGACGGGGCATTGGGAGAGCAGTGCTATGGTTCCCAACATAGAACAGTGGCAAGTGTTTTCATTTTTGATTATTTGATATTTACACTGTAATGATGGGGCAGTTCTTAGGTTCTTCAGTGTATCAGTCGGGATGGATTTAAGAAAACAGAGCCCATTTTAGATATTTCAAAGAAGTTTCAAACAAGAAATTGTTTATACATTTTTTGGATGGGTTATAAAAGCAAACAGGAGGAGTAGGTGCTGGGGGAACAGTTGAAAAGAAGAGGTCATTCCCAGAAACTAGTAGCTTCGGAAACTACTTCTATGGTTGAGGGCAAAAAAGAGAGATCAAGTTGGCAGAGTCCTGGAGCCCACTTGCTATTGGACTAGAACCACGGAGAGAAGCCCCACTGTGGGAGCTAGAATCACAAATGGAAGCAGGCACCTCCAGAGATGCTGGCAAACCAAGAGAGAGGAACAGCTCCTCTGCTCCCACCCTCTGATGCTGAGTCTGTTTCTACCAGTGCTTCCCACGGTAGAAACTGAGAGGAAGTCATAGGTGAGGGAGCCTGAGAACTGTGGGCCGCAGGTGTCTAGCTCCAGGTTTGTACAGCTGAGTGGAGAAAGGTGGATGCAGGACTGAAAAAGAGCAGGTAAGTACCTGGCCTGTCTTGTAAGTTCACGAAGTTTTTCCTGGAGCTCAGGGAGATTCAGAAGCTTGCTCCAAGGCCTTTATAAGAGCAAGTGGTGGACCTGCCCTTCAAGCTCAGGTTTGGTAACTTCATGCCTGATTCATGTTCCCAGGGTGCTCCTTGATCTCTCTCAGGCTTAGTGTGCCCACCTTCCCAATGGGGCTCCAGTGGCAAGTGGGTAAGAATGTTTATCTTTTCTTGTTTTCAAGGATGGAGTGAGGCTTTAATTAAATCATGTACATAAAAATACTTGGTTGTCGCTAATGCAATCCCAAAACCCAAGCAAGTATTGCTTTTTGTCAATAATGTTTGCAAAAATATTTGTAAAACATAAATCCAAGACTGAGATGAGATTTCTTTTTCCCTTAGAACTTAGTTGGAGCACCTTACATGTATGGCTGAAAACTGAGTGTGTGGGAGGACCATCTTTCAGGTGCGGGTTGCGGTCCTGTTGGATTCAAGTGGAACTTACACAGCAGGTTAAAAAGTTACCCACAGCTCATTTATTCTGATTGGCTTCGAAAAATGCTGCTAGGTTTCAGTCACATACCTCTTATTTTAAAACCAGTATTGTTCCATGATTGCTAATAATCTTATAGTATAGAGAGGCAACTGAGATGTAATACATGTTCACTAAATACTTGATGAGAAACAAATAATGGATATCCAGTCCCCTGATTCCCACTCTATGAGTGGGTGTGCTGGTGGACGAGAAAGAACATTTTGGCTGGGTAAAATGAGACCAGTCATTTACCTCTCTGACCCTCAGTTTCTTCATTGGTAAAACAGGAGTGCTTGCCCTCCTACCTGGGGTGTGAATTTGAGGATCAATTACAATAATATGTATTAAAGTATTTGGTAAAATTTTAAGTGCTGTTCCTATGACAAGGACGACCGCCAAGTTGTCTTGCTGCCTCCCAGACCGTACAAAAATATGGCTTTTGCAAACATTAAGGAATCCTTATGAGGAAACAAGACTGTGTAGCATCCTATCATCCATCATTCCCCAATGTCATGAACTGTACTCAATGTTTATGCCTGCCCTTCCCCATCAGAGACAATGAAATCACTCTTACAGACTGTTGTTTTCCCAAGTAACAGCCTTATCATTTGTACTGCTCTGAGAAACACTGTGTTGGAATCACTCGCCCCAAACCCCTGCTTTTCATCAATCTCTTTTTGGCTGCAGAGCCCCGTGGAGGGAGACAATATCCAAATTGCTTTCAACCCAATAACTCACCCCAGACAACAATAAAAACAACAACGGCAAATCTCAACCCCAAACACTGGATGTTTAGTGACTCGTGCATTGGAAGGTGAGCAAATATTTGCAAGAATTCTTTTACCACCTTTGATCTGTTTGTGTAAGATGCCAGGCTATGGTTGTCATCTCTGGGAGCCATCTCTTCGCGTCAGTGAACCAACTATTTTCCTTTCTGTAAGCTCGAGACCATGATCCTCCCTTTGACTGAACTGGATTGGCAAGGACTCCAGCTCTGCAACTCCTCCCTTCCCATGTGTCCCCAGAGGCCATCAGGGCCAGAGGCACATCTTTAATTGAGGTCAAGGTCTGGGTCGGCTTCACCTGGACAGATCCCATAGTCTGGAGTCCATTCTCCTCCCTAGACTGATCTCCTGGGCCAGTTGATCTTGATGTATTTCCTTCTGTCCAGTGGTCCTAATGTGACTGGAAGAGGGACCCACAGAACCACGTGGGTCCCGATTTCCTAGGTATCCCCTTTTGTGTCTGTGAACCTTATACAGGAATGCTCTATCATGCAACCAGGAGAGAGTATGCATTTATATCGACTAGAGCAGGGTGATGAACCATAATGGTTCCATTAAATTTCACTGTCAATAATTCAGGACTGGGAAGGAGCTGCGGGATAGACTAATTTGGTTTCAACTCCTCACTGCCACAGATACTTCAAAAACAATTTGTGGGTAAATACTACAAGTCTCCAAAATTAGTGTGCTTACTAAAAGGCAACTATACCCAAAGGAAACTTTCTGTTTGAGTTTAATTGATTTAAAATTAGCATTCCCTTTCTTTTGATGGCTCTGCTCTTGTTTACTGGGAAAACATTTGTAGCAAAACACATAGTGCCTGTGTACCTGGGCACTGGAGAGTCTCACTGGCAAATACTCTCCACCACAGCGCCTACATACATATTTGGCTCAGAGACCCGAACCACTCTCAAGGAACTACTCAAGTCTCCCAAGGAAATGCTATCTCTACTTGACAAGAACGAGCCGATGTTTAAAATCACCTGACAGAGCAGTCCTTCGGATATTTCTTGGCCTCTCAAGCTACTGACCGTGTGGAGAATAGCAGAAAATAATTTGTTAAGAAAGTGTTACTGTTTGGCTGTATTGTTGGTTCCCTCTTACTTTCCTTGATTTTTGAAAGGATGGAAAACACGGGAAGATGGGGTGATTGGTTGTCTACCAGAGACTGTCTAGAAACAGACTTTTGTGATTGTTGTAATGCTTTTGTGGCTTCATCAGTTGAAAGAAGGAGAAGATTCTCCAGGGAATTCATAGCATGCAGAAGATTCTAAGAAATCAGTGAGAGATGCAAATGATCATTTGAAATAAAAGTTCTCATTTACGGAAAAAAAAAGAAAAAAAGTTCTCATTTACCTTATGATTCCTACTCCTCTAACAGTTTAAACACAAACGTGTATGTGCACGTGCATACATACACATATATGTTTCTAGATGTAAATATTTATGTTTTTTTATAAGCATGTTGCCTTTTCATTGTGGAGAATAAGAGAAAACAGAAATAAAATAGATATCAGCTTTAGTCTTAGCACCCAGAGGTACTGTTTTAACATTTCTTCTAAGTATACCTAAAACCTACAGTGTAGTATTTTAGTAAAAAAGGAATCATATGGAATATTCTTTATGTAATTTTAAATCTACCTCTAGTCACTTATTGTATTAAGTGTGTATTTCCATGTTCCATGCTCTACATTATTATATTAATAGCTTTATGGAATTTCTCCAAGTGATTTATCAGTCCCATATTGTTAAACATTTAGAGTACCTCCAAATTTTCCAAATTCTAATGCTTTGGTAAATATCCTCAAACTACAGGTTGGTGTTTCCTGAGGATAAATGACTAGAACTGGGATGTCTGAGTTAAGGGATATGCAGAATTTTAATGCTTTTGATATGTCTTGTTAAATTGCCATCCATAAAGGTTGTGCCAGTTTTATTTTATCACCAGAAATATGAGGGAGTGGACATTTCTCCATATTTTTTTATTACGTTTAGTTAGCCAACATATAGTATATCAACAGTTTTTGATGTAATGTTCAACAATACATTAGTTGTGTGTAACACCCAGTGCTCATCACAACACGTGCTCTCCTCCTTAATGCCCATCACCCAATTAGCCCTTTCCCCCACCCCTCTCCCTTCTGTAACCCTCAGGTACAGAAGGGAGAGGGAGTCCAGAATCTCTCATGGTTTGTCTTCCTCTCTTATTTCTTCCCCTTCAGTTTTCCCTCCCTTTCCCTGTAGTCTTCCACACTATTCCTTATGTTCCACATATGAGTGAAACCAACACTGGGCATTGAAAAATATCTGTTCAATCCTACGGGAAATATAAAGTGAGGGTAAGACCAATGAAACGATATAACACTAATAAGAATGCTGACAAAAACATAATTGATACCTGTTATGGACTGAGTTGTCCCCCACCTCCCATATGTTGTTCATATGTTGAAGCCCTAAACCCCAAAGTGACTGTTCGGAGATACAGCCTTTAAGGAGGTAATTCAGGTTAAATGAGGTTGTAAGGGTGGGGCCCTAATGCTTACAAAAAAAAAAAAAAAAAAAAAAAAAGGAAGAGACACCAGAGAGCTTGCATTCTTTCTCTCACAGTAAGAAGATGGCCATCTGCAAGCCAGGGCTCGCCAGATACCAACCCTGCTGCCATCGTGATCTTGAACTTCTAGCCTTCAGAACCGTGAAAAAAGTTAATTTCTGTTGTTTAAGACACCTAGCCTGAGCTGACTTATACAGTACCTTTGTAGGTTCTTGACCAAGCCGAGACATTCAGCATGGCCAGAGGCTACCCCAGGGAATATTAGTAAAGTACAAAGCAACAGAGTAGAAATGCTGGCTTGGGGGCATGGAGATGATACAGATGGAAGTAGAACTCTGAGTTAGGGGGGCTGCTGCCATTAAGGTGGGCACAAGAGCAGGTGTAGCCTGCCATGAACTGAAAGCCAGGCAGGTACAACTTTGTATTTATTTATAATCGATCTACAAGGGCTCCTCCCTGTAAAAAAAAAGCTGGATTGAGGGTTTTTCCTTTTATTTTCTCTTGATATTCTGGCTCCCCTTGCCTAAGAAAAACTTACATAAACTAACAACATCCATTGTATTTTACTGACATCATTTCCCCCAGGTACTAACCATGTAGAAGCTAACTGGTGTTTTAGAAATAAATTCTACAACAGAAGGGACTGTAACCTACCCTGTGACCTCAGTTTCCTCAACTATAATTTAAGGAGGTTGGAAGAGATCAGTGAGTTTAACATTGGCGCACTGAGTCATAGCTAAGGTCACACCCTTCCCTCTCCAGTGCAGAGGTGGGGCTCTGGGGCTGGGGCCCAGTGTGATATGAATCTCCCTGGGATGGGGTACCTCCTCTTCCTTGTTTATTAGAACAGCTCTTGCTTTTGTTATGTATGATTTTAATTGAAGAAAGTATCTGTTATGGACTGAACCTTCGTGTTCCCCCCACATTTATATGTTGAAATCCTCAGCCCCCTCAACCTTGCGATGGGATTAGGAGGTGGGGCCTTGGGAGGTGACTAGGTCATGAGGGTATAACCCTTAGGAATGGGAGTAGTGCCCTTGTAAAAAGACCTCTCCTCCCCAGTTCTCTTGCTCTCTTTCCATTGTGTGGAGAATACAGCGATAAGAGGGCAGTCTGCAAAAAGGAAGAGGGCCTTCCCCAGAGCTTGACCATGCGGGCACCCTGACCTTGAACTTCCAGCCCCCAGAACTGTGCGAAATCAAAGCCTGTTGTTTATAAGCCACAGAGTCTATGTTATTTCCTTATAGCAGCCTGAAATGACTATAGACTTAGGTCCTTCATCTTGAAAGATTTGAAAGGCTTAGGATAGGATGGTATTAAGTTCCTTTGGATTATAATTCTGTGATCTCAAAAACTGGCTTATCACCTGTGTAGGACTTTGCACACTTTATAACACTCTTTAACATATACGTATTCTCGGGACGCCTGGGTGGCTCAGTTGGTTGGACGACTGCCTTCGGCTCAGGTCATGATCCTGGAGTCCCGGGATGGAGTCCCGCATCGGGCTCCCGGCTCCGCGGGGAGTCCGCTTCTCTCTCTGACCTTATCCTCGCTCATACTCTCTCTCACTGTCTCTCTCTCAAATAAATAAATAAAATCTTTAAAAAAAAAAACATATACGTATTCTCATCCACTACACACATTCACTCCTCTATTCAGTAAGGACATGAATCATCATGCTCATTTCATATATCTGGAAATATTAAGGGATCTCCCAAGGTCACAAAACTAGGTAGAATTGGACCGTCATCTACGGTCTTCTGGCATCAAGCTCTGCTATTTCTCTGACACTCCTGTGAGAAGGAGCTAAGAGCTACATTCCTAGAAGCCGTGAGGAAAATAAAGAAAAAAGCAGTAACCCTAATATTTAAAAGTGTAATTAAAAAGTATAATAAGTGACATGAGTTTTTATTTTTTTAAGACAATTTTGTAAGGCTGTTTTTCTATTTATTTATCATTACTGTTTATCTTTTTTTTTTTTTTAAAGATTTTACTGATTTGACAGACAGAGAGAGAGACAGCGAGAGAGGGAATGCAAGCAGGGGGAACGGGAGAGGGAGAAACAGGCTTCCCGTTGAGCAGGGAACCCAGTGTGGGGCTCGATTCCAGGACCTTGGAATCATGACCTGAGCCAAAGGCAGAATTTTAATGACTGAGCCACCCAGGTGCCCTGATTCTTGTTTATCTTAATAGGAGTTATGTTTTTGGGGGGGACATAGAATGACCATTACAATGAATCTAATGAGTTTGAATAGAAGGTCATCATTTTAGGACCTGCAGAAAAACAGAACAACCAGTCAGCCTACCCTACTTACAAACAAGGAGTCTAACGGAAAATGTTTCCTCAACTTTGAATTTACCAACTTTCAGTTAGGAGCTGGCAAATGCCATCTCTTCCCCAAACACTCATCACCTCCCCTTTTCCAGACTGTACATCCTCTTTCTACTTCACAACAAATTGCGACTTCTTTTTTTTTTCATTCTGTCACCTTTTTCTTCTTCTTCTTCTATTTTATTATTATTTTTTTCTGTCCTACAGTATTGTTTATGGGCCCTGACCCTTCAGCTTTATGATGGTGAAACAGCCATGCCCAGTGGTCTATAAAAGGTTATTCCAGTACCGTTTTGGACAACCTCCCAGGATCCTCTTTGGTTTGTCTAAATTGGCTTCTTTTCTACTCTGGACTCTACCTGGGTCCTGACCCCATGGCTTCTTCTCCCGTTCACCAGAAGCGTTTGGATTTAGCTTTTGGCCCTAATTCCCTGGCTCTGACTCTTGGCACTTCTTTAGGACTTGGCTTGGTCTCCTTGTTCTGACTCTTTACACTCCAGACAGTCCAGAGACAGATGTCTATCCCCTAACCTTCTGCCCCTGGAGATCCCCTGGGATACCGGCTCATGGTCAGGCCTCCCAGCCCCCTACAAGGGGATAGTGGCCTTGTAACCAGTGGGGGTGTGTTTCTTAATATCACTCTCATGCTTCTAAGAGTAACCTTATTATCAACAATAACTGCCATAATAATACAGCAAATTCTCTTGGAATCCACACACCGTGCCAGGCATATGGTGCTAAACACTTACGTGGGCAATCCCCTGCTGTGTTTTTATTTCCTCAACTCTACTGCATGTTGCCCAGGGTCATGTCTTACACAGGTAACTATTGGAATCTCATGGAGTTAATGGGCTTGTGTGGCTCTTAGCCCCTGACTTGATAATATGCATTACTTCACTGATGGATATGAGAAGTTTAAAAGAGAGAGGAAAAATATTGAGCATAAGCTTGACATAGGTCTTAGAGTTTCCATAATCTTTTGTTTCACGTATATAAATTTTATATACAGTCAGAAGATCCACCTTAACTCTGAGAAACAAACTGAGGGTTTGGAGGGGAGGGGAGTGTGAGGTTGGGTGAGCCTGGTGGTGGGTATTAAGGAGGGCACGTAGCGCATGGAGCACTGGGTGTGGTGCATAAACAACGAAGGCTGGAATACTGAAAAGAAATAAAATAAAATAAAATGGAAAAAAAAAGATCCACCTTATTATACTCATTTAAAAAGACTCTTTTCCAATCTCTACTTGCAACTCACTTGAACTGACTGGAAAAGCTGCCATAGTCCTCCACGACAATCTTTTAGTTTGGGGTCCAGTCTGTTCACTGCTCAAAAATGTCTGTCTTTGACCTGAAGTCTCAGGCTGTAGGGGTACCTGGCTGGCTCAGTTGGTGGAACATACGACTCCTGATCTCAGGGTTGTAAATTCGGGCTATACATTGGGTGTAGAGATTACTTAAAAAAATCTTAAAAAAAAAAAAAAATCTCAGGTTGTATCAGTTGTTATCACGAAAGTGGCTTTTACTTGTTGCTTATCTGTTTCTGCATATAAGATAATTGTTCCTCAGGGTCCCTAGCATCACTCAGCTGCAAAAATGACTGTTTTTTTTTTTTAAAAGACTTATTTATTTTAGAGAGACAGAGATCACAAATGGGGGATAGGGAGAGGAACAAGCGGACTCCATGCTGAACACGAAGCTGGATGCCAGGGCTCGACCTCAGGACCCTGAGATCATGACCCAAGCTGAGATGGAGAGTCAGCTGCTCAGCCCACTGAGCCAGCCGGGTGCCTCTGCTGTTCTTGTATTTAATCTCTGTCGAGCCTCACGAAGACCCACTAGAAACACCTTCTCTCTATGTCCTTCTCTGCCCTTAACCTCTGCCTTCCATCTCTCTTCCTCTTCCTTTCACCTCTTTGACACTTACATCCCCCATCCTGGCTGCAAGGAACTGAAGGAAGAAACCAGAATCCCAGTTCTCATTTGACATTTCTCTGGAACATTTGGTAGGTAGCACGGAATATGTCTCAGAGATGGACATCCATTTCCCCTTTCACGACAGATTTGGAATATGAATACTCAAAGAAGGCATTCCTCCATTCAGCTGAGAAAACACTAGCCTGAAGCCAAATAGATCTTCTAATTTCCTAGATGCACAAACCCACAAAAGTTGAATGAAAAGGAACTTATAAGGCGAGGAAGATGATCCAATTGCAATCAGCTCCCTGATAACTTTGAGGTACTGAGTACCTGCTCCCAACTGTGTGACTGATTTAGTGGTTTACCCTTATGACATTGTTAATCATCATAATTATAACAACTTACACATGTGTAGTGCTTTATAGTGTTTAAAGCATTTTTATATCTGTTATCTTATTAGGTCTTCACAACAAACTTGGAAAGATACACTTGCCAGAAGATTGGACTTTTTTTGTCCCTGCCCCTCCACACCCCGGCCGGAGAGTAAGCAGCCTTTTAACTTAACTCCGTAAAGCACCTCTTTACTCTCACTGAAATACTTTGCTAAACAAAAGATTACACCCAACAAACCAGTCTTGGATTTGCCACATTTCTGACCCAGTCGGCATCATTGGGAGCTCCCCTATTTCTCTATGAACATCAGTCTCAACCTAGCTTTTTAAAATTAACTCTAAGTCCTTCCTCAGCTAAGCACTGCTCTAGCTTGGGAAGACTGAGACTTCACAGCTCCCTTCCTCCAGAGCACTACAGGTCACACAGATGGTGGGTGGAGTAATTCCACTGTTTTTCTTTCTTATATCTAACTGAACTGTAGTCCCAAGTCTCTATGTGACCTATAATTATTAACCATAAAATCCCAAACTCTTCTTAATTCCTACCTCTCCCATAGGTACAGTAGTATATTCCTCACCCATCTAGCCCTATGACACAAATACTGTACCTACTACTATTTCTTAGTTACAGATGAGAAAACCGTTGGGGGATGATGTCATTTGTTCCTAGCCAGTCTGGGAGAGCCAGGAGCAATTTTCAGATCCTCTAACTTCCAAATCTGTTATCTTTTCCGGTATGGGATATACTTTGGTTCCCCTTTAAAAAAGTTTTCAGAAATATTCCTCAGTCCAGTAATTTTTTTTTTTTTCTAAAAAACTGCTCATTATTTCGGCATCTCATAGCATCACTTCAGCCGTATTTTACGGTCCTGCAGAGTCAATGTGAAAATGCGTTTATCATTAGACCTTCTTCCTAGCCCATCACCCTCCTCTCTCAGAAATCTCTCTCTACTCATTTGGGTGAATCCTGGCCCCATGTTTCTAGCGCATGCCCTTTCCTCCCTTTTGTGGCTGCTTAGCAAACAGGTGAACCTACAGAGGAGGAAGCAAACCATCTCGGCTGGAAATGCAGAATTGGAAAGAATGGATACCGCTTATTTAGTTTTATGGGTCCTGTGAACCGAGGACAAATAAACTCTGGGACCACAGTCCCCGAGCTTGGACATATAAACATGAAGCAGAGATTAGAGAGAGAAGGAAAAAGCGGGAGAGAGCCAGCAGAGAGACGAGACACCACGTGGCTCTGGGGGAACAGAGCGAGGCAGGCAGCAACAGCGGCTGCCTGCTTTTTTGTTCACAGCTCCAGAGACACAGGCAGCTCAACCCACATTGTAGCTGCTGCCCTCGGATCATATGAGATGCTCCAGGATTCTTTCCAATAAATTCCTGTCTTCTGTGAAGTTAAAGAAGCTTTCTAATATTTGCCATCTAAGGAGCTTTAACTGAGATGAAGAGAAAACTATTTTCTGGAATTCTTGGCTCCAAGCCTGTTTGTCACTGGCTAGGGATAGAAAATCATCTTCTCCAGCCACTGCTAAGGGAGTGCCCACACTCAGTGGCACACGTACCCAGGTACGCCTGTCCCCAACACCGTGACTGGGAGATAACCTTCATCAATTCCCCTAACCGTACCTTGTTCTTCACCCCAAAGCTCCCAGGGAAGAGAGCAGCATCCAGCCTGATACTGAATAATTTCTCCTTATTGACACTCTTGTCATAACTCCCCTGGGCTGTTGCATGCCCACTTCTTTCTTCCTCTGCAGTCGTCCTGTCACTCATTGTTTGCTAATGACTAGCTGGTTGGCAAAGAAAAGAGAAGTGGCGGCCAGCCTGGCCTTCACACGGCAAAGAAGCATGTTTTGTAGAGTATAAAAACATTATTTAGTAAGAAGCACGTTCCAGCACTGAATATTTCTCTTTCAAAGTCCTGCTGGGCTCCTTCTGTCTCTGAGAGTCTGTGCTTTCCTTTGTCACTTCCTCCCACCTCCTTCCCAGATGGAGACTGGCAAGGCCACCTGATTTGGGCACGGGGCTCCTCAAAGGTGGTGGGGGTCTCAGAGATTCTAATATGATCTCGACGAAGCAAAATACTGGTGTAGTTGTATTCATTAGAATATAATAGGCTGCTATTTGGAAACCTCTGATGCCCTTTCAGATTTTTCTGGAGAAAGCTGGTAATTAGCAAGAATAGTCTCTCAGCTATCTGCTCAGAGAGAAGGGTCTGGAACTTGTAGAATGTACTTACCCTTGTCTTGGATTTAATGTTTGTTCCAGAGAGGAAGAGGACTCTTGGCAGCATTTCTCTCCTTACCTTCTTGCTCACCTGGGTAAAGAATGGTCTATCCACATAGCTTACTCTAGAGTTCTTAAAAGCCAGGCAGCTGGGACCATCTCTCTGAGGCCAGACCTGACCCTATCCTTAGCCAGAAGAATGCTGCAAACATTGGCGATAAGGCTGATTCTTCATTGATCATGCACCACATATCGAGCCGTCTTCAGAGGGAGGGTGAAAACCCAGCTAGGTTTGCACAATTTTTCTGCTAATTGCTTCTCAGCCAGAAGAGGGCGTGCGTCTCTGCCTTTTCCTCCCTTTTTAAAACAAGTGAAAGCCCTAGGAGAATCAATGACTTTTAGATCTACACTGTTCTCCACACGTAAATAACAACACAACAACAAAAAGTTCATCTATCGAAGTTCATCTGACAAACAGTCAAAAGAAATATTAGTAAATGCAAACCAGGCAGCTAGCAAACAACAAACACTGCCCTGGGTATCAGGTCACCCCTGCTCCTGGTAAGAATATTTCTTATGCCGCTTGCTCAGATTTAGAAATGAAGTGACAAAAAATGCAGCAAAGTCCTCTTACTCGTAAGGAGCAATGGGTAATATATTTGTTTGTATTATGGGATTGCAGTTCTACTAGAAGGAACACTTGACATTTTGATGAGTGTCTCCAGGGAGAAAAGGTACTAACTTCAGAACTTAGTTTTAATTATACTAAGGAGATTACATTATTCAAAAGCATCCCACTGGTAAGGTGCAACATTTCCTGAAACAGTTTAGTGGAAAATGCCACATTAATCAGTTCAATATTTCACTCCGAAGGCTTAATGATGGGAGAAGTTTAAAGTACCGTAGCACGATAATGCAGAGGGGAAGGAAAAAAAGAACGTTCACTTACAGGAAAAGGCTGAAATAGTTGCTAGCCCCTCTTGGGTCTTTCCCCATTAAAAGCTGGCTGGCTATGTTATAAATGCAAGGTAGGGACCAATGTGTGGGACCCTGAAACAGAAAGAACTGGAAAAGGCGACAAACACAGGATGAGTGAGTTCTCTGCCTAGGCATTTCACCTCTGCTCCTCAGCTAACTGGTCCAGGTCAGGGATGAGTAACCTCTCTTTTCCTCTCTACCCAGCAGCCAGATGGACAACAGAGCTTTGTAAACGCCCGGGAGTTGATATTAAAGGGCGGGGGGCACAGATTCTGGAGTGCTTTGTCTTCTTGGTCCCATTATTTCCACCAACTTGTATGCTAATTACTTTCAAAATTCACCTATGAAATCTGAATGAGAACCTAGCCTGAAAATCAGAAAGGGTTGTCCTTACCAGGTGGGCTGTTACCAGAAAGGTGGTCCACGCTCATGGATTGAGAGACAAAGGGAAGATGAATTTTGGAAGGTCAGTCTGCATCTGAATGTTTGTAAGCATAAAAACCAGCCTTATGGTTAGTCAAATGAGAGAGAAGCAAAGAATCAAGATCTGCTGTTCTCATGGGGCTGTAGTCTAGCAAACAAGTGTAGGAGCTATGGTGGCCTCTTGGCTCAACCAGTGAGGGGTAATGGTTAGGGGACAGACACCCAATCACAGTTGGTGTGGGCTTGTTAACATTTTTTGGTCCAACTGTTACTTTAATTTCTGAGTAGCACTCCCCACAAAGAAGCTGCAGTGTCTTGGAATAAAAACTGAAAATCAATACTAAAACAGCAAAGCTAAGTCATCTAGAATGTACAGCATGTGACATTTCCCTGCCCTGTTTCTTTTCTCTATTCCTTAGTAAATGCTATCATGGATTTTTACTGCAAGTGCGCTGTGGGCTCCTTCCTGCTTTATGTGCAAGAGTCAGTGTTGTTTTCACCTTCAAGGCTCCACACTTCCGCCATGATGCTTTTCTTCCTTCTACTAGTCACCTTCCTTTCTTCCAGAGCGTAACTCTGTTAGAAGTTCCAGAGCTGTGTAACTCTGCTCCCTATATTTCCTTTTCTCTGTGTCCTTTTATACATATCCTTTGTTGAGGGAATTGATCTTTAGTGCTTTCTGAAATTCAGGTATCTTACTTTTCCTAATTCAGGAATTCCCAAGCTTTTGTATTAGCACTATCCCATTCTTGCCCTATTCTTATTTTGCTTCTGTGATCATTTTTTTGGTAAATATTTTATTTATTTGTTTGAGAGAGGGAGAGGAGAGAAATAGTGAGAGAGAGCATGAGAAGAGTGGGGAGGGGGAAGGAGAAGCAGAATCCCCACTGAGCAGGGAGCCCAATGAGGGACTCGATCCCAGGAAACTGGGATCAAAACCCAAGGGGAAGGGAGATGCTTAACCAACTGAGCCACCCAGGCGTAATTTCTGTGATTCTTTTAAAGTGTTATATATTTATTGAAAAAATGAAGTGAACCTGAATATTGTTTTAAGATGTGTACAATAGGCCGTGAGATTTTTAACAACCCTCCAGGGAAAAAGTAAATACAACTTGAGAGAGGAAAGAAAATGCAGGGTGGGAGTGGCAGAGAGAGAGGGAGAGAGAGTCCCAAGCAAGCTCCACCCTCAGAGCAGGGCCTGACGTGGAGTTCGATCTCACAACCCTGAGATCATGACCTGAGCCAAAAACAAGAGTCAGATGCTTAATGACTAAGTCACTCAGGCACCCCTTCCAACACTGTCTTGAAGGTATTGGAAAGTCATTGTTGGATGTTTCTCTTTTTGTTTTGCTTTGTTTACTGTCACACAGGGTTCTTTGTCTGGCTTGGGGCTCATTGTTCAGATTAGATTGAATGCAGGGTCTTTGATTAGCTTGTTGGGGCTCATCTGTTTCTTCCTGGAGGCTGTGGGGCCCACGGACCCTGCCCAGGGGCAGGGATGCTGAAACCCACGGTATTGTCATGTATTTTCTGGTGCTGATGGCTGTCTTCTAGTTGCAGGGTTCCAGGTGCTGCTCCACCCTTCTAAACATGCTTGACTCCATCTGCGGGTTTTTACCCAATCCACTGTCTAAGCCTCAAACCATAGTCTCATTTTTACAAAAGGCTGTGAGGGGCGCCTGCCTGGGTGGCTCAGGTCAGGAGCCGGAGTCCTGGAATCAAGTCCCGTATCTGGCTCCTTGCTCGGCGGGGAGTCTGTCTCACCATCTTCCCGTCCCCCCTGCTCTTGATCTCTCTCTCTCAAATAAATAAATAAATAAAATCTTAAAAAAAAAAAAAAAGACTGGGAGGGCATGGAAGACAGGTTTTGTAACAAGATCAGAAAGCAGATTCCTAAATACTAAATCAGCTATCAGTGGCTACGGCCTATCAGGCTAGTAGTCATTCTGACCTGAAATACGGAATGCTCACTGACAACGAGGAAAAGAGGTGATTAAACCATGCACAGTGGCAAAAAATCTTCCATGCTGGTTTAGGATAGCTGACTTTCAATTTGGCACAGAGATTCGAGGGGAAGAGGAAGAAAAAGGACGTGCTCCATGCAGAAGAGGAACAGGGTTTCAATCCTGCACACCATCTCACAAACCCCTGTTCCGCAATCACTTTTTACGACTTTATGAATCATTGCTGGCTTTTGACAAGAACGGGAGCTGGCTGCTGGCCTGTCATCCTCCTGTGCTGAAATCTCTTCTTGTGTTATTTTTTCATCCCTTGTGACATGATTTCCCTACTGTCATAATAATAATCATTTACCAAGCCTTGTTATCTGCCTTTTACTGGGCAGTGCCCATCCATTCTTAAAAATTGAAGCTCAGAGAGCCCTGGCCTTCTAAAGCATTTTCCCATGGTTTTGAGCCTTAGAAACTCCTATTTGGTTCACACTCTACACATTAACCCTGTCTGGCTCCATCTGTTCTTTTCTCTTTTTTCAACATTCTAACTTATTCTCTTGTTTGGTTTCTGTAGAATTGTGCATCTGCCTGTTACAAATACTCTTATCCTAGTTGTGAACAACTTTTACATGATGAATAATTCAAGAAAATAAAAAGTATTTGAAGCTGCATATCTTTTTAATAAAATCTGTCCATTTAAGTACTACAAAATCTACATTTATAACTGTCTTTTAATGTTCTTTTATAATTGCAATGTCAATGACGGTTGAATTACTTTTTTGCTAACATTTCAGAAATTACATAATTAGCAAGGATTGTACGGTCTCAATCTCACCATATTTCAGAATCACCTGGAAACATTGAAAACTCAAGCTATGTCCCCGAAGATTCTGATTCAAACTGGTCTCAGGCTCAAACAGACTTTTTAGAATAAGTGGGAACCACGGCAGAGAAATATCAAGCAATGAAGAGGTTCCAATACATATCACTACACACCACTAGTGAGCGGAGTATTTTAGAGCTGATTCATTTCGCCTTTTTTCCCCTGAGATTTTTTATTTATTCATTTGAGAGAGAGAGAGAGAGAGAGAGAGAGAGGGGTGCACGAGGGTGGGGGTTGCTGAGGTGGAGGAAGAAGGAGACTCCCCACTGAGCAGGGAGCCCAGACACAGTGTTGGATTCTATCCCAGGACACCAGGATCAAGACCTGAGCCTAAGGCAGACCAACTGAGCCACCCAGGAGCCCCTTGTCTTTCTTTGATCTATCTCCTAAGCTTTAATTATAGAATGTGGTTTGCTTAATGTTGTATATGAATATTGTGTTTTCCAAATCATGAGCTTTTAAAAAAATTGTTTTAATCATAACAAATAACAATATAGCATAGCAATCATGATAAGAATCTGCATTTTATCTAGAAAATGGTTCTACCTCAATTTGGAGCATATATTAAAAATTTAAAAGTACATAAATGTTATGACCCAGCAGTTGCATTTCTAAGAATCTTTCTGGCAAAAATACTTGTACACATGTATAAGGATTTTCACAGGCACAGTGAGAGACATGGGAAAAAAAAACAGAACTATCAACAACAAACACCCAAAACCAAAATGACTATCATTGGGGCAATGGTTTAAATAAAATTTGGAACTTTATACAATGAAAGAATATATACCCGGTAAAAATAAGTTATGTGTTCTGTCTTGGAAAGATGTATGTTTCATATTTTGTTTAAGACTATAAACAGTATGGTCCTCCCCACCTCCCTACTCTCCCCCCCTTTTTTTTGGTAAAAAGAAAACACTGCGTGTGTGGTGGGGTATGCGTAAGCATGTAAGTATATAAAAGTCTGGAATGATAAGGAAGTCTTCGTATTGTTAACTGGGTCGCCCCCCCTGCGCAGGGAGAATGATAAATCACTGAGGTAAAGAAATGATATATATTACTATAGCATTTCACAATATCCCTTCCACAAGTGCACACTGGGTATGTGATTATAAGCAAAAGAAAAGGATTTACAACCAAAAGTAGAAACAGCAATCCTCAGGGCCTCAGTCTCAGGCTGGACTCTGCAGATGCCTCTCCAGAAAGGCAGAATACATAGTGGGTACAGTGAGCCCCCCACTATGTAGGTGCCAATCCTCCCAGATACATGAGTCCCACTAGCTGATTTCTGCCCAGACTCCATTCCCTTCCCAAGAGGCTGCTCTGATTCTCTTGGCCCGTGCTGATGTGGCCCTGATCTGTGTCTGTAGGCTGCACAGGGAGGCGAGCAGGCTCGGGCCTGGGCCCTGACAGGGGAGAGGTGGGATTTCAGAAACTGCACTGCAGGCCTTACTGCCATCCCCCAGGATGCAGGCCCCACCCCCAAGTTCCCCTCTCCCCACCCCTGCCAAGAACTCACAGAAAGGGGAGACAGGCTCTGTCTGTTTCAGGTCTTCTATTTAGTTCTCTTTACATCCCACTACCCAGTTTTCCCAATTTCTGTGGGTGCTCACTATGTGCCAGGCGCTATACGTACTTTCTGCATATTATTCCAATTCTCACAACCACCACACCTGTTATCAACCCCATCTTACAGATCTCGAAACAGAGGCACAAAAAGATTAAGTACTTGGTTCAAAGTTACAGGAATAGTAAGTGGCAGAGCAGGATTAAAGTGCTTGGACTGATCCCTCTGCTCCATCCTGTGTATGTCAAACCCTTCCTACCTCCACCAACCCTCTCTTGTTTGAAGTTGTAAAGCAGTTACAGAAGACAAAATGAAGAGCTACTGATGACTGCATGGCTTCTTCCTTGAGGAGAAAGAGGTCTCAGAATTTAAGGTTAATAACATCATGATCTTAAAGATCGGATTTTCATGGGAGCTGTCTCTAACAATATATCCAGGCACATGCATTTTCCTAAATTCTAAGTTTTCATTATCCTTTGCTTTGATACTATTTTCCAGGTGCTTCACCAAAAACTGCCTTTCTGAATTTACACACACAATTTAGCCCACATGAGGGAAGCAGCAGAGCCCGGGGGGTTAAAAACGGATTTGAGCAAGACGTCCAAAGCTTGATTCTTAGCTTTACTACTTCCACGCTGTGTGACCTCAGGCAAGTTATTTAACCTCTCTGTGCCTCCATTTCCTCATCTGTAAATTTCTTCTGTAAAGTAGCATTACCTGTCTCTTAGGGTGGTGATGACAATCAAATGGGTGATACTGTTTAGTACTTCAAACAGTATCTGGCCCATGGTAAGAGCCATAAACGTATTTGTTAAATAATTAAAATCATTAAGAACAAAGTATAGTACAACCAAACATATGTAGAATCTACCCCCCCCCCTTTTTTTTAAGGGGGAAGAATGGATATTTCTCGAACTTCTCTGACAGCTAGGCTAGCAAGAGCTAGTACCGAATGCAGCCTTTCAAATGTCCAGGTTAAGTAAAAATTTCATTCTAATTCAAGCAGATGACCATGCTTCTCAAGTAATGGATTCCGGTCCACAGAGAGCTGGGCTTAATAACAAGTGGGAAACAGGCCCTAAAGACAGCATGCTCTCAGCAAGGTACTTGGGCTCCTGGGGCTGGGGGCTTGGGGATTTTGGAATTTGATGCTCACTCAGAGTTACTAATGCGGCTATTAGCCTTGACAATTTTCTGCTTTCACACCACACATGTCCATGGTTTTTTATTTCACTCTTCTACTCATTTCCTCTGACTCTCAGACTTGAGGACCTTACCCTGTGTTTCTTTTGTTTTGCATTCTGAGAGTTGACATTATGGTTTTAGTGTCTTTAGGACATTAAAATCTATGTTTCACAGTAACACGCAGGAGCAAATCTTAAGACATCTAGCTGGAATTCTTTGCAGCCTTTCGCCTGTTCATGTTTGCAGTTTCATTTTGCTCTAACTGTCCCTGGTGGTGCAAACGAGCAGGGACTCCATCCTCACCCACGCATGCTGAGCTGCCACCACCCTCTGTTGCTGGGGAAAGTGCAGTGTATCCTGGGGGCAAAGAGTTCGCAGGTGGGGTGGGGGGAAGGAACTGTAATCCCTAGATTTTGGCTTTCTCTGTCAATGATTACTACTGTCATTGCCTCTGCTGTTAGAAAGAGGCTCCTTGAGAAGGGAGGAAGGGCAACTGGCTTCAGGAAAACAGCAAAGCCACACACACAGAGTTTGTAAAAACCCTTCAGATGTCTCTCACTGAAAAGGAGCTATAAATTGTAAAATAGCATCATTAATAATACTTTTATGATCATAAATAGCAACCAATGAAATCCAGCCTCTGGTTTTCTGAGCTTCTGCCAGACTCCCCTGAAGAGCTAGACGGTGGTGCCCTTCCTCTCCTTCCTCTTTAGTGCTCATCTTGTATTCTCTAGCATCTATCTCTGCAATTGCCATAAGCAAATCATTTAACCTGTAGGAATCATCCAGGGAAGGTGCTGTCAGTGCAAACAGAGCTGTGGCCATAAAGACTAGCCAAGCACAAACACCTGAAAAGGATTTACAAATACCAAGTGTGGTATCAATAGCAGATGCGGCCACTAAGTGATAATAAGAGGCATGCAGAGCCCGAAGCACGGAGGGAACTGTGTGTCAAGAGTTCCAGGCAAAACAAGCCAGGCGCCTAGGAACCAGAGAGCTGCAGTTCCGAGCTCTATCTGCAGCAGGACCACATGCCTAATACGCGCCCATTTCCACCTCCCTCATGGTGTCCTGACAAGCTCTAGGGAGGGTGTTGGCAGGTGCTTTACGGTCTTACGTTTGGTTAGGTGCTAAAAGCAGGTTTGTCTTCACCCGGTAAGATTACTGAGTATACTAATTAAATTACAACGGAAACTACAGAGAAAGCACATCCCCAAAATAATTGCTACAGCCTGTTTCTCCCCTCCCCAGGTCCATGGGAAGGCTTCCTGCCTGACCCACCCTCCAAGGTGGCAGGCGGCCTGGCAGCAAGGGCTGAGGTGCTCCGCAGGCAGCAAACAGGGCTTCGTAGCTCAGTGCACCTCTGGGACCGAGTTCTGGCTTCACCACTTATAGGCTGGATAGCGTGGAGGAGGTGATATTACTTTCCTGTGCCCCAGCCCCCCTGTGAAATACCCTCTATGTGAGAATCCAATGAATAATACATGTAGAAATCTAGAATAGTGCCCGGCACACAGAAGCGTTCGTTAAAGACTATGAGCCTCTTCTACCCATTTTGGATACTCTGAGAGGTGTTTTGAAGGACCCCAAATGGACACAGCTTAGAAGTGTGGTATAAAACCCTATCTCTTTTTAGGATTCTAATGCCATGGCTTGAGCCACCTCATGCATTCAAATGTCTGGTCTCACGAGTTGGGTACTCCTGGGATCATCTTGAGAAGCTGAGGTGTCCTCAGGGTCTCTCTCCCTGCCAGACACGAAGTTCAGGCATGACTCCTAAAAGTGAGAGCACGTGGTAATGGCCACCAGAAGCTCCACTCTGGGTGGCTCGATCCCCAAGCCACAGAGCTGGTGACAGGGCAAAACCCGGGAAGTCAGAAGGCCTCCCCATTCCTGGGATGACAGCATGGCCGTGTCTGAGGAAAGTGGCTGGTACATCAAGCACCAGCACAGTCCCACTGCCAGGGAGGTTCTCTAAGGTTTGAGGAAAGATCATCTGCCACCCCTTATCAATGACATGCCAGAGGAATTGAGAATGAAAGTGGAGCAACTGGTCTGACTTTTTAAAACCCCCCCTGCCCCCAGCTGCTTCCTCAGAGCACAAGATGAGTCCAGAATCACTCTTCCTTTGACTTGTCTGCTTCATGCATGGCAGGGCCCCCCTGCCTCAGTCTCTCACTACCCCCTCCCCAATGCTTTCTTTATTTCAGTGGTCTCCTTGTCTTGTCACTGAGCCCTAGCAGGGCTATTCCTGATAGGTTTTGGTCATTGTGAATCTCTGGAGGAAGGTGGGCCATCTCATCCCTTTAAGAAAACCTACTGCCTCATACAAATCTGCCCACTTCTCCCCCAGTCTGAATGCCAACAGTTTCTTCATCAGGAAAAAGTGGAGTTGTGTCCTACCCACATCCTGCCAGAGTCTTAAAGTCTCTGCTTTGCTTGATAATTGTTTTACAGATTATCAGTAGTGAGGGAATGTTCTGAGAGCTGTCAACAAGGTGTCAAATGGAATGACTGAATGGCATGTATCATTTCCTTGTGACCTTTATGTGATTATGCATTTGAACAACTCTACTTTCTCAAGAGAAGGTAAAGAGGAAAAATATTTTTCGGGAAGAGGAAACATCTTGATCTACTACAAGTATCTACTGAATACTACTACAGTATTTCCAATCTCTTTTAAGATAATTGGAATATTGTGAATGTTTCCCCATATAGGAAAATTCACATGAAGGAGAACAGACTTTATTCACTCTCCTTTGGATGGTTTTTACAAGAGACCAAAGCCATTTAAGTCATGCCTTGGAGGTTCATTTAGCTCTCGCTGTATAATTCTACTCTAAAATTTGGTGTCTTAAAAAACAACAATTGTTTTATTACCTTTCATGATTCTGGATTCTGTGGGTTGACTCAGCTCCGTTGGGAGGTTTTCTGCTCCGTAGGACGTCAGCTGGGGCTGTTGTCATCTGGGGGCTCAGTGGGGCTCTAATGTCCAAGATGTTTACTTTCATGACTAGTGCTGGTGCTGGTGGTTGGCTGGGAGCATAGCTTGGGTGGTCTACCATAATGTCTTGGTTCTCCTCCAGGTAGCCTCTCCGTGGATCTTGGGATCATCACAGTATGGTACCAGGGTTCCAAGAGGGAGTATTCCAAGGAAACAAGCCCCAGTGTGCAAGCACTTCTTAAGCCTCTGCTTATACCCTGCATGCTAAAATCCCAGCGATGAAAGCTGGGATGATGACCAAACCCAGAATATGGGTGGGGACCATTCAAGGAGATGGATACTTGTAGCTTCATACTGCGGTTCACCGAAGTAATAGTCGACCACCCCCACAAACTCTTGTGAATTCTAAGAGAGCAAAATGGCAATCCTAGAATTCTGGAGTTCATGGGGACCTTAGAGACATTAAAGTTCCACATCTTTGTTTTATAGGTAAAGAGACAAGAATCCAGAGGAAGTGATTTACTTACTCCAAGCCATAACCCAAACCCAGACCATTCATTGTGAAAATGATTTTGAGTTAAGCTCTGTGCAGCTTCTCTCTACCTATGTGTGCACGTCCAGTCTCTCGCCTCACAGACCTCACAGTCTAGAGGGTAAAGTCTGCAGATGACATCCCCTCACGCACAATGCCACACTTTCACTACAGTACTTCACAGCCTTCCCATTGTTAATTAAGTGTGTAATGACTATATTAAAGTTAGTTTCAGGTTCTAATTTATGACACAGTCGTTATATTTTAATGTACACTTTATGGTACATTGGAGTCCCTGAATAATCAATGCGTACTCCCTCTAATCCTGCCTGGTTTATAATACTTGGAGAAATTTTTATTACTTTAAACAATTATGAGGATTTATAGTTCTTGAATCTTTGCTTTTGTGAAATATTTTTGTTCTTGTCTACTATTTATATGAAGCCAAGTCCTTTGTCAGGAGTACAGACTCTAATTATAACATTGTTCCTGTGGGAAAATGTAATTTGCTTTTCAATGATCCACTTTATGACATGGTCTCCAGGAATGTGCTGTTCTGCAATAAAAAGCAAGTAGAGACTGCATACTCTTGTAACTTCTTGCCAATTGCCTGGCACGGTAGGACCAGTGTTTATAAAGCAGTTCTAATTTTTTTGTTGACATATGAAATCTGAGCTGGGAAATAATGACAGATTTCACTGAGATGGAGTAGGGAGGATGGATAAGGAAGCAAAACAGGAAATAAGAAGGTTCTATGTTTTTCTCTACAGTCAGCCACCAGATCCTGTCATTAGGTGTCTCTCATTTTGGTTCTTTCATCCCAGAGATAAAATGGCTCTTACAAGAACGAGTGACCCATGCAGTCAGAGGGTACACACAGGGGTACACTGGGTGGTCTTGAAAGGCTTCCTGTTGGCATGGGAACACCCTTTCTCAAGGGGTAGTCCTGCCTTTTCTGAGAAGAATCTCCTCATTTCTTTGCTCAGGGATAATGTACTGTTACTTCCATTTAGATATACTTGCAAAGGACCAGTATTAACTGAAGTATAATCTTTTTTGTTGAAAAGCTTCCCAACCATTAGGTACAGCAACCAGGGCCAGACACAATCAGCTGTTTTGTTCCTTATGGATGCTCTAATCTCTTTTTAAAAAAAGATTTATTTAGTTATTTGAGAGAGTGGGAGGTGGGGCAGAGGGAGAGAATCTTCAAGCAGACTCCCTGCTGAGCAAGGAGGCTGACATGTGGCTCAAGTCTCAGAAACCATGAGATCACGACCCTGAGATCATGACCTGAGCCAAAACCGAGAGTCAGATGCTTAACAGACTGAGCCACACAGGGGCCCCACTCTCATCTTTCTGACTTTAGCTTTCCAAGATGACTCCCCATCTGCCTTTCCATAACCCTTTGCCACTAGGCCCAAAGCATAGCTTAGATTGTGGCTCATGATTAAAAGCAGATACTGCATTGAAAAGTAAGGAAGAAATTTTAACACAGGCTTCCCAACTCTTTAAATTTGAATCCTAGATATGAATTACTCTGGAGTCCAGAGGCCAAGGCCCCCCACAACATGCATCTTGGGTCTCTCTCCTCACCTCCTTCTGCAACCTTTTTGCTGGAGCCTGATTACCACCCTGCATGGAGACAGATTTTAGCTGTCTTCCCTATCTGAAGCTCAAGCCACAGCACATGAGCCCTCAAAAGAAAGGGTCCAAGAAGGCCCATATTCCTTCTTGTAAACATAATTCTCCATAAACATAATCTGTTGGGATAAATTCTGCCCACAATAAGATAATCTTTTGTATAGGGGAGCTGGCTCATTCCTGGATCAGGTTCTAAAGTCAGTGTGAAGGCAAAACCCATATAAGAAATTAACTTTGAGAGACTGTGGACTCTGAGAAACAAACTGAGAGTTTTAGAGGGGAGGGGGGTAGGTGAGCCTGGTGGTGGATATTATGGGCCCAGCACCCTTCCGCTGCACGACTCTGCTCCTGGTGGTGGGTATTAAGGAGGGCACGTATTGCATGGAGCACTGGGTGTGGTGCATAAACAATGAATTTTGGAACACTGAAAAAAATAAAATTATATTAAATTTAAAAAAAAAGAAATTAACTTTGGAAACCACTTGGAAGACACCTAACAGCAGTAATTTTCTCAGGAAGCCTAGCAGAGCCTGGCTGACCCTTCAGGTCTGTAATAGGTTACCATCCCCTCAGCAGACCATATGAAGTAGATGTTATAGGTTTAAGGTTGATTTTAACTTCCCAGTTCCATTGACCATGAAGAGATGCTTACACTTAAGGGACAGGGACTGAGAACCAGGTAGAGAAGCTTTCCTACCCTCTCTTGGGGCAGAACTGTCCATGCTTTTTAATGAGTTTCTCATTCTCTTCCTGTGTCCCTTTCTCCCTCCTTCCATATCTAGCTGTCAGGCAGAGGCCTGTGAATTTCATGCAAGCCTGATGGGATGGCCTCGATATTATTTTGCAAAGCAGTTTAGTATCTCACTGTGAAGAACTCTGTAGTTACAGAAATAGTATATTTAGGTTTATCTTTGGAGGACCAAAAAGCACATTAAAGTGCATTGTTTTTCCTTCAATATATAGAAGTATATAAAATATACTTTCAAAAGTAAATTCAAACCACAGTATTTAGAGAAATGAAAAGTGTGCTGGCAACTTTGAAATATAGCCCCTTTGCACACTCCAACTTTTGGCCATGGAGATGTAAGCAGAGATTAGCTTCTATCCCATCCTGGGGACCTAGTACAGCCTGATGATGTTACTACTTGGAAACCCAGACCATTCTCTTCATGCCGGCCCAATTGTGCCTCACACAAACTAGGCTCTGAACCTTCCTGCAGACTATGTGACCTGTCTGGAATGCTTCTCCTGTCTAGTACCTTATCCCTTTCCCTCCTCCCCAATTGAGCCTTCCAACCCCCAACTCCTAGATCAGGAACCCCAAGCCATTCTTGATCTAGTCTTTAGTGCTCTCTCCCCATCTCAATTATTGTACCAAAAAAAGTCTTTATGTTCAGACTATGTATGTACCAGACAGTCGTCTAAGAATTATGGATATATTAACATATTTATGCCTCACAACAAGCTCCTAAGATAGTACCTATATAGATGAGGAAATTGAGCACAGAAAAATTATGTCAATTGCCCAAGGTCACATGGCTAGTTAATGAAAGAGCCAGGATTCAGACCCAGAAGGTATGATGCCAAAGCCTGTACTTTCAAAGATTTTATTTTTTTAAAGTAATCTCTATACCCAAATTGGGGCTGGAACTTACAACCCCAAGATCAAGAGTCACATGCTCTAGTGACTGAGCTAGCCAGGTGCCCTGAAAGCCTGTACTTTCAAACAGTGTTCTACTGTCTCCCATTTGGTACTTAGCTGTGGACTCTATTTCTACCTGGGTTTTTTTTTTTTTTTTTTCATTTTTTAAAAAGATATTTTGATTTGTTTATTTGTTTATTTTGATTGTTTATTTGGGAGAGAGAACAAGTCACGGGGGGAGGGGTGCACAACAAGAGAGGGAGAAGCAGACTCCCCGTTGAGCAGGGATCCCAGCTCAGGGCTTAACCTCAGGACGCTAGGATCATGACCTGAACCGGAGGCAGACACTTAACCCACTGAGCCACCCAGGCACCCCTCTACCTGTCTTTTTACATGGTATTCTTTCTCTCACTTTCTTTATAACCTCCTTCAAGCAGGAATCATTTTATATATATATATATATATATATATATATATATATATATTCTCCATAGTACTAAAAATCATGTCTTGCATGAAATAGGAACCCAATAAATATTTGTTGGGTGATAAAATGACAAAAATCAAATCATAGACCTTTATAAATTATATGATTCTCTAGGTGTGTTTTAGGCTTACTGAAGAGTTCCATTGTTTTTCATGAACATAGTAAGAACACCTTACAAAATATTTGAATAGGATTTGATTCTTTTTTTTTCCTTAAAGATTTTTTATTTATTTATTCAACAGACAGAGATCACAAGTAGGCAGAGAGGCAGGCAGAGAGGAGGAAGAAGGTTCCCCGCTAAGCAGAAAGCCTGATGTGGGGCTCAATTCCAGGACCTTGGGATCATGACCTGAGCCGAAGGCAGAGGCTTTAACCCACTGAGCCACCCAGGCACCCCTAGGATTTGATTTCTAAGACACTCCTATGAAGTGAATGGAGCAGATACAGTATTAGGCCTATTTTATATCTGGGAAAATTGAGACAGACACAAAGAAGATGACTTGCCTCCATTGATGATCTGGACCCAAGGCTCCTGAGTTCTAGTCCTATAATATTCCACTTCCGATTTTGCTCAAGTCTGGCTCAGTCAAATGCAGGCCATGTATTGGCTCTGAGTGTGTCCATTAATAAAACTAGGTGTCTATTGCAAAGGGAGATCAATGGTAACCCTGGAAAGCCCTGAAAAGATGTGGTGGAGCAAGGGAGGGGAAGGACACAGTCCGTTCACATGTTGGACTCAGTCTAAGAGGAAGACAGTATCCTCAGAACTACCAAGAAAACAGGTTTCAATTAATGCTATGTTACCCAATGGTATTTTCATCCATTTTTGAAGATCAAGAGGTGGGAAACAGGTAAGTATCAAAAAATGTAGGAAATAATTTTTAAAAAAAGATTTTATTTATTTGACACAGAGAGACACAGCGAGAGAGGGAACACAACAGGGGGAGTGGGAGAGGGAGAAGCAGGCTTCCGGCCGAGCAGGGAGCTGGATACGGGGCTCAATCCAAGGACCCTGGGATCATGACCCAAGCTGAAGGCAGACACTTAACTGACTGAGCCACCCAGGCACCCCATGAAGGAAATAATTTTTTTTTAAAGATTTTATTTATTTATTCGACAGACAAGTAGGCAGAGAGGCAGGCAGAGACAGAGAGAGGAGGAAGCAGGCTCCCTGCTTAGCAGAGAGCCCGATGCGGGGCTCGATCCCAGGACCCTGAGATCATGACCTGAGCCGAAGGCAGAGGCTTTAACCCACTGAGCCACCTAGGCGCCCCAGGAAATAATTTTTGAGAGAAAATAAAAAGGAAGAATCGGTTACAGGAGGTTTCCAGAATGCAAATCAGAGATTTTTTTTTTTTCCCCCTTTGGAGTGATAAGGTAAAAAGAGAAAATATTGGTTCTAACAAGTGAAAATTCAAGTCAAAACCAGAATTTGAGCTGGCAGGCCCTGTCTGGAAACTCCTTTTGTTTTAATGTAGGTTATTCCCCTTTATGAAGCAGATGCTCATGTACGCATTACCAGTGTTGTCAATAATACTGTAACATTTGCCTTCCATCCCTTTGCTGCTCAGGGAACATGTTGGGTTTCTGCACATTTAGCTTTGCCATTTACTTCACAAATTGCAGCTGTGTAGTGCTACAACTAAGTCGATTTTACTGAGAATAAAAATTGAAAAAAAAAATTCTCATAATAACCTTTCCAGTCATCATAGGCCTGAAATACTTTGGAGTGGTGTTTTTGTTTTTGTTTTTTAACAACTTGGTTTCAGTACAATGATGCTTCAATAAGAATCTTCCCGCAAATTTAATTCAAAAGGGAAAGCTTTGTTGTTATTAAACACAATGGCAGTTTGTACATCTCCACATCATTACGTTGCTTCTCATTATGGTAATTCATTTGCTTCTGCTTTGTATGGATATCAAGTAAAAATCACTTTCGCTCCTGGCAAGTGATTGACATTACAGAGACACTCTGGGAACCCAGCTAAGCAGTGCTTGGTGTCATAGCAAACACAATTAGCAAAATGGCATCCAGAGTGGCTTTATGGAGTTGCCCTGTGGTGAGTCTCTGCATTTTCTACTTAGCAGGGCTGTAGGTTACGAGGCTTTGCTGTGTGCCTCCTCTGTTTTCATGTTTGTGCCATTTTCTATGCGAGGGGAACAGCATGAAAACTTTGTGTGAATTTTACATTCTCTTTTTTTTTCTCAATGGCTCTCCCTCACCATTTGCCAGGCTTGGAGAGCAGTCTGCCTTCTTAGGAGCCCCATTTCTCTAGGAAGGGTCTGTGATAGCCCCACCAAATGCCCACTCTGGTATCCCTGTGGATTTCTTTTTCTCATTTTTTTTCTGTTGCTCTCTTTTGCCATTTGTCAATTAGTTGAGAGGTACTGAGTTTTGTATGAAGTCAAAAAAATAACCTTATATGTTCTTTATTATAGGTTCTTTATTAATTAGCATTGTACTTAAAAAGAAAACAATTTATATTCTTCTGTGGACAAATTTGAGGTGGGCCTCAACTATGGCTCTAGGTTACCTCAGTCAATGATTTTCCTTGATGGGACTGATGGCACCTACTGCCTCTTGAAGCTGAGAGACAGGCATGGCTTTTGGCTGAGCCATAAAGCCAAAGAGGGTCTGGACCAAGTTGGAGTGCCCTCCAGCCCTGTTTCCTCCAAGCCTCTGCCAGGGATTTCCAGAGCAACGTAACTCACACTACAATGGAGGTATAAAATCTGCTTTTTGGAAGGGCCATAAGGGTCTCAAAAACCAGCACATTATGGGAGGAGGAGAGGAGCTAACAATCTGTCCTTCTGTCCCATGTAATGGGAGGACTGACAGACTTACATCTCTGGACACTTTCTCCCCAATGCTCTCTTCCTCCCATTCCCTCTCTTTGAATTCCTAAGTTCAGTGCTTCCAGGCCTTCTTGGAGCATACCCTTTGCACATTAGAAGAGAATGTTCAGTCCACTCAGCACCTTTTATGCCTAACTTGAGAGCCTCACGCTTTGGTTGGATGACCATGGCATGTCTTCTCCATTTGGTCACGGCCAGCTGCACAGAGGTGAGCAGTTGGTCTCTGTCCCATGAATGGAGGTTAGTGGGTTTCCAGTTTAGTTTTCCCATGAGCAAGAGCCTCCTTACTAGTTTTCCTAAGAATCCTACCCAACCTGCCAAATCTAGCATCAATGCTTTTGATGTTCATATTGTTTAGTCTTATATGAAGAAAGCATATTTTTCTTGTTAGGATGACTTTGACTTTTTTCACTTTAAAATCTTAACCCCTGATATTTCTATGCTAAGAAACCTATGACATTTTCATGGTTTATTTAACAAGGGTCACCACACTATTCCTAAATGGCTTTCTCTTTCTCATTCAATGGTCCCAGTACTGATTATATTATTTATGATCTCAAATCCTCCTTTACCTCCAATAGCTAATCAACGTGCGTTCCAGTTTATCAAATCATACTGGCATCAACTCTTAAACCTCTTAAGAAGACTTAGAAAATGAAAACGAAATGTTGGACTGGCATCAGAGGGTAACTATTTATCCCCGGCATTCCTCTCTCCATTGGTTGGGAAATCTCTAAAAGACACAGTGTATTCCCAAGGGAGAGGAGCCTAAGAATTGGAGACAAATTTTTTTTTCCTCTTACTTTAAGATCAGCAAGTCTTGATAGCCCCGCATGCAGTTCTTCCCTCCATTCTGAGTTTTGAGGTTCTTCTGGATCAGAGACAGGGATTTCTCTAAGCTGCGAAGAAGGAAATGACTCGCAGATGATTCTGGACAGAGACCGCAGTCCTTACCCGAAGCCTCGTGCTGCTGAGAGCGCTGCAGTGCCCAGGTGGAGCTCAGGCTGTTGCTTTTTTGGCTATTTTGAAACATTATTTGTACACTGAAAAAATAAGTACAAATTTCTATAGTGCAGTCTTCTTAAAAATATTTAATAGGAATTGCAATTTTCATGTGCATGCCACTTACACCTCTCGCGTGCAATCATTTCTCTCTGTGCCCAGTGCACCTCCAATCTCCACTTATTTTTATTGCCCCCACACTAGATTAGGCCATCCTATTCTTCCCTGGATGATTGACTCTGGTCTTCCCCTCAAATACTTTTCTCCCCATTCTCCTACAGATATCATTCTAAGAAGAGCATTGGATCATAGCACAGGCTTGCCTAAAATCCTTTAAACTCTATGGTTGCTCGTCAGATGAACTCCTAACCTTTTCAGCATGAAATAACTCTTAAGATCATGAGGACAGAAAAAAATGTCTATCTTCCCCCCACGTGTTTTTGAGCCCAGCACACAGACTAGGAAATAGTAGGACTTAGTAAATCTTTAGCCACCACTCCAAGGTAACTTTAGCTTTCTTGGGTGGCTCCCTTACAGGAAGTGACTCAAGCAACCAGGCCATTTATATTTGAGAGAACATGTTTGGATCAAGGATGTCCAGAGTGTGCAGTGTGGGGTGGTACATTCTGTGATGACACAGGACACATGAAAGGTTGGCCAGCAGAGTGGGGAAAAGCACAAGTAACTGCTAGCAATGATTTGTAAAACACACAAGAGGTCTAAAGAATCCCAGTGGTTACTGTTACTTGGATTGGGGATAACCTACAGAAAGTTCTGCCTTCCTTTCACTGTGGCGTTTGAGGACTTGGAGTCACAACGGTTAAGACATGAAAAGATATATGACCTTATTTCAGACCTTCATTGGTAAAGCAGGACATTTAAGTTACAAATGCAGGGCATGTGAGAAGAGTACTTTCCAGCCTGTGCTGACATACATTAGCCCTGACTTTTCTCCTCTGATAATAGAAATTACACTTAGCAAAACAGATAGAAGAGCACTTTGCAAGAAAAGTTAAATAATGTTATTCATCATTGTTAATGATAAATAGTAACCACCACAAGAATGACAGCAAACTTGCCATGACAGTAACAAATACTGCAAACTTATTTGTTCTTGATATTTTCTGGATGCCCACTTCTCTTATTTTAATCTTTGTTTTGCTTTTAAAATTATCCCACTCATTTTAGTGTCAACTTTAGTTGCTGCATTCATCAACTTGGAAAGCCCGCAGCCTTGGACAAAAGTGTCATTTGATGTGTTTGATATATTCAGCTCTGCATCAGTAATCTATTTGCAAAATTGTCCAATTTGAAAGTGACACATTTGATTCACTTGACTTTCCTTTTTCGAGCACAGTAAAATTTGAAGGAATTCAGAGGTGCTGGGCACTAGTCACCAAGGAGAAAGGACAATAAAGGGATGTGTAAAGTACTCCAGAGAAAACTGTTGTGTGTCATTAGTAGTTAAACAAAATAAAGAGCCCTGTGAAGTTGAACTTCTCCAAGTAAAAAGACAATGACATCTGGAGGGGAATGGGATCTTTTTAAGTTTTTGTTTGTTTGTTTGCTTTTTAAGTAGGCTCCACGCCCAGTGTGGAGTCCAACATGGGGCTCAAAGTCCTGACTGTGAGATCAAGGCCTGAGCCAAGATCTAGAGTGGGATGCTCAACCAACTGAGCCCCTCCGGCACCCCTCTTTTTAAGTTTTTGATGTTAAACAGCTGACTCAACATTTTCAACTTTTTAACATAATTCATTCTAATTACCTAAGTAAGCCTCTTCATTGTAGGAAATTTAAGAGGTACACTTAACATAAAAATATAGAAAAACAAACAAAAATAATTACTTATAATCCCGCCATCAAAGAGAACTATTATTTATTTTGGTACAATTCTTTCCATTTGTTTTGCAGTGTGTATATACATTGTTAATGCTACTGTTATCCAAAGAAAGTAATTTTTTACTTAAAATGGAAATCCTTGGGGCACCTGGGTGGCTCAGTGGGTTAAGCCGCTGCCTTCGGCTCAGGTCATGATCCCAGGTCCTGGGTTCGAGCCCCGCATCAGGCTTTCTGCTCAGCAGGGAGCCTGCTTCCACCTCTCTCTCTGCCTGCCTCTCTGCTTACTTGTGATTTCTCTCTGTCAAATAAATAAATAAAATCTTTAAAAAAAAATGGAAATCCTTATCATAAGAAGAATGATTGCAGGTTGAACTTCCACTATAAATTTATGATCTAATTTGGTTCGATATTCACTGAGTCGCTCTAGTGTAAGGCATTACCAAGCATAAGTGAAACCCATTCTTAGCCTCAAGAAGCTTATTAGGATCTGAGGAAGGCATTAAGTCAAACAAACATCCAGTTAGATCAAGGAGTACTTACTGAGAAATTGTGATATGACCCACACTGTATCAGGTAACAAGCTGTGGGTACAAATGAGTAAATACACGGATCCTGCCTTCAAAGTCCTTATAGTTTCACAGAGGACAAAGTACGTGACTTACACTCAATACAGTAAGTAAAGATCCCAACCATCCTTACAAACCATAAGTACCCCAGGAGTTCAGAGGAGGGAGCGGTCATCCCTGGCTGAGGCCATAAGGAGCTTTTTTTTTTTTCTTTTTTTTTTATTTATTTGACAGAGAGATCACAAGCAGGCAGAGAGGCAGGCAGAGAGAGAGGAGGAAGCAGGCTCCCTGACGAGCAGAGAGCCCGATGCGGGGCTCGATCCCAGGTCCCTGGGATCATGACCTGAGCCGAAGGCAGCGGCTTAACCCACTGAGCCACCCAGGCGCCCCCATAAGGAGCTCTTTATTGGAGAGGTGATTTGAGAGCTGAATCCTTTTAGGACGGAGGGGATTTGGAAAGAAAACAGTCAATGAGGTAACAGAGCACCTCAGCCAAATGCCCCTGAGCAGCCTCACTGGAGCTCTGGACCAAGACAATGAGGGGAAAATGGGCTAGCCCTGATGGTGGAAGCCTGGGGGTGGGGGGGTAGGGGTGGCAGAGTAGGTTCAGTCAAGGTGGTCCAAGGTCAATGTTTCTTCCCTATTATCTACCCCCAGGATCCAAAGGAATGGGTTTCTTCTTTGAACCTGGATCCCAGCAATCTTCACAAGTGAACCTTTCTAACATAGTCTTATTTCTTAAAAGGAACAGAGTGATTTTCTTTCAGAATATTTCATGGACTCCCTGAGGCCCACAAGAAACTACAATGATCACTGAAGCCTAGTAGTCTCATAATTTACTTTTGAATTTATAACATTTTTTCTTTTTTCTTATGAGTTAATTCCAATAAAAGGAACATCTTATAATACTCAATGTTCAGAAACTCTTTTTTTAGCTGATTCAGAAGACAGACTCACACCAATGTAAACATGTGATGAGAACACATGACTGGAACTTTTCTAGAATGAACAGTAAGAATGAGGTCAGATGTCAGATTCTGACACTGTTCAATTGTGTGACCTTGGATTAATTACTTAATGTCTTTGAGCTTCAGCTTTCTTATTTGCACCACAGGGAAAAAGATTCCCTCTGGCCTGGGGTTACTGTGAGAATTAAATGAGATACATATGTAACAAGATTTCCAGCTGGAGAAATGCATTTAGTCACTGCTAGCAACTACTATTACAGAGAATACATGAACTGACCTCCTCACAGGGTTATTTAAGGATTAGAACTGTCTGGAATATGTAGCAATTTGAATGTGCTGCAAACTCCACTAGACCAGTATTTTAAAATGGTGACTGGGCCAGAATTGATATAACCTCTTAATGACTAAGTATTAAGCTCT
The DNA here is from genome assembly GCF_902655055.1 of Lutra lutra. Lineage (NCBI taxonomy): Eukaryota > Metazoa > Chordata > Mammalia > Carnivora > Mustelidae > Lutra > Lutra lutra. The sequence continues at coordinate 92,551,253 of NC_062282.1, read as the reverse complement.
TGAACATAAACACCTGGAATTCAGACTATTAGATGGTCAGGGCAACTCAACCACTTTCAAAGCATTTTTTAAAAAATCTTTTAGTATGAGAAATGTTTATTTTTCATCTCCAGGATTATAACAGGGAGACATTTTGAGGTTATACCCTAATGAGAATTTATACCATCTATTTATGTTGCAGATTAAGGGAAGATAAAAGAAGTATCTATTAGATAGCCGATTAATTTTTTTGAGATTTAGAAACTCACCATGTGTTATTGTTCAGATGAAAGACCAGTCCACCAAGGCAGAGGTGAAGTGCCAAACTTTGAGTATTTTCTGGACTCTGTGCCTTTGTATATGCTCTTCCATTTGCCTGGGTATAATCTGTATCACTACCAATTCCTACAAAAATATGGCTACCTCCTCTCTTTCAGGTGGGTTCTCTATTCTCCCAAACTTTGATTTAGGGGCCTATCCTACCTGTCTTTAGAGCACTTAACCCCTTAGTTAGTGTTTCCCTTTTCGTATTTATGGAAACTAAACAGCGGGAATGTGGCTGAACAGTATAAACTGTTTATACATTTATTCTCTAAATATTTAGTATAAAAGGCTTTTAACTAAGAGAAGGATTATCCTCTCCCCAAACCTCAGGTATCTCTCAGCTTTTAGTAAAATGTAACTTCTGCAGCTCAAAAATAGGTAAGATCAGAATGTTCCAGGCAGTTTCGTCAAGCTTTCTTCCTATCCCTTCAGAATTCGGCTTGAGTCTGATAGCATACAGGTTCCAGATGGTCTGTATGATTCAAGTAAATCATGCACATCATATAACAAGACCTAAAAAGTGGATTTGAAAATGTGTTTTATGGACCTTACCCAGAAACCTTTGGCCAGACCAAGTCTGATGATTTAGATTTCTCGTTCTCCACTGCTGAATAAATGATGCTTACTTATCAACTACTGCAGCGGGAGGAGGAGAGGTGTTGGAGGAGAAGTATTTCTGTGGGCTCTGGAGTGTCTCTGCCTTCCCTCTGGGTCTGTGGATTCCATGATCCTCTGAGCCCAGTATAATGCCTATCACATAGGAGGTGCTCACAATTTGCTGAATGAAAGAATGGAGGACTCATTGGTCAGGGGCTGGGGTGGTCCATTAAACCTGAGCCCAGATTATTAGAAGCTGAGAGCTGCCTTCCTCTTCTTTAAGGTTAAGAAAGGCTCAGGTTCAGGATATTACCATCACTCAATCACTTCTCCAGGGAGGGGAGGACATCTGTTTGCCCTAAAAAAAAAAAAAGAATAATTGCTCCAGAGCCTTCCTTAAAATGGGCTCAGGGGGAATCCCTTTTGATATTGTCACCAGGTAAAAAACAGTGAAGATGCCACTGTTGGAATATTTTATTTTCCTCTGTGGAGCAGTGCCATCTCTGTGCCTGTTTTCCTTGACAAACAGAGGTCTGGTGGATGTAAATCAGCTTTCTTCTTAGTTTTATAGTAGAGGTCAATGGCCTGCTTACCTGTCGTGCCCTACCTCCCCATCTTCTCATGACTTCCATACTCAAAATTGGGAATCAAGATTTTTATTTTACCACATAGAATCTTTTTTTTTAAATTTTATTCTTTTCAGCGTTCTAAAATTCATTGTTTATGCACCACACCCACAGAATCTTGATGCTTCAACAACTTGCTTTCCCTTCCAAAGGCTTGGTTTCCTCATATCTGAATATAATGTTTCTCTCAGTGTAATGTTCTTAGCTCACATGGTTGTTCATTCGTTCGTTCATTCATTCATTCATTCATTCATTCATTCATTCATTCTGGAGGGCCTACTATGTACCAGGCAGTGTTCTAGTGGTGAATGGAACCAACAAGGAGCAAACATTCCAGGGGAAGGAGTCAGAGGATGAACAAATAGGACAATAGGATATTAGTCAGTGATGAATGCGACGCAAAGAATTCAAATTGAAGGACAGAGAGTGACCGGGTGGCTAGTTGAGACTGAGCCACATGGAATTCCCCTCCGAGGCAGTGACATTTAGGGTCTGAAGATCAAAGCAGAGAGAGTAGCAAGTGCCACAGTCCCCAGGCAGGCATGTGCTTAATACATCTGCAGAATGCCAGTGTGTGCGGCTGATGGGATCCCAGAGGTCAACAGGCTTGGCTTTGAAAGTCACTGTAAGGAGCTTGGAGTGGATTTTAAGTATAGTAGGAGCCTTCTGGAAGCGTTTTAAGCAGGGGAGTGCTGTGTTCTAAAATATTTTGTAGGCTCCAGCTGCGACATGGAGAATAAATTGTAAAGATTGAAGGGTGAAAGTAATGAAGCAAATTAGAAGGCCACTCTAGAAGGCCCAGCTCTGGGCGATGGTAGCCTGGACCGGGGAGAAGGTATACAGACGGGGAGCAGTGAAGGATTGGAGGGATGTTTGCAAAGCACCAGGGCCCACGTCTGATGCATGGTGAGCACTCAATAAACTCAAGCTATTATCCTCCTCATCATTACTATTAACGGCTTGGTAAAATGAAATGAGACCAAGCAATGGGTCAACATAATAGTAGCTTTAAGAATATTACTGAAATTAGAGCAAATTAGGTAGGATCGACCATATCTTATTTGTATGCAGAGATTCCATTAATGTTATTTTCCTGACCCTGCCTTAGATGAAGTGTTGTCAATATTTTTCTCTCTGTATTTTAAGAAGAAATCCATCATTTACTTCTTTCAGGACACACAGTTTAGTCATTTTTGTAGTGAAAGGATCCTGATTATCTCCAAATGACAGATGTGAAGCCGTGAGTTCTAAGATGTATGGAAGAGGTAATATATTGCATTCCTCTGGAATTTATTATGAGCAAGGAGTTGGAAAAAATTAGGGAGTTAACATCCAGGAAGAAAGCAAAACTTTTAAAAATGACACAGATAGATTAATATATTTATGCATACATGTCCTGCAGTCTGATGCCAGAAAAGCCAAATGAAGAAGTAATGTTCTGAAAACAATTCACAATTACCAAGGCTACTAAGCTTGGAATCAGAGAAATATGAAGACTAGTGACATTCATACATCCAGTTGCTATGGAGTTACTTAAAGTTATAAGAGAGAAAGAGAGAGAGAGAGAGAGAATTATTCTTTTTCTTTTTTCCCTTTTCTCAGAGGTGAGTCTTTGGATCTATGCTTTAACAAATGTACATATCTTTTCAGCCTACTCTTATCAGGCAAACTTGTATTTATAAGCACAATTATTCTGAGACACAGAAGTCTTAAATGAAAGACAGACATTGCAATCCCTTAAGGTCATGCTGATCTCTTCAAATGTTAGAATGCACTAGAGTAAGGTTGGCTTTTCAGTTAAGTGACCCCATCACTTTAGAGTAATCCCTGTAATGAGTATAAATATAGCAACACATTCCAAGAAAAACATGAAGCTCTAAAGTGATATTCTACTAGGCTAGAGAGAGTTTGCTTTCAAAATGTGGACACCAATATGGCTCCAAGCAGTGTGGTTTCTAGATATATTAAAGCAGTTATTCAGGTATCCTGAGTAACCACAGTGGGACAACAATTTTGTCAGTAAATTTTTGCTACCTTCAAAATTCTTCTGTTTGCATTTTTTGCAGTGGGGGTTTTCATAGGATAGAATTAAAAGTGTCTTATCTTTCGCATAATGAAGAGACAGTTTGATCATTAGAGATATCCCTTGTAAATCAACAACAAAAAATCACCTAAAATGCAAACAAAAATAGCACTGCCAAAAGTATGTTCTGGATCATCAGTTCTTCAAGACACCACTTGAAAGGAAGTTTAGACACACTGACTGCTGTATTTCCCTCTCTGATCTACTTTAGCCCCACATTAAGCCCATTCTTCCACCATGTGGCATGATCTCTTCAAGGTCATGGCCAGCCACAATCTCATTAAAACAATATAAGAAAGTCAGCAGAGCAAGTACAGAACTATAGCTGCAGCTGGGTCCCCAGGCTATAACTGGTATTTATTATTGCCCTCCTCTAACACCCATTCTAGATTTCCTCCAACTTTGGCCATCACTTTTTTGCCACCTTAGATTGCTTACTGGATGGACTAATCCAGACTTTATGTCTGGGAGTCTGACTCCCTGGTTATGATGCCTCTTTAAGGTCATGATTGCTGTTACCATCAGGAGTGGAAGCACCAAGAGATATCTCAGTGAATCTCCTGAGTTTTACGCATATCCTCTCTGCCCCCATGATATAACAGCAACCCTAGCATCTCATAATAATTAAGAAATATTTCTCCCAACAGTGAAGTAAGCTGTTCCTTTGAATGCTGGGCCACAGGCATGAAGAGCCCTACATGACTAGGTGGCAGGTGTGAATGCAGGTTCTGTTGATGCCTTACCTTACCATGTTCCTTGGTAGAAGGGTAGTCCCACTGGGAACCAGGATTTCTAGTCCAGCAGAACCTAAGTTGTAGGAATGGGAAGCACAAATATGAAGTGAGTTATTGGGAACAAGGAGGACAAGCACCAATTCTACTTCCATCCCTTCATCACTTAGATCCATATATTTTTAATTATTGGGGTCCAATACCATACATCACTCATAGTTGGCTCAGTACATCGGAAAGAGCTCCCCAACCTAGAGGGTTTTTCTCTGAACTTTTGGCCCATCTGACTCTTTAATAGGGCATTCCAACATTCTATCAGATCTGCTGCTTCTGGGCGAGTTGCCTCATGGTAGGACCAATAGACCCTGCAGTGATGTACCCTTTCCATTGACACACATACTTTGCTGCAAACTCTGTTCCTTCATGAAAGGCAATGTTATGCAGGATCTTGTGAAGATAAATCAGTAATTCTACAAGTCCTCAGAGAGTGGGCAGGGAAGGGAAATGCATATGAAGGATGTGTTTTTCTCTTAAAACAGTTTTTCTTTTCTTTCCAGGATGGAATGTCTAAAGACACGGAGAGTGGCACTAAACTCTGTAATTTTGCCTAAGGTATGGGATTGCTTCTATGTTAAGCTTTCTACTTGATTGATTAACTTGTTTATTGTTTCATAATTATGGAATGCCCACAATGTGTTAAACTTTTATGTTTTATGGGAAAATATTTACATTACACAATAGATTTCTGTCCCTAATGCTCAGGCTCTGATGATGAGACAAGTGCATTCACGTCTTTTGCAAATTTTGTATTTTTGAGGGCCCTGTGTTTACATCCAGTCACCCTAGGACATAGAAGATCTGATGGGCATACAACAAAGAATTTGTTTTGTTGTTGTCTGGTGGAACTAATTAAATACATGGATGGACAAACAAGTCAAATCTGTATGCTCCTGTAATTCATCCAAGAAATCCCAAGAGAATGAGAATACTGATGTCTTAATTGTTATCAATCACCCTGGCTCTCCCAGATCTAGGTAAATAAGCATAATGAAATTTTTTTTTGCTTATTGTTCATACACTGATGACCCTGAAGTTTTTTTTTTTTTTTGTATTGGGGAAATAATTCATATTCCTATGTCTAAAAGTATCCCAAATACTTAGTACTAAGCAGATCCATTCTACAGGCATAAAAATAAGATAAAAGTACTAAAGATAACATGGCATTCAGGATTTAACACGAGGAAATCAAGACAGTGGCTGTACTCCCCCCAGAGAGATCCATGTGGGCAGGCACACACACATTCTTTTCACATAGGAGGGGAAACGGGTGCTGATTTAAAGATACACAATACCATGTAGGTGGTTCCATCCTGAATTCACTTTTGGGGCACTGGGTGTAGGAAAAGTGTTCTCTAAATCAGGCAGGTCCAAGTTTTATTGATCACACTGAGGCCTTTAGGGTAGAAAGTGAGGCTAGCCTTATGGGGTTACAGTGGTATTTCTACTGGTTGCCTTGCTCTGAACCAACTAAATTAACCTCTCTGTGCCTCAGTTTCCCCATCTGTAAAATAAGAACAATAATAGGAACCTTCCTCATGAGCTAGTTATAAGAACTTAATAATACATGTACAGTAGTTAGAATACCACCTTGCTCATAATAAATACTCAGTGAGTGTTAGCTGTCATCACCACCACCATCATCATCACGATCGTTATCTTTATGCCATGTGTATCCTCCCTGGTATGAAGGTAAACTGAACTTTAATAAATATGACTCCATTGACTTGTACTCCAACAAACTGAAGGAGTCCAGATGGCCTAAAGTGATCAAGATTTCCCATAACTGATTTTTGTAATTATTAACTAATTTTCTTGCATATTTTTCTTGATACTATTTCTGAGAAAAGGTGTTATGCATTGAATTCCGTCCTCAGAAAGATGAAGTCCTGACTACTCATATCTCAGAAGATAACCTTATTTTTTTTTAAAAGATTTTTTTATTTGACAGAGATCACAAGTAGGCAGAGAGGCAGGCAGAGAGAGAGGGTGGGGAAGCAGACTCCCTGCTGAGCAGAAAGCCTGATGCCGGGCTTGATCCCAGGACACTGAGATCATGACCTGAGCCAAATCAGAGGTGTTAACCCACTGAGCCACCTAGGCACCCAGGAAGATAACCTTATTTGTAAATAGGGTTACTGCAGATGTAATTAGTTAGGGTGAAGTCTTGCTGGAGCAGGGTGGGCCCCTACTCCAAGGTGACTGCATCCTTATAAGGAGAAGGAACTATGGGCATAGGAATGCACAGAGGGGAGATGATATGAAGACATACTAGACAAGATGGCCATGTGATGATGGAGGCACAGACTGAAATAATGCATCTCCAAGGCAGAGGATGCCAAGGATTGCTGGCAAGTGCAGAAGCTAGAAGAGGCCCAGAAGGAGTCTCTCCTACAAGTTTCAGAGGGATCACGAAATTCCTGATACCTTGATTTTGGACCTTGAGCCTCCAGAACTGTGAAACAATAAATTTCTGTTGTGTTAAGCTACACAGTTTGTGGTACTCTTTTACAGTAGCCCTAGGAAATAATACAGAAGGGGATGGAAAAAATACCACTGAGGGGATAATACATCATTTGGACTTAATCAAACAGGTCACTGGAATTTAAGGTGAGGTTCAAATGCAGAAGTTGTCACTTATGCCTTCTCTGTTTTGACAAAATCCTACCAATCAAATCTCCCCTCCCCCCATTCTAATGTATCTCCAAGATCTGCTTTCTGCAGGAAGACTTTCCTTCTCATTGTGTAAGTGGTGGGCTTATGGACATACATTTTTCCTATCAGACATTTGTTTTTTTTTTTTTTAAGATTTTATTTATTTATTTGACAGAGAGAGAGAGAGAGACCACAAGTAGGCAGAGCAACAGGCAGAGAGAGAGAGAGAGAGAAGCAGGCTCCCCGCAGAGCAGAGAGCCCCATGCGGGGCTTGATCCCAGGACCCCGAGATTATGACCTGAGCCGAAGGCAGAGGCTTAAACCACTGAGCCACCCAGGTGCCCCCCTATCAGACATTTGAACAAACCTCCTCAAATTCTGTGCCACACCAGTTCATCGGCTCATTCATTCATTCATTCCTGTTTTGTTTTGTTGTTGTTCTTGTTTTTTGCATCAGAGCAAGTGCCAAAGCAACAAGGAGCCTTGTTTAGATGGCCCAGAGTCACAGCCATTACTGCTCCTGTGGGTCTTTAGAAAAGAGGGGACATTCCTGGTCCTTTGTGCTCTTTCCTCACTATGATTCTTTCCTCCCCCCCTTACCCAACTTTAATATCACTTGATTATTTTCAGAGCAAAGGCAGCCTCTTTTTGCTGTAGGCATCAGCTAGATTCTGCACCCCTCCCCATATATATACTATTTTCCCAGTTCTAAAAACAGCTATTGGACACATATCATTTGTCAGAATGAGTCTAATCTTTCCACGGTTACCATCTCACATCCAGGGTGGCCAGGCCAAGATTTGTCTTCAAATACTTTTTTTCCTGATGATCTGGAAAATCCTTCCAGAGCTACCAATAAGTCCTATTTTTACTTTGTACAAATGACCACAGAGTGAAATTCAAAATTCCACTGATGCCTAACCTGAAAGTAAAAGAAGAGGAAAAATTTATAAAAGTATCTATAACTCATTAGCTAATTTTCTTCCATTGAGTCCTGATTACTACTCCTCAGTTCCACAGGATGGTAACATTTTGTCCAAGTCAGCAGGTGTGTGTGTGTGCATGTGTGTGTGCGTGGTTTTCATGACTATTTCCAAAAATACATTCTTCCAAAACTTGAGGTAAGCATTACATTGTTTTTATCAGTAAAAATGAACGACCACTTGTCCTCCTGATTTCACTGTGCTATTTTGTAATGTATGTTAAATACAAAAGTAGCTTAAAAAATATGCAGTGTGCTTTTTCAAGGGTCTGGAGCAAGGGCATGAACAAGGGCACGTGCCTATACATCAAGCAGGATGCTGCTTTGGATATTTTTAAAAGAGAGCTGTTGGGAGTAGCTTGTTTCTTCTGGTTCCTGATTAAATCTTGATTAAAATCAGTGCTGCAGTTGTAGAATGGGAAGCAGTCTTCTCTTTCCTTTCCCTGCTGTAGGTAACATCGCTTGATTACTTGAGACAGTTAAAGGTGCTTTGGTAGTAGAAGGACAACAAGATTAATGGGCAGGCATTTCCATAGTAACAGCAAAGCACTCTGGGAGACAGAGCGGCTTGGGGGCGGAGCTACATGGGCCAGGATTTCCGCTCTCATGGCAACAGCAGGGTGTCGGGTGGGGATGAACAGGGTACAAAACTTAGCAAAGGTCCATTTAGTGGAGACAATGTATAATCAGAGTTGTCATCTATTTTAAAACCCAAAGTTAAATAAATCAAATTTGAGACCACAAGCTGATGCAAACATTTAAAATACACTGTATAGTCACTGAAAATTTCTGAAGCATAAGCACAAATAGTTCAAGAACTATCCAATTGTGACGACTTGTTAGTTTAAAAAAATCCAATTACCAAGATTTTTGTCCCAGAGTAGTTGCAGAAAATTACACAATTAGAGCAATTTTTCTCAGCTGCTCCACTACAGGAAACTCAAGTAATTATACAAAAATAGTGTAAAACAGTTTTCACAACTGTAAGTTAGATTTCTGTTTCTTTAGAAGAAATTCTGTTTTTCTCTGTGGATAACCATCTCAGCCCAAAATGGAAGACAGACCACAGTGAAAAGAGAAAGAACAGCTAAAAGACGAGTAAAGAACACAGAAAAAGGTGAGTGAACGACTAAATGACTAGGAGAAGCTGACAAAACTCAGAAAGACCTAAGACCCAACATCCCAACAAAACGAGTAAAAGAAATCTGACATAAAACCGAATTACTCCTGCTTTTATTAACCTCAGAGTTAAAGTATTTGAAGGTCTCCTTTGACCTACACAAAATTATAATGTATTCAGGGAGCTCACCATCCACTGAGGAATAAACATTATTTTCTATCCAGACCTTTTGAGTCAGGTTTACACCAGCGAGAGGAAAGATTGAAAATTATCTGGTGAATTGGGGATAGCTTTATTACTGATGAAGCCCACTAAGGTAAAGTTTTACGTTTGTACCTGCTCTTTTTTAAGAATACCTGTTACCTGGAAATATTTACTGAGATTTTACTGAGTGGGAACTATGCTTTTGGAAAACAGATATTAATGACTCAACCCAGTTCCTTTCCTGGGCTGTCTATTCTCTAATTGAACTCTGAGCCCAGTAGAGTTTGGATGTCAAAGGTCATTCAAGAATTTGTAGGCTCTGGCCCCAGAGTCTCAGAAAGAGTGATGTCTATTGCCAAGTATCCTATATCTGGAAAAGGAGGTTTGCTATCAGGAACATCTAAGCAATAGTCTCCTTAGCATCAGCAGCCATAATCTGGGAGCAGTTCTCTTCCCCTATCATCCACATAGTTAGCAGTATTGTTCCGTGATCCTGATTTCCTGTCTAGAGCTGACTGATCTAAGAATGGACATTTAAGACCAGTTTGGCTAGTCACATTCATTACCCAGGATTTTGAGATTCTGGATTCAAAGTCAATCTCCCACCAGTGACTAAAGCTGTAAGATATGGAATTTCAGAACTGTTAGTGACTGTGTTTTTTATCATATAGATGAAACTCAAGGGAAAAGAATAAAAGCACCAGAGAAGAGCAGGGACAGACAAGAAGTGGAGACTTGATTTACATGATGTTCAAGCCCCAGTCTAGATGTTTCTCAAGTCCAGTAGAAACTGCATTTCCTATAACTTGAATGTATCTGCCAAATAAATCTTCCTTCCCCACTTTTTTTTTTTGCTCAAGCTAGCTCAGACTGGGTTTATACCTCTTGCAACTCAGTCTTCTAATAATGTAACAGTCTGTCCCCAAATGCTCTAAAAAACAGGATAAAAGGGAAAAAAAGTGGAACAATTACTTAGAAAACACATCCTGGGAATAAAGCAGGGACACAAAAAGCAACTGCAGAGTTTTACTTTATATGCAATGCAGTGGCTTATGAGAAAGCAAAGGAGTTTCAGAAGCCACTTGACCAGAAAATCATCAGAAGGAATAAGACCAGCTGGAGTGAAAATGCAATGAAAATCAGAAGGTGGCATCTTTTCTACCTATGGAGGATGATAAGAATTTGAGCTGAAATCCTAACTGAAGCGTTTTGCCTTATGTTGTCCACTGTAAGATGTGTTATATAGGCTCTTTAAAATTTCAAGAAACAGTTACACAGGAGACTAGTCCAACATCTAGATAATAGGAACTCTCAAAAGAGAGAACAGGGGCACCTGGGTGGCTCAGTGGGTTAAGCCTCTGTCTTCAGCTCAGGGTATGGTCTCAGGGTCCTGGGATCGAGCCCCACATCAGGCTCTCTGCTCGGTGGGGAGCCTGCTTCCCCCCCGCCCCACCCCGCCTGCCTCTCTGCCTACTTGTGATCTCTCTCTGTGTGTCAAATAAATAAATAAAATCTTTAAAAAAAAAGAGAGAGAGAGAACAGAGAACATAAAGGGGAAATTATGAATCAAGATAATTCTTCTGGACAGAAAACTTGAGTTTCCAGGTTGAATGGGCTCGTTGAGAGTCCAGCACAAGGGACGACTATAATCTTTTTCAAAACATAGTAATTACTGGGAATTTCAGAACACTGGGGACAAAGAGAGAATCTTAAATATTTCTAGAGAAAAGGAACAGAAACAGATGTTATGTAACAGGAATCAGTATCAGGAATCAGAACTTCTACTAATTCAAGAGCAACTGTGGGAAAAATGCCTTCAAAACTATTTCCCAGCTATATTGAGCCCCACTACCAACCACATAGATGTGTAGCATGAATATATTTTAGATATGAAAGATCTTAAAAGTATAATTCCCTCACATATTTTGTAAGGAAAGTATTGAGGGAGGTATTCCATTCAGAAAGAAATACATGGAAAAAGGGAAGACGACGGCAGAGGTGGGACTATGGGGGATCCTGGGATGACAGCTGTGCACCAGGTTGAGAGGGCCACTAGTCCACATCACAGTGTTTCCAAAATTGGTTACCCTTGTTCTAAGTCCATAATCACCCTTCCCTCCAAGAGTGAAAAGAAAGGTATACTGGCAGTTGGTAGAACTGTATTAGTTATCTACTGCTATGTAACGAATTAACACAAACATGGTGGTCTAAAACAAGATACATTTATCATCTTCCAGTTTCTAAGGATCTTGGATCTAGACACAGCTTTGCTGGGTGCTCTGCTCAGGGTCTCACAAATCTAAAATCAAGGCATCAGCTACAGGTGGGTTCTTTTCTAGAACTAGGGGTTCCTTTTGGTTGTTGGCATATGGTCCTTGTGGTTATAGGACTGAAATGTAGTTTTTTTTTTTTTTTGCTGGTTGTCACCTGGGACCACTTTTAGCTCCCAGAAGTCACCTACAGTTCCTAGTGTGTGGCCCTCTGATGACCTGGCAGCTTACTTCTTAAAAACCTATAGGAGACTCTCTCTCAGAGGAAAATGAAGTCTTTTATAATATTATCTACTCAAGGGAGTGGCTATCCCATCACCTTTGCCATATTTTATGGGTTAGAAGAAAGTCACTGTTTCTGTCTCAAGGAAAGGGGATTATACCAGGACATGACCCATGACGGGCCACCTGAAGGTGTGTCTGCAACAGGAACTACTATTCTAACTGATTAGATACACAGTGATGATGGTACATGACTGCAAATGAGTGATAAACTGTTTTCTAACATGAATGGTTGCATCAAAATCTAGAGTTCTTCTAATTATCATATCCAGGAAATATGGCTGAATGCAAGAAAAAAACATCTACCCAAATAGGAATTATCTTATATATACATGGGTCCTTTCACTGAACATTATGTGTGTGAGAATTGCCATGTTGTCTAGTATAGGACAAAGCTATCATTTTAATTGCTGTATAGTATTCCATTGCATAGAAGAAGTATGGATATGCCACACTTATCTATCCATTCTATGGTTGATGAATGTTTACTTTGCTTCTAGTTTTTGGCTTTTATGAATACTGCTGTTTATGAACACCTTTTGTGTGTGTTTTGGTACACCTATATAATTTGTTAAACTGACACTAACACACATAAAAATCAATTAAAAACATAATATTTAATGGCAAAATAATGAAAGCTATTCCTCTGAGATCAGAAGTGAGATTAAGATATATGATATTGCTTCAACATTTTATTAGTGATTTAGGGTACTATGAATGCCTAAAAAATATTTAAGAGGTAAAAGGATGAGAGAAGAAAAAAAATTAAACTGTCATTATTTTCAGAATGCATAATTTGTGTATGGAAGTCTAAAAAGTACAGAAAAAGTATTGTAACTAATAAGTGAATTTACCAAGGTCAATATATAAGGTCAGTTAACAATGAACATGTTTAATGTTTAGAAGTGAGTCAAACAAAGGATGTATAAGACTTCTACCCAAAACCTAAGAAATATACTGAGATAAATAAGACCTATTATCAATTCAGAGCTATATTTGTGGGCTTAAAGATTGAATCTTGTTAAGATGTCAGTTTGACCTTCTGACCCATAGGTTCCATACAACCCCCACCAAACTCCTGGGAGGTTGGGTGTGAGGAGCTTGCAAACTGATTCTAAAGCTTATACGAAAATTTGAAGGGTCAAGAATAGCAATGACATACTCAGCAAAGAGCAAAATGGAGGACATTATACTACCAGATTTCAAAAAATGTCAGGAAACTACCGTAATTAAGTTAATGGGTAGTAAAGGCATGAGAATGAACAAACAGACCAATAAAAGAGAATACAGAGCTCAGAAATAGACCCACATATTTACAGTCACTTAATTTAAGACAAAGGTGCCACCACAATTGAGTGGGAGAAAAGAGTGTTTTTGCAATAAAATATACTGATAAACTAGATGTTCACAGAGAAGAAAAGATGAAAACTGAACCCATTCTCACACTGTGCACAAAAATTAATTTGAGGTGGATCATAGATTGGTAAGTGAAAGCTAAAATAAGCTTTCAGAAGAAAACACAGGAGAACATGGCGAGGGGGAGGAAGATATCTTAGAACCAAAAGGCATTAAACATGAAAAAAATGGATAAACTGGACTTCATTAAAATCAAGAACTTCTGTTCATCAAAAGCCATCCTTAAAAACATGAAAAAGCAAGCCAAAGAATAGGAGAAGATAAGTGCAATCCATACATGCAACAAAGGACTCCTTTCTCCAGTATAAAAAGTACTCCTACAAATAAGTGACCGGTAATCCAAATGGAAAATGAGAAAGACCTGAACAGGCACTTCATCAAAAAGAAGCTTTAATCCTGAGCATGTGAAAAGGTGCTTATCATTACAAACTAAAAAGGTGTTTAACATAATTACACATTAAAACAGCAAAATGACAACACATTCACCAGAAGCACTAAAATGAAGCAAAACAAAACAAAACAACAAGCCGACAAAATATCACTGACAGTTCCAAGTACTGGGGGGTGATGCAGAGCCTCTGAAATTATTTTTACGCACTGCTAGTGGGAGTGCAAACTTGTCCAGGCTTAGAAACTAACTGCGTAGTATCTAATAAAATATATGTATACCCAACAATCCTGAAATCTCCCTCATAGGAATAAACCAATCAAAATGCGTCCATACGCACACCAAAACATTCTGAATTTCATCAAACTAATGGAGGGTTTATTTTTATCCATTACATGGATAATCCATAGATCAGTAAAATCAGAGCTCGCTGGGGGTGATGTAAGTACAGGGCCTTGGACACCTTTGTGTGTATTCAGAGAAAACCCTGACTCCGGGAAGGCAGGAGACAGCAAAGGGCTTTCCTTCTAATACTCTCCTGCTGGTTAAAGCTGGTGGGGAGTCATCATACCATCCTGAGTCCGGCTGTGTACACACCTGTTTGCTTTTCTACCTTATTTGCAGCTCCCTAGATTCAGTTCCCTCTTTAGGGCCTAAGCTCTTCATTCTCAGGCCCCCTTTCTAATGGTCAAGTGCTCCATCTTAAGTGCGGCTTTGATGCTGGGAGACAGCATCTTCCGCTCAACATATTTTCTCCCTCTGTGACTCTAAGGAGAAAACTTGCCACGCGGAAGTGAGCTCCATAGTGGAGGATGTAGTAAAGTGGATTAGCAAGAACCTGCAGGGACCCTAAGTAACTGCACTCCACTTCAAAGACCATTGGCCCACTGAGCCCTCCTTTAACTCATGGCCTTGCATCTAAAGATTAGGCTCCCCTAGAATATTCTGAAGTGGCTACTGAAGAATCTTGTGAAGTCAAGACACAAAGAGCCATTCTGTTCTCAGAAATGCCTACATTTATACGACTGTGAGTCTCGCACTTACAGATTCTCTCTCCTGCTCTCTATCCTGCTGATTTCAATCCGGCGGGACGGCCACATGGCTTTGTGCTCCGTACCGCACATGTGCATATGGCGCATGCTAAATATAAATGCTGTTTGGCAGGATCCTCTTTTCTCTTCCTTTGTTTCTGAAAATGTAGGGAAGAAAATGTGTAATGTGTGCCCTCTCCAAAAGGAGAGACACTTTGAGGAAGTGGAATTTTCTTGACAACAAGCTATACATTTAACATATCATTTCGGCTGTGGCAGCAGGGGCAGTGGCGACTGTCCGGAGCTTTGTCCCATTGAGGTGGCTCAGCTGGTTGGCACAACTCTCTTCAACGGGGGTCAGGCAACTCCCTGAATTGCCGCACCATCTGACTGAGCTTTCAGGGCCTGGTTTTGAAACCTTCCCAGTGCCTCCTACTCACATACCCACACTGGGTCAGTTTGTGCCACAATGACAAACCACTTGGAGCCCTCAGTAGCACAGCATAATCAATCTTTTCTTTTCTATTCAGGCTACATGTCCAGTGGCAGGTGGCTGTTGGGATCTGCTTATCACAGGCAACCACACTGAGAACAAGGGAGGTTTTCTCTTGCAATGTATCTCCACCGTCACTGTGGCCATTGGGCAAGAATGTGGCAAGTCACACTCCCTGGAAGTGACCCACATCACTACGGCTCTCTCTTGGACAAAGCAAGTGCCAGGCTTTGACTGACTTCAGAGAAGAGCAGGAGGTATATCCCTCAGGTGCCTGAAGGCAGAGGCTGTGAGTACTTTGCTAGAGCATGAATGACTATCATGTGTCCTGCCAGAAATATGAAAAGTGTAGAGAATTGCTCATGCTATACTGTTGAGACACTAGTTACTTTCTGGTTGCACCAATGGTGCCACTGAGGGAAGAGAGTAAGATCCACAGGGTCGAAGCTATTCTATCAAACAGTGCTTAGATTTTTGAAGAAATATCATAACTTAAAGAGACCTGCATTGGGGATGCAAGTAAGGCAGAGGACACAGAGCACACAGATGCTTGCTCCCCATTTAGTCTCAGGAGCTGGGCCAAGGTCAGACACACACTGTCACCTCCAGAGTGGAACAAATGTGAAACCTGGGTAAAATGCTGCTGGAGCCTTTAGGAGTTGCCCTGCTTCCCACTCCCTCTGCCAGGCTTCCCAGCACCCCCATGGGCTCTGCTCCTGTCAGTTGAGCTTGGTCTGACTTCTCTTGCTGGTCGCAGGGCCCTTAGCAAAAGCTGTGACTGCAGGGAGTGTGGCTTCTTAGATCGTAAGGACTGTGGAAAGTCCCAGAGCCACTTAGCAGGTGAAGAATCATAAGTGTGTCTGTGTCAGCTTCGAGGGCCTAACATGGCTGGACTGATTGCAGTGAGTCTAGGAAAAACCCGAAGGAGGATTTCTGATTCAGAGGACAGTTCAGAGAGCCTTGCCTAGTGACCTGATCATAGCTGGCAGGGGGCCGCTCCAGGGGAGGCAGCCGGCTTGCTGCTTCTCCTGGCCTGTCCCAGACAGATCACTCTCCGTAGCCGTGGAAGAGAGCGCAAGAGAAGAGCAGTTGGGCTCTCTGGAGAAACTGAGGGGAGGCAGCAAGACTGATGTGACTGTCCCTGACAGCCTGGCTCAACGGGCATCTCAGCAATTTTTAGCAGGATTCTGCTAATGAATGTGGAACTGAGGGACTGGCAGCTCCATTTCCTCTGGTATTAACATTTTTTACTTTATTTTAATGAAGAAAATGAGATTCTTCTTGGTTTCCTATCACTGAACCCGGTTTGGGAGAGTATGACATTTAACAACAGTCCTTTGAAAAATATTAAGCATTATACAAATATGAGGAATTGTTGCCGTCATTATTCTGATGAGGCGCACATGCAGGTTTGAATTGGCCTTAATATTGAGGGGATATTGAAGGGATTAGGAGGGGCTCTGTAACTACTGGGTAGTGAACAGGATGGCCTTCATAAAATGGGCCAACTAATCTGGCCATATTAAATCCATTTTGAGAAGCTAAACACCCAAACTCTGAGTCAATAAATGGCAAATGCAGACGTAGATCATAAAACTTGACCATTTCACATCAGATGCAACACTCTCATAAATTATAAAATATGCCCAGCGATTAATTCTCATCCCAGGCCGTAACTTGATTATCTTGTGGGTGAAAGGAGGAAATGGCTTTGGGCACCAGAAGTGGTCCTGAATTTCTCCATACATATATGCAGCCATCCAGGTGGAAGGGGGCCTGCTGCTCTACGGTGAACTTGAGGATGGGTCCAGGTAATTCAGGAGCAAAAGATATGGGGGTCCTTCAATCAGCCCCTAAAAGCTTTGAGAAACTGTATTTCAGTCTTACTGGTTTGGATGAATTGGGAGTTTCGGGTCACCATGAACTAGTGAAAATGTGAATTACAAAGTATTTTGAAAGACATCCACTTGAACTGTTTTCCAAGCATAAAAAAATGCAAAACTAATGCATAGGAGACTGGGGACAAATCTGGTCCATCTAAGCCTTCTTAATTACCCTAATTATTATTTGCATGCAAATGATACTACTCTAAAACAGGTGATTCTTCCAGTAAGTCTACTGTTGGCCTTTTAATTTTTAAAAGATGAACTCATTTAGGAAGTCCTTCTTTTAATTGTTCAGAAGAAAACCATCAGCTGTATTGAGGAAGATGAGCCCCACAATTTGGGGTAGGCTTGTACAGGATGGGAGCCTTCAGGAGGCTTCCCTTGTCTCACTGTCCCCTGTGTGGTGGGCAGAGGCCACACAGCTTTGAGGAATGCAAAACTACCCATTCTTCTGGATTATAAAGCCAAATATTGATTCGTTAAAGACAATCCCTTATAACTAACTAAATTGTTTATAGACCTTGTTTCCTCCCCCGCAAACCGAACCAGGGCAGTTCTAGGCAACAAGGTAGAGTAGCTAGAGCTCTTACTGAGATATTTTATCCTTCCAGGTTTTAGTTACCTTGCCTGGCCCTTCGTTTCCCTCTGTATTCTCTCTACTTTCTCTCCGGCAAGTACACAGCAAGACCAAGTCCCCTGAGGACACAGCTCAAGAGCATTTTACTCATCTCTGTAATCCTGTTGTCCCTTCACGAGTGTCTGTGACAGAGTAATGCCTCAGTACACGATCGCTACATGAGTGAATCAATGCAGCCATCGGTTAGCTATTAGGGCTGATAAACAAATGCACACGAAGCAAAAATATTGATAGTGGATTAATATCTTGGGCATTATAAAGGGAATAATCCTTAAACCCAGGGAAATGAATTCTGCTTTGGATTTCAGTCAGCAGAAGGTGCAGGTGAACACTTTCACCCTGGGTGGCTTATGGTTGATTCTGCTCATGTAGGTACAAGCTTTCTCTAAAAATAACAGCAACAACCATTACTACTACCAGTTATCAAGAACCTAGTAGGTGTCAAAAATGTGATATACCAATACTTAATGTGATCATCACAGTAACAACTTGAAATAGTTATCTTTCTTTTATAGAACAGGAAATTGATGTCAAGTTAAGTACTTGCCAAAGTCACAGCAAGTCAGTAGGGGTTTAAAGTACCAAGTTTTGAGGTGCCTGGGTGGCTCACTTGGTTAAGCAACTGCCTTCGGCTCAGGTCATGATCCTAGAGCCTCGGGGCTGAGCCCTGCGTTGGGCTCCCTGCTCATTGGGGAGTCTACTCCTCCCTCTGCCCTTCACCCCACTTGTGTTCTTTCTCTCTCTTTCATTCTCTCTCTTTCAAATAAATAAAACCCTTAAAAAAAAAAGTACCAGCTTCTGAAATGATCCCAAATCAGTGTTTCTTCCATGTCACTACTCCATCCATTCTTTCTATAATTTGAACTTACTAAACGTTTGCTCAAATGAGTACACCTTTAGCCTGCTCCATTTGAGATCCCAATGGAATCCCACATATTCTAATTCCATGATAATCATTGTCATACAACCTGCATCTGCTAAACACATATTACAAGCAAGGCACTAAGTTCTAAAACAAACAGGCGTTCATAACCCACTCCCGTTCCCAGAATTGGGATTCCATGTCAATTTCTTTCTTATCTGTGAATACCACTCTTTAAATATATGATACTTTTCATATGAATAAACTTGGAAGTCAGAAACAAATTCTTTTTCAGACCACATCCAGATGTTCTGGTTATTGTAGCCACAGCCCATGGCTCTTGCTATCAAAGGATTTGCAATTCACTTAGAGACATAGAATTTGTTTATAAATAAACAAAAATGTAAATGCATTTATGACACATCCAAATTAGGGTGCAAGCGATAAATACCAGCAGAGTTCGGAGAAGGAAGAATTTAATGGACTAGAGCAATTAGAAAGGGTTTTCACAGTGGCAATGATAATAGGAATGCAGAGTAGTGATGACAGACGACAATAAGCAGTCTCATTCCCTACATCTGCATCCAATGGGCAGTTTTTACTTAATTTTGGCTGCAGACCTTGCCACAAAAAGCCCTTACATGGCAATTCTTTGCATCTCAAATTTCCTTTGATATTAAATATGTAAATCACTGTACATTTGCTTTATAAAAAGCAAAAAATATTTTCTCAGCCAGTGGAATTCATAATTTCAGGATATTGGAGAGTTAAATGCTATCGCTAGCTGGATCAGAGGCCTAAATAGACTTTCCACTAATAATAAATTGGCAATAACACATCAATATAGAGAGAATCAAAGGTCAATCTTTCAGTTCAAACTGTTATAGAACAGGCATGCCTAGGTGGCTCAGTGGGATTAAGCATCTGCCTTAGGCTCAGGTCATGATCTGAGGGTCCTAGATGGAGCTCCATCGGGCTCCCTGCTCAGCAGGAAGTCTGCTTCTCCCTCTCCCTCTGTCATCTCTTTCCCTCTCCCTCTCTGACTTGTTTATGCTCTCTCTCTCTCACTCAAATAAGTAACTATAATTTAAAAAAAATGTTTAAAAATAAAAAGTTATGAGAATGTACTTTATGAATAATATTCTAGCCATCTAAATAGATGGAACATTCATCAAAATTTTGGTTTTTTTCCCCCATATTTCCATTTTATACACACACACACACTTTTTGGTGTTTTCTTTTTAAAAGAATTGCCTTTACTCTCTGCTTTGCTTTGTCTGTGGGAGCCTGGCCTGAAATAAATGTATTACAGAGCCCCCCGGTTTTTATTTTGTTTTAAATGAAGTACCATCTATTGGGTGAGATAATGCAGGATGTCAAATTTTTTCCTATTGATAATACAGAAGTTTTTCTGAGAGTTGTAGGACCTATTATTTGAGTCCAGCATTTCTAAATGTGTACTCTACAGAGCATTAATCTCAGGACATACTTCACACTTGAATGGGTTCCATGCTCAATTAGGTTTGGGAAATGTCCTTCACTTGGAAGTTTGCAATCAATACAGAGTAGGCTCTGGTAAGTCCTGTTGTAGGGAAACCTTTTAAACTTTGCTTAGCTCTGTGTTTCTTAAAGTTATTTGACTACAAACAATCCCTGTTCCCTTCTCTACTCCCCTCTTCTTCCCCCGCAAAGACACCTGTTACACTCAAGGATCACTCAGGACTCTGGAAGATGGGAACCATGCTAGCTATTTTACTGGAGATAATGTAACATAAGAAATTGGTAACAGGTGTTGCAGTCCTAAAAAACATGAAGGAGAACATTGACAGATCCCAGAGATAATAACTCTGAAAGAAGGGAATAGGTTGGCTTATCAAAAACTTGGAAACTCAGAAGAGGGGCCTGGCAGAGCTGGGACTGCACCTTTCAGTAGGGGGCATCGCCCAACTGCTGCTTTAGTTCAGGACCTTAAAGGCAGAGCTCCTGACACCTGGGAGCTTAGGAAGCTGGGGTTCAGCTGTTGGTTTTGCTGAGTGCAGTGTGATGAGGCTGGTTCTGGAAGTGTAGAAAGAAGCCAACCATGGAAAACACCTGCTGCTACACCAGCTTCCCGTGCCTGGGGTGAAGGGTCACAGGTGGAGTAGTACTGCAGGAACAGCCAGCAGGCAGAGAGGAAGGAGGCTGTGCCTTCTGCCTCCTCCTGCCTTCCAATTTCTCTCTAGCACCCTCTATTGGCAGGATCTAACATAGGGCCAGTCAACAAAGGAGAAATAACGGCTTGCAAAGTGACTACCTCAGTATGGCAATGGGGGTGTGTACGGCAATGGGGGTGTGGAACTCAAATAATAATAGCAACGACACATTATACAGTAATATGAAGGCTTAATACTTATCACAGCCCTTTTCTTTAGCTATTCAGTGGACATGTACAGACTTCTACCCATATTTGAACTCCAACAGAGTTAACATTAATGATGTTATGCTTTGGTCTAGTGAGATGCAAATATCCATGAATATGATATTTGCAAATAAGAATAAAAGTGTTCCCACTCTCCCAAATAGGGTGCCAGAAAGTCCTGAAAGTCACTATTTCCGCCTCTGGGAAATGTTAATTCTTGCTCAAATTCAGTCATGAACCCATTAGAATATCTGCTCACTAAAGATTAAATTATAAAGTTATCTACCACCAATAATTCTTATGGCAAATCCTGAAGATAATGAAGCAGAAAGGAAAATATACATTTGCTTAGAAACATCTGAAAATTTGTTGGGAAGTTTGTTAGAAAATACCATAGTTTTAACTACAACTGTTTAATTTTTTTTTTTCAGGTTAATTGAGACATCAAGCTTCTAGGTCTTACTTGAGTGTAGTTATTCATAAGATAAAGTGGAGCACTGCCAAGTCACTGGTGAGTTTAAGCTGTGCAGATAACAAGTACATAAAATTTACTTTGGTCACTTTTTTGTGGGGGGGGGCTCATTCTAATCCCAAATTTGCAGGTAGAAATTACCTACCTTTGATTAAGGGCATTTAAAATTGAGTATCTCGGGTTTCCAGTTATGGAACGAATATGTCATGGGAACAAAAGGCACAACACAGGGAATATGGTGACACTGTAACAGCATTATACAACGACAGACAGTAGTTACACTCATGGTGAACATAGCCTACCACAGGGAGAAGCTGAATCACTATGTTGTACATGTGAAACTAATGTACCATTGGGTGTCAACCACACTCAAATTTAAAAAAAAATATGTAGCATGTGCCTAAATACCTTACAGTTACTTCATTAAAGAGTAGTCCTGAGTTCCAAGGTAAAGATTTTCAATGGTGGCACTACTGACACAAAGAACCCTGGTAACAGACTTTGCAAAATGGAGGCTGTTTTGCTCTCTCGGTGCCATAATGTTCTTTCTATCAGAAACAGAAGTAGCTTTTAAAAATGTGAAGCATGACCTTTTGTGCACACCCTGTGCTTCCACAGTGTTCTTTCTTTTAGGACTTCTAGGGGATTACACAAAACGAAGGGACCCATTAGACTCTTATCACAGTTCTTGACTACTAGCTAGGGGGTTTTGGTTTGGTTGTCTGAGCTTCTAGAGTTGGATACTACAGATTGTCCATCATGAATTCTTACCCTCATTGAGCCTCTTTCTCAGGCACCATAGCCAAGTGGCTTATTCCTTTCATTATTTGTTTGTGTTCTCAGAGATTTCAGGATGGCTGAACAAACAGGAGAGAGAAAGAGTAAGTTGCTTTTTTTGAAACTGTGATTCTTGGGATAAAGAAGATATGGTCCTGTATACAATTGAATATTACTTAGCCATCAGAAAGGGTGAATACCCCATTCTTGCATCAACATGGATGGGACTGAAGGAGATTATGCTGAGTGAAATAAATCAAGCATAGAAAGTCACTTATCATATAGTTTCACTTACTTGTGGAATGTAACAAATAACATGGAGGACATTAGGAGAAGAAAGGGAAAAATGAAGGGGGGAGAATCAGAGGGGAGAGGAACCATGAGAAACTGTGGACTCCAAGAAACAAACTGAGGGTTTTAAAAGGGAGGGAGGTGGGGGGATAGGTTGGCCCATTGATGGGTATTAAGGAGGGCATGTTGCATGGAGCACTGGGTGTTATACATAAACAATGAATCTTGAAACACTACATCAAAAACTAATGGCGTACTGTATGGTGACTACCATTAACATAATAAAAAATTTTTTAAAGAAAATTATTTCATACTTCATTCTCTAACCATAAGTTCCTTTAGAGGTACCTGATACTTCAGCCATCTTCATGAAAGAAACTTATCAAAAGAAATGACTTATCTACATATTCGCTAATTCAGCTCATGAGTCTCTGTTTTTCTCCTTTTTTCTTTTCAGAGCTGCTGAATTAACACTATAATAAGCGCCCACTCCATGCCTACCCCTGTGCTGGGTATTGGAAATAGAGGGATGAACAGGGCAACGTTCCTTCCTAGTTGGGGGAGACAGGCAATAGCCAAGTATGCATAGTGGGAAAAGGGTATGGACTAAGTCAACAGGGTGAGGAAACAGAGACTGTGTTGGGGACAAATGCCACTTGTCATATGGTGACAGGAAAGACTCCTCCAAGAAGGCAAAGGCTGAGGTGAGATGTGGAGCATGGGGCGGAACCAGCTACATGAGGATCTGGGATGAACACTCAAACCAGAGGGAAACAAATGTAAAGACTCAAGGGAGGAGTGTGCTCCTCCCACCCAACAGACTCCATGTTCCGAGATGATACTCCTGAAAGGCTCCTCTATTAAGCCCATGTGAGAAAGATGGATGGGGGAAGGCTGGGAAATAATCCTCCGGTCACCTGCTAATGCCTGAACATATAATTGGTGCTTCTTACTGACAGATGTGTTCTAAGTGCCCTATATACTCGCTGGGGTCTGGGAGATTTTCTGGAAATCTCCCCCCATAGTCAAATTTTTCAAGAACTAAAAATAACAAATTGGCAATCTACCTACACGTGTTCTTTTGTAGCATCCAAGGACACTACCATAGCATGATGGATAATATTATGAGCTGTCTCAGTTACTTGATGAGTTATGTTATAAAAGTGAAGCAAGTTTCTTCATGGTGAAATGCTTAGTGGAAGGAACAGTATTTCCAGGCTCACTATCTAGTTACATTTTTTTTTCCTGTTTTTCAATTCTGTTTTTTCCTTCATAAACAAATATGTACAAACAACATACTCTCATAGAAAGAACAAGGATCTCTGCCTTTTGCTGCCATGTAAGAGGGAGGGTTAGAGGCAAAGAGGTCCTGATAGCCACTTTCTCAATCTTGGCACACAGGTTAATATGAAAAATGGATATTGGGGGCGCCTGGGTGGCTCAGTGGGTTAAGCTGCTGCCTTCGGCTCAGGTCATGATCTCAGGGTCCTGGGATTGAGCCCCGCATCGGGCTCTCTGCTCAGCAGGGAGCCTGCTTCCTCTTCTCTCTCTGCCTGCCTCTCTGCCTGCTTGTGCTCTCTCTCTGTCAAATAAATAAATAAAAAATCTTTTAAAAAAATGGATATTGATGGGACATATGTGGCTGAAGGAAAGACATCCTTCAATGGCCACCTTCCCCTTGGCTCCAACTCCACCCCATGAGGTCTCAAAGGTATAGACAAAAAGGCCAAGTGTACACATGATCTTTATTACTCCTCAGGTGTTCAACTGGACACTGGTATGGTCCCTTGCAGACCTAGACTTGACCCCATGTTAGCCTCTTTCTTGCGTCTCACTGCAATTTATTTCTAGTCAACTGTCACAAGGCTACATTTGTAGTCCACTGGCTTATGCTGGAGGCAGGCTTTGTGGCCTAGAATGGTTAGAGTGGATGATCTCCTGGGAGCTTCTTCTGTAGGTCCCAATCTAAACCTTTGTAGTTTTTACTCTGTTGGAGAGAAAGGTCCAAGCAATGGGGAGAGAGAAATACTATTTCTACCTCAGGACCCAGCATAGCGCTGATCTGATCTGCTCAGTCCATGCCTCTTTCACAACCTGGATGACATCCAGGTGGTGGGGCTGGTCTGCCTCACCATGCTGGTAGAGGCTGACTGACTTCGACATGAATGTATTTCCACCTTTAGTGAATGTCAGTTGTTTGCATCCTTTCTAAATATTCACTTTCATATCTAATTTTAAATTTCTTTTTCTTCAGGAATGCTCCTCAAATTGTGTAAGATTTAGGTCCCACAAAGCTGGGGCCTGTTTCTACATACCGGTGTGGCTGCCCCCAGGAAACAACTGAAGGTCACATCTCTGAAGAAATGTAGGCACTGAGAGGAAAGAGTGGGCTGTAGGTAGATAGAATAAAACTATCTGCAACATCAGGGCCTCGAAGCTAGGTGATACTATTTCAGCATCTTTTTGAAAGCATTAACACAAGGAAGGATGAATAGTTGTAAAAAGGATACAGAGAACTATAGTGTGTCTTCCACCCAGAGTCCCCAATTGTTAATATTCTATAACATTTGCCTTATCACTCTCCCTCTCTCCTTCCATACACACACATACACACAGGCATGCACATGCACATCTTGTTTTTCCTCATGCCCTTGAGAGTGGATGCCAGACAAATGACCCATTACCCCTGAACACTTCAGTGTATATTTATTTAAAAAAACATATCCTCTACTAAAAGTTTAATGTTCCCATCAAAGTCAGGAAATCAGTACCAATTTTATATAAACATAATTCAGAGATGCCATTACAATTTCACCCATGTTCACAGCAATGTTCTTTATGCCATGAGAGTCCAAACCACAATCACATGTGTTGAGCTGCCATTTCTTTATAGTTTCTTTTAGCTGGGGACAGTTCCTCAGTGTCTCTTCGCCCTTCAAGCCTTTCATCATTTTGAAGTGTCCAAACCAGTGACTTTGTAGAATGTCCCTAAATTTGGATTTGTCTGATTCTTCTTCAGGATGAGATTAACATACTGAAGCTTTCCCAGGAGTACCACAGAAGTGAGAGTATGCATACAATGCTGATTTGTTCCATTATTGGTGATGTGAACTCTTTTCATTTGGTTAGGATATTATTTTCTGTAAAATTAGTAAGTACTTCGTGGGGTGCTACTCTGAGACTGTGTAAATATCTTGTTCCTTGTAAATTTTTCACTCACTAGCTTAAGCATTCATCCGTGATTTCTGCCTAAATCAATTATTACCACCAAAACCAATTTCCCTAATTCCAGCATTCCCTCTATATTTATTAGTTGACAATATGCTATAGACTTTTTTCTTTATCCTATTTACTTATGTATTTATTTATTTAGGTATGGACCCATGGATTCCTACTTTATTCAATTTGTCACAATCCAATACCATAATTATTTATTATAATGTTCAATTTTCCCCAGATTTGGCTAGTGAGATCCCCCTTAGCCAGGCACCTCTAGCCTTTTAACATGTCCCTATCATTCTTTGAGCACTTCCCTACCTTCTGGCCCAAGATGTCCTAGGCTTGTTTGTACTATCTTTGTTCCAGCCCTGGAAGCAGCCATTTCTCCAAGGATGCTTGGTTCCTTTTATTGGAAAATGATATTTAAAAACCAAGTCATGGGGACTAGGTGTGCTTGTTGCTATGGGGGTGTTGCTTCTAGGTCTTCTCAATAGACAGCTAGAAAATAGGTGTGTGTGTGTGTGTGTGTGTGTGTGTGTGTGTGTGTGTATTCTCTATCTCTGTCTCTCTCTCATACACAGAGATATACATGCACCTATACTCATTTCTGTATTTTTTTTAAAGATTTTATTTATTTATTTGTGAGAGAGAGAGTGAGAGAGCAAGCACAGGCAGGCAAAGGCAGAGGGAGAAGCAGGCTCCCTTGCTGAGCAAGGAGCCTGATGTGGGACTCGATCCCAGGACACTGGGATCATGACCTGAGCTGAAGGCAGCTGCTTCACCAACTGAGCCACCCAGGCATCCCCATTTCTGGATTTTTCTATCTATATATACTAAAAACATTAGTTTATACAGATACCTCCAGTTGTAATCTGACACCTAATGGTTTCTGGCCTTCCCCTTTTCCATATATGAAGACAGTAAGAGTCCTTGTCTTATTATTCTCAATCCTGTATTTTCTCAGTCCCTTGTATGTAATTAACCTCCAGATCACAGGCACCATCTCCTTAGGCCTGTACTAGTGACTCATG
The DNA here is from genome assembly GCF_902655055.1 of Lutra lutra. Lineage (NCBI taxonomy): Eukaryota > Metazoa > Chordata > Mammalia > Carnivora > Mustelidae > Lutra > Lutra lutra. The sequence goes on along the minus strand of NC_062282.1, from coordinate 92,524,442 downwards.
CCAGCTGAGAATTACCATCCCACTATCGACCTGTTGAGAGTTTCCCTGTTCCAGCCCTAGTGGTTCTTAGATCAAGAGCTATGCTTCTCCTGGCTCTGGTTGATCACTGGTTTAGAATTCTCCACTGGCTCAGCATGTGGCTGACAGCAGCCTCCACTGACTGAAAGCCCTTCCCCAGCGTGGTTGCATGTGGGCCAGGAGCTCCCTTTGCTCCAATGATGCATCTGACAAGAATTGAGATTTCTCCTACCTATTTACACCCTTGTGTGCTGGCTGAGAATTCCCCATGGCATTGTTAGCTTACTGGTTAAGAGTAAACCCTCAGACTCAAAAGTGTATCAACACATGCTGCTTGTGCACTGGACAGAGAGGTTCAATAAATCAAAGTGATTGGTAAACTAGGGGAATCTAACCAACATGTTGTTAAGGTATCTGTCCATTGTTTATGGGTCAGGGAAGGGAGATTCAATAGATGATGGTTGAGGGTAATTATGATAGAAATAAAATCATTTTAGGCTTAATACTGTGCTGGTCACTTGTCTGCTTCCTTGTAGACGTATTCTCCCACTCTTCCCCTGCTCTGTATCATAGGCAAGTATATATCCCAGGGTGCCTTGCCAACTGGCTTCCAGCTAGGTTTTTCCAGTGGAGGGCACTGAAACAGATGTGAGGTAGAAGAAGCCAGGCTAATATCCCCTCTCCCTTTCTTTCTTTTTTTTTTTTTAAACATTTTTTTTTAAGATTTTGTTTATTTATTTGTCAGAGAGAGAGAGCAAGCACAGGCAGACAGAGTGGCAGGCAGAGGCAGAGGGAGAAGCAGGTTCCCTGCTGAGCAAGGAGCCCCGATGTGGGACTCGATCCCAGGACACTGGCATCATGACCTGAGCCGAAGGCAGCTGCTTAACCAACTGAGCCACCCAGGTGTCCCAACCTCTCTCCCTTTCATTGTTGGCAATATTTCCATCAGTGGCTATTTCTCTTCAACGACTCTCTTTTTTGTTTGATAGACTTGTCCTGGTTCTAGGTTCTTCTAGTTGACCTATGCTTTTGGGTTCCAATAACACCACCTTCTCCCTTTGTCCTACCAGCCCCAAGAGGGGTAGTGGCTTCCTGCTATTTCTAATTTCTTGATCACCTCCTTTTTGGTTCTCAGTTCTTCCATCACCCATGTGACCAGTTCCCTGAATTAAGTTCCTTCTGCTTTAAATACCTACAGTGTTTCATGTTTTCCTAATGACCCAGAAAATAGCCCAACAAGTTGACTCTCCTTGATCAACTAGTTACATTAGCCTAGTGCTGTTGGAGTCAACTTTTCCCCATTTTGGAGAGAGTTTGTGAATGAAACCAACAAAAAAGAAATAGAGCAAAGGACATCAAGAAATAGATTTGAGGTAAGTCCTTAATCAATCATTACCTGAAACCAAAATGACCCCAGACTTCAAACCACCTTTTGTTTTAGTCACAACTGTTACCTCTCTGCTTAAGTATCTTGGCTATCAAATTAATTACAAATTGTAGGCCATATTCTCTTTGATCCATGCAGGTGACTCAGGCTCCATTCTAAATGTACATTTCCTGAAAGAACATATCTCATTGTATGACTTATTTGTATTCTTAAAAGAAGAAATTTTCTTACAGCCTCTTCCTTTTATTGGTCTTTCTGTCTTCTAGTGTGTGATTCCCCTTTTCTTTTCTGAGCTGCCACATTCTGACAAGGTCTCATATATCCGCTACATCAGTGGAAGGGACAAAATAAAAAATTTATGTCATCCACATGACAGACCTGAAAAACTAGCCTCTCATTTAAGTATTGCAAAAAATTGAGTTATATGCTACATAAGTGACAGGAGAATGGGGCTCTTAATCTATGTGAAAGGAAATTGGATTCAAGTTGTTTTATCTCTTGCAGATGTTCAACATTATTTTTGTCAGCTAGTAGTTAAGTTGAAGAGAGACATCTTTCTCAGAATAGAAACATAAAATAATAATGTCCTCCAGCATCATCTCATCATGTTAAGCCATGAGATGGATGATATCCTGATGTGAAAAGATGCAAATGATACTGAGTTTTGAAGTATTTGTTGGGAGTGCAAGGGAGGCTGAAGTTTTGTTTCATGGTACACTGCTTCCGTATGAAAAAGATAAGGAATCCTAGAGAATCTTTGTTTAAAAGAGCAGGGGGGTAAGCAGTCTAAGACACACTTTCTCAAGAGATTTATTTTGGACAAGAATTCAGGAAATATTCAGTTTTAAAATGTCCCTGCAGAAAGTTGGCCCTTGCATGGGTGAGGACCCAAGGACCTTGGAGGCCAAGCTCAGAGTGTGTTGCTTAGATCTGCTCGATCTGCTCTCATCTTGCTCATGACATGAGGTATACAAGGCTTCCTAGGATGAAGTGGGCATGGGTATGCTGTGGCCTCTTGCCTTCTTCACACTTTTCAATAGCTGCTCTGGCTTTTCTCTCCTGGCTTCTCTCTCTCTCTCTCTCTTTATCCATCACCTTCCATGGCTCTCAGTTCTCAGACCTGAATCACTACATGCCTTTCATCTCTAAGTTCAGCCCCATCCTGAGTTAATCCAGATAAGTCAGGAAGATATCGTAGCAGCCCAGATCACTAGGATCTGTGATGTGATGTACTGCTTGAGACATGCGGACTGGTAGGTAGGCTAGAGAGGCATGATTGAGCACCCCTGAGCTCTGGAATGGTAGCTTCTCCTAAAGAGTGTGTTGTGAATGGGAGAAGATATTTGCAAATGACATATCAGATAAAAGGCAAGTATCCAAAATCTATAAAGTACTTACCAAACTCAACACCCAAAGAAAAAATAATCCAAACAAGAAATGGGCAGAAGACATGAATAGACATTTCTGTAAAGAAGACATCCAAATGGCCAACAGACACATGAAAAAATGCTCAACATCACTGGGCATCAGGGAAATACAAATCAAAACCATAGTGAGATACCACCTCACACCAGTCAGAATGGCTAAAATTAACCATTCAGGAAATGACAGGTGTTGGCAAGGATGCGGAGAAAGGGGAACCCTCAGACACTGTTGATGGGGATGCAAGCTGGTGTAGACACTCTGGAAAACAGTATGGTGGTTCCTCAGAAAGTTGAAAATAGAGCTACCCTATGACCCAGCAATTGCACTACTGGGTATTTACCCTAAAGATTCAAATGTAGTGATCCAAAGGGGCACATGCACCCAATGTTCACAGAACCAATGTTCACAATAGCCAAACTATGGAAAGAGCCCAGATGTCCATCAACCGATGAATGGATAAAGAAGATGTGGTATATATGTGAGTGTGTGTATGTATATATATATACATACACACACACTGGAATACTATGCTGCCATCAAAAAACCTGATATCTTGCCATTTGCATGACGTGGATGAACTAGAGGTTATTATGCTAAGTGAAGTAAGTCAGTCAGAGAAAGACAGTTATCATATCATCTCTCTGATATGAGGAATTTGAGAGGCAGGGTGGGGGTTCATGTGGGGAAGGTAGGGAAAAATGAAACAAGATGAAACCAGAGAGGGAGACAAAGCATAAGAGACTTAATCTCAGGAAACAAACTGAGGGTTGCTGGAGGCGAGAGGGGTAGGAAGGATAGGATGGGTGGTGATGGACATTGGGGATGGTATGTGCTATGTAAAGTGCTGTGAACTGTGTAAGACTGATGACTCACAGACCTGTACTCCTGAAACAAATAATACATTATATGTTAATTTAAAAAAAAAAAAGTGGGTTGCTATCTCCATTTCCCCACCTGACACTGCACTTCAAAACCTAGAACTGGGACCCCAGTCGACTTGGTTGGGTCCTTGAGATCTCAGGGGAGAGTGATGGATTTTCCTCCATCTACCAGGCTTCACAGAATTTTCAGAGGACCCTATATAGTTCTGGGTTGAAGTCCTCAGGTCCCAGGCTGCCTTGTCCTGCCTCTCCTTGCCACCCTGCTTCTTGCCATGTTTGGTGTTGCCGATCAACCAGCAAGCCATACCTCTGATTAATGACAGTTCTGACATGTGCCTCAGGACTTTGGATCCTCCCTGGATTATACACAGCATTAGAACATAATTAACACATGACTGCATTACTCTCCACTTTCATTCTAAATCCTACACTTCATTAACACATTTTTAAATGTAGCTATGGCTCGATTCAGAATATACATTATAAATGACATTTTTACAATCATTCTAATAAAGCAGTAATGATAATCTAACTTATGTACAGACTCTGTGCTAAGAACTTTACAGTCATTATATAATCCAAAACTGCAAGAAGATATTTAGTTCATTAGTTTTCAGATGAGGAGAGACTCTTCAGATCATATAGAATTAGAATTCCAATCCAAGTCAATTTCATGTTAAAGTTTTCACTTTTAGCCATAATATTCTCCTGACTCCCTTATATATTGGGCATGTAATTTATATTTTTTAACAATAATTCATAGCATGAAGGCAATCTCATTGTTGGCTAAAATGAGTATGCTGGGTTTCTACTTTGTTTATAGGAAGGAATGGGACAGGAGATGGGAATGAGAACAAAAAATATTTTATTGCACAGTGGCATTTTAAAGACCTAAAAAATACAACAAAAATATCTCATGTATTATCCAGTGTGTGTGTGTGCTCAGGCACACACGCCCACCCACACTCCTCACAAGTTTATATACACAGTGTTTTTTGAGGGTTTGTTATATGCTGAGTACCTTATTTAAATTATCTGCTGTCTTAGATTCAGGTTTCCCAGAAAGCAGAACAGAGTCTGGGGAAGGAATAAAGTACTAATAATTTATTTTGAGGTAAAAACCCAGAGCAGCAAAAGTGAAGACAAAGTCAAGGCAAGACAAGATGGGAAGTAATGCAAAGTTATGCACTGACTAGTGCTGTGAAAGGAACACAGAAAGATCAGGTAGGCTACTTAGCAGGTGTGTTGGCAAAACTATTGGGGCTTTTCTGGAAAGACTATAGAAAAACCATGCCTCAAAGCAGTTGATTGGAGAGCAGAAGGTGGGGTGATGAATTTTCCCAGATCCTTCCTACCTCCTTTTCCATTGGTTAATTTTTGTCCAATGAAGAGTTAATTTCTGCACCCTACAGCAGCTGCCAGAATGCAAGATCCCAGACTTTGTGTTTTGTTTCATTCAGTTCTGAAAATGGCAGGAAGAGTGAGCAACTTTGGGCATATGGCTGGTTGGCCCAACCGTTGTAGAGGTAGTTGAGGAGGAGGCCCTCCACAGGAGGCTAGCAGGCAGAAGGTGTCTAAGGGAGTGCATAATATTATGGATGATATATCTACTTATAATTACAACAACCCTGAGGGTGAGTGTTATGCTTCTCACTTTACAGCCGAAGAAACAGGAGGATTTGCCCAAGGATTTGCCAAGATCTCGTAACAGCAAGCAGTCAAGCCAGAGTTGGAATCCAGATCCGTTTACTTTCAAATTCTATGCTCTGTCCAGTGTGCTACTTGCATTCCCTCATGCTTCAATTTAAAGAACAACCCCCCCCCCCAAAAAACAGTTGATGGAAGTAATACAAAATTCTTGTGGAAAACACTGAAAATACAGAAGACAAAATAATCATCCATAACCTGTGGGCCCAGAAATAATCATTGCACTAAAATATTTTTAGTTTTTTGATAGTAACTATATCTTGTAGTTGTTCTGTAAGATTTCCGCATAGTTGAGGTGATAATGGAAATACTGAGCTTATGCTCTTGTCATTGATGAATATATCAGAAGTCCTATTCTCTATCAGTATAAACGTTTATGGTTCCAAAGAGTACCTGGATCTAGGATAATGTATTCTGGAAGCAGCAGGTCTGTGGTTCACTCTCTCCATTTACTGGGGGAGAGGAGGTGTGCTTTCCTAAATAGGAAAGATGGCAAGTAGGGGTGCCTGGGTGGATCAGTGGGTTAAGCCTCTGCCTTCGGCTCAGGTCATGATCTCAGGGTCCTGGGATCGAGCCCTGCATCGGTCTCTCTGCTCAGTGGGGAGCCTGCTTCCCCCTCTCCCTCTGCCAGCCTCTCTGCCTACTTGTGATCTCTCTTTCTGTCAAATAAATAAATACAATCTTTAGAAAAAAAAAGAAGAAAGAAAGATGGCAAGTAAACTAGCCTAATCTTGTAAGCACACTAATGAGAGTTCTCCTGACGAATGAAATGATTTTTGTTGGCAGGAGAATCCTTAGCCATGGAATAATCCTTTAAGCAGAAAGTACTTTGCTGTCTAGAATTTCTTAGGTAAACAAATCTGGAATCTACGGATTTATAGGGCAGAGGTCTCTGGAAAACGTCATGTAAATGATATAATTTAATAATATATCATAATTTATATGATGTAAATATCTGAATATAAAATGGAGATGTTTCAGATGTTTCCAGAACTAAGCAACTGCTTCTGGGTAAGGGAGGTGGCTGCATATGTTTCTCAGTGACTTCATCTATTATCTTGGGCCAGAACACCTCTGATGCAGGTTGATAAAGATCCAGGGAGTGTGATGGGGATTCTGGACCCCTCCCACTTGTACTTGTACCTGTACCTTTTCATTACTTTTATCTTTGAAACTGTTAGTAAAGCTTGGAACTTGGTAAGATCTCTGATGTGTGTCAGTCTTATTTGAAAGTGTGATCTTTGTTGTGTCTTGTGCTATCTCCATTCATCCTCATTGCCTCATTGATGACATTTCAATCACATGGTAGTATTTTCTAACTAAATTTTACTACAATACAAGACTCTAATCAAATTATTGTCGGTGTTTCATGCCATTTCTTTTGACTGATTCCAAAAGGACTTTTCTATTCTCTACTCTTTAATACAAGGGAAAAAGAGAAAAAAGGGGAGGAAGTGGGAACAGAAGGAATCTTATCACCTGGACTTCCTGTAATTCCAGGATCTTTCTTTGCTCTTTGGGCCACTGCTGCTGCCGCAATCTTTCAATTCCTAGTTCTTGCCCTAGAAACTCCACTTCTAGAAAGCCCACCTCTGGCCTCCTGGAAAGTCCAATTAAACTCTCCTTATTTCTTCCAAGAGCGATTAATTCTTGCCCAGCTACCTGAGAAATCTCTGACAGCATGTTTCTGCCAGAAGATACATTCCTAGCATTCCGAATCGAAACTGGTGGTTTCAAAAGTTAACTAGGATTCTTAACTAAGAGTTTCTGGAGAGAATTTGAGGGGAAAGGGTCAGTGAATTTGGACAAGATAAATTTAACCTTTATATTCTCTCATCTTTAACCAAAATTTATCATCAATTTCGATTTTAAATGTAAGCAAAAAACAAAACAACAAAACAAAACTCTTATAGAAGACACCCGATGGAAGCACACTGCATTGGAATGAGCTTTCCCTTATTAAGAACTGTGTGAGGCTTCTCTGTGAACATGTTTTCCTATTTTTTAAAAAAGATGGTCTCTTGTTCCCTTTTTCTATTCATATTTTCTGCAGGGTGGAGTAGCATCTGAAATAGTAGAAGAATACTTGCCTGGGGATCAGTTGGTCTAGGTTCTTATTTTTGCTCTGCTTATTGGTAAGTCAAAGGGCTGCACTCAATGGTCTTCATCCCTATCCACTTAGCCTTCTAGGAATTCTTTTATGTTAATGGGAAGTGCCATTCAGTAAGTCAAATATTTTATTTCTAGTGAGAAAGTTACAATATTACCTTCACCCCCTACAATTTCAATGCATTAATGAAGTGAAAAACTAACCATGAAAAGCAGGGCAAACTTTCTGGAGTATAACTGTAGGCAGTACAAGCTGGCTATGGAAAAATTCTACCTAGTCAATAGCTTACAAATGAAACAAAGTCAGGGTATAAGTGGAGAGGGACAGTTGGGGAGTGCTTTGAACTTTGATAGCCACTGTTTAGCAACAACATGCCCATAATGCAGTATGCAGAGCAGTCTCATATGGCTATCTTTTTTTTTTTTTTTTTTAAGATTTTATTAGAGAGCATGTGCACACAGTGGGGGAGGAGGAGAGGGAGAGAGAGAATCCCAAACAGGTTCTACCCAGAGTGGAACCCAACACAAGGTTTGTTCCCACGACTCTGAGATCATGATCTGAGCCAAAATCAAGAATTAATCCCCTGATTTAGCCACCCAGGTGTCCCCTAGTGTGCTTATATTATAGACCTGGGACACAGATACTGCTCTCACTCTTCTGAGCTCAGACACTCAGACATGTGGAGCGAATACTGTCTGCACATAAAATTTCTCCAGGTAACTCTGATTTCTCACTTTTTTTACTCCTAGAAAAGAGGAGCTAAAACTGAGTAAAGAAAGCTTTATGTGTTGTTGAGATCTGTCAGGAGTGGGGAGGAGATGCTGAAACTCATGGGCCATTATAATTATTTCCATTGCCTTCATTCTTCTCCTGTTATATATGCCTTGACTTTTAGGCACCCACAAATACAGTCTTCTCTTTAAAGACCTTCCACAAATGCTCTAAACTCCAGGTTGAGGGACGATCTCAAAGGTAAAGTAAAGAAGAGAGCAATGTGCTCCTGTCTACCTAAAGCTGAGGGGAGAAGTGCCCCCAAAGCGCTGGAAATGAGGATTTGGTGTAAATGTGTGATTTGCACACATTTTATCAACAAAATCACATATAATATTTTCATACAGAACCAGCAAGCCATTCAAAGATTAAAATGAGTAATAATCAGAATGGGGCCCTATGGATAGACCCTGTAATACTAATACTAATACTAATACTCACACTAATACTCATACTAATGCTAATACTACTACTAATAATAATGAGAGTGGATTAGAAATTGGAGAAGTAATTTTTAGAAAGTTGATGTAAAATATACTGCAAGAAGAGCTGCCTATCAAACTGGAGAAAGGGTCTAGAGGAATTGTTTCCAGGGTCTTAAAGATGTTTTCTATGACAAAAAGTAAAGTCAGAGAAAAAGATTTCAAAGAAGCAATAGAAAGGTTCAGAGAAAAATGGAAACGCAACAGAAAATGATGAAAGAGGGATGCCTGGAGAGGCAACAGAAATGATGAAAAAGGGATGCATGGGTGGTTCAGTCGGTTAGGTATCTGCCTTCAGCTCAGATCATGATCCGGTTCTGGGATCAAGTACTCATTGGGGTCCTTGCTCAGCAGGAGCCTGTTTCTCCCTCTGCCTGCTGCTCCCCTTGCTTGTGTTCTCACTCAGACAAATAAAGAAAGAAAAACTTAAAAAAAAATAAGTAAACTCACCTTAACCTTAAAAAAAAAAAAAGAAAAAGCAATGAAAAACAACACAGAAAGAACAAATGTGACTGAAAACAGTCATATATATAGTGGCAGGTTTGACAACATCACCCAGAAAAAAATAGAAAAAAAAAACAATGGCATAAAAAAAGAGATTATAGACAAGATACTGGATATGGAAGAAAAACAAAGGAGATCCAATATATATTAATTGACATTTCTGAGAAAGAGAACAGAACAGATGGAACAGAAATGATTTCAGTAATATAAAAGAAAAGAGTTTCTGTCAATTAGAGCGGAATCAGCACACTAAAGGGTAACAGCATGATCTAGTAAAGTTTGGCACAATATAGTCAATACCAAGCCATATCCTTAAAAAGTCATTGAATATGAGGTAAATAAAGATTTATATGGACGTGAAGAAAAGAAATGACGTCACAAATAAGTGGAATGTCTGCCTGACTTCAGACTTCTTCATAGCAATGCTCGATGCCAAAAGATGGTGAAGGAATGCCAACCAAGTTTTGAATAAAATAAAGTGTCACTAAGTCGTTTATTAACTGCAAGTTCAAGTCTGAAGGCCATAGATATTCGCAATAATGTAAGTACTTAAGCAATACAGTAAATAGGAGTCCTAAAAAAATAAATCCAATCGACCAAGAGAGGATTCAAAACAAATATAATCAGTTTAATGAATACGGTTGATCTTGAAATATCCAAATTGAAAATCTTTATTCACATTCTCCAGTCTTCAAACTGTCCCAGTCAAATCTTCTTTTCTTGTTCTTAAAACAGTATCTTAGCTTGATCTCATCACTTTTCCAGTAATTTCAAGTATTCAGACTCCAACGAAACTTCTATATCTCATATTCAATTTAACTCTTATTTTCTTTTCACTCTAAGGTTGGGCACCTATGCCAGATGAGGGGTACCAGAATACGCAACTTTTGGCATAGGAATTATTTGGAGTGAAATACAAATGACCACCAATACACTAGGAAAACTCTTTACTTTCCCTTAGCTGCCTAAAAACAGAGCACAAATTTTCCCTTTGGTAAAATACATTCATACTTATAAAGGAAATTTCCATTTGTAAAGATGGCTTTATATCAGGAAAAGAGCTACTCCCAGAGACAGTGCTTATCACAGGTCTTATCTGCGTAACAAGACAAACCTTATTAATCATACATTTCCTCCTGAAAGAAGACCTCAACTCCCTCCATTTTGACCTCGGTCTGTACATTCTAATTGATTAGGTTCTTCTTTTCAGCTTATCTCTCAACTCAGGCAAAAGACCCTTCTGGCAAGGAGGTCAAAGCATCCCGTGATGGGAACCAAAACTACTTCCTCAAGCAACAGGGACTGCCCTGACGACAGCAAGACCCCCTGTGATTGACCCCAAGACAATGATCAACCTGACCTTTACTGCCCAACCGTAGTATGAACCCACAGGTATTCTCACTTGAGAAACAGTCTTGGAGACAGTAGTCGGCTGTCGTCCAGGCGATAGCTTCACTGAAATAAATTCCTTTCTTATTTCACCACCACTCACTTCTCTGCTTCTGGATTTTATCAGTGGAGAGTGGCCGAACCAGGTCTGTTTGGGACCCCTGGAGCCAGCTGCTCTTGCACTCCTGTACCTTGCTTAGGCTCCTGTCACTCCTCCCCACCACAGACGCTCCAAACCCCTATCTTTTGTTTAGCCTAAGACGGTATATAAGCCTCAATCATCTGGCCGCCTCCTTGAGGCACATTTGGCTTCGTAGACTTCTATGTGTATAGTACATAATTAAAAAATGGTTTTTCTCTGGTTAAATTGTCTTTGATCAGTTTTATTTGTGGATGCCAACCACAAAACCCAAGACGATGGAGGAACAAAGTTTTTTCCTCCCCTACACGGATGTCCTCTCCTCTCTCTGCCTTCCCTTGTCTCCCTTCCTCACACCTTCCTTTTTTTTTTTTTTGAGTCCTTTTCTCCTCTGGCGCACTGTGGGGAAAGGAGAGATGGATAAAAAGGGGTGAAGAGCACTAGGTGGTGGCTCTGGGTGTATTTTAGAGTATTGTTGCTTCTCATTCACTCTGCCTGACAAGAAGTCCACATCCCCGTGTTCTCAAGAGGTACACGTTTGAGTTCTTTGTGGTCCTTCCAGGACCTCTTTCTTCCCAGACAAGCAACTGGTGCTTTGGTAGGACCTCTTTGACTCCAACGCGGCTCCTACCTGCCACAGTCTGCTCCACCATCTGTCTCCCTGCTGAGATTCTCTCACCTAGCAGGCTCTCTTTAGACAGCATACTAACAAGACGGCTCAACCTGGCAAGCTTGTGGGCACCCAACCCTCAGGAAACTCATGCATCTGGTCATGAAATATCTAGAGTACAGGTTGCTGCACCAACACTGCACTCTTGCTTTTCTTTCTTTATCCAGGCTTTTTCTGTTTTTGTTTTTGTCCATCTCAGCTATGCACAGAGTAGATGATCAGCAAGTGTGCAATTGCCCAAAGAGGAATGAGTGATCCATCTCAGATTTTTTTTCAAGCACCCCAAATCTCTACCTGTGATTCTTACACTGACCCTTGTTTTGGATTGCTACGCATATTTGTTGGGGAGTACAGAGGAGGAAGAGCACAGTACAACCTTTCTTACTGATCCCCGACAATCTTCCCTGAGTAGTTATATTCTGCATGTGTAGGCTGGAGTGGGAGGTGATAGCAGGGTTGCAACTGCCATGCATCTTGAAAGTTCTGGAGAGTGTGTCTGGGATTCCTTGGAACTTGTCTCTAGAATGTGGGGGTACTTTATATCTATGTACAATTCAGAGGCCTATCTCCAGTTCTGAAGGATTCCTTTTGTACATCTGCTTCATGAACTCAGGAAAGAATGGATAAGCTGTGGTACAGGACATGGGGTAAATGTGGATTTATTTTAATAGCTTATTAATTGTCAGAATTATAGTTACAGAATGAAATGTATTTTAAATTTTGAAAACAGAAAAATCAAGGCTAACTGATATCAGGAGGAGGACGGAGGAAATGTGGCAGAAATTGCCATTTAAAAAAAAATCTTTCATGGCAAGGAGTAACAAAATTGAATTGTACGGTTAAAAATTATGCTTTCGATCTATCAGTGTTTTTTCCCCTTAATTCTATTTTTTTTTTTTTTAAACCTAAGAGTAATTGTTCTCACCTAGAGGTGATTTTTACCCACTTTTCCAGGGGCATTTGGCCCAGCCTGGAGACATTTTTGGTCTCCCACTGGGAAAGGAGGATGTTTCTACTGGTGTCTAGTGGGTAAAGGCCAGGGATGCAGCTAAAATCCAGGATAGGATTAATAGCTCACCGAAGTGATTTCAAAATTACTTTCAGTTGAAACCATCTGAACAATCAACAGCCACAAAAAAGAAACATCACCTACCCTGAAGCAGAGTTTCCTGAAAATAGAGCTGCCATAGATCCCCCTCCCAAGGAGTTTCCCATTTGGGAGAAGACTGATACTTAGCACCAGGAAGTTTAAACTCAGCTGTCCACAAGCATCAGAAAAGCCCAAGAGATTCTTCTATACTTTTCCATTGATGCCCAGCGCCCCTCTGCCTTTTTGTTAAGTTCTTTTAAAAACCCTTACCTCTGGCCCTTCAGCGAGTTACTCATTACTAGTGCTCCCAAGTGCCTTTGTAAATAAATACAAACTCTTCTTCTATTGATCTATTTTCAGTTAATGTGTAGGCTCCCAAACACCTGAACCTAAGCGAGTAGAAGAAAAGTTTCCCCCTCAACACCTACAATGCACAGGGAAGCCCCTCAACAACAAAATGATGTATTTTAAAAATTAAAATATGTGTTGAACAGAAAGTTTTTCTAAAATTCAATAATTTATCCAATCTTACCACAGTTTTGTTGTGGTTGTTAAAAATGAAGTGAGATAAAACTTAAAAATACTTAAAAATATATAGTTCTTAGACTGTGATTCTGGTTTTATCAGATTATCTCTATTTCTTCTATCTATATATGTCCGTACAGAGATGTTTGGAATGGTGTTCACAGTATGAGTGATGATTGGTATTTCTGGGTAGTGGGATTTGGAGTGATTTTTTTCTCTTCTTTCTTTCCCGTAATCCTTTGAAGTTTATTTTTCAATAATGATGAATATAATGTTTACAAAAACAATGGATTTTCTCTTCATTCCCACAAGAAAAGCAACAGCAAACAGTAACAAAACCTTTTCAGCTGTTCTCCACGTGACTCAGGAGAAAAGTCCCTTGTCAGGACTAAAAATGACACAAAAATCAGTAACCAAGGCCAACAAGGCATATGTCTGCATAGTAGAACAACATTTTGGGGCTGCTCGAAATAACTTTTCTGGGCTGAAAGGGGCAGACCAGTCGTCTCTTAACCTCCTTATTCTTGCTCCCTTCCATTTTCTTTTCTTTTCTTTTTAAAAAAGATTTTTTTATTTGACAGAGAGAGAGGTCACAAGTAGGCAGAGAGGCAGGCAGAAAGAGGTGGAGAAGCAGGCTCCCTGCTGAGCAGACAGCCAGATGTGGGGCTCAGTCCCAAGATCCTGATATCACGACCTGAGCCAAAGGCAGAGGCTTAACCCACTGAAGCACCCAGGCACCCTTATCCTCCATTTTCAAGAGCAAAAACACAAAAAAGAAGGCCTCTAAAAATTCTAATAAAACTTCTCTTCCTCCATTCCATGCCATTCAGGTGCTGGTCTGTTAGTGTCCCGGGGATTATCTCATTGTCTGTCTCACTTTCTCTATTCCAATCTGTCCTCAGCACGTGCAATGGAGATCCGCCATGGAGTGGAGAGAGAGAAAAGGCCTCGCTTGCAGTTAGTTCCTGCTCTCTTCCATGGAAGAACAAAGCTCTTTCATCCCCACATCTTCTATTTGCACAAAAGTTGCAAGAATTATTTTATCCCTAAAAATTTTTCTTGAATAATTTCTACCTAGTGGATGAAACAATGGTCCCTTTTCACTTTTAAAGGGACTGAAAACTAAATCTTTTTTTTTTTTTTTTAATGGGCACCAAAGTAAAGCATATGTGCTCTATTTGGAGAATGCAGATGCCTCAAGCTGTGGCATTTCTTTCTCCAGCTCTCAGCAAGTGGCCATTTAGGCTTAATTGCTCCTCACAGCATAGTCCAATTAAGAACGGGCATCAGCAGGATAAGGGCTATTTGTTAATCCATAAAAGGTATGAGAGACAGTACTTGTTTTGCCTGCGGTTTTTATTCACAAGTTTGGGTGAAAATCTAAACAGCTGGAACGCTCAGCAAGTGATATGTGTGTGTATTTAATCTGTTGGTTATGGGCAAGACAAGGGTAGAAACGTTATTTCACAAAACCCAAACTTTCCCTTCCCATACAAAGGAGAATTCTGTCAAGATAATGCTGAAGCCAACCAAAGTCTGAGATTGAAAATTGTAGTGAGGCGGGGAGGAGAGCTGGCTTAGAGTAGAAACCTCTGAATCAGGGGGGTTTCTCTGCAACACGAGGATGGCTTTCATCCCTGGAAAAGTGATTTCCCTATTAAAGCACAAAATTCTAGCAGAACATATTGTGGGTTGTTGTTTTAGCATTCGTTTTTAATTTTTTGAGAAATTGCTTTCTGTACATCACTTTGATGTGCTACAGGGAGAAATGCCATTCTACACTGGGGACAGGATAAACTGACAAGAAATGGGAAGTGTGGGACTGACAATGTGCGTCTTGAAATAGGATGCAAATAGGCAAACATGGGAAGAAGCATATACACTATGACATGTTATTCCCTGCTAGCTGGAAGATGTCCACACTTCCTTCTGCACGAAAAAGACTCTGATGGGCAACATCCAGGCTGAGGGGCATCAACTGGTCTCTCAAGTCTAGAGGCTTCCATTATCAGAGAAGGGGAGGATCGAAAACACCTCAGAATAACCTGCCGGTAAAGAGGCTCCTGAAATCCTGCAGTCATGTGACAAGATATGTTGTCTAGAAAGGTCAGGCGTAAGAAGGCTTTGGGAATTTGGGAAGGTAGGAAGAAAGGATATTTGATAGCTTTGCTTTCCCAGAGCAGAGTGAGATTGAATGCTAAAGACCTTTCATGATTTACGTGTTGGTTGGGCTTTGAAGACAGGCAGAACTATCAGTCCATTTCCTTGTTTCTTCCTCCTGAGTTTCTTCCTTTCCTAACCCCAATCCCCTGAGAGATTCTGATCCATTCATAGCATGTGTGACCTCCTTGACCTTCCCTCTCCAAGCACAGAGAGAAAACGAAGACCTGAGCAATTATTCATGCATCCAATGTCCAGCGGTCCATCAACCTACATAGCAAGGGCTAGGGATTTGTTGTTGTTGTTGCTATTCTTCAACTAAATGAAAGCCTTTTCCCCTCTTTGGTTTTGTTTTTACCTGTCAGTTTTAAACCGACATAGCTCTGATGAGTGAAAGCTTTGCTGATTTCAGGACCATATTTATCATCATATTAATGATTCCTCTCTGGAAATGCCCTCACCCACCTGCCTCTCAGACTGTATCCTGGTGGGCTGCTGGCTTTAGGTAATGATATTTACCAGGCTCATTGAAATGTCACACTTAGGACTGAGCCCTATAAATTATTATTGTGCTCGTGTTATATTGTAAAGATAAAGGTCAGATCCGAGCTCAGATTTATTCACACCCATGATGTATTTCTGAGAGAAGAAAAATAAACTCTTGGGTCTCTCATTTGAAAGTACCTACAAATGAGGGTAGGGTGTTCTGTTTGTTTTTGCTTTTCAACAAAGGAAAAGAAATGAACATAAAATGAGTAGGTTTTAGAATAGAGGAAGAAATTAGCTCATCTAAGGTATATAAGGACAGTCTTCCATTTTCTGCACATTTTCTGACACTCCTTCTGATAGGAAGACTAAAGGAAACTACTGAGAATTGAGCACTGTGTAGTGACAGAGTAGGTCACCCTCACTCTCCCAGGACTCAGATGGCCCTCTGGTTTCACAAGGTAAGTTGTTTTCTGGGGGTGTCTGGGTGGCTCAGTCATTAAGCATCTGCCTTCAGCTCAGGTCATGATCCCAGAGTCCTGGGATCAAGCCCCACATTGGGTTCCCTGCTCAGTGGGGAGCCTGCTTCTCCCACTCCCCCTGCTTGTGTTCCCTCTCTCACTGTCTGTCTCTCTGTGTCAAATAAATAAAATCTTTTTTAAAGAAGAAAGAAAGTTGTTTTCTGGCTGGAAAGCCAACACCGGAGCTGAGCACCTTTGTGCACAGTTAGTCATGAAGTACATGGCTTTTACCTTCAAATGAAGCTTCAAAGAGTAGATTCCTAACTAGTACTAGACCCCACTAGCCCTAAACCCAAACAGGCAGCTCAGTCAGAGGGAATGGTGACTGGGGATATTAACGGCTGAGGGTGGCCCTTGGGTGTGGTTGGAAAGTAAGTGTTGGGCAGTGTGTAATGCATGTTACCTGTGTTTTTGCTGCATCCAGCTCTCTGAATAAATCACAGGCTGAGTGTTTTTAGCTGTCAGCACTTAATAAAAAGCCTCTGACCATCTACGTCAAATGATTTTTCTTCCCATAGAATTTGGCTTTTGAGCTTTGAGAGAATCTACTGGGTTCACCCCTATTTGTTTACCCCCACTCAAACTTTTAAGAATTATCTTCACGTGGAGAATGAATATGTAGTATTCCACACTACCTCTTACTTGCCTCTCTCATTTTTGTGTTTTCTCCTACTCCCCTTTCTCTTTTCTCCTCTTCCTCCTCCTTACATTTCTCTGTTGAGTCTCAGTATCTTTATTTTAATATGCTCCTCTTCTGATGTTCTCTTACAGATTTTTCTTTATTTTCTTTATTTTTATGTTCTTTATTCACTCATGCATAGTAATTACCACAACAAACTCTAATGCACTTACTTTGTGATTTGCACTGTACTGGACAAGGATACTTTGTGCTGGATTCTATTTGAGGTATTTGCAAATCTTTGCTATTTTCATAGGAGGAAGAAAAATATGATCAGGTTTTTAAAATGTTATAAATAATACACAAATTAGGAAGTAATTAGGAACTAACAGAGGTCTACCCTCTGTTATTCCTCCATAAAATAATATTACCTGATTCATGTTCACATTTTCTTTTAGTATTTCTTTCTTATCCTTCCCAACATTTACAAAAAGAAGTTGTAGCAAAAGCCTCCACTATCATTTTTTCTTCGGTCTTTAAAAAAAAAAAAAAACACCATTATTTGTGGAAACAGTAATTGCTGCTGCAAATAGCTTTCTCTGAGTGAAATGGTTTGTCTTAAAGGAAATAGAGGCAGGTAATAAAAAGTATGGACAATTCATCCCAGAGAAGAGAGGAATAGGGGAGCTCCACCTGATACTCCTCTCTCTCTGACTAGCCATTTCGTTCCTCATGGTTTTCCTGTGTTTTCCTATTCCTTCCTAGATGGAGTGTTTTTGATGTATCAGAGAGTTCACAATCCTTTTCCAGAGACTTGAGCAGTGAGTTGGAATCACAGCAGTATTGTGACTTCTTTACTCAGGACTATGAGGCTTACTTTCAAACAAGAGGCTAACAGATAAGCTCTGCTAAATGTTAAGTCATTTGCAAATCATCTCTCCTTCTGCAAGAATTTATTGGGTGGCAACTTATCCAGGCACTGTTTTAGGCACTGGAATATATGACTGAACAAAAAACCTCAAGATCCTTGCCCTTGTGGGCCTTAGGTTTAGTTGGAAAGAGAAATAATACATAATAAATCTAATATATAAGTTCATTATCCAGCTGTATGAAATAAAAAAAAAAATCATTATCTTCTATCCATCTTAAGTTCATTGGGTGGGGTTTTATAAATTAAACTGACAGAAAGCAGATTAAAAAGAAGAAAAAATAAATTCATGAGCACGTGCATCACATGTACACAAGGGAGTATTTGGGGATGAGTAACTCAAAGGGATAGTTAGAACTCAGGCTTCTATAGCATCTTAACAAAGAACAATGCATTTTTGGGGAAATGGCAGGACAAAGGAAAAGAACTTTGAGTTTCAGGGTAGCCAATTGTCAGAAGATAAATATAAGGGGTAACTAATAGAAGATAAAAGCTAGTTAATGAAGTTTGTTAGGTAAGTTCCTCTGGTGCTGTCTATGGATTGATAAAAGTGTAGAGTTATCTCTAGTGATTAACTTCTGTCCTTCTTGGTAGAAAGGGGAGGGAGGATGTCTTTACAAATTTATGCCCGGTTGAGGCAAATAGTGGGAGGACAGAGAGCTTTTCTTACATTTGCTTCTTCCAGAAATTGCCTTCAGCTCAAAATAATCCTTACAGCAAAATTACATACTTTGGGGTGACACATTCTGCCATGTTTCACAGTTTATTAGAAATCTGTGAATACTATGGAAAGAAAGAAAAGGAAGAGCAAAATAAGGGGATCAGAAATACACCAGTGTCGCAGTTTTAGGATAAGTGTTGCCTAGTTGGCCTCATTGAGATGGTATCAGAGAGACTCCCTTCTCATCTGGACTCCACAAATGCTCCCAGCAGTATTAGAACAGCTGGCTCACAATCAGCTTTGCTATAGATTACTTTACATGGTGTGGGAGGAACTCCTGTCTTATAAAAGGAGCTACTAAGAGAAGAGTGGGAACAGGGCTACAGTTTTTATCTATTTCCTCCTAGTGTAGAAAAGAGTCATGAAGGTAAAGAGAGACTGGAGGCTTTTGAACATATAAGGGACGTGGTGCTATTTCTTAATGCTACTTTGATACAAATTTTTTTTTGGTTGATGCCTCATTTCTGAGCCACTAGGTGGTATCCTCAGAAAACCATAATTTCGATTTAGAGATGCCAGTGCAAAAGTATGTTGCAGAGCTTCTGTGGAGAGTTTTTGTTCAATCCACTTGAGGTCTGTGAGTGTTTGGGTCTATGTGCATGTATGTTTGTGTGTATGTGAGCAGAATTGGTCTTTTCTTGTTGGTAAAAGATGCTATCTCTGTGAAAGTTTGTATAGATTTATCTTCTTTTATACAGATAATGATTTGTAATCATTGCCTTATTCATATATTCAGTTATGTTAATAGTTAGAGTTTTTGATATTTTAAACTGTGGAACTGATTCTATAGCATGTCTCTTTTTGTGCAGTCTAGAGTAAGGTTCTTAAAATTGTTTGGTTTTTCAGAGGATTTCTAATGGAGACTGACTATTTAATTCCCTTCTTTGAGGGAACTTGGAGTCTGATAAGTAATACGTCAGAAATGATTATGGAAAAGCAAACCATGAATGTGTCCCAAAAGAATAAGTATGTCTTTGGGAAATGAAAAGAATCTCCTGAATTTCCATCCTGTCACATGTTAAATTGAGAGCCATTTAGATGAGATCACACCCTCTGCAATGCCCAAGTTGGATGTCTGAAAACAGATTATCCTCCACACCATTTCTTCTGAATGTGCAGGCAAGAGTGCCTACTGTTTTCCAATACACTTTTTGTTTGGTTTGGATGGGGGTGGGATGGGTTGTTATAGGATTTGTAATAGGCTGATGGTAACCCTTCCTTCCTTCCTTCCTTCCTTCCTTCCTTCCTTCCTTCCTTTGAGTAATAATAAATCCTCTGGGGATCAGGCTGTGAGACAAAATGTAGAGCCACACTTTTGCTGAGAGGGAGCTAATGTGGGATCAGGGTGTGTGGAAGGGTAAGCAGACACTCTTCCTGTCTGAGGAAAAAGGAAGGCCCGGTGTGGAAGGGTCTGAGCTCATTTCAAGTTCTCCAGGCATTAAATATGAAGGAGAAGTTATCAGAAGCTATAAAAGAAGGAGGAATTGTGTAGGTCTGGTTTTCTCCTTCTACAAACTTGTTGCTGGCAAAAGCAAACACCAGCTTTGGTGAGTGCTTATCTGTGCTGTTTAGGTTAGCCAGCCAGCCTCTGTGCGCAGGCCTTGGGCCCCAAACTTGTGAGTTGGAATTCCTGCACCCTCCTTCACCATGTGGCTCTGGTCCAGGCTCTTCACTCACTAGGTCTCTGTTTCCATCTAGAAAGTAAAGATAATATTTTATGCCCACAGAAAGAAAGTGGGTGAGAGTTCCATGATTTGTAGGGGAAAGGAATTAATGTTCTAATTCCTCTTGTCATAACCCATATACAGAAAAATAAGGACCTCTGAGAGGTAATTATGTAAATTACAAGAAGTTTTTAAAAAATTATATGGGTTGGATACAAATATAACGTATTCTCGATTTTTGCTGCCTCCATCTGAAGAACACACTTGATTAAAACCATTAAAGGGCCAGAAACAATTTCAAGCAATTTCCTCTTTCTGGTGGGTATGTTACTTGGACAATAAAAGCTTAGAGGAAGTTCTGGGTTATAACATATTATTTGGGCCTAGAATGAAGACTGACATAAGATTTTCATTCTATCCTTCTAATTTAACAGTGTGCCTCATTTGCAACCAGGCATGTAATAAAAGACTTAGTGATGATAAAAAGAGCAAATTTGTTATATCTGTATTTTCTTATGATTTTGTTTCTTTGAGCAGAGCTGAGGTGATCTGCTTGGCTCTCACTTTTTTTTTTTTTTTTTAAAGAATCACACTTTAGTCAATGTAAATTATCCAAGGGCTAACGATCAAGGAAATAGATTATCCAGCTCGTTTGCTCCCCTATTTTCCTTTGACTCCTTACAGAGACTGTGCTACTTATTAACACCTCTGTTAGAGAAAGGACAGAGAAAACAGAAGAAAAAGAAGGAGAGTTGACCATATTACTACCTGTTAGTTAATGAGGGATAGGGCTCCATGAAGGAAGAGCAGTGATTACATCAAATAAAGAAAGGACAGTAAATTTTTACTGAAACAGGTTTCCTGACCTATCCCTGATAATTCCTCACACCTGCCATCTCTGTACCTCCAGCTTATAAAGGTGTGTAGGTAAGCACTGAGTCAATCTGCACTGCCACTCTGTGGGGCTGACTTCCAAGATGGCTCCCGTTGACTCCCACTTCCCAGTGTTCTGTGTAATCCTCTCCCGTGGAATGACTTGGTTTAAACCAATGAAATACTGTAAAAGTGATGGGTATCATATTTGTGATTAGGTTTCAAAGACTGATTTCCAAACAAGCAAAATCTCATCACTGCTTCCCCATCTTACATGCTTTGATGAAGCAAGCTGCCATGTCTGAGAGGACTAATGTGGCAAGAAACTGAGTGTGGTCTCTGGCCAACAGCCAGAGAGGAAATGAGGTCCTCAGTCCAACAACCTGTGAGGAAAAATTCCAGCCAACAACTATGTGAACTTGGAAGTAGATCCTTCCCTAGTCAAATATTCAACCAGTTATAGGAAGACCCATAGGTAAATAAGAAGAGTCTGATTTCTTATCGTGGCAGGTGTAGGAAATGCGGGTTCTGGGAGGCAGAGCAAAAGCAACCGAATCCCTTTTCTAGGATAAGCAGGGAACAGACCTAGACGTGAAACATTTGGGAGCTATGAAGGAAGCTGCAGGAGTTTAAAATTCCAAAATAAAACTATTTGAGCTATGAATAAGCTTGAAGTTTTCCATACCAATATGAAGAAAGAAACAGTCAGGAAATAGAAGGAATGAGAGGCAAATGGAAAAAAACCATACAGAGGTCTCCCATACAGATGGAAAAGAATCTGCTCCATAGACTAGTTCAAAATAAGCCAGAAGGGTTAGGATGAAATTCAAGAATGCACATTCTCATACCCAGAGACAGACCCTGATGAGATGAAGCCATGATTAAAAACTGGCAAATTCATGAGAAAAAGTCCCAGTTCAATTAAACTTACATATGTACCTAAATTGTATTCTAATTTGGGGATCTTATGTAACTATGATTCATTTTCTTTAAAAGATTGATGCTTAAAACATTTTTAAGAATAGGAAATGTTTTTAAAATTCAGAAGTTATAAATGCTACCTTCTACTCTTACACCCAGGCACCCAGGTCACTTCCCCAGAGGCAACCAAAATTAACAGTTTCTTGTATTCGTCTAGAGATACCATAAATAGACCCAAATAAATATATGAATCAATCTTTTTAAATGCCCTTTAAAAAGTGGAATGGTAGCTTACCATATACACTATTGTGTACCTTGATTTGTTTCTTCTCTTAACAATATATTTTTATATTTCATATCACTACCTGAGAAGATTCTTTATTCTTGTTTATGGCTGTATGATATTCTAATATATTGGCATTCCATATTTTATTTAATCATTTGCCTACTGACAGAGACTTAGGTAATTTCCAATCTTTTTGCTATTATAAGCAAGTCTGTAACTAATACATTTTTGTATACATCCTTGGTGCATTTGTGTATTTGAATTGTTTTGACAGATTCTGCCAAATTATTCTCTGTAGAGCTTATACCAAGTTACACTCCAATGAGCAATGTATGGGAATGACTATTTTTTCCACTCACACTAATACTCTATGCCAGTAAGCTATTTGATCTTCATCTCACTAGTAAGTGAAAAACGATCTCAGCATAGCTTAAATTTTTATTTCTCCTATTGCAGGGATGTTTTTATATGTTTCAAAGCCACCTATATGTGTGTTTTTTTTCCCCTGTGACTTACTTTCCCATATTATCTATTTAATTATTAACTTTTACCTGTTATGTGTAGCAATTTTTTATGTGTTAGGAAAACTAGCTATAACCTCCATAGAGTTCTCCTATTTGAGTGCTTGTCATATCATTTTGCTTGCTGTCTGTTGTCCGGCCAAAACAATTTTTAATTGTTGTGTTTGAACTGAATAATCTCTTCTTGAAGACATCTGGATTTTGTCATACCTCTAAAAGCCTTTCCCAGGAACACATGACAAAAATTCTCCACATTTTATTCTAGTACTTTTACAGTTTTATTTTTTAACATCTAAATATTAATTCCATCTGGAATCTAGCCTTATGTGTGAGGTACAGGTCCAGTTTTTTTATTTTTTCAGACATCAACTCAGTTGTACCAACACAGTCTATTGAGCAATCCATCTTTTTGTACCAGAGTTGAAATGTCACCTTTATCAACTCCTAAATTTGTATTTGGGTATATATATGTCTGTACTTTCTATTCTGTTTCATTGATTATATTTTATTCAAGTCTTATTGTTCTTATAGTTTTATAATCCATTCAAGGGAGCTAATAAATTAAAAAAACTTCCCTGAGTACTTTTGCTTGTTTACTTTTCCATTTGAACTTTACCACTACCTTATCTAACTTGCAACAACCACCGTTAGTAATTTCACAGAGTCCGCATTCTATTCCTACGATACCTTAGGGAGAAGTGACATCATCATGATGATGTGATACCTTTCTTTCCAAGAATGTGTTATTCTTTTGTGCCTCTCAGAAGCACATGATTGTTTTTACATAGATCTTACATGTTTCTTGTGTGTTGCTATTTTGGTAGGGGTGTTTTCTTCCTTTATTTCTTCTAATTGATCTTATTTGTGCATACACAGACTATTTATTTCTCTACCTTAGTTTTATACTTCCTGACATTTCCCATTTCTTCAAATAATTTTTCGCTTCTCTTGGATTTCCCAGGTAAAGAATCATATGCTTGTAATAATAATAGTTTCCCTCCTTTCCAATTTTTATACATTTACTCTTTTGTCTGTATTCACTAGTCCCCTCCAACAAAATAGTTATAATCATAGAAAAGACTCCATTTGTGACATCTGTGACTGGGAATGTCCTCGGGTTTCCCATTAAGGAGGATGCTGTTTCTTTGATTAACTGTGATAAAACATTACAGATTATCTATCCCATGTTATTAATCACTTTCAAAAATCCAGAATGAATGTTGATATTTATGCTTTTTAAAAGAATTTGTAAAATTATTTTTTCCTTATGTTTATTAATGTGGTAAATTATAGTGGCAATATCATTAATATTTAAGATAAACAGAATAATGTCTCTCAGTAGTATCTACATCTTGATCCCTGGAACCCGTGAATGTTACTTTACATGGAACTGCAGATGTAATTCAGCTTCTTGAGATGGAGAGATTATCCTAGGTTATCTGAGTGGCCCTAGATGTAATTACAAGTATCTTTATAAAAGGGAGGCTGAGAGGATTTGACGCAGAACAAGATGTTATGCTTTGCAGATGGAGGTAGGGGCCATGAGCCAAGGAATGTAAGGAAGCAGCTCTAGAAGCTGGAAAAGGTAAGGAGTTGCTTCTCCGCTGGAGCCTTCAGAGGGAGTTAGGACCTGCTGACAAATTGATTTTGCCCCAGGAAAACTGATTTCAGACATGTGGCCTCCCAGACTGTAGGAGAACACATGTGTGTCGTTGAAGCCACCATGTCTGTGGGGACTTTGTTATAGCAACTGCAGGGAACTAATACACTATTTTATATCATTCAGTTACTAAGCCTATCTTACACTTCCAGAGGAAAGCCTATTTATTTATTGTTTTATTCTTTTAAGGTGCAGCTGGAATCTACACTAAAAATTGAAAAATCTTATCCTATGATGTTTTAATAAATCAACCAGGCTGTTAAACACTTAGGTCCTTATGAGAAGCAGTATTATTTTGTGGTTGTGAGTACAGCTTCTGGAGTTAGAAAGTCTGCCTTAGACATACTGGCTATGTCTTTTAATCTCTAAAGATTACAAACTTTAAATGGCTCTGTTCATTAGTTTTCTAATCTGCAAAATGGAATGGTGATAGAACCTTCCTTAACAGATGCTTTAGAGGATTAAGTGGAAAAAATACATGTAAAGGACTGAAAGCAGTGCCTGAAATGGAAGAGACGCTATTGGAGTGTTCGCTTTCACTGCTGTTCTGCTGTGACTTTAACGTAACGCTCAGGTGTTGCTGCAGTCCCGATGATGGAACATACTCATCTTCGGAAATAGACATTCTCATGAGTGTTAGCCACAGAGTGTGTTCTACAGGGTCCTCCCCTGGCACAGTCCCCTCCAAGGGGAGATCTGGCCTGGGCTCTTTCCTCTCCTCCAGCCTGCTGCTCCCCTTGATTATTTCAGTGATCGACTGCTGTGAAATGCATCACCCCAAAACTTAGCAGAGTAGAGCAACAAAAATGTCTTATTTCCTAGAATTCTGTAGGTTGTCTGGGCTCAGGTGGTGGTCTCCTGTTGGTGTAGGCTGGGGTCACTCAGGCAGCTGCACTCTGCTGGGAGTTTGTTGGAGGATGAATGTTCAAGGTAGCTTCTTGTCCTCCAGAACCTCTCTCTAGGTGGACTCTCACCCTGCAGCAATCACATTTGAGCTTTTTCAAGACATAAAAAGCAGGCACTCCCAGGATTCTCGAGGACGATATTACTTCCAACACAATCTCTTGGTCAGAGCAAGTCATAGGCCAGCTGACATTCAAGGGGAAAGGAAATAAACTCTGCCTCTTGACAGGAGGTGCTGATGGAGAGGGGAGGAATTATGCATGGCACCATTGGAAACTGTATACCCATGATGCATCCTACTGTCTCGTGTATGGGATCGTTGGAGGGATCCCAAGCAGAAGGTTTGAGCCCGGGTGTCTTGAGCAGTGTTAATACTTCCTAGGGGAAACACATGCATGCTTGCCAGAACAAATCCTGGGAATGCTGCTATTTATTCTTCCAAATTCTGTATACTCCAGAAGCTTCAGGGGGCTCTGTAGACCCAATACTTTCATAAGGAGATGCTCAACAGTCCCCAGTGTAGTGGAAAGGGTTACTGTGTGGTCAACCCCCAATGTCTGAGTAGTTTGAATGATTTTATGTTTCTCACCTACCCTTGACTTAGAGAAAGGAATCATCACTTCTCTTCCCTCCCCCACTGGAGATCAACCCAGCGGGACTGGACAATCACTATGCAAAGACAGATCGACTAACTAAAGGTTGGGGAAAGCATGTCACATTATGTAACTCTCTAGTTATTTCTTTGCCCTCCTCCTATTTACCCTAAATCCCTTAACAGAGTCATACAGAATTATAAAATGTGAGAGCTAGATTCACCCTATAGAGAGTTCAGTTCAGTGATTTACAACTAGGCTTCAGACTATTTAAGATTTTATTACCCTCCTCCCACAATGTAAGAGCAACAAAAGGGAGGGAACAAGAAGAGTTCCGGTAATTCCTTCTCCTTCTCCAGCTTTTATGTGTTTCACAGGTTTGGTTTCCATGTAGATTGTTTAAAGAAGAGTTTCACCATTAATACCAGATTGATATTTCTGAGAATAGGACTCATTGAGGTTAATTCCCCTGCCCAGGGAGATGAGGATAGGGAAGCCACGGCACCTGGGCATTTCCTGGGGTGGCAGCGTACAGAGTGCTAACTACCTCCCTGGAGGTGTAAGACGGTGCAGGGACCTATGTTTCCCAGACCTCTGTAGGATTTATGCAAGCTGAAGGCACATGAAGATGAGCTGTATGGGTCTGGGGTGTTGACAACTTCAAGGAACCCTTGTGATGTCAAACAGGGTCACAAAACTGCCTTTAAGGAAGAAGGAGCCAAGAAGTTGCACAAATTAAGCTACATGTTTGGATGACTAAGGTGTATACATTTTTCTTCTTCCTCCTTCCATGCCTAGATTTTAGACTTCCCCCTAAATTTTGCATAATTATTTAAAGAGGCTAGATTTGAAGGGCCATCAACATTTTCACTTTCCTGTACCACTCAGAGAAGGGTCTTTGGTGGCACCAGGAACTCAGATGACTAGTGGTGAATCCAGAGTGATAAAGAGCCAAGTCTCTAGAATCCTGTCCCAGCACCTTCTCTCACTATGAAACTTTTCCTTTATAAAGAAGCCAGCACAATGATGCTTATCCATAAACAAAGGACATACACAAGGAACTTGTCTTCCCATTGCCTCATTTTCTTTATTCAAATAAACCAAGAATATAGTTTCTCTTTCTTCCAGCTATTATGAATCTTGCTGATATACTGTGCATGACCCTTT
Organism: Lutra lutra; assembly: GCF_902655055.1. NCBI lineage: Eukaryota > Metazoa > Chordata > Mammalia > Carnivora > Mustelidae > Lutra > Lutra lutra. The sequence continues at coordinate 92,497,321 of NC_062282.1, read as the reverse complement.
GGATAAAGGCATAATGTAAGACAAAATTGTATTAATAAGATATTGCTAATATTAATCAATATGAAATGCAATAGTGTTCTGGGGTGAGAAAGTCAGGAAAGAATGCTGTAAACTCTTCTGGGATCTGCAAGACCAGATACTTTCCAATGCTTATTGGTAAATACTCAGCCTAGAAACAGTCCCCCAAAGTGCAGTAAAGCATGCAGCTCTAATGTTTGTGTTATGGAAATTATGGCTTGGAAAACTCTAGCAAATCTCTTCCATCTGAAAACAGTGAGAGATGTTAAATTTTATGTAATTATCCAGTTAGAATGGAAGCTCCATCACATTTTGGGCTCCATGTGGTACTGCTTAAACAAGTCAGGGTCCTTCTATTCCTAGTCTATAGGCCATATTCTAATTGAACTTCTTAATGTGTCTGACAGATGGGAAATAGCTCATTTTGACCCTCAATGTCAAGGCTTTGGTACATATAACCTAACAACATGAGATTATTACTTGTGTATTTTATACAAGTCTGCTGGAAAGACCCCAGTTTCAGGGAAAGCAATCAAAAAAATTTTTTTTAAAGATTTTATTTATTTGTTTATTTAAGAGACAGAAAGATAGAGAGTGTGCACACAAGTGAGCAGGAGTGGGGAAGGGGCAGAGGGAGAGACTCTCAGGCAGACTTGAGGCTCGATCTCGTGACTCTGAGATCATGACCTGAGCCAAAGCCAAGAATGGATACTTAATTGAGGGAGCCACCCAGTTGTCCCCCAAAATTTTGTTTTTTGTATTTTTCCATTTGGCTATAAGAAGTTTACACTGCTAGACATTTACTCATTAAAGCAAGAGAACATGGTTATATTATTTTCATTTTGCAAAGTGAGCCACTGAGTTACATGGGGATTGAACAACTTCTCTGAGTTTACATAAGCCATCGATAGAAATGGGAATCAAATCAGTTATCCTGATTTGTTAGGCTTTCCAAAAATTACAGAACATTCTATTTATTTATTAACTTATTTATTAATGAATGAGAGAGGCAAAGAGAGACAGAGACAGACAGAATGCAAGCAGGGGAAAGGAGAGGGACAGGCAGACTTCACACTAAGCATGGAACCTGATGTGGGGCTCGAACTCACAACCCTAAGATCATGACCTAAACAGAAATGGAGAGTCAGACTCTTAACCAACTGAGACACCAGACACCTCTAGAACATTTTAAAGTTTAATTCTGACCCCATCAAGTCCTAGAGCCACATATATTCTATGTATCTCTCTTTTTCTTGTCTATTCAAGGCTATTCATTGGACATTTCATTTTCTGGGGCTGGGAGCACAGAGTTAGAAAACCAGTGAGCAAACTGAAACGAAACCCAAACACATCACTACACAGCTACTAAGCTCACATGTCAACATTAGATTCATAAATACAGCTCTAAAGACATAAAGAGAACATCCACCCCACCCCCAACTCAAAAGCTTTCACACTTCGGAGGAAGCATCATACCCCATCTGATCAGATCCTGTGCTCTTTGTGGCTCCTTTCTTCTGTGATTTCTATCTCTCCTAGGGTCACTCCCCTGATGTCTCATGACATGTGCTGTTGTCCCCCACCAGTCCTTCTTCTCCTGCTAGTCCTTAGGGTTATGCCCTATCTGTCCTCTCATCTCCAACTACACTCTCTCCTTGGGTGGCTTTGCGCATGTCCCTGGTTCAGTTACAATAAACATGTCAACAATACCAAAAGCTATGTCTCCATGTCTTAACATCTCCATAAAGCTGTACCTGGGGCCCCTCAAATTGGACATATCTCAAAGTAAGCACATCATATTCTCCATTCCTCTCCCCTTCTGCCTACCCTTTACTCCCATGCTAGACTCTCTGACCTCTTTTGGTAAAAAGCATCATCCCTTAATTTAATCACCCAAAAACTGGGGTCTACTCTTACTCCTTCTTCTCCACCACTTGCCACCTCAAATCCATTGTGAAGCCCTGCCGATATTCCCACTTATCCATCTCTACCACCTGCCCACTTTGATTCATCTCTACTGCCTCCTTCCTAACCTAAGTTACTGGTCTTGTACTTGCTGTCTCTACACACAATGACATCCACTATCCCTCGGCCAATGGTGCCAAACCACTTAAAAGAAGGATGTGAACAACCAAAAGCTAAGAATTCTGGTCTTGGCTCTGCCTCTTACTGGCTGTGTGAGCTAAGGCAAGACATATGACCCCCCAAGGACCTACCTGCTTCCTCTTGTTACAGTGGGAATAAATAACAATTTACTTTCTAAGAGGATGGGACTCAGCCAGGTGGTCGCTAGAACGTACTGTTAGTATAAGAGCAGTGATCCAATGCAAAACCTCAAAAAGACTCACACAATGAAGTAGCAGCCATACACAGATCAAATCCAAACAGTATCACTAGAAATCCAACGGCAGTGGCATTTTGGGAGAGACATTTTTCATACTTTTGGGTCACTAAAGATTCTGTGTTTTAGACTTTCCCATCTTCTGAGTTCCACCATTCAAAATAGATAGGGCAAACTCAGTTTCTCAGCCTTTCCAGCCTGGACCTCGCACAAACTCATGTTACTCAACCCCGGCAAAACGTACCTTCTCTGAGATTTAAGCTTATGAAAACATAACATGAAGACAGAATGTCCTTTCTGGCAAGAAGCTCAGAAAGGCCCCAGAGGCATGGCCACGCCTTAGCTCAGCCCTTCTAGTTCAGAGCCTTGGCCTGTGCCAGGGGCGGGGAGGGTCCTTGCAAAAGGAGGTTGATGGTTTAATCTGGGAGTGATTTATGGCTTCATAGACTCCAAGCCTCATTCTCCAACCTTCCTGGAGATTGTGTAGGCTACCTAATGTTGTTTAATAAATTACATCTTTGTTTAAACAAGCCATGAGATATCTGTTATTTGTAGCCAGAAAGGAACGCTGCTCCTCACCCTTCAAGTCTCAGTCAGAGCACCTTTTCTCTGGGAAGCCTTCCCTGAATCCCTAATTACACTACATTTATCATGTGCTCTTAGGGTAGACAGTACTTTTCCTTCCAATGGGCCCATGTTTGTAGAGGTGTTTTAAATTACTTGATTGTCTTTCCTGCTGTACTATAAGTTCTGCAAGGGCGGGCTATGTCTGTCTTGTTCCTTCCTGTCTCCCCAGTACCTAGCACACTGGATAGCACATAGTAATCACTCAATACATGTTAACTTGAATCAAATTACTGACATCTAAATGATTCATGCTGTAGTTAAAGAGTAATCTTCTTCATTTTTCTCTCATTAGAGGTGAAAAATAGCTGCTTATCATCCTCATTTTTTTTTTCCCTTAAGATTAAAAGGTAACCTGGACTAATGTGGAGGTTACTAGAACTTTTGGGTTTTGGACCTGATTCATTACCAAGCTTTCTTGAGTTCTTGAAGTTTCTGATTTCTTGAAGTTTCTACTTTTAAAGACAAATATAGGGCTTTTTAGAAAAGGAGATCTGTTAGTGATAGACACTCCACTCAAACAGTATTAAGCTCATAAGGACAAAGAGAAGGATGTTCCCAGCAAGTGAAGGAAGGTGCCAGATATTGCAGAGGAAGGGAAGTCAGCACCCTGGGTATTTATGGGGGTAGGGGCCAGAAGTAGGCATCCTTCTTCCCTATATCATGGCACAGCATCAGGTACTATAGAAGGTGAGGATATGGTACAGGCGGCCATGTGCTCAATGTTTTGCAAATATCTCTCTGAAAAAGAAAAAAAGCACCTAAGAAAGAAAAGGAAAACAGAGAAAGAAAGAAAGAAAAAGAAAACAAATCCCAACTGACAGCACTTACTGATTTTTGCGGTGGAAAGTACACCACTATGGCCAATTCCAAGCTACCAACCAATATGCCATCACTGAATGTGGGAGGGATTGAGAAGAAATGTGCATGACTGGCTCTCTGGGTGGCAGAAGCTGGTCTGACACATCCCTGGGGCGGGGGGAGGCCAAAAAAAGAAAGATTGGTCCAACTTTAGTGTGAAGAGAGGTCAATGTTCAAAATCTATGCCTCATTCCATACAAAGAATGCCACACACACACACACACACACACACACACACACACACACACACACGGATTGGAAAACAGAATGGGCTCAGAGATGGAATGCCACATCTTTAGAAATGAATCAAGAGCACCAGAAAGAAATTATTTAGGAATATTTATAAAAGCTTTTATTTTTTAAGATCTTTAAATGTATATATGTGTGTGTGTGTGTGTGTGTGTGTGTGTGTGTGTGTTGTTTTTATAAATTTTTCAATTGCTTTAAAAGAACTATTGATAGTTAAGGCAAAATAATTAAAATGCCTTCTGGGGAGTTAAAATAAAGGGTAAGAATAGCATTAGCATAAAGGGAACAAGGGGAGAAATGAACCCATGCTCTTGTTAGGGTTCCCATACTGTTCATGAAGAAATAAAATACTGTTTGAAGGGAGACTTTGAGGACTTAGTGATACATATTGTAATTTCTAGATCAACCACTAAATAAATAAAATCAGGAAGAGTCTATAAGTCAATACTAAAACATAACCAATTCACCAAAAAGTAGCCGGAAAAGGAGAAAGAGAGGAGCAAAGAACAAATGGGATAAACCAAATAACAAGGTGAAAGTTTTTAATCCAATCATTTAATAATTACATTAAATACAAATGAATTCAACATTCCAATTAAAATTTTTTAAAGTGAAAACTCCAGTGTTTCTCTTGTACTCGCTACATTCCAAGTGCTCAATAGATAAAATTCTATTGAACAGCACTGGTCTAAAGAGTGACTAACTGAATGAACCAGGAGGATGGAGCAGTCTAGGAGCAGGACTCAATCATAATATGTAGATTTCAGACACTGCTAGTAAACTGATTAGACAACTGAAATTTTCAAGGAAAATGAAAAGTTGATCAGGAAAATAAATGCAGTGGTAGTGTACTTGACTGCATAGTGAACAGTACTGATGTGGGCAGAATTGCATCAACACTGGAAGTGATTTATTCTAAATTGGCAGATAACTACATTGGGAGGATGGGAGAGAGGAGAGTTTCTTAGTGATGAAAGAGAGCTAACCTTCATCTACTGTAAGAAAAGACTACTAAATGACAACTAACATTGATAGAAGTAGTATATACATTATTTCTGGGAACACGGAGGTGAACAACATGGGGAGAAATTGAAGGAGTTGTTCAATGGGGAGTAGAACAGGAGGTAGGATGCGGTAGGGTAGAAAGTTGCCATTTGTGATAAACCTTTGCGGGGTATTTGATTTTTTAAATACATTTACATATGTTAGCTGGATAAAATAAAATACCTGTACAAAAAATCCAGACAGAATCTGTTATCTGTCCTTTCAGTAACAGGCAACATTCAGTAATGTCATAGAATTATGACATTCTAGCAGCTAATGGGACCACTGCCATGCATGGAACCTCTGTGTTATAATGGAATCTGTTTAATGTTTATTATAAATAAACTTAAATATATAAAAAAGATAAATATAAAATATGCTATAAAGAAGGAAGAGACACATTCTGAAGGTGTAAAGGAGAATTTATCTGTAGACAAGACAGACACCAGGTGCCCAGAATGTAAGAGAAAAGAAAGCAGAAAGAGACTCTATGTGGCCCAGGAGTCTAAGGTGGGAAAGTGAGCAGATGGCAGAGCTTTATCCAAAACCTGCTTCTCTGCCACGGCAAGGTACAAGGCACGTTTGCTCCCCAAAGAGAATGAACCCAGAGTCCAGAGAAACTGCATTCTAGGTACCAAGTGCTAGGAAACATCTATCCTGCTTTACATACAGGATTGTTGAGGAAGTCCCACTTTACATATAGGACCGCTCAGAGTTAGAGTGGCTGCTTGGGATGACAGCTCTGTCACCTCAGGCTCTGTGATCGGAGGTGAGCACTTACTGCCCCGAGTCCCAATCTCTTTGTTCAGGATACTCTTCCAAATGCTGGAGTTTGGGGGCAACACCACTGAAGAGATTTAAGACCGAAAATGAAATTGAGTAAGCTGGTAATGATGACACTTTGGTCATTACTATTATATGATAGTGTTTCCCAAAGGATGTAGAGGTACCCAAAGCTTTATACTTTTAATATGAAAAGTTTACCCTGAGCAGAATGTTCGTCCAAGTAGAAGTGGTCTGATGATTATATATATGCCTCCAACCACAGAGCCAAGATTTTTCTTTTTTAAAGATTTTATTTATTTATTTGACAGAGAGAGATCACAAGTAGACAGAGAGGGCGCGGGGTGGGGGGGGGCAGAGCAGGCTCCCTGCTGAGCAGAGAGCCCGATGCGGGCCTGGATCCCAGGACCCTGAGATCATGACCTGAGCCGAAGGCAGCGGCTTAACCCACTGAGCCACCCAGGCGCCCCACAGAGCCAAGATTTTACACGTTTCAGGACATGATCTTCTCTTTGGTGCTGACTTGCCTGTTTACTTTCTGTCCTATCTAGTCTACTGTATGGTGAAACTGTTCCCAGTTTCACATCTTGCCACACAATCCACTCAGGAAATGCTCCATCAGGCAGTTAACTGCTTGAATTTGCTCAGATGGTATGTTGTAGCAAAAGGCAATTTCCTGCCAGACCACCGGGAAGATTTATAGTTCACAGGACTATAGGACACAGTCAATGGCTAGAAACCATGGGCTCCTGACGAACCTTTCTGGCGAACGTCATCTCTGACCCCAGAACAGAACAGAAGCACCGAGAGGACTGCTCCCCACTGCATGGCTTGCTCTCACAAGTCTCCCTGGTGTATGTGTGAAGAGAACTATTCTACTGAAGAGGAAACTGCTCTTTAGAGAGGTTAAGCCACTGGTTGCATTTGATGAGAACACAACAAAGAGGAGTTTTTCTATTCTGACATCCCTGTTCCTGCCTGCCTCCCTCCATAACTCGTGTGGAACACCTCCAGAGGTCATGTACAGTGTCTGAGGCAGTCTGGATTCCTAGAAAGTAGGGAGAACTGCCTTACTGGAGTCATCTGAAGCCTACATCCCAACAGCTCGAGAAGGGGAAACAATTATTATTGGGAAACAATGTATCACATAATATACTGGAGTTTGTGAAAGGTCACACCGTTTGTCAATAGTCACAGGAAATAAGTCAGCAGTAGACATACAAATTTCAAGTACCAAGTCACGGTGGCACCCTAAAAGTTGTCTTTCCTATGTGTGGTTTTCTTTATTGGAAGATTTAAAAGATTTGTCAATTAAGAACTGTGTTCCCCTTCTTGCCTCATGACGCTACTACCCACGCTGTGACCCACATCATGAATCTGAGAATCACTGAGGATTCTTACTCCAGAATCTACCTCTCCTTCTCCACCACCCTTGTTTGTTCCATCACACAGTCCTACTGATTGGAATTCTGGAGTGTGTCTCAAGTCTTTCTATCTTCCTCTTGTCATGAGGGTGGCTCTGCCCGGGCTGCAGCCATGGCTCTGTCTCTGGGTCCCCACAAGCCCTCTACAGTGGTGCTTGGGAGCACTCCTGATCCCCAGCCCACACCAACTCCACACACCGCCATGTTGCAACTGCTTCCACACAGACATGTGCTACACCCTTACAAGTGGCCTCTTGCTTTTAGTTTTCAGGTGTTCCAAAAAAATAAGTTAAAGAGTTAAACAGTTAGTTAAAAACATTTAAAAAGTTAAACATTTTCATGTTGTTCAGTTACCCTATTTACTTCTTCCTCTTAGTTCATGTTCTTTACCCATTTTTAAAACTTGCACTTTTTTTAAATGTTTTACTTAGTAATATCTATATTTCAACTTTCTCTTTAGAAGCAAATTATTTAATATTTCTTTTCATATTTCAAGTTACTTTTAGAAGCAAAAAAAAAAAAAAAGTGAGTAAAAATAATGAAATTACTCTGCCAAAGCATTAAATCTCATCCCAAGGAGGAGTTTCCCTAGAAATGATCTATATAAAGTAAGTAAACTTTTGTCTTTAGGATGTTAGTGCTGAACCCTACTATCATCAATGCAATCTATTGTTTATAAATAACACTGAAAATGATCAAAGGACAGGAATTTAGGAAGGAAAACAGGAAAGTTAGCTGGCCTCACACCACACACCCTTTTCCTTCATCCAGATCCTGGTGTTAAACTTCCCCCAGAGAATGCCAGGCTCTCTGAAATGTTTCTTTTATACTTCCTTAATTATTGGTATTACAACAAAACTGATACATTACTATGATTTTCACTCAGAATAGATCACTGAGAATATGAACCCTAACACTTATACTTTTATATGAGAGGGGGAAAGAAATTACTAGGGCTTCAGTTTGTATTTTTAAAAATTTCATTAGGAAATCATTAAGGGACAAAGAATATGCTTTGGTTTATTGCAAAAAATTTTTTTCTTTAACTTTGTAGTCTCTCCTATTTTATATAGAAACCTACAAAAGTTGCACTGCGTTTCAAATTCAAGCCCACTTCCTCAGGATAGAGAAAAATCCCAGTGAATTAAATATCTACCACCTGAAAATACTCCAGCTTCCTGATGCTCTGACTTTCCCCCCATTGCCTTGTTAATTGCTCATCAGGATCGGAGACCAACTGCTCTAGAAGGTGGGTCTGTTTTATTCAAGTTCCTGCCTGTCCCATTTGGTTCATGCTAATCTGCATCACTTTCCATTTTCAGCCACCAACTCTATCTGTAGCTGCAGTGACATTTTTACATGAGGAAAGATGTATGCCGCCCATCTGTCATGTGAGGACATAATGTAGCTAAACCATCTACCCTGTCTGGTACCACATGGGGAGTGATGAAGACACAAAGGGCTGGGTTCGGTTTCTCCTCGGAGAGTAGGTGGTGAGAGATACTTATTTGTGTGCCATGCTCTGAAGGAAATGACCCTCAAGTGAGCCACCATCGCCAGACTGGAGAAGCCCCTCTCCAAGAAGTGGGTCTGCATCTGCAGTGCCTTCAGCCTCTGTTTGCCAAGTCTGAGCTCATAAACGATCACTGCTTGATGCCTCACTTGGCGGGTCAGCCACACCTTCCCAGGACAGAGGTCTGGGCAAGAGTCATGGCCCCGTCACTGACCACCTAAGGAATAGAGGGGAAATGTCTTCATTTTATCAAAGTCGGCTTACTCATCTCTAAAAACAAAAGCAAGTATTCTAGACACAGGATGTCCCCCAGCACATTTTTTTCCAGAAAGCATGTTGCTGTATGTGGCACAGGCATGTGTTCAGAAATTTCACTATGTTCAGAAATTCAGCTGTGGCAAAGGAAATCAGCCTGGAGGATGGAGCTTCAGGGTTCCTGTCAACCACGTTAATCCGTGTCCCTCTGGCTCTGCCGGGGAAAGCATTCTTTTTTTTTTTTTTTTTTTTTTTTTAAAGATTTTTTTTTTTTTTTTTTTTTTTTTTGGTCAGAGAGAGAGGGAGAGAGAGCAAGCACAGGCCGACAGAATGGCAGGCAGAGGCAGAGGGAGAAGCAGGCTCCCCGCCAAGCAAGGAGCCCGATGTGGGACTCGATCCCAGGATGCTGGGATCATGACCTGAGCCAAAGGCAACTGCTTAACCAACTGAGCCACCCAGGCGTCCCCGGGGAAAGCATTCTTTCAGCATGCTCTTGTGTCTGCCAGCCCCAGCAACCTTCCAACCTGCCGAGGGAAGTGAATATTTCATAGTTATTTTGTTTTCTAGTGGCTTCTCTTCCCAGTAACAGCCTGGCCATGGAAATATTCATGCAGGAGGAGGATGATGATGATGATGATGATGATTTTTGGGATCTGGTTTTTACATTAAATGATAGCTGAAGCAGTTTGGGTCTTGACTTTCCTTTATAGGTGAAAATGCCACATAATGCAAGTTAAGGCTACGTGAGCCAATATATTTCATCACCCAGCACTGTAATCTATTAAGCTGGAGATATTTTCAGGGAATTGCCTTAAATCCTTTGGTGGTTTAAAGTAGCTTCAGAGGGATTAGTGGCTTAGAGGTAATTGTTATTGCTAATATTTTATTTGAAATGACCTGTTCAGCAAAGGTAATGTGACATTTTGCTCACTGGAAATGCTGTCCTTCTAGGGAAAGGGATGAGTCAAAAGGTCAATGTCTGGGAGAGGGAGGGAAGGAAGCCCATGAAACAAAGAACAAGGGCCCAAAGCTGGCTGATCAGCACAAGCTACCTGTATCAGAGCTGACTTTCTTTTGTGCGGACCTTGGGGAGCAGGAGTATTAATTTTATGTGAATTGTGAGATTAATCTAGATAGATAATCAGCTCTAAAGAGAAACCTGAGTTGTAATTTTAATTTTTTGAGTAAGGAGACTAAAACTCAAGGAGGTACCTCTTTGTAAGCATACCCCCTTTCACCAAGGCAGTAAATGCTGGAGCTCCCTGGGGCCACCTCAGTCTCTAGGCCAGTGTATCTCGAATACAGAGCGCTTAAGAAATCAGTTGGGGCACTTATTAAAAAGTAAAAATTCTTTGGGATCCACTAACACCAACTCTGATTCTACAGTTCTAAGATGGCTCTAAAAACCAGCCTTTTTAACCAGACAGCTCCAGGGGATTCTGATGCAGGAATTCGTTTCTGAAATGGTGATCCTGATTAAGAAATCCTTAGATTTTACTCAGCATTAAAATTATTTAGAATAATGAATGCTCTTTGGTTTATTAGAGTCAGAAGTTGGGTGTCATCTTTCTGAGACACTTCCCTCAAAACAATATTAACCCATTTTATGGTAAGGGCTGTCAGGGGCTTGTTGGCTCACTCAGGAAATCCTTTATCCCAGTTTTCATGCTGATTCTGAAAAGTAAGATCAGCTCCAGAAGTCTTGAACGGCTGGACATACAGCTGAATGCACTTGTTAAATGGATCAACATTTTAGGGCAGTCAGGGTCTGTGTGTCATTGGGGACTATCATTTCCTAGTTACAACTCTTTCTTTATGGTGTTTTCCAAAGATGGCCTGAGAGTTTTTCAAGTAGAAATGACAAACTCAAAAGATGGAAGAAGCAAACAAATACGAAAAGACCTTTACAGTTAAGACCAAAGGGGGAAGAGTTACTAAAATTTAGTAGGTGGAGAGGATGGCATAGGGTAGAGCATGTTTGTAAAATAAATAATACATGTGACAGCATTATAAAGAATATGATCAAGCATCGAGCTGCTTTGAATCTCTATTTCTGACATTGCAGAACTCAACCCCAAAATAGAAAATAATCCATTCAACATTCAATATTCCTGGTTCATAAGGGAGACATCTCACTACTTCGCAATGTCTGGAGGAGCCCCTAATTCCTCACTATTCCCCATCAGTACGTGATGAACAACTTCAAAACTGCACCAAAGTGGTGAGAAAAGAGGCTGGGTCTAATGTTTCTGGTTTCTGTATCTGCTGTACTAGACACTTTTACACAGATTTGAGTTTGTAAACTGGAAAAACAGAATTTTTACTCTGGAAGAGTGTTCTTTGGCAAATGTGAAATGCCAGCCCCCATGTGTAGGGATTTTGGGGAGAAAGTCCCTAAAGGAAATGATATGGGGGCTCTCCCAAAAAATCCAGAATCAAATGAGCATACACAGGATAATGCCTCCCACTGACAGCCCTCCCACAGGTCCTATGGCTCTGAGCAGCTCACAGCTGCCCATTTAACTCTAAGAGGCCAGACAAGGAGCACAAGGCATTAGAGTACTGTATGTAAGGTAAAAGGGAGAGGTCAAACCGTGGCAGAAAAGCAGGGTGAAAGAAAAACAGACCATGAACTGATCTGATATCCTGAAAAAAAAATACCTACTATCTTTAGAGAAATAAAAGAAGATATTGTATTTATAAAACAAGAATAACATGGTATAAAAAAGAAAAAATCAGGAAACAGAAAAGGTTCCTGGAAATAAAACAAATATAATACCAGATATAAAAACTCAATAAAAAGCTAAAAGATAAAATTGAGTTAGTCTCCCAGAAGTATTAAAAATACATGAGAAAGAGTGCAAAGAAATTATAAGAAAACTAGAGGATCATTTCAGGATGCACAAATCCCAATAACTGAAATTCCAGAAAAAAAGAACAAGTAAAATAAGGGGGAATTTATTTTTAGAGTTTCCAACAACGGAAGGACATAGTTTTTCAGATCATGGAGCACACTTAGTGCCTAGCATAAGACCCAAAAAGAAGCATATTCCTGAAATTTTTTAGAACATGCAAAACAAGCTAATAGACAAAAGCTTTTAAGGAAAATAAAGCAATTATTCACAAAAGAATCAGAAGTCAAAGCAATTTATGTATGTCTGTATGTATGTGTTTGAGAAAGAGAGGGAGAGAAAGCATACGAGCAGGGAGGAGAGGCAGAGAGAGAAGGAGAAGCAGGCTCCCTGCTGAGCAGAGAGCCCAATGCAAGACTCAATCCAGGACCCCAGGATTATGACCTGAGCTGAAGGCAGGTGTTTAACTGACTGAGCCACCTTGGCATCCCAAAAAGTCAAAGCAATCTTGAGAAAGAAGAACAAAGCTGGAAGTATCACAATCCCAATTCCAAGATATACTATAAAGCTATAGCAATCAAAACAGTATGGTATAAAGAAAGACACATAGATCACTGGAACAGAATAGAGAGCCCAGAAACAAATCCACATTTATTTGATCAATTAATCTACAACAAAGGAGGCAAGAACATACAATGGGAAAAAGACAATCTCTTCAATAAATCATGCTGGGAAACTGGGCAGCTACATGCAAAAGAATAAAACTGGACAACTTTCTTATACCATACACAAAAATACTCTCAAAATGAATTAAAAACCTAATGTGAGACCTGAAACCATAAAACCCTAGAAGAAAACACATGCAATAGTATCTTTGACATCAGCTGAATAAGTATTTTTCCAGATATGTCTCTTCAGGGAAACAAAAGCAAAATTCAACTATTGAGACTACATCAAAATAAAAAGCTTTTGCACAATGAGGGAAACTGTGAAAAAAACAAAAAGGAAACATCCTGAAGGAGAGAAGATATTTGCAAGTGACATATCCAGTTAAGGGTTAGTATCCAAAATATAGAAAGAAATTATGCAACTCAACACCAAAAGAATAATACAAATAAAAAAAATGGCAGAAGACATGAACAGACATTTCTCCAAAGAAGTCATATAGATGGCCAACAAACACATGAAAAGATGCTCAGCATCACTTATCAGGGAAATACAAATCAAACTACAATGAGATATGGCCTCATAACTGTCAGAATGGCTAAAATCAAAAACACAAGAAATAAGAAGCATCAGGAAGGATATGAAAAAAAAAAGGGAACCCTCACTCACTGTTGGTCAGAATGTAAATTGGTACAACCACTGTGGAAAAAAGTATGGAGGATCCTCAAAAAATTAAAATTAGAAATACCATATGATCCAGTAATTGCATTATTGGATATTTACCCAAAGAAAATGAAACACTAGTTCAAAAAGGTACATGCACTATGTTTACTGTGGCATTATTTAAAATAGCCAAGATATGGAAGCAACCCAAATGTGCACATGGATGAATGGATAAAGCAGATGTAGGGTGTGTGTGTGTGTGTGTATAAAATGGAATATTACTCAGCCATAAAAAGAATGATATCCTGCCATGTGCAATAATATGAATGGATCCAGATGGCAAAATGCCTAAGTGAAATCTTAGGGAAAGACAAATACCACATGATTTCACTCATATGTGGAATTTAAGAAACAACAAATGAACAAACAAAGGAAAAAAAGACCAAAAAAACCCTCTTTTTTTTAAAGTAGACTCCACCCCCAACATAGAGCTTGAACTCATGACCCTGAGATTAAGAGTTGTATGCTCTACCAACTGATCCAGCCAGCCTCCCCAAAACAGACTCTTAAACACAGAGAATGAACTGGTGTTTACTAATGGGAAAGTGAGTAGGAAGAAGGGTGAAAAAAATTATGAAATTAGAATTCTCAATATTTACACTAGAAGCTAGTAGAAAACAAAAAAATACCTTCAAATTCTGAGGGAAATTATTTTGAACATAAAACTATCTACCTAGATGAATCACTGATCAAGAATTAGATAGTGGGGTGCCTGGGTGGCTTGGTTGGTTAAGTGTCTGCCCTCAGCTTGGATCATGATGCTAGGTCCTTGGACTGAGTTCCACGTTGGGCTCTGTGCTCAGTGGGGAGTCTACATCTTCATCTGCTGCTCCCTGCTCTAGTGCTCACGCTCACTCTCTCTCTCAAATAAATCAATAAAATCTTTTTTAAAAAAGAATGAATGTAGAATAAAGACATTTTTGGTATGGCCTCAAATTTTCTCATGTGTCAAATTTCTAGGAAGTCATTCAACATGGTATAACACTAAAATGAAGGAGTAACCAAGACAGAAGAGATGAAACCTGAAAATCAAAAGACCAACATAAGATGGAACAAAGGAAATCTCCACAGCTTCCATGGAAGGAAATTCCAGGGGAAAAGTAGGCACTAGGTGTAGAGGAAAACAGCTGGGGCTGGAGCAGGTCAGGAGGTGCCAAGAGAGATGTGTGCAAGATGGTGAAATTGAGAGATGCCCTGCTACCTGCCATGTCTGAACGTTCTGAAAGAGATTTAGACTCCTGGGGAAAGTCTGAGACTGATTCAGTAGTAAATTCATAAAAAAACCCCCAAAACACACACAGAGTTATTAATTACTTGAGGTTAAGGAGTTATGTTAGAAATGAAATCAAGGTCCAGAAGTTTTATAGTTATGATAATGTTAACACTAAAGCTGTTCCAACCAAAACTGTGGTATAGCTCTAGAGCTGGGATGGGTGAGTGGAGGAGATGGAAAGGGCACCTGGTTGGTGGGGAGGAGAGGAGCAGTGTGATAGCAGGAAGTGTGTAGTTAATGTCTACAAAGGAAGACTCCAGAAGAAATATTGTAAACATGTGTCCTCATGATAGAGGTGTAAATTCAGGTCAAGCGTTCAGAATGACTGTCTTACAGAACCATGCACGTCCTTACCCTGTGTGTGTGTGCCCATATCTTTCACGAAAAGGGAAAACTAAGTTAAAAATATAAGGAAAAAGTTTTGGAATGCAAACTGATAAGTGAAAGCATTTACTTGTTGAGCAAGTGATCTTTATTCCAAAGAGGTCAAGGCTGTGTACGTTGTGTACATGGCTGGATAGCTCCTCCTCTGTGAAGTACCTGATTAGACAACTCTCAGTAGACACATTTCTAAATCATCTTTGAGACTCAGGGTGGTTTAATAATTCTATAGTTTAATCATGGCAGAGGCACTTCATCACCAGGGAATGATGCCTAGAGCTTTAATGATAAGAAAGTAATGGATATGCTCATTGCTCAGGGCCTCCTTCTTCCATCCACCAAGATATCATACTGAAAGTCAGATACATGTTAAATTCTTTGCAGATTAAAAAAAAAAAGTAATAATAGGCCTCTGTGTTGTGCTGCAGAGTTACCTTTGGCTAAAATCATCTCCTTGGCCATTTATCACTTTGCTCCCTAAGCCCTGGACTCAGGTGGGAAGCAGATTGAGTCATTTGTAAACCCCATTAATTACAGATATACAAGACATATCTTCTTTTATCCTCCTTTCTCCAAAAGGCAAACTGTGATTTGTTCCCTTTTCTATGACCTACACAAAGTAATCTTCCCAAGTAATATTAACATTTAGAATACACAGTCCCTCAAATGATCACTGGACCCAATGCTTGCTCATCCTAAGCACCAGATATTAATGACATTTTAAAAATATCCATGCCTGGCTTCCTGAGGTCCCTCTAGAGACTCTAGGAGAACACAGTGAAAATACAGAAAACTTACTTTGTTCTTGAAGAGACTTTGTAAGAGCAATTTTTTCAAAGAAGAGAGGATTCTTGAGTATTTTTGCCATATAGATCTGTGGGTGTCCTGAACTACAGTCATTTTCATTAACTATCTGCTTTATTTGACCACATTCCTATAGAAGGTATTCCTCCAAATACCCATGGACATGATAGAAAAATAAACAAACTGAAATGAACAAGATAGGCCCACAAACTGGCTGACAGAGGGGAATATTCTGAGCCTCTTACTTTACTTCTTCTCTTTAGTCTGGGTTCCCATCCCACTCATATTCCATGTACTCCAGGCCATTGGATATTATTGTAAAGAAACAAAATCAATGAGCAAAACTGACCATAGATAAATTGTCAAGTGTGGCTCCTGGCTCTTCAACTTCCATAATCTGTATCTTTCCTGATTCTTTAAAGATCATTTTGGCTCCACAGTGGCTGACACCATTACAACCTGGTCTAAGGCAACTGACAGAACTCAGAGGGCTGATATCAAGAGACAGGCTTCCCAGAGTTAAAGTTAAATTTGGCTGCAGATACAAAGAATTAACTGGGAGCAAAGAGACAGATGCCTACTAAGTTTTTAGATGGCTCTATTGCTCAAGAAATCCCAAACCTGGCTACCAACAGCTGGTGATGGCTTTTAGGTCTTCCCAGGCCCCAGAAATGGAACCAATAAGAAACATGTGTTTTATTTGTCTGTTTTTGATGGTGTGGGTTCAAAACTTTTCCTGGGATATATGGGAAGCCCATAGTTTTAGTTGTAGCAAGAGGAATTCTGTTACTATGAGAAATAGGTAAGTTTACCCATCTCTTTCGCCCATACTCAAAATTCAAAGTTCTCCAGGATGATATCTGCTTGGCCTTGTTAAAAGTCACCAGTGCAGCCTCTGGCTGGATCTGGCCTCTTTAGATTCTAAGTGGAAGATGGGCACCTGGATATACCAACCCACCAACGCCTCACACGTTACCAAAGGAGCAATTCTACAAAAGGGAATCCAAGTGGTGTTAGGAAGGGGGGAAACCACTGAAAGGACCACATATACACAAGCATACCCCTTTCCTCCCAACCTCAGACTGTTATATAACCAACAACAAATCCTTAAAAGGTGTCAGTTGATAAAGCCTTAAAGAGCCTTCAATGTTTGCAACAAACATTTATTAAGTATGAATAATTCACTTCGTCCCAATAAAGTATAACCCA
Source organism: Lutra lutra (assembly GCF_902655055.1). Lineage (NCBI taxonomy): Eukaryota > Metazoa > Chordata > Mammalia > Carnivora > Mustelidae > Lutra > Lutra lutra. Next base: position 92,480,301 of record NC_062282.1, on the reverse strand, counting down.
ATAAAGTAGAAATTGCATCCCCATTTAAGATGACAAAACTGAGGCTCATGGAGATAAAAATTATTTTCCTCCAGTCATCTAAATAATAAATGAGGAAGCTGGAATTCAATCTCAGTTCTGTTTGACTTCACACTGATGCCGTCGCTACAAAACTGGGGAAGTCCCAGACGCAAGTAGGGCAAATTAACAGGCCTGATGTTGTAGGGTGAAAATTAGCACATTAATTAGCACATGGTTACTGTGAGGACCTATAGGAGACATTTTAAAAACTGACACTAAACTTGGAAAAATGAGATCAACTTGCCATATATCATGGGAAAAACACTGTATTGGTTTTCTGGAGACTAAAGAGAAGGTAGGTTTCTTGAGCATCTTCTGTGAGAACAACCAGTAGAGTGTGGTCAGAGAACTTCTGTGCTTGCTGTGTGACATGAAGAGAGGGGGTGACCGAACTATCAAGATGCTTCAGGTTCTGGCTGCTAAACACTGACAGTTCAGGTCATGAGCAGGGAGCCCTCATGAACCAGATGAGTGTGCCTCCAGAAGAGACCCCTTTTGCCATTGGAGGATACAATTAGAAGAGGGCCCTCCACGGAACCTGGCCATGCTGGCATGGCGATCTCAGACGTCGAGCCCCCGGAAGTTGTTTATAAGTCGCCTGACCTGTGGTATTCTGTTATAGAGCTTGACCCAAGACATATAGTATCCCTGAGCCAAGTAGATTCATCATTAATTATACTGCTAAGATGAGATGGGGTAAACAGGGAGATGGGCTTCCCACCAACCCTCACTGGACTCTGTGTCCTCGCTGATAATACACAAAGGTAGAATCCAATGATGTGTATGTTTCCTTGTATGGCCAACATTTTGTGAGTTGGTGAGTACACAACTGCATTTTGCGGCGTTAGATTTGACAAAATGTAACTGTATAGACTTCCCACGCAGCATGTGAAGATTCAGGAGCTCTCCTACTAGTCACTGGGCAGGCAGAGTAACTTGCCGGCCTGGGGGCATTTCACCAGAGGATCTTCTTTAGTCCTGATGTAATTTTCTGGTTCTCATGTCCTTTATTCCACCTTGTTTAGTTTTTATTTTAATGACTTTTAACCGGCCAGAGATAAACCGGCGGTTATCCTTGGGTTCAGTACTCACCCAAGGGAGTGTTTTGGAAATTTGTGGGCTTTTTGGTCTTTTAGTATAGCAAATTCTGAACATTTGAATGTTAAAACACATGAAAAAAAAAAAAAGATCTAACACATGGGTTTTCTTTCCACATATTACTTTAAAATTTTTTCTTCATACAAAGGCATTATACGTGTGTGTGTGTGTTGTGTGTGGGTGTATGTGTGTGTGTGTGTATATATATATATATAATTATCTATATATATTTTTAAAAATATAGATATTTTTAAATTATGTAGACAGGTAGGTTATATATGTGTCACTTTCACTTTAGGATGGTGTGGCGGTCATTATAAAATATTATAAGAAGGATATGGGGATGCCTGGGTGGCTCAGTAAGTTAAGCATCTGCCTTCAGCTCAGGTCATGATCCCAGAGTCCTGGGATCAAGTCCTGCATTGGGCTTCCTGCTCAACAAGGAGCCTGATTCTTCTTCTGCCTGCTTCTCCCTCCACTTGTGCACACACACTCTCTCTAACAAAGAAAGAAAGAAAGAAAGAAAGAAAGAAAGAAAGAAAGAAAGAAAGAAAGATAGATACGGTATGGTTGAGGGCCACTGCTATAAACGTACCATGAGGCTAACCTGCATTGCAATGGGGAAAAAAGAAAGAAAATGTTTTACACTTGCTTAATAATGGGCAAGTACTGTGCTTTGCTCTGTACTCTATCGAATTTATGTATGCTAGCTCATCCTCCTTATTACTCCCCCTTCACAAATGAAGATATAGACACTTAAGGAAATTTATTAACTTCTTCATTCTTTCATCAAATATTTTAGTGACAACTGTGTGCATTATAGGGGTTTGGGACAGAAAAGACACAATTTCTGCCCTCAAGGAACTCACACTCTAGTCGAGAGAGCTAATTAAGCAAAGCAATAAGAAGGCAAGTCACATCATGTTGGGTGTCACGACAACACGTGAATGAAATATCTTGAGAAAACTTGTCCATAGCTAGTCGGTTGGTGGAGGGGGATCCACCCGAACACAGACATTGCTTTTTGATTATAGTAACTACTGCACTACCGTTATTTGTATCAAATCACAAGGTTATCACCTCCACTAAGGTTGCCTGGAAAGGTGCCTGAATGTGTGGATGAAAAACCAAGGACAAAGAGCTGTTCAAAGCAACTATTGCTAGATATTTCTTTTTTCCCTGTGGCATTTCTGCGAGATGCAGTTTTTTTCTCTCTGCCCACCTAACACTGGTACTCCCAACAGTTTCTGGTTCTGTACTACATAGTAACTTAGCTTGTAATATTACTAATATTTATTAAAATGCATTTCTAAAGTGTTAAATGTTAAATGTTAAATGTTTTTCTGATTTCTTAAGTGTGATTTTCAGAAACATTCTCAGTTTTATTTTTTTTTAATTTATTTTTTTTTAAAGATTTTATTTATTTATTTGACAGAGAGATCACAAGTAGATGGAGAGGCAGGCAGAGAGAGAAAGAGAGAGAGGGAAGCAGGCTCCCTGCTGAGCAGAGAGCCCGATGCGGGCCTGGATCCCAGGACCCTGAGATCATGACCTGAGCCGAAGGCAGCGGCTTAACCCACTGAGCCACCCAGGCGCCCACATTCTCAGTTTTAATCTCCTGATGTAATATCTACCTGTCATACCCAACTTCTGATAAGTGCATTCACTCTATGAGGTGAGTAAAACATTGCTGAAAACCCAGATGTAGACACTCTTAGAAGAGGCTTTGGGCCAGACATCTGGAAAGGTGATCAGACTCATTCCATGTATAATATAGAGGCTGGTAAAGCCTTCCATTAAAGAAAGGAAAAAAATAACCAACAGGTAAAAAGAGCTGACCTGCAGGCCTTAAGTATAAGTCTTAAGTATATATAGAGAATGCATGGAAAAAATGTAGGAAACTAAAAATCTTGGAAAGGTATGTTCTACCCAGTGTTAGAAAGTCTAGTGACTTCTACAGTTAGATAAAGATTATAGAGACAGGCATGCAGGTCTTTTTAGTTTTTGTTTTGTTTTGATTTTGTTATTTTGTTATTTTGGTTTTTTTGTCTTTTTAGGTTTTAAAACTTTGTTCAAGTTGTATATTCCCTTAATAAACATGGGAATCACCAAATCTTATGTTTTTTATTTTGATCATGATTTCAACTCTCTAGAAAAAAAAAAGAATGTACTAGAAGAGATAGCTCCTCTTGAGGGATCCTGGTGACAGCTGCCAATAAAGTCATCCTCCTGGTCCTCTTAGCTACAGATCCAGCAGGACTTTTGATACTGTGGCTATTTTCCTTAAAACAACAACAACAACAACAACAACAACAACAAAAGCAGCCTCTCAAGAGAAATAAAAAGCTTTAGTAGGACACACTCTGTAAACGCCAACTTCTAACACCATGACATCTCCACCTTGGCACCACGTAGAGCTCTTGTAAATTCTTAAGTCAGTTGCGTTTATTGAAAACACATCAAACATTTAGTCATCTTTTTCATTCATTCTTTTTGCTTTTATGGGATGTTCTTCAGGATCCTCAGAGATAAATAATATTCCAACCCTGTGTTTACTATTCAAAGTGGCTATGGCAAATAAGAGGTAATTTTACATACATTTCATAGAAATTGTCCTACTCTCATTTTTGACTATTCCTTTTATCATTATAGATGCTCGATATTTTGACAGAAGCCAATCTACCATTCTTGCTTTGAGTATATCTCTTTAAAGGCGCACTTCTCCCTAACTGTAATAAGCGATCTTACAAAGAACAGCACGGTTAATTTCTCAAGCTGCATAACTTGAACTGATTTCCTCAATTTGAGGGTTAACTTTGAATTGTTTCTGTAATAATTTTTTTAGTATTCACCATCAAGTCAGCACTGGTCAGCTCAGACCCTGGGGAATTCAGTATCTATCTTGTATAGTCAGTTCATCTTTTGCAACTATATTGGCTAACTTGCAAATTTATCGTAGCATGCCTGGATGGTTATGTAGAGAAAGCAGCTATTCTCTAGGGGCTAATGTCTCCTCTCCACCAATCAGACTGCAGTGCATGATTCATTAGGTTTGTTGGCTAGATTATTTAACTTAATTCAATATAAATTATTTAATTCCTAAGGCCTTCCTGGTATTCAATATGAATGAAACAATTATTCCTGGACACAATCATCCAAATACTTCCACACAGTCTTACCAAACCCCAAGACAGTCGTTAAATCCCATCTATCCACTGCTTTATATAAACTACTCATGCTGAGTTTTTGAGGGTTATAACATTACTGAAATTGTTTGGATTCAATAAGGGATTATATGTTATTCTATATTTAATGAGAGAATATCCCAATTACATAGCAATGTGAGAAATCATAAACTATTTCTAGGTAACAGTGGTGCCCATGTTTTGATAGCTTCCTTCCTTTTGTCATCTCTCTCATGGGGAAAGGAACAACTCTATTTTTTCCAAATGTAATTCTGCTGCTTCAAAGCATTCTTTTAGGTTAACCATCTCTTGCCATCATGACTATCTGGTCAATGGCTAGTTGAAATGGCACATATGGCTGGTCTATTTTCTCTCCTATTGGAAATTTATGTGACATATGTCCCTAAACATGGTATGCCTTGTCCTAGACGGGACCCCCTAGAAACAGGCTCTGAAGCAGACAATTGTGTAATTCCAGCAGGGAAGTGAGGAGCTCAGGAGTGGTGGAGGATAGGCATTGCACTTATAGCTCAACTTATCCTAAGGGGCACTCTGAGGCTGACATGACCTCTTTATCTCCTTATCATCCAGTCATTGGCTATGGGTTGCTCTCTGGGAGCAGGCATGGTGCTGTGGCCAAAAGCAATTTTGATCAAGCTATCAGCAGCTAATACTACCAGCAGCTGGGGAAATGAGGGGCTAGTTCTAAGGAGAGATCTAGGAAATTCTTAGGAAATCCTGGGTAAGGAATATTGACAAAGACTGAGATAAGAAGGAATAGCATTATTTCTTTTATACAGTCTTGGTTTTTTTTTTTTTTTCTTCTCTCTCTCAATACAGCTCAACTTAAATCTGTAAAAAATCATTACCTCTTTTTCTCCTTTCTCTCCTCTCCTCCCTTCGTCCTAAACAAGGCCAGGAATGGAATGGATAGGGTAGGCCCCAGAGAATTTCACCCCTGGAGAATAACAAACAGTGTAGCCGTGTTGTGCAGATCCTGTGAGACCTAGCCAGAACCAGGGGAGCTGGAGTTAGGAAGGTCTGCTTGGAGACCAGTGAATAAAAGGGCACTTGGAAAAGGAAAGAAGCCGTTTAGGTTTAGGAGACGTAGCTTGTAAATGACAATTTGGTTTTCTCCCTCATTACTCCCTACTGAATGAAGCAAGCATGATGCCCTGGGTACTCACACTGGCACCTGCCTAACTAGCCACACTTAATCACCCTTCCAATCTTACAGGAGGCTCCTGGCCACTCTCAGGTAGAGGCAAAAGAGGGTTATCAAGCTCCCCCACCATCCCCCACACAGTTTATACCTATCCTCCTGCTTGCTTTTCCATGATCCTTTCTTTCATTCATTCTTCAGTCATTAATTTGTTCATTCATTTATTAACCTCCTACTATGTGTCAGCTCTATTCTGAATAGCCTGGTCCTTGATAGACTGTCTGGAACTCTTGATGCTTGGTTCATTTCTCTTTCAGTTCTTGTCCATTCCCCTCACTTGTACTAATAGCTGGTCCTGATCTTTGCTCTCCACATAGGTGTTAGATGTGTCTGGTTCTCCTGTTTTGTTTTTTGTTACCAGAAACCACTGGTATCTGCCTGACAAGACTGGCTGGAGGTCCTCATTTCCACACCAGGCCTACTAAGTGGTTTCTCAGAACTGCTCTGGCCTTCAAGTCAGACCAATTTCCTTGGCTCACAGATACACAGCTGCACCACCTGTATTCCACTGCCCCCAAATGCACGGTCAGCGAAAGGTAAATACATCCCCAAACAAGACCAGCTACGGCAAAGGCCAAATGGAAAAACCAGATCATGGAGGCTGAGGCCGACATGTACGAATGGGGAAAGATGAGCCACAAACCTAGGCTCACACTCTCCTATAACAAATTAACCATGTGACATCATGGGCAGAGTTATTTGCATCTTTTTCATCATTTCTCTCCCAGGGACCGAACCTAACTAAACAATTGTTCCATTTTTAGTTGTGAAAACACCTTAATATTCTGCTCCAATCATTCTATGTCTGTTTACTTATAGGTTTCAAGTGGATGACTTTTTTTTTTTTTTTTTAAGATCTTTTTTATTTTCTTGCTCAAAAATGTTCCATTTTTATTTTATGACTTGTTTCAGTGTAAGTTCCTCTTCAAAGGGCATAAGTCAAGAGAATGAGTGTGCTTGATCTGAAGCTTAATAACTATTTAGACTTTTTGATGTATCTATCTACCTGGATACCAACACAAAGGATGCCAGGATAACAACGGTTGTCCTAAGGGTGTTATGTGCATGAGCTTCTTTAATCCCATGACAGCCCTATGATGTGGGTACTAATGTTGTTTGTGATTTACAGATAAGGAAACAGAGGGACAGAGAGTAAGTTGCCCTCTATCACCAGGAAATCCAAGCCAAAAACCTATGTTCTTCTCTGTTAAGATATACCGTAACCTGGCTAGAAAGGTGCTCAAAGATAATTGCAGAATCCAATTATAATGCCCATTTTGTTTTGAATGCTTTCCTGCTACTTCCTCATGCAGACTTCTCCCATGATCTCTGTGCTGTTTATTCAAGCCAGTAGGCCACAGCTGGCGAAAATTCACTTGCTATGCAGCATAAACATAAGAGTCTGCTTTTCTGTCTCACTTCTTTATTGACTTTCCATATATTTTCTATTTTCATTTGAAGACGTATCTGGAGTCCCCTGACTACCTCTGTTAATTTTTTCTCCTTGCCATGTTTCGTTTTTCATTTAAATTTTGTAACAGTGTTATCTGAGTTAGTCAAGATAGAACTTTTATGAAAGACTCAATATCAAAATTAAGTTGCACTGCAAGGTATTATGGGTAAAATTGGAAGGAAGGGCATTAAAAAATCTCCATTGCGGTTCTCTGACTGAGTCTATTTGAGGCTAATGCAATAATCCTGGCTTGATTTATGATTATATATTCTGACGTATAAAAAGCTATTTGTAAATAGTTTAATAAAAGGCTATTGCTCCAAATTCCAAATTAGCAATGAAAGTGATTTCTATTAAAGAAGACATCTGTGGAGGATTTTGTTCTTGATGCTTAATAAAGTGAGTTCTTTTTCTCAATGCAATACACAATGTTGACTTGTAGCACAGCTCTAGGGACCTGATGTTGTATTCAAAGAGTAAAAACATCTCTCTGCTCATTGTTTATTTACTACATTTTGGGGTACATATGGCAAAATTATTTTCCTTACAGTTCCCAGTTCAGTTCTTTCTCTTGATTATACGTTAAAAATATGTGCATAAGGTTCCTTGGTATCTCAGTTTAACAATGTGAATCTCCAAGCTTCTTTTATTAAATGACATTTCCAGTATTTTAATGAGGGTTTGACATTTTCACATGTTACAATTTTGTTTTATTTTTATATTCATTGAAGTGACTTTCACGCTGCCTTTGTGTGCTGTCGATTTACAATTTCTAAAGGCACTTGGAGACACCTTTTCAGAAAGAAGAAGTACATCAGGAAATCATTCAGGATTCTCAGTGTTAGTATTCAGTGGAGCACAGTTTTAAAAAATGACTTGCAAGGGGCGCCTGGGTGGCTCAGTGGGTTAAGCCGCTGCCTTCGGCTCAGGTCATGATCTCAGGGTCCTGGGATCGAGTCCCACATCGGGCTCTCTGCTCAGCAAGAAGCCTGCTTCCCTCTCTCTCTCTCTGCCTGCCTCTCCGTCTACTTGTGATCTCTCTCTGTCAAATAAATAAATAAAATCTTTAAAAAAAAAATGACTTGCAAGCTTTAAGCATGGGGTTTTCGTTCTGAGCAACATCCAAGGCTGTTGTAGAAATGGCAAAAGCCACACATGATTTAGACTGGGCCTTGCAAATTCAAATAAGCAGAGGAACTGGTGGGTGACACAGGTAAAGGGGGCAGGCCCAGGGGACTGTGGAGGACCACAGCAGGCATGCTCCCCTCAAAGAGGGCACCTGCACATTTGCCTTTGCTGATGTTCGCTGTGAGGGAAAGTCGAGGGTCATCAGATTTTTCAGGACTCTAACTGAACTTGGGACTCTGGATAGTCAAGTGAAAGATTCTGACTATCCACTTTGGCTCTTTCTGGTCCAGCTTGTCTAGCACCCAATGAGACACATGCATTCTACATACAGTGACTTACCAGTGCTCTGCATAGTCGAGAAGGAAAGGTATGGTTGAAGATTGCTTTTAAATGATTCAGAAAAGTATAACCTCATTCCGGGCCTCTTTAATTTCCTACTCACAGTGGAGCACTTTGTGCCAATGTGGTGTCATTCCGAGGAGGCAAAATGTCCTAGCTGCACCATCATGTTTTAAAGAACCCAAGGTATAGCAGGAGGTCTAAGACACTACAAACATAACTAAATGGAAGGTGAAGTTAGGTAAAACCTCAAAGCGACAATCAAATGAAATTCAAAGGATGGAGAAGTCACATGTGGTTGGGGAGACCAGGGACAGGTTCATGGCTGTTCAGATGAGCCTTGATAGTGAAAAAAGGATTGTGGTGAATATAGGCAGGAGGACATTCCAGGGGGGAGGAAACAGAGAGCTGAGGTATTGGGGCAGAAAACCAGTACCATGTGGATGATCAGAAAGCAGCAAGTCTTCCCTGGAAAGGCAGGGTGGTGGGCCCTCCATGAGAAGGCAAGCAAGGCAGGAACAAGAGTATGAGAGTCTTTACAGAGGATGGGCCAGAGGAGTCCATACAAGGATTTTAGTAAACAAGACAAGCTGTCAATGCTTTTTGACTTGGAGAGTACTGTATCTCATATTTTTTAAGGATGAAAAGTTAAAAGACAAGATGACAAAACAGGAGAGTGAGGACTGGAAGTTAGAACTTCAATGTATAAATCTGGAGGGGACCACAGACATTCAGTCCCTAACACATGAACATGGGAAGAATGCAAGAGTTTGTTCCTTTTTGTAAAGCTACTGCAATAATATTGGAGTGATATTACTAATGCCTTAGTGTACTGATGATGAAAGTGAATTAACTGCAGGATGAGAGCATTGTGATGGAATGCTAATGCAGTGTGTGACATGCATTACATATTACAGAGAAAACCAGGCACTTTGTGTTTCCTTCTATAATAAGACTGACTGGGTCTCCAGTGAAGTCAAAACGCTGTACCCGGTTTCTAGCAAAGAATCTAGCTTATAAGTAGGTGCTCAAAAAATATTGATAGAATGAATGAAGAATGATACTAGATGGTCTTCTTTTGAAAAAAAAAAAAAAAAAAAAAAGCCAGGTATTTCAAGCTCCAGGCAACCCTTCCATCAACCCTGAGTTTCTTACCACCACACACACCTTGTGGCTTTGGCCTTGAAAAGCAAACAGTGAGAGATTATATAGAGAGATTTAAAAAAGGGAGTTCTCCATAATAGTTGGAACAGAGAGTGGACTTACATCTTACTGGAGGTTGGGTTTTAAAGGCGGAATGCAAAGAAAAATGTGTCATGCGGTGCAAATCATCCTTGAAAATTCTTCAGGAAGGAACTGCATTGGAGACTTATAAAACATGCCTCTTCTTACAGCACTGAACAACCCTCTGCTTTTTCTCTGTTCTTCATGGGTTGAAGGTGGTTTGCATTGAAGGGTTATATTATATGAAAAAGATATTTCTTAATGCCAGAATGAGTCCTTGTGGTGACATGCTGTCACTATGAAAAGCACCCCAGGACTGAGATGACCCAAGGATGGCAATATTCCATCTCCTCTCTCAGTCCCATGTTAGGACTGTTGAGTAGAGTGGTGGAAGAAAATCTTATCCTGGCTCTCATGCCCACCCCTCTCAAATCTCACATGATCCCACATGTGGGGGGTTGATTTCCATCAAGTTACAATATATGGTTTCTCCCCACCCAGAAGTGGGGGAGGTGAACTCTACCTGGCCAGGACCTTGCTGCCTGTGCTCATCCAAGTAAGGGCCACCCATAGCCAGGGTGATGCTCACACAGACTCATTGGGAAGTGAACCAGGCAGGTGGGGATCAACACGCTGCAATGGTCACTCCGGTCAGAGCAATGTCAGGGTAGGGACGATTGGTATTCAGTCATGGGGAAAGTAGAACTATGTCCACCTATTTCGATTTCAGGGGTTTTCAAGGGACCCTGGGCATCACCCTGTGATGAAGGCACAGTGGAGGGAACTTGGTTTTTAAAGAAAAGAAAAAATGGTTTCCTTTTACCATTTCCTTCCTTCCTTCCTTCCCTAGCTTTACTGAAGTATAATTAACCAAAAAAAAGTTATATGTATCATACTTAAGGGATACAACATAGTCTGTGTATTTACATTATAAAATGATTATTACAATCAAGCTAATTATCCATGATCACAGAGTTGCCTTTTCTGGTGGTGAAATGAGTTGAGAACAACCCTCAATTGTGTATTGTGTATTTCAAGTAAACAATGCAGTATTACTAACTATAGTCACCATGCTGTGCATGAGGTCTCTAGGACTTACTCATCCTGCATAACTGGAATTGCTGCTTTTTGACTAATATCTTTCCATAGCCCTCATCCTCCAGCCTGGCAACGACCATTCTACCCTCTACCTCTATGAGTTTTTGGACTTCTTTAGATTCTACAGGTGAAATCATGTAGTATTGGTATGTCTGTGTCTGGCTTATTTCACTTAACATAATGTGCTCCAGTTTCATCTAGATTGTTGCAAATGGCAGAATTTCCTTTTTAAGGCTGAATAGTATTCCATTGTATGTGTACAGACACACACATGCACACACACACACACACACACATTTTCTTTGTTGATTCATCCAGCAACATTTAGGATACTTCCATACCTTGTTGACATCAAGGTACGGTTATGAGATCTCTGGCAAAGTACGTGGCCAATTACTATGTGGATAATAATACATGACAGAATAATGGTGAGGCTTAAATAAGAAAATGTATATAAGGCATTTAGCTCTCAGCCTGGGACATGCTAAGCAACCAGGATGTGACAGTTTCCTAGTTGCTTCTTAACCACGTGAGCACACCCCAACACAATAATCCCTTCCTTGTTTCTTCCCTGTGTTTTGAGATGGGGATGGGAGTATGATAAACAAAAACAAGAAATAGAAAAGCACCATGGCTAACACCACTTAGGTGCCATACAATCAGACATAATCACTGGACCGGCCAAGAGTGGGTAATCAGTGTACAGAGACCTGCCTGGCCTCTAGTTCTGGGTGCACCTTGGCCAAGTCCTCTCTCTCCTCTGTTCCCTTAACAGTTCCAAGATAATAACACTCTATGGCATATCTTTCCTCAAAAACTTTCAATGATGCTCTAATGTCTTCCAGATTGAACCCATTTCTTTGGCTGGCCTCAAAGGTTCACCACAAAGTAGCTCCAGTCCCCTTCCGCACTATTTTTCCCTCTCTCACTTAGAAAACCCAAAGTGATCATCTCTTCCTTGTTGGGTCCCTGCATTTTCACCACTTTTCCTTTGTTCTTTTCTCTGACTACAACCTCTGCCCCCCTTCACTTGTGAATATTCTTCTCCTCTTTCACTGCATGCCATGCGATATCATTCCTGTGAAACAACTCTGTATTTCCTCAAGATGACTAGGCTGTATTCTTCTGTGGGGAGTCCCAGTCACTGGTCTTGAAGTAGCATCTGGCAATGGGGCCATGGGGGATAGGAAGCTCCCTGTCACCTTTTAACAACACATGAAACCTTTCCTGACAGTTCTACCATTACAGGGGTCTATGTGGTAACAGGTTTGCAGAGAAATGTCCAGACGTGGCTGGTAATTGGGGGAAAGACCTTCTAAGAAACGCTTTTTGCAGAGCTCTGGAAGTGCTGCTATTCACAGTGAGGTTCTGGAAACAGTGAGGCGTAGATGACATTTCTTTTAAGCAATATGCAAAGTTTCCCCCAGAGGAAAGAGATTAGAAGACAACATTAATTATTCTCAAGACTGTGAGTCCTGATTTTCACTAATTACTTAAATTTGCCACCTGCCTATTCTGACTGGTGACATTCCACTGGTAGGAATCTGGACCTGCAGAGAGAAAAATCTTCCTTCTGAGCAGGCCTGCTGGCTCTCTCCGACATGTCGAACGTGCAAGAAGCAGAGCAACAATTCAACCACACTAGCGGGGAAGTCTGGGTCTAGGACCCTCAGCCACCATTTCTCACCAGTGGAAGAATTCAGGAAATTCACCTTTCATGAAGCACACTCGTAAAAAGTGTGGACCCTGGAGCCACATTTCCTGGGATCCAATCCCAGCCCCCAAATCCCACCTGACTGGCTTCATGGCCTTGGCCAAATCACCAAACCTTGCAGTGTTCAGGGCTTTGATTAGATTTGAAAACTGTTGGATCAAAAACCTACCTCTGCCCTTCCCCACTGAGTTCCCTGGGGATTAGAGCTGGCTTACCCTAGCAGGGCCTGAGCTGGGCTGGTTCTAGAAATACCTGTTCCAGAGGCTCCCCAAAATTCTTCTACCTTTTCCTCAAGGGTTTTGACCCTCTTCTCAGCAGGCCATTTCCTAGATGACCTCCAGGAACCCATCCATCCTGTTTTCTGTGGTCTTATAATTTCCTTGGGTGAGGATGGGTAGAACGAGTCAGATGAAGAAATTACTGGTGAAGCATAGGCAGCTACAATATGCAACCCCCGCCCTTTCCGGATAGCACATATTGTCTGAACTTGGTTTTTCACTCATTCAGCTAGTATTTACTAAGCCTCTACATGGAACAATGGGCTAGCTAGATTAACAAATGTCTGTGAAATACCAGGCAATGCAAATGAGACCTCTCTAAAACATATATAATTCCCTCACCTTATATTTAGCAGGCATGAGACAATCCTGGTGTTTGCTCTTATCCAGTTTATGGTCCAACAGAGTCTCAAATACAATATAATATGATGAGCACAAACATGGGAAAATACAAGGAGAATTTGGTGGGGAAAACCCCAGCTAATCCAGAATCAGGGCTTTTGGAAGGCATAATCTCTAAAGAAGACCAATGGTCCTGACATAATCTCTAAATAAGACCAATGGTCCTGAAAAAATGAACAAGAGATTACTATCCAAGGAACAGGGGATGAGGGCAGGTGGAGAATGCTCTGGACAGAAGGTTCTCCCCACCATGAGGAGGTCTGGATGGGAGAGAGAGCACAATCCTGCTTGGGGACCTGAAATAATGACTTTCAGAGAGAGGAGTAGAGTAGACCTGCAGAGGAGTTTGAATTTGAACCTGTGGACAAAGGATGGCTAGTGAGGCTGTGAGTGAGAGAATTATGGAATGATATTTGCGTTTTAAGAAGACTAACCTGGTCATAGTAGGAGCATGGGTGGAGGAGTCCTATATGGAGGTAGCCATTCAAGCCTGTCCCCATCAAGGCTCTGAGGGGGCTGGTGGGGAAAGAGGGCCCGAAGTCACTGGTAGGAGACCTGAGCTCCAACACTAGTGGGAGAAACAACTGATTGCAACTTCGCACGGTAATTCTGCTCTCTCTGGCCTTCAGGTTTCTTTTCTGTAAAAATGATTATTTCTAAGGACAGAGAAGTGTATTTCTGTGTCATTTTTAGGATCTACTATTAACCAAGTTTTCAATTAATGCTGCTGCTGCTTCTTCCTTTCCTTCTTCTTGATATTTTAAATTTTCTCTTACCTTTCTCTTTCCCTCTCTCCTACCCTCTGTCTATATTACTTTGCTAAGGCTGCCATAACACATACCATTGACTAGGTGGCTGAAGTAGAAATTGATTTTCTGACAGCTCTGGAGGCTGGAAGTCTGAAGTCAAGGTATCAGTAGGTTTGGTTTCCGGTGAGGCCTCTCTCCTTGATTTGCAGATAGCTGCCTTCTCACTGTCTTTGCACTATCTTTCCTACGTGTGTGCATATCTCTGGCATCTCTGTGTGTCCAAATCTCCTCATCTTATAAGAACAATGGTCAGAAAGAACTAAGACCCATTTAGTGGCCTCATTTTCACTTGATCCCTTCCTTAAAGGTGCCATCTCCAAGTACAGTCCCATGCTGAGGTCCCCGGGTGTTAGGGCTTCAGTATATGAATTTCGGGAAGGGGCACAATTAACCCATAATTTTCTCTCTTAAAATGTGCTTTGGAACTAAACTTGTTGCAACCAGAAATACCTGGGCTGGTATGGAGCCACAACCTTCCCTAAGCTGGGATTCTCTTTTCTATGTCCTTTCAACCTGTATTTGATCCTCATCTCACTTATTAATGGTGATGACATAGGCCATCCATCTGTGGGAAAAGCTAGAGCAGCTTTTCTTTTATATACTAGCCGAGATATTTTTTCCTATAGAAAAAGAACTTCTGAATTCCAATCTCTGTAGTATTAGGTCTGGATCCTACCTTTGTTTGGCTCTAGTCTTTATGCCCCAGTGAGATTCCTACTTTTTGGCTAGGCCTTGTTTTCTTTCCATTTGCTTTCACTGCTCACAGTAACTTCCAAATGCATCTATATCCTGTCCTTCCTACCTTCTTTCAAAATTGCTGCTAAAACCCACCAGGATCGCAAAAGCTTACTGCATTAATGTTCTTTCTGTGCTTCTTGTCATCAGCCAAACTGAACTTGCTTACACATTTCAATTGCAGTCTCTTTAAAGCCAGGATTTCATTTCATTTTCTGGCTTTTGTCCACTGTGTTTTAGAAGCTCAAAAGGGCCACGCATCCCTGGCACCCCATGAATAAATGAAATCACACACTATAATAATGACAATAGGGCATGCACTCCTCTACCTGCCTACCGAGCCAACTGCTCTTTTGACTATTTTGCAAAATCATAACGACTCACAGGGGGTTTCTTCCCACCTACCTGATTCCGAGCCCAGTGAATTATAAACATATTTTATTTAACAAATTCACTTTTATTACTACAGTCAGCTCCTATCACAATAGCTAAGGTTCTGTTTGCAGGTTCCTAACTTGCCCATAAAATCTTGCTTCAGGCAGATACTCTGGTCTAATGACTCTTGGTACAAAATTTCATTATTAGAATCTTTTTCTTTTTACACCCAAAGAAAGTAAAAAAGAAAAAAAAAAAAAAACCCTGTGACTTAAAGAAAAAAAACTTTCAAACTATTGTTCTGTATTAAAGAAATGTTCCTCTCCTCCCCCAACAAAAAAGAAATGCCAAATCTCAGCCATTGAGATTTGTAAAAGCAAAATGGCACTGGATTTCCTTCTCAGTGTTTCTCAACACTCCTTAAATGCTTTTGGCATTTTGGATGAGACAATTTTCCTGATGCAGGCCTGCCTGTGCAAAGCAGGGCATACATACGGCATTCCCGGTACCTATGCACCTCCTACCTGCCATATTCCCTCTCTCCACAAACCAGAGGGGCTGTGCTGACCAACAAAGACTCCACACTCTGTGCATACTCTGTTTCACACACACCCTGCAGGAAGACTGTGACCTCTTAGCTTGGTACAACTTTAACTGACCCAGAATGATGTGTCAGAGTTGGCAGGATCTAAGTTGACCTAGTTATCTGGAGGGCCTTTGGTAAAATTGTGTAATTGGAGAGGAGTAGTCTGAGGAATCCTCAATATTCTATTTCCCCTTCTTTTTCTTTTTTGTGCAGCCTTCCTCTACAGATCAGGGACTACCTGCTTGCCCTTTGCATGCCTGCCTCACTCTTAGCAGTCTTCTTGCTAAGAACTGCTGTTTGACTCTACATCCATCAAAGCATATCAGACTTCTTACCTCTGCTTCCCGGGCCCTATTTTCTGTCCAACATGGCAGTTACTGCATCAACCAAACCTTAATAATGACCCATTTGTCACACCTCGTAGCACAGGAGAATATTTTGAAAACATAACAAATGACCTGGCATAGGCACTCAAGGATCAGAAGGGGACACAAGTGGAGGTTCTGTAGTCTGACGGCCCTCTCAGGCCAGACATGGCTCCTTTAGCTGTTAGCTCTTGGGGTGGTCAGGATGAATCCTGTGGAAGGGTCAGGATGGCCGACACTGGAGGGGTCTCGGGAAGGTTGCTATTCACAAGTGAGAACAGATGTGCTTCGATATATTCACAACTGATATTACCATGTGGTATGTACTTGTCTCCATTTCATCCCTGACTCTTGAGGGTTTTATAAATTGACAGAAGACTCCTGGGTTCACAATGACTTACTCTAAAACACAGAATGGAATTTTAGACACCCTGCTCCAGTAACAAGGAATGACTTTGAACCCCAAAATTTTAAAATTGATATACAGTCAAAATTACCATTCTTCTTGATATCATACTTTTTTTTTTTTTTTTTTTTTTTTTTTGGTATTCAAAATCTCTCCTTTGGGGCGCCTGGGCGGCACATGTTCTCTCACTCTCTATGGGGTTTTTCCCCTTCACACCAAGCAATTCTATGACACCAGGTAGCTATTCCACAATTCACAAATACTTTGTACCTGGAGATCATGTCAGATCCCTCAGCTTGAGGGCTTAGCCCAAAAGACTGTCCCTTTTTCCCAATTCAGATGTCAATCACTAGTCCAGCTTGTCATTTGTGCTTCTGACTGGCTATATATCAGACGTTCCCATGGATTGCTGCTCAGATCCCATAAATTTGCTAAAGTAGCTTGCAGAACTCAGGAAAAGAGTTTACTTACAAGATTACTGCTTTATTATAAAAGGAAACAATTCAGGGACAGCCAGATAGAAGAGATGCATTGGGCAAAGTATGTGGGAGCAGGGGTAGAACTTCCATACCCTCCATGGATGTGCCATCCTCCCCATAACACATATTCACAACCCAGCAGCTCTCTGCCTCTCATCCTTTATTTATGGAGACTTCATTACATAACCATGGTTGATTAAATCACTGATTCTTGGTGACTGAGCCCCTCTCCCCTCCCTGGAGGCTGAGGGGCGGGGCTGAAAGTTTCAACCCTCCAATCACAAGGTTGGTTCCCTCGGCAACCACCCTTCAACCTCAGTGGCTTTCCAAAAGTTACCCCATTAGTATAAACTCCAGAGAAGCTGAAAGAAGCTTGTCATGCATAGCAAAAGATACTTTTATTGTTCTTATCAGTCAGGAAATTCAAAGGCTTTTAGGAGCTCTGTGCCAGGAACTGGAAGAAGACCACCTATTTATTTCCCATTATAAATCACAACATTAAAGAGGAAAGAATTGGTATTTTTACTCTATTTAGTCTTCCCACTTGGAAATATTCTATATGTAGCCTTACATAAAACTTTCATTTACATTCTCAGTAAAACCTTTACAATTTTCTTAATGTAGGTCCTATATATTTCTCTTGGGGTTCCTCATTATTTTTTAGTTTTGGGTCACTTTTGTTAATGATGTAACTCTCCCCTTGATACCAAGGCACTGGTTATGGTGGAGGTGGGTGCTGGCATTCTTCAAACTTCATTACATGCTCTCTTGTGCTGCTGCCTGCTGGTCCCCTCAGGACACTCTCTGGACTACCTTCTCTCACACAGATCCCAACAGGAGTTCTCAAAGCCTGAAATGGACTATGGGCTTACAAATGTATTGTGGTACTATTTTCAGCTTGCTTCTGGTGAAATAAAAATAATTGCCTATTTTGACTAAATATGACTTGTTCTTAAATACTCACAATGGGACCTATCTCCTGGAAAGACAGGAGCTCTTATCTCTTAGGAGAAGTTCTTGTTAACACTTACAAAAGGGCTCAGAAAGGCATGCTCAGTAACAGTTTCTTTTAAATGCCAGTTACTTAGTAAAAGGGAGAATAGCGGTAGAAGGATTAAAAGATTTATTTTCTTTTGAAATCTGTGGCTTCTTTAAAGTTCAGGGATAAAGGTGCAATTGCCTGTGCCTTACATACATCCTTCAAAACAACCAACAAACCTGCTCCGGAAGAAATTCAATTCTCCCCCTTCCCACCCGCAACCCCACAAGGAGTGTAAGTGAAAGGCTTACTCAAATTTAGAGTTGGATTGCCTTGACAAGCTCTCCAACAGGGGATGAAGCCAGATGGGGATTGAAATAGCTTACTGGCGACCAATCCGTGCCCAGTTAATTGTGTTAGCTGTGCTCAGGATACCAGGAGGAAAGAAATTGTGGCTAAGGGAGAGGTACCCTTAAAAGACTTGGGATCCTACAGCATTGTAAGGAAGTCACTTGCCAAATAATCCCACAACTAAAATAAGAGGATTTAATATTCGGTATTCTCTTCTCAGCCGAATGAAGGGAAAATGGAGACTAGGTCCACTATTTTTTTGGAGGCAATTAACCCTGTATTTCTAAGCTTTAGGTTAAAAGACTATGGAACTAGAAGGACACTGGATTATTCGCAAAAACATCAAAGGTTAAACACACCATGGCTGCAAGCATTTACCAATGCGTGTCTCCTTCAGTCACCCTGAACCAAGAGACGGACTAAGTGCCTGGGACACTGGCTGACAGGAAACGGCAGGTGCTGCCTGACACAGAGCATTAGAGGAAGTTGCTCTAATGACATCTGACCTAACTCAAGTACATTGTTAGGGCAGTATAAGTGGCTGGAGACAAAGAATTTGGAGACCTCTGTCCTTTCATTTGTTCCCTTTCTGCCCCTGACAAGACTGCAGCCCTCTGTATAAAGCAGCCACATTTACTTTTCGCTAAGGCGAATGGTCCCTGACCAGTGGCATCAGCATCTCCAGGGAACTTGTTAGAAATACAAATTAGCAGCCATGTCTTGGATCTGCTGGAACTGAAATTCTGTGTATGGGGCAATCTGTGTTTGAACAAATTGTCCCTATGGTTCTGAGGCCTTAAATATGAAGAATCCCTGGCTCAGGGAATTGTCTCAGTCCCCACCTCTCACTGGTGCTTTGATTTTCCTTTGATTCTTGTCTCTGGTGTATTTCTCTGGTGACCCGTCACTTGTAGCTGTCCGTAGTGCCTAGCTCCTTTGGGTGAATGATACCTCTAGATGGTCAACCTGCCTTTCTCTTCAGACTTCTTCATAGGGCTGATGAAGGACTTCTTGGTAGCACTGATTTTTGCAGATCCCTATGTGAAGACACAGAGGGATAATTCTTGGATGCCTCACTCATGTACCAGCCTGGTCCCCAGAACCCAGGTCCTCCTAAATGTTAGCTAGACCACCTTCCCGATCTCCAAGACTGATAAAGTCAGCACCAGCAGCTAAAAAAGCAGCTTGATTTGTGATAGGAAAAAAGTAGACTGAGATCAAACAGACCAGATTCAAACCCTGGTTATACCATTTACTAAGTATGTGAATGTGTGAAGCAACTAACAGGTAATAATATTTACCACCAAGTATTATTTTGAAGAATAAATGAAAGATTCTATTGGAGCCATGACCGACTTTTGTACTATAAAAGGGAGAAAAGTGGGTTGAGATACTGTCCCTCAACCATTAGGATGTCCACCTAGAACAGCTGGAGCTCTAAGCCGGGGCCTCTGGGTCCAGACAGCCTCATCCACTTATACCAATGTGCTCTTAAAGTGTTACTAATCCCTATGTAGGCCATGATGTGAAAATGATGAGAAATACAATTCTATAGAGGCACCTGTACAGCTTGTGGCACCCGATACGACCTCAGTAAATGACAATAGTCATTCTATCCCTGACTGTCACTGAGGACCAGCAAGAGGAACAGTGACAAGTAGTATAATGGTTTTATCATGAGAAATCTAAGTTCTAAGAAGAAAGAGGGGAAGAAAGAAAAGAAGCTTAGTTTGCACATTTGGTAAAATGTAAGAGTTTATCCTCAGGTCACTTACAAATCTGATATTATAAACCACATGTAGATGTCTCCATGACGGAGACAACAGTAAAATGTGGAGGAGATCAAGCCAACCAAACCTTCTTGCATAAGGAATTACCATTTCCTTACGCGCGTGTGTGTGCTCACATGTGTGCATGTGTGATGGAAGTGATTTCCACCAGAACTCTGAAGAAAACCCACCCTCTCTTGAAGCAATGTTCATCATTTATAGCAGAGCCAACATACACTTTATAAAGACAAAGATAGGGCATGTAAGGGGTCTGTGGAATTTCTAAGGACTTGGCTACAGTTTGGCAATGTGCAGACCACCTGCATGGAGCTCCAGGTGGCCCCGATCTAAAGTCAAATCCAAGTTACTGGCAGCATCATGAGAGGCACCCACATGCCATCAGCTGGCAGCAGTGGGTGAGAGCGTGAGAGGAAGAAGTTACAGGTAACCCCAAAGGTAGCCAAACAAATCCAGGAGAGACTTAGTCTACAATGGAGCTGATGAACAACAATTTCCTTAAAATGACATCTAATATTCTGGCACACATTTCCTGTTCTACAGATGCTATCAAAGTATAAGCATAACACAAGAATAATACTTAAGGGATTCAAAACATCACAAAAATTGCTTGATGAAAAGTGGCAAAATAGTGGGCCATTATTGTCTGCGTCTTGGCAGAGTTCTTCTTTTGTTGAACATTAGAATAAAATGATATCAGTTGTCACTTAGCAAATGGTCCTCTGCTCTCTAAGCCATCCAGCAGATGGTTGAGGTGATAAAGTGCGGCACCAGCCTGATCTTGTTTTTGCTAGCAGCCTCTACTTGCCACTAAGGCAATCATTCAGGGCTCCTCTGCCAGCCGACTGCGCGACGTGTCACGGTGCGGTGTCTCACACCCCAGGTCCCATGCATCACAGTCAAGCCACATAGCTCAGAAGGTAAATTACCCACCTTCTTAATGTCAGCTCCTTTAGTGGCTTTTCCTCTCCCGGTGGTTCCCTGCAATCTTGGCCCCTCAGTGTTCAAGCACTGCATTAAAAGCTCCAGGTCCGGGGGTTTTGCTCTGCAGCGCACACTCCCTATCTTTGTCTCTACACTCAGGTTCAAAGAACACAAAATCTGAGGAGCAGGGAGAGTTACAAAGCCCTTGGTTGGCCTAAACCCTAAAAGAAAGGGACTATGCACCCATGTGAATGTCCAACTGACCAGAACTTGCTGGCTGCTGATTGGATCTTTTGCTCCTTCCCTCCCTGTGTGTATGGAGGAAAACGGGGGTGGGGAGGGTAGTTTAGCTCTCGGGAGTGTTCAAATTGGCTGGGTGACACTGGCCTTGCATCTTTGGTATCTACTTTCAAGTAGTTTCCCTCTAAAATGTAGATATTTTTGTTAAATTATATGAAATTAAAAATTTTTTTTCACTCATCTACTAACCATAACTTTTCTCGCATGGTTCATCCACAGGCTAGTTAATGCTGAATAAGAACCAAGAGTTGACTATACCCTTGAGGCCAGGAAAAGTAGCAGTCGCCCAAGGAAGGGGAAGAAGTAAGTGCCTCTGCCAAGTGGCCACCACCAGGAGCTGCGCAAGTTCCAGTCCCCTCCATGTGTTGGGAAGCAGCTCCCGTGCACTGATGCGCAGAAACCTAAACCCCGGATGTGTGCCTTTCGGGGCTGAGAGCCTGTGAGTGACTTGTGAACAAGCCTATGTAGTGTGCTGCTGCTAATACATACTTAAATTGTACTGATACGTACAAGATATGATTCCATTATAGTTTATTTCAAAAGTATTGCAAGGTCAAGAGTGGCATGCTAATATAAATATAACCAACAGAGGACGCTCGTTAACAGGACTCATACGCAGAACCGACTCACTTAGCTCCTTACATTTCAGGCTGAGGGCCAAATACACACAGATCAAAAAGAACAGAAAATCTAGGAGGATACCCTAACTTAGGTATATGTATGAATTTTCTATCATTTCCAAAACTTTGTGATAAAGAATTTAAAAATTTCTTTTTAAAAATTTTACTTATTATTTGAGAGAGAGAGAGAGAGAGAGAGTGAGAGAGAGCACGCAAGCATGCACAAGTTGGGGAAGGGGCAGAGGGAGAAGAGAACTCCCTACCAAACAGAGAGCCCAAAGCAGGGCTCTATCCCAGGACCCTGAGATCAGGACCTGAGCCAAAGGCAGATGCTTAACTGACTGAGCCACCCAGGTGCCCCTAGAATTTTTTAATTTTACACTGGGTGGGGACTAAGGGAAGCAAGTTGTGATGATTTATCTTACTTGTCAATTTAACTGGGTTAAGGGATGCCCAGATAGCTGGTACAACATGATTTCTGGGTGTGTCTGTGAGGGTGTTTCTAGAAGAGATTAGCATGTGCATCTGTAGACTAAGATCACCCTCATCAATGTAGGTGGGCATTAGTCAATCCGCCCAAGGCCTGAATAGAACAAGAAGGCAGAAGAAGGGTGAATATGCTTTTTTTAAAAGACACTGGAACTCCTAGTTCTCAGGCCGTCAGACTTGGACTGAATGACACCACCAGCTTTCCTGGGTCTCCAGCTTGCCAATAGCAGACTGCCAGACTTTTGGCCCCCATAACCACATGAGGCAATTCCTATGATAAATTATATTTATCTCCTACTGTTTCTGTTTCTCTGGAGAATCCTATGACAGAAAAAGAGATTATTTAATATTCAGGGCATTTAAAATTCTAAAATTTCTCTAAAAATTCCCAAGACTCTTCCTGATGATTGTTTATCAAGAAAAACCCAGACCGTAAGAATCAAGACAGGGTCTGGTTTCCAGAGTGGGGGCAGGAGGAGAACCTTGGTCTCAGGAAGAGGGCAGGAGCCACACCACAAACAGAGCCCAGGCTTACAGTGCAGGGATTAACAGCAAGATGGG
This sequence comes from Lutra lutra, assembly GCF_902655055.1. Taxonomy (NCBI): domain Eukaryota; kingdom Metazoa; phylum Chordata; class Mammalia; order Carnivora; family Mustelidae; genus Lutra; species Lutra lutra. Next base: position 92,457,334 of record NC_062282.1, on the reverse strand, counting down.
TAGTGTGTCACCAAGCTGTGTGTGTGTGTGTGTGTGTGTGTACGTGCACACACATGTATGCACGGCACGCTGATCTGGAGTTCCCACATCTGCGGGAAGGAAGCAGCCTGTTTCACAGCTTGAGACGGACAAGTGCTTCTTTTTTTTTTTTTTAGTTTCTTTTCAGAGTAACAGTTTTCATTGTTTTTGCACCACCACACCCAGTGCTCCATGCAATACGTGCCCTCCTTAATACCTACCACCTGGACAAGTGCTTCTTATTGGAGCAGTCAGGACTCCAGGAGAGAGTAGGAGGTTTGAGCCAGGATCTGGGCAGGGCCCCAGGCCAAGCAGCATCCTTTTCACCACTGAAAGATGAGGAGCTCGTGTCAAGGGCCAAGGAGGGAAGTGTGTTAAATACTCAGTGAGGACCATGGTGGTTATCAGTTATCAGAGATTTTTGCCATTACTTTCAGATAGTCACTTTCCTTTTATAGAGCAGAGTCAGCCCAGATTTATTAATGGCAATGAAGAAACATTCTCTTTGCTGAAAGTCCACATCTCTGTGCCTGCTGGCCACTGCCTGGGTCCAATGTTATGACTGACGGAGAAAGAGCCAGTGCAGTAGGAATGAGGGAGAAAGATGTGAGTAAAAGAAGAGGAAGGAAAAGGAATTTCATCCACAGTAAAAACAGTCTAAGCACTTCTAAGCCAGAGGGCGAGGCACAGGGCCCCAGAATCTGATGTGGGAGGGTGGTTACCCTCACCTTCACGCTGAGCAGAAGTGGCTTCTGGCTGGTCGCTAGCATGAACACAGACCCCCAGAGTGGCTGAGATGTCTGGCTAGCTCTGATTTTTTCTAGTTTGGGTCTTTTAGAATGGCCAGAAATTGTACTCCCTGGAGATAGCTGCAAAACCTCTAAGGATGTGCAATCTCTTTCCTCAGCCTCTTTTCCTGTAGGCTGCACTCCAGTGTGATGGAGGAATGTGATGGAGGGCGGAGGGACAGCTGTCTCTGCAGTCTAAATTCTGCCACTCAGGAAAATGCAGACACAACTCAGGGACAGATGTCCACAGACACAAGAGCACTGTATCATTCCATGAACACGTGGCATTGCTCAGAACCACTGACTTAATTCCAAACTTCACAGTTGTGCTGCAACCTATAAAATATTTATGTTGTTTTCCTGAAAATGTACTATTTACTTTACAGTCTATAAAATATTTCACAGAAACCTTTTTCTGAAGATACCGTGTTTTGAATATTATGTCTACACCACAGCATACTGGGAATCAGGAGACCTGGGTCCTGGTTCCGGCTTTTGACAAGGCTGTGTGACCTTGGGCAAGTCTATTCACTTCTCTGATTATCTCATGAGGGGAAAGGACTGTGGAGTATCTGAGATCTTTTCTAAATGGAACACTAGTTCATCTCCTCCAGGCATGTAGGCACCAGAAAAGCAGCCCTCAGCCTACAGTAATCCTTGCTCACTTTGCCAGAGATACCCACGTAACGGTTTCATCACAGCATAAAAAGGAGCACCTGGCCAAAGAGCATTCCCAGCGGGGACTGGCGTAGAGTCTGATGACTACGTAGTAACAAGAAAGTAAGTTAAGTAAACAAACGAGGCAAACCAGAGTGAGAATACAGGCTTTGGAGCAGGGCCCATTTGGGGGTTTGCTTGGCTTTGATGCTCACTCTTTTGTGATCTCCAGCAATGTGTTTAGACCTCTGAACCTATTTCCTTACAAGTAATACAAGGACATTAATACTAAGTATTTCCTGGTGCTGTACTGAGGATCCCTTCAGTTAGAAATGTAAAGTACATTTTACATTTGATGAGGCATGTAAAGGCTCAGTAAATATTAACCATTATTTTTATTATTGATTTATCAAAAAGGAGACCTTGATTCTCCTTTATCTTCTCAAATGTGCCTATCAAATTCTCCCCAAAGAAACTCTCTGGACTGCCACCTATCTATAACTGTGTTCCCTTACATGCTAATTTGTTGTCATACAAAATATGTCACAATTGTGTACTCCACAATTTGTGGAGTAGGCTATTAGTATGTATCACTGAAACATAATTTTATGATTAACCAGTAGGTTAACTTAGTTAATTGCAAGCTCTGGGGAAGATGTGAGCCACAGAGTAAATGATATTGCTTTTTTTTTTTTTAAGATTTTATTTATTTATTTGAGAGAAAGAGCACAAGTTATGGGATAAGCAGACTCCCCACTGAGCAGGGAGCCCGACATGGGACTTGATCCCAGGACCCCGAGATCATGATCTGAGCTGAAGGCAGACACTTAATCAACTGAACCATCCAGGCACCCCAACAACGCCCTTTTTTTTTTTTTTTTTAAAGATTTTATTTATTTGACAGAGACAGTGAGCGAGGGGATATAAGCAGGGGGAGCAGCAGAGGGAGAGGGAGAAGCAGGCTTCCCGCTGAGCAGGGAGCCCAATGTGGGGCTCGATCTCAGCACCTGAGATCATGACCTGAGCCGAAGGCAGATGCTTAACGACTGAGCCACCCAGGCGCCCCTCAACAATGCCTTTTAATGTTAGGGCATCTTGTCCTGGTTTGCCTGGGACAGTCCTAATTTATGTTTCTTATCTTTGAGTTATTATTTCAAGTGTACCTTTTTACTCTCAGAAGCACCCTGGTTTAGACAATAAATTATATAGTTGCCCTTTGTAAGTTAACTGAATGCTGGGTTGATGACTGTCTCTATAAAAAGCTACCTGGGAGCAGTGTTTTCATTAAGAAGTCAAATTAGCATACATGATTTCAACTTCAGACATTTTCTCTGGTGCCAAATTCTTGCACGTATGAATGTGGCAGACGAGAGCCTTGAAGCTACCGAAGATGGCCATTGAGAGGTTGCTGCAGAACAGATGTCTCAAGTCTGTCCAAAGTCTTAAAATCAAACTGCAAATCTGAGGAAAAGGATTACAGGCAATCTTGCCAGTATTACTGAAATCTGAATTCTTCATTTATTCATTCCCATTGTGCTTAAGCCCCATTCTTGCCTTCATGGGGCTCACAATTTACTGAAGGACACGGGTAAAACCAAAGTTTCATCAGAAACTTTTCAACAGAAAAAAAAAAAAAATTACCGATAAGGACAAATGTAATAAAGAAAGAGCTAAGGTGGAAAGTAATGGAAACGTTGTGAGGAAAACTGTCCTTAGGGAGGTTTGCTGTGGAGAAGCCCTCTAAAGGATGTGGCATTTAGAGTGAAGTGACATCAGTCAAAGAGACCAGTGCTCTGGTGTATGGGAAAACTGCATTTGGATACTAGGAATCAGGTAAAAGTTGGGGGTCTCTGAGGCATTGGGAGAAGGTCAGTGTGGCTAGCAATCACTGAGCAAGGGGAGAGCCCGGCACAGCTGTGGTGGGATGATGGAGAGGACCCAACAGTGTATAGTGAAAGAATGAGATTTTTGTTTCAGGTGAAATAGAAAGGCAGTCAGGAGTTTTGAGTAGGGACATGGCATGATCCAATATATGCTTTGTGTTGATCTGATTTACATCATAATTTACTTCCCTGCTGTGTGGAAGAGGAAGAGAGTTGGTGCGGGAGGCCACAAGTAGAGAGACCAGTCTCCGGGGTGTTGAAGTGAATCAGGTGAGAGATGGAAGGTGATCTAGCCTGGAATTGTGGGGGTGGAGATGGTCAGAACTGGGACACATTTTTCAAGTTCATTCTGCAGAATTTGTTGGAAGGTTGGATGGAGAGATTTTGGGGAAGTAGAGAATCAAGACTGATGCCATGGTTTTGTCTCCAGAGGCTAGGTGAGTATGTGGGGAGGCAGAAAGTCACTGGGTGACCAGAAATGAAGATTTCTGTTTTGAAACGTTAAAAATGTGACATCTGAAATATTTCTCATACATTTGGGTGAAGAACATCAAATAGGCAGTTGGATATGTAAATATGGTCTCTGAGAGGTAGGAGAAGCAGTTGTAAACTTGGTTCTCATTATTATATTCATGGAATACAGATATTGGTTCCAGATTTGAGGAAATGATGAGAGCTGCTAGGGCGAGAGTACACACAGAAAAAGCAAGCAAGGGGCACCTGGGTGGCTCAGTGGATTAAGCCTCTGCCTTTGGCTCAGGTCGTGGTCTCAGGGTCCTGGGATTGAGCCCCGAATCAGGCTCTTTGCTCAGCGGGGAGCCTGCTTCTCCCTCTCTCTCTGCCTGCCTCTCTCTCTACTTGTGATCTCTCTCTCTCTGTCAAATAAATAAATAAAATCTTAAAAAAAAAAAGGAAAAGAAAAAGCAAGCAAGATAAGGAAAAGAAAAGAGGGAGGAGAGAGGTGGGTCAGACTGAGCTCTGAGGAATACCACCATGTGTCACAGAGATGAAGTGGACACAACAGAAGAAGGAAAGGCCCAGTGAGGTAAACCAGGAAAGAGGCAGGAGTCTGGCAAAAGCTGAGAGAAGGAAGTGTTCCAGCAAAGAAGTGGTCAAATTAGTTGAAAAGTCAAAACAGACTGAGAACAGGAAGGGTCTGCTGGAGCTGGTGACAGGGAAGGAGATGGTCCAAGACCTGACAAGAGCAGCTGTGTCATGGCCTTTGTAGGTGAATATGGTATTTGGGGATATATTGCTCTACGAAGATATGCTTGTATTCACAAAGATAAAACATTTCAGGGAATGACTTGAAAATTGATGATCTGCTCTGTAGCTCACTCACGAAGGCCTCAGCCCAGAATCCTGCTGGGACCTTAGCTACAGGCCCCTGAGGGGGTGGGAGCCTGGAATAGTCAGGGCACTTGGTGCCTTTGTTTACTGCAATTTACAAAGGGCAGTTGAATAAACCCTAGAATATCCAGAAATGTTAATGGATTGACTTTATAAAAGAAACAAAGAATACCCGAGACTGTTCAACTTCCCCTTCCTGTCACTTTCTGAGAGGCAAAGTAAAAGGTGGAAGACACAGCCTCAACTGCCCAACACAGATTTCTCTCAAAAATAATTCATGGAATGGGGGCGCCTGGGTGGCTCAGTGGGTTAAATCCTCTGCCTTCGGCTCAGGTCATGATCCCAGAATCCTGGGATCAAGCCCCACATTGGGCTCTCTGCTCGTCAGGGAGCCTGCTTCCTCCTCTCTCTCTCTGCCTGCCTCTCTGCCTACTTGTGATCTCTGTCTGTCAAATAAATAAATAAAATCTTAAAAAAAAAAATTCATGAAATAATTTCATCCTCCCCATTGAATAAAGCAGGGGTATTGCAGTACTATTATCCCGGTTTCTGAGTTCCAGAAAGTCAGGTTCAAAGGCTAAGTAAATTGGGTAGGACCACAGAGTCCTTGTGGCCAAGCCAGGAGCCCTGTCCTGCCTTCCTGCACCTCCCCGCACCTCCCTTTTGGCCAAGTCCCACGTGGTGGTCTGCCTACCCTTCCACAGGAAAGAAAATCATGACATCAGCTCCCAGAGCAATGGCCCCGAGGGAGATAATTTTCTTTGTGTTCCTCCCTTCTCAGTTCTTTCTCCCTTTCCTTAGGTAAACTTTCCTCTGCTCCATTTCCTGTTTTGGCTGTTCCTGGCACAGTGGCTGGAGAACCATTGAGGTATAAGGTCCCCTCCTCCATCTCTATCTGTGAAGGGTTCATTGTCAAAGGGCAAAAGGAACATGGCAAAGGTAAATGGATGGCTTATTAGGTTGGAGACAGCAAGGCAGGGACTGCACACAGGGCAGGCCATTATGTAGGAGACTGTGAGAGCTGTGTACGTATGATTTAATTTTCAACAAGAGTCTTAATATCATATTCATGTATGGGGCTGATAACCTTTCTCTTAAATCTTTTGAATGATTAAGATCAGGTGGTCATACATACACAGTGTAGTCATTATTCCCAATGTGGAGCCTTAACAGGCACAGACACAGTTCAAACAGTTGTCCAGACCTCACTAAGGGACCAGTGAGCACTGAGTCCAAGCTTGGTGGGCTGGGGTTCCCAGCGATGTGACAGCATCACCCCGGGACTTGTGGTGTGTACATGACCAGGCCAGCAGCATTTCGGAGGCAAAGAGGACAGAAATCCTGAGAGGATTTCTAGTCATTGTTCCAGATGGATCATTTAAAAATATCCCTCCCAGACCAGGACACTCTGAACCTGCCTTGTTCACTCACTCTCCTGCTTCCAAGCTGCTCAGTGACCACAGAAAGGGATGGCTTTGCAAAAATTTCTCACAATGGTACTTTAATTAAAACAAAATCCTTCTATGTTCTGTAGCATTTAAAAGCATCATTGTGACAAATACTTGCAGAAATAAGGCATCCTTTGTGTTCATTTACAACAGAGGGAAAGCTGGCCACACTTCCAGAGCAGTGTGAGATGCTCAAGAGAGAGGGCCCCTTGAATGCACTATGCAAATTTATGAAAACAACGTGCAAATCAGTATAATTCTAGTGAGTCAATACAAACAAACAAATGATGGGAAAGACTTTGATTCTGTGCTTCAAGGAGAATCCCTGACTTGTAGGGTTGCCCAGGTGTGGGTGTGTGGGTGTGTGCGTGTGTGGACACGTCTCAGTGCATTCATGTGCATGCGTGCATGCACACATGCTTGTGTGACACGCACACATTTGCTGGGTGACAGGACAAGCAATGAAATCTGAATGCTCCAAGGAAATTAGCACTTCAGCTTTTTGTTGTTATTTCCTGAGACCCAAGAACTTCTTCCCTTGCCAAGAATTCACTATTATCAGGGTGCAACGGGGCTAGATGCCCATTAAATTGTGCAGACAGAAGCATGGTAGCATAGGAATACCATGCTGGACTGGGAGTCAGGCTGAAGGAACTCCTACTACACGCTGGCAGGGCTGCCCTGCTAGGATGTACTTCTGATGACCCTCTCTGGCACTCCTCGACCCACTCTGGCACTGACTGTACAAGAGAGAGCAATCCGCAGGGCCAAGGGCTATTAGGAAGGCGTGTCTGACAGGCTTTTATGCTTGCTTGACTCGTGACATTTCCATGTCCAATCCTAGAGTACGTGAGCCTCCCCTAGGCCTCAAGGCCCAAGTACCACCCCTGTGAGGAGTGTTTCCAGCCAGGCGCATGTGAGCTGCCGCTCAGTTGCTAGTGGTGCAGTTACCTTGGACAAAACCATTTCCTCTCTGGGCCTTACATCTCTCATTGCTCAATCTGGGTCATGGTGAGATGGGTGAGCACTAAATGCTTTGAAAGATAAACATCTCTAAGAAAGGTGGGACATTTAAAAATAGTCTCCTGTACCTAGTGACCCACAGGGGCTGTCACGTCAGAAGGAAAGGCATATTAGCAGTTCCGTGTAGTTTGCATATTCATGGTTTCTGAGTATAAATGACATTTAATGGTTTACAACTGTTATATTGGTCAAATGCATTAATCTTCGAACATCAGATTTGCACACCATTGCAGGATATTGCAACCAACTCATTTAATCTAATTTAATTGTGCATAGAGTTATAGCCTTCTGAAGTTAGTATGTAAGCATCTGCAAATCACATGCAAATAAGAATTCAAGAGCTTTCAGTAACCCAGCCCAGACTATAGCATCATAGCCCCGAGTTCATAAGTATCAACATTCATCCAACAACTAAACACTGTATCAGGTGATATAGGTTAGGAATGAATTCTTGTACGCCCTCTTCAAGACAAATTCAGTACAAATATGTGCCTTACAAACCCAGTGTGTGGTGAATTCTGAGACAAACTCCTGCAGAAGTTACACCGAACTGGTATTTCCTTTTCCCACTCCAAGGTCAGCCACCCGCCTGCTTCCACCCTCTTTCCACCCTCAAGAATAATTAGCGGGCAGGTCCATCAGTAAGACAGGTCCCTACCAAAATGCCGAAGAATTCCATGGTTTGCTTCCTCTTCCTTCTGCAGATAAGCAGCCTAAGTATTGAACCTCTTTATATCACTAAGTGACTAGTGCCCACAACCTGGGTGGTCATCCTGGGGTGCTGACGGTTGCCTGACCCTTTGCTTCACCACTGTCCTTCCCAACATGGAGAAGGAGCCTCAGTTTATCCTCCCTTCCATTTCATAGGCAGGAAGGAGAGTTATAGCAGCAGGACAGGGCCCGGGGAGCCTGGTGGCACCCTCCTCTCTTTGCCATGCAAACAGGTTCAACAGTCCGGAGCAGCAGCAGCCAACAAAAACATACTTCCACTCCCCTACAGTGAAATGGCCAATACGTCACGACTCCAAGGGAGAGGATTTCCATTTCATGTAACCTAAAAATAACCTTGCTTAATAGTGATACTTGTTAAAACGTGAGTCCTTTGTATTGTTAGGAGGAACTGTACATTTTCTCACTGGTTTGGTTTGGTGCTGGCCACCAGAACAATTTTGTAGGGGTGTTTCTCAAACCCCAAGTCAGTTTCCCGGGATCCCCTAAGCAAACCTGTCCTGTGCCCACTGGTGCATGTTGGGGTCTCATCATTTTAGAAGAGGGTGTCCTTCAGCAGAACCAGTCTCCACAGGAACAGGGTGCCCAGGGTTCCCGGGAGCTCCGCCCCAGCCTGACACAAACCAAGGTGGTCTCAGAGGCCCTCTGCCCTATGTAGGTGCCGCTGGCCTCTGGGCCACCCAGGGATGGACCCCATGCGTGGCTGCCTGCATGGCACTGCCGGGGATGCTGACCCTACGCGACTAGTGGGCTGGCTCTCAGCTAGGATGGTCACTAGGAGGCCACCACTCTGGCGCTCAGCATATCCTGAGTGTGTTGCCATCCCTCCTTGGGCAGGGCCTACTCGGGTGGAAAAGCGAAGGTGTGGTCTTTCCACAAAGCCCTGTGAGTGCTCACCTGCTCAAATGCCCAACCAGCAGCTCTTCTCTCAGTCCAACTGTCCTCTCTGCCTGCGAGTGAGCTTTCTCTGGGTGTAGCTGAAGCACCAAGTTTCATATAATTTTATTAAGTAAAATGACCTAGATTTAAAAAAAAAGGTATTGGGGTGCCTGGGTGGCTTAGTCATTGAGCGTCTGCCTTCAGCTTAGTTCATGATCCCAGAGTCCTGGGATCAAGTCCCAGTTGGGCTCCCTGCTCAGCGGGAAGCCTGCTTCTCCCTCTCCCACTCCCTCTGCTTCTGTTCCCTCTCTCACTGTGTCTCTCTCTCTCAAGTAAATAAATAAATAAAATATTTTTTAAAAAAGTACTTCAAGCCCAAACATGAGCCACAAATACTTTTAATTTTTTTAGTGGCCATGTTAAACAAATAAAAAGAAACATGTAAAATAAAATATATTTTGTTTAACTCAAGTTATCCAAAATATTATTATTTCCATGTGTTATTAAGGAGATACTCTAAACTGTTTGGTCCCTTCCCCATAGCACACCCCGACCACCCTCCCCGCCCCATTGAAACTAAGCCTTCCAAAGCTGCTGTTTTACACCTGCAGCACATCTCATCTGGGATTAGCCACAGTTGAAGTGCTCATCAGCCATGTATGGCTAGTGGCTGTTAGGGTGGACAATGGAGGCCCAGAGTTTCCACCTTTCCTGACCATGGCTAATCACTGGAGGAGGCTGAAGAAGGGAGGCAGGGAGAAGCCAGGTTTTCAAAGGAATACACTGACTGTTTATCTTTGCAGTAATATGAATAACCATCCCATCCGGTATGCCTGCTTATGTAATTAATTAGCATTTATATAGTAATTTATGTTTGCAAGTGTTTTATTGATATAGTTGCCAGTATATTTATCTACGTGCATTTTACACTTTCATGTGTGCCTACCTGTGCTAATTACTGCTATAATTATTGAAGATATTTAAGAACACAACTCAGTTATCTTCAAGAACACCAGCAACCATTTTAATAGCAGCTATAAATTCTATATTCTACCTCCAAGTTCTGTCTATTTCACTGAGGAATTTTATACCTCCACCCCAAATTCTCCAAGTTTGTGGTAGGGTTCAGAGTGAAAAATGCATTTAAAAGCAATCTAGTCTTTTCCCCTTTGTCAGCTTAAATTTCACACGAACAAGATAGAAATTTAATGACATATCTTGCAGGAGCAACAACGCATCCATACACAGCATTTCAACATGAAAACCTAATTACAAATAATGACCACTACCATCAAACAGTGCCATCTCTAATACCGAATGGCTTTTCCTATTCCTCATCCCAAACTTCTTTCTGACAAACCGCGGAGCTCGTGAGCAGAAAGGGGCAAGAGCCCAGGCTGACAGAGCCTGGGGCTCTGTGCCCTGGTTACTCAGGTTCCTGGTACCCAGTGAGTCTCAGAGGATTCTGGCTTTCGGAGGGGAGAAGCAGCCTGGGACAGCTAAGGAGACTGGTAGAAAGCAGGCAAATAGAGTAGAAGAGCTGGAATAAGCAGTTCTGAGGTACAGCAACATAGGATCGTGCTGTGGTTGAGAGATCTGAAAGACCATTTCACCTTACCCAGTCCCCTCCCCGCCCTCTTGCTCCCTCCCCCCAAATCAATGAGGGGGAAAAATTACAGTGCTCCAATTCATTCCGTGGTTCTGCTGCTCTCGGTGATTGGAAATGCCAGTGAGGGGACTGATATACATCATGTGATGAAAGGAGAGTACAGAAATATTCACCAACAGCTATGAAATGCAGCTGCCTCCATAGCAGAACCAGGCGGCTCCTGAATAGAACACAGCAACACCACCCAAGAGACTGAAGACCAACTCTGCCCCGAAGCAATTTTGTGAGCCCAATATTGGGGATTAGAGACGAACAGGGAGAGATCTTATGCCACAAATCACTGCATAGCCAATGCTGTTGCTGCCTACTCTGGCTCTCCCCTGGGGAAAATCATTAAGCCTCTTTCTGTCTCTCCTTAAAATGGGAGCTAAATTGGCGACTTACCACAAAGGAGTGTTTTCTTAATTACTTGCGTACAAATTGCTTGATATTACTGAACGAGAGGTATCAAGGAGAAGGCAAGCTATTACCATGATTATTTTTGTTCTAATATAAAGCAGTAGGCCAAAGCCTTTTCTATCTTTTGGATTATGTTTCGGTTCAGTGATACTTCAGGGAATGGCCTCCTAAGGCTCTGACCGCCATTAGTACAAGCAGCATTTCAAAAGCTCATCCAGAGAGCCCTGCATCCCCAGGCCAGGCTTGATGGATGTGGAAGCACAGGGGAAGCAAGGAGCAGATCTGGGAGAGGGAGCCTGGGCATGAGTGGTGGCTTCATCCTGGGCGGTCTCAGCAGGGAAATATTCATCTGCTACCCACTGCCTCCTCTCCCCATGCAAGCCCGACTCCCAGACTTGGTCACACCTGGTAGAGGTGGGGCCCAGACTGCTGACCCTGACCTGCACAAGCAGACTCTACCATTCGCTCACTCTGAGGTATCAGACCTGATCACAGGTTTCAGATGTAAACATGGGTTGACACAGCATTTCCTTGCTGGAAAGGAGGACAGACATCTTTTCCATGTATTATCTCTGAGGGCATGAAGAAGGAGAGATGTGGGAGGGAACTTTCCAGGCAAATGCAAGAACGGCAGTTTCCTCGAAATCTTACCAGAGCCAGGGGCTTGTCCCTTTCCCAGCAGTCTTGCCCCAGGGCCACGACCAGATTGAGCACCACTGATTCAAGAGCTGACTCTCCAGGATGGTTCAGTGAGTCAAACCCGCCTGCCTGCCTAGGGATTCCATAGATATAGCGATTGCCCTGATCTTTGAAGCATGCTGTGATTGGGTCTTAGGAGGAATGTGGGGCAAACAAAAAGTGATATACATAGTAATGACGCTAAAATATTGGGTGGCATTAGAATAAGGGCTTGGAGTGGCTTGTATGGAATTCTCTTGATGAAAACATTTGCTCTTTTGGAGAGAATACTATAGGATGCTTCTGAATAATGAGACAAGCTCTATAGCCCAACCCAGTGGGAGACGTCTATCACTTGCTATATCTGTTATAGACTTGTTTATCCATTTGGCTAAAAAACTTTCTTATGAATTTCAGTGTATTATTTTTGCTATTTCTGTCTGACGATAGTGACAAAACGTTTAAACTCCATTTAGCTCCTAACTCTCTGTGTGGAAAAACTATTTCTCCTCCCATATGCAATTTTCTGTCCATTCATTAATTGTATCGCTGCTTTCCTAAGTTTATTTACTGCCTTCTAAATATGTATCTTAATTTATACTCCTAGTCCCATGGGGAGCCAATAAAATGTAAAATTTTATATAATAGCAGGAGCAGCCACAAATATTTTAATATCCAGGGCTGCTTCTGAATCCTAATTTTGCAGATGGTGTGAAGTTCATTTTATAGCAGCTACTGAAAACTAATAAATGCCATCCACATCACTCAGCATTGTCAATAACCCACCAGATTGTGTGCCCAGGGAGGATGGGGAACCAGGAGCAGCTCCCAGCCCTACCCTAACCAGCCTCCAGCTGCAGACCCCATAGCTGCCTTGCCTTATCAGCTGCCACAGTTCTATTCAGGTCAGCAATGAGTTGTGTCTTTTTGAACTTCTAATCTGCTAGTGGACAGATACCCTCAAGAAGCTAATTTGCTGCACAGAGCATGCCGGCGCCCCTCCCCATGAGTTCTCTTTGCTCCCCTCAAATGCAAGAGATGAGCAAAGGCGGAGCAGCAGCAGAAAGCAGCAGTGAAGCTACCACCAAATTGGGCAGAGGCAGAGAAGCTGTTAAGAACAGAGTAGCTATGTCTCCCTCAAATTCATGTATTGAAGTCCTAGCTGCCAATGTGATGGTATTTGGAGATGGGGCCCCTGGGAGGTGATTCGGTTGAACAGTCATGAGGGTGGGGCCCCGTGATGGGATTCATGCACCTTCTAAGAGATTCAAACTCTCTTGCTAAGGCAGTGAGCAAAGGGCCTGTGAGCACACAGCAATGTGGACCTCTTTAAGCCAGGAAGAGGGACCTCATCACCACCCAACCATATGGGCACCCTGATCTTGGATTGCCATTCCCCAGAACTATGAGAAAACCATTGTCTGTGCCAAAGCCACCCAGTCTAGGGTACTTTATTACAGCTGCCTGAGCAGACGAGACACGAGTCATGCACGCTTTATTTTAGGATTCTTTTTTCCTTTTCAGTAAATTATCCCTTTAAGGAAAAAAAAAAAAAGCACAGAGAATGAGAGAACAGCAAGGAGGTCAGAAACTGAGTGAATGCACATCTCACCCCCTTCCATTCTTTGTTTTACCAAATAGTGATCAAGTCCTCACTATGTTCTAGGCACAAGGCAAAATACACATATATATGTATTATATTAATATGTGGATACATTTTTTAAAATTACATATATCTATATTAACTGATATTTATTTATTTAATTTTTTAAAAAAGATTTTATTTATTTATTTGACAGACAGAGATCATAAGTAAGCAGAGAGGCAGGTGGGAGCGGTGGGGGGGTGGACAGGCTCGTTGCTGAGCAGAGAGCCCAATGCCGGGCTTGATCCCAGGACCCTGGGATCATGACCTGAGCTAAAGGCAGAGGCTTTAACCCACTGAGCCACCCAGGCACCCCTATATTAACTGATATTTAGTTAGAAGCTACCCAGGGATTCCCAAGCAATCCCTGCTCTCCCGAGCGCCCTGAGAGAATGGAAGCAGGGAGAAAGAGAAACAATTTCCAGCCTCTGCAGGTTTGGGGAAGGAGGGAGGCATCCAGAGAGACCCTGGGGGAGATGCCAGGCTGCTGCGTGTGGCAGGTGGCCGGCTGGCCTCTTGGTCCTAACGCGTCTCTTCCCACCAATTCCCTCTTCTCCTCCACCGTGCCTCATAGAGCTGGTAGCTCTGTCTGGTAAAATCTCTTTGATTTTCTCTTTTAAGGCTGCCCTGCTGATTTCTTGAACTGGATTTCATCTGGATGCAAATTCAAAAGGAGCATGAGGGTAATCTGCTTTTAGGCAGTCCCAGGAGATGGTCTGCTAACGGCCGGGCAGAGCAGCACTTCAAGTCAGTTTGATGAAATGTGTTAGTTCGGAGAAGTCAGAAAACATCTGGCCCCAGAGCAGGTTGGATGCAGAGAGCAAGTAAATGGTCCTATCGAGTTTGTCTTCAGATTCACCCACGTTACTGGGTTGTGAGTTACAGAAGAGGAACTCTGGATGCAAGAGCTCTCTGTGTGGGACGCCTGGCCTTAAATAGTCTGAGTGTTTTACAGATGAAATGTTCAACACATCTATCACCATCTTGCCATTGCGAAGCTCGCTTATACCCAGAAGCAAACTCAAACTGACTTTCTGTAACATTTAATCTTTTTTGTGGTCTGTGTTCCTCCCTCCCTCTTTCTCTTTTGGATTTATGCAAAGAGATGTGAAATAAATGAATCAAAATATACAAAGACACATGCCACTGCCCCTTGACAGGAAAGAGGTCATTTTCTCCAGGGACAGCCATCATAGCTTTCAGGCCGGACAGGGTCCCCTACAGTGTGGAAGACCCCTGACATCACCAGGAGCACAGCAGGTAACAACCTCAGGGTGTGGTGTGGCAGAACCACCAAGGCTGACTGGAAGTCTTCCCATCAAGCCGTGCAATAAAGCTCTCTATAAAGCTTTGGGCCTGACTTAGGGCAATGATGGGAGCTGGATGCCTACTGAAAAAAATCTTTTTTTGTGGAACAACTACAAGGTGTTTCAGTCCTGGAAGGGACAAGAAAGATCATCTGGTTCAGCCACCTCAGTACACAGTAATGGAAATGAGTCCCGGAAGGGTTAGGTGATTTGCTCAAACTCATGGCAACTAGTTGTGGGTACACCTAGGATGAGAATCCAGACAGAATGGAAGATGGGAGTCATTAATATTCTAGATATCCCAGTAAAGCACTCAGATGGTGCCTCTTTATAGTTAGCTGCAAAATGCTGACCAATTCCCTCTGTTCAGAGCTACTTAAAAAAGTGGTGTCAACTAAATGATCTAAGTATCTTTCACTGCTTTACTTGGTGATGTTTTTGCTAGCATATGGTCATCTGCTGCCTTGGGCATCACACACCCATCATGCTATGGATTTGGTAGGAAAACATCTGAGCAAGCACTTGCGGACATTTGCCTGGTGGACCAGGCTAAGTGGGATGGGATCTTGACATAGCTGAGTAGAATGTCCAAAAAGGTTGTCTAGAAATTCAGGAGTTGTTCAGCAACAGTTGGCCCTAGGCCCATGGTTTTTAATAAAACTAAATATGTGTTTATAAATATATAATACAAAGAGTATATAAAAATGCATAGAGGGGCGCCTAGGTGGCTCAGTGGGTTGAGCCTCTGCCTTCAGCTCAGGTCATGGTCTCAGGGTTCTGGGATCGAGCCCTGCATTGGGCTCTCTGCTTGGCAGGGTGCCTGCTTCCCCCCACCCTCCCTGCCTGCCTCTCTGCCTACTTGTGATCTCTCTCTCTTTCAAATTAAAAAAAAAAAATGCATAGAGTAAATAGAGTATATAAGAATTATGTATGGATAATGTCTTATCTATTTTAGTTTTGGAGAGAGCACGAATACTTGAATTAGCCTAAATTAAATGCACAGGTGATACCACTTGACTGCAATATTACTCATGTTTAAGATAAGTGGAGATTAAAACCAATACATGTGGGACCCTATGTCACCAATAGAACAAATCATAGCATAGGGCCTCGTACATACATTCAGCAAACATCAACTCTTGTCCTTCTTCTTATGGCAACTGAAGTTCAGTACCCCAAAGACCAGGCCACAGTTCTCTGGGCATCTGTGTTTGAATGGGAGGACTCCAGCCCTGGAAGATTGGAAGGAAGACCACAGCATCCTGGTTTTCTACCAAGGGAAGGTTTCAGTGTAGACCAGGGACTAAATAGAAAAAACTGTCAAAACTAAGGAGAAAGCCCAAAGCTAGAGGTCTGCTCCTGGGGTTGAGCCACTATGGCAAGCTGAACTCTAAGATGGGGAACCAGAAGTCAAGAGAAAATCATATACCCCAAGATCCTTGACAATAACACATCACCTTGTGTCATTTTATAAGAAAAGGCCACAATGGAGGCCAATAGCCATGAGGGAATTTGGGTCCCATGCCTGGGAGGAGAGGGGCCTTAACTCCCAGCCCACCTACTGTGGAATGCATGCAATCTGGTGATCTGGGATACATGATCTCCAAGCATGTAATTTCTATGGCTCTATGAAGAGGCTTCCTTAGTAGCATTATTATTCATGGAGAAAGATGGAGCAATGGGCTTTCCAGCACATGTGAAATTCAGGAGACATGAGGTTCTAAAGCATTCCAGAGCTACAACAATGAGCAAGGGTGGTTCACTGATGGCAACATACTAGAAACAAAGGATATCTATACTCTGGAATAAGAAAGGGCTGGTGAAAAGCACTTATTTCTGTCTGATGCTAAGCTGTATACTCAGATATAACCTTACTCAGACTAAAAGAATTCAGTAGAGGAAATTTTTTTTTTTGGTAGCAAATTTTACTGTATTTAAAATAATCATCCTAGGTAAGTGAAGAGTTGATAAATGATCTCAATCTGCATACCGCCTTGTAAGAGCAGAGCTGTGTATAATTACGAGATTGCCCTGGGGGGCTGTTGCTTTACTCTGCAGAGTGAGAAAGGTAAGGCTTTGTGAAATGGCAGGCCAGGGCTCTTGGCGGTGAAGCAGGAGGAATTTCTTCTCACCCACTGCTCCTTTGCTTTGTGACTAGGGTGGTCTGAGAAACTCCCCCCAAAAGGAACACAGTATTTTCAACTCTGAATGAATTAGAGCACATGCCTTAAGGTTTTTTTTTTTTTTTAATACATGTACAGACACACACACACACACACACGAAGTTGCCACAAAAGGGGCACCAGCATAGACATATGTAAAAGATGCAAGGTCAGATTATTCAAAATCCACTGAAAAGACAGCAACTGCAATGAGAGGGAGAGTGAATTTAAGTGGAACTGAGAGAAACAAAAAAATGTTGTAGAAAGGTGAAAGCAGCCCGGGGGAGGAAATGCTGTCACCCACCACTGTGAGCTGTGCACTTCCCTCCTTATGCTCATCTCTTCCATGAAATAGACTCTTTCCTCAGCTTCTACCTCTCTAGGCCCTTCAGCATTCACTAGGCTTTCTCTTTTGGCCCACTGGATTTCTCTTCCAAAAGTGGCCTACCAATGGAAGACTGCTGAAGGTCTGGGGATGCACCTTCATTTCCCAGGGACAGCCAAGAGCTAGAGCTTCAAACTCTAGTGTTTTCAGGGAACAGGAGATTAGAGGTGCAAAAAAAAAAAAAAAAAAAAATTTAAGAACTAAAGCTCCTGATTTTGTTCTGAAATGGATGTGGGCACAACGTCCACTTCTTCACATGGCCCTGCCCTCCCACTGTAATGTAAGCCTGTTCAGTTTATATTAAAATCAGATGACTCACTTCGCTTAAATGTTTATGAAATGTCTAGGATGTAAATCTGTCAATTCCAAACTGCTATACAATTGTGTATACTAGAATTCTTTGTAAACTGAGTGATTCATGAAAACAACTGCCTGGTGACTTTCTGGGAGTCCTATAGAAGACCCCATATCAACCCCAGAAAACATTACTCTTAAAATTCTATCACACGGGGCGCCTGGGTGGCTCAGTGGGTTAAGCCGCTGCCTTCGGCTCAGGTCATGATCTCAGAGTCCTGGGATCGAGCCCCGCATCGGGCTCTCTGCTCAGCAGGGAGCCTGCTTCCTCCTCTCTCTCTGACTGCCTCTCTGCCTGCTTATGATCTGTCAAATAAATAAATAAAATCTTTAAAAAAAAAATTCTATCACACCAGATGAGACTCACCATGGGGCCATTTTTGCTTGGCATTCTCTCTGGATACTATTTAGCAGACTCTTAATTTCTTCCTCAAATTTATTTTTTGCTTCTTCTAATAGACTCCTCCTGAATTTTGGCAGGACACATGGTTGTCCATACCAAAAAAAAAAAGGTACATTTTATGGGTAACCTAACTGCTGTGTGCGGCCAAGTGGCAAAATTTTAACCGATGGAAAGTAAGCAGATCTAACTTGCTTTTATGGGTGTAAAGCAAATGAGAAGACAGGAGCTGGAGCAGCCATTTCAGATCAAAGGAACTATTAGATGAGATTTTGCTCAATGTTAAAGGAAAGAAAATGTAATACTGTGTTGAAGTATTATGTGTGGAGTCAGAAGACCTGGAAGGAGTTCTAATCACTTTGCTTACTAATAAGGCATAAGACTTTGAGAAAGTCATTGATTTTTTAAGTATTTCAGTATCTTCATACACTCAATCACAGCAATAAGAAGGGCTCTAACTATCTCATAGGATTATTGTGGAGACTCAATGAGAGCGTTCATGTAGGAGCTATTGGTAAAGATCTTTTTAAACAACTGTCAGTTATAACTGATAAAATTGTAAGCAAAATAAATTCTATCCTTTTGAGTAAAAGCAGGTATTTTGAAGCACACACTTTATAGGAAAAGCTTTTCAATTCAGTCCTCTGGAAACTTGTCTGTTCAAAGAATAAAGATATCGGCAGGACAAATATTTTGTTTCCGATGTCCTAAACTTGCTCAAATTCTTAATGGTCTTCTGGTGATCCTATACTTTTCTGTGCAAAGGCAGGCTCTGCTATCATGAGCAACAGATGATTTCCCATTCTGACAAATCTGATGAAGAAAATTATTCTGCCAGGAATCAGACAGATGTCTAACAGCTGTATCACTGTGACAAGTTGATTGTCATGGTGGATGTCTGTGCAACTGTATTTGCGAATTTGAAACAGAAGATCCCTAATATTGAAGAGTTTGATGGCAGTTGTCTGTGATTCTACTTCCTAAATGTGGTCTACTTTCATTTCAGAATGACCTAGTTCAGCCTTCATATAACCAACAAGATGTGCATACTACTCATGCTTACAGAGGCTTGTCCTGAGTATGGGATCTAAAGGCTGAACACATTGGGGTGCCTGGGTGGCTCAGTGGGTTGGGCCTCTGCCTTCGGCTCGGGTCATGATCTCAGGGTCCTGGGATGGAGCCCCACATCGGGATCTCTACTCAGTGGGGAGCCTGCTTCCTCTTCTCTCTCTGCCTGCCTCTTTGCCTACTTGTGATCTCTGTCAAATAAATAAATAAATAAATAAAGGCTGAACACATTACCAGACCTTCTGCATAGTTCTCAATGCAAAAATTGACAGTCGATTTTAACCCAAAAAACATTTCCCACAGAATAAGAGGAAGGAGAAACCAAAGTATTATCTTGATTGTCATACCACTGCCATAACTCCAAAAATAGGCACAGACTCCTAAAATCTCAGGCTACAGTATGGATGATGTTTTCCTCTAATTGGTCACATGCTGAAGATGGCTCAAACCCTTCTTACTCTAGCTGGACAGATGCCAGAAGTGTCATTCTGCTAAAACCAGAGGACCTACCTGGTCAACTGTTCCCCTGTCTTATAGATAATTTCATAGTTTAGAAGTTAGAGGCAGCAAAAAGGAAAATTCCTACTTAACTCCTGATTTTGACCAATGAAGACTGGGCTAGTGACATGAAAAGGACAGAAATTTTGGCAGAAATTGATCCTATCATCTTGAAATCAGTGATACCAAAGAAAGATTTAACTGGGGACATATTCTAAAGTTTAGCAAAGCAAGTATGTATAAATGCAGAGAAACAAAATAAGTAATCTACACATAGATGTTTGGGGGTTTCCTGTCTCAACAACAGACCATTTTTCTAAGAACTTTCTCTGTTAATGATCCCATGATAACTGCATCCATTAATGACTCTGGACCAAGAGATCACCCTGGGCTACCACATTTGTACCTGATAACTTGGATCAGGGATGACCTCCATTCCAAAGCCAGCTAATCCATGTAATGGGTAATTATAAGGTTTTAGTTGGTACACTCTACAAACTGAAAGATCATAAACAATCAGAAATACATTCTGTAACACAGCAAGCTGAACGCCATTCCTGCTGAAGTTATAGAAGATCTGAAATTAAGAGTAAACCAGGGAAGTTCATTTGTTTAGAACTGAACAGATGGCAGATGGCAGTGAGGTGTACAGAGGTAGGAAAAAGAGAGACAAGCTACAACACCAGATTCTATAGGAATGGAACTCCTATGTTTGATTCACAGAAAGATTTCCATAAATATGTACTGATTGGGAAAAACAGGGTAAGATATCTCAGGACCTCAGTTCCTGACTCTTGGATCCCAAGCTTCAGATACCATGAAGACCTGCTAAGGTTTACTTTATGCCCATGGGTATCTGTGATTGCCAGATGACCTCTATCAACCATGAATGGTCTTCTGGTTTGTTTTTGTTTAGTCTGAGCTGGTTAGAGTGGTACTTGTTATTTGTAATCCAGGAATCTTTATGTGTCTAGGTATGTCCAAAGACTCTAGAGTAGAATACAGTAGAGTAGAGACAATCTAGGTCTCGATTGTCACTTTAAGGGCTCCCTCCTTAATTTCTGCTAACCAGAATCATTCTCTCCTGTGGATGATGCTTCAGGAAAACTTCTTCCACCATGGAATCACTTGCAACCTGCCACCCAAGGTATTCTTGGCAGCCAGTGGCCTAATCGTGGCTCCTTAAAACATTTTCCTACACCAATTCCCAACTGAGGTTCGGCCCCTCAGAAAACATTCATATATTATCTTTCTCCCAAGTCTTTGACCAGAAACTATACTCAACTTTTTAAAAAAAGGCTTTCTCCAGCTCAGATGCAACAATCCAGAAAACCGCGATTTTCCCCACTACAAGGATTCAAAGTCCAAATGAGTCAGTCTATGTCACCATGGGCACCAAAGACACCAGAGCTAGGCAACCCGGAACCTCACATTTCCACAACGCAAATGGCAAAGTGCTTTCCTTTGTCACCGAAAATTCCATACCCGCTCCTGGAATGGAGCAAGATGGGAAACCTATGTAATTACATTATTCTTACTTTTTCCACCAAACTCAGATTATGTTATTTGGTGATACCAAGTTTTGGGATATTTCTTTATTGTCAAAAATGTCGAAGTAACTGACCCGTTTTCTATTAGGTCTTCTTACTCTATGCCAAAAACTTGTACTTGCTTAGAAGATGCCAACTGGGAAATGGGCCTCAATTTTAAATTGGGGCTATTAGCCTTGATGATGATTTCTAAGAATCCTTCATTTCTGGCTATTTTATACAATGTATTAAAGCCAAGTAAGATTGAATAGTGAGTGAAAAATCGAGGGCATAACCTCCAGTGGCTATGGCTTACCTAGGTCTACTGTGATTGGGACCATGTGCATTAAATTTATTTGGGAAGGAAACAGCCTGCTCATTAGAGCAGCTCACATTTTCTTCATGGGATCTTTTTCAAAAGTTATAGAAGGGAAAACTGAAACGTCTAAATCTGGCCTGACAGGTTTAGAGATTTTGAAGCTCAACCACATTACAAGTCTCTGTCAATTGTGGGCAGATGCCGGGAAAGCCAATGGGAAGAGAATCAACCTATTTGTATTGATCAACAGTTCCCACTCAGGTTCTTGTTTCTTCAGTGAGAGCTCTCTTTATGGTAATAAACAGCTGCTATTGTCACCATGTGATCTACTGCTCTTCAAAATCCCTGTTTGCTGTCCAGTTTCTAGAAACTGATGTTAGAAGAGGCAGTGTCAGTGTGACATTGGAGTTGTCCAAACAGAAGATAATCAAGACTGTCTCCTCTCTCCCTTTGCTCTTCCTCCCATCAGCACTTGCTACCTTCCTTCCCCTTCATCTACTTTTCATCAGCTTCTATAGTCTAGGACTCCTTGTATTCTTTTTAAAGACAAATTCAATGTTTTAAAAAAGGCATTTTAAAAGAAAACTGGACATAATTAAAAGCTTAACTCAAGACTATTTACCAAGACCAGAACTATAATGGAATAGGTTGCCATACTCTAGGTTGCCCAGTACCCTTAAGGTTAGCAAGGCTACAGGCTAAACACAAAGATCTGGGGTTGTTAAGTAGGTGTCTCTTGGTGTTGATTCAATGGAAGAAGGTACTTGGACATTTACTGCTTAGAAAACCCTCTAGGCAACTCCTAATCAGGACACCATAGACATGCTATCCAAACCTGACAGCAACTCTCCTCCAACCCACCTCATTTTAAATGCATCCATTGCACTTTACCAGGCCCCAAAGTCTCTGGGTATCAAAGGAACCAATGCCAAGGCAAGGGTGGTCAGCTTGGATAGAAACCCTAGGAGACAAATGGAACCCAGCACACTTGTGACCGAAATAATGAGCCACTGGATGGCACTGTGGATCCATGCAAATGTGTATGGAAGGCCATTTATCTTTCTTTTAAAAAGGCTGTTCAGCCTTGACAGGTAATTTGGCACATTTTGAGTTGATATGTGCCAAATGATTTGGCAAATATTTCACTTACCTCTGAAAATAGGCACACCTGCTGTTCTGGCCTTCAGGGAATAGAAGGAGGGTAATTTCTCCCTTTCTTCATGTTGTTAATTTCAGAACCTAAAACAAGATTTTGGTCAAGATACACCAACCCCATTTTAAGCCTAGTACCATGTTTCAAGTGAATAAGAAAAGCTCAGTGTTACTTATACAACTAATCTCTTCAGTCCAGAGAAGACACCTCTTCATCTTACCAGTGTGGTCCAATCTGCCAGTAGCTGGCTCATCTGGCTCATGGCCATATGAATGGGATTTGTTTGAAAAGCTATGCCACTTACTGGTCCTCCAACCAAGAGCTTTTAGGGAAATTTGTTTCCAAACTTTCCTGTTGCAGAAGAATTCTTTGCCAATGTTTAATGTGCTTACTATTAAGAAAAGCTAAGCAGTGTGAGAATTTCTCTTAAGAAACATCTAAGCTGCCTCTTGTCCATCAATAAACCACTGCTTTGGGGAACATAATGATGACAATGCCAAGTGCACATTCCATTTCCACTAGGGAAGACAAATGGCAGCCCAGGCATCACTACAATATGCTACATGTTAGGCCAACTTCCTGGTACACCAGCTTTAACTCCACCTCCCATTTATTTGCTAGCTACTCATGAGACCTAGCAGGATGCAATTGAATAAAAGTGGTTATTAATGGTATAACCTTGAGTTAATCTAATTTTTAAAATGGTAAAACATTTGCAAACCCAATTACCGTAGTTAACTAAAAAATGACTTGGGACTACCTCCCAAGTAGCCAAAACATACACTGGGTTAAGAATAGGGGAGTTAGGGAGGAGAGATTCTCATTTCTCCTTTTTGATTTATCTTGTTATCACTTATTGACTTATAAAAGGCATATCCCATTGTCAAATCTACTCCTGTTTTGAAATGTATCGAAGGACCATGGTATTACTGAGGGACTCTGGCTCTCAACTCCGAAACTTGGCTTCTAGTCCCAGGTCTACCAAAACCAGCTGTGTTACCACAGGTCAGTCATTAACCCTTTAATCTGTTTTCATTCCTGAGTATGAGGAAAGAAGGCAATTTAGATGAGCTCCATAGCTACAAAATGTTGGAATCTTGTTTAAATTTATCGAGGCTGTATAAGCTAACTTCAGGAAATGTTAGAATAATACATAGCAATAGTGATACTGAAGGGTGCATTTGTTTAAATAAAATCTAAACCACCCATTTTCTTTAACATAGTGTAGTAAGTAAGGCAAAGAAACTTTTGTAGTATTAAGAGTTTATGGAGGGGCGCCTGGGTGGTTCAGTGGGTTGAGCCCCTGCCTTCAGCTCAGGTCAGGATCCTAGGGTCCTGGAATCGAGCCCCACATTGGGCTCTCTGCTTAGCAGGGAGCCTGCTTCCCCCTCTCTTTCCTCCTGCCTCTCTGCCTACTTGTGATCTCTCTGTCAAATTTAAAAATATATATACATTAAAAAAGAGTTTATGGAAAATAATGTATATCTGTTTTAAGGATGTGTGCGTTTTATGATGTGTATTTCCTTTGCACTTAGCTTAGGAGTTTCAGTAAAGATGGTTCACAAAGCATTGTTTTGATATGTAGATTCTGTTTTTTCTTACCTTTTCTTCTGTCTCAAGGTACAACAGTCTGTTTTCAGGGCTGGCCAGATGAAGAACATCAAGGAGGCTGTGGATCTTAATCTTGAGGAGGGAGATTTCTTTGGATGGATGGGGTCAAAGTCCAATTAAAGTAGGCTGAGAAATAAACTGGGGACAAGAGTGAAAGCAAGTTGAGAACACTCATAGGAGTTTCCTATTAGAAGGGGCACAGAAAGACAGGGTTTGTAGCTGACATACGGAATCTAGAAAGGGGTTCTTTTCCTGAGATAGCACGTCAGACATTCTAAGATCTACTAAATACAAGAGGAATTCATATATTCAAATACATCTGGAGTTCTAACCACAAGATTAAGAGCTGGTTATAGATCTTGAACCCCCACTTAATGAAGATGAGAGCTGCCTGCTGCTCTCCCACATCTTGGAATTGTCAGGGTTTTCAATAAGCTGATGGGAAAGGGCTCAGGAGCATTCCCTCTTCCTGCTAAGTTAGCAGGGTTTTATTTATCAGATCATTTCAGATCTGGGAGATGGTATCATCCGAGCTCCTCATTAAACTGAAAAATCTGATGTTCAGATAAAGTAGGTCTTCAGATGTGCCCTGAGAACAGTGCTGGGTAAAGATTAAGAAAATGGTATTGAAACTAGACATCTTAAGATTGAGTCCCCACTATGCCTCCACTTAGTGGTTAACATGTGACACTGAGCAAGTCATCCTAAGTTTTCTTAAATGAGGGGATTGTATATGTCACATATAAGCATCCTAAGAGCACATTATCTTAAAGAATCATTGTGAAAATACACTGAGATAAGGCAAGTAAAATGCTTAGTCCAACACCAAGTATGTAGGCCCAGTAAGCAAGGATACCATTCTTGCCATTATCTGAGCACTGGCATGTAAACGTATCCAGATTCCAATTCTAATTTGTGAGGGGGAGGGGCTTCTCCACCACCCCACTTCACCCTGCCCCACCCCCACCACCAAGCAAGGCTCCAGGCTTTGCTGGGTGCATTACAATTCAACTCCATTCTG
Source organism: Lutra lutra (assembly GCF_902655055.1). NCBI lineage: Eukaryota > Metazoa > Chordata > Mammalia > Carnivora > Mustelidae > Lutra > Lutra lutra. The sequence continues at coordinate 92,432,361 of NC_062282.1, read as the reverse complement.
ATCCTATCTACCAAGGGATAACTCAGAGTCCACCCACACCAACCACAAGCCCAGGTTGTAACCTGTGTTTCTGACCAACCATCTACAGAGCTGGAGGTTCCAAAACCCCTTCTAACTCAGGATATACCAGTCACAATTCCAGGTCATTGCTTGGACTTCTGACCGACCAGCTCTAGCTTGGAGCTTCCCATGACCGCCTCCTAGGATTTGATTCATTTGCTAGAGTAGCTCAAACAATGAAGAAAACATTTTACTCACTAGGCCACGGGTTTATTGTTGAAGACATAACTCAGAAACAGCCAGGTGGAAGAGATGTACAGAGCAAGCTGGAGGGAAAGGACCCTCCGTACTTGCCCTTCTCCTGGAAGCGCAGCAAACTCAAACCCGGAAGTGCTCCGAACCTGGGAGTTTTTACGGAGGCTTCACTACCTAATGTAGGCCAGATTCACTAAATCATTGGCCAATGATGCCTGAACTCCAGCTCTGGAGGTCAGGGCGTGGGACTGAAATCCCCTAATTGGCTCCACTGGCAACCAGGGCCAACCTCAGGTGCTTTCCAAAAGTCTCCTCATCAACATAGCAATAGACATATTTAGAGTTCTCAAGACTTAGGAAATTTCAACGGTTTGGGAAAGTGCTCCACAACAACTGTGAATGAAGACCAAACATCTATGAGAAATATATTTTGGTCATCTGAATCATCATATATTTATAAATCATAACATCAGAGCATGTATGGAGAAGATCATAAACTTGCATGCATATAAAATAATTTTTAATGTAAGGGGGATTTCTATAAAAGAAATGTAATAAACACTTGAGAAGGCACACAGGCCACACTGTTTAAGCCTTGCTAAAGTGCCTACCCAGGTGTATTTGTTCCACTCAAAGATTATTACTCATGATTCACTCAGGTCTAGGTCCTCTTTACAGTACCTGTTCGATTTGCTGCCACGGAGTCAGCATCTCCCATTGTAAAAACTTTCAAGTTGCCTACCTACTGTCTGCATGCTGTTTAACCCTTTCTCCCCCTTTTTCTGCCCCCCTCCATGGGATAGACATGAGAAAAAGTGTAAATACAGGGCAGAAGAAAGGGACAGGGTGGCAGTAAAGAAAACCAGCCTAAGTCCCTCTCCAGTCCCTGGATGTGTGCTCTAAAAATCCATTTGCATCTAGTGGGCCTGCCAAGCGGGATCCCTGATTCTGTCAAATCCATGGGATGGGTGTCCACCATTGTTGTTACCCCTGAGCCCAGGCACTGGGAGGTTATCAGAGATTCTAAGAGTCAAAGAAGCTTAGGATGTTTTAACCTGCACGTGGAAACCTGTTTGCTTGCTTGTTTGGTTGGTTGGTTGGTTGGTGTGTGTGTGTGTGTGTGTGTGTATAACAAATTCCCAGCCACTACTTTCTTTAGCCTCACTTCCTCAGTTGGTTTTCTTCTCGCTGGAGATGAGCAACACAGGCTTGAATGAAAACCAATATAACAATGCAAGTTAATTGGAGTCTGAACAGTTCAGGACACCTGAAACTCAACTTGATAAACCCCCACAGGGTTTGGAAATGAGTCTGATGGGAACAAAAAAAAAAATCTGGTTTCCATGGCCCCAGGGATCGATTTACCAACTTTCTACAATATTCCCTGGATTATAACTAAATGCTTAGTTTTAAATAAACAATATATGTTTATGCCCCTATTTTACATGATACTGTAGTAAGGGTGTTACATAAAGAAATGCAAAAGAAAATGTTAACAGTCTTTCTAGCCACTGATGGAACCTATAATATAGTGGGAAAAAGTAAGACTGTTCTGTTTTTTCTTGTTGGAGCTGACATATACTTACTTTTTTCTTTTCCTCATTTAAATATGTCAAAATCTTATACTATCTTTTAGCCTAGCTCTGATGTACTTTCCCTCATTTAACCCTTCCTAAAGTTTATTTTTCGTGGGGGAGAGGAGGGAGAAAGGCTGTTTCCCACTAAAAAGAAAGTCTTCTAAGCTTGAAGCAGTAAGAAATTTGACACAGGACTTATTTGAGACTACCACAACATGAATAGGAACGACAAGCCTGGGCTGCTGGGTAATGGGAAATAGAACTGTTAACCTTTAGTCTATCCGCTGAATTTTGGCTCTGAGTATAATGACAAAGTCATTACCCCCTGAAGGTCCATGGTCTTTGGGGAAATGAGTGTATAGTGGTTTCAGCTTCATCCCTAACAGCCCAGAGTCTCCATCAGACTGGCTGCCATTACAATTAGAGTTAATTGTCACCAGTGCCACAGAGAACAGGGATTGAATGAGATGGAAGAGTGAACTACTTCGCCTGCACTGCTAACAGTGGTCCCTGAGCAACGAAGGGCTGTTCTTCTCCTAGGCGGTGGAAAATCTGGTTTTAGAAATTTAAGGAAAATGGACGGAAGGCCTGAAGATGTCTGTTCCTACATTCAGTCACAAAGTCTTGCGTTCACACGGAATAACATTTTAATAGCCAGTGTCATTTAAAATTATATTTTATTAAAGTCCCATCTGTGTTCAGTCCACAGAAGAAGGAATGGTAAATCAGCTATTCCACTTCCAACGAGAATCAAGTATCTTCTTTGGAGGGTACCATGCGACGTAGTTTTGGAATATAGGTGAGATTTGGCGGGGTGAGGTCCAGAGCCGACAGCCAAGAAAGAATTCTTGAGATGCCTTTGGTGCAAAACAGTGGTTTTATTAAAGCATGGGGACAGGACCCATGGGCAGAAAGGGCTGCTGCCATCTGCTGCTCCTGGCCACCCCAGAATTATGAGGGGCACCTGATTTTATACTTTGGGGTCGGGAGAAGAAAGGTAAGAGAAGTTCTGAAAGGACTTTAATATGTTAAAGAAGACTCACAGGATACCTAAGCCTCCCTATCCTCAAACTAAGGTTGTTTTTCCCCTCTAGCAAGGCATTAACATTAAGACATTTGGGAGCGTCCCAGAGGAACTTTATACTCTGCCTGCCTCAAGTGTTTGTCAATGGGTTGCAGGTTGTAAGGATATTTATTCATCTACATTTCCTTCTGCCTTTGTTTCCTACATCACCATTGAGTCTGAGTGCTTTCAGATGGTAGGCTTGTTTTAAAAATTGCTTATCCAGGCAACAAAAGCCAATGCTCCCTCTTTGGAAGAACCTCCATTGGAGAGTTTTTAAAATCGACTTTAGTTGGACACTTCAGAGGCAGGGTTTGTTCATTTCCTTGTTTATTGTAGGTAGCATTTAAGTCTCAAATAGCAACAATGGTGTAGTTTTAGAATAAAAGAGGCAATTAAATATAAACAGTGGATAGAAATAACCCTAGCCTCTTTTCTTCACATATTTATAAAAGATGTTTCCTTCTCTTTAACCTTATCCTAAATACCATGAGGGAGCTTGGATAACTTCTTTTCCAATTGATGTTTCTAAATTGGTGACATACAATTACCTTCTCCATATTCACGCTGCTGAATAAGCTGAATTTTTAAATTATACACTTGTAGCTGGTTGAAATCTTCCCTGAGTATAAAATGGATGTTAAGTGTCTTGAGAGTTGATTTTAAGATGTTTTATTGTTTGGTTTCCTGACAGGAAAACTAGTCTTAACTTCAAAACTCTTAAAAAAGACTACTGCCATGCTAACTCTTTTCTGATCTTTGGAATGATTCTCTGATTCTATCTCCTGCTCCTGTCCCAGTGTCACCAGGTAAACTCTAACCTGAAAATTCTGGCTAACTTTACCTTCTGAGAACAAGGGACTTAAGAGTTTCAAAGTTACCAGGTAAAGGGGATGGAATGGGTAGGCTTCAGTATGAAAGTGATAACATGCGTGGTGAGCTCATTGATTTTTAGCTTATTCGTAAGACAGCCTGATTTAATTGGGGGAAATTCTAATACGTTCTCATCCAAGGGCTTGACAAATAACAGAAATTGAGTCATTTGGGTTGTTTTTGTCTTTTGTTTCTTATCTGCCTGGTTGTGAAAAATGATACCATCACTCAGAGAGCTGTTTACAAGCGACATGAACTCCCGTATCTTACCTCCACACGTCAGCCAGTGCAGACCTGGCTGGGACTTAAGAAGGGGTGGTGATGTCAATGAGAGTAGCCGAGCTGATCCCGAGATACACAAACAGGGACACAGGAGGCAGTGAGTCAGGCGCTCAGCAGACAGGCTGGAACAAAGCCTTGGATTTGGAAGTTATAAAGATACAAGAAATAAAGAAGCCATAGATTTGGGCGAGTTCATTCACATGGCACAGAGAAAGAAAGAGAACCAGATGGCTGACAATGGAACCCTGGGGGACAGCAGCATTTTAGGGGAGAGCAAAAGGACCAACAAAGGAAACTGAGAAGAACAAGCCAGACAGATGAAGGCACAGAATTAAGAGACGATACTGTCCCCGAAGTCAAAGAAATGCTTCAATCAGGAAGAAGGAGTGTGCAGTGCCAAGGCTGTGGAGAATTCAGATAATGATGGAAGCTTGGGGTGTGTCCATCAGACATGAACACTGGGGCCATTTGTGACTCTAGGGTCAGGAAAGCAGTTTCTGTGGGATGGGGGGGGGCAGAAACCACACTGTAGAAAGAGGGTCAGAAATAAGTGGGAGAAGAGGAAGTTAGGCTGTCAAGGGTAATAAGACAGAGGTAATCTGAGTGATATTTGGGATTAAAACCATTTAGACATTTGTTTGGTATTATGTTTTAAGGAACTGAGAGGCCTGAGATCTTGGGTCTACCCAGGGGTCAGCTTGCACAGCAGAAGGGAAGTGGAAATGTTCAGGAATGAGAGCCAGGGACTTGATGGAGGGAGCCTTGGAGGTGGTGCCATAGTTGAGACTGACCACACGGACTGAGACTTGCCCCAGACACAAGAAGGAGACCCAACCCCTTGCCTGGACTGCTGCCAAGGGAGCAGGGCCGAGAAGAAAGGAATGGATTTAGACACATTTGTGGTATGGTGTTGCATAGGGGAATCCTATGATGACTTTTTTTTTTCTTTCTGCAAAAAGAAGTTATGGTTTTCTGGAGAGAACGAGGAGAAACTGGAAAGGAAGGAGCTTTTAAAGAGGGTTAAAATCTGAAATAGCCACTGAGGAGCATGGGAGAGGGGAACTAACTAGCCAGGTGGAGGTAAGGGCCTTTACCTAAGTTATGTGTCTGTGGCTAAATCAGCTAATTTGATTGCAGATACTGGAGTAAGTTAGCTTTACTGTTTCCCAGACATAGAATGCACACCCCCCCCCCCCAAATGTCACAAATGTGTGTGGTTGAGTGTAAGAGAGAAACAAGTGGGAGACCATGGAAGGGTCTAGAGTACCTGGGAGGGAAGGCCAGCAGGTAAAGGATGAGAAATAGCTTAAGCTGGCAGTTTTCGTCCTACTGCAGTTAGCAAGCATACCTCCCCCTGGCCAATCATCAGTCTTGGCTCATATTTGAAGGGTAGGCTGTGGTCCTCACTATAAACTTAGACTTTCAGTCAGAACAAGGACTGGTCCTTTAATTTAACAAAGCAAAAATATCATATTACCCCAAACTGGATGGTTTCCCATTATTTTGATCACCCCCTTCCAATCCTACATTAAAAAAAAAAAAAAAAATCACTTCTACCAGTTTGATTTTGGTGGCCAAGTGACCTTGATTATTACATAATTCTTCAAAATGGCTTAGCCACTTCAGTGATTATAGTGCTCAGAGGATATTTTTACATTTTGGTCTAATTTTGAATCTTTCTTAGAATTTTTGTATATATTCTTGTGTGTGTATGTGTGTGTGTGTGTGTGTGTGTGTGTGTACTTTCAATTATTAGGGCTTTAAAAAAATTTTTTTTAATGTAATTGTGATGGAGGGATTTTTATTTGCTTACTTAGGAAAAAGTGTGACTCATGACGAGAAGTTATCTTTTTTCTAAAAACCTTGTCATCCGGCTAATATGACCTCGATTATTTTTAAAATTTAGTTTTTCTAAGTTGCCTTTAAAATTTCTGGGAGGTCAACACACCTTTAAAAACAAAAGCCAAACCAAAGACCAATAAACCAATTTCCCTGCTTTCTCTTTTTCATACCATCTTTGTGCTAGAAACACATTATCACACGCGGGATGAAGTTTCCTGACTGTCTAAGTTCTTAATCTCAAGATAAAGTAGGGAGAGTGGCATTGAACTAATCCATTCTTGAAAACATCTTAACATTATAAGCAGAACAAAGTGGTACAAAATGTATTCAGCCTCACGGATTTCTCTAGATTGTAACCAGAATAGAAAATGGCAGAATGTATTAATTCCTAAGATAAAATTATAATGAGAACAGAAAATGGTGCGAGATGAATTAATGTAGCGGCAGGCTTCTGTCTGCAGAGCTCAGCGTTCTCTAAATACCACACTGCAGCGCTCCGTAGTCAGCCTCTGTCTTGTAATCTATATTTTAAAGATGCTCTAAAGATAAAGCCAGACCATATTCTCGTCTCCTGGAGAACCGCCACAGCACTCTGGACACTCAAGGGCCCCAGGGAGGCAGCGGGCAGACTTACCTTGAGGGGACAAAGCAGATTTAAGTTAGATAGTGGGAAGATTTTTATTACTGCAAACATACGCTGACGTGCTTCCTTTAACCACAGGTCATCTTAAATCTGGAATTCCAAGGAAAACTCAGTTTGAAGTGGTTGTGGTTATAAAAGAACCATCAGCTTTGTTAAAAAGAAAAAAAAAAAAAGGTCCCATTTCACAGTGTATTATAACTACTTGGTGGTTTCTGTAATTGCCGTTTGGGAGTGCAGGGATGACCACCTTCTGTCTGGGGTGATTTCAAACAGATTCTGTCCCAAGTGTATGTCTGAAGCTAGACTGTCTTTTATAGTATCTTTCATCCATATTATAAACATACTTATTAATAGTCCCTCTGTGAATTTGGGGACAGAGTTGGGAAATGCAGATGAGTATTATAGTGATGCACCCGCAATGTCGTTCAGATGCATATTTTTACCAGCTTTGTACTGTTCAGTGAAGTCAAATGTGTCCCCACAAGAAGCCACTGAGACACACAGCTTCAAACACTTCAAAGGTGACTGTGGTTCCAGAAGCCACTGTGGAAAACCTCTGAGTGGCGATGCTAGACTTTTGAAATGTTTAATACTGCTTGTTCTACATAGCTTTGCATCCTCCAAGACCTGATCCGATTGCAAATTTTTATGAGACTGACACGCTGCCTACTGCGCTAAGGAGGCACCTCGATTGCAAATTTTTAATCCAAAAATCTGGTCTTTGAATCAGAACAGGTTTGCCGATTTGACTGGCAGCAATATTGCTCTTGTTTTGAATGTTCACGACACAGGAAATTTGAATCCAGATTTTCCCCTTTCTGCATTAATACTATGACATGGGGCACAGCTAGGTTACCCAAACTATGAATTAGAGTTTTTAATAATGTCAGAGCAAGGCATTAGCAGTACTATCTTATCACGACTGGTTGTGATTTCAGGAGAAATCTGCTAACTTGATGATAATAAGCAAGAATGAATTGTTAATTACCAGAATGTGCTAACTCCAGATGATTTTCTGACCCAGGCTATGCACCTTTAATGGCCTCTGTTCACATATCACCAGCCACCATAGTTCTGAGACATCAACTCCTTAAGCAAACTTGGAGACTTGTGACTGTACCTTTCCGAGGACAATTTCTTTTCCCCCGATCCCCTTCATCTGTCCCTTTGGTCTTGCCCTTACACAATCAGGCATTATCCCTTTGGAAATAAAGCTGTTTATTTCCTCTGACCTGTCTCTAAAGATACAACCAAAGGTGTTGTAGTTGCTCTCATGTTTCATTAAAAGAGAGAAAGACTCAGGATGGAAGTCCAAAATTGCCTTATGCTTTAAGTTTTCAGAAATCAAAACCTTTAAGAAAACAGTACTTCTGAGCTTATATTTTGGAAGCTGGAGTTAATGAAGCAGCCTCTTTTTCTGGAGGAATTTAACCTAACATATATTCTCCCCACTGTTTGCACACCTAGTACACGTAACATTTGCATTTTCTTTTAAAACCATAATAAGGAGAATTAAAACCCTATGATTAACCATTTAACATAAAATTAATGGCCATGGCTGTTCATTAGGAAAGTACTACATACCTAGAATTCAATCAGATCTCATATAGGTTTTTCTTTCTACATAAATTACATTTCATAGATTTGGTATTTCTATCTTTTTTTCAGGCATAGCTCATAATATTTTTTTCACATCTATAGGATTTTTGGGGTAGGATAACACATTTTTCTGCGTTTACCATGGGATGGATTTTTACTTCCATACAGAAATTCCAATTCTCCTCAGCTTCCGTAAACTACATTAGGCTGAAAAGAGAGGGGCCCAGAGAAGGCATGAGGTGACTACAATAAATTGGCCTGCATGTATGAACCATACAGTCTAGAAGGAAAGGCATAGACACTCTTCTACACAGAAGAACTTTATACATGCAAAAATGAAACAAAACAAAACAAAACAAAAAAACCCTAGTGATATAACAGGAAGGGTTGAATATTTGGAAACAGAATTCAATGGAGATCCTAATCTTCTGCTGTATTCCATAAGAAATCACAAGTATATTAAAATAAAAACTGTGAAGAGGAAACAAAAGTTCAATATTTACCTGTTCCTGTATGTGGAGGGATTGTCTGCATTTGAAAACAAGAGAAAAGTACTACATGCAAAGAAAATAAATTTGAATCAATTTTAAGAGCCCAGTTAAAAAAATAAATAAAATTAAGAGACAAAGAAGAAACAAGGAAAAGTATTTGCCACAATAATGAAAAAGGTCAAAACTACTTATCATACCAAAAGCTCATACAAATTGATATATACATAAGACTTCATGAGTAAATGCGTGAAGTGGTAACAAATAGCAAAAGAGGGAACTCAAGAGACCAAAGTGAGAAAGACATTATAGAAAGCTAGAATAAGGGACGCCTGGGTGGCTCAGTTGGTTAAGCGGCTGCCTTCGGCTCAGGTCATGATCCTGGCGTCCTGGAATCAAGTCCCACATCAGGCTCCTTGCTCAGCGGGGAGCCTGCTTCTCCCTCTGCCTCTGCCTACCACTCTGTCTGCCTGTGCTCATGCTCTTTCTCTCTAACAAATAAATAAATAAAATCTTAAAAAAAAAAAAAAGCTAGAATAAGTTACCATTCAGTAGCAATGATTGCAGCGGAGGCCATATTTGGTGATGGCGCTGATGGAATGAATGGTCGCTTCTGTCCCACAGATGAGAGTGGCACTGAGGGGCCTTTCTGGACATCAGTTTTACATGTATCAACAGCCTTAAAAAGACTATGTTCTTTGCGTCCACAGTATATTGCTAGACAAGAAAAGCAAATTATGAAACTGTTTTTAATAATACAATTCCATTGCTTTTCCATGGAAAGAGGAGGAAGGAAGGAAGGAAGGAGGGATGGATGGACGGACTTGGTGGGGAAACAGTGGTAATTTTTTTTTTTTTAAGTGTCATGGTTTTTCTTCGTTTCTGCAATGAGTCCATATTGCAATCAGAAAGAAGAATAAAATTCTCTTTAAAAAGAGAAAGAAACTTGCAAAAAATCCTCACATGCTTTGCCCCAGGTGCTCCCCATTTAGAAAATCATCCAAAGGAAATGGCAAAAATGTAGACAAAGATTTATGTACAAATATGTAGTTTAAAATGAAGACAACATCAGGAGACTGTTGAAATAAATTCTAAAACATCCAAAAGATAGACTATTATGTAGTTATCAATTATATGTCAGGATTTCCAATGACATGGCAAAATACACCACAAATTTTAAGCAAACAGAATAAAACAAAACAGGATATAAACTGTATAAAAAGAATGATCCCAACCTCAAAAAATGCAAAAAAGACTAGGAAAAAAAAAAAATCCAAAATGTTAATAGGGGTTATCCCTGGGTAGATTAATTATTAAGAATTTTTTTCTTGGGCGCCTGGGTGGCTCAGTTGGTTGGGCGACTGCCTTCAGCTCAGGTCATGATCCTGGAGTCCCGGGATCGAGTCCCGCATCGGGCTCCCGGCTCCACAGGGAGTCTGCTTCTCCCTCTGACCTTCTCCTCGCTCATGCTCTCTCTCACTGTCTCTCTCTTCTCTCAAATAAATAAATAAAATGTTTAGAAAAAAAAAAAAAGAATTTTTTTCTTGTCTTTTATCATGCTTTAAAAAATTAGTATATACTTCTATATTATGTACTTTTATACTATGTACTTTTTTGGACATTTTCTTTTTCTATGATGTACTTTTATAAGCAGGAAGAAAAAAAACCTAGATCCTCTGACTTTCCATATTAAGTTCTTTCCATTATATCAGGGTACAACAGTTTTCTTCAATAAAGAGCTTTGCCTCAGACCAGAAATGATGAAGTATTTGAAAGGGGCCATAAAATCTGCACATCATTGGGAAAATAAAATTTCTCCCACTAAGCAGCAAGCATCACTGTCCTCTACTTACTCTGCCCAATGACACACCAGCTAGCTAATGTCCATTATTTAGAATGACATACTTACTAGCTGCTAAACGCAAGCAGCCAATAATCCATACTCAGGGGGATATCATTTCTAGAAACACAACCTCCAGAAGGTCTGCTTTCCATTAATGATGTGCTAACTCTCAGAAGCAAGGATCGGTGGCATGGCCACGTATAGTACCTTGGATGGTTGCATCGCTGGGTGCATTGAATAATCACTAGATAAACATCTGAGTGCCAACTGCAAAAAGATACTCCTGTGGGTAGTAAAAAATGTTCTCTGTTTGTGAGTTGAGGCTTACCCCTGTGTTTTGGAAATACCTGAATTGGTCTGGCTCTTTTCCAATTACAATCTGTTCGTAATCACCCAGGGTCTGTAACATCAAGCAGTGTTATGAGGGAATTAATTCTTTCCTTGTGACAGTTGTTAGTGTAATTCATGTCCTTGTTTTTAATTGCTGGATCAAATTACTTTGTAGATTATTTCATATTTCATCCCAAGAGAAAGGAATAGAAAAAACGTACAGTGCCTGTGGTGACTTATTTGTTTAGTCTACCCAGATAAAAAAAGGGCAGAATTAAAAAGATTGACTTTCTAAACAAAATGGCTCTTCTCTATCCTTAGAGCATATTTCAGATGATTTTAGATGGAAAGTTAGCCTGAGTATATTCTTTCTGTTTAAACACTCTAGGAACTAAGTTTATTTTCATAACAGTTCTGCCAAAATAATGGCCATAAAGGTCACAAAGCAATATCTCCTAATAAGTACTTTGAAAAGGATTTACAATTCAATGCTCTTTCGTTAAAAGAAGCACCTTGCAGATAAGAAATTAATGAGATTTAGAATAATTTATTAAGGAACACCTAATAGACTCTCGTGAGATTCAAATGTCAAGATGTTAAAAAAAAAAACACACACACACAAAAGAAACTTAGCAAATGCAAATTATATTTGGGGGAAAAGACAAAGAGTATTTGAAAAATCTCAGAAGTGTTTGTTTTTGCAGTGCTGAAATTTAATTCTTGTATTTGAATACATACCCAGTAGACATTTCTTCCATTTTAGAGTCAAACCCATCAAATGCTTTTCACCCTAATGTTTGGAATCTCAGAAAGAAATCACCTATTTCTTGGGTGTCTTACGAGTTGAGAGTTTACTTGTAGGCTGACAGGGAGGTGAAAGCCCAGATGAGACAAGCTCACATAACTGAAAAGCTATAGAGAAAAATTAATTGTTCTCTTTATTTCCACTTTGTGATGAATTGAATGGAGAGCAAAACGTATTTATAACAATGGGACACTTGAAATGAACTGCTATAACTGTTCAAGGCCAGCCAACATTCATATTGCCTCGTAAATAGTCATCTTATAAAGTAGACCTGAGTGATAAACTAAAGAGGAATTATAGATCAGCGATCACTTAAAAGCAAGCAGCAGGAGAAATTGATAAATACTGCCTGGCTGCCTGGCAAATAAAAAAAAAAAAGTCATCTTTAGAGAGGGAGTGGCAACTTGCTGATTGCTGGGAAATTACACCAATAGACAAATGAACAAACCCACTCACTTAGGGCAAAGGTACCTTGTAGTTCAGGTAGCAAAGTACTGTCAGCACGGAAAGGTCCTTGAAATAGGAGCTGACCCTGCTACCCCCCAAAACAGAAGACATATATACAGACACAGTGTTGAAAAGCTGGCAGCCCTGGATCCATTTTCTCAGCCTGAGTGCTGCATATATTATCGTCACTGTCATCTTTGAAAAGGGAAAAGAGATATCGGGAAAAATAGTTGTCTTTTCCACCCCTGGCACCATCAAAGGATTACAAAGAATTCCTGCGGTCACTTAGGTCTCTCCTTATAAACCCACTCCATTTTAGTCTATTAGAGGAAACCGACGTGGTTATATTGGTTTAAACACTGGTTGTAGAGTTCTCTATTCTAAATGTTGTTTGTTTGCTCATGTATTGATCAAAAGGAGCAAGTTACCTGTTACAGGCTAAGTTGATGGATGGCGTAGGTTTTCTAGCTACATTTGAACCACTACAAAGCAAGTCTCTAATGTTGAACAAGCTCAAATCCATTTAAATAAGTCTCTTTAGGAAGACAAGAAGGCATGGGGCAACCAGGAGTCCACTGGGGACGATGCCACGTCGTCCCTGTGCTTCACACCGATTTCATTTGGACTGGAAACAGAAAACCGTCTGAGGAATTTAGGGCTGCTCATCTGTTATCATAGCTTACCTGTGTGCAGGGCATTCACATTTACAAGGCTAACTGATATACTTGGAATAGCTCTGTGAAGTGTGTGTTGTTATCCCCCTTACGAAAGGAGACTGAGGCCCAGAGAGATCTGGGACTCATCCACGGAATGAGAGACATAGAAGCCAGAACCAGGAGAGTTGCAAGTATCCAAGAGGATGGTAAGTTAATACCTCCTAGAGCATCATCACATTACAAAAATTTTATGTTATATAAAATATTTCATCAAGAAATGTAACAGGTGGCCAACATATACCAATTTCAGTTTATTTTTGTATGCTTGTTCCAAAAGAAGATGTTTTAAACTACAATAAATATGACGAGTATTTCAAGGTATTTACTATAAGATTTGACATAAAGATTGACTGTTGTATCAATTATCTTTTGCTATGAAACCAACCACATAAAACTTGTTAGTCTGTAACATTTATTTAATTTAGCTCACAATTTTATGGGTTGGCTAGGATAACTGGAATATCTGAAGTGGCTTTTTTGCTGAGGGTCAGCTTGGCTGGAGCTGGATGGTCTAGGATGACCTAATGTGTCTCATTTTTAGCAGACTGGCCTATGAAGGTCTCAGATACCTTATCTTGGCTCCACGTGGTCTCTTATCCTTTGTTCGACCAGCATAGATTTCTTTGCATGTTGGTTACAAAGTTCCAAAATGTAAGGAGGAGAGAGGACAAGCCCTAAGAGGGACGTGCCTTCTAAGACTCCGTTTGTCTTGTGCTTGCTAGGGGACAGGAAGATTGGTTTGGTAATGGACAACATACCAAAACCTTAAAGATGAGTGGAAGTTAGACAGACTAAAGAAGAGCTGAGGTCCAGAGTAGATGAAGGGGTGCTAGGTATGAAGCCCAGACGAAAGAGAATGCCTTCAAAGAGAGTCTGGTCTGTTTCAGGAGCTGAAAGACTTTGGCTCTGGCTGAAGCCCAAGGGAAGTGATAAGTTGCAAGAGGTCAACATGGAGAGGAAGAAGTCATTAAGGGGATTTGAATAGGGATAAAATAAAACCAGGCTAATATTCTGGAAGAACTACTTTGTAGCTGAAGATTTGAACAGAGAGAGCACAGCTATAGTTAAAGACTAATTAGAAGGCTTCTGGCCTGTTACAGTGACTTCTTGCCTTAAAATCCATTTTTGTCAGATGTTAGTTTAGTTATTCTAGCCCTCCTTTTCCTTTTTAGTTATTGTATTTATGGTCTTTTTTGCATCCTTTTCCTTCCAACCTGTCTTTATATTTATGATGTATCTTAGATATACAGCATATAATTGAGTTTTTTTTTTTAATCAAGTGTGATAATATTTATTTTCTAATTAGAATATGTAATCCATTTACATTTAACTTAATGATATATTGGGTTTAAATTTACCATCTTAGTATTTTTTTCCCCAACTGTTCTTTGGTTTTTTTTTTTTTTTTTTTTTAACTTTTTTTTTTTTTTTTTTTTTAAGATTTTTATTTATTTATTTGACAGAGAGAAATCACAAGTAGGCAGAGAGGCAGGCAGAGAGAGAGGAGAAGCAGGCTCCCCGCTGAGCAGAAAGCCCGATGCGGGGCTCGAACCCAGGACCTGGGATCATGACCTGAGCCGAAGGCAGCGGCTTAACCCACTGAGCCACCCAGGCGCCCCTGTTCTTTGGTTTTAATATTCTTCTTTCTTGCCACAGTTTGGATTAATCAAATAATTTTTATTCTATTGCCCAAATATCTTGTTAACGATATATATATTATTCTTTCAATGGTTACCTCTACAGTATGCATCCTTGACTTATTAAAGTCACTTTTAAATTGGTATTTTCCCAACAAACCAGAAAATTCCAACAAGCCAGATTTTACAAAACTTTAGTTGTACATGTATTTTTAATCATACCATATTTTAAAATTATTGTTTATTCCATGGTCATCTAGATTTATCTATATTCTTATCTCTTCTGTTGCTCTTTATTCCTTCCTGTGTTTCTATGATTCCATCTGAGATTCTGAAGAATCCCCTGAGTATTTGTTTTAGCATGGATTTGGTGACGAATAATTCTGTCTGTTTTGGTGTTCCTGAATATGCTTTTATTTTGTCTTCATTTTTCAAGGAGACTTCTGTTGGGTATAGAATTTTAGATTGCTTATTTTCTTTTAATAATTTAAAGACGCACTTTCTGCTAGAGATGCCATCCAAAGCAGAAAAAGGGGAAGAAACATCCAGACTTCTCATACTATTCTGCTTCTTTCAGTGCCTGTTACCTGAGCTCAGCCAGAAACCAGAAGGCATAGGAGCCCTGAAACATAGCCTGCAGCCCTTTGTCCTCTTGTGATAGACCTCAGAACATAGTGAAGTCAAGGAATGGGTCTGAAGGCAAGCAGGACACAGGCTTGCATAATAGCTAATATTTATGAAGTATTGCTTTGTACCGTGCAACAGCCAGCCATATTACATGGTGTGCCCATAAGAATAGACTAGGTTATGATGCGGTGTAAACAAACAAAAATCCCATGGCTTAATGAACACAAAGTTTATATCTCAGCTACCTTATATGCTTCGAAGAGACTGGTGGCAGGCTCTTCTCTGCACACAGGGACCCACACTGATGGCAGCTCTTTAATCTTGTAGCTATACTAATTGGAATATGTCACCTTTGGTTGCCACCTAGGAGGAAACAATCCTGGAAAATTGTGCCTGGCCTCTTCACTTCTCCCCATAGCTCACTCAGCAATACTAGCCACATGGCCCCAGTTAATGATATGGATGCTAGGAAGTACTGAGAAGCACATGGAGCATTTGGTGAGTGTTACTGTCTTTTCTACTCATTTTGTCATTTAATACCCAGCTAAAAAAGTCTGAGGTCTCCCTGCACAGGTCACTGGAGTTTAATTTTTTCTACTAGGTTCTCCCTGTCAAGTATCTTCTGGGATTTCCTCAGTCATGCTCACATGTCACACCAATTCCTCCTGGAGGCCAGTTGTCACCTCCACCAGCCATCTTTCCTCTACACACTATAGGATACCCAGGAGGTAAATCAGCTCTTGCAACTTATTTTTGAATTCCCTGAACTACATCAGGTCTCTGCATTCTACTGTTTGATCCCAGGATGGACACATATAGTTCTCTTAAGCATACAGAGAACACACAGACCAGACAGCAGTATTTAACAAAATTCTACAGACAGCCTGGGGATACTAAAAGGTAGTTAGAACACAGAAGAGGAAAACTAAGATATTAACTAACTTCTACTTCTAGATCTTGTGCTTTAATAAGTGGTTATCTTCTGGCTCTGACCCTTTTCTTAGACTCCTCATCGGCTGTAACATTTACAGTGGTCAGACCACAATGGCAGCTCTGTATCATGTCCCTCCTACTCAAGAGGACAGATTTGCTCCTGGCCTTCAAGAGAAGAGAAATACTTCTCTCTCTCAGGCTTACAGCTATTTTCTTCAGGGCAAAAGTCAACTCTTAGACAATAGTGTGTCTTCTGGTCCTAAGCACTCAGACAGGGCAATCACAAAATTTGCCGCTCAGTTTCCCCAAATCTAGATTATTCTACCTGAAATAACAACACAAGTGGGTTTTCACTCCAGATGGCATTTCCCATCTGGTCCCTTTTGGTTCTCTGCCCCCTAGTTTAAGGTAAAGATATGCTTCTCCATCTATTCTGTCATCTTCTGGTTCTGCTCCTGATCTCCAATAAGTAATTTTTTTTAAAAGATTTTATTTATTTATTTGACAGAGAGAAATCACAAGTAGGCAGAGAGGCAGGCAGAGAGAGAGGAGGAAGCAGGCTCCCTGCTGAGCAGAAAGCCCGATGTGGGGCTCGAACCCAGGACCTGGGATCATGACCTGAGCCGAAGGCAGCAGCTTAACCCACTGAGCCACCCAGGCGCCCCCTCCAATAAGTAATTTTAAGACAGAGCCCATGTGTGTGTGTGTGTGTGTGTGTACATATACATATACATATACCCAAGAACAAAGAATAATATGCTGACACATTAGTTTTTAAAAATCACATTTAGAAAAAAAAAATCTTTTCAAGTACACAATCCTACTAAAAATATATTAATTTGCCTTTCTAAACAAAATGTGCAACATGTCAACTTGAGACATTTACATCTGGTTAACAGGTGAACAATCTTCTTCAAAAATGACACATACATGTTTGCTTTACTGTTGGGTCAGAAAATTGTCCTTTCCAATTATTTTCTTAAAATTAAGAAAGTTATTTCCAAAGATAAATTAATGTCTGTACTGGAAGAGATGGAAAATTGGTAGAAACATTTAAAGGACACCTTACTAGTTTTAAAACAAAAGTCTGTCCCACTGGATATTTTGCTATATTTGGGACTAACACCCAGGAGAAGGAGCTATATGAAGATACATTTGGTGGTTGTAAAGGAAATTATATGACTGCAAACAGTTGTTTGTGTTTATGGTTGTAGGTATAAACAACAACAATAAAAAAGTAAATTTGTGGTCATGCATCTAGAGCATCATATAGTCCAATAGAAATATAATGTGAGCCACACATGTAATTTTAAATTTTCTTGTGGCCATACTACATTAGTAAAAACCAAACAAAACAAACGAACCCTCCCGTTCCCCAAACCAGGCTAAATTAATTTTGTTAATATAATTTATCAGTCTTATATATCCAAAACGTATGTTTATATTTATACTGTACATAAATATAAAATATACTAAAATATAGAAAGCGTTTAGCAGCTGCAGGTGGCTAATGGCTACCAGGTTGAAGTGTATAGGTCTAGAGTAATGGCTGAATACAGAGATTCAAATGAGGCAACAGGATCCATTTTTCTCCCCAGTTTCTCTATTCTGCTTGTCTTTGGCCTCATTCTCAAAGATGCTCCCTCCTCATAGTGGCAAAATGGTGGTCATACCTCCAACCTACATCTTTTCAGGTTCAGGGCCCATAGCAAAGGTAAGCTTCTCTTTCCTCAACAGTGAGAACAAAAGTCCTGAGCCTGGTGGCCATGTATCCATACTGAAGCAATTCCTGGAGTAAGGAGAATAGAATGAAGGTCCTAATTCAGCCCCCAATTCAGCCCCATCAAACCATATATGCTAAGAATAGGGGAGGTCCTGAAAGCAGAAACAGATGCTATCACCAAAGCAGCTGTGGCTGGCCAGAAAATACTGAAACAGAAGCAAAATGAAAAACGAGAGGTAATCTTCTAGAAATCAGCAGAGGGCAGACAGCAACTGAAGCCCTAGGGCTAAAAAAACATTTCAGGACAAGAAGCAGCTCTGCTGGGCTTCCATACACAAGGAAGAGAGACTGAGAAGGGGAAGAGTAGGGGCTGTGACACTGACAGAGGGAAGAGGGGGAGGCAGCTAACTCATAGAAGCCAAAAGTGAGAACTGTTCTGGTGTTTAAGGCTGCCAATACTAAAAAGAAGTGCCAGCAAGCATTCAACCGCTCGAATGAAGCATGGGCCTTACTGACCTTGGCAAGAGCAGTTTTGGTGGAACAAGGGGGCAGAAGAGTGATCCTAACAGGCGGAGGGTGGGTTCCGTGGGAAGTGAGGGAATGCCGTTAAAACACGGGAACTCAAGAAGTTTCAGCACAAATGGGAAAAGAAATCGAAGGTGGTAAGTGGAAGAGGTCATCAAATTCAGAAAGGATTTAAGTGCGCTGGATATGATTTATTGTGTACAAATGTTTTTATAGGGGGCTGAGATAATAGGCAGTCCAGGGTAAACTTGGGTTTGAATTCTAGCTCATGACTGGCCAATAGACCACCTTTAGCAAGTCACTTGGCTTCCCTGCCTTAAGAGTTCTTATTTGTAAAATGTTAGTAATTATATTGCTTTCACAGTTATGTGAGAAGTACTGAATGAAATAATGAATGTGAGAAGTACTCCACAGTGGCAATTATTATTACTGTCCTACTGTCCCTCTTTACTAGCCATTGGTGAATGAGCCATCCTGTTTCTTATTCCTGTGCTTTTGTATTTTGTTTCAGATGTTTCTTCCCTTCTACTATGAGCCCAGGGAACTGCTCACCCCAGGAGATCCACACAAGAGTAAATGTCTCTCTCTGCTGGCTGTCTGTCCTCTTTCCCACAGAGGCCCTGTGCACAGATGAAGCGCAGGTCCCCATGCTCCCATGTGCATGCTGCCCCAGGATGCCTATCTCCGAGGTTAATCTGTGCTGGCCCACCTGGAGGGCCACTCTCTTATACAGAAGTGCATGTCCTATCGCAGGTGTCCCAGTCAGGTATCAGGTCTTCCTGTCTGTAATTCCAGGAATTCAGTCTTCTTAAAACAAGGACCTTCCCTTATAAACAGCTCAGACTTCAACGTTTGCATTTCTCAATCTAGCTTTTTGCATTCCTGTTGGTGACAGCATGATTCTGGGCAATACAGAAAAGCTGGAGGTACAGTTCTCCATGTGTTGCCTTCAGACAACAAATATATTCTGCTGATGACTTGGGCAAAATGCCCCCTCCAAAATGCCATTGTCTGAGAATGCTTCCTCCCACAAACTCTAGCTATGGTTACAGGGTGAGGGATTTTATGGACAAAAAGCAAAGTTATGTTTCTCCCTTTCAGATCACTCAGAAGTTCAGTCCTTTCTGGCTGCCTTCTGCCATCCACTCTGTCACCTGGCTCTGGGGGTCTGTGTGCACCTTCCACCCTCCGTCAGCTTCTGCAGCTGGAGTTAGATCTGCCTTCTGCCTCCAGAGCAGGTTTTGTTCTTATCGCTTTCCTGCCATCTTGTATGTGATGACAGTGAGCGGCCTGGGCACAGAGGTGGGAGGGGAGTGGGGGGGATGAGGGGAGGTGGAGCGGTAGTAACAGGCGCAAGGAGATTCTAACTTTGTACTTTAAGTCTTTGCGTCACCCTCCTTTGAGTATCTTCTGCCTTTTGAAATTATTTAAGCTACAAGAACATATACCTGCTACGTTGATACACTCTGGCTTTCTCTGTACATCCCTCCCACTCAGGGCAAAACAAAGTGTGAACGGTTTTTCTGCATTCTTGTCCCCCAGAAGCTGGAGTGCAGCTGTGTGGATGGGACAGAGGGTTAAATCCTGGGGATTAGCAATCCGCACCTTTCAAATGACTGCAGCTCTTGAGTGACTTGCTTGATAGCTATAGGTTACAGAAAAGAGGCTCAATAGAGAATGGGTTTTAGATATTACCATTTTGTTGATTATTTCAAAGTACTGCCATTGAGATATAATTGCTTAGAGACTGTTAAGAGATATGGATCAATGGATACAAAGATAGAACAATTTTGGACACATCAAATTGGCTCTGTTTCTGAGACTAAATATTTTGCTGTTTAGATGCATTTAATTCCTGATGGGGATTTCTTTATGTTCTGGAAACCCGGAAAATTAAGAAAGACTCCTTGCTGCTAAGGAGGCTGAGTCCAGAATGCATGGCACAGTATCTGGAACACAGCAGAGGCCCAGTGAATGTTTATTAGGGGACTTGATGCTCCATTTGGCCTGCTGGAGATAATGCCAGCTCCTCAGTGCTCCATCCTTGTCAACAGACTCTCCCAGCCATGGAGGTACACCAGAGCAGACTGATGGATTTCACCCAAAGTTGTTAATCCGTTCACAATTGGCTGTAAAAGTATGCTTATGAAAACAAAACGGGAAAACTAAAAACCAGATTTGCAGTTGCAGTGTAAAAATATAACTGCCATGCGTTAGCAGAAAGAAGAGCCCCTTGCAGATTGCAAATGTTATTTTAATACATAAGGAAAATGTACTGGATTTAATGAATTTGCTTTAGCCATCAGCAAAACAGAATTTTGGATTTAGAGCCCCAGACCTGATTTTTTGGGGGGTTCCTGCTGCTATACATTTTTCTTTTCTCATTCAATCATTTAAAAAAAAAAAAAAAAGGGCTTCTGACCAGGCAGTTCTTCCACTTAGCAGGTAGATGACCATGGGTAATTCATTAAGCTCTCTGAGCCTTGATTTCCTCATTTACAAAATGGGTATAAAAATTGGTATTTGTTGGATGACTGGAGGAGATGATGTGTATAAAACATCAAGCAGAGTGCATGGAACACAGGAGTACTCGAAAACAGCAGAATGTGCTGTCATGGCTACCACTACCCTTGATACCACTACCCTTGATACCACTACCCTTACACTCCCCATATTAATCCTGAGTCCAAAGAAACAGAACCAATATGGTGTGTGTGTGTGTGTGTGTGTGTGTGTGTGTAGAGAGAGAGAGAGAGATTTATTTTAAGGAATTGGCTCACACAATCATGGAGGCTAGCAAGTCCAAAATCTGCAGGGTGGGCTGACAGGCTAGAGACCCAGCAGAGAGAGCCCACATTGCAGCTTGAATCCAAAGGCTGTCTGCTGCAGAATTCGCTCTGGCTCAGGGGATGTCAGACTTTCAGCTGATAAGATGAGACCTACCCACATTATGGAGGGCAATGTGCTTTACTCAAAGTCCACTGATTTAAATGTTCATCTCATCCAAAACACCCTCGCATAAACATACAGATGTGTTTGAGTACACATCTAGGCACTGTGGCCAGCCAAGCTGACATGGAAAATTTTAGACATGACATCCCTGTTTCTTTATCAGCCAAGGCAATGTAAGATGACAATAGCCTCCTGATGCACCTCTCTGCTTCTACTCGTTTCCTTCCTTCCAGGACATCTATAAACAGTAGCAAGAAACAAAACTTGGGTTCCTTTTCTCTCATGCTTAAATCCAATGACCTCCCATCGCACTTAGAATAAAACCAGTTTCTTATCAGTGCACAGAAGGTACTGGCCCACTCTGACCTTTTTAATAGAACAATCTGCTTTGCTTCCTGCCTTGTGTTACTGAAGGCAATGCCAGCTGCTATAATTGATAACACCTGGAATCACAGTGGCTTCATGTAAGAGATTTACATCCTTATTTGCAATGGCTGACAGCTTCTGATGTGTCTTGGAAGATCCCTGCCTCCCAGCGTTCATACCCAATGCCTCTCAGGGAAACCCTGACCAACTGCTAGAGGTTGGAGATAGGAGCCCTAGCCAACCAATGTGCTCTCTATGATGCAAGGAGAGGAATTTTGAAATTTACTCCTGGGTTGGGAAAGAAGAGGAGTAAAGCAAATGAAAGGAAAGAAAAAGACCGATCAACCAGTGAGCCATCTGGAAGTTGGGTGTTTCTAAGAATGACATAGAACATGAGAAGTTCTCTTTAAGGCAGAACTCACATAGATGGGAAATCGCTGGCTATGCAAATTGCAATGCACTCCATAAATCCCTATAACCTAGAAAGTTTTAGCAGGATACCTTATTTACATGTACTTTATGTGAGTGGAGTGTGCGTGCGTGCGTGTGTGTGTGTGTGTGTGTGTACATGCATATGGGGTCATTCAAAATGAAAACGGGGCTGCCTTTTGCCTTTACACTTACCACTGCAGAATACAGACAAGTAGATATGGAAGTGTGAGTCCAAAGGCAGAAGTTATCTTGAGAATTTAAATCCCTGAGAATTCCCCAAGATCTCTGTAAGAATTTCAGACATTCCATGGGATGGAGAGAAGTTTGTTTTCCATGTTGAGTCTGAATTGCTCTCAGGGCTGCCAGCTGGCATGTTTCTCACCAACTTTCTGACTTCCTGTTGTAGTCTTCACCATCAACATGCTGATGCCCAACTGGGGAGGACAACTGCCAGCCCCACTTGAATATAGGTAAGATCACGTATCTAGTTTTGGCCAGCAGAACATGCATGGAAGCGATATACTCCCCAGCAGGCTTGGCACATGGAAATCCTCCCTGCATTTTCCACTTTGTTCTTCTTCATTTACCAGCCAGGTACAAAAGAGTGTGGTCTTCATGAAGAATGTCTCCATGAAGAATAAGAAAAGCAAATGCTGTATCAGGACCATGATCCTTGCCTATATGTGCATGCCTTATGGACTTGTGTGAGAAAGAAAAAGACACAGATGTAAAACAAACAAACAAAAAACAAAAAAAAATCCATATATAGAAGTCAAGCTCTTGGCAGTTAGTGCCAAAAGAGCCTTTGGAACAAGAAGGGCTCACTTATTCAGTCTTATCCCCAAACAGAGCAGCTTGTTGAAGCAACCATTTCCAATGGTCTGTGAAAAACTACTTAATAGGTGCAAACTTCTTTGTGCATGGATTTAAACTCCCAGGTCTGGGAGGATGTTTGAGTCCCCTCCAGCAACCTTTACAGGGAACAATGAAATAAGGAAATGAAGGGCTTCTCTCCACGTGTCCTCAGCGTAGAGTTCCTGTATAATTTTGGAGTGGGAAAAAGGTGGGGGAGTTGCTAGGAACTGCTTTTCCCCCTTATACAGCGGTATTGGGAGAATTCATGGGAGCCGTGAAGTGAGAAAGGTTTACTGGGAGAGGAAATAGCCACCCTGTTTCAGAATGGAGTAAGAGCAGAGGCCACGGAAACTTCTTCAGGACAAAAGCAGTGGCTTCTCCTGACTCACTGTTGCCATACAAGTAAGCGACACAAGAGTCCCTTCCTGAGGGTGGAACGACCCAATGGGATTTATCCTGTACACAGAAAGTCTCTGTGCCTCTGGAGAAGGGATCCTATTTAATTCTTCTTGAACTGTACACCTTGTGGAGAGATCTATGCCATACCCTCTCCTTCTTAAATAAGACACCTTGGAGGAAGCTTGGCAGAATCCTAGTTTGAGAACATCTTTTTGGAAGCCAGCATTGTGATTTAAAGTCGAAGAAAAGAAACAGTGCTTCCACAACTTCAGTTCTAGGAAAGCATCTGTCTTCATCACCTTCATCCAGACTAACAGTCTGAGCTTAGGAGAGACAGATGTGTCCTGCAGGTCCTTCCACCCTCAAATGACGAAGGGGGCAGTGCATCATACCTGGCTTGCGAACAAACAGACAATATCAGCTTCCATTTCACAAATACATCCATTCACTGGAAGAATTTTTTTTCCCCGCTGGCTGAGGGAGCAAAATGCCCATTATAGTGTATTCTCCTTGTCCCCAGGCTTTAATATATCTTGGAGCAGCTCTCCTCAGCATTCCACATTATAAAATCAATCTCTATTTCAGTAAGAGGGGGATATTTATTTCTTAATTTTTTAATAATGTATTTTGTGATTTGTTATAGCTTCAGTGTTGTATTATTTATTTATTGTGCCTATAGGGTGCACTGCCACTTGGTAATAGAGGAGCTATCGAAACTTGAGACCTAAGCAGAAATGAGTTTAATAATATTGCTACACTCTAGGACTTTATCCAAAATTAACAAAAGAACAAAAGTGCAAGGCAATGATAACCCATCTGATAGCACTAGGGGAGCGACTGTGAAGGCAGTCATGATAGAGATCTTAAAAGAATGGCAGGCAAGGGGGAAGTGACAAATGGGTGGACTGTTTTACAGTTCGGAAGCATTTCATAAATCTCCTAAAACTGGATTTACCATGTTCTTGTGGATGTGTGTTTATGCGTGTTTATTTAATGTTTTACTAAAATAAATAAAAATAAAAACAAAAAAACCCACACACACCTGTCTAAGGACTCAGTAGAACTTAAATGTTGCCTCCCATCCTCTCGCAAGCCATACAGACAGGAATAGTGATGACGGCAGCTCCAGACAGAGGCCTTCACTTTGATTCCAAGGCCTGCCAACAATTTGCTGAAAAGAAGGGAGACCTTCAAATGGAAAGCAGGGAATGATTTTGTTCGTTTGCTCTTACCATTTGTTACACACTATAAATGTGCTTCTTACACTTGATTTTTGTCTCCCAAAGTTAAAGCAGTAGGAAGGAACCTCTAACAGTTGAAAATTCTCTGACAGACATACAAATATTGGGGACCTTCAGATAAAAAACCGGCGTTAAATTGGCACGTCTAACTCCAAAGCTTCCTATTCCTGTAAGACATTACAGTCCTGCTGTTGATGATACCTTACGAATTGCGACCAACACCTCCGAACAGTTTGGAATTCTGTACCTCCCTTATTAATCCTGATGTGCATTTCAGGAAAATTATACCATGCTGATGACACCATTTGACATGAAGCAATAAATACAGGCAGTGAAGGACACTTGCCCTTGGTGGAGAGATGCCATTTTTAGCCAGGCAGTCAGCCAGTCTGTCAACAACATTTATTGAGTGCCTAATGAGAGAAAGTGCCATGAGACAGCGAGGAGACGTGGCTCTGGCCTTGAGGGGCAGCCAGGACAATGACAGTCAGAGGAAAGAGACAGGCTAGGAAAGCCCTATAGAAGCAGCATCTCAGCAAGAGCGACCAGGAGGATGCACAAGTCACATTGTGGAGCACCGCCCGCCCGCGGCGCCGTCTACACTAAGGGTCTTTTTATCATGGAGCTCCTCGGACCCTCACGCAACGCCGCGAGGAATGTGTCTTACCTTCTCCGAGCCTCAGTTTCCTCAGCAGCAAAAGGAACTCAAACCAGTTGTCCACGAGAAGAGCCAAGCGAGGCCAGTGCCTCCGCAGCTCGCTCCACCGCGGATACACGCAGGGGTCAGAAGGTGCCGGAAGCGCTGAGGAGGTCACGTGGGAAGGGGAGGGCTTCCACCGCGGGGTCAGGGGGCATCTCACCCCTTTCGCGTCCAGTCTTACAACGTTCGGTTTGGATTGAGGGCAGAGCTCTGAAATTACCGTTTAAAGGTCTGGCTGAGGAGATGACAAAAGAATCGCAAGCTGCACATTTGGCTCTAGCACATGTTCTGTTCTGTCATGTTTGTGTGATTTATGCTGGTGGAAGCAAGTTTATGGCTGGATGCCTGTGTAATCTAGTAATCCTCAGTAGCAGAGCAGGGCAGAGCCGCCTGACTCTCCCTTCTGTCTCCTTGAAGGTGCGACTTAGGGCTGGTTCTCTTTAACGGGCTGCAAATCGTCGCCCACTTCGTGGTATCCTGAAGACAGAACCCACAAAGGAAGGGTGGCGTAAATTCACTCCCCATTGTCTTGGAGAGAAAGCTGTTCAGTACTCTCACGAAAGCAGCATTTTTGCCCCTTGGAGATCACAGCCCAGAGGAATAGGAATGGGCCTTTGGGAATAGATGAGAGCCATGATGACTTTCATGGTAGCCATCTGAAGCTATAGTGACTGGGTGAAATCAAGACATCCTTGATCAGTAAGCTGCTTGATCAGTCTTGATGAAAGCACAAAGAGGAAGGCTGAATTTTCTTTCTTTTTCAGTCAAGTGACTGATTTGGAGGAGGTAAAGTTGGGGCAGAATGGCTGCATTATCAGACAGACGTAGCCTTAGGAAGCCAAGTCATAGCTTCCATGTATGGGAAGCAAGGCCATCAAAAGATGGTTATAGCATTTTTATGTGCTGGAAGATTTGAATATGGGATGTACTTATTCCTTATTTCCAAATACAGTGTTAACAAATAAATTCCTTCTGAATCAAATAAGCTTAAATTTCAATATGATTAGGCCATTCATTTGGTTAACAATTATGGATTACCTATTCATTTGGTTAACAATTATGGATTACCTACCATGGATCAAATAGGAAACACCAGGTATTAGGAGTTTCGAAAAGCCTGTCCCACCCTTGTGCTCAGAGCTCATCATGGGAAGGAGCGGGTATAAAGAAGAGCGTGGAACACACATATGGATGATCTAAGTATGAGGTACCCTGGCTATCCAGAGGAGGCCATGTTTCATGGTAAACACATATACTGTGACTTTAGGGTGCTGTAAAACCAAGCGAATGGCCTCAGGCTCGGAGACCTGTGGAAAGTCTCATTTCAGTTTACAAGTGTAAGTTCTCATGTCTTGGAAGGTAGAGACTTAGTTGCTCTGGAGTTGCTGCAGGTTAATGAGTGGAAATGGGATGAGATTGGCTTGGAGGTGCAGGGGTTGAAATTGCTCAAAAGCTGAACATCCATTTTCCCCCAATCCCACTGCAAAAAATATTCTCAGGGTGGAATAATCAGGGTGTTGGTCTGATGAATCTCTGAAGGCTCAAAGTTTCCATAGCCACAGCGAGAAGGGGAGCAGGGCCATCTACCAGAATTACAAGGGGACAGATAGGAAGGGAATGGATGGGTATATTATATAACACACTCCTAAACTTTGGGGGGTGGCAAAGTGAATTCTGATCAACTGAATCATGATTTTTAACATGTTATGAAATCTGGCTCATTAAAATAGCCCTGTGAATAAAATAAAGGCATATATTTTGAAGTAAAAAATAGAATCAAAATCAAATCAAACCAGGGTTTAAAAAAAAAACAGAGCATCACTAGAGGCAATGAGAAGCAAAATGAAAGAAGACAAGAAGCAGCAGAGGATCTTGAGTTTGTTTTTGTTTTTCTCCCTTTATAATGGAAAATTTCAAACATCAACAGAAAGAGAGGGGCTAGTGTAATATGTCCTCGTGTACCCAATCACTCCACTTCAATAATGTGGTAAGCTCGTGACCACACTTATTCCATTTACGTCACCCACTCCCTTCCTCCCCCACCCCCACCAGCTCAAGGACTGACATGGCACTGTTGACTATGATTTCAGGACCAGGCATACCAAGTAAAGAGAGTGGTGAGCAGGGAGCAATCTGTGCCAACTGGGAGGTTGTGCCAGGTGGCACCAAGTGAAGCAGTGGCATCTGTGTCCCCATGCTTGTTGGTTCCTTTGCCTGCTTCTAAGCTTCTTGTTTCTTTCCAGAACTTGGAGTTTGAGACTCTAGGAAGTAGGATACAAGTGGTTTAGGTATTTTCTGTGGTAATAAAGGACTGTATCTGACAAGAAGAGGGGAGGAAGGGAGAGAGAAGGGAAATGTGGAAGGAGGAAGGTGGGGCTGAATAGTGGAGTATGGTGATTAGGCTTGTGAGTGACCAGCCACAGCCTTGTAAGACTGGGAGAACCAACCATGCTCCCCAGCCCCCGTCCAGGCTTCCCACAGTCCAGGCTGTGGGGGGACAGGCTGAACCACTGTCATTTCCTCAGTGATCCTTGGTCTCTCTTCATTTTGGATTTCTTCAAGTGCTATAGCTCAGCCTTGAATATCACTCCCCCCACATGTGGTCCCCTAAGCCTCAGGACTGGGTGGAGTGCCCTTCCAGCTCCCTACACTCATGCCCATAGAGTATGTAACTCATTGTTCAATCACTTGTCTTCCCGCTGCAGACCATGCCCTCTGTAAGGACAGGAGCTGTGATTGTTTTGTATCCCCATCTATATCAAGTGCCCAGTACGCAGAAGATGCTAAATATAATTTCTAATGAATGCACTTAAAATAAGCTGAAAACAGTATGCTGGATATGCAGCAGTGCACACCCAGGAATAGGGGAATGACCCAGGGCCTTCTCTGTAGAAATTAGACAAAAGGTAACCCAATTTTGAAAACAAATGCCTCTTCCAAATTAGGGCACACTGTGTGTGGGCTGAATTTCAGTCCTTACTGGCCCCTCAGTCAGATGTCCTTGGGTAGTGAGCTACCTGCCAAACCACAGATCACAGACCTTTTAGGCTCTTCATACCCGTGGTTCTCGAGTCAGGCCACATGTTAGAAAAACCTGGGTTGTTCTCTGAAAATATCCTTGTCTGAGTCCCAATCTTGGAGATTCACATGTGATTGATCCTGGGGCACTGGTTTATTTTTAAAGCACCTCAGGTATAACAGCCTAGGTTGAGAACTCTAGCTTTAGAGAGAATGGTCGTGAACATCTCAGACCAGGCTCTGTCGCAGATATGTGTGTCCATCATATAGGCACGTGTAGACATGCCGATGGGTCTGTCTTCCAGCTGCAAAGTTAACACATTGGTGTTGGCCAACCATGGACACTTCTTCATTCACTACCAGGAACCTTTGCCTTCACTGCCCACCTCCACACCTCTGTCCCCTGACCTGCCCCACCTCAAGAAGGGAGCTAACAGGGAGCTGAACCACTACCCTGCAACTGTAACTCAAGACTGTGGGAACAGGAGTTCTGAAGTCCTTGGCTACCTGCACCTGGCTGCCCAACCTTAAGAAAGTTCCTTTATAATTCCCTGCATTGGTGACCTTGGCTAGAAAATCATACTAATGGTATGGACCCACTTGCTGGAAATGTCCTAAGATTTAATGAGCAAATAATTGTAAACTGCTCCATAAATACAAGTTGTTGTGCAATTGTTAAATAACTTCACTATATAAAATTCCATAGAAATCTGTGCTGTTCCTTTGGGTTTTTTAAAATCGCTATTTATTTGATTTATGCATATAAGACAGCATTTGCCTAAAACCCCTTTCCTACATTGGTTTTCTCTTTGATTTATTCTCTTTCCTTCTGCCAGCGCACAGTCTGACATATGTATAAAGGATTTGTAAGAAAAATCACTTAATGCATAGCGTTTCCTTTGTTGTGACTGTCTTATCATGAACTGTTATAGTTGTCACTTATTCTCAGAATTGTTTGTCTAGTTTTCGCTCAGGCTTATAAATACTCACCTTGGACGTGGTTTATAGACACTGTAGGGAAAACAAATACATATGCTGGAAGAGTCAACTTAGATTTATTCTTACTTAAGGAAAAAAAAAGGCTTAAAGGTTTAATGTGTGCTTGATAAGCTATAATTCAGCCTGAAAGATGCAAGTGGTTTGTATTTATTCTCTTGGGTAAGCTCCACATTTATGGTTTCAACCCTTCACAGTACCTCTTCAGTAGGTTACGTCTTTCCCAGAAGAACCGATCTCAAAGCACAACTTCCAAGAATGCTATCAACAGAGGAATGGGGCCTTTTAACCAACGAAGTCCTATAGAGATCTCATGAGAAACACAAGGGTTTTGAGTGTTTGTGATGTACCATGAACAGGCTTGGCTACTGATGCACCCAAGGCCACTCAGAGTGCTGAGGCTTTGAAAATGTGTGAAGTAGACAGTTTGCTCTTTGAGCCCCCAAATCACTAAACAGCACCCCCCACTCCTATTCCAGAAGGAAGCTATCCAATCTGACCACACAGGAGTCTGCTCTCTAGAGAAGGCCCCAGGGGCTGGTGTTTAAGCAGGAGGCACCACTCATCACCCTTCATCAGAGATGCAGTGTGCTATGGTTTAGGGTCTCATGACTCAGTTTCCTCACACTCTGGGTCTTCGGGCAAGTCATTTCATTTTCTGAGCCTTGGTTTCTTATCCTGTAAGATGAAGGTACAAATGCCCAGTGGAATTATAGTGGGAAACCATGATATGTCTAGCACATTGTCAAGGTCACAAAAGCAATTCTTTGAAGGTTTGCATCTTAATCCATGAAGAAAAGCAAGGTTGAAAATGAGAGCAGGATAGCACATGGTAAAGGAAAACAGGCTTTGGTTTCAGAAGAGCTCTATACCTCTCCCTGCCACTGACTGACTGTATAACCTTGGATCTGTCACTTCATGTCTCCCACCCCCATTCCTGAGCTGCAAAATGGAGATGACAGCATCTACCTCACAGGGTCCTTGTGTTACTAGTCAATCAAATAATACCACTGAATCCCTGAAAAATGGGTTTGATGGAGTCAATGACCATGGTTTTTGTGGCCTCTCTTTTAGGAGATAACTCTTCAATAGTCCTTCAATCAGTGATGAATTGGAGATTTTAAAAAACAGTGTGATGTTCCTAGATCTCAGAAACTCTCTATTGACTGTACACTGAAAAGTCTCTTACAAGTTATTTTCTGCAAAGCAAAATGCAGATCAAATACTTTGTGCAAGGCTGGTGTTTCTCTGAGCTAAAATATTGCACAGCAGCGCTGATTAATGCCCTCTGAGCCACTTGTAAGCCTTTCCCCTCATAGCATGTTAATAGGTTAAGTTTCCTTCATGATTACTAATTTCACATGACTTCACGGGATGATTACATATTTATATATTATTTATTATGCAAATCTAGCATTATACATTATTTAAAGCCATATTAACAGTATGTATTATTTATGATGGAACTGTATTAATACATATTATTTCAAGTAACTTTGGCTAGGGCTTTTCTTTTTTTTCTTCCTGTGGATCACAGGCACGGGAAGTTAGTATTCCATTCAAGAATCCATGCAGCTCTCCTTCTGGGGACATTGCTATCAAGTTCCCTATCAGCACAACTTCTGCAGAGCCATTGTCTGTGAAATGGCTCTAATATGAAGGGGAAAAGCCTGCAGGATTCTGTGACTGCCTCCAACCCTGCTTAGAGAGTGCCACTCCCTTGAAAAATCACGAAGTGGGTGGTTTGTCATTGGGATTCCACCTGCTCTGACAGCAACCGCTCTTCTCAGAATGTCGTCTTTCCTCTTCCAGAAAAAAAGAAATCAGATAAATCTGAGAAACTGAGCCATGTATGGTAAAGGTAGGCATCAGTTAAGGGGTATTTGTCTGCAAGTCACAGAGAGCCTGCAAAACCGTGGCTTGAATATTAGGAATGGATCTCACTGATCAGGAAGTCCAAAGGTAGGTGAGTCCAGGGCTTTTTTTCCCCTCTCCACATTTCACATTTTTTCCATACTTCAATCTCTTAAAAACAAAATTGAATGCTTAAACAAAAATAATAACAAAGTATTATGCAATTTGTAACATCCATACAAGTTAAATGTATAACAACAATAGTACAATGGCCTAGAGGGAAGAAATGCAAGCATACTGCTGAAAGATTTTTAAATTATGCTATAAAAATACTATGCAGGGAGTGGTATAGTGTGACTTGAAGGGAGACTGATAATTGAAAGATACGTAAGGCAAGCCCCTGTACCATGCTGTGAGGAGACCAGTCACTTGGTCACAGCTGATTAAATTAGACCCTTTCCACCCTAGAAGGGGTAACTATTAATCTTGATTGAAACTAGCATATATTCTGAATATGGATTTGCCTTCTAGAGTGTTTGATTCACTAACATATGATTGCAGATAACATCATATGAGGCCGGGGACCCACATTCCTATAAAGGAGGTGCAGCAGTATGCACATGCCACAGGATTTGCTACTTTTATCATATTCCTCACTTTCCAGAAGCTGTTGGGCTTCTGGAACAATCTTTTGACATGGCACCTGAAGAGACAGCTTAAAGCAGACACCCTAACAGAATGAGATGTCATCCTCCAGGATGCAGTATATACCCTGAGTCAACAACATAATATATTCCCCAGGAACATGCCCAAGAACCTAGAGACAGAGTAGCATCACTGCCAGTGGCCTGAGGAAATTTCTACTTTCTGTCCCTGCAGCTTTAAGATCTGTAGGTCTAAAGGTGCTGGTTCTGAAAGGGGTGATTTTTTCTACCCAAAGACACAGTGAGAATCCTATTAAACTGTGAGCTACCATGGCTGCCCAGTCACTATGGGCTTCTTAGGCCAAGAAACCAACAGGCAGAAAAGAAGTCACTATCCTGTCATTGGTAATGGATCTAGATCTTGGGGAGGTGATACAATCAGAGTAGGGGATTCTTTAGCAAATTATTAATCACAACACATGGACTCAAGCAGCAGCCATGAACTGAGATGGCCCTTGTGACCAGCGTCTCAGAACATTCAGGGACGAGAAGGCTGTGGCCCCACCAGTTTAGCCACCATAGCCATCAGAGGTACAACCGAGTGGGAGGAATCTAGAATGGGCAGCAAAGGAAGGAGATGAAAAGAATCAATAAAGGCTTTGAGACCAGCTACAGGGCTAGGGGCTATAGCTCATCCCACCACCTTGATAGTTAAGTTTCCTTGTGAAGACAACCCAACCCAAATCCTGAGAGGAAGTTTCCAGATGGGCTGAACTCCATTTGGAGGAAGATGCAGACAATGCAATGGAGGGCTGTATTGACATGACTCTGAGATCCCCTTTCAGGGTGAAAGTACTTATTTTTCTAACTGCCAAAAGTGGTGATTAGTGACAACTCATACCCAAGTCCCAGGCCACGGATTTCCCTCTGCTAATGGGAGCTGTCTTACCCAAATTTATAGCCCTACCTGGTCTAAACCCAATAGCTGGTTATGGGGTGGGGAGCTAGTCTCTTTCTCAACTTGTTCAAATAGAAAGAGCCATCTCAGCTCCAGCATTACCCAAAGATTTTCAAAGATCTCTGTTGCAACTACGTGACAGTTCACCATGTCCCTCTGCTTGATCCTGCTTCTTTCGTCCTCCCCAGATGTCAATCCCAAGAGCCGTCCCCAGCAAACCTTCAGCATGCAAATCTAAGAGACCTGAAGTCTCTTTTCTAGAGAACCCAGTATATGACACCCACCAGGTTCACACTGCCCCATACAGAGGATCAGACACAGAGGCTGGCAAGAGACATGCTTGACACACGAAAAGAACTCCTAATAGAGACTGTAACGTCCTAAACCAGCCCGGAGTGAAGAGAATTGAAATTACCCATGAGGCTACCACCTCCACATACTTGAAAGGCTAGCCCTGGTCCCAACAGAAAATGTATAAGTATCATATTTTGAAAATGGAGGGGAAAGTTCTCAGAATTTCCTGTAACTGGCACAATCTCAGAACAAAATGCCTTCACCAAATGAAAATCCAAGTCTCTTTGATAACAAAGTCCAAGACATTGGAGGCAGATAAAATGTCAATATGAGACAGCATGTTTATAGTTACCTAAAATATAAAAGGGCAGATTGAAGGGCTACATCATTAATTCACTAGAAATGTCATCTGGATTAGTCTTCTAAGGCATTCCCAAAAAGCCGGTTATAAACTCAGTTCCCCAATACATGGATGAACATATCTCCCCAATACCAAACCTTTGGGTACAATCTCTGAAGGACCCCCCTTGTCTCTTGCAGACATCTGTTCCTCCTTGCTCGCCTTTACTGTGACAAAGTATTCAAAATCCAAATGACCTAAGATGATCTGGACAACTGTCTGGAGTGGTAAAACCTTTATGAAATGCCAATTCTCACGTCCAACTTTCCATTATTTCCTGCTTATTTATTCTGCATGTGTATTGTCCAGTTCTCTTTGTACCCTGGCTTCCTAGTCATTAAATTTTTTTTAACTTTTAATTGAGATTTACAGAAAAGTTGCAGTGATAGAACAGAGTGTTCCTGTCTACTCTTCACCCCACTTTTCCTAATATTAACATCTTACATAACCATGGTACACTGTTAAAACAAAGAAATTAACATTGGTATAACACTGTAAACTAAACTACAGCCTTTATTTGGATTCCACCAGTTTTTCCACTAATGTCCTCTTTCTGTTCCAGGATCCCATCCAAGATACCGCATTACGTTAAGTCGTCATGTTTTCTGTCTCCTCCAATTTGTAGCCCTTTCTTAGTCTTTTCTAGTTTTTCATGACCTTACAATTTCAAACTCCTCCTCAATGATCCTGTAGCAAGTCCTTCAATTTCTCTTTATTGATGTTCTCCCATGATTA
Source organism: Lutra lutra (assembly GCF_902655055.1). Classification (NCBI taxonomy): domain Eukaryota; kingdom Metazoa; phylum Chordata; class Mammalia; order Carnivora; family Mustelidae; genus Lutra; species Lutra lutra. Next base: position 92,398,309 of record NC_062282.1, on the reverse strand, counting down.
GACTAATTGTAAGTTTTGGGAAAGAATACCACAAAAGTGATGTGTCCTTATCATATCATCTCAGAAAGCCCATGCTATCAACAGAATTCATCACAGCTGATGTTAACTCCTTATCTATGTCCTTTCAATCCTTTGTTTTTTAGAAGCAAGTCACTAAGGCCGGCTCATGCTCATGGGGAGAGGAGCAAGCTCCACCTTCTGGAAAGGAATACCTGCATATGTTATTTGCAGTTATTCTCCAAGATTTGTTTCTTCTCCCCTTTTATTCACTCAATTATTTATTTGCACCAGCATGGGCTTATGAATAGTTATTTTATTTTCTGTTGAAATCCTTTTGAGGAAATATTTTGTTGTTCAGGTTGTCCCAGCTTTGGCCACTGGGAACTTCTGTGTCTTTCTGACATACTTTTTTTTTTTTTTCCTTACTTTCCTAACTTCTGCCATTGTAAGATGCTCCAGGGACATCTGGTATTTTCCTTTCCCCAAACCAAGACCAACCACTTTTCCATGGAGCCTGGTTTGTTTCACTGCAGAATGGTTGTTAAAAACCAAAATCTGGATGCTGCGTGTGTTTGTTGCTACTGGGCTGACACTGCATTCAGAATCTCTCAGTGGTCAGGGCTATGAAATGTATGTGTGTACACCAGCCCATAGACACACACATAGCCCTCCTTCTGTATTTATCTACCTGGATTCATATGGAAATAAACATGAGTTCATACGGATATCTCTGACTCCAATCCTGGATCCGAGGGTCATTCTAGCTAATCGCCCTTGTTTATTTGTAATGTTGTTTTTCCTAACCTTGAGAACCTGAATCCCATGGTCTAGAATTTATTTACTTCTTTGTTCAACTCTGGTGTATATGTAAGTAGTTTCAGAATTGCTAATTTCCATTCCTGCAAGAAACAAATTTATCAGCTATAATACAGTATCATGTGCAATTCTTTTTGTTTTTGGCTTTGCAGTAATCGCTAAAATTACCATTTTCCAAAGTTAGTTAGGTCAGCTCCTTTTTCCCTCCTCCCTTCAGTAAGATTGTGCCATACATCTACAATACACCTAGATTCATTTGTCACATGCTGTATTCTATCTTGGGATTCTCTGACATTCTGGTTGATTTGTTCTTAAATTTGCATAGAGTTCATTCCTTGTGGTGTACAAATCTATGGATTTTAGCAAATGCACAGTCATGTAGCCATCCCCCTAGTACTATGCAGAGCAGTTCTATTACTCTAAAAAGATTCCCCGTGTGGCACCCTTGTAGTCAACTGCTCCTTCCACTCTCAACGTCTGGGCACCAGTGGTCTGTTTTACCCCTCTATAGTTAGCCTTCTCCACAATATCACATAAATGGAATTTTAGACTACATAACCTCTGGGTCTAGCTTTTTTTCCCATAGTGAAATATGTTTAAGATTTCTCCAGGGTGTTGCATAAATCAATAGCTCCTTCCTTTTCACCCCTGACTAACATTCTACCATATGATTGTAGCACAGATTGTCTATCCATTCATCTATCTACTGAAAGACATCTTGCTTGTTTCCAGATTTTTGTCAATCATGAATAAACTCCTAGAAAAGTGATATGTGGGTTTTTGTGGTATAAACTTAAGTTTTCAATTCACTTGGATACATAACTTAGGAGTGGGATCACTGGGTTACATAAATGAGTATTAAACTTTATAGGAAACCACCAAACTGTTTTCCAAAGTAGCTGGACATTGTGCTTTCCCACCAGAAACCCATGAGTTTCCAGTTGCCTGCAATCTCATTGGCACTTGGTTTTCTGTTTTTTACAGAAATTCTAATAGATGTGCCATGATATCTCATAGTAGCCGTAATTTGCATTTCCCTAATGACTTGGTAATTTTTAACACTGTTCTTTGCTTGGCTCCTAAAACTCTATTGACATCAGCCTTGAGGGAAACAAATTTAGATGGAAAGAACAGGTGTAGCAAGTGTGAGGTTGTGGGACAGGAAGCAAAGGAGAGGCTGGTGCAAAGTGATGTGAGAGTAGAAAGGAGGCTGTGCCTGTAATTCAAAGACCAAGATCTGAATTCTGGATCAACCACTAATGGTCTTTCAAAGGTCACTGAACTTCAGGAGCTCAGTTTTCTCATAAATCGAGTGGAAGTAAGCTGTAGAAATTGCACACATCTATAAACACGATTTGTGATTTACACAATGAAGGGATACAGGATTTGCCATTCTAGCCTTTCTCCTTCCTTACCCAGCTAAACTCTACAAGTGCATTCTGCAACCCTCTACCATCATTCTTATCCAGCACCTTCTGGCTAGACCTGGCTTGTCAAGATGTCACCGTCCCTCACAGTGTCCCATCACTTCCCTTTCCCTAGTCTTTGTCAAGATTTACCTTTTCTTTGGGAAGATGGGGTTTGGGAGAAGAAAGAGCCATGACCAGTAAAGGCAAACACAGACTGCACTGTGAGAGAGCATGCTAATGGGACTCGTAAGAGTGCCAACTCTGCCACTAAATGCCTCCAAGTCATTTAATCTTTCTAACCTTTAGTTTCTTCATATATAAAAATGGGAATGCTCAACCCAAGAGCCATGATGAGGCACAGATGAATAAATGGATATTGATATTCACAGACCTGTTTTCAGGTGTGCAGTTTTGTGTGGTCTCTAAGTTCCACCTCTAAGCATGGTCCTCAGTACCCACATCCCTCCAGGCACCCCCAGACATTCCTGGAGTCCTGACGCACCACACATGTGCTCAAAGCCTGACCCCCTCATGTCTTCCCCTCACAAGCCCTACTGACATTTGCTGTCTCTATAGAACGGTGTTTCCTGACTAGGCTAGGGATTGCCTCCTGGGCTACTAAAGCCACCAAATCCTTCAGGTGCCAAAGAATGATACAAGTTCTTACCTCTGGCTGGGTCACTACAGTAGCACCATATTCCATGAACAAATGGGCTGAATGCCCCCCCTTCATATTTCTGTACCATAGAAACTAATTTGGATAACAAAGAACATTGCTTGGGCTCCCAGTCTTAGCCCCTCAGAAAAGTAGCTCTTTTAGGACTTCCTAAAGACTGTCTCCTCCATCAGAGGCTCAAAGGCCAGTGTGGGGATGGGCTGGAGACAGGTCATGGCTTCTCTAACATGCCAACCTATGTCCCATGCTCTGCTTCCCAGAGACCTCGAGAGCAAATACTTTCTCCTGACAGACTCCTTCTAACTCTGCAAACCACTCAGGGAAATAGTTGCAAGAGGAGGACAAGGAGGATGAGTTTTTTCTAGAACCATCCACACAATCTCAGCTGCAGTTGGCTCACGGGGGACCATCCCACAAAAATGCAAGGACATAAACGCATTTTATAAACCTTAAGACGCTATTAGATTTTTATTATCATTATTAGCTGTCCAGTCTCCTTGTGACTGTGTGAGCTACTTTCGGGAAGCTAGAATGCCATCACCATAGAGTTCAGATAATGAGAATTTCAGGGCCTGTGCAGGCGCCTAGAGTCACAACCCACAGATGCCTGTTTCCCATCACACTTATCTGGTAAGTGTGGCCCGGCCACTCCCTCACTCTTTAAGCAATAGCTCTGCTCTGTGTTTCCGAGCACAGACCTTGATTCCTGCTGGAGGCAATGCTGACGTGGTGGACCAGAGGCCACCAGCCTAACACAGGCCACAGCAGCTGCCAGATCCTTTACAAACTGCTTGAAAATACATTTTAAATAATGAAAGTAAACAAGATAGAAGAACTGGCCTCCCGTCATTACTCCAGCTTTGGGGAACCCTCTGATGGCTCAGTCCCTGGGAGAACAGAGCTCAGGTGACAGCGTGCCTGCATGGATAGGGTGTGGAGGAGGAAGTGCCTGATGCTGGTTTCTGAAACACAGACAGGACTAATGACAATTTACTTGGGTGTGCGTATCCCCCAGCTGCCTGCAGAAAGGTAAGACAAAGGCAAAACATTTGTCAACCTCAGTCTCTAGGATCAGCTTTGTTGGTAAACATTTTAACCCAACATAGAGGCTTACTGTGTAGGAAGCTCAATCAAGGTCTGGGTCCAGGACTCAGTCAAGGCAGGAGTCATACAAAGGCCACGGTGTAGGGTCCCGGTCTGCTGTTCCAAGCTCTCTTTGTTGCATCTTTCTTTATAGACAGGAACAGTGCGGGCACGTCTGATAGGTGGGAGAAGAGGAAGAACAGGTAATGTGGTTCCTCTATGAAAAGCAAAGCCAAAAAGCAGCAACATAACCCTCTCAGTTATGCTGCACTCAAAACCAAAGACTTATAAGAGGCCATCTCTGGTCCCTGCAACAGCTATGGCCTTGAACAATTTCCTCATTTAGAAAACAGAACTCCTCTCCTCTCCCGCTCCTCTACTCATGAAAAGGAGGTGAATGTGTAACCCACTCTACCCCAGGCCCAACCATTCCTAGCCAGTGGGGATCCCCAGCAGGGAGGCTGGGCTCGTGGGAAGTCTCTGAGATGTTATCCACTTGCTGTCCGCTGCACAGCATGTCCTTCGTGGCAGCCTATGCATCCTCACCTTTCAGTGGTTCTGAGAGTTTTCTGGTGGTGTTTGAAGAGTAGGCCTGGGCCTGGAAGCCACTACCAGAGCTTCTCATTTGGGGACAGGACAATAAGTGGATGAGTCCAGCTACTGGGGTTGGGACTTACCTTGTCTCCCTGCCATCAGCAGAAGCCACTAAGAAAGCTCTTGCCCTGGAGGAGTGAACAGATGTCCCTTATGGACAAGATGGCACCAGTCTGTTGTAGTTCCTTCCTAGGTACAGCTGTCCCACAAGCTGAGACTGCCACTTTTCTTCCCACTTAGGAAAGCAAATTGTCGCGTGAGAGAATGAGAGCTACGTATTTTGGTTTTAACTTTGAATCCACACTCACATATCAAAATTTACTTATTTTCCAACTTTGGTATTTATCTGCAACAGATAATTTGCAAAACAACTTCTGAGTGGGTTCTGAGAGCATGATTAAGAATACTATTCTTTATACTTCAATAAAAACTCATACATATATAAGAAAAAGAATACTATTCTAGAGAGTGAGCAATTTGTTGGGGGGTGAAGGGAGAGTCACATGTGTAAAAAGACAATAGAGGAGAATTTTTCTACATTTCCTTCCTTTCTTCCATCACTCACAGTCTTTATCTGTCCACAACTTTGAAAAAACAAATGCAAGACACCTTAAAAACTAGAAATAAGGTGCTGAAGAAAAGAGTCTTAAGTGTGTCACTTAATTATGTCGCCTCACTTAAGTGCACGTAATATTGGAATCTTCGGAGAGAATGGAGAAAAGAGCTGTTAGCATCCTTTTTAAAAAGTTCATAAGGAATTATCTGGTATCTCCCTACACTAATCATGGCAATGGTTTCACTGGGTTGTACCTAGAGAGGACATTTCCCTAAACCAAGCAGGCAGTACCCCTTTGGGAGGTATTAGTGTACATGAGATAGATTTTGAAACTGCAAACATAAGATAAATAATGCAAATTATTTAAATGGTCTCACTATTTGGTGGCAGAATGACTCAGGCCAAATCAGATAACCGTCAAGTTGAAAAATCCAGATGGGCCTGAACAGAGTGGTGGAAAAAAATCTGGCTGCAAATCACCCCCTAATTCACCTCATCCTTTTTTTCTGGAGCAAAAAAGGGCCTAAAGCTCTAACAGGACTGTGAATGAAAAACAGTTCTGGAAACAAAATTAGCATGACTCAGAACAGGGCAGTCTGGAAGCCTGGGCTGGCCTGGCACACTCCTGGGCTGACCCTGTTAGCAACAGGGGAGAGAGGAAGCTGCCCTCCTGGCTCTGGGTGGTAGAGGTGTGAGCGGCGGAAGAGCAACGGCCAGGAAGCCCCACAGACGAGCAGGAAGAGTCACGACAGACACAGGAGGGGCCGGATCTGCGCACAGACCGGGAGGCCAAGAATGCGGAGGGGATGGTCTAAACCCAAGTGGAAAGCCAAGTGCTATGGCACAGGTATGGGAAATTGAAAGATAGTTAGGGTCAGGGAGTAAGCAGAGTCAGAGACCATGCTGTGTTTCGGTACATACACACACGCATGCACGCACCGTGTGTCTCTTCAGACCAGGAATGTCTCTTATTCCCTCTGTATCTCCAGCACCTCACCAGAGTGCCAGTACCTCACCTGAGTGCCTGCCAGCAGGTGCTCAGTAAGTGCTTTGGGAGATAAAAATGTGGAAGTGGGTCAGATCAGATGAGCAGCTGGTCCTGGGAAGAAGTACAGATGAAGGTGCCGAGTGAGAGGCAATGGTTGGTCCGTCTGAGCTGGCTTTTGCAGATGAGCTAGGAATCAGAGGGACCAGAAGTATTGCAAGCAGTAGCCTGTCTAGGCAGCCGAGATGCAGCTTGAGTAACAAGGAACGGCCAATTGCGAAGCCATCTTGTAGCAAGAGGCACTATAGCTCCGTGTTTGAGAGGGCAGGGCTGTAGCTGAGAAGCCCTGTGCTCATGTCTCAACCTGCTGCTTAACAACTATGAGACTGTGGACCACTTACTGGTTCTTTGAACGCTCAATCTCCTCATTTGTAAAATGAGACTAACAACAGTGCTTAGCATAAAGAGTGGAGAGAACTGAGTTATTGCAATTAAGTGTTCAGAGCAGTGCCCGGAATACAGAAAGTGCCCAATAAGTATTAGTGATGACTTTTATCAATTAGCCTTCTCCTCCATCCAGAAAGTTTATGTGTACTTAGTGCCAGCACAGAATGAGTCCCAGGACTTAGACTATCCAGGGCTCTGCTGGGAATGTTAAGCCGACCTACCTCTCAAGTGTCTGGTTCTCACGGCACTTGCATTGGTTAAGACACCAACTACCACCCCCTGCCACCCCACATCCTGGCATGGACTATTGCAGTAGTCTCTCTAACTCTGCCTTCAGTCTCAGTCTTATCCAGCCAGAAGTGACATTTCTAAAATGGGAATGCAATAAGACAAACTCACCAGCTTGCCTAATATCATGATTTCCATTTGTCCCCGAGATCCTTTGGGTTTCCTTTCATAAAGAGGATGAGAGAGCTCCTTGGAAAAATAGCTGACTCCAGGACCAGAGCAGGAAATATATAAAAAGAACCTGGAACATCTTGTGGTGCCAGAAAGTAAGGAAGTGCTCACAAACAGAAAACCCCACAATGAGGGGGGCATGTGGAAGAGACACAGGAACTGACTTAAAAAAGCTTTCAAGGGCCAAATCTGGAACAACCTGAACATCAAATAAATAAGATAGTATTAGATGATAACCCGAAGTAGAAAATAAATATCCCTGAGTTCTTATTAATGTAAGTAAATAAGTGAATAAATAAATAAATGGTAGAGAAGGGACAAATTTCCCCTGCAGAAGAATTCCAAATAAATTATGTAGCAGCTTCATTTACGCTCAAGGAGGGAGACTAACTCCCCACTCCTGAAGTGTGGGCTGTGCATGGTGGCTTCCTTCCAAAGCTGTAAAGTGTGGTAAGGGGGAAAAGAGTGATTTTATAGTGTAAAAGCTTGGCAAACACTAGCACAGCTGGTTGATCAAGGTCAGCCTTAGCAGTGTGACTCCTAAGTGATAAGAGTTCTTACAGGAATAACATGTGCTTTTGCTACAGCGTGATGAGCATGGCACTTCCTCTGGGGTCTTCCTCCCAAAACTCCTAACTCCAGTCTATTCATGACAAAAACATCAGACAAATTCAATACCTGACCATACTCCTCAAAACTGTCAAGGGCATCAAAAACAAGGAAGTCTGAGAAACTGCCACAGCCAAGAGGAGTCCAAGGAGACATAACAATGAAATGCTGTGTGGTATCCTAGATGGGATCCCTGAAAAGAAAACAAACACTCTATAAAAACTAAGGAAATCTGAATAAAGTATTGACCACAGTTAACGTTTCAATACGGGTTCATCAATTGTGACAAATATACCCTACTAAGAGCTGGTCCCAACTCTGTATGATTTTTACAATTTTTCTCTATATCTGAAACTGTTCTAAAAATTGAAGGTCATTAAACGAAAGAAAAGAGGAGAGACTCAAAAGCCAAATGTTACCTGTTTCAGAATCCTAGGAGGCTCAATTACCATTAGCTCAAGCACATTCCCAATTCAGCAGCCACAACTCTCCCACCCGCAGGCCCACTCAAACTCTGAGTTCTTCCGAGACATGATGACAGGGTTACCTACCCCACTTCCTTCCATCAAGGATAAAGAGGGCACCCAGGGCCACCACCTTGTCAGACAGAGGCAGCTAGGTCAAGGGTAGATGAGAACCTCAGGCCTGGAAGGAGGCCAGCTGGCTCTGCCATGAACCTGGGCGAACTCTGAACCAGTTTCCTTGTCTATAAAGTGATAAAATAATAACACTTAGCACAGAGAGTTTGGAGAGAATATATAAAAATGCTTAACACGGTGCCTGGCACATAATGATAGTGGAAGTTTATTATCTCATCCTCCCCATAGCTGGCCGGGAGAGCCCAGGGTGTAGGTTCTATAGGCAGAAGAAACCGAAATGCTTCCTGTTCTCTAGAAGTTTCTCATCAAAACTAAAGTAGATGGATAGAGTGGAAGTGAGCATCTCCATCAGGCAGTAAATTGTCTGAGGTACTTGGCCAGAGTTTGCAGAGAAGCCCAGGCTGCCGTTCATTATGGAACTGCATTCAGAGGCTGAGCATTTGGAAGGGAAGCCACGTTGAGGCCTAACATTTACCCCAAGGCAACTCACTTGGCCATTTGCTGACTGGATTGATTTCCACAGGATGAGGAAGCTCTGTTTTAATATGTTCCAGCCAGTTCTCAGCCTACACAATGATTACAATCAGACCCAAACCAGTTTGAGCAGAATTTGCCAGTAAAATGTCATAAGACTATAGAGCCAATTCTTTATTACTTCAATAAATCTAAACATACAACAACTACGGTTTTAACAACAACCCATTGTGTGGTGGTAATTTTAACACAAATAGCAATTGAGTGTGTCTGGTATGATGTGTTCCCACAATTTCGAGGTCACCCTGCTGACTGAACATAATTCCATTCTCCCCTGCCCTCCCATCCCCCCACCGCTAGTTACCAAGGTTCTCCTTGGCCATTTGAGCAGGTAGAAATGCCAGTGGGGCTGGCATCACTGTCCTTCCTTTCTGAGGACCCCCCCGGAGCAATTCCCTGTCCCTGTCCAGCTGGGCAATTTCCTGGCAGAGCGGAAAACCTCCTGGATGCCAGACCTGGAGGCCGAGTTTCTGGCCCCCGGAAGCCTGCTCCCATAAGCCAGACTCTCAGAAAGGCACAGAAGGGAGGACTTTCCATGATCATCGGGTCTAAGCTAAGCCATCTTGTAGGGTCTCTTCTAGAATTTTGGCCCATTCTTATTTCTGGGGAGTTAAAAATCACATATTCAGTAGGTACACTAGTCAGTTCCTCTGAATAGAATATCAGTTGATCTGGTTGTGGGTTGTGAATCCCCCGTATCTAGCAGCATGGGAGGAATTTAGGTTATCTTCAGAGGCAGGTCACTGACAATGCATGTTTTGTGTTTTGTTTTAGCATTATGTTTCCCAGTTTAGGTGCCTCACCAATTTCACAATACTTCCAACATTTCATATTTTATGGTTTTCTTTGTTCCTCTTTCATTTTATGTTTATCACATTCTATAGCTTTAGTTCTGTGTTATGCAGGGGGAATAAAGTAGTAAGTTAAATAGTTTTATATGATAAAGTCAAATAAAGCACAATAACTATTTGGGTCCTTCTGGCTAAATTAAAGTTCCTGGTAAGAATTTCCCAACTACTCTGCTCCACGATAATTAGTTGATTAATTCTATTCTCACCCATTAGGGGAAAGGTAAGTGATGTTCGGTGAGCACCTACTATGTGCCAGTCACTCTGTTAAGTGCTTTACAGACATAATTTCATTGAGACTACAGAGATTGGTTATAGTCATTACAAATTTGTTTGTTTCTTTTGGTTTTCAGGCAGCTCAATTTCCCATTTCCCTGAACACACCCATAATAACACACAAGAACAAATGCCCTGATTGGTACATTAATACTTGACCTTCATCAGGGCAGTATTATCCTACTGAATCTAGCATTTTTACATATTAGTGACTCAGTGAGAGTTGTTGAGTGAATAGATAATCTAGTTTGAATCTCTATATCTACTCATTTCTATGAACAATCATGTAAAGAAATTTTATGAAAAATGATAAGCTAACATTAAAAATTATTCAAAATGTATACAAATATTTTGGAGTGATTTCTGACATTTAGGTCTGTCTTTGTCCAATATTTGGATGTCTTGATAAGAAAACAAGAACTAAACCAATATTTGAGTTACCCAAAAGATCAGGTGCCAGGTTAACTCATTTGGAATACTGTTTTGGCTTCAGAAAACCCCAACTGCAGAAGTAAAAATTAAATACCAGTGCAGGTTCTGCATACATAACTAAGCACAGTCAACTCAAGTTTCCCCTCCTTGCCAAGTCAGTCCTACTTGCTGACTACACACAATGGGCCCAGGTCACACTAAATCACACAATTGGGAGAAATGAAGTGTTCAGTCATTCAACCAAAATGGATTTCCTGAAAATGCATTGTAGTTGTACCTGTGGAATACAGTCTGGGGAACACAAAGGATTAATAAGACAGGGCCCCTCTCTTCCTGGAGAGAAAAGAGTAGCACAGTTAAAATAGATATGAAAGAATGCAAAAGTAGGATCCAATTAAATTTAATTATATCTATATCTATATCCATATCTAGATATAACCATATATGTCTAGATATGGTTATATCTAGATATGGATATAGATATAGATATCTACTTGAAACCATTAGAAACTGAACTCTGAATTCAACAAATCCTTTTTGTGTGCCAAGTAAGTGCAGGGCTTAGGAAGGCCTGCTCTGTTCACTTTTGAACCTCCGTTCCTACAAACTGCCTGGCAATTAGCAGGTAAAAACAACAATGTGAATGAATGAATAAATGAATCTTCCTATATGGAAAAAGCTTACTAGGGAGTAAAGCGGTAAGACAAATATATAAAGAACTATAATATTCACTAGCAAATGATCCCAGTGCACAGTGTTATGAAAGTTGGCAAGTGGAGAAAACACTCAGTTGAAAATTAGGAATACAGGTTCAGTGACAGATAATATAACTTGAGTGAATTCTAGGGCAGTGGCAGAGGGTGAGGCAATAAAGGTAAGTTTTGGCATATACTGGACACCTTCTTAAGCAATGGGAGCCACAATGGGATTTTAAAAATTTTTTTAAATTAATTATTTATTTGACAGAGAAAGAGTGTGATAGAGTACAAACAGGGGAAGGGGCAGAGGAAGAGGGAGAAGCAGGCTTCCCACTGAGTAGGGAGCTGGATATGGGGCTTGATCCCAGGATCCTGGGATCATGACCTGAGTTGAAGGCAGATGCTCAAAGGACTGAGCCACCTAGGTGCCCCCACAATGGAATTTTTAAAAAATACAACAATCTAATTGAGCCATGCAATGTTAAGAATAAGCCTGAGATAGGAGTGCCCAGGTGGCTCAGTCAGCTGGGTGGTTGACTCTTGGTTTCAGCTTAGGTCATGGTCTTGGGGTTGTGGGATCGAGCTTGTGTTGAACCCTGTGTCAGGCTCCGTGCTCAGCAGGGAATGTGCTTGAAGATTCTCTCCCTCTACCCCTCCCCCTGCTCATGCTCTCTCCCTCAAATAAATAAATCCTTTCTTAAAATTTTTTTTTTAAAAAGAATAAGCCAGAAAGTTGGGTCAAGCAGATCAGGGTGGGACAAAAACAGAGGTAGGAACATGGTTAAGGAGGGTCTATAACAATTGTATAGAGGATAAGAAATAAGAGGTCAAGGGGCGCCTGGGTGGCTCAGTGGGTTAAGCCGCTGCCTTCGGCTCAGGTCATGATCTCAGGGTCCTGGGATCGAGTCCCGCATCGGGCTCTCTGCTCAGCAGGGAGCCTGCTTCCCTTCCTCTCTCTCTGCCTGCCTCTCTGCCTACTTGTGATCTCTGTCTGTCAAATAAATAAATAAAATCTTAAAAAAAAAAAAAAGAAATAAGAGGTCAAACTAAAGTGGACAGTAAGATAGGGAAAATAAGTAATTTTTCAAATATATAACAAAAGTTAGCTCTTTGCTCGCTAGAAGTTTCTGGTCAAAACCAGGTTATAGCTTTCACCTACTGAGTAGATATGTAATATTGATATGAAGGATGAAGGAGAAATCCAAATTGGAGGCTGAGAAGATGGTTTCTAGACAAGTAGTCTGTGCAAAACTGGGGAGAGGTAGAGGAGGAGATGTGGCCTCCGCGAATTCTGTTACAGATTGGAACTTTATAGGAATTAAGTGAAAGGAGATTTCAACTCTCAGCTGAAGGTCAGGGATGGTGAGGATTTGGGGCATAAGCCTAGCTGGATGGAAAGACAAGAACGCTCTTGTTCAGAACAGTGAGGAGAAACAGGCAAACTGATGAAGCTCTCTTGACATATCTGTTATTAACAGCAGTTCTTTAATCGAGACCACTTGAGTTTATTGAAGCAATTATTTAAATGTAAGGTCTATACAACTCCAAACACTGGGATACTTTATAATCATCCAATAGATTACAAGCATTTTGTTTTTTGTTTCATTTTGGTCTTAATCTATGAGATCATGTAGTAACAGCTTCAGCATTTGGCTGGTTTTTCATATTAAGGTTTTCAATCTCTTGGAAGATCCACACAAGTTTGAGAGTATATTAAATGCCATCAATTTAGCCAGAATCTCATATGGAGAACATAAATTACATAAGGATATGTATTTTGGAAAACGTTACTTTCGAAGAGAAGTTTTTGTTAGTCTATCAGGAAAATTCAGATCTACCAAACAAAAGAAGACAAAAAATCCTTTTGTTCATTTTTGGAAGTGACTTACGAACATTCGTAATTATTTCTAATGGAGAGAGGCATCTTTATAAAGTGAGAGAAATAAATAAAGGAACAATAAAATAAAGTGGTGAATCCTCTTTCATTCTCCACTGAAAAATGGCCAATTCTGGGAAAAATTAAAATTACTGTATCAATAAGATCAGTTTTGGCAACAGATCATCTTAGTAGTGACATGGCATTCCTGATCTTTACATTGTATAGTTTAATGTTAGAGCTCAAATTTTACTGTTTTGGTCACAGACCACTTTTAGGATTCAATGAAAACTTCACACACTAATCTCAGGAGACCATACAACTACAAATAAACAAAGAATCTTGCATAAATAGACTTTAACTTAACACCCTTGGCTACTCATTTCATTCTTTGAAAGTAGACACAAACAAAGCTCCAATCTGCAATTGCTAGATGAATATCAATACGGCTCTTCAGGATTTAACACTCCAAAGTTATCTGGCCCTTAGTTATCTTTGAAATTATGACAATAATAATTCTCCTAATCCTACACATTCTTTAAAGAAGTTTGCATTCTTTATAAAAGCTATTTGGCCTGAGACGTAAGGTAGACCTCTATTTAATGATCCATACACGTAACTGGACCCAACCCAATCCACCAGGTTCCATGTGTAGCAGGCATGGTGCCAGGCCCTGGGCCTGCAGCTCCCTCAGCTGTTCTCAGTGGCATGTTGGTGGTGGAGCAAACTCTTGAGAGCACTGAAGATACCTAATATTTTTTTTAAAGATTTTATTTATTTATTTGAGAGAGAGACAGAGACAGTGACAGAAAGCAGGAGCAGGGAGGAGAGGGAGATGCAGACTCCCCACTAAGCAAGGAGCCTGACATGGGGCTCGATCCATAAACCCTAAGATCATGACCTGAGCCTAAGGCAGATGCTTAATTGACTAAGCCACCTAGGCACCCCAATACCTAGTATTTTGGAGAAAAACATAGTGATGTGTGTCAGACAGCATGAGAACTACTGGCCCAAGGTAGTTCACAGTTTCAGTGTTAGATCAGACTACTTCCCATGCAGTGACATCACATCCTTGAGAGGCTGGGGCGGGCAGGCACCATGTAAAAGGCAAGCACTGCATGAAAATCATTGTGGAGCAGAAAATGATGGTGGTGACCTCCAACTGGATTCTAAGGCTTAAGAAGTTGTACAATGCCCAATAAGCACACATATATCATTAGCAAGTGACTGTCATCAAAATATTTTATTTCCCTTCAATTTACATGTACTATTTTTTTCTCAAAAAAACTACTGAGTTGTTAGGACATAAATATTTATTATTTTGAGGACCAATTTAATAAGAGAAACTGTTAGGTATTTCTTTAGGTCTATGGGCACCACGAAAAATTACTGATGCATCAAGGGCATTGTGAGCCGCAAGTCTGGGAATGAATGACTCTCCTAGAAGGGAACTAACTTGAATAAGACCTAGTCCCTGCTTTGTAGAGCCTCTTAGAGAGACATAGGTCCTATAAACCACAGAAGTCAATTGGGATATTTGCCATTACAAGAATATAGACAAAATTCAAAGAGCTAGGAAATCTCAGGTGCCACCCTGTCAGACACAGAGGAGAGACTTGAGGAGGCATGTGAATTTAGCCTTAAAAGACAGTGAGATTTTAACAGGTGGGCAGGAGAGGAAGAGCATTCCTCTATAAAGGAACAGCATGAACAAGGCACAGAAGCATAAAATAAGCACCTTGTTTGGCTGGAAAGAACAAGGGCAAGGAGTGGCAAGATATAGCCTGTTGGAAGAGCTGAGACATTTTACCATGGACAATGGCAAGACAAATGAAGCTTCGAGGCAGGATAAGATGAGGACTGGCCGTAGAAAGGTAAATATTACAGTGATACAAAAGGTGAGGTGGAGACAAGGAGTTAAGGGGAGAAGATATTGAAGACGACCATCATTTCTAGCTTGCATTAAACCTCTTGTTTGCACAAACTGTGTTTTATTAATCTATGTATGAATATTACCTAGGACAAGCCTGGTAATATTTGAGACACTGAATAAACTTTGGAATTTGAGGTACTTGAGGAGACAGAGAAATAGCTCATGGTAACTACGGGGAAATATCCTAAAGCAGAGTGGCAAGGTCACACTTGCCATGTCAATTTGGGAATCATCCACCTAGAAATGAGAAAAGAAACTGACAAAATAAAATTTCACAGGGAGCAAATAGAGATGAAAGAGAGAAGCCCAGTGACAGATCCCTGGGGGAACAGCCGCCTCTGGGAGTTGGATGCTCAGCTGCCAGCAGAAGAGCACAGGCAAGGATGGAGGGGCATTGATGGGGTGAGAGCCAGAGGGAGCGCTGGCCCAGAGAAAACAAAGCAGGGCACACTTTCAAGATGGAGATGAGAATCTGTAACATTTAATGGAGGGGGGGTGGATCCTGTAAGGGACCTACTGGAGATGGTTAATCAGCAGGTGCTTGATGCCCTTGGGGAAGACAGATTCGGGAGGACTTAGAGGCAGAAGCGGACTGCAGTGGAAGTGACCAGAGAGGCCCTTCTGGAGAAGCTCGGGGGGTGAAATGGATCTGAAATGGGAGCTTAGGTGGAAAGAAGTTTGTGGGAAAACACTTTGAGGACAAGAGTAGCCTGTAGGGAGAATGTAGTGGAGAGGAACAGAATACAGCCAGGTTCGGGTACAAGAGAAGGAAAAGATCATACCAGTTTCCAGCAAGAGAGGAGTGGGTTAAAAATATGCTTCATTCTTCTTCTCATCCTCCCTTTCTTCCTTCACTTCCTTCATCCTTTCCTCTGTATCCCTCTCACCCAGAGCCCAAGCAGGGTGAGGAGGGTGACCAGGCAGGGGTGAGTGAGGGCGGCCCACAGAAGTGAGGAAGAGTGGGAGAGAGGGCACTGGAGCCCAGTGAGGCAGGTGTTCATGCAGGGTAAAAGCTGGGTAGGGGGTCTGGCAGAGCCGAGTGGGGCATGGAGGGCGTATTCCATGAGGTGGGACACCGAGGCCATGGGGTATTGCTTACGTACAGGAGGACTGACCCAGTCAGTACATATGTGAAGAACAAGGGGGCTGAACTTCTTACTGTTGAAGAGGAAGTCACAAATATGAAAGGAGACAAACGTAAAGTGAACTCTGGTTTTGTAGTGGAAATGAAGACACTGGTGTTTAAGTGCATGGATTTCAGCATATATAATTATACATAGAAACAAGCAGATACAAGCGCAGTTGTGTGTATACTGGAACAACACACACGTTTCCCTAGCTTTGTCTACTGAGGTCATTGAAAAGGCCTGGTAACAGCAAATTTTCAATAACAATGAACACATCTAGTACTAACGTGACTTTGAAATAGAATTCTTAGCTAAAAGAAGCCAGGAGAGATGGCAGATTCCAGGGTTGGGTACAGGGAGGACCAAGATGAAACTGGCATTTGGTTTTGTGCCAGAAAACAGGGAAGTGCTCTTGGAAGGCAGGTCAAAAGGACACGGAAGCCAGCCTGAAGTGGCTTTCCCTGGCCAGAATGGTGACAAGCTGAGGCCAATATAATGCCAATAAAAGGTTATGCCCATTAAGTAAAATAGGAGATTGTGAGTCTGTACAAATAAGTAGATTAATTGGGTGATGGAACGTTTGCCAAGGACAGGATATTGAATTAGTTTGATGGTACCTCCCACAAGGCACTTATCAACTACGAAAAAACAAAGAGTAACTTTACAGAGAGAAGGCTGGGTGATACTACTTGACTCCAGTCCACGTGAACATCCTTAGTAATAGGTCAAACTGAAATCGTGGGCCACCTGAGAGATGTCAATGAGGACACAAGATCGCTTTGGTGATATTCCTGTTAGAGATGCTTACCTTGAATCTAATCATCAGGAAACATCAGATGAACTCGAACTGGGGGACAGTCTGCAAAATAAACTGCCTGTAATTTTCAAACATGTCGTGAAGTGAAAGTTCAGGAAAGACTATGGAACATTCCAGACTGAAAGAGTCAGGAGACATGACAACTATATCTAATGAACAAATTTAATCCAAACATGTTTGGTGCTATCCCACTTTCGCCATCGCCATGCAGGGCTTCTCCCTTGGTAGCAATGCCCTCAGCCTGGGCTCTTGAATGAACGCGTATGGAGAGGACATGTGCCCAAGCAGCCATCCATGTGGCTCGAAGCAGAGCCCTGCAGCCAAGCCCAGCCCAAAGCAGGGAGGCTCCAGAGATCCACAATGGCAAGTTCTATCTTAAAGAGTGAAATGACTAAAAACTGTTGGAGGAACTTTGCGTCTAGGTGAAACAACTGACAACAGAACTGGGTCACTAAGGAAACTGCAGTCTCTTTTCGGATCCTCAAACCCTAGTTGCAGTTCTCTACTCGGAAGACAGCAGGTTTGGGAAGCTGCTATCCCCAGGATCTAACTGTGGCACCAGAAGAAAAGAGGGGTCGAGCCCTGTTTCTCAGTACCTACGAGCCAGAGCCTGGGCCCTGGAGTCCCTACCAGAGCCACAGAAAACAAGACCCTTCCACAGCTCAGTGCCACTGGATCAACAGTGGAAACTGCAAAACTCGGGCCCTCCATCCCATCTGCCAGCCCTCACTAAGTACAGCTGATTGGCCAGACTTAAATCACATGCTCACTGCCCTCCCCAAGGAAACCTTGGAAATGAAGCCTTAAACCCTGAAATCTCTGTATTACGAAAGGGCATGCTAGAAGGAGAATGGAGCAGATGTAGAATTTCAAACCACCATATTCATCAAAGAGGGCAGGGGAGCAAGCAAGGAAGGAAGGAAATAATATAATTCATTTAGACAAAGGAATACTACACCGTAATGAAATTGAATTAACTAAGGGTAAGGAAATCAATCTGTAAATCTCAATATATTTTGTGCAGAAAAGGAAGTCATAAAACAGAGTTTAATACTATTTATATATAGCTAAAAAATACTGCAAAACAATACTATGTATTTTTTAAGGAAGCACAAATATGCAGCAACATTCTAAAAGCATGCATTGACAGGATGGCTAGTGGGTTTACCTTTTGGGAGGGAGTGAGTTTGGGGAGGGTGTCCACAAGGTTGTTTCGGTTACCTGTTCCTGCAATTAACAGACCATCCCAAAACAGAGTGGCTTTAAAGCCACAGCTATGTATTTGCTCATGATTCTGTGGGTTGGCAGTTGGGCAGGGCAGGCTGGGGGTGGGGGTTGGTGGGGGCAGAGGAGGGCTCATCTCAGCTCCACATGGCGTCAACAGTGCTCATTTGTAAGTCTTTCTCCACTTGGTTTGTCAGCTGGAGGTGCCTGGTCCCAGATGTCCTCACTTACAGCTCTGGGACCTCAGCTTTGAAACCTGAAACTTTCTCTAAGAGAGCTCTCCCCATGCACTCTCTCACCTTCCAGGAGGCCAGCCTGGGCTCGCTCACAAAGTAGCAGCATTCCAGCAGGCTGACAGAGGAAGCTGTGACATCACTCTCTTAAGACCAAAGCCCTGAAGGCATATAATGTCATTCCACCATATCTGAGTGTCCCAACAAGGCATAGGACCAGCCCAGGGTCAAGGATTGGAGAAACAGACTCTTGATGGGAGGAGATGCAAACAACTTAACATTCACATGTAATGTGTCACAAAGGAGCTCCCACTGGGTATACAATATTTTATTTAAGCAAATCTAACAATATCTATATGATTTGATAATAGTGACTACTGGATATAGTTGTTGATGACATCATTTCCTCTACTTGGTCTTTATGTACAAAATATTTCACAGTTTAGAAAATGAAATTAAAATGGTTGTAATGGATTGATGCCCATATAGGCATCCTACACATAGCAGAGACTATATATTCCTTCATGCTCCTTGGAGCCCCAGAGCCATTCAAGTTCCTGGCCTTTCAGAGGCTGACTGTTCAGCTGTGTTTTCAGTTCCAGAATGTAACCCATAGACTAAAAAAATACATGGTATGATAAAAAGCAAATTATACTTGGAGAACAATTTTTTGTGTGTCATCGGAGTGCATAGCTGAGTGGGAGTTGGAGCTTCTGGAACATGCACTTTAGGCATCTATTTATTGCCACTGATTTTTACTGAGTCTGACAGACTCTTGGGCTAAACTCTGTCCATATATATTCAGAGATACACAGGTAGAGGGTAAACTGGGGTAACCCTGATGGGAGCTAGATGACACAGTGAAGCATCATGGGGGTCCCTTGGTGAACAAGGACCATAAGGGAAGGGAGTCTGGTCACACACACCAGACCCAACAGCAGGATCTGACTGTGACATGAGGTCACAGTTCCTGGCACATGTGGCTTCTAGTATTGAAAGGAATCCCAGGCCAGCCTGTGCATCAGGAAGAAAAGAGCCTTTGAGATTGAAAGGGCTACTTTGCTAAAAGCTCTAATGTTTTCAGACCCAAACAGTCCTGCTTGAGAACCCCCAAAGTCCTAAGAAAGGAGGAGTGTTTTCCTTCTCAATTTGTATGAGGCATATTGAAATCCTGACCTCAAAGCATACTGATGTTTGCCCAGTATCATCATGATGGGGTGGGGCAAACCCCCCTTGTAAATGACTTTGGGGCCAAAGGCTATGGGAGGAAAGCTCCCAGCCTCAAAGTGGGTATTCTGTGGAAATACAGGCCCGGGTCAGACAGGGCAGACTTGGGGGCTGGCCAGCTAACAGGCCACTTCATGCAGGCACATAGGCATAGACTTGGGGTTTCCAGAAATATTTTAGGAGGAGGACTTTTCAAAAAGCATCTTCTGCCAGTCAAAGGGATGAGGCCTTGGGTCCATCAAGACTAGAGTTTTACTTTTAATGGGACTTAAGAGGTAACTGACTCTCAATGGCATTTAGACTATGTATTTGCATTTTCCCAGCATTAATGCAAGTAACATTTAGCATATCTTTAATTACAAGAAGTTTATGGCATCCATATAGAACTCATTTCAGACTCTAAAGCCTCAGGACACTGTAAACATGTTTATAATGTGTTTTCTTTAAGTATTGAATTTAGGCAGAGAAAAAACTACCCTACCAGCACTGGGTACGTACAGACTCTTTCTTTTATTATCTAATGATTATGATGATGACAATAATGACCACCAGCTACTGCTGCTCTGACACCCTTTCTCCTGCTTCCTTATATCAACCTGTAACGAAGCCCAGTTCTTCTGTTTTGGGTTAGCTTTTGTATTAGTCAGGGTTTTCTAAAGAAGCAGAACAAAAAGAATACGTGTACATACATTTATTTATTGTCAGGCCTTGACTCACTTGGTTATGGAGGCTGAGAAGCCCCAAGGCCTGAAGTAGGCGAGCTGGAGACTCAGGAGAATTGATCGTGTAAGTTTTGGTTTCTGTCCAAAGACCCAAGAACCAGAAGAGCCAATGGTGCAGTTAGTTCTGTCCTGAAAACCAGCAGGCTCGAGACCCAAGAAGACCTAGTATTTCAACTCAAGCCTGAAGGCCAGAAAAAGCTGATGTCCCAGCAGCTCAAGGTGGTCAGGCAAGAAAAGTTCCCTCTTACTCACAAAAGGGTCAAGCCTTTTATTGTTATGCAGGCCTTCAACTGATTGGACGAGGCCCACCCACATTAGGGAAGGCAATCTGTTTTATTCAGTCTACTAATTCAAATGTTAACCTCATCCAGACACACCCTCACAGAAGCACCGTGAAGCCAAGATAAGTCAACACATGCAATTAACCACCACAGTTTTACTATGTGTTAAGATTTACAAATTTTAAATGTGCAATTCAGTGGGTTTTGACACATGCATAAGGCAGTGTAACCAACACCACAATCATGATTCAAATGTTTAGCCCCAAATGTTTCCTTGTGCCCTTGGCTGTCAATCCCCTGCCACCATACCCAGACCCCTGGCAACCGCAGAAATGCTTTCTATCACTATAGCTTTGCCTCTTCTAGAAGTTCATATAAATGGAACCATAAAAGATGTGGTTTCTTATGCCTGGGCATTTCACTTAGCTTGATGCTTTCAAGATTCATCCATATTGTTTAGTGTCTTTGTCATTCGTTCCTTTTTATTGCTGAACAATATTCCACTGTACAGATGAACCACAATTTGTTTATTCACTCACTGAAGGAAATTTAGGTTGTTTCCAGTTTTGGGCAATTATTAAAAGAGCTGCTGTAAACATTTATGACATGTGACAGCATAAGTTTTTGCTTTTCTAAGTTAAGCTCCCAGGAGGGGGGTTGGTAGGTCTCATGGGAGAATAGAGGGATACGTTGATAGGAAGCTGCCAACCTGTTTTCCAGAGGGGCTGAATCATGGTGCATTCCCACCTGCAATGTATGAAAGGTCTGGTTGCTGAATATGTTCCTAAGAAATCGTATTTCAGGACGATCAGCAGAGGGAGAGAACTCCAGCAGAAACCCGGTGCTCTAGAAATAAACTAAGCTACTTGAACTGGGAGAACTTCAGAGTTGAGGCATTTGAGGCAAGAGTGAGAAGAAAAAGAAGGTCATAAAGAAGCAATTATCACTTCAAAATGTAGGGGATTTTTGGCTGAACAAAAACAATTACAGGCAATGAAAATGGCCCGTGGCACAGAGTTTTAAGAAAAATAAACAAGTCTGATTTAGTAAATGAGTCAATGGTTAGGAAAAAACCAGACCTGATGACTAAAGACAGAGAAAAGCATTCAATTCAGGACATTTCCCCCCTGGTTTTTCGTGTGTTTGTTTTGTTGTTGTTGTTTCGTTTTGTTTGTATTACTCTAATTGCAGCATGTCCTTCTTATTGAGGAGAGATTTATGTTCTTAAATATTCATTAACTATTAATCTACATACAACGCATCTATCTATATGAGGATGCATAGCAGAGGACAGTGTTTCTTAAACCTCAACATGCATAGGAATCATCTGGGGACCTGGCTAAATGAAGCTTCTGCACTGCACTTCAGTATTCCAGCGAGACCATGGGTAAGGACATCACTGCTGGGCTGCAGGCCGGTGGCTCCAAGTGCAGACTCTGGGGCCATAGGCACACGTTCAAGTCCTACCTGTGTCAGAGTGCATTTCTTAACTGGTCTGCAAAAAGTGGGGGTGTAGTGGGGGTGCCAGCCATGCACAGGAATGTCCCAGGGGTGTTGTGAGGATTCCACGAATGACTATGGGTCCGGACTTAGATGAGCGCTGGCCACACCACAGGTGCTATGTCAGACTCTTCCAGCTTCAGTGGGTTCTAATGGTCAAGGCAGCAGCCTGTCTGACAGCTTTAAACCACGCTGATTGAGTGCACAGTGCTTTACTTCCTCCCAGGTCCCGAGCCATACTTCTGGCAGCCACCAGTTCTACTCGGGGTAATTAAGGGAGCCCCTTCAGAGCCACTAGGCTGAGAGGGCCTTGCAAAAAGAAAACCCAGTGAAAGAATTTCAAAGAGAGAGAGACTGACCATTCAGTGTGCTTTACCTGTTGGAAGTGTCAGCAGGTTCATCCCCTTGGGGAGACCGGGGCCTCCACACAATAGCTATTCCTACAAGCAGCACTAGTACTGGATGGAGCTCAGACGGTGCATTTTGAAAGAATTTCCAGCCTAACCCGAGGCCCGGCGGATGGCTAAGAGAGCTGCGCCCGCCCGCGTGCCCTTCTCTCCGGGAGAGCCAGGCAGTCACTTGGCCACACCAGCCAATGAATAGACACTCTATTGTTGTTTGCCTCCTGCCCCTTTAATCTGCCTCCAGCACCCCTGTAGACATCCTAATTGGTCCTATGGATCCAGCCTTCTCTGGCCTGTCAGCTCTGCTCTGTGTTCATGGTCCGCTTTCATCTCCCTGCTCGCTTGGCATATTGCTCTATTCTCGTGGTTTCTGATGTTAAAATGTAGCTTGTAGAGCTTGGATGATCTTCATACCATTTCTGCCTCCCTGTTAGTAACTGTACTAGAAAAACAGCTGTTAATCTCAATTAGGTTTTGATGGCTAATTAGTAGCTACCTGTCAGGATCAAGCAGCCTTCATCCCAGTCCCTTCAGCTATTTCTCATGCAAGCGGTACACTCGGTTTCCATGAGAACCGTTTAGCTAGATGCCGCCTCACCCAAAACTGCCCCTTCTTCTGGGGCTTTTCTCATCTCTCTCCAGGAAGCTCTGAGATTCCTGGTCTACTTGCCTGTTTCCTGGTTTTCTTCATTTCATCGTCCAGCCGGAGTTTCCAATGAAAGCCACTTTCTCGATCTTGCCGGTGTGTCCTGGAAGGGAAATCAGGGGATTAGTAAGTCCACTAATTGAACTCTGGTTAAGAACCCATGCTTTCGAATTTCATCTTTAGACTTCTGATTTCCAATTCTGCATGGAGGAAGCTTGAAAGGTGCCACTCCATCCGAACAAGTAAAAAGCTGAATGAACTGAGAAGTCAACAATTTTTCTTCAATCCATAAGAGAAGGATGGTCCTGGAGCAAAGGGCAGCTGCCCTCCCCCAGAGAAGTGGAGAGACTGATGGGCAAATACGGAGAATCACAATATGGAGGAGCACAGTGTCTGAGGAAGCAACGCGCACCAGGAAAACTTGAACTCTGAAAAGTTGCTGGAAGCTCAATGAGGACAACTCTGAGAGGGAACAACTCCAGCAGGATCCAGTCACTGGGGATCCCTACACTTGGGGGAGTTTCTCTTCCCAGAGGTCTACCAGGTCCTCATGATGCTTCCCAGAGCCAAATACCCAGATACCTCCCACGGCAAGAGGGGGAAAGGAACAATTCTGAATAATGTCAGGGCCTTCTGTTCTTCACAAGATCTGCCCACCTGCGTGGCTTTTTTCAGAACCATTACCTGGAATCAGGGAAACAGCCAACTCTGGTCTCCTCTGGCTATCCTGTTCTACTGAACGGGCAGAGGCTGGGGTTCACCCATGTGAGGCTCACACTGCAGCTGCAGGCAGACTCAAACACTGAAGTCTGCTAGAGGAGTATGAAACCCCATCCTAGACCCATGCATTATACCACGTTGCTAGGCGCTAGCCAGCAGTTTCTTTTACCCAGTGCATCGTGTCTGGCTATCAGGACAAAATTGCAAGGCATACTGCAAGGTGAAAAGCACAGATTGAAGAGACAGAGCAAGCAATGGAACCAGACTCAGCTATGGCAGGGATGTTGGAATTATCAGACGAGGAATTTAAAACGACAACGATTAACATACTCAGGGCTCTGATGGGTAAAGTAGACAGCATGCAAGAACAGACGGGCAATGTGAGCAGAGAGATGGAAATTCTGTGAAAGAACCAAAAAGAAATGTCAGAGATCAAAAATACTAACAGAAATGAGGAATGCCTTTGATGGGAGACTGGATGCAGCTAAGGAAAGAATCTGAGTGTTAGGATATCTCAACAGAAATTGCCCTAACTGAAAACCAAAGAGAAAAAAGACTGGGGGGATAACAAACAAATAAACAATCAAAACAGAGTGTCCAGGAACTGTGGGACAACTACAAAGGGTGTAACATGAGTAATGGGAATAGCAGAACAAGATGGAAAGGAAAAGAAGAAACATTTGAAATTATAATGACAGAGAACCTCCCAAATTACCTTCAGAGAGCAAAGCACATATCCAGGAAGCCGAGCGAACACTAAGTGAGATAATGCCAGAAAGCCGAGTCCTACTGTGTGCTGTATGTATACTCAGTGGCTGTGTTGTGCTACGGTGGCAGAACTGACTAGCTGCCACAGAGAACTGATTCACAAAGCCAAAAGTATTTACTATCTGACTCTTCGCAGAAAACAATTGTTACTCTAAATTGATGCAAGTTTTGCAAAGCCAAATGGCACCCTTCTTTTCCTGTTGGTGAATGAGAGCTCTGAACAGAGGTGAGTGCAGTGGGCAAGATGGGGACAGATGGCAAGAGCGCTATTTAGACTTCCAGAAGAGGAGGTTCAGATTCTACCTGGTGGCAGTAACTTGTCTGGGGTGCATACCTGTTTCCTCAGCTCCCAGGAAACTCTTAGAATTCCCCTTGTCAGAACTTCCACTTCAGAGAGCTGTGTTATATAGAAATCATTCTAGGGAGAAGAATCTCTTCCTCCTCTCTCTGCTAGCATTCAGAGGGTATGAAATTAAGCAGTCTCTGCTCCCCATTCCCTCCAGCACTGACATTAGGCACCTTCCCTACAGAGAAGGTTGTGCTAAGTGTTATGGGCAGTAGAGAGGGGGGTCTATTGGCCCAGCTGCTAGGAATGTACACTTTTATTTAATTATTCTGCTGACTGTCCCTTTTAGCATCTGTGTTTGACCATGAGCTTGGAGTTTTCCTGGAACATGAGTTCTTGAATGCTATGTGTGTCAGAATTACCTGGGGGGCTTGTTAAAATCCAGACAGTTGGGACCCACTCCCCAAACTTCTAACTCTTTCAGTCTGCGCTGAGATTTAAGAATTTGCATTTTCAATAAGTTCCCAGGAGCTGCTGCAGCTGCTAGTCCAGGGACCACCCTCTGAGAATGCCTGGTTTAGGGCTTTCATGGGAAGAACAGTTCTTCCCTGTGGAGGAGGACCTTTTCCTTTGTTGCTTTGCAGCACAGTCTCTCTACTTTGATCTTCCACAGCTTCATCAATTTCTGATAATCGTCCTTAAGTTATTTGTTTTATGTAGGATTTGATTCTTCCAAACTCTTTTCTTATCTATTCCATGGCCACTGGGGTCTAGAGAACAGGTAGACGCATATGCTTCATCTTCTTTCCTTGTGATTTCTTCTGATTCGTTTATGCTGAAGGAGTACTTTTCATGCTATATTTACCTCTAGCATTTGATAGATCACAGATCACCCACTGCAATGTATTTTAGAGTGGTAATTTAACTTTGTTTTTCCAAATAGTTAACTATCTGTCCCAGCACCATTATTCAATAATGATTCCTTTTCTCACTGATTTGCGATGCCACCTTTAATATATATTTAGTTTGCATCTATACTGGGGTCGATTTCTGGGCTATCAAATCCATTACACTGATCCGTCTGCTGATTCTTTTGTCAGTAGCACACTGCTTTAATTATTGAAGTTGCATTATCTGACAAGGCAAATTCTCTTTCATTAGTCTTTACTTTCAATATATTCTGCGTTATTTTTGCCCTTCATCTTCAAAATTACTTTATCACATTCCCCCCTCCCCATTTATCTTTGGTATTAATGAGGATTTCATAAATCTATTAAGTATTTTGTGTAAGACTGACATTACTTTTCCAATGCAAAACCGTTAGCCTATTGATTCAGGACTTCTTTTATGTATCTCAAACTTTTGAAGTGCTCTGCAAATAGGTCACATACTTTTTGAGGTATTTTTATATTTTCTGTTGAAATTATGAACTAGGACTTTATTTTTCATTACAGTTTCTTATCCCCATTTTGAGACAGTTTTGGGGGTGGAGCAGATGGAACACTTACAAGAAAGACCTTTTCATAATAAAAGAATTCAATGCGATTGGGGGTTTTGGCTCTCAAAAGTGGGTGTTTATTTTGGATTTCAGTATATTTGAATTAATGGCAATGCTTGGTGGTTCTTGACTTAAAACCCATAATAATATGCTTGCATTATGCTGAATTTTTGCAATAAAACAAAAAGAATGTTAAAAATCGAATAATAACAGAAACGTAATTCATAGCTAAGTTTGCCCACCAGTAGGCAGGGACAATGGAGTGTATCCAGCATACAATTAAGCAGACATCCTCTTTTCCATTTTATCCAAGGCCAGTTCATTCTGCGCCTGAATAGCATTAGAGTATGTCATCCTCTTAACAATATTTTTTAATTTAGTCAATATTCCCAAGTGATCTTTCCACTTCGGGATGATGTTTTGCATATTGCCTTTCATTCACAAAAGAGAATGTATTCTTTGGGTAATAAAATCTTACTCTGGTACTAAAGTTCAACTCGGCATGCTCTGAAGATGTGCTAACCTGAAAATGCAACTTTATAATACCGAGGGGGTATATCCAACTTAAAGAAAAGATTATCTTAGAACAAAAGCTACCATAGGGTGCCTGGGTGGCTCAGTGGGTTAGGCCTCTGCCTTTGACTCAGGTCATGATCTCAGGGTCTTAGGATCGAGGTCTGCATGGGGCTCTCTGCTCGGCAGGGAGCCTGCTTCCCCCTCTTTCTCTACCTGCCTCTCTGCCTACTTGTGACCTCTCTATCAAATAAATAAATAAAATATCTTAAAAATGTAAAAAAAAAAAAACCCTTACATAAAACATTAAACTGGAAGCAGAAAGAAAGAAATCCCAAAGTCTAAAGTAGTCATCAAATACATAGTAATTTGTCAGATCTAAGACCTCACCATTTTAAGTCACAATATTATTTTATGTATTGCAAAGGAGAAAAGAGTCTTCTAATAAGCTATGTTGTGCTGTAGAATGTAAGACTGATTCTAGTTTTAGAGATTTTAAAATTGGGTTGGGGAGTGTGCTTCTTACAATCAATTACATATGTTAGACTGTTATAGACTGACAGACATCTGATTCAGAAAGCACATTCCTGGAACCTGACTTGAAGTGGCACCTTCAGGAAGGGGCTGATCCAGCAGTTCAATAGACCACTATCCCATCACAGGATCAACTTCATTCTCTAAGGTTGGTTCCCCTTGTTGATAAAACACAGATGTCAGCAGCAAACACAGATGCCAACAGGCTACAGAATTCCATGTTCACATTGAGTCAAAGACAAAGGATTGTTTCCAAAAAATTAAAATTTCCCAGTCATCCCTAGCTATCTTCTCATTGTTTTCTTAGCAGTCCAATTCCAGAGTGTCACCTATCCATCCCTGAACAAACTAGTATTCTATGAGCTATATCGTCCAATATGATAATGACTCACTGTTATGGACACCTAGAGAGGCAAATGAACCCTCACCCCAAATTTGGTTTAGATGCCAAAGCTGATGAATCTGTATATACACCAGGAAGATATGAGAAGTTTGATAATTTACATAATTCAGGTCTCTCAGGAGAGCTGGGCAGGCCTCTCAAGCAGGTTTAAAATAGCTCAAGAGAGGCCTGATTTTTTATTGTAGTCAGGGTGGGGCCAATGGCAGAGCTCCTGGGTGCGCCTGGGATTGGCATGGTTTGAATCTCTCATTGGTTCCAAAGGAGGGAGCACTCAGGCTTTCTTATCTGCTTGCACAGATGCAGGCACAAGGGGAAGAAAGAGGGGTGAGGCCTAAAATCTGTCAGCAGATGTCAAAAAGTGCAGATTCCTTATTATACCAGCCAAAGGTGATTGTGTACATTTAAATTAATTAAAATTAAATAGAATTATAAATTTGATTCCTCAATCACACCAGGCACATTTCGAATACTTAAAGTCACATGTGGCCAGCTTATAGAAGATTTCCACTATCCCCCCAAAATGCTGTTAGACAATGCTGGTCTCCAGAGCAAGTGTCAACAGACTGTATGTAGCCCACGGGCCAGATTCAGCCCAGTGTCTGTATTTGTACAGCATGCCAGCTAAAATATGGTTTTTCTATTTTTAAGTGGTTAAAAAAAATCAAAAGGAGAATATTTCATGATGTGAACATGACATGTAATTACTATTTGAATGTCCATAAACACAGTTTTCTTGGAACTGGGTCACACTCATCATTTCCGTGTTGTTTGTGCTGCTTTCACATGACAATGGCTTGAGCAGTCAGCACAGGGACTATCTGACCACAAAGCCTGAAATGTTTGCTATCTGGCCCTTCACAGGAAGGGTTGCGATCTCTGGGCTGCAGGAACAGGATGGTCCTTATTCACTCAGGCTCACTCCTGGGAACTGTGATGGGGTCAGCTTCTCCTGAGTCTCCTGGGGTGTATAGAGGCCTGGGGGATACCTGTTGTGAGGGAGAAAGCAGAGCTAGATCCTGGGTTGGTCAGCACCAGCATGGACAGTAGCTGAAAGGAAACAGAGACTAACATTTAACTTTTGTGTGGAATGGAACTGGTGGTCTGTGAGGCGCATCTCTCTATCACTAAACAAATGGCATTTCTTCCTCTTTCCACCACTTGGATTCTGCTTTATGTTCATGGTGTCACTCAAGTTCCATGTTTTCTCAGTCCTGGCATATACACTTTATATTCATCCATGTTATTTCATTGTTACTTCTGGTGTGCATAAGTACAAAATTTCAGACCAATTCTTTGTGTCAAAATTGTTATCCCCACTTTGTCCTTCTCTCTCTCCCCACCTGCCTCCACTTGCCTCCAGGTTTTCTGTCAATCCCTTCAATTTATTACTTTAAAACATCCCTGTTTTTTCAAAATAGATAATTTTATTCTTTTTCAAGTTTTAATTTAAATTCCAGTTAGTTGACTTATGGTATAATATTAGTTTCAGGTGTAGAATCTAGTGACTCATCACTTACATACAACACGCAGTGCTCATCACAAGTGCCCTCCTTAATCCCCATCACCCAGTTAGCCCATCCCCTACCCACATCCCCTCCAGCAATGCTCAGTTTGTTCTCTATAGTTACAAGTCTCTTATGGGTTGCCTCTCTCTTTTTTCTCCTGCTATGTTCATCTGCTATGTTTCTTAAATTCCACATATGAGTGAGATCATTTGGTATTTGTCTTTCTCTGACTGACTTATTTCACTTAGCATAATACTCTCTAGCTCAATCTACATCACTGCAAATGGCAAGATTTCATTCTTTTTTATGGCTGAATAATATTCCATTATATATATTAGATATATTATGATATATATATGTATACATATATATATCATATCTAATTTATCCATTCATTAGTCAATGGACATTTGGGCTCTTTACATAATGCGATAAACATCCACGTGCATGTGTCCCCTCAAATCAATATTTTTGCATCCTTTGGGTAAATACCTTATAGTGTAATTGCTGGGTTGTAGGGTAGCTCTATTTTTAACCTTTTGAGGAATCTCCATACTGTTTTCCAGAGTGGCTGCACCAGTTTGCATTCCCACCAACAGTGTACGAAGGTTCCACTTTCTCCACATGAGACAATTTTAAAAAGTAACACTCACATGAAAAGTGTTTTAACATTAAAAATTATTGATCTTTTGGGGTGCCGGGGTGGCTCAGTGGGTTAAAGCCTCTGCTTTTGGCTCAGGTCATGATCTCAGGGTCCTGGGATCGAGCCCCGCATCAGGCTCTCTGCTTGGTGGGTGGGGAGCCTGCTTCCTCTTCTCTCTCTGCCTGCCTCTCTGTCTACTTGTGATCTCTGTCTGTCAAATAAATAAATAAAATCTTAAAAAAAATTATTGATCTTTTAATTTGTAGAAGTTTCATTACTATGCATTCATAGATCGACTGGGTTTCTTTCCCTCAGAATAGGATGTAAATTCTAGAAGATGTCTGGGAGCAGATTTGATTGATGTTATAGGAACAAATTATTAAGCCATCTTTTCATCTGTTAGAATATCAGGGTTGTGAGTGCCCAGGATGGACTGGAATTGGAGAAGCTCTTTTTAAAAAGGATCACTTATCTGGAGAATTTGAGGAAAGTTTGACTCTGACCATGTCTTACTTTTTTTAAGAATCTATTTATTTATTTGAGAGAAAGAAGGCACACAGTGCAGTGGGGAGGGACACAAGGAGAGTGAAGGAGAGAGAGAGAGAAGCTCAAGCAGACTCTGTGCTGAGTGTGGAGCCTAACGCAGGGCTCAATCCCACAACCCTGAGATCAGGACCTGAGCCAAAACCAAGAGTTAGACACTCAACTGACTGTGCCACCCAGGTGTCCCTAAAATGTCTCACTGTATTGTTTTTAATTTCTTCCAATGTTCTTGGACTAGATAGAGGCAGTGGTTGTACAACACTGTGAATGTAATAAATGCCACTGAAGTGTGTATTTTAAAATGGCTAATTTGATATTATATAAGCTTTATCTTGATAAATAAAGAAAAGAGAAGAAAAACATGTCTTCCAGTGGGTTTATCAAGGTGGAATTTCACTGTAAGTCAAATAGAGGAGCGTTTCCGTGAATAATCAATGAGTTTTAAATGAGAAGCGTGGCCTTGCCTTTGTAAATGTTGTTAAGTCACGCTTCTTTCCATTGCTTGCTGGTGAATAAAGTTTGTGAATTTTAAGAAAAAGTAAACCAAGAAAGGGGAAGGGTTGGCTTAACAATAAAACAAAAGAGGATGTCAGGTAAGAATATTTCAACTGGAGTCATTTTGGAAGAGCTTTTGTGGCACTGATGTTGTGAGAGTCCAGAAAAAGTCCATTGGTGCTCTGATCGCTAATTGGTTTTGAATGGAATGAATTGTGGATTTTAGAATTTATGTTGCCCCCCCCCACACACAAAGCTTTTCTCTTCTTAAAACAAAAGAAAAAAAGTGCCTTTATTGAAACCATTTATAGCTTTTGGCAAAGATGGAGGGCTGTTTTGTTTTGTTTTAAAGGCCCATAGCCCTATTGAAAGAGTTCTCCACCTCACCCTCTGCCAACCAGGGTGGGAGGACCAGCAGGTGCTTCTATAAGAAATGCTGATGGGGACGCCTGGGTGGCTCAGTTGGTTAAGCAGCTGCCTTCGGCTCAGGTCATGATCCCAGCGTCCTGGGATCGAGTCCCACATCGGGCTCCTTGCTCGGCAGGGAGCCTGCTTCTCCCTCTGCCTCTGCCTGCCATTCTGTCTGCCTGTGCTCGCTCTCTCTCCCTCTCTCTCTGACAAATAAATAAAAAATCTTAAAAAAAAAAAAAAAGAAAAAAGAAATGCTGATGTATATCACTGGAGGGAGGGAGGCTGCTAAGTCTAAGAAATGGGCTGTAGGGACCCAAAGGGATTGAATTTCAGGAAAGAGAGGAGGGAGACAAAAAGCTTAAGGAGCAAGCTCATGTCTGTTCGCCGTTCTTTCCTGCTTTTCAGAGAGCATGAGGTTTAATATTCAAGTGGGAAATATGACAGTAAAAGGCATGACAAATAAGTTGTTTGCAAAATGCATTCTAGGCATGTAGAGGACCCAGGGTGACATCTGCCCGCTGTAAGGTCCTCTGAGGCCAGGCAAGGAAAATTGTCCCCAGCAGGCATCCCCTCTATTAAGGGGCACCTCTGCAACCTCCATCACTAGCCCTGGCCACCCAGCTATTCCAAAGTCTTCAGCCTGCCCAGCCCAATAGCAATGCGAGGGAATGGAGAAGGAGGGTTTTGTTCTACCCCTTTCTATCTGAACACATTGTATTTGGGGGAAGAAGCCAAGGAGTAGGGGCCTGAGATATGAGGTATCAGCTGAGCATAAAATGTTAATACTTTCCTTACCTCACATATCTGATTCTCCAGGTTGCACATGCTTTTTTCCCCACATATCCTCTGAAGCTCTTTGAAGACAAAGAAGCTCTCTATCCTATGCCCAGAAAAGTTCCACATGCAAAGAGGTCCTTTCAAGTGAGCTTTTAATCACACCAGAGACAAGTTTGCCCTGTAGTTTCCTGTATGTGGCTGGCATACTGCAGAACATGTTATACTCAA
Organism: Lutra lutra; assembly: GCF_902655055.1. Lineage (NCBI taxonomy): Eukaryota > Metazoa > Chordata > Mammalia > Carnivora > Mustelidae > Lutra > Lutra lutra. The sequence goes on along the minus strand of NC_062282.1, from coordinate 92,365,974 downwards.
ATTGAAGATGTTGTTTCCCAATACCTGCAGATTATGTGTCTAGATATCTTAGAATAGAAGGGATGTGCTGATAACCATATTAAAATCATAAAAATATCATTAAGGTTTTCAAGGTAGAGTCAGGTTTAGTTAATCAGAATTGGTTTGCAAGATTCCATTTGTTTCTGTGTTTAAAATAGTGTCAGGTTGACAAGTCTTTTGTTCTCACACTATCACATTGGCTTCTATTCTAATCTGTGTGATACCAGGACAATACAGATAAGCTAAATGTGGTTTAATCAATTCTGACTCTTCTGATCTGACTGATATTTTTGCATGGATTTTGATTAATCAGAAATGTATAGAATATTCATCCCTCATTCCATAGTTATGACAAGTGCGGACTTTGCTTTTCATATGTTCAGAATGATGCCACAATTCAAAGCATCCCTTTCATCTGACATACTACTAATTGAATGATTTCTTTCTTCTTTTTTTTTTTTTTTTGGAAATAATGGAATAGCCCGTTGGCTTTATACTTATGAAATAGGAAATGGGAAATGTAGTTTAGAAAAGCTTCTGTGAAGTGTTATCAAGGGTAAATAAATCTGTAATAACGTAATTCACATGCTCTCTCAACACAAGAGAATTTCTGAAGATTTTATTGACTTGATAATAAAAATAATGAAAAAAATAACCAAAACGGACTCTATAGCAAATATCAAAGGATTCAAATAAATATAGGAGTAGAAAAAAATATATGGGAGGTACATATTATTTTACCTACAGAGGGAGTGTATTTTTCAGTTCTCCATTGGGATCTTTAATTCCAAATTCCTAAAGACACCTCTGCAAGGAAGGGTAGAGGCATGGGTGGACAGAATGGGATCTTGTCATAAACAAGGGAAGATTTCTAGTTGTCTCATCAAAAGCAAACAGATACTTTCTGCTCCATCTGGGGATGCAGAAAGCTGGAAAGAGTATCACGCTCATCCTTACAAAAGCAGTAACAGCAGCAAACACAGCAACAACATACACACAGAAAAAGAGACGAATAGCAAATCCATATCTCTCTTTCCCCTATCAGAGAGGGAAGGAATGACAGGTGCTTACAACGACAGAGGAGGTGAGAACATTTTCTTACCTGGGATACATGTACCTAGTAAGAAGAACTTAGCTGAAATTGTTAGTAAGTCAGTGAAGACTGAGTATAGGTCACCAAAGCCTAAGTACAGGTGAATAATGTACAGAAAACAGGATTGCCAGGGGGTTTAGATTTTTGCCCTCTTATAAGCTCTTTTCTATTAATCTCCCCATGTGCTAAAAAATTAATATTGGTGAAGGTCTTGAGAAAGCATCACTTGAAGTGCATGCTCGTAGGAGGTGAGTGGAAGGGCTATGGGAAAGTGAGGACTCCATTCTCCCTGATCCTTCCCCTACTTCCTCTATGGAACATAAGCCTTATATTTTGGGAAGAAGGACAACAAACATGGTCACTCTCAGGAACTGGTGAAAACCCACTTCAGGGAAAAGGCAGGAATACTGAGGAAGCAGTGAAAGGCCATGAGACCCAAGGGCAGAGTGACTGTGTGAGTCTGACGTATTATCTGAACATTAGAAACACCTGTCAATATCATCAAGCTAACACATGTCAAGTAACAGTAGGCTTCTGCAGGGAGAAGTGCAATAGTGTGGAAAGAGACTGTCTCTGAGGTGCAGCAAAAATGAATGACTTAATGCTAAGGGTAAGACAGCCACTGAGGAAAGACCCCATGATGAACCAGCCCCCATCCTTCAACACAAGTTGTCACTACAGGTATTTGAAGCATGTGGTGCATTGTGGGTAGCTATAGCAACAATAAACCCTAAACAGCTCACATCCTTACTGGATTCATTTAAAACTGCAGAGTAAAGGACTAGCGTAAGAAAATTATGCCCATTTTCAGCATAAAACTACTTTTCTCAGTCTCTACTCTTCTACACAGGATGTTCAGCTTGCAACAGAAAGTTATGAAGCAGGTAAAAAACAAAATAAAGGAAAACAACACAAAGAGACAAAGAAAACAACAGAACCAAACTCAGACAGGAAACAAATGTGGGAACTTTCAGACAAGGAATTCAGTATAACTGTGATTAAAATGCTAAAGACTCTAATAGGAAAGGAGGACAATATGCAAGATAAGATGGGTAATTTCATCAAAGAAAGGAAAACTATAAGCAGAAGTCACATAAAAATACTTAAGTAAAAAATGTATAGTAAGAGAGGCTTCAGTATTGTCTTGAAGAGACTCATCAGTAGACTCAGCTGAAAGGAAGAAGCAGTGAACATGAAGATATGTCAACATAAATTACAAAAACTAAAACACAAAGAGTAAAACTAATGCTAAGTAAACAAATAGAAGAGAGCATCTAAGAACTGTGGGACAATAAACAGTCTAGCATAGATAAACTTAGAATTCCAGAAAAAGAGAGAAGAAATAGTGGCTGAAAATTTCCCAAAATTAATGACAAGTATCAAATCGCAAATTTAAGAAACTCTGAGAACACTCAGCAAGGTAAATACTAAACACATATACACATGCACATGTTCTCTACCAGTATCATACTCAAAGTGCTCAAAACCAAGGGAGCAGGGAAGAAATCTTAAAGGCAGCTAGAGAAAAAAAATACAGTGCAGATAGACAAAGATGACAGTTACAATAGACTTCGTGTCAGAAGCTATACAATCCAAAAGACAATGAAGTGACAATAGCACCAAAAGGACAAAAAGAAACTTTCAAATTCAGAATTCTACCCCTGGAAAAAATATCTTCGAAAAATGAAGGAGGAATAAAGAATTTATCAGACAAATAAAAACATAATATTTATTGACATCATATGTGTCCTGAAGGAAATGTTTTTAAAAGGTCTTCAGGTAGAAGGAATGTGGTATCAGACAAAAACTTAGATTTATACAAAATTAAGAACTGGGGTATGGTATAAATTCCCATTTTCACTTTTAGCTTCTCTAAAAGATAACAGAGTATCTAGAGCAAAAAACCAGAGTTTGATTCTCAAAATGAATGCAAAATTTTCTTGGTAAAAATCCAACAACCATCCATGATTAAAACCTCCCAAGAGGGGAGCCTGGATGGCTCAGTGGGTTAAAGCCTCTGCCTTCGGCTTGGGTCATGATCCCAGAGCCCTGGGATGAAGCCCCACATCAGGCTCACTGCTCACTGCCCTGTCTCCACCTGCCTCTCTGTCTACTTGTGATCTCTGTCTGTCAAATTAAAAAATCAAAAATTAAAAAAAAAATAAAACCTCCCAGGAATCTAGGAAGAAAGGGGAACTCCCTTAAGATAAAAGGCATTTACTGGGAGCCTAGAGCTAATATCATATATGGAGACTGACTGCTCTCCTCCTATGTCAGAGAGCAGGCAGGAATTTCTTCTCTTACCACTTTTATTCAATATTGACTATAAGTCCTAGTCAGGGCAATAAGGTAATAAAAAGAAATAAAAGACATAAAGATTGAAAAAGAAGAGAGAAAATTCTTTGTCACAGATGATATGATTGCCTATTATGAAATTCCAAGGAAACTACAAAGAGGTCCTAGAATAGATCAGCTCAATAAGGCCACGAGATACATGGTCAAAGGTAAAAAATCCATTGCATTTATATATATAAATAATAAAAGTTAGAATTTGAAATTTAAAAAGAACAATATAATTTACAATTAGCACCAAATGCAAGATCCATAAAAAACTGATGAGAGAAATAAAAAAAAAAACTAAAGAAAAGGAGAGATATACTGTGTTTATGTTGACTCAATACTGCTAATATGATAGTTCTCCCCACATTGATCAAGGGAATCAAGGAAATTTCAGTGAAAATACAAGGAGGATGTTTTACTGATACTGTTAAAGTTGTTTATAATATTTATATGAAAGAAGAAAGCAACTAGAAGAGCCAAAACAATTTTGAAAAAGAATGAGGTTGCAGGACTTAGAGTTCAAGAATTACTATAAAGTCTATGTTAATCAAGACAGTGAGTTTTTGGCAAAAGGATGCACACTTACATCAGTGGAACAGAAGAAAGATTCTACAAGTAGACTTACACATGGGTGAGAACTGATTTTGACAAAGGTACAAAGACAATTCAAGAGAAATGATAACCTTTTCAAGAAATGGTGCTGGATCCCCATACAAAAAATTTTTACCTTGACCCATACTTCATACTTATTACAAAACTTAACTCAAAGTGGGCCACTGACTTACAGATTAAATGCGAATCTACAGAATTCCCAGAAGTCAAGGGAATCAAATTTATGTCAAATTATACTTGGTGAGTAATGTTTAGATTATGCAAAATGTTAAATTTCTCTCCTGTCATGGGATTCTTTTTTTTTTTTTTTAAGATTTTATTTATTTGACAGACAGAGATCACGAGTAGGCAGAGAGGCAGACAGAGAGAAAGAGAAAGAGAGAGCAGGGAACCAGGCTCCCAGCTGAGCAGAGAGCCCAATGCGGGGCTCAATCCCAGGACCCTGAGATCATGACCTGAGCTGAAAGCAGAGGCTTAACCCACTGAGCCACTCAGGTGCCCCTGTCATGGGATTCTTAATATCCCTGAGCCTCCTCTGAGTACCTGCTCATAGAACACAAGTCCACATGCAGAAGTGGCACTCAGCGACGCCCCAACAGATGCAGGTCATCATGAGTGTGTGGTGAACAGATTCCTTTCTGTTGCCCATCCCCTCTACATATGTCTAGTTGCACATGGCTACAAGGTTCTCATTCTACGCGCATTCTACGCGCTATAAGAAAGGTAAATCACAACAGACCTAGAAGTGTAGCTTTTCTCAGTTGGCTCTTGCTTCTGTCCAATTTCCCTTCTTTTGGGACCTCTCTGTATCAGTCTCTGGCTGATCAGTGTTCGCACCCTGCCCTGATTTAGTATAAGCTTAAGTTTTGATGAACACACAGAGAGATTCACTCCCTCTTCCAAATTAATGATGAAAGCGTTAAATAAGGCCTTCCCCAATAGCCATCTCTGTACCTTCTTACAACCAGATACTTTGCCATTTATCAATAACCTTTCCTTGTGATCTTGTAGCTAATTTTGTAAATAAAATTTCCTGAGACGTATCAAATCTTTACCAACATAAGATATATTACATCTCTTGCATTTCCCCTTTGTCTATTCATAACTCTGTCAAAAAAAGCTATTGTGCTGGTATGATTTGTTTCTTTGAAGCCCAAGCCACTTATTGTTCCTGATATCATCACTTTCCTGCTACTTAACCACACATGCGCTACGCGGGTGCACACACAGACACACACACACAGACACACACAAGCACACACGCACACAATTATTACAGCTGATGTTTACAGGGCGATAATTGCCTCTATCTTTCTTTTCTTCCTTCTCACTTTGAAGAGCAGGCTATGTTTCATATTCACAACGGTCCATTCATCTCGTAATTTTCCTGATTCTACACCAAGTGCTCAGTCTGATTTTCTATGATTACTAAGTAAATCTTACCAGGAGGCCCATTCTCTGGATCTTGAGCTACACCCTGAATAATACAGGCCAATGTCAAGAAGGTCACTACGCCCTCACAATGTGGGGGAGAGGGGAAGAACTTTGCAGGCTCCAAAAGGGAAGCACAAGGATATGAGGTTCTGCCATTGGTGGAAATGTTTTTGTCTCAGGGAGTTCCTATGGAGATACGGGGTTTTAGAAAATGATATGCATTATAGAAATCACAGATATCAGTTAAGAATAGAAGTCCTACCTTGTTTACATGTGGCCTAAAATAAATTTGAGGAATCTGGTCATCTTAAAAACCCCTAAATATTTGACTTCTTCTAGTGTCTTGTCTTTTTGAGAAATGAAATTGACATTTATGGAAAGTCTATCCTGCGGTAGACATTCATTTAACTCTCATTTAGTCCACATAACAACCATTAATATATGTTATTACCCCCATCTTACCGATGACGTGGAATCTATGGTTCCGTGATTATGCCTCGGGCCACAGTGCAAAGGATGGACTGGGGATGCATTTGCCATCTGTGTAACCTCAGAGGCCTGTCGCTCTACATAATCCATACCGTTCTTTATTTTGCAGAAAATCATTCTGTGACTGTAGATAAGTCTCTGAACTACTCTGATCTTAGCTTCCTCACCTGTGGAAAGGAGAGGTCGGACTAGCTCAAGGCTAGGATTTCTGCCTGTTCTAATGCGCTTAAGCCTTGAAGAATTTGACCTCAGTCAAGAGAAGACCTCAATACTGATTTTTAAAATAGGAAAAAAAGAGAGAGAGAGCAATAGGAGGTAGACAGTTTTGGCCTAAGTAAGTGTGCATGCAGTTAGTGGACATTCAGAGAGCTTAACAGCAAGACACAAGAGTTTTTGGATGCACGAGGAACTGAGGTTCCCATTAAAGGTGCTTCAGACATCTGAACAGAAAAGATGGGAGATGCTGAGATTGAAATGTCTAGGACTTCTGAACTCCTGACTCCAACTCCTGAGCTGCAGGGCCTCCCCAGGTATCCAAGAAATTTCCAGAGACAGGGTGTTACTGAGTGAGGTCCAAGCTTCTGAAGAGCATAATTCCATTTAAGGATATTTCCAGAAATCTCCATGACTTCAAGAATTTCAATTACTAGCATGACCTTCTCTTCTGTTTCGTATCCCTCTCCCCTTCCTTTACACAGAGTAGATGCCTTTTCACATAATTTAGTACTTTTGATAGACAGAAAAGTGACCTAAAGTTACAAGAGGTGCTATTTATTCATGTGATCAACTATGTTCTCCCTCCTCCCTTTTTTTTTTTTTTTTTTGAGCACGGTTTTGCTTTCAGGAGTTACCGTGTTCCATTTGTAGCTTCTACAAACAGGATCAGACTTTAAAGAATCCAACGGCACAACTTAAAAATGCTCTCTGTTTCCACGAGGTGAAGGCAACCTAACTCTTTTGAAACCCTTTGACAGACCCAGTGCCTTAACGAAGTGCTCCTTTCTTGACAGCATGGGTACAATGAAATCTTTTAGAACAGAGCCCTGTGCATTTTTTTAAAAGATTTATTTATTTATTTATTTGACAGACAGAGATCACAAGTAGGCAGAGAGGCAGGCAGAGAGAGAGGGAAGCAGGCTCCCCGCTGAGCAGAGAGCCCGATGCGGGGCTCGATCCCAGAACCCTGGGATGGTGACCTGAGCCGAAGGCAGAGGCTTAACCCACTGAGCCACCCAGGTGCCCCGAGCCCTGTGCATTTTTGGAGGTTAGGTGAGGAATGCAGACATGTGGGTTCGCTGGTAAAAACTCAAGGCCGAAGCACCCCTTCAGTCGTATTATAAAACTGTATGTATTAAAAAAAAATTGAGATTCAAGTTATTTTCTGACTTGATTGAACCAGAAACTCTCAGCAAGAGCTTGATTTCCAGCCCATTATCCAGACCGAAGAGGTTTGAATGAGCTTTTGTTAAGTATGCAATTCTGAAGCCCTCTGAATTCTGCTCATCAACAGTGAAGGCATGTTGCAGACGGCAAGCGGAGGAGCTTCTGTGTCCTCTCATTGCCACTGTCTGGGCCATCAACTAGCAGCGCCCGGCATTCTAATATGCGGCGCCCGCCCCGAGCCCTGTCCCAGAACAGCTACTTTGCTGCTCCCTGTGGTTACTTCTGCGGGCTAGGAGCAGGGAGGGGTGGCATATCGAGCCTCACAAATGCCACTGCATCCGCATTGCGTCAAGGGTCTCACAAAATGCTGAGCTCCAGAGCACAGTAAACTGCCTGCGGCTCCCATGGTGCCCGACCTTGCTTAATGAGCGCAACACACGCATCTTGGGGGACCTCCCCCCACCTCTGTTTCTTGCTAGGTTCTGGGCTGACAGACGGGGAAGCTCTGGTCCACGAAAAGCCTGCAGAGACCCCTGCCACAGCCTGTGCTCTGCCAGAGCCTTCGCCAGGCCCCAGTCTGGAGCGGCCTCCCAGCTCAGGCAGCCTGCCAGGCCTGTTACTCATGCGAGTGTGGACACTAACGACACCTTTGCTAGCAAAATGTGAGAATTCTAATTTCCTTCTCCCCCAGTTCCTGAATCTCGAGGGTCAGGAACACCCAGAGAGTTGCTTTTTACCCCCGGGGCCTCCAAGTGCATGTAGTGCATGTAGGGTGATTTGTTCTTTATGAATATAATAGGCAGGGTGTCAGTGCTCAGTATAAAACACACCTTCAACTGTAGCAGGACGCCTGGTTTATGAAAGGGTTTGGAAAACCACAACTCTGTAGAATGTGCAGGTAGTTTCAGTGTGTGTGTGTGTGTGTGTGTGTGTGTGTGTGTGTGTAGCATGCTCTTTTTGAAAAATTATAAAATTATAAAATTATGAGATACCAATAGATGCCAGTAGAAATAAAGAATGTAAATGTAAATGACCCCAAATCCCACTATTCAGAGTCCATTTAATGGTTAATCTTCTAGACTCTTTCGGTTGCCCATACATGCATATCTAAATAAAAAATGTAGACATCCTATATTAAAGTAGGGCCATATTTTACATGCTGGTTTCTCTCCTTGCATGTCAGTCTAATATATGTGTGTGTGTGTGTGTGTGTGTGTTTGTGTGTGTTTGTATATATATATGGAATATATAGATATTCCAAATGACTATGAATAGTATAATTTAATCAATTTCCTTTTATCAGATAGTCTATTTTAATTTTTTATTCATAAATGTGACCTGCCTGTCTCAGGCTTTGCTAGCCAGTGAGCACAAACATAGTCCCTGTAACATAAATTTTAATTTAATAACTCTAAGACTCCAACTCCCATCATTTTTAGAGTCTTCTTCCCTAAATATTTCCAAGAGCCCCTTACCCCAAGTAAGGGGTACTTACATGTGTCAGTGGCTCGTTCCTGGCGTTGCTGGCTTCCAGGCCCAGCAAGGCCAACATGACACTCCCACATGGACAGTCCCACAGGAGTGCACTTTAGGCTGGAACATGGCATCTCTCGTCACACCAACTCATCACCATGTTCTGAAGATCTGCTATTACAAATGTTGTTACAACCAAAAGACCATTACTGTACTTCAAAATTGATGATCTTGATCGCTGGTAGGAGCGATAAAGTGAGAAATGTGAAGTGAGAAGGAAAACACATCTTTGCCATGCTCAGCGAGTTCAAGGGTCCTGCAGGGAGGCTGCTTCGAGCCCAGTATGTTGGTGTTGAGTTACACTATCCTTCTCACAGAGCTTCTTCCTCTGAGTGCCAACCGCATCTCCCGAGTAGAGGTAGAAGAGCCACCTCTTCTACTTCGCTGGGACTTTTCTGATGTCAGCATTGGAAGTCCCAGGTCCCAGGAAACTCCTCAATCCCAGGCAAACAAGAATGTTCAATCACCCAATCCCAGGCAAACAAGAATGTTCAATCACCAGCCGAATGGATTGGTTCAAGTGCTGGTATCAGCTAACATGTGTTCTGAATTACTGGTTCCTTCTAATGATGAGGTCCTGCTATTAAGCCTAGCTTGTTTTCTCCTTTATGGTAAGATTCATCTTAGCACTCTCCCCACCCGGTTTCCACTGGGACCACATCACCAGACCTGCCTGCATATGCCTTAGTCTCAAAAAGAAAAAAAAAAAAGAGTTTCAATTATTTTATCATCAAGAGCCCTTCAGTTCCTCACTTAGCCTATGCTCAGCCTCTTCAACCAGTGGATGCAAATGCATATGGCGGGCAAGATGTTGCCTGATCCCGCTCAGCAGAAACTCCAGAATCCCATCACTTTCACCTAAACAACACCCATTCAAGTCTGACTGTTTCTTCAGGATGAATCCTCCAAAAAGTAACTGCCTTTTGGCTTTTTGATACGTGTTGCCAAAGGTCCCCCAGAAAGTCTATTCCAGTGTACTTTGGGGATCTATTTTTTTAACCGTGAAAATTTATGCCCAGAATGGAAAGAAGCTCTGACCTGTTTATAGCATAACACAGTACATTCCACGCCAGGAAGTACTTGCCCGAGGGTAAAGGGAGAGGCTATGAACAGACGCTGGGGAGGAACTGTTCCAGAGTGGCCTGAAAGGATGTGAAGCTTTCGTCAGTCCCTTATACTAGGGCTTTGTGGTTCGCATGCAGCACCTCTCCCTAAAATATCCGTGCAGTCCATCCAGCACAAGATTTCCTCTTTCGCTCAGGTCCAAATTCCGGCAGGCTGGCCAGGCAGACCCCAGCCAGGGAATCCACACTTGGAAGGAAAAGAGAAGCTGGGAAAATTCCACTCTGACTTGCCCTCTTTTCTTGTTGGATTCCCACAGAATCTATGGCTGTTGACCCCCAGGAAATAAAAGAGAGGAACCCATATTTGGGTCATATCAATGAGATGATGAAGTTGTCTAGTTAGTTGTCGAACAGTCCAAGGTGGGGGTGGAGATTCTGCCTTGGATAAAGTTCTAGAAACAATGTGGGAGACTGGTCGAGGTAACTGACAGGGCTTTGTGCATCATACAACTTCCGGTTCCCAGGCTGCCCGGCCCCAGCTCCCAGCATTGGCTGGAAGGGTTGGCGTGACAGCTCCTAGAATCAGGCAGGGAAGGTGAAAGCTGGGAGCATGGAGCACATCAAGTGTATTTTACTCCATAAGATAAGCTCAGTACATAGTCTGGGATGAAATACACAGGAGCTGTGTACCAAGGGCCTGTCCTAAAAAAAAAAAAAAAGCAAAATATTTAAAATAAAGAGGGTGCCATGTTTGCATGAACGATTTGTAATTCTCCTCGTGCAAAAGTTACTGGCAACGATCTGCTCCTCACTGGGCAGTATGGGAAGCAAACCAATATGACCATTAGATCTGATTTAAATGCTTAGTGCACTAAATAGACATATATCTACATAATTAACCATCCAAATGAACACAAATAAAACACCCAATTCCCTCAGCTCTCAGACAGAGTCCAGAACAGGCAGATGGTTCTGATCTTGGTCCTAACTGACCAAGGGTTTCCAGCCAGGAACAGGCTTCCAAGAGACTCCCCCTCCGCTCATTCAAGACAGTTCCTTGACCTGCCTGGACTGAATGAAAAACAAGGAACAAAAACATCGCTGCATTGAACATCACAGCCAAGACAGCATTTGTATCTGGGTGTTTAATTCTGCTATGTCTCTGGAGGGGAAATACTCCCACAGGAAAGACTGGAATCTCAGTTTCTAGCCCCAGCACATCAATGGTCCGGTTGTGGAGCCATTAGCAAGTTGCTACCCCTTTGTGAGCATCAGCTCTCTGGACCTCAAACTTGGGAGCTTGAACTAAGTTGTCTCCCAAGGTCTTTCCTCCCCTCACATTATCAGCAAAAAGCTCTCACCAAATACATAAGCTGGGAGCAAGAGCACCCATATACTTTTTGTGACTATTAATGGTATAATGGACATAAAACCAATGTGTGACACATAGTAAAAGTGGAATAAAAGGCAGTTATCAATAAAGTTTAATAAATTTGGTTGACACGGGTTGGTGGCATAGCGTGTGGTGGGAAAGGTTCATTTTTACATCTTTTCCAGGTTTCACATTTCATTGTAACACCAACATAATTTCGGTGAAAGCAACTGGAGAGCACACACAGCCTTTCCAATGGCCTCCACCAGTCCCGGGATTTAACAACATTAAGAGGGCTATTTAGACAGTTTAAGGCCGTGTATTTGCAGATGGGATTTTAAGGGTGAAGGCCCATTTGTAACCCTAAGGTGTTTAAACAACCCTGCAATTTGATCTCCAATTCCCCCAGCACTGTCCCAACTCCTCTGGCCTCCCGTCTGCCGTCTGCCGGCTCAAGCCCCACTTCCAGGACCACCTGTCAGCCGCTGGAAAGGCTGGGGCTTTGTGAGACTCCCAGCTGTAACCCGATCTCCACAACTGCTCCAGGGATGCTGCAGCTGCCACACAATTTGTAAGTTTTATGGTGGTGTTCGGTGGCTGGGGTTCAATGGCATGCATCTGGAAAGTTTCCATTCATTCATCTGCTCATTCACCAAAACACGTTGAGTACTTACTAAGGACCAGGCCCTATGCTAACTCAGCCCTGCGAATGGGAAGGGAGTAAAATAGGGCCTCTGTCTTTGGGGGCTCACAGATTAGCGACAGGCCTGGACAGACACCGACATATTACAACTCAGCCTCACGGGGCAAGCCGAGAGAGGGACACACACCTGAGAGAAAGTAATTAACCATCCAAGGTGCAGGGATAGAGGAAGGGACAATTTCCCACAGGAGTGACACCTGAGTGGTCTATTAAACATTTCTCTTGGCTGTCCTACCAAATCCTTTTCTAGAACTCATGTCATTGTCAAGCAAGTTCCCAGCTTCTGAGTCACCTTGTCTCTGTTGCCACGCCTCCCACCCCCAAAACACACACACAGGCACTGTAGTTCAACACAAAATCCTGCTATTTCTTCCTCTATCTGCCTTCTCCGTCCTACAGCTTTGGTCCAAACCATAATCACTGCGCACACGGACTCCTGCCTCCCAATCAGCTCCCCTTCGTCCAGCCTGTGGGGGTCCCTCTCTTCTTCTGGACACACATCATCTAGAATCATCTTCCTCCAGTGTCGCTTAGATCACACTGCTCTGCTTTTCACACACCCATAAAGACTCCCAGCTGCCTCCCAAATCATATTAAAACTCCTCCTGTCTTGGGCTTCAAAGCCCACTACCAATTAGCCCTGTACCTAACTGCCATCCTTCCTGCTAAGCTCAGGTTGGCGCGCTCTGCTCTAGCCAGGCAAAACTCCCCCCGTGCTTCTTTCCACCTGCCCTGCCATGCCTGAGCACAAGGCTGTCTGAGATCACTGTGTGTGTGTGTGTGTGTGTGCATACACACACATGCGTGCACATACACACACGTGCGTGCACACTCACAGTGTTGTTGTAAGTGAGTAGGGGAGGGAAGAGAAGGCAAGGGAAGCCAACTCTCCCTTGATATTCTGCTATAGGGGAAGCTTTAAAACAGGAGCACCAGGGGTAGAGATGAAAGAAACACCAAGGAGAGAGTGATGTGGACAGCGGTCGAGCCGGGGGAGCTGCTGCCCAGGGTTCAGATGGGGTTGTGTGCAGCTGAAAGGGTAAGCAGGTCAACACCTAATGCCTTTATGAACCCTGCCTTATCTTTCCTACATTCTTCTCATAAGTTCCTTTGGCCTATAAATTGAGTCAGGACCTTCCTATGGTTAAAACCCCTCCACAGCTTCTTCTCAGGGTAGAATATAGCTCTCATGTTTTACTCTGAGGGCTGGGGTCTGACTCTGCTTCCTTCTCTAACATCATCTCATACCACTTTCTTCATTAGGCTCTAGATGCTCTGGTTGTCCTTCCAATCTCAGGAATATTCCCCTTCTCCCACCGCAGGGCCTTTGCCCATGCTCTTTCCTCTGCCTGACAGCTTCATCACATTCCTCACTTAACTGACCCTTTTCATCATTCGGGTCTCAGCTTCCACATCCTCTTTCCTGCCCACCTTGGCTAAAATTCCCTAGGAACAATACTCTATTCATTCCTTTCCCGGTACTAGTTATGTTGTGTACATCTACATGTAAGAGTACATTTTCATGTTAACTGGCCACCTCCTTTAGCAGGTTGTAAGCTCCATTTGTCTTATTCACTGATGTGCCCCTACAGAAAGCCTGGCACAGGGTGGGAGCTAAGACCTTGCTCACTCACCATTATCTGGATTTCTCCAAAGCAGAGGCACCTTGTGACTGGTCCAATTTTCAGTCAAGAAGAAACACTTTGGTCTTCTAGAAAACTTTCCTCTAAAATGACTCACACCTGATCCACCAGGCCACTCTACCTTGCCTTTCAGAATCTCTTCAAGAATCTTCTATTTCCAAAACACATTTCCTAACTAAACCTTCCTGCATCTGGTTCAGGACTTGCAACCCATGATATCTACAGATACCAGCAAGTTATTGACAGGGAAGGTCCTGGTGTAGGGGGAGAGGGAGAGCTGGGGACTACGGTTAACGGTGATGCTTATGTGCCATATAAAGGCAGACAGTCCCTGCTCAACTCTAGTCAGTGCTAATATGCAGGAAAAACAGGCCGTGCATTGTTAGATTTTCCAATTTTTCCAAAAAAGCTTTAAAAAATCTGAATTTCCATAGGACACATCCAGATTTTTAAAACATGTAGAGGAACATTTCTGCAATTCCTATCAGCCTGATGGTCAACTTCTGTTCTATTCTTTCAAGGAAGTTGCTTGGCACTTGTGTTCTTACATAGAGAGCACGCCTACCAATCCCGAGTCCTTGGCTGGGTCCTGTCTCCAGTGCCAGGCTTCTCCTAGGGCAGGGCAGAAGTTATGCCTCTGTCTTCTTCACAATCCCTCCAAAGCACCTCGTGAGCATTGAACACTGTTCTCCCTGTCAGTGCTGGTGCCTAACAAAGCATTTCTTACAAAGGCAGCACCCTGCTTTGCTGTTTTATGAACAGAAGACTTACCTATTACGCTCAGAAGCGTAAGGCTCATATATTTTGTTCATTAGACCTTCATCCCTCAATCAGTGGGAGAATTACAGACTCTTTCCCCTTCATCCATCCTCCATGTGCCTTAATGTCTTGTTGAAAAGTATCCCCATCCTTTGTTCTAAATTCCCATCTCTTTTGTGCTATGATGATAATGTTAACTTTGTAATTGTGCATAAGTCAGCAAACCAGAGTAATGCCTTATTCATCCAGAATCGTCAGGAAATGAGGTGTTCCACATAATTAAATTGTCCAGATAACTAGAGCTAACCAACATTTTAAAGATCAACGTTTAAAAAGAGTAAATGGAAACATCCCAAAATGTATTATAGACTCTCTTGCCTTATTTATTTAAAAAATTATTTTAGATCTTTTTTTTTTTTTCTCCCCCAGAAGAGAAACAAAAGAGGAGAGAGTGATGATCCTGTCCTCCTCCCCACAGGGCTGCAGCCTTGGGCTTCCCATCCCTAACAGATGCTACTGCTACCATTGCCAGGGTATGGGGTAGAGCTCTCTCCTCAGATTTTTTTTTTTTCCACAAAGGGTGACACGTTCTGACATAGGACTGCACCCTGCTATTTAAGATCTTACAACTTGGTCATCACTCTTCAGCAACACATTAAAGAGATGTCTCGTTCTCTAGGACGGCAGCATCCCGTTCCACTGTGTGGGTGCAGCATTATTTATTTAAGCTGTCCCCTACGGAGAGGCCCCTAGGTGTAGCCAGTCTGATGCTATTATCAAAAATGCCGTAAAAATGCCACAATTAGAATCTCTGTATTTACTCCATGTTGTACCTGTTTGAGTATCTCTGCGGGTTCAATCCCCAGAAGAGAAGCACTGGGTCTAAGAAAGGATGTGTACGTTTGTAATTTGGGGAAGACCATCACACTGCCCTTCACAGAGTAGGGGTCTGGTGCTTTCTCTTGCCAGCACTGTATGAGCAGACTGCTAGCCCCACGCTTCAGCAGCCCGATCTGCAGCCAAACCCTTCTTTGGAAGTTTTGTCAACCTGTGAGTAAAGAATATTAACTTGTTTATTTTATTTTAGTTTTTTTAAAGATTTCATTTATTTATTTCAGAGAGAGAGAGAGCGCGCATGCGCGCGAGTAGGGGGAGCAGCAGGCAAAGGGAGAAGCAGACACCCTGCAGATCAGGGAGCCCAATGCAGGGCTCGATCCCAGGACTCTGGGATCATGACCTGAGCTGAAGGAAGATGCTTAACCCACTGAGCCACTCAGGTGCCCCTAACTCGTTTAGTTTTTTAAAAATATTTATGCTGTGGAATGTGGCTTTTATGAAGTGCCTATCTGTGTCTCTTCTCATATGGTTTGGCTTGAATTACACTTTGATGTCAGGATTGCCATTCCTGCTTTCTTTATGCTTCCATTTTTTGGGAAATCTTTGCCCATCCCTTGTTTTCAAATTAAGAGACTTTACTTATTTATTTTCTTTAGGTCAGTGTCAGGTTTACAGAAAACTTGAACCAGAAGTACAGATTTTCTGTCTACCTCATCTTTGCCCTACCCTGACCGCCCCCCCCCAACAGTTTTTCTTGTTATTAACAGCTCACATTAGTGTGGCACATTTGTTAGAATGATTGAAGCAATATGGATACATTATTATTAACTAAGTCATAGTTCACTCTTTGTGTTTGGGGTTTGATATATGCATAAGGTCACATATCCATCATTACAGCATCATACAGAATAGTTCCTCTTCCCTAAAAATTCCCTATGCTCTGCCTGTTCATCCTGCCTCACCATTCCCAACCCCTGCTAAACACTGATCCTTTTTCTGTCTCCGCAGTTTTGCCTTTTCTAAAATGTCATCTAGTTGGAATCAAACAATATGTAGGCTTTTCAGATTGGTTTCTTTCTTGTCCTCCATATCTTTTAAGGTCGTCTGTGTCCTTTCATGGCTTCATAGCTCATTTCATTTTAGCCCAGAATAATATTCCATGGTCTGGATGTACCACAGTTTCTTAATCTGTTCCTACTGAAGGACATCTTGGTTGCTTCCAATTTTGGGTAACTATGAATAAAGCTGCTATAAACATTCATGGGGAGGCTTTTGCAGAGACATAAGTTTTTCGATTCATGTGGATAAATACCTAGAAGCATGTTTCCTGGGTTTTATGGTAAGAGTATGTGTAACTCTTGTTTTCCAAAGTGGCCAAGCCATTGTGCATTCCCAGCAGAGCTGAAGGGGAGTTCCTGTTGCTGTCCATCCTTGCCAGTATTTCGTGTTGTCACTCTTTTTTGGATTTTAGCCATTCTCATAGGTGGATAGTAGTATCTCGTTGTTTTAATTTGCGATTTCCCAATGATATATGATATTGGGCATCTTCTCATCTTCTCTTATTTGCTATCTGTAGATCTTCTTTGGTGACATATCTGTTCAGATCTTTTGCCTTCTTTTTGATTGGGTTCTATATTCTTTTACTGTCCACTTTAAAGAGTTTTTGGTATATTGTGGATATACCTTTAACCTAATATTTGGTTTGCAAGTATTTTCTCCCAGTCAGTGGCTTGTCTTTAACTTGTTTACTCTGAATTTATAGTTGCTTCTTTCTGAATGAGGTTGAATAGCTTTTCGTATTTTAAGGACTGTTTATATTTTTCTTTCTGTGTATTGTACAGTCATATCCTTTGTTCTTCTCATGTTTGTGACTTAACAGACCTACCAAAATCTAACCATTACTTGATAATTGAATCACTAATATGAACACTGATTGCCACACTATACCATCATTATCCAAGCTGTTTTGCTTTCTTGGGCCTTTGCATCTGTTTTTGTTTTTGTTTATCCCCTAAGTTTCCTCTTTTCTTCCCAGGTTTTGGGATAAGCATCACCATTTTTTGCTTCCCTCAAATATCTGTCTTTCAAAATCCCCCCAGTAATTGGGTTTCTGATACTTAACCAATAAAATGTGTTCCAATAACCTAGGAAGCCTGATGCGTGAGTCAAGTTTGTAGGCCACACAGCACATAATTCTTTAGACATCTACTTTGACCTTTCGGGAGTCTTTTTCGTGTCCCACTTCTTGGCCTCCTTCAGAAGATTGGGAACCATCCAGCAAGTGAATTTCTAATTCCAGCATTCTCTGCTAGGACATCGGAGGGTGCTCACAGGTTAGAACCCTGACTTATGAATGAGGGTGGCCCACATGTCCCTATGTTGTTATACATATGAATATGACTGCCTTGGATTGGGGAGAGTTTATTCTCTCAGTCTCTAATACAGCAATATGAACTTATATTTCTGGAAAACTTGAAACAAATAGCTTTGCAGAGGTGTTTTGCGTGGAGGATCCTGCAAAGCCCGTGCTCACCGTGCATGCACATTTCCACGTGGCTTTGTGCCTGGAGTTTGCCGGGAGTTCATGGGAAGGGGACCCGCTGCTGCGGTGGCCCCTCTCTGTCCCATAGAGGGCAGTACACACACTTTTTAGCACTTACCTTCAGCTTCCTTGCAATTGGGCTCCTTCATGGAAAGAAAATGCAGGAACTGTGGAGTAATAATTAGCCAACAGAATCTAGTCATTTGAAAAATTGGCAAGAAGCCTTATTAACGGAGGTAATAATGGTCATATTTTGCACTTCTAATGGGGCCTTTCATCTCTAGGCCTCCAAGAGCCTGTCTGAGTCACGTAAAGGGGAAAAAAAAATCAAAAAACAAAAAACCAGAGCTAGATCAGAAGTCAGGAAACAAGGGCTGTTTGACATTCTGGAAGCCTCTCTCATATCGCAGGGAAGGGAGAGGGTCTCCGATGCATTGGAACACTAGGAATTGATACCTGTTAGAAAGGAAAGGCCGCAGTGTACTATAAGATAAACTCCACATTCCCGGGGGGTACGGAAAATATGCCTCTCTCAGAGTTGTTTTTCTGTGAAAATAACAATAGAGCTTTAAATACTTTGCCTCCCATAAACACACGGACAGCATTATTATTCACAGTGAGCTAGACAAATTGAGAAAGAGCTTTTCTAATCCTCTTTCACGTATCAAGGCGTAATTATCAGCACATCCTTGTATTTATTCCTATGAGACTGGAAATAAATACTACTGCTGATGGATATCAGTCCTGTGAACTCGGTATCATTCATTCTTTATCTCTGGCACTGGTGGTAGCAGAAGCAAACGACTCCAAACATGTATACACAGCAAATGCCTTAAATCTACAAGATACGGCTGTCCTCCTTGTCCCTCATTAAACCTGCATCTTCAATTTCCCACACAAACTCCAGATCTATTGAAATCTTGGAACATTAAAATTCTCCTTCATTGTTGTCAAGGTTTAGTAACTTGACAACCAGAAGACAGACTCCCTGACTATTTGAGAGAACGTAGGTTTGGAAATAAAGAACAGCTTTTCCTGGTGCATTAAAGGTTGCTTGGGGCTGGGCAGGAAGAATGTGTTTTATAATGACCATTCTTTGGCTGTGTGACTCTGACTTTGGGCAAGTGAATTAACCTCTCTGAGCATCAATGTCTTCACTGTAGTAATTCCTACCTCACAAAAATTGGCTTACGGATTAAATGAAATGAATATAAAAGTGTTTAGCACAACACCTGCCACTCAAAAGGTATTCAATAACTCCTGGTCATTAAAAAACAGACACATGCACATACAAACATACATATCTATGACAGAGACAGAGAGAGAGACCCAGATTTCTACCGGGCTTTCCTGAGCCTCAGAGATTTAGGTAAATTGCTTCAAATCCCCAAATTCTGAGCCCATCGGTCATTGTTAACAATTCCTACAAGCTCATGACCTTATCTCCTCTTGATTTTTTCCAATTCTTCCAAATCCAAAAGCCTCAGGTTAATTTAGTGCCCGGCTAGCTATTGCATGAAAAAAATCTTGCCCTCTTTCACAATCTGGCAAATTGATCGGAGATTCACATTTGAGAAGAGATGGGATCTTGTACCTCTCAGCTTTCTGTCATCTTGTTGGCCTCCCCTCATTCCTTCTTCTATCTTCCTAAAAGTGCAGGCTTGCAACATAGAACTCACACACCTTTGCAGCCCCATCCTGGGAAGGCACAGCCTGGTCCTTCCTCCTCTTCTCCAACCACTTTTCAGGCGGAGAAAGTTCCATCTGGCCAAGTGAATTGTCCCAGTCTCCTTGAAATTCTGGAAAATATAATTCCTTCCTTCTTCTTATCTAATGGTTATTAATTTGCTATGAAACTCAGTGGCTAACAATCTCATAGATGATGCTATTTACTTTAGACCATGCAACAATCTATTCTTATGCATTTACGTGTAAGATCATACGTATAAACACAGTAAGTTATTTATTTCATACCCCAAGAGACATATAACAAGCTATTCTTTTAAGGATTACTTGGGGTTTTTTTTTCCTTTTAGAATTTTAAATGTGTGTATACAAATTTTTTTCTGTTCATTATATTCACCCTATTCTGTTTTTTTCCCTACTCAGAACATGTCATCTTTTCCTAGTGGTCCAGAGTCATCAGTATGCATAACTGTGATGACGCTCGGCCCTCTGGGGGTGTTGACTGGGCTGTACAGGGCTATCTGGCCCTGCGCTAGCTAACCTCAGTGTTGTGTGTCTTTGCAGTTGCTGTGTCTGGTTGTTGGGGTTTTCCCCTACTCTTTAGCCTCTTTGTCTCTTTTGCTGTTACTCATGTATACTGTCTTGGGAACCAATTCTTTCGTCTGCAGTTTCCATGGGCAGCTCCCAGTCTACAGATAGATGAAAACAGGGCAAGCATTAAGGTGGTTTCAAAGTCAAAACCACTGGCATAGGGACCCTTGTATGAACTCTCCTATGAGCGGAGCATGTGAGCCTTGCTATGTAGACCTCCTTCTAGGTAGGCTAAGCAGTTCAGTCATATTTTTGCTGCGATCTTTGGTTTCTGCCTGGACTTTAGATTATTTAAAGCCTATGGAAAATGAGCTGAGAAGAGTGAAAGGTTGCTCTATTGCTTTCCCATGGATCTCATTTTAAAATTCTAGATCAGTGACATCCGAGGGCTGAGATCCAGTGGATTCCCATGGACACTGTGTATCAGGAAACACCTGCTCTGACTGGTTGGGGCTCTGGCTAACCCGATTGTAAGCTCTGGTTTACAACTGGTTTGTAAATTTTGAATGTCATCCTGCAGGGCCATACCACTCTAAGACTTAAGGAAGATTCAATATAATGAAAATCTTAAATCAAAGTATTTCCTATAAAGGCAAAAATAATCACCAAACAGAAGGGCATCCATAAGGCCAGACTCTTTTAGGTGATCAGGTTATACTCTCATTACCATGTTGTGTAGTGCAATGTAAGAAAAAGTTTTCCTGTATTCATGCCCTCCCTCCTCTGTCTATCTTTCTTACCTCTCTCCTTTTTCCCCTTTCTTTATATACATATTAGTGATTCTCTATTTTTTTACAGTGGGCAGGAAATTTTTTTTTACCAACATGTGTTCACTGAGGCTGGGACAAACTATTAAAAAAATGCCAGGAAAAAAAAAAAGGGCAAGAAACTTTTTCCCTTCCAACTTTGAGAGTAAGTATGTTAATTTTAAAAAAAACAAAACCTTAATATCCTACAGGACGTTCAGAGTATGAACAGGTTTCTCTTGAGTTTCACATTGTTGACACTCAAAAATTAAGCCCTCCCTAAGTTCAGGAAACACTTATGACTCCACTCTCTCCGTGCACTCTGGGGACAAAGAGGACTGCAAAGGGACGGTCACCTGGACGTTCTCTGGCTGTTGAGTCCGGTACAGGGTCAGTGGTCATGAGAGGTGTTCCAAGTATGCGCTGCGTGTGTATTGTTCCTGAGAAGATCCCCCCCTTGCAAGTCATACATGTAAAATCCACATGCTTTTCTCCTCAGCAGGCGCCATAGCAATACAGTTACGAGACAGACTTCCTGGGGTTAAAATTCTGACCTTACGCAAGTCACTGAACTCTGCGCCTGCATTTGTTTATCTCTAAAAAGTAGATCCTAACAGTGTTCACTTCACAAGGTTGTTTTGAAGTTCCTGGAACTGAGACACGTAAAATCCTTAGAAGAAAGCCCGAGACACAGTAGCACTATGTCCGTGTTTCTCATTATCGTGTTCGGAGTGTGGACGGGGGCCCTCTAGAACGAGATGGTGTAGCTGTCACGTGGATTTTTAAGAGCCTGGGTTCTGGAGCCAGTCTCCTGTGATCCTGGCATCTGCTCTCTCACATCTTGGTAGCATGACCTTGAGCAAATTACTCAAGCACTCTAAGCTTTAGTTTCCTTATCTGTAGATGTGGTTAATTATAACACCTTCCTCATAGGGCTGCTATGGAAATGAAATGCATATAAAAAAAAAAACCCACAAGATGCCTGGCACATAGAAAGTGCTCCATAAATGTTAGCCAAGGAGATGTTAAGGAGGAGGAGGGTGTCAGTGACATGATGACTTGTCTGCTGAGAATTTTAAAAGGCAATTTCCATATTTCCCTTGGGGGAGTGAGGGAACACGCCAGAGCTGTTTTTTTTTGGAACTGAGGGGCATAGCTTACATAGCTCTTGCTGGGCTTAGGTGGGGGGCAGGGGGAGAACAACCGAAAGCAAACTAAGGCCCCCAATCTTGCAGGGACTAGAATTGAAACAGCTCCAGAAAAGAAATTCAGGGCTTCACCCTACAGACTCTGACCAAGAGCAAAGCCCCTAAATCAGAGAGAGAAATAAACAGTCCTGGGATGAGACTCAGGTCAAAGAAGACAAGAACCTGGAAGAAACTAGGATTACACTTTCTGAGTTTTCCTTTAGTCAAGCCCATTTTCCTGGAAGAGGCCGGGGGATGATGACTGGGATGGTTTAGCTTCCATTCTGCTCTGTCATTCACCTTGGAATGTCTTCCTTCCTTTGCCCTGGAACATTCCTACCTTCTTTTCAAGGCCAAAATCAAATGTCCCTCCAGAAGACCAGTCCTCTTGAGCTGTACTGTCTGTTATGGAGGTAGGAGAGGTAATCTGAAATTTTCGGAATAGCTACTTACCTTGATTCCTGGGCTTTCTATTTCTCACAAATATGCCATGTGAGATTTTGCATCTGTGTTGACCTGTAGCCCTCCTGAGTGCCTGGATGGAATGGGAAGACAAGGAACAGACAATTAGAAGTTTTATAAGAATTGGAAGGTCTGGGGCATCTGGTGGCTCAGCCAGTTAAGTCATCTGCCTTTGGCTCAGGTCATGATCTCAGGGTCCTGGGATGGAGCCCCGGGATGGGCTTCTGGCTCAGCAGAGGGGGGGGGGGGGGGCGCGTCTGATTTTCCTTCTCCCTGCTCGTGTTCTCTCTCTCTCACTCACTTTCTCTCTCTCTCAAAAAAATAAATCTTTAAAAAGCAAGAATTTGAAGGGCTGACTAAAGCAATGAAATTGTTTTCTACCCAGTACTGATTGTGAAGGTCCTACAGCAAAATGGGAGCTCCTAGAGAATAAAACCCAGCCTTGCTGGGTGGGCAGTGGGGAGGGGGATGCGGGGGGGAGGGTGGAGCTTCCAGCTACCCAGAGCCCAAAACAGTCTCTGTAACTGTCTCCCATCTTCCAAATGCAGCTCTCTCGGGCTGTGTAAATCCAGTCCCCAACCTTTCCTAATATTTCCCCTATCTGCAGACAATTGCCAAACTTACCGCCTACCCTCATCTCTTCCCAAACCGTGCCCTGTCCCCCAACCCGTCGCATTTCTCATATACCATTGTTTTAATTCCCCTTGCTTCTGGTGGCTCTCCCTAACTCATTCAAGTTCATCAACACCCCGTTTAAAATGCTGTCCACGGGAGTGAACTCATTCTCCCCTCCTCCGGCCTGCTGCCCTTCTCTGCCCTCCCATCTCTTTGTTAATTGAACCAGCCGTCATTCACGTCGGCTACTCCGCACCTCGTCACTGCACCTCCTCCATCACCTCCCCCACCCGCCTCCCGTCAGGCACTAAGTCCTATTGATTGTTCCAACTAAATATTGAACAACTAGGGTAGGTATTCAGACAGTGTGTGGTGAAGGAATATAAATGAATAAAATTCATCACTTTATATTCATTCCCCCTACTTCTGCCTTGAGTGAGAGTTTTGCTTTGCTTCGCTTTTATTTTTAAAAATTTCAAATGTACAGAAAAGTTGAAAGAAATTGTGATGAACATCCGTATACTGTTCCTCTAGATTCATCAACTGTTGATGTCTTGCCTCAATTTCTTCATTTCTCTCTCTCCCTCCCCAGCACACACACCCACCCACCCACACACATGCATGCACACTTTTTTAAAAATGTGTTCACCAACTATTTGAAAGTCAGCTGCAGGCATTGCGACATATCATCTTTCAATACTACAGCACATATCTCCGAAGAAGTAAGAAGTTCTCCTTAGGAAACAAATAATTTCCCACAAATAGTTTTAGGTCCATGACATCCATGAGATCACATGCAAAATGTGAAACCAATGAGCAGTTTTCTAGAAAGGAAATTCATAGCATTCACCAGAGACTCAAAACTCTAACCCCCCCCCACCCTCCAGTCTCTCCCCCTTGAACCCAAGTGGGCTACCACTGTGGTCAGCTGTGGGGGTTCAGCCACCTCCGGACTAGAGATAATTCAGAAGCTACCTAAAATGCACATAATGGCTTCCTTCTATTGGCTGCATGAGAAAGTTAATGTTTCTTAGCATAACACAGACAACTTCTGTCATCGTCGATTCCGACATTTCTAGTCTCGTCTTCCACAGCTCTCTGCTCCTCAAAGGAAGCTGGCCACTGTCTCCAACCTGTCATGCTCTGAGCTTCACCTCACCCCACCCCCACTTCCTACCTAGTTTCCCTCTTAGTAAATTTCAGCTTCCCGTTCAAGACCTAACTCAGCTGCCACCGCCTCTGGGAAATCCTCCCCTAAACTCTCCCCAGTGGTTTCTGCCTCTAATTTGTACAGTTCTATTATTTATCTCATTTACTATACTGATACGTTTGCGTAGCTTCACGCTCAGTGATGTTGTGAAACACTCGATGTACAAGTAAGGAGATACACGATGGAAGGATCACGTAGCCTGTGCTCCCTGCTGGGACTTCCCATCCTTCTGCCACCTGGTCCTGAGACCCATTTGCACCCTGACTCCAGTGGACTCTCCTGGTCTTGGACCCTGGATTTGCCTTCACCAAAGGCATTGACAGCTCTCCTCTTGTGATGCTCTTGGCTCCTCTAATTTTGGCAGATTACCTCATATCCACATCCTTACAGTCCCTTCGCTGTCCAAATTCAACCGCTTGAAAAGACAAGCCTGCGTCCAGACATGGTAAAGATGCCACAAGATTTAGAGGGGCACAGACACCAGGAAATGGGTGTCCGTCCAGGCACTGAAATACGAGGGGAAGGATCAGTGCCAAGGCTTGGTGAAAAAGTAGCAAGCCAAACTGCAAGGCTATCGCTGCTCCGAATAGACTCTGATGCTACGGAGGGCTGAGCTATGAAAGCTGGCATCAGGAGGGGTGACAGGTATGCCAGCAGCACCCCTGCCCTGGGAGGGGAGGAAAGAGCATGAGCTTGAGGCTGTGGTCTTTGATTTTTCTAGGGTGACTCTGTTGTGCCTTTCCAACATTTGTACTAATGCTTCTAAGCTAGAAGTCATATCCTGAGTTGCAAGATGGCAAGCAGCTGGCCTTCTGGCTGGAGTCCAGGTCTGTAGACCAGGTAAGACACCTGCATTGTATTACTCCAACGCAGAGTACGGTCAACTGAAAGAGAGTAACGGGTTAGAGTGGGGGTGGGGTGGCAGTGACCATTCTGCTGTGGGTCTCTTTGGCTTCAGGAGGGGTTGCCAAAGAGGACTCACAGAAGGGGTTCAGGATTCAGAAGACAGGGGTTGGGACACCATGCTGAGGCTCCAGCCTTCCCAGGGAGCAGCACCCAGCAGCCATCGGCTTGTGCTGAGAAGCTCAAAGACTGCTAAGCTATCTGCTAATGTCAAAGCTGACCTCAGCTGGCAGCTCCCTCTTCCTCCTGCTTCCCTGGTGGGCTGGCCCCTGTGGGATGTCAGCCCATCCCATCTGCTTTCAGAAATGTGGCTGCCCCCAGCCTGTTTCCCACTATGGCTGCCTTCTTCTCCCCCAGCAGGAGCGCCCGGGCCCCAATGAGTGATGTTTCTGAACAGATTCAATCCCCGGTGCTCCAATTGGAATGCATTACCAGGCAGGGCGCGTCAGCTTGGCGATCTGGCTTCGACAATAAATCTCCTTGCTTTCATGAGTTTAAATCAGACTTTAAAACATCGCCCTTAATGTTCTTTTAATGCAGTTTTCTTCTGAATGAGTTCCCTTTAGGTCCAGTCCTTGTCATTAATACACTCTCTTGGCAAATGAAGGAGGGCTTCTTCGAGGAAAACCCTGCCAGTTTAGGAAACCAGTTGAATTGCCTTGGTGATGCCAGGAGCCTCTTTTGCATTTTACAAAGACACTTGAGAAAACAAAACTCTCTGACCGTAAATTTAATTTTCTCTTGACAGCCTCAGTGTCTCTGCAGCCCCATAAGTTATCCATTACTTCTTTCTTCTGTAATTAAAAATCAAGGGGGGAAATGTACAGGATTAACAAGTTCTAATTTTCATTGATGAGCTCTAAGAGCTTATCAATAATGGGATCAGAAAAGGCGCTTCGCCTAAGCTCTATTTTTCTAGGGCATCTGAGTTTGATGGAGAATCTCCCTTAGGGTAGAAAAGGCTGGCTTTCCAAGGAGTGCCATGGCCAAAGTAAGGAGGAAAGGGCAGAGCAGGCCGAGCGAGTCTTCAGCAGGGGTGATCGGAAGAGCGGCCTGGGTTTGCAACTTTTACAGACTCAGCATTTGGGCTCGGGGGAGCTGATTACAGGGAAAGATTAAACAGGCTGTCTTTCACACACATGTTCCTTTTCTATGGATGGCTTCTGCGGAAAAGGAGTTTGCACAGATCTGCTTAGGAGGAAGAAAGATATTGCCAATTAAAAGAATATTGGTGGTAATTCCTTTTGAGTTATACATTTGTAGACACAAATGCTTTATCAGGGGACAGGAACATCCATCCTGTTTATCACCCACAGGGATGTAGCCGAGCATGGGTTTCTCCAAGAGACACCAAGCTGATCCACAGCATCTGGGTGGCGTCATTTCAGAAGCTGTGACACACAGGCTCCCGGTGAATATGACAAGCATGTGACAGGAAGGAGCTGTTTAACTGACATGCACAGGTTTCACAAAACTCCCAAACAATCAGGTGCATAAATGATTCAAGCTGGGATTTTCCTTCTTTTTTTAAAGAGAGGGCAAGCGAGTGTCAGTACTCTGACCAGGAGGCCTGCCCCGGCTTTGAGGTTCTTCTGTAGGACAACCTGCTCTGCAGAAGCACAAAGATCTCCAATACATTCTACAGGGGTTGGGCTTATGAGTTTCAGGCAGAAATGGGGTGGTTTGGTTCCCAAGCTTTCTTGCTTAGAGCTGGAAAGTTCAAGCGATCTCTGGAGACCACAAAATGCACAGGATAGCAGAAAAGGCCAGCAGCTGGGGATTCTGTCAAAATGATACCAACTTGGCACCTTTCACAAAGAACCTCTGAAACCAAGACTGGAGAAGCAAGGACTACTGAGTTGCCAATTTCTAAGAGGTCACCTTTTCTGGGTATCTTGCCAGCCTTCTGGCAAAGCATCCCTCTTTCCCCCAGCAAGAACAGGCCTCATTGCAGCAAAATTTAGGTGCCAAAGACAGTCTCATCTAGAGAATACTGGCAGCATAAAAACCTATTAGAAGTGATATTATATGGATAAGGTAAGAGCATGGACTCTAGCCAGACGGTTGAGTTTGAAGAGAGGGGTCAACAGCTGTGTGATCTTGGGCAAATTATTTAAACACTGTGTGCCTCTATGTTCTTTTCTGTGAGATTATTTTAGTCCCATTTCACAGAGTTATTATGAGGACTAAATGAGTAAATACAGTAAGTCATGTGGAATAGTGTCCGGCATGTAGAAGACACTCCATAATTATTACCAACTTAAATATTATGCCATCTAAGCGTAATATTTAAGATCTTACCAAAGGCAGTTGGATTGGCTTCTCACAGGCCTCTCCAACTTCATGATTTTAAACAGCATGATGGCCCAGCTCACTGTTTTGAGAAAGTGGAGGTAACTATGGTGGTACCCAAGCTGATCTTTGGGGATCATGTGGATGGGCATTTTTAATTTAATAAGTATACATTCACTATGTATCAGAAAAAAATCAAGTCCATTATTGTTGCCTGAACATTACTGATCCAATTGAAGACAAGCCTTTTAAAAACTGAAGATGTGTGGTGCACCTGGGTAGCTCAATCAATTAAGCAGCAGACTCTTGATTTCAGCTCAGGTGGTGATCTCAGGGTTGTGAGACTGAGACCCATGTCCGGCTCTGTGCTCAGTAGGGAATCTGCTGGAGATTCTCTCTCTCTCTCTCTCACCCTCTCCCTCTGCCCCTCCCCCTGCTTGCACAATCTCTAAAATAAAATAAATCTTTTTAAAGAAAGTGAACATGTGGTGTGCAATATGGGAAAAATCTTAACACTTGAGCTGAATCTTAAAGGATAAGAAGGAGTAGCAGAGGGAACTCCTAGCAGAAGGACTGTCTTGTGCAAAGGCCCAGGGAAAATCCAGCATAACAGAAGGGAAGAGAGATGCAGCTGGAGAAGGGACAGTTAGAACACAGAGGGCCTCATATGCTATGGTAACAAGTTTGGACTTTGTCCCCCAGGTGATGGGAAACATTAGTGGATGAAGTTCAAGGCGACTTGAAGAAGGAAGGTGGTTAGGACACTATTGCCAATTAAGAGATGAGGAGGATGGGAGGAGAAGCACTGGTCACGGAGGGGGTAAGAGAGGCAGGTGAAGTTGGTAAGCCTTTGGAAGGTAAAAGAAGATGCTCAGGATTCTATTCGGACATCCAAATAGATATTGTGTCATCAACCAAACCTGGCATGAAGCAGGTTGGTAAGGAAGATGATCTCTGCTTGAGGGCAGGGTAAATATCAGATTAGTTTGGGACTATTGTTTGAGGTCCCTGTGGGGAGACCTTTAGCAGACAGATCTGGGCTAAAGTCTAATTCAAAGTCAATTGGGAGGGGCGCCTGGATGGCTCAGTGGGTTAAAGGCTCTGCCTTCGGATCAGGTCATCATCCCAGGGTGCTGGATTCGAGCCCTGCATCGGGCTATCTGCTCGGCAGGGAGCCTGCTTCCACCATCCCCTCTCCCCCGCCACCTTCCTCTCTGCCTACTTGCGATCTCTGTCAAATAAATAAATAAATAATCTTTAAAAAACAAACAAACAAACCAAAAAAACCCAAAGTCAATTGGGAAGTAAACAAGAGGACATGCAGGGTGCTGGCTAGCTAGTTTTTTAAGAGGAGTGGATGAGATGGGGAGAAGAGAGGCCAAGGACAGCTCTGGGTCAAGGAGTGGAGACCCTTGACCCCCAGAGTTGGGAAGGGAGAAGCCCAGCAATGCCTTCGAGCCCCTGGGCTGACATGGTGTCCCCTGGTATCCCCAGCATGATCTGTGAGTCTTCATGCACTTACACATGTTTTCTCTTTGCCTGTCCCTAGCCTCCAGCCCACTCTGGCTAGACTACCAATGTTTTTTTTTTCCCTCTCCTTCCTTTCTTCCTTCATTCAGGAAATATTTATTTAATATCTGCAATACGTTCTAGGGGCAAACAGACAAATCATGGAGCATCTATTCTAGGGAAGGGATGCAAACAACAAAAAGTAAAATGTAAGCTGTGGAGGATGGTGATATGTGCTCTTAATGAAAACAGAGCAGAAAAGGAAGATAGGGAGTGTTTGGCTGGGTGAAGGGTAGGAGTAGCAATAGCAAGTAGAGAGGTCAGGAAAGATGTCATGGAGAAGGTGACATCTGTGTACAGATCTGAAAGAGTTGATAGAACAAGGGATGGAAATAGCAGGGGAAAACATGTTTTCTGTAGAGGGAGCAGTGAGAACAAATACTCTGAATTAGGAATACCACAGAACTCCTCCTCCCCCACCCTGGAGGGTGTCCAGGGTCACACTGACAAGTCAGCACACATGTCATCAAGAGTCCATCTGGGTGGAGTCTGCAGTTTGTTGTCTTTGTAGCCGTAACATTCAGGACTTAACTTTGATCATGACGCAATTTTAATGAGCTATCACTTCACTGCATATTTCTATCTTCTTTGGCTCCTCATTCTTCTCAACGTCAAGCTAACTGCTCTAGGTTGTACCCATTCAGGAGGCCTACCTTCCTCCAAACTCATGGAGAGAACCTAGGAAATGTAACATTTTTTTCAACTTTTGAAAAGGACTACACCATATTGCTAGCTGGGTTTTCGATCTGGAGCCAGGATTTAGGAGTAGTGAGGGACATCAGATCGGGGAAGGCCAGGATCAGAGGTAAAGGCTGAACCCTAGGACATGGAAATGCCAAATCCCAGGAAGAAAGGAAAGGGTAGGTGTTCCCAGTCTTGAATCTAGAAATCACTCTGGAGCTCCAGCTCTGCCCTGAGGGAGAGGCCAGGCAAGAAATGATGACTGATGATTTTAAGATCAAATATTCACAAAGTCAATTCAGAAAAGGGTGGTGAGCAGGGTGAGTAACCAAGGTGACTTAGGAATGTACTGGTAGGCCAGTATGTTAGGGTAGGTTCAACAGCAGACATGTGGGAAGCCCAAGTTTAGGGTGAGGAAATGCAGTCACCACTGCACCTAGAACTCAGACAGGGCTTGGTTCTGGCTTCACGGACTTGGATCAGGCCTAACTCAGCGATGAGCCAAAGTCACTGGCTTGAGATCCTCCAAGCTCCTGTCTAGGGATGAGACTGGGTCCAGAGTCTTGGCTGGGGCCCACCTTAATTGTGGGATTAAATGGCTCCAGATTTGAAAACTGGGATGGCCACATCCCAGAACCCAGCCAACCCTTAGAAACATGCGAACAATTTAATCATTGGCTCCAATTATTCGCCAGTTCCTGTAACTCTCCTTTTGCCATGGCCAGCTCTTGAAGGAGAATACTTTCCAGCCTCTTGTCTTTACACTTGACCACATGATTTGCTTTGACCAATAAGAAATGGGTTAAAGGTAATCATGTGTCAATTCCAAGCCTCATCCTGAAGATGCCTCACGTATTCTCACTAGCCCCCTTGAACTTGCGTGATCAGCGTAAGAACAGACACTGACTAGTCTGCTGGTCTCAGCAGGAAAATGGAGACAGAAGGAACACAGCCGCCCTGACCACTGCAGCCTGAAGCAGAGCTACCAGTCAAGTCCAGTCTAGAACAGGCAGAAATCAGATGGCCATAGACACAGGAGCCATGAGGAATAAGCGTTGCTTTAAACTGCAAAGACAAAGACCAAACAACTTTTTGTCCTGCCTCAAGGTGCCTAGCATGGTGTTTTGTTCCCCAAACCTCCAAACTAACTTGCTAGGTTCATTTGAGATGCGCGGTGGAAACCAGCTGGATATCTGGGTTCTTCATGATGAGAGGAAATCGAGACATTCCCATGCAAGTGACAGGAAGTAAAAACCCGCCAGGCCATTTCCTTAGACATCGGGGGCAACGTCCAAAGTTGCTTCTTGTGCCTGCCCCGTGCACAGCCATGGTATCTGAAGGAGAACACCGAAGGTTCAGAGTAGTTTGGGACTCACAAAAAATAATTCATTATGCATAATGGTGATGTTGGCAGTGCATGCCAAATGGTTAAATCTAATGTAGCATACAGTTTCATTAAGGCACAACAAAATTAATCTATCCCTTCCCACCAGGAGGTTTAAACAAAAGCAATGGGGAAGGAGATGCATGTAAAAAGCAGCAATTCATTAATGAAATGAAGACATGTAAAATAATTAGGCTTATAACAAGAGATTAGAGGACTAAATTAACCCTTCTGTTTACTTTGCACAGGACGCAATGGAGAACTTTGGCAAACATTAAGTTATTATGGAAATGTCACCTCGAAAGTTGAACCTGGTGGACTCCCATGAAAGGAGTGACCTGTGTCAGTCCCTAGTCTCATAACTTTGTTCATGATAGTTAAAACCCTCCCTGCAAGTTATTTCTGTTGTGGTCCCAGAAGCACAAAAGAAAGCAGGCACAGCCATGGAGTTGCCAATGAAACAGTTAATTCAAAAAAAGTAGGGGTTTGATGTTGACATGCTGTATGCTAACTTGGGTAATTAATAATATTGAAACGAAGGGGCTAATCTAAATCAATGGTGGGCTGAAGCTTTCCTCTGCCTGGTTAGTAATGATAAGCCAAGGGGGACAATTGAGCTTCATTTCTTAATAACTCCCGAGCACTCATCTGCATGGGGGGGATGGTGGGAACAAGAACCTGTCCGTGTGATGGAGTAAAACGCAGCCCAGGACAAAACAGACTGGGAAATGGGACCTGCACAGTGTGGCAGGGACCCTCCTGGACCAGGAGCCCGAGGCTGAGGCTTTGGTTTCTTGCACCTTAGTTCCCTAATTTAAGGCCTGCAGTAGACTTGTGGGTTTGTGTTTCCCTCACTGCTTCAAACTCCTCCATGTGTTGCTGGAAGAAATCTAGACCTTAATACCTTTATTCTCTAAATCTGGACTCTGTGTATCCTGTCACAGAGGTTGGGGACATGCTGAAAGCTGGGAAAGGGCGAGCATGGTGAGAGCACAGACACCCCTTCAATGAGGAGAGACAGCTAGAAGCGCTGTGCCCAAGGGACAGTGGCTGTGAGGAGTCAGAGGGCAGCAGGAAATGGCTCAACCTGCTGATGCCAGCAAGATCTTCTGGTTGGAGATGGGAACAATGTCCCTCTATAGGACTCTACCCACAGTGGCAGCCCCACTAAGGACAGCCTGGCCCAGGCCAGGGTCTTCCGTTACCTTGCCACCCCTCCATGCTATGCACAGGCCCACAGATGCTCTCATGTCTCACACGTGGTGAAACCATCTCTTCCAGCTTGCCTGAGGCTGACGAAAAATACTGACCATGACTTCATTCCACATGATGAATTAAAGATCACAAGGTTGTGTGAGACGCTGAGAATCAAAATTAACTTTTCCTTGGCTCCTACTCTGTGCTTGGTGATCTGCTCACGTTACCTTGTTTCATCACCCAGTGTCAAAGGGACTGTGTTCCATTTTATAGAGCAGGAAGCTGAAGCTGAGTCACATTAAGAAATTAAGCTAAAGTCATTTTATGTATTTATCTATTTATTTTTCATTTTTAAAAAAACTATTACTTTATTACTTTATTTATTTTTAAAAGAGAGAGAGCATGCCTGCAGGGTGGGGATGGAGGGGAAGAGGGAGAGGGAGAGAAAGAATCTTCAGCAGGCTCCGCACTCAGCATGGAGCCTGATGCAGGGCTCCATCTCATGACCCTGAGATCACGACCTGAGCCAAAATCAAGACTTGGACACTTAACCAACTGAGCCCCCCAGGCGCCCCCCAGGCTGAAACCATTTTAAAGAGTACTATGACTTCTGAAGTTTTATAGACACAAAAATCATCCTCTATGGCACCTCCCCAGACAGCTAGAGAACAGAGCAGGGAAAATTGTGGTGGGCCCAGGACAGGTGGGTAGGGAGCCCAGAGATCAAGTACCTCAAAGACAGGTGCAGTTATCTTGGAAAACTCTTTGCATAGGCAAGCCCAAGGCACATTACTTTCAGGCACTCCCCTTTCCCACCCCAGCCCCACCAGGGATAGGAAGGTAAGTAAGGCATGGACAGAAGTAAGAGGAGAGCATGGTTGGACAACTCATAGGGCTACTGGAAGAAATCTCAGTGGCCCGCTTTTCTGAAGAAGTCCGAATGAACAGCAAGTATCATTTCCAAACTAAAAGTAGGGCAATTGCTTCACTACAAGTATCCTGAATAAAGGATATTTGAAATTCTGGAGTTTCTGTAGAAATAGGGATATCCTAACTTGAGCCATTTCAGGGAACACTACACCCTCATCTTCTCATGTGTTTCCATGAATCCAGAAAAGCCATCTTTTTAGCACTGACCCTCCTTGACCCAAGCCAGAGAGAAAAGAAAGCATAAGCAAAAAAAAAAAAAAAAAAAAAGACACCCTGTTTTTTCCTCCTTGGAGTTCTTGATGCACATTCCTATTCTCCATCTTCTACGTGAACTACTTTTCTACTCAGTCACTGATTCGTTCCTTCAATACTTATCCACGTGCCTATGGTGTGCCAGATAGCACTGAGCTCTCCTCTCTCAGTGCACATTTGTCCCAACAACCTGAGAGGAGGGCACAGTTATCTGGTGTATACAGGAGCCGACTGAGGCCGAGAAAAGCTGAATGATTTCCCCACATATCCTGGCTCCCACATGTGGGAGCCAGCCTCTCCAGCTCCCCACCAACCCCAGACATACACATACTGTCTTCCCTGCCCCATATACTCAGCCATCATTTTCGCCAGAAATTTACCATTATTGGCCCCAGGAGAGAAGGCATTTCCCCCCATTATCCATATATTCTAATTGAGGTCCTAAGATCTTTCTGGAATAAATAAGAACTTAGAACCCCCTTAGACTGTTGATATCTTTGCTAATCTTTAGTGATCTACTTTGCCTGCAGAGCCACACTCCAATTTCCAATGCTAAGTAGAAAGTCTCTCTAGAGAGGTGTTGTGTCCTTGATGGTAGTTTAAACAAAGAAAACAAATTGTGAAACTTTGCCGGTCTGTGAGGAGATGGTGTCCAGAGCCTAGCATAGTGTTCTGTGCATGCTAAAGGTTTAATAAAGCTTTGATTTGCATGAACAAGTGAGTGAATGAATGAACAAGTGACTTTGAAAGGTCCCTGAGGCTTCTCTGGTCTCCTCAGGTCATTGTTATTGATATAGATGTGTGTGAGAGGGTGGGTCAACCGCATGCCAGCACGTCAGTCGGCACTGTGTGGCTCCACAGGTAGTCTACAGGTGGGGGCAAAGCGCACAGTTCATTTGTGGAAAAGCTTCTTTAGAGCTTCTGTCTGAAATTCCCCTCAAAGGTTGGTGGAATTTGTTTTTAGGATTACCTAACAGGCATCAAAAGCAATTGACTTCAGAGCAAATACTGAAAAGTCACTTTGTTCATTGTCATTGAATTAATGGGGATCAAAAAGAAAACTGGGTGTGAATCCATCATTTTTTAAAAAGAAATTTTGTTTTATTTATTAAGATGGAGAAATCTCCATTCTACGACCTACTTCTTAACTAATTAAATTAGATAAAGGTGGGAGGAATTACGTAGCTTGGGATTTGCACGTGTTCAGACTCTTGAGGAAACAATGTGTATGAGGTTTCACATTTCAAAAAATATACATAAATAAGAGTGGATCTTTGGTACCTGGAGATCTTGCTTCTGGGGTACCTGTATTAAATCATAGATACCTTGGATTACTGACATACTAAGTTTGGTGTTAAACCATTGTGTCATCTAATTTTCAATGCCTGAAGATGTTTGCAAGAGGGAAAAAGAATCCAAACTGGCTCTGGAAATAATCTCAAAAGTGAGTTTGAAAAGAGTCTTGAGGGATGAAAGTATCACTTAAGTGAGTCCTCCAAGGTGACTATTTGAAAGTACTTTCACGGGATATGAAAGTTTTGATATGTTAAAAAAGATCGACATCAGGGGCGCCTGGGTGGTTCAGTGGGTTAAGCCACTGCCTTCGGCTCAGGTCCTCTCTCTCTGCCTGCCTCTCTGCCTACTTGCGATCTCTGTCTGTCAAATAAATAAATAAAATTAAAAAAAAAAAAAAAGATCGACATCGGTTTTAATGTTGTTGATGAAAATTTTTATGGCCAGAAAGGACTACTTAGAGTTTTAGTTTTGTTTTCAAAACAGTACCTAATGTATTAAAGTTATGCTTTCAAACACATTTGGTTTTTAAGTTTAACTTCCAAATATTTTATTTCAAAATCAAGCAATATTTAACACTTGCTTTTAGGAGGCCCCTGTTTAGTTTTTGTTCTGACTGACAAATCAGTTATTAAAATGCTTTAGAAATTTTAAAGTGAGTGTATCAATTTTTATATTCAATTTTCTTTCTAGGTGCACCCTTTCTCCAACTCGCAAACACATTTTTCTAAAAATGTTTAGTTTAAAATCACAAATATACTCATACTAAATTGGAATTACAGCTAATAAGCTAAATTCTATTAATCACTACAAGTTTCCTAAAATACTAAATATGTACATATTACAAAAAAACAAATATTAATATTATAGATTGATTTTCTTTAAAAACACTTAATTCAAAATGTTCCTGGGGACAAGAGATGCAAATCTACTAAGAAAAGAATTATGTTGTTCCAAACAATTTTGCAGTTACCTTCAGAAGCCATTTTTAGGACATTTTTAGTTGAATTAGGTTACTTAGTGGTTAAAGAGGCCATAGGCCAGGATGCCAACTGGATTTGTGCCTATGACATTGACAGGACACACAAAGTCCCTCTCAAATTTATAGTTGCTTTGTCCATGCTTGCCAAATGTTAACATCATATCTTTTTATTTGAGTCTGAGTTTTAGAGTCTCCAATCCCAACATTTTATCACTTGCTTTGATTCAACTTCTCTCCTTACTGTGTTGTTATACATATATATACATATATTTCAAATTCTTCATGTTAGAGCCAGAAGTTAAAGAGATATTTTTTTTAAAGATTTTATTTATTTATTTGACAGAGAGAGATCACAAGTAGACGGAGAGGAAGGCAGAGAGAGAGAGAGAGAGAGAGAGAGGGAAGCAGGCTTCCTGCTGAGCAGAGAGCCCGACGTGGGACTCGATCCCAGGACCCCGAGATCATGACCTGAGCCGAAGGCAGCAGCTTAACCCACTGAGCCACCCAGGCGCCCCAAAGAGATATTTTTTAAAAGATTTTACTTATTGAGAGAGAGAGAGGTTGAGAGAGGGGTAGGTGGGGGGAATGGGCAGGAAAGGGCAGAAGGAGAGAGAAGCTTAGGCGGACTCCATGCCGAGGGTAGAGCCCAACTTGGGACCCAATTTCATGATCCTGAGATCACAACCTGAGCTAAAACCAAGAGTCGGACACTTAACCGACTGTGCCACACAAGCAGCCCCAAAGATATATTTAAATAACATGTAACTGAATCTCCAATTCTGTCATCATCATCTTAAAATTAGGTCATGCCAATGACAACAATTAGTCACAATATTATATCGTAATGCCTCATCAATACAGATGAGTGTTGACCCTTCTGGTTTCACCCTAGGAGACTCTATGTAAGTTACTGAACTGTCCCCACCCCCAGTGCCTCCCCACAACAAGCACGCTTGCATGGATCCCATGGGACCTTTGCTAACCTATCAGGAAAGAGGAACAGTTTGGCTACCTGCATTTGGAATTCTGGTTGATAGTGGTCAGGGGGCAAGTGAGGGAATATGAGAAACCCTAAAAGGATAATGAGCTTAGAGAGTGTACCATAACTTTTCCTGGAATAGAAGAAAGCTGCTCAGTAGAGAAGGCTGACATGTTGATGGTGCTGAATTAAAGAAAGGCACAGGAAGGACTCGGTATTGTTTTGACAAATCAGTGAAGATACCAAAGTCCAACTGAACAGCACTCAGTGAGATTCAAAATCTCCTTCTCCTTCTCCCCAGGACTTAGTCTTTGGATCAATTTGGTGTCCTTGACTTTCTCCCCCTTACGTGGTTTCCTTCCAGGGAGTTCTTGTGTCTTTCATGTGGATCACCCCAGACAAGGCTTCCCCAGCAGAGTCATCAGACCTCCTCCAACAGGGATGAATACGCTGCTTGTAAACAGTCCATCACTGTAAGCCCCCCACTGCTCCATCTCACTCTCTACCCAAAGATAAGCCAAGATGAAGCAAGCTGTCTGGAGAACTGGTGATATCCCTTTATCATCCCTGAGGTATTCAAGCAAGTACCTGGGGATACTCAGTGAGGATCGAACAGAGAAAATTCAATTGTAGAAATAAGAATTTATGGCTTGGGTAGGCCATTCTTGGGCCTGGAGGCCCCAAGATGTTTGATGTTTAAATATACCCCCATGGCAGTCTAAAGGTATTATTTATACTGTAAAATAGTCAGAAAGGTATTTTATAATTTTGTTTTGCAATGATTGCATTTAAAATATTCCCAACGATTTCCAATCTATGATCACGCCTTTCGTATCCTCTTGTCCCAAAGCCCAGTTGGCTCCTCTGTGTGCTGATTCATAAGGACACCTTTGTCAAACACCAGGTTCACATACATATAATAGTCTGTTTCTCGTCTGTAGCATTTGTCTGTTTATGCATACTTGTGACACTACCACTTGCCCACTTGCCCATAGCCTTTTTGCTTCTGTAAAACTATCTTAGTTATGCTGGGTTCTTTATTCCATATCATCCAGAGGATCAGCTTAGTAACCACCACCAAAAACTCTGTATGTGTTTTACTCAAAATTACATTTAATCTATAGATTAATTTGGAGAGGACTGACATCTTTTCTGTCCTTCAATAAGGTGTTGTAATCACCCCTACAAAGAGCTTACATATATTCTGTTGGATTTGTTCCAATGGCTTTTTTGCATTTTAAGTTGGTACCTATTTGAATTTCCATTTCATAACTGTTACAGATGTATCAGAATGCTATTGATTTGAATATACTGATCTTGCCGAGCTCTTTCTATTTAATAGTTTCCATGGTAGACATCACGAGGTCTTCCTAAGCATTCAGACAAAACAAAACAAAACAAAACAAAACCAACCCCTACGCTTCCCAGGTACTTTGCATTTAGGGTACATAGGACCGGCTGTGGCCAATGAAATGGGAGTAGAGGTCCCATTTCAGTCTTCCCAAATGGGTCACTTCCAGGCTGAGCAGTAAGCTCCTGAATGATTTCTCTCTCTCTCTCTCTCCTCTGCTGAACAGGTGTGGACGCCTCGCATTGAGGTGGCGAAGTCTGGGTTGATGAATCACACTACATGGCAGACAGTCACTGGGAACTTCCACAGACTGCATGAGAAGGAAATAAATGGCTGCTGTGTTCAGCCACCAATGTTTCCAGATTAATTGTTACCACAGCATAACCAGCCTCCATTGACTAATACAGTCTGTCCATAGATTGCCTCGGATTTTTAATATGGACCACAACAGCAGCTATGAATAATGAGTTTTTGTTTCTTCCTTTCTAATTCTTAGGCAATTAAATTTTCATGAATACCAACCCTAACAATTAATGAAGTTGACACAATGTTGCATTTTGTAGATCTTTAATTAAACATTTATTAATTTTGATTTGCAGTTTTCCTTTGTATTACTTCAGTTCTCAGACATTTGTTCGGCCCTTAAAAAGTTGAAAGGCCCCAGGCTCCATGATAAGAGGGCCTAAGGGTTAACAAGGTCGTGGTTAAGCTGGTTGTCACTTTGGGAACTTACCAGCCTAGGAGCCTGCGGGTCCAGAATAAACTAATGTAACGGGAACACACAGAGCCCTGGCTTAGGGGAGTCAGCTGGGCTTAGGCCAAAACACTAACAATAGCTCCGTGGGTATCCTAGCAAATCAAAACTGGAAAGTCTCTTTTTTCCAGTTCATCTTTTCTTTTAGCAAGAGAATCAGAGTTAGTCTCCTCCTGCTTCTAGAATTTGGCGACAGCTCTGAATATCTCATTATTACCATTTTAACACTGTAGGTATGCTCTAGTTCAGAAAGGTCCAAAATAATAAAACCTGACCTTATCAAAGAATATATGAATTGGAGGATGGTAATTTGCTTTACAAAGGGTTCCCTGCTCCACAAAATGAATTCAACTTTGGTGTCCCTAAAATAGCCAGTTCCCTTGGTGCATGTTAAATATAATTCAATTTACAAAAATTCGATTTGCATATAACCTTTTCAGTAGCACATCCATTGTGCAAAGCAATGTACACTTGTAATTGGCTGCAAATTGCCAGGAGACCACCCTTGCACATATTGTTCCTAGATGTGAGATTTTTTTCTTCATCTCCATGGGGTAGAGGAGTAGAGTGGCTAAAGTTTCAGTTGTTTATCTGATCCCAGTGACTACGCCGAGAAAGAACATTTGTCAATGATTCGGGGGCAACAAGAGCCCTGTACGGACTAACGCTGTGTACTTAGAAGCAGGAAATGAGGACAGGTTATGAGAACTGGCTGGGTTCATGACAACTGTCTGGCTGTGTTGTAGGAGCTCTCTTTATCTTGCTGGATTGACAGACATCAGGACAAACAGAAATGAAACATGGGACGATTTACGATCATGGTTTGGATATCATTTTTTTCTCTCCATGAGGTGGTAGACCTGCAGGAGCATCTTCCAAGAGAAACAGTACTAAGTATAGGGACCTGAGCCATGTGGTCAAGGAGAGTCCCAGCTGACCCAGCCAGCCGTGCAGCCTGATCTCAGAAGTCCCTTGTGCAGTGTGTTCTTGCCACAGGAATATAGCTAAGATACTCAGCAAAGCGAGCACCGCACTTTCTCATGTGTTATGTAAAAAGCAAAAGTGGCATCTTTTTATGGCAAATTGAATTAAAGTAGATTATTGCTTGTGATGCCAAGTCACATCTAAAACCCTTTTCGACCTGAATAGTAAAAACCCCGCCTGGCACATCGCACTCTCTTTCCAGAAATGATACTTTGCTCACGCATTCCCACTGCCTCCCTTCCCCACAATGGATTCTGGAGCCCTGCTCTTCTGATTAGGAAGTTTCCTCTGGGATTTCATCCATGGTGGGGCTAATGGCTCTTACTCCCCAGGCTAGCCCGCCCCTTGTGTCATACCTGTGGCCCTGGTCAGATTCCTTCCTTCTGGAGCCTGGACTCCTCTGCCAGGTTCAGGAAGGATGCACTGAAAGGAGTCGAACCAGACCTATCTAGATAGAGTTGGTCTCCTCTCAAATCTCTTCTCTTCTTTTTTCCTTTTACTGGAGGGAACAGTTCCTTAACCCCCAGTTTGGCAGAGCAGTCTCTTGCAGAGCAAGTTCAACTCCCAAAAGGTGAGGCTCAGCTCCTTCCAGTTCTGAGGCAGAGGTTCTGATTGAAGGCCCAAACTCTGGGATGCAGAACCATTAACAACCTGAAAACAGGAATTTCTCATAAAACAAATAAAAATACTGCAGTATTTCTTAGAAGCCCAAGTTTGGGGTAGCTTGTTAAGTTCTTTATCTCAGCCCCCCACCCTTCAACAGAGAATCTGTTATTTAACCGGAATGTACTGTAGCTGCAGCATGAGACAGGCTGCCACCTCAGGCATGCACAGTGTGCCCTGCGCCACTCCAGGGGTGCCGCTGGCAAAGCCGCGGTTTACAACCTGCTCATGCCCTGCAGCGCTGGCCCCGGGAAGAAGGGGGCCCATGTATTTCTATCTCAGTGGCCTGAATTCGGGGAAAGAGGACACCCAGGCTGCAGAATGACCTGGGCTCACATAGTTTGTGAGCCACTTATAACCTGTGCAGTCCTGATGTGCACAGCCTCTCCTCCAGGAACCGTGCACAGCACCATCTGACGGACCACAGTGAAGATGACATCGAGATGATAAGAATGGATGTGCCCGGCGTGTTGTCCGTTGTAAATGTGAGCTTCTCTTCCTGCAGTGCTCCCAGCCAAACCAGGCACCACTGGTCCCTGCCTTGCCGGCTTTGATCCTGGAGACGGAGGGAAGAATGAGAAAGTAACACAAGAGCGGGACCCTGGCTCCATGGCCCTCATGAGGTCTGTGAATGCAGCGGCCGGATGTGCTCAGCTCCAGGCCTGTCCAGGTGACATGAGCCCCTCAGGAAAGTGTCACTCAATTTTTGCTATGTATATGAAAGCCAAGTCACTTCCCCCATGAGGGCTGGGGTGGGAAATGAGGAGGAGGAGAGAAATATTTCCTATGCTGCTTTCCCTTTTGTTTGTGTCCAATGGAGCCTGCCAGAGCTGAGGTAAGTCCTGCCCTTGGAGGGGGCACTATGGCACAGGGCTGCAGTGACCAGGTGACCAGTCCTCCCCAAAGGCTACACACACCAGGAGGTCAGAGTCTGGCCCCTGGTTGGCCTCCTTGTTCCATTAGGAATGCAGAAACTGGAGTCTTCTGGGTTACGTCCTGGACATTTTTTTAAAATAAAGGACCCTATTCTCTCCTACCAGTCCAGACATGTTGGCTCTAGTAGACGGACAGATTTCAGAGGGATCCTCCAGCCCACTTTGCCTTGTCTGGAGATGGAGACTGTCCGAGGAGGGAAGGGCTTCAGATGCTGCTTTCCTTCCTCTCTCCGTGTCCTCCAGAGAACAGCGAAGCTGAGCTCACAGCTGCTCAGATTCCATGACCACACACAGCAAGAAGGGCGTCTGCCCCTTAGCGAGCTTGGTGACACCAGCATCCATCTCACTTCCCTGGACAAAGTCAGGGCTGACAGTCTTGACCACTGGACGTAAGGCGCAGGGAACTCCAGAAGGCCCCAAAACAGCTTCTTACCTGTTCAGTTCTCTTCCTCTCTACCTCTTAGCTTTCCTGCACTGATTTTACTATGCTAGGTTTAGTACATTTTCAGGACTCAACTGCTCTCCTGCCCATCTGTCCAGAGAGAGCAAAAATGGGGTGAGCTGTGGACCGAGGAGTAGGAGGCTGGCCTCCACAGGAGCAGTATTGATACAGGCAATGCACAAAATCTCCCTAGGCCAGTTTTCTTTAAAAAAAAAAAAAAAAAAAAAAAAAAGACACCTGGCCTATCTACTGACCCTGTCAAGTGAGATGTGGATGTGAAAGCATTTTGTAAACCATAATACACTGCGTAGATAGAGGATATGATTGCTCTCAGGAGAGCATGGGTGCTTACGTGAGGTGGGCCTGGGTTTCATCCTACCATTTATGGTAGACATCAAACTAGCAGCCATCAGAGACCTGGGTATGTTGTGTTTACACAACATCTACAAATATTTAAAATCTACTGCCAGTGTTTAAAAAAAAAAAAAGAAACAAAAGAAAACAAGAAATTTGTACATTAAAGAAAGATTTCTAGCTTCACTTCAAAAATTAGGAGACCCAGAGGAGTCAAGATGGCGGAGAAGTAGCAGGCTGAGACTGCTTCGGGTAGCGGGAGATCAGCTAAATAGCTTATCTAAAGATTGCAAGCACCTACAAATCCAACGGGAGATTGAAGAGAAGAAGAACAGCAATTCCAGAAACAGAAAGTCAACCACTTTCTGCAAGGTAGGACTGGCGGAGAAGTGAATCCAAAGCGACGGGAAGATAGACCGCGGGGGGAGGGGCCGGCTCCCGGCTAGCGGCGGAGCAACGGAGCAAAATCAGGACTTTTGAAAATCTGTTCCGCTGAGGGACATCGCTCCAGAGGCTTAACTGGGGTGAAGCCCACGCGGAGTCAGCGCGGCCTCAGGTCCCGCAGGGTCGCAGAAGGATCAGGGGTGTCTCAGTGTCGCAGAGCTTACCGGTGTTAGAACGGGGAAGCCGGCTACAGAGACAGAGCCGAGGAGTGACTCTCAGCTCGGGGTTGCCTTGAACCGGTCGCAGGCTCGGTCAGCTCGGAGCGCGGCCGGAGGCCAGGGTGACGGGAGTCATTGGGCGCTGTTCTCTGGGGGCGCACTGAGGAGTGGGGCCCCGGGCTCTCGGCTCCTCCGGGCCGGAGACCGGGAGGCCGCCATCTTTATTCCCGTCCTCCGGACTCTACAGAAAGCGCTCAGGGAACAAAAGCTTCCGAAAGCGAACCCGAGCGGATGACTCAGCGCGGCCCCGGGTAAGGGCGGTGCAACTCCGCCTGGGGCAAAGACGCTTGAGAATCACTACAACGGGCCCCTCCCCCAGAAAATCTACGGGAAACCCAGCCAGGACCAAGTTCACCTACCAAGGAGAGCGGCGGAATTCCAGAGGAGAAGAAAGCAAAGCACGGAACTCATGGCTTTCTCCCCATGATTTTTTAGCCTTCCAGTTAATTTAATTTTTTTTTCTTTTTCAATTTTTTTTTCTCTTCTTCTGCTAAATTTTTTTTAACTTTTACCGTTTTCTTTTTTTAACGTTTTTTAAATAGTTTATCTAATATAATATATTTTTTCCTCTTTTTATATTTTTTCTTTATCGGCTTTCTTTTTTTTAATAGTTTTTTTTTTTTCTTTCTTTCTGAACCCCTTTTTATCCCCTTTCTCCCCCCTCACAATTCGGGATCTCTTCTGATTTGGCTAAAGCATATTTTCCTGGGGTTGTTGCCACCCTTTTAGTATTTTACTTGCTCCTTCATAAACTCTTATCTGGACAAAATGACAAGG
Organism: Lutra lutra; assembly: GCF_902655055.1. Classification (NCBI taxonomy): domain Eukaryota; kingdom Metazoa; phylum Chordata; class Mammalia; order Carnivora; family Mustelidae; genus Lutra; species Lutra lutra. Next base: position 92,322,268 of record NC_062282.1, on the reverse strand, counting down.
CGGAAAAATTCACAACAAAAAAAAGAACAAGAGGCAGTACCAAAGGCTAGGGACCTAATCAATACAGACATTGGTAATATGTCAGATATAAAGTTCAGAATGATGATTCTCAAGGTTCTAGCCGGGCTTGAAAAAGGCATGGAAGATATTAAAGCAACCCTCTCGGGAGATATAAAAGCCCTTTCTGGAGAAATAAAAGAACTAAAATCTAACCAAGTTGAAATCAAAAAAGCTATTAATGAGGTGCAATCAAAAATGGAGGCTCTCACTGCTAGGATAAATGAGGCAGAAGAAAGAATTAGCGATATAGAAGACCAAATGACAGAGAATAAAGAAGCTGAGCAAAAGAGGGACAAACAGCTACTGGACCACGAGGGGAGAATTCGAGAGATAAGTGACACCATAAGACGAAACAACATTAGAATAATTGGGATTCCAGAAGAAGAGGAAACAGAGAGGGGAGCAGAAGGTATATTGGAGAGAATTATTGGAGAGAATTTCCCCAATATGGCAAAGGGAACAAGCATCAAAATCCAGGAGGTTCAGAGAACCCCCCTCAAAATCAATAAGAATAGGTCTACACCCCGTCACCTAATAGTAAAATTGACAAGTCTTAGTGACAAAGAAAAGATCCTGAAAGCAGCCCGGGAAAAGAAGTCTGTAACGTACAATGGTAAAAATATTAGATTGGCAGCAGACTTATCCACAGAGACCTGGCAGGCCAGAAAGAGCTGGCATGATATATTCAGAGTACTAAATGAGAAAAACATGCAGCCAAGAATACTATATCCAGCTAGGCTATCATTGAAAATAGACGGAGAGATTAAAAGCTTCCAGGACAAACAAAAACTGAAAGAATTTGCAAATACCAAACCAGCTCTACAGGAAATATTGAAAGGGGTCCTCTAAGCAAAGAGAGACCCTCAAAGTAGTAGATCAGAAAGAAACAGAGACAATATACAATAACAGTCACCTTACAGGCAATACAATGGCACTAAATTCATATCTCTCAATACTTACCCTGAATGTTAATGGGCTAAATGCCCCAATCAAAAGACACAGGGTATCAGAATGGATAAAAAAACAAAAACCATCTATATGTTGCCTACAAGAAACTCATCTTAAACCCGAAGACACCTCCAGGTTTAAAGTGAGGGGGTGGAAAAGAATTTACCATGCTAATGGACATCAGAAGAAAGCAGGAGTGGCAATCCTTATAGCAGATCAATTAGATTTTAAGCCAAAGATTATAATAAGAGATGAGGAAGGACACTATATCATACTCAAAGGAACTGTCCAACAAGAAGATCTAACAATTTTAAATATCTATGCCCCTAACGTGGGAGCAGCCAACTATATAAACCAATTAATAACAAAATCAAAGAAACACATCGACAAGAATACAATAATAGTAGGGGATTTTAACACTCCCCTCACTGAAATGGACAGATCATCCAAGCAAAAGATCAACAAGGAAATCAAGGCCTTAAATGACACACTGGACCAGATGGACATCACAGATATATTCAGAACATTTCATCCCAAAGCAACAGAATACACATTCTTCTCTAGTGCACATGGAACATTCTCCAGAATAGATCACATTCTTGGTCCTAAATCAAGTCTCAACCGGTATCAAAAGATTGGGATCATTCCCTGCATATTTTCAGACCACAATGCTCTAAAGCTAGAACTCAATCACAAGAGGAAATTTGGAAAGAACCCAAATACATGGAGACTAAACAGCATCCTTCTAAAGAATGAATGGGTCAACCAGGAAATCAAAGAAGAATTGAAAAAATTTATGGAAACAAATGATAATGAAAACACAACAGTTCAGAATCTGTGGGACACAACAAAGGCAGTCCTGAGAGGAAAATATATAGCGGTACAAGCCTTTCTCAAGAAACAAGAAAGGTCTCAGGTACACAACCTAACCCTATACCTAAAGGAGCTGGAGAAAGAACAAGAAAGAAACCCTAAACCCAGCAGGAGAAGAGAAATCATAAAGATCAGAGCAGAAATCAATGAAATAGAAACCAAAAAAACAATAGAACAAATCAACGAAACTAGGAGCTGGTTCTTTGAAAGAATTAATAAGATTGATAAACCCCTGGCCAGACTTATCAAAAAGAAAAGAGAGAGGACCCAAATAAATAAAATCATGAATGAAAGAGGAGAGATCACAACGAACACCAAAGAAATACAGACAATTATAAGAACATACTATGAGCAACTCTACGCCAACAAATTTGACAATCTGGAAGAAATGGATGCATTCCTAGAGACATATAAACTACCACAACTGAACCAGGAAGAAATAGAAAGCCTGAACAGACCCATAACCAGTAAGGAGATTGAAACAGTCATCAAAAATCTCCAAACAAACAAAAGCCCAGGGCCAGACGGCTTCCCGGGGGAATTCTACCAAACATTTAAAGAAGAACTAATTCCTATTCTCCTGAAACTGTTCCAAAAAATAGCAATAGAAGGAAAACTTCCAAACTCATTTTATGAGGCCAGCATCACCTTGATCCCAAAACCAGACAAGGATCCCAACAAAAAAGAGAACTACAGACCAATATCCTTGATGAACACAGATGCAAAAATTCTTGCCAAAATACTAGCCAATAGGATTCAACAGTACGTTAAAAGGATTATTCACCACGACCAAGTGGGATTTATTCCAGGGCTGCAAGGCTGGTTCAACATCCACAAATCAATCAATGTGATACAACACATTAATAAAAGAAAGAACAAGAACCATATGATACTCTCCATAGATGCTGAAAAAGCATTTGACAAAGTACAGCATCCCTTCCTGATCAAAACTCTTCAAAGTGTAGGGATAGACGGCACATACCTCAATATTATCAAAGCCATCTATGAAAAACCCACCGCAAATATCATTCTCAATGGAGAAAAACTGAAAGCTTTTCTGCTAAGGTCAGGAACACGGCAGGGATGTCCGTTATCACCACTGCTATTCAACATAGTACTAGAAGTCCTAGCCTCAGCAATCAGACAACAAAAGGAAATTAAAGGCATCCAAATCGGCAAAGAAGAAGTCAAACTATCACTCTTCGCAGATGATATGATACTCTATGTGGAAAACCCAAAAGACTCCACTCCAAAACTGCTAGAACTTGTACAGGAATTCAGTAAAGTGTCAGGATATAAAATCAATGCACAGAAATCAGTTGCATTTCTCTACACCAACAACAAGACAGAAGAAAGAGAAATTAAGGAGTCCATCCCATTTACAATTGCACCCAAAACTATAAGATACCTAGGAATAAACCTAACCAAAGAGACTAAGAATCTATACTCAGAAAACTATAAAGTACTCATGAAAGAAATTGAGGAAGACACAAAGAAATGGAAAAATGTTCCATGCTCCTGGATTGGAAGAATAAATATTGTGAAAATGTCTATGCTACCTAAAGCAACCTACACATTTAATGCAATTCCTATCAAAGTACCATCCATTTTTTTCAAAGAAATGGAACAAATAATCCTAAAATTTATATGGAACCAGAAAAGACCTCGAATAGTCAAAGGAATATTGAAAAAGAAAGCCAAAGTTGGTGGCATCACAATTCCGGACTTCAAGCTCTATTACAAAGCTGTCATCATCAAGACAGCATGGTACTGGCACAAAAACAGACACATAGATCAATGGAACAGAATAGAGAGCCCAGAAATGGACCCTCAACTCTATGGTCAACTCATCTTCGACAAAGCAGGAAAGAATGTCCAATGGAACAAAGACAGCCTCTTCAATAAATGGTGTTGGGAAAATTGGACAGCCACATGCAGAAAAATGAAATTGGGTCATTTCCTTACACCACACACGAAAATAGACTCAAAATGGATGAAGGATCTCAATGTGAGAAAGGAATCCATCAAAATCCTCGAGGAGAACACAGGCAGCAACCTCTTCGACATCAGCCGCAGCAACATCTTCCTAGGAACATCACCAAAGGCAAGGGAAGCAAGGGCAAAAATGAACTTTTGGGATTTTATCAAGATCAAAAGCTTTTGCACAGCAAAGGAAACAGTGAACAAAACCAAAAGACAACTGACAGAATGGGAGAAGATATTTGCAAATGACATATCAGATAAAGGGCTAGTGTCCAAAATCTATAAAGAACTTAGCAAACTCAACACCCAAAGAACAAATAATCCAATCAAGAAATGGGCAGAGGACATGAACAGACATTTCTGCAAAGAAGACATCCAGATGGCCAACAGACACATGAAAAAGTGCTCCGTATCACTCGGCATCAGGGAAATACAAATCAAAACCACCATGAGATATCACCTCACACCAGTCAGAATGGCTAAAATTAACAAGTCAGGAAATGACAGATGCTGGCGAGGATGCGGAGAAAGGGGAACCCTCCTACACTGTTGGTGGGAATGCAAGCTGGTGCAACCACTCTGGAAAACAGCATGGAGGTTCCTCAAAATGTTGAAAATAGAACTACCCTATGACCCTGCAATTGCACTACTGGGTATTTACCCTAAAGATACAAACGTAGTGATCCGAAGGGGCACGTGCACCCGAATGTTTATAGCAGCAATGTCTACAATAGCCAAACTATGGAAAGAACCTAGATGTCCATCTACAGATGAATGGATAAAGAAGATGTGGTATATATACACAATGGAATACTATGCAGCCATCAAAAGAAATGAAATCTTGCCATTTGCGACGACGTGGATGGAACTAGAGGGTATCATGCTTAGCGAAATAAGTCAATCGGAGAAAGACAACTATCATATGATCTCCCTGATATGAGGGAGAGGAGATGCAACATGGGGGGTCGAGGGGGTAGGAGAAGAGTAAATGAAACAAGATGGGATTGGGAGGGAGACAAACCATAAGTGACTCTTAATCTCACAAAAGAAACTGAGGGTTGATGGGGGGAGGGGGTTGGGAGAGGGGGGTGGGGTTATGGATATTGGGGAGGGTATGTGCTATGGTGAGTGTTGTGAAGTGTGTAAACCTGACGATTCGCAGACCTGTACCCCTGGGGATAAAAATATATGTTTATAAAGCTGTAAAGAAAAAAAAAAAGAAAGAAAGAAAGGATGAATCCCCAAGTTTTGTAGCAACATGGACGGGACTGGAAGAGATTATGCTGAGTGAAATAAGTCAAGCAGAGAGAGTCAATTATCATATGGTTTCACTTATTTGTGGAGCATAACAAATAGCATGGAGGACAAGGGGAGATGGAGAGGAGAAGGGAGTTGAGGGAAATTGGAAGGGGAGGTGAACCATGAGAGACTATGGACTCTGAAAAACGATCTGAGAATTTTGAAGGGGTGGGGGGTGGGAGGTTGGGGGCACCAGGTGGTGGGTATTGTAGAGGGCACGGATTGCATGGAGCACTGGGTGTGGTGCAAAAATAATGAATACTGTTATGCTGAAAAAAATAAAAAAATTAAAAAAAAAATTAGGAGACCCAGAGCAGTGGCCTAATGGGCCATGTTGGGCTGGAACACCTGTCCCTGTAACAGTCATGTGCTGGCCAGTTCAACACTATCTCCACCAGCCCAAGTGTCTTACACCCTCACCGTTCTACCATCTTGCCTGGCTGGCACTGACGAGGAACTGCATTGGCAACCCTTGCTCCATAGGAATTTCCTTGAGAAAGTTGCCTCTCATTCCCTGGCCCCACCACTGCTACGCTCCCTTCCCACAGACAGGAGTTTCTCTCTTTCTCAAGCAAGCGAAGAGGGAAATCCAAAGCTCAGAGGAACAGCATGGAGGACCTCTCCATAAAGCAGCATCAAAAGCTTGGTCAGAGATGCCTGGCAGTCTTCAATAGCTGTTCCGAGAGCAACTAGCTAAAGTTTTTACCAAGCAGTATATAATCAAATATGAAGAGAAATGCTCTGGTTAGCTGTGTCTACGTAACTCTCCCAAAGCTTAGTGATTTAATACTAATTTGTCTGACAGTTCTGTAGGTTAACAAGGCTCAGCAGGTGGTATTCATTCAGACTATCTTGTCCCGTTGCAGAGGGTAGTTGGGGTTGGCGTTGTCTAGAAGACTCAATTGGCCTGAAGCCCAAGATGGCTCATTCATAAGGCTGGCCGTTGATGCTGCCTGGGAGCTCAGCTGGGGTTGTCCATTGGAGCTCCCGTTTGTGTTCTCTCCATGCTCCTTGGGATTCTCACGATAGGGCAGCTGGTTCTAAGGGGGAGTGTCCCAAGAGCGAGTGTTCCAAGAGACCCAGGAAGAAGATGTAAGGCTTCTTATGCACAGGCTCCAGAAATCAGATGGTGTCACTTCTGCCATATTTCACTGATTAAAAGAGACTCACAGAGCATGCCAGATTCAAGAAAACAGGAGTACACCAAGCATGAATAATGGGTGGTGTGATTCATTGAGGGAGCCATCTTTGGAAACTACCCACCAGAAGTAGCTTCAGGGAGGCTGGTCCTTATTTCATGGCTTGTTCACATGTGTTTTTATTTTAGAACAACTCATCTCCTCTCCCTTCAGCTTTCCCCAAGGTAAGATATTAATGAGAGCATATTTGAACTTCTTGACAAAGCCATGCATCCTGATAAAGCAGACTATTATTATCGGCCTGCTTGGCGGCTTCCATCCGGAGCCCACACGAGACAGGATGGGGTGTGATACTGTGTGTATCTCAACAACAAACAAAACTTCATTAAATCCATTGAAATAACACAGACATTCAGATTTAGTACAGATCAAATCCTAATACCAACAAATTGCATCAAGTCACCTCTAAAAATCTGTAGAACCAGATGTTTTCCGAGCCCTACTTCCTTTAGACAAATACCCAATGTAAGCAACGTGAAGGACTACCAAAGAATTAGAATATCCCCTGAGATTTGTTAGGTTGGGATTTGACCCATTTCTTTTAGTCACAGGTTCAAGCATCTTAAAATCTGAAAGAACAAACTCGCAGGACTCATGAGTGTGAGCTGGTGGAGAAATGGGTCTCATTTAAATTGCAGAAAATGTGTCTTTAGGCTGCTACCAGGCTTCCCTTCTAGGCCCTGGGGAATTCCCACTTGATTCTCTGGTCAGCATTTGGGGAGCTTACAGTGCAAGAGCACGCTGGCAAGCAAGCACCTGACTTGAAATCCAGAATCTTCCTGAGGAAAGACAGCAAATGAAAATAAGGGTAAGGGCTTTAGACCACGTACATTTCTGGAGTAGCAGTGGATATGCTGGCACTGTACAGCATTTAGACATTTCCCCCAAGTTAAGCCTCTGTTTTTGCTTTTCTGAATACACACATTTCTTAATATTTTCCTGCTTATTTCTGCTTGAAGACCCTAAAGGGATGTGTTAGGGTGAGTCAAGGTGTTCAGCCACAGGAATGCTCCTGAGCCTACAGATGGCAGCCCCTCTCTCAGTGCAAATGTTCCGGAAGGCCTTAGAGGGCCTGCATTCCACCCACTGAGTCCTCTTCTAATGGCTCTTGCTTCTCATTTCAGGCGACATCTTTCCTTCCCCATTAATGGTCATCACATCCCAGGCATTGTTTCTCCCTCACAAAGACCTCTACCTAACCTACCTGCCTTCCTTCCTTCCCTCCCTCCCTTTGGCCAATGTACACATGGGCAAAGGGAGCAACAAATGGACAAAGGGCACACACTATTGGTCAGGAGCTCGCTGGGAGGCGATCTGCTTTCTCGCCGCATTTCCAGAAATAGGATATACTTAAAATGGGAGACCTCTGTACTCTTAGCCAAGGGACATTTGTTAAAGCCGTCTTTGTGTTTTCTTCCCTTCCAAATTCATCCATTTGTGCCTCTTTGCCTTTTTTCCACTAAAGAATCCCATCCCCTTCGCTCCTTGGTCCATTGCTAAGTTAACTGCATGCAAGCTACCAGCAGCCACGTAACTGACTCCTTTGTCTCAGAGTTAAACAGCAGGTGTACTGCATTGGTAATGTTCGGTTTTCCTCTGGTTTTGGCTTAAATGCAACGATGCCGAAGTGCTGGAGATTCTGCTAAGTTCTGGGACACAGAAGTAAACAATACCACAAGAGATGCGGCAGCACTGAGGACAGTTCTTACACTAACTGGAAATGGTCTTTTGTGTGTGTTTGTCTTGCTCATCTGGAAAGATTAATCAGCATTTTCCGAACAAAAATTAGGCCTCCTGTTTGCATTTGTACCTCTCTCCACACCAACCAGCACAAGGCTCTGCCCACACTGGACACTCAGTATTCATGGCCAGCCATAACCATGGCTGATGGTCAGTATTCATGACCCTCAGGCCAGAGGCCACCTCTACTTCCACGATGATTCAAAGAACTTGGTGTGGGCTAAGGACCCCTTAAGAAGCTACCTTACAGGGGCACCTGGGTGGCTCAGTGGGTTAAGCCGCTGCCTTCGGCTCAGGTCATGATCTCAGGGTCCTGGGATCGAGTCCCGCATCGGGCTCTCTGCTCGGCAGGGAGCCTGCTTCCCTCTCTCTCTCTCTGCCTGCCTCTCTGTCTACTTGTGATCTCTCTCTGTCAAATCAATAAATAAAAAAATCTTAAAAAAAAAATTAAAAAAAAAAAAAAGAAGCTACCTTACAAAAGTCCTTAACCTCTACCTTATGTCCCACAGGAAGCTTTCGATCAGTTTTGAAGTCTATGGCAAGAGATATGTTTCCAGTAGCTTAAGTATACTTTCTTAAAGGATAAACTTAAAGGATAAACTTTATTTTCACAAGTTGGACAGATCTGAGTATGTCCCTTCAAAACGAAAATCACTCTTCAGAAATGCTGCTTGTGGAAACAGAGCTCACATCCTCGCTGGCCTTCAGAAGTGTGAGCGGGAATTGCTCCAGGATGCACACGCTGGGCAAAGTAAGGCAGGCAGCCCACGGCACCTGTGGCTGTGCTGTATGCGCCCGCCCGCTTGCACGTGTGCACGCTTGCATGTGTGCATGCATCCAGACACACCTCTCCCAGAGACAGGAACAACAAGGCTGCCTGCCTTTATCTAGGGCAATGGCGGCCCATTCCAGAATAGGAAGAACAAGTCAAACTAAAGATCACGTGCTCTCTGTGTTCCAAAAGAGCTGCTGTGTTTTCAGAAAACATTCTCCCTCCCCTGTCACCTTCCTTCCCTACACCCCATGGGGTGTCAATTTCTTTACTGTAGGTTACAGGAGGGGCCAGTGCAGGAAAGCGGGCTGGGTCCCCTCCACGCTCCAGGGACTGCCCCTTGAACTGACCTTCCCTCCACCTCCTGCCAATCATCCACCTCTCTGGGGCTGGTCTCGGGCATGAGGAGACTACAGGACGGATGGTACAGATGGGCACATGGGAAGCAGCACACGGCTCAAAGGCGGTATTGCATTGGAAGAAACTAAGCTAACGTCAGATCTCAGAACCAGACGTCCTAATTCTTTTTAATTCCTACCTTGTTCTGTCAGGACAAAAAAAAAAAGTCAATTCTGAAATCTGACCAAATCTGAAAACCTATTTATAACCTCATTACATGACTAAAATGAATAAATGTATACATTTTATTTTGTTAAGAGTTCCTTATACAGTATCTCTGTAATGCTATGAGGCATTTAATTTTATTTTCACTTAGCAGTTGAGGAGACTGAGACACAGAGGAGTTAAGGGACTTTCCAGAAGTCACACAGCCGTTAGGACAAAGTAGAGGATTTAATCTCCCTCCTGTGACTTCAAGATCAATTCTTTCCAAAACATTTTTTCCTGTTAATTATTTTCCCATTCAAGCCTACTTCCCTCTTATTTCACCGGCCATCCATCCATCAATGTAATGTTGAAAACCACTTTTTCCTCCTTTAGATGCCACTTCAGAGACTGATTTTCTTGGATGCTTTTTGGGAAATCATCTCATTACGAAATGATTCCAATACATACACCCGCACACAAGTGCCCTTGGTCTAAGAATGCTAATTGTCTGGATTGTACTAGCAGTTGAAGGGACTTTGACGTGACAGGACTTCGTCCTAGGCCATGAATAACTCCAAGCTTCCGTCCCACTGACCCAGCTTCTCGGGCTCAGGGCCCACTTTCCGATTTTAGAGGATACTTATTTCCTGCTAAATCAGCTGTCATGAGTTATCTATTATGTGCCAGTCTCTCTGCTGGGTGCTCTCCATGTACTACCACTCATGTCCACAAGAGGCCTATCAGACACAATGATGAGGAGGATTCCCAGCCTACAGATTAGGAAACTGAGGTTCTGAGAGTGTAAGCCATGGTCTATGCAGGACTGCAATTTACTTTCACTCTACAGTCCCAGTTTTTCCTTTATACTCCTTCTTCCTTTGTGTTTTGATAACTGCTTGGTATAAGAGAGCAAAAAGCGGGGCACCTGGGTGGTTCAGTGGGTTTATTCTCTGCCTTCAGCTCAGGTCATGATCTCAGGGTCCTGGGATTGAGCCCCGAATCGAGCTCTCTGCTCAGTAGGGAGCCTGCTTCCCCCTCTCTCTCTGCCCGCCTCTCTGACTGCTTGTGATCTCTCTCTCTTTGTTAAATAAAGAAATAAATCTTTAAAAAAAGAGAGAGAGAGAGCAAAACGATTCTTAATACCTTAATGGCTTAAAATACGGGAAGCATCAGTATCAGCACTCTTGGGGTCATCCTTAAGGCCACTGGGTAAAGCCAGAAGTGCACAAGTGGCACATTGGTCTAAAGGATAGGAGAATCAGGAGTTCCAGATTCAAATTCTATGGCTCTACCTAAGTACTAACCCCCTACGTGACCTTGGGCAAGTTGCTTTGCCTCTCTGGACCTCCATATCCTCATGTACATAACTGAGAGGTTAGAGGAGGGACTCTCTGAAGTCCCATCCCGTCCTGAGATTCCTCTCACACACCTATTGGGATATGTTCTTTTTCAGAACAACTCTGCCACTCAGAATCTTATGAAGCAAGAAGACTCAATTACCCATTACCACAGCATTCAACATTCAGCATTCCCACTTCCCCATAGCATATGGCGCCATGGATGCCTGCCAGGAAGCACTGTGAACAGAAGTGAGGAATGAATGAATATCAGCAGCCAACACATTGGGTTTGTCCTTCTTGTTGTCCTTACCACTGAGCATCTACAGTGGGTATGGGAGACAGTCCTTTTATTTCAAGGACTGGCATTGGTAGAGTCATTCACTTCAGGGTCTCTACTTTACCTCACTACCCCATCAACACCACCATTGTGCCCCAAACTTCTTTCTAGCATTTACTATTCTAGATGTCTCTTTGTATTTAGTATACTAAATAAAAAACAAATTAAAAAAAACTAAAATTTTTTTAAAAAATTTAAAAACTAATTAAACCAAACAAACCAACCAAACAAACAAACAAACAAAAAACCACTAAGCTTCAAATAAAGGGAAAAGAAACACAGAATCTCATGGTGGTCCTGCTAGTAAGGGAAGCACTGAATAAAGCACTCTTTCATGTGGACAAACAAAGGGGGAAACATGGGAAGACATTTTGATTTGGGTTTTTGACTGGCTTCTCTGTCCTTTCCCTTTCTCTTCAACTCCAACCCAATTTTACTTTTTATTGCAAAGGCTTAAGACTCTGATGGAAAAAGGGTGGAGAGGAAGACTACAGGGATATAGAGAGGGTGAGAAAAAAGAGCAAATTAAATATATTTAATGGGCCATCTCCCCGTTCAGAATTCTGATAGTCAAGACTAAAGTCAGATTTTCATTACTAAAAACCCAGGGTTTTGTTTGTTTGTTTTGTTTGTTGTTTGTTTGGTTTTGCCATTTGCAAGGTTGGATTTTTGAAAATGTTGCTATTTGTCTATTGATCACCCAAGTCCTATGCCCCTCCACAGTTGCAGAGAGGAGCTCTGTTGCCAGGCTGTGGGTACTCCTGGCCTGAAGGGAGCACGGCAGAGCTACCATCAGCCCAGTGGCAGGAGGGCAGGAATGCAGTTTGCTGCCAGTTCCTTCTGCCTTGGGGAGGGAAGGGGCTGGGGAGAGGAAGGGCAGGGCCACTGCAAGGTTTGCCAAAGATTCACAAACACTCAGAGTAGGAGTATGTCCAGCAGAAATTCCTTTCCCAAGGCTTCACTGGGCATTAGGAGGATGGGGAGGGGAGTAATGTGGTAGACAAAAATTTGATCTGTGATGACAACCTGGAGGGGCGTGAAAAGGTTTTTATTAATGACTCAAGTTGCAGAAAGTCCTGCCAATTACAAACAGGGGTCACCATGCATTGGAACTGCCGTCGGGGGCTGGCATTGTGGGGAAGGAGCGCACATCTGGCATAGTCACAGCAGATTCCTGGGCCAACAGTTGTTGCAGACGAGGTGGGTGGTGAGCTGATCCCAATCTGTGCAAGAGCTAGCTGCTTTATGGTGGCGGGGGAAGGGACCAAGTGCCACGTCTCTATTTCTGTATTAATGAACAGTCAAGAAGGTACACACCCACCCACAAGGCAATAAAATAAGCCATGTGAAATTCAAGGAGAGACCCTCAGAGCTGTGTGTCCACAATCCCCAAAAACAGTGAAGTGAAAAGAGATTGAATCGATTGGTTACTTTCACCTGATGGCTTAAAAACTGGTCTGCCTCCTTTTTGTTTCCCTCATTGATGTGTGATCACTGCATTAATGAATCTGGCCTCTGTTCCCTTTTGGTTTGACTTGGATATAAACACTGGGAGGAGAATCCTAGGGTGTGTATCTATTCTAGACAGTGTGTATTGGGGCAGCTAAGAACTATGGAGACAGACAAAATGAAAAAGAAACAGAGCTGACAAGAAGAGGGACAAGATGAGCATCACTGAGGGGCAGTGGCATGAGGGACCAGGATGAAATCAAAATTATAGCAAACACCACTTTTGAGATTCATGACTTCTGGAAAAACAATTTATACCAGAGTCCCTGAGATCTCACAAAAATATTTTGAAGTACTGGTGACCTAAACAGAATATTTTATAAACACATACTTAGAATAGCACTCGCACCGTTTTAAGTTGAAATGGGTCTATGGAGGTTTAACAGGATATTTGCTATGAGTTGCGGGGGAGAAGAACATGATAAAGATAATGATTTACCTGAGATTTGAGAAAGACCCCTGGGAAGAGTGTTTGACTCTGTGTAGGACCAACCACACTCTAAAATCTCAAGTTCCTTTATACATATTTCTGAGACACTGAACCACGTTCTCTCCCTCAGAAGCTCTGTTTGTTCAGTTGGCTGACAGCAGACTCTGTAAGGCTATTGTTGGGATGGTACCTGCAGCCTGTTCTGGGTGGGTAGAACAGCCTTTGAAATTTTCTCATACCTACTTTTCTCAGAATGTGTACAATGAGGAAAATTCATTTCCTTCCTGTCGAGAAAAGTTAATGATCATTTTCCATTATATTACAATATTACCCATTGTTATGACTTCAGTTTAATGTTCCTGTAGAAATCACCATGTGTTACAGAGTTTAACTATGCCAAGGCCAAGGCACCCATGTGTTATTTCAGAGTTTTTCTTAAAAAATGGACAATTTAGGATGAGTTATGACAGGAAGAAAGAAAGAAAGAAAGGGAGGGAGGGAGGAAGGAAGGAAAGAAAAGGAAAGGAAAGGGAAGAAAAAGGCCCATCACACCACTTTGGGAGAATTAATAGGTAATTACATATTTTTAAAAATCCCTTTTAGCGTGAAAACCCAAATTTTAAACAATGTTGTCTCCAGAATATAATTATAAATGCCACATTAAGTCTCTGAACCAGAAATAAGAGCTTGCTTTTAAGATATAATAAATGCTTTAAGTTTTGGGACTGTGTTTCTCTTTTAGGAGAGCTGAAAAGTAGAATTACAGGCTACTACTGTAGTGTAATTCCTTGAGTAGTTTAGTCATTATTATCATTTTAAAAAAAAGTCCATTCCCTCCTCGTAAGGTCATTATTTATATCCACAGAGGATAAAAGGCAGGTCAGGAAGTGGACAGACGGAAGATCCAGAGTAGCCTCAGAGATGACCAGCCTCAAGTTAGGAGGTAGTTCTCCCCATAATGGGGCTGATGTACAATCACCAGGACCAGAATCTCACCATGCAAGGCCAGGAGCAAAGAAAGCAAGAGGAGAAAGAAAGCGGGGTTTGCAAGCAGGGCGAGATACACATTGGGAGAGGGGAAAAGAGCCTGGGGTTCATCCCAGCAGGTAAATCCAGTATTGGTTCATTCCCTTCTGTGATTAGTCGGCTTGGGCTGCCAAAACAAAATACCACAGAGTGGGTTCCATAAACCACAGGCATGTATTTTCCCACAGCTCTGGAGGCTCCTAGTCTTGCAGACAGCCCCCCTCTTGCTCTCTCTTCACATGGTCTTTGCTCTGTGCATGGCCGCCTGACCTTGATCTCTCTCCGTCTTATAAGGACACAAGTGATACAGGAGCAAGGAGCCACCCTAAGGGCCTTGGATAACTGAATTACCCCTTTCAAAGCCCTACCTCCCAAGTAACTTACATGGATGAGTGTCTATTCATATGACCTCATTTTACCTTAATTTCTTCTATAAAGGTCCTATCTCCAAATTCATGAGATTCTACAGTATTTCCTTTTATTTTAGACGTCTCCTACAAAATAAACTAAGAATAGCAGGCATTTTCAGATACTCCAGTTGCTTTATGGTTGTACATATATAACCTGGATTTCAGCTGCCCCCCTCTCCCCTGCCCTGCCATTGGACAAATAAGATAAACTTGATTCAAAAACAGTTCTACCACCCATGAAAATACAAAGCCTGTGCTGTGAACCTGGGATTGTCCTGGATACCCCTGTGGACTCCTCCCTGCCGAGGCTCACACTCATGGGTGCAGTCTCTATTTCCCCCACCTTAACCAGACCCCAACCTGGGCTCCTTCAGGGAACTTCCCAAAACCTCATCAGGGGCTTCCTCACTTTATTTAAGAGTTAGGGCTGGAGCCAGCACCATGGGGAGGGGCCTCCTTACACAGGGCACCACCTCTCACCACCACCTCCCACCTCCCCTCACTTTCTTTTCTCTTCTCTCCTCTTCCCTCTGATGATTATGACAAATTCCTCTCCTTATCACATGCAGAACAGTTTAATAATAACTTCTCTAGCTTGACGATACTCTTGGGTCTCACCCTCTACCCCAAGTGGCTTATTAAAATATTTCTTCATCCAAATATATTCAGAGCTCTCTCGAAGAGGAATTCTGGTGAATACGATTTTCTCTCCCTCATTATAAGTACAGAAGGCAGCTCCTATTTCTGATCCAGCCCCCACGTTCATCCTACACATCCATAAACCCTTGTGTTGGGGTATCTCTCTGAATGCCTTCCCCTAAAGGACCAGGACACCAGGAAGGCTGCTTGCCCATTACGGCAGCCGCAGCTGGGCAGAAATCAGCAACACGGCTGTGTAAAGGGATGCCACCCACACCACAGGTCTTTATTTCACTGCAGTGCAACACTCCCCCGTGCAAAAGCTCAGCAGTTTCCCCACGTGCAACTCACATTACCCACCAGGGACACCTGTAGCTACAAACTGACTATTAAAACCTGCCTCTTCCAGACTTCGGAATTTTCTCAACTCACAGTCAAGATGCCCGTGGCCAAGGAATTCTCTCCGGCCACAGAGAAAAAAAAAAATTTCTCTGAATCTTTGTGTCTCACACAATCCAGCAGATCACAAAGGATAAATGGGCACACTGTCTTTGAACTTGGCTTCAGGAGTGTGTCCATCAATCCAACACATCCTGGCTGCCAGAGACCTCAGAGTTCATCAGTCTAAGACCCAATTCCTCCGGTCAAGGTTCTTTATGTTTTCCTTCTCTCATGCCCCTTCTGCCACTTTCCTTAGTCCCCAGTCCCCTGCAACTGCACACTCTCCCTAGGACTCAAATACCAGATGGTATTCCATTATTTGACAGAAACTCCCTGAATGAGAGCGAGGATCCTGCCTCTGAGTGTGAGGGCACTCGAGCTATGCAGTATTTTCCACTCCTGCAAGCTGCCTGCAGCATAGGCACATGCCTCAACAGAACGGCTGTGCACACAGTGATGCCGGCAAGATGTCACCACCCTTGTCAGAAGCCACCAAGTCCTAAGTTTCTGCTACTCCAGTCTTTGAAACAAAAGAATCGTAACATCTTAGTTTTTCCCCTTTCTGAGCCCCTGAGCCAGTCATCTTTGGTAGTTCTCAGAACTTCTTGTCAAGAAAACTCGTCTACTCCCTGGCCAAGCATTCCCCTGGGTCTATTTGCAAAAGGATATTCTAATGGGTACGCTGAGTACCACTGCATTTCCATGACATCAGCCTCATTATCTTATGGGGATCTATCTGTCCCTTGTTTGGAAACATGCGTATTGTGGAGCCAGGTAAATCTCGGTCTGAAAACAGGAGATTTATGAGCAGTCCTCCAGTTCCTGTCGGCCCTCTCCTAAGGCCACAACCCCAAAAGATCAGTCACTGAAACATGTTTTGGTGTCAACTCTGAAATTCTGCTTTTGAAGAACGTATCATAATGAAACCTTGGAAATAGCACGCAAGGGTTTCACTCCTGCCATACCCCAGAAGGTTACATGCTCTAATTCAGCTTAAAAGGACACTAATCATATTCAGCATGTGAGGAGAGAGGCTTACAGTTGGAGAGGACACCATCATTTGCATAGGATGTAAAAATGAAGGACCATTAATTTTATAGCATTAATTGAAGAGCAGAAGTGTTAGACCTCTATAATTATCTTCAGTGAATACATTTCAGAGACATCTTCGCAAATGAGGGTTGCGTGTGTGACTGCGCCAGGGTACAGATACAAGAGCAAAGGCAAGGCTCCACGCTGTCCCCTTCAAGATGTACGGATTAGCATGTTGAGTTAAAATCTTAACTTAAATCTCAATTGCTTCCTCTTTGTGGAAACAAGATGTGTGAATTCCAGGCTCCTGCGAGGACAGTCTGCCTGGAGGAGGGTTTCCAGAGGCTCACACCATGTTTCTAAACTCCTGAGACGGAGGGCAGTGAGGATGCCCTATAGTCCTGGGATGGAGAGACGGCATCTTGCCATATGGCCTCCAACACCCTGTACTCCAGTCTGCAGCGCCCCCACCAGGACCTGGCACCCTCTTGCTCCTAGTTTCATTCCCACGTCCTCCCTACAGTCTACATTTAGCAGTCCTATAGATTATTTCCACACACCAAACTAGGCAACAATGTCTGTGCCTCTCACTCAACCAATCACTTTGCAAGCTTAGCCACCTGACTGGTCGGCAACCCCAGGTCAGCATGGAAAGGGGCACATCTGAGGACTTACAGAGTGGATCTTAAAGAACAATCTGAGTGACTTAGGAGCCAAAAAACCCAGAAGAAGAAAGGATATGGATTGGGGTGCGGGGGGACGACTGGCTGGCATGAAAGAAGTGGAAAGCAAATCCAGCCTTGTTATCACAAGCGACAAGGTGCTAGGGTCAAAGACAGCAGTCACAGCCACAGTGGTCCATCTTTGCCTCCATGTGAATGGGTCAGGGGCTGGTGTAGGGCATTAGGGAAAGAAGGACTGGGCAAGGGCTAAGTGCTGCCCAAGGTTTAAGAGCTGTTTGGGAGTTCTCTTAATTAGCCCAACATGCAAACTCATCACTTGAAAAATTATGAGCTACTTCTGAACCTTAGAGTCACAGAATCTCCCTGGTGGGTAATTTAGGGCTCTCAGGGGAAAGGTTAGGAGCCACTAGTGTAAATAAAACAAGGCATTAGCTAATGAGATAACATGAGGCACACACTCAGTTGAAAAGGCCTTGTCTCCTGTGGCCGGGCAGGAGTGACAATACAGGTAGGAATTTCAGGTTCTGATGTGCACACATTGGGGAGAACCCGGGGCGGACGGGCCTATTAAGATAGGTTATGCGTGGGAACTTCATCTTACTTTGTGATAAGCTTCTCTAGGCATAAGGAGCTCACTCAGGATGGTAGAAGCTTCCACTAAATTCCTATATGCCTCACAGCTCAATTTGCTCTTCATTTCGTGCTTCATTAACTAAGTTTGGTATATACGCTTTTCTTTTCACCACTTTCTTGAGGTCAATTTTGCATACAACAAACTATACATATTTAAAGTATACAATTTGATGTGTTTGGAGAAGTTTGCAGTATATATATACTGGTGAAATCAAGATACCAAACATCCCTGTCATTTCCTAGGTTTCCCTGTATGCCTTTGTAATCCCCACCCCCCTCCATCCTTGTATCCAGCAAACACTGGTCTGTTTTCTGTCACTGTAGGTTAGTGGGCATTTTCTGGAGTTTTATGTAAATGCGATCAATCAGTATGAACTCTTTTTTATCAGCCTTCTTTCCTTCAGCCACACTGTATATATTCCCCTCCCACACTAGACAGCTTCGTGCACTAAGACAGAGGTGAAAGGACACAGTTTGTATGTTACAGACAGCATAAACAGTGCTTTTGTATAAGACCTTTTTTTTTTGAGATGCTCAGGAAATGATAAGAGTCATCCCACTTCACTAGTAAATAGGAACGTGATCTTTTTGGAAGAGCAGTACTTCTTATAGCTTGGTTTTGTCCTATGATAGAAATTCCGAGTCCTTAAGGAAAGTTTCTTCAAAACAGTCTATGCACCTGGGTGTGGAACCTCCCAACTTCATTTTCTTACTTCCATTAATTGGCACATGGACTTTCTGTGTGGAATATAAACTGAGTAAATGTACCTGGAAGCGAGGATGGCTGACTTGGTGCTTGTTGTTCTAACAGCCGTTGGAGGAACTGGAATTGCCAAGTGGAGGGCGCTGGACTAAGTGGCCTTGAAGGCCCTCCATTGTCCATGACTCCAAGAGGATGAATGTCTCACCCAGAGGTTTCCACAGAAGCCACACCAATGAAGAAGCTTGCTTAGGTGTGATCAGTAAGACTCCCTCGAGTACAAGTTTAAAAACTTGACTGAAAGTGGTGTAATCCAAGAACCAAAACAGAAGACACTTAGCGGCTTAAAAACAATTAAAATTCTGGGAGTGGGCTGAATCGGATCCAGGAGTTAACACAGGTCATCAGTATCCAGACTCTTTCTGCCACTCTGTTCTGGCTTTCTCAGCATTGATTTTATTCTTAGCCAGCTGTCTGCATGCGGACCCCAGCAACTCCAGGCAGACACCTATCACCTGCAAGCCTAAGAGAAAGGGAGTTCCTCACCCAGTATGCCCACCAAAGACCGAGTTTTAGCACACTGACTTGAGTGGTATAGCTATCCCCAAGGCCAGGAGATTGAATAGTCTGATGGTTCAGAGCTGTGGCATGTATATGTACAAGGCTGGGGGACAGAAGGACAGAAGGTCAGCCAACCACAAGTGCTAAAATGTGGGGGAAGAAAATTTCCCCCAGTAAGTACAATTACTCAGAGAAAAGAGGGCTAGATGCTGAGCACGTTACAAAAGATGCCCACTGCAGTTGTTGCTTTTTTACTACAGTGTGTAAAATTCCCATGGCTCTCTTCAAAAACACATAGGGGATTCCTATCTACTTGTTCAGCCCTATTCTATATATGCACTTATGTTTAGGATTAAAATAAAATTAAAAGTCAGATTATTCTATACTTAAAAGATTGGAAAACCACGATCTCTCACTTAAGGACATCAGACATCCTATAAAAATGAGATAACACTGGGACGCCTGGGTGGCTCAGTTGGTTGGACGACTGCCTTCGGCTCAGGTCATGATCCCGGAGTCTCGGGATCAAGTCCCGCATCGGGCTCCCAGCTCCATGGGGAGTCTGCTTCTCCCTCTGACCTTCTCCTCGCTCATGCTCTCTCTCACTGTCTCTCTCTCAAATAAATAAATAAAATCTTTTAAAAAAAATGAGATAACACTGGTGCACTTGAGTGACTCAGTCAGTTAAGGGGCCAACTCTTGATTTTGGCTCAGGTCATGATCTCAGGTTTGTGAGATTGAGCTCCACGTCAGGCTCTGCGCTGGTCATGGAGCCTGCTTAAGATTCTCTCTCTTCCTTTGCCCCTTCCCACCCCCTGCTCATCCTCACTCTCTTTCTCTCTCTCAATCTCTTCCTCCATCCCTCCCTAAAAAAGAGAGAGAAAGAGAGAGAGAGAGAGAGAGATAACATCTCAGTGGGAATTTGAATAGCAGTGCATAGAGCATTTGACTTCCTTAGGACTCACTTGCCTCATTAGTGCAATGGGAATAAACAAATAATTCCCTACCCCCCATTTTTAGGAGGTAAAAGTTTGAGGGTCAATCAGATCACCTCTGGAAGTCCGTTCCTTGATTCTGCATGATTCCATATGTACTAGCAGGTTGATGTAATATATCACTCAAAAATTAAAGAAAAAAAAACTCACTCTAATTAAAAATGGGAACTGGCACCGTATGGTAATGACATTATTCATGCTTTGAATACCTTTCATCTATCAAGAAAATGTCCCATCTTGTGAATCCTGCCATCCCCTACGTTTCCCAGTTTCTTCTGCAAGCTAGGGCACAGTTACATGACCAGGACCGAGGATCAAACACCCTTTTGTGGGATTTAAGTTTAGAAGTGACACGAGGGAAGACATGAATAGACTGTGTTGGAGAGAGGGTTGACAAGATGGCCATCTTTCAGAAGAAACCTTGTGCCAAGTCCCAGTGGAGGCATCCCATGCCCATCACTGGCCAAGTGAGCCATAGTGCTGTGCTGACAGCAGTAGGAGGCAGGCTTCCCCTGCAGCAGGCTTGGAGTCATTTGGACATTGTTCATGGTTTCACACCACTATATCTAATTTTCTGTCCTCTGTGAACTGCTTAATATGGTCTAATACATCATACTGGCGCACATGTGAGCTTAAGTGGATTCCGTGGTATGCAGCTAAGAACACCTTGACCAATATAGAAACTGATTTGAAGAGTGTTTTCAGGTCACAAACACATGAAGAAAGGGGCAGCCAGTAAAGCTAAAGCAGTGAAAAACCCAGGAAGCATTAGCAGATGGGACCCTGGTAGAAAAATACTCTAAATATTCATCTGTGGTTACCTGCGATTCACATCTTAGGAAAACAAGGGTGCAGGGATACAGTGGCATGAGGAATTCAAGCAATGTGAATGGCATGACTAATTCAGAGCCTACTTCTAACTGTGCTAGGGTGCTTACACTCCCTGCTCAGGGCATGGTCAGAGCAACAGGGACCTCCTAGCTCCCTACTCTACTGTCCCCTTCAGGTACAGGGCTAATGTCTGACTCTAATCCTGACGGGGTTGCCAACTTACAAGGTCAGTTGAAATCACTTCTTATTTAAGTGTCTTCTATCAGAGTTAGAACAGACTTCCAGAGGTGATCTGATTGATTTCTTCCCTACTAAGACCCTATTTAGGGTCTTAGTAGGGAAGAATGGGAGCTTGAGAAGTGAAATTGGGAATCTACAAGAAGCCTTCAACAATTCAGAAAATTCTGAATTCCCATGGTCTATCACCAAAAAGCAACTGGACATGCAGAATGGTAGAAAAAACTCTACTGAATTCTCAGGTATGAAACCAGCTGGTGCCAGCTGAACACCATCACCCTGTGAGTTGGCGGTGGTGTGTATGGGATATGGCACACTCTCCAAACCATGATAAATTCATGATACTCTTTTCCCATCTGTAACCAAAGTACAAAGAATTTGGAACCAAAAGGTAGAAACAAAAGGGCAGCACTCTGTATTAGATCTAATGATCCCACTGAAAAAGTTTTGTTTTCAATCCCTGCACTTCTGGGCACTGCCATGTTAAAGTCTTGGTCCCAAGGGAAGGAGAGTTTTGGTGCCCAAGGGAAGGAATGGTTCATCAAATTAGAAAACAAAACTCCATCTTCTCAAGAGGGTATATTAGACTTTCAGGCCATTGGAAAAATAAGCAATATAGGGGTTTTCAGTGTTGACTACCGTGATTGATTCTAACAAGACAAAATAGGGTAGTTTATACCATTTTGTAGAAGGAATATTTTGGAAACTCAGGAAATCCCTTTGTGTCCCTTTGTGTTTTGCCATGTCTACTGGTAAAATGCAATGGCAACCAAACACAAGGAGGACCATAAGACGTCTGATTGTGAAGTGCCTGCACGGTTCATTTGGTTGTGTCCCACTCTTGATCTCAGCCCAGGTCTTGGTCTCAGGGTTGTGAGTTCAAGCCCTGCACTGGGCTCCACACTGGGCATTGGACCATCTAGAAAGAAAGAAAGAAAGAAAGAAAGAAAGAAAGAAAGAAAGAAAGAAAGGAAGGAAAGAAGAGGTCTGAATGTTTACCAGAGTCCCCTTATCAGGTAAGGAGCTCTAAACTGCTGACATGCTGTTTCTGAAGGTAAAAACAAGATGGCATGGTTGTGGAAGAAGATGTCACTAAAACCATGCACATCCACAAGACCACTTGCACAGACAAGGACTATATCAGCCATTTATTTCTCTGCCTTGTCACGTATATGTACTATTCTTCCTTCTTTCCTTCTCCTGTTTCCCTTCCATTTTTTATTGGGTGTGGGGGTAATATCAAGTGGTAATCAACTTTACATTTTAGTCTCTGGGCCACAGAGGGTCAAGACAGGATTGGGAAAGAATTGGAAAACATGAACATCCCCTGGTGACTTGAGCTAAGAGCTTGATGGGCAAAGTGACAAGACTTTATGCTCTCTCCCTTTTGAGGAGAGGGTGGGCATGCTTTTCCATTGCAAAAAGAATACTTGCATGATGTTAGGTAGAAGCCTTTTGTTCTTGTGGTGGGAAGGATTTAGAATTTTAGTATGGAACAAAATTTATAGGGTTGTTGACATAGTACACCTACTTTCTTTTTTTTTTAAGATTTTATTTATTTATTTGACAGACAGAGATCACAAGTAGACAGAGAGGCAGGCATAGAGAGAGGGGTAAGCAGGCTCCCTGCTGAGCAGAGAGCCCGATGCGGGGCTCAATCCCAGGACCCTGAGATCATGACCTGAGCCGAAGGCAGAGGCTTTAACCCACTGAGCCACCCAGGCGCCCCAGTACACCTACTTTCTGTTGTGGGTCGCCATCTATATCTTGAACACCCTGTGTTTGAGAAATCTTCTGCCTGCCCAAGCTAAAGGTGAGACACTTGGTTTCCCAGCCTCCTTCACAGCTAGAGAAAGCTTCCCAAAAATGTGACCTAGTGTCCACTAATTGACCAATCACTAGTGATAGTTCAGATTGAAAGGATAAAGAAGACAATGTCCTGAGGAGTGCATTCTGGTAAGGAAGGCAGCAACTCACCCAGCGTGGGCTGGGCGCTGCTCCTATCTGCAAACCCTCCCAGCCTGCTAATGTGGCCTCATGGGAACTCCCCAAGCCACCACAGCTTCTTTGCCAAACTCCTCGTCTTGCTTCCACTAGCTACAGCAGGTTTGCTGTTTGCGACTCACTGCTATCCAGAGAAACTTTTGCTGCTTGTCACAGTCAATCCTAAAGAGCACAAAGAAGGGAATCTTCCTTTTCTGCAGATGTTGACATATCCCAGTTGTCCCTGGCTCAAAACCCCAAATACCCATCAGGTAAAGGGAAGTGGTTCAACTTAAACACTCCTTTACACAAAGGGACATTAACACAGCTGCAGTTTGCCTAGAAAACTTAAGAGTGGCCCATAAAGGGAAAGCCCATCTGTTTGGGGACACTAAATCTGTGTGTAGTCCACAGGATATCACACCCAAAGCAGGGACTCTAACTGTGAAGCCTAATTCTATAGACAAATCGTATTTGCCCTTATGGCAGGCCTAGTGGGATGCTTCATTGTGTCCAGGGGGCCATACATTGGATTAGTTGGTGGCTGTTATAGGTTAACAGGTTTGCAGTATAGTTTAACTAAATCTACATTTCCTACTGGCATTGAAGAAAATTCTGAAACAGCTGATCAGAAAAGAACACAATAAAATGTATTTTCATTTCAAAACTCATGGCAAGTTCTTGAGAGGGACCTCAACATTTCCCACCAAGAATATTTAACGAGCCACAGTTGTAGGCATGTCTAATTAAGTTGTTAGCCATCAAGTCTTCCTAACAATTGTGACTTATTAAAATTTGTGTGAAAAATCAGGACCGGATAGGTATTAGTCAAATTGTCTAGTCCATCAAAACTTATGTCATCCTGGCTTACTGAACTAAAAATGATGAGAATTATCAAAAGGATGGTTTGCTCCTTACCTATTCACACATACAAGCTATCCTTCCTTTATAGCACATTTTAATACAAGTGCCCAACATCCCCCTGCTTTGCTGATACCATATGGTGTTGATGTAGGTTTATTTAGGTTCTTTGTTATCTGGGGAACTGAAAATTGACTGGGGAGTTAGACAAGCTCTTATCTCCTGCTGGCTTCTTTGCTTGCTTATGCTGCACTCTGAATAAATCACAACCTCTGAGCCTCTGTTTTCCCATTTAGAGAATGGGATCAGTGATGTCTAATTTGCAGGCTCTTGGGAAACCAGGGGAAAGGCAGGGCTCTGTTATTTCCTGGGAGGCTAGAAGCTATTGGAAGTAAATGCACTAGTGGTATTCATGAGAAGGTAGCAACAGCCTGCAAAAGAAAGATACTGGCTTTCCCGAGACTCATTATTCAGACCGCTCAAAAGCAAGTGCCTCCCTTTTTCACATTTCCCTCAGAGAATTTCCTGTTATTTCGCTGGTATTAATTGATGGTGGGCACCCACATTCTCAATTCTCAAAGGGAGGAAGTGCTTCCTACTCTTAACATTGGCTTCTTTTCTTTTCTTTTTTTTTTTTTTTAATTTGCTTTGCTTGTTTCCTCAGGGGAGTGCAAAAGAGGGAAAGTGGTTTGTGGGGTTAATTGTGTGGATTACTAGGTCCGAGCAAGAATGGCCAAGCTAAGCTCTACCTGCTTGCAGCAAACTTTTTGAGCAAGAAATGAGGAACACATTTCCCAGCCAGGTTCTTCATGCTGACAAAGTTGCCAAGGAGGCATGAGGCCATCCATATTCTTTAAGGATGAAGTCTACATTTCTGTAACAAAGAGACCCAATCATACCTTGACCTGCTGAGAATATGCTTTCATGGGTAGCAGTCCTGATGGGAGCAGGTCAAGATGGCCCAGCTCTCCCCCTGTCATGCTGAGACCTGGGCTCCTTTGCCCTTGGTGTTTTATCATCTTAAATTCAATTCTACTTAAATCATACAGTGAGATCTGACATGGGTTCCATGAGACTATGGGGTATTTTCTTACACTGGGATATGTGGGTGGGGCCTCTGAATTAAGAGTACCTGGGTCATAAGGGTCTTGAAACATTCCAGCATGCATGTCAACTGTGCTGGACCAGTCCTTGTCCTCTTCTCCAACTCCGACAGACCACAGTATCAAGAGGAGGTTGCAAAAATCCTCAACAGCGATAGGTCTATACCAGCAGGAATATTTTATTACTTCCCTCGAAACTATCAATTTTGATGGGAGGAGGACTGGCTGCCTACAGGTTAGCCAGAAGAAAGACCGTTCCAGACAGAGAGGAACATTCACAAAGCAGTGAAAGGCTATACAAGCAGATCCTGAAAATGACCGAAATGAAGAGGACAAGGGGCATAGATGTAAGAGGTGGAGTGAAAAAAATAAGTAAGCGCCACTTCCTAATGAGTCCTCACTTGCCATCTGAGAAGTCTAGACCAGATCCTGACTGCAATGGAAAGCCATCAAAAAAACTTTTTTTAACTGTATTATGAACCTACTTCTGTTGCTAAAAGATCACAGAGGACACCTGGCTGGCTCGGTCAGTTGAGCATCTGATTCTTTTTTTTTTTTTTTTTTTTAAAGAGTTTATTTATTTATTTGTCAGAGAGAGAGAGGGAGAGAGAGCGAGCACAGGCAGACAGAATGGCAGGCAGAGGCAGAGGGAGAAGCAGGCTCCCCGATGAGCAAGGAGCCCGATGTGGGACCCGATCCCAGGACGCTGGGATCATGACCTGAGCCGAAGGCAGCTGCTTAACCAACTGAGCCACCCAGGTGTCCCGAGCATCTGATTCTTGATCCCAGCTCAGGTCATGATCTCACGGTAGTGAGATCAAGCCCTGCACTGGGCTCCACACTCAGCTCAGAGTCTGCTTCAGATTCTCTCTCCCTCTCCCTCTGCTCTCCCCCGACTCCCCACTCACATGCTCTCTAAAATAAATAAAATCTTAAAAAAAAAAAATCACTCAACAGCAAAGAGAAAGGGATATTTGTAAATGTGGGATTTCAGATTCACCAGCATCAAATTCACCTGGGATGCCAATTAAAACTGCAGAATCTTAGGCCCCCATCTTACACATACTGAACCAGAATCCTGGGGACTGAATGCTCCAAGCCTAGACTCATTTAGAAGACATCCTCCAAGTGATTCTGATGCCTATTTAAACATCTGTGGTAGCAATTCTTTTGGGGCCCTGGGCCAGATAATGGGACATCCAGTCCTAGGGACATGAAAGGAGTCTACTATGGCGGCAGATTCCAATGAGGAGGGTGAGGAAAATGTTCATCATCCACACAAGGAATTAGGGATTTCTGACTCTTCGAGAACTTCGGTCCTGAAAAACCACTGCTATACTTCCTTCCCCACACAAGCAAACACAGAAAAATCTGGTACAAGAAGAAAAGAAATCGCTACCTCTCCTTCAGGTGGTCAGTGGACACTCAAGGAGTCTGTCCCCAGGATGTGGATATGCTGGGGACAAGCTCTGTAAAAAAAAAAAAACAAAAAAAAACAGATTATACTTCAGGCCAGTAAAGTTGGCACCTCAGAAATACCGACTGATGGGTTGTAGAAATAGTACTGCTTTTTGTGGTGTTTTTTTATTTGTCTTTTAACTAAGTCAACTCAATATTCATCCCAGGCCTTGGAAAGTTGACACTGACAAGGACAGAGACATTTTGATTGGTGCATCTGCAGCCTGGCTGCACCAGAGAAAGGTCAAATGCTCCTCTCAGCTGGCCAGACCTGGCATCAGCAAGCAGAGTCTGTAGGGTTGGAAGGCATCACGCATTAACACTAGTGAGCCTAGAAGAACATTATTCTCCCCTGCAGCAGAAGTCACCATCACCTGCATTTCTGCTGGGGTGATTGTTTTTGCTTTTATGGGTTTTCCCTTTGGGTGGCAGTTTTAGCACCCGTGCTGTCATTTTCCTTGGCTGGGAACTCATAGCCAGTGGGGGCAGACCCAGGGATAGAGCCTAACCCGCTAAAAAAAAAAGAACCTAACCTGCTTACCCTCAGTCTACTGCTCTAAAACTGTGCCCAGCTGCCTCATACCACGAGCAACCTTTTCTAAAAAGGAAAAGGCCAGATACCAGAGGGAGGCCTTCCAGAATACACTTCTGCTCTGCCCTGTATATGATATTCACCATATTCAGAATCTGGTTTGAGCTGAGAAAATTCTATTGAGTCCTATATTAGTCAAGGCAATGTTAGCTCTGGAAACAAACAGAGCCCAAAAGTGCAGTGGCTTGACACAGCGAAGTTTCTTTCTGTGTGGCAGTTCGTGCAGGTGTTCTGGATTGGAAAAAAAAGAGAGAAAAAATGGGGGGTGGGGGAAGGGTTCAGTTTCATGCAGTCAATTAAGAATTCAGGCTGACAGAGCCTAGGCTGCTTTCAATCTTTGTCTTCCAAGGTCACTTTGGGCATTCCCTAGGCAGTAGGATAGGAAACATGGGAAAATTTGCATGGAGCATGGAAACTGTGAAGCCTAGAAGTAGTACATATCCCTTCTAATACACTCACTGAAATAAAATAAGTTCATGGCCACACGTAACCGAAAGGACACTGGGAAACACAGAAGAAACAAGTTATGATAAGTACGAAATGCCCAGCTACACACATGCAACGATGGAAAAGCTTCCAGGAATAGTTGTGACAGAAGCCAGGGGACTCGAGCAAGGACTCTTCATTTGTTACCTGCCACTTCTAATTACTGTACTCAATACCAAGTCCACAAGCATCCATTAGGCTCTTACTATGTATGAGATGCTAAGTATTGTGCTAAATGCTGTGAAGGGATTTTTAGGTGTTTTAAGGCTTCGTTCCTTGGAGGAGTTCACAGAATCATGGGGGAGACAGACAAAAACGGTGCCAAACAGGGAGATAAATACTACAATCTGGAAATATAGGAAGAATTAAACAATACCTTTGGAGGCGGAATTCTGCGGGGCGGGGAGGTATGAAATTCACCTACGTGGGCCATCAGGGAAGATTAAGGAATTTTCCAAATCAAAAAGAAAGGACAATTTGAGAGAGGGAACAGCATCAGCAAAGTCATGGGATTCAAAGAGGGAGGAATGTTCAGAGAAAGGAATGTGGTGCACAAACAGGTGGAGCTGAAGGGGAGAGGAGAAGTGCAGAGGAGGCAACAGTGGAAGGCTGGATTAGCACGACATCACAGGAGGCCCAGGAAACCTGCAGTGTTTTTGGTTTTTATCCCAAAACCAGTGATTCACCTTGTGTTTAATTATACACTGTTTTTACCTCACTGTTCTCAGATACCTGGTTCAAATGTTTATTCTGTGTGTGTGTGTGTGTGTGTGTGTGTGTGTGGTTACTCGCCTCGGAGTGTTGTAAAATAAGGCAGTGCTGTGTCCTTGGGACTCAGTCCCTCTCCATCTCTAGGCTGTGTTCTGTCTGCTGAGCTGAAGCCTCAGGCTTTGTGTGGTAGCAACACGGCAGGAGCACACTCGGCTGGCTTCAGTGTAAAGTTCACATTCAACACTAAGTTCTCTTAGTGTGTCACTAGCTTATAGTGTCTCATAACGCCCATTCCTCAGCTCTCATCTTCAGTGTGTAGGTATTCATGGTTTTTCTTTTTTTTTTCCCTGTGAGGTGGGGCAGAAGGGAAGAGGGGTGGAGATGAGCTTTGCAACCTCCTCGCCTTCCATCTTGCTGACATCTTGAATCAGTATTTTATCGCACAGAACATACTCCTCTGGTTAGCCTTGAGTCCATGCTTCCCTACTGGGCTTGGAATAGTTGAGTGACTGGTTGCCTGAAAGGAAAGATAGGTTCAGTTACCAGAGGATGGGAAAATGGACACGTAGGCAAGGAAAAATCCCTTCCCAGAATTTCAATGGACGGAATGCACCCAGCTGGCCAACTGCTCAGACCCAAAATATGGCTTGGGCTTTTCTGACATGTCTACCTTTTCATAAGCTGCCTTTTTTTTTTTTTTTTTTTTTTTTTGGATTGTTCCACCTCTCTCAGCTGGTCCAAACATTCTCTCTCTTTAAAAATTAAGGAAACCAAAGAGACTAAGAATCTATACTCAGAAAACTATAAAGTACTCATGAAAGAAATTGAGGAAGACACAAAGAAATGGAAAAATGTTCCATGCTCCTGGATTGGAAGAATAAATATTGTGAAAATGTCTATGCTACCTAAAGCAATCTACACATTTAATGCAATTCCTATCAAAGTACCATTCATTTTTTTCAAAGAAATGGAACAAATAATCCTAAAATTTATATGGAACCAGAAAAGACCTCGAATAGCCAAAGGAATATTGAAAAAGAAAGCCAAAGTTGGTGGCATCACAATTCCGGACTTCAAGCTCTATTACAAAGCTGTCATCATCAAGACAGCATGGTACTGGCACAAAAACAGACACATAGATCAATGGAACAGAATAGAGAGCCCAGAAATGGACCCTCAACTCTATGGTCAACTCATCTTCGACAAAGCAGGAAAGAATGTCCAATGGAAAAAAGACAGCCTCTTCAATAAATGGTGTTGGGAAAATTGGACAGCCACATGCAGAAAAATGAAATTGGGTCATTTCCTTACACCACACACGAAAATAGACTCAAAATGGATGAAGGATCTCAATGTGAGAAAGGAATCCATCAAAATCCTTGAGGAGAACACAGGCAGCAACCTCTTCGACCTCAGCCGCAGCAACATCTTCCTAGGAACATCACCAAAGGCAAGGGAAGCAAGGGCAAAAATGAACTTTTGGGATTTTATCAAGATCAAAAGCTTTTGCACAGCAAAGGAAACAGTTAACAAAACCAAAAGACAACTGACAGAATGGGAGAAGATATTTGCAAATGACATATCAGATAAAGGGCTAGTGTCCAAAATCTATAAAGAACTTAGCAAACTCAACACCCAAAGAACAAATAATCCAATCAAGAAATGGGCAGAGGACATGAACAGACATTTCTGCAAAGAAGACATCCAGATGGCCAACAGACACATGAAAAAGTGCTCCATATCACTCGGCATCAGGGAAATACAAATCAAAACCACCATGAGATATCACCTCACACCAGTCAGAATGGCTAAAATTAACAAGTCAGGAAATGATAGATGCTGGCGAGGATGCGGAGAAAGGGGAACCCTCCTACACTGTTGGTGGGAATGCAAGCTGGTGCAACCACTCTGGAAAACAGCATGGAGGTTCCTCAAAATGTTGAAAATAGAACTACCCTATGACCCTGCAATTGCACTGCTGGGTATTTACCCTAAAGATACAAACGTAGTGATCTGAAGGGGCACGTGCACCTGAATGTTTATAGCAGCAATGTCTACAATAGCCAAACTATGGAAAGAACCTAGATGTCCATCTACAGACGAATGGATAAAGAAGATGTGGTATATATACACAATGGAATACTATGCAGCCATCAAAAGAAATGAAATCTTGCCATTTGCGACGACGTGGATGGAACTAGAGGGTATCATGCTTAGCGAAATAAGTCAATCGGAGAAAGACAACTATCATATGATCTCCCTGATATGAGGGAGAGGAGATGCAACATGGGGAGTTGAGGGGGTAGGAGAAGAGTAAATGAAACAAGATGGGATTGGGAGGGAGACAAACCATAGTGACTCTTAATCTCACAAAACAAACTGAGGGTTGATGGGGGGAGGGGGTTGGGAGAGGGGGGTGGGGTTATGGATATTGGGGAGGGTATGTGCTATGGTGAGTGCTGTGAAGTGTGTAAACCTGGCGATTCGCAGACCTGTACCCCTGGAGATAAAAATATATGTTTATAAAGCTGTAAAAAAAAAAAAAAAAAAAAGAAAGGATGAATACCCAAGTTTTGTAGCAACATGGACGGGACTGGAAGAGATTATGCTGAGTGAAATAAGTCAAGCAGAGAGAGTCAATTATCATATGGTTTCACTTATTTGTGGAGCATAACAAATAGCATGGAGGACAAGGGGAGATGGAGAGGAGAAGGGAGTTGAGGGAAATTGGAAGGGGAGGTGAACCGTGAGAGACTATGGACTCTGAAAAACGATCTGAGAATTTTGAAGGGGTGGGGGGTGGGAGGTTGGGGGCACCAGGTGGTGGGTATTGTAGAGGGCACAGATTGCATGGAGCACTGGGTGTGGTGCAAAAATAATGAATACTGTTATGCTGAAAAAATAAAAAAATTTTTAAAAAAAAAAGCAAAAAAAAAATAAAAAATAAAAATTAAGGAAAAACAGCTCAAATCCACTTCCTTGATAATGCCCAAAGTGTTCATTGCTTCCTGCAAAAAATTATAGTACTGTATACACCACTCTTTAGGAAACAAATGTTCTCTACTTTCTACCACTTGCCAACTTTTAATGACTACAGTTTCCCCATCAGTGTGACTCTAAACTCCTTTAGGGAAACAACTTCACACATCTTTTTCTTCCCTCGATACCTAATTTATATTTTCCTTGATTTACATATTTACGTCCCCCCTTGTTCTAAAATGAATTGGAGGTATCTTACAAAAATGCATTTGTACCACAAAGCAGAATAACATTAAAAATAAGTAGGTGAGCTTCTTTTGGGAATCTGGTTATTATGTAAGAAGCCTGACTACTCTGAGCCTGCCATGCTGGGAGGAAGCACAGACTCATCATATGGAGAGCAAGCTGCCAGCCGTCCCCTCGCTGTTGTAGCCATTCTAGTTTAGGCACCAGACACATGAGTGAAGAAGCAATTTTACACACTATGTTCATGGAGCAGGGGAATTTAGCTGATGTACTGAGGACCCAGATACAGGACCACAGCCAAACCATCCCAAACACACCCGGCCACGAGAGCCATTCCTGCTGAGGCTCCACCCTGAGTAGCAGCCATAAGTGCCCCAGGGATCTCTGATCAAATGAAAACTTAACTCACAAAATCTCATTCAAGGCACCACGCAGACTCAGGACAATGCAGACGAAAGCCTGGCTTGGAGTACAGGAAGCAGAAATCTGGAGGAAATAGAAGAACAAGATTTATATCTACTAGTTCCAGTTTTCTGGATAAAATGGAATAAGTACCTTCCACTCTGTCTCTCCCAGTAATAAGGCCTGAGCAGAATGCATTGAGGAATCTGAAAAGGTAGTACTAGCGAGCATGTTGGGCAAGTATACCAAGATTTGAAGCACCATTTTTTTATGTCTGGTATCTCATGAATTTATGCATGTATAATGCAGAATCTGTATATCTTCTTGCATCCAGAATACATTGATAATTCCCAAAATTTAACACTAGGAAAGCAACACAATTAAAAAGTGGGCAAAAACTTCAACATTTCACCTTTGAGGGAAATACAAACTAAAGTCATGAGCTGCCACTACTAATCTATGATAATGTTTTTTAAAAAAAATACAATACCAAGGGCTAGTGAGGACAAGGAACAAATGAGTCTCCCATATATTGCTGGTAGGAATCTGAAATGGTACTCTGGAAAATAGTTTGGCAGCTATAGAAAAAGCTAAATGTACGTTTTCCAGGTGAGCCAATGATCTCATTCCAAACACTTGAGCAGGTGAATGGATAACCATCAAAATACATCCTTACAAAGAGATATTACCCAGTAATAAAAAGGAACAAAATTTAATGAATCTCAAAGACATCAAGCAAGAAGAACCAATCCCTACTGGTTATACACTATATGATACCATTTATAGGGTATTCTCAGAAAGACAAAACTGTAGTAATGGAGAACAGAACCGAGGTCGCCCTCGGTTTGGGTGGGGGAAGGGTTGCAAGTACAAAAAGAAAGCATAAGAGAATCTGCGGGGATGGTAGAGTGGCTCTGTATCCCAACTGGGGTGGTACTTGCTACGTAATTCTACACACATTTGGAAACGTGTGAACTGTACCCCAAAAAGAGAGAGGAATTTACTTGAATTTTTAGAATAATACTTTTTTAAAGGGTGGGATGGAAAATACTGCATGTGGACAATTGTCTATAACAGAGAAACTGAAAAACCATACCACACGAAGGAAGAAGACCCAGATAATTCTACTAGAGAAGCAAAACTTACCCCTGAGCTTTGACATTTTCTAGAGTATAACTGTGATGGTTCTCAGCTCTGGCCCTCTCTCTGCAGAGGGCTGCCCCAGCCAGGAACTATGCCGACAGCTGCTGCTATCATGAAGGGCATTTCTATGCTGACGGCTCGATGGAGGCTTTAATGTGAGTGTTGAAAGTGGGAGAGAATTTTGAAAAGCTGAAATTGAGGCAGGGCCATCTTCCAAATGCAAAGTGGGTGTGGTGGCCAGTCTCCCAAACAGCCCCCAGTGATTTTTGCCTCCTGACACCCACACCCTTGGGTGGTTTCTCCTCACACTGAATCAGGGCTGCTCTGGGTAGACAAGAGAGTGAGGTCAAGGTTACAGTGAGGGACTCCTGAGGCCAGCTCAGATAGGGCACTATGGCTTGTGCCTCACCTCTTAACTCTCATCCTGGAAGAAGCCAACCACGGTGTCGGGAGGTTGCTCAGGCAGGCCTGGAGGGGAAGTGAGACATCTTGTCAACAGCTGGCACCAACTCACCGTCCATGTGAGTCAGCCACCATGGGACCCTTGAGCTCCATCAAGTTTTTAGATGACTGAGAACCCCAGGAAATACTTCAGTGCAAGCTCATGAGAAACCCCAAGCCAAAATGAGCCAGCTAGGCTGCTCCCCAAATTTCTGACCTACAGAAACCATAAGAAATAGAAATAATTATTGCTATTTTAAGCCGCTGAAGCTTTGAGGTGAATTTTTTTTTTTTTTTTTTACACAGCTTTAGGTACAAATAAAATATGTCAGCCAGCCTGCAGAAGAAAGAAAACCGCAAAACTTGCTCAGAAGATAGTCCTCTCCCAGAGGCCAGGCAGGTAGAGACTGTAGCTGGGCACGAGGTAGAAATGAGCTGAACAACAGTCACGGCAGGAAGAATGGAAGGAAGGGACACAAAGGCAAGGTGTCACAAAAGAGAAAATTTCTCAGTCACCCTGAGGTTCTGCGCTGAACAATTAATGGCTATTTCTGCTGACATCAACAATTCTAATGCTCTTAACAGAAATATCTTAGGGAGCACAAGCAAACTGTTTCCTTTCTACTTTACTTCATTATGCTATATGATAGCAAGTCATTCACCATAGTCATTTTCCTTTCTTCCCAGACACAGTATTATATCACATTTCTCAGCTTCCCTTACTATTCATTGTGACTGTGTGACCACATTCTGGAACATATGCACCAGAGGTATAGAACTTCCAGGCCTAGACCAGAAAACCTCCCACATGTTTCTTTGTTCTCTCTTCACACATGTGCTGACTCCATGCCAAGGGTGGGAGGCCCTGGAGGATGGGAGGTCAGTAACCATCATGGACCCCACATTCCCTCACAGAAGGCCAGCTGCCAGACACCCATATTTGACAACTGTGTGAGGAAGAAATAAATTTCTGTTGTGTAAACAAAGACACCTATATTTGACAACTGTGTGAAGAAGAAATAAATTTCTGTTGTGTAAACAAAATAAATAAGTGAAGCTATCAGGACAGTGTAAATTGAGTATAGGGAAAAATGTAGAGAATGAATGAGCCCAGTACGTGGACACACACACACACACACACACACACACACCCTGGCTGGATATTTGTTAGAAAGGAGCCACAACATTATGCTCTTGAGCTTTCTAGTAGCCAAAGCAAAAAGGTAAACATGATCCGTGACATGACTGACAGAGACCAAGAGATTTATTTAAAAAAAAAAAAAAAGAAGAAGAAAAAGAAGGTCTCTCAGGAAAAGTACAACTACTTCCAATAATAAAATAAATAGAACTTTTCCCAGTGAGTTTTCATAAAGAAGACACTGCATGATAAACAATGTCCTCAACCATATCCTAGCAGCCAGAAGAACCACAAGATTCATAACTCCACTTCTTCTAATGTCCTTCAATGAAGGATAAAAGAAGTGATAAAATGCTATAGTCAAAGCTAGTAAAATCAGTTCCATAGGGTCTGGGGTGGGGAAAACACAGTTTGTAGCTGAGTTAGTTCTCTGCTGGTCTGGTGGTGCCCAATCATAAATGTGAGAGCATCCAGAGGTGTGAATACATTGTGACTTTCTTAGAGAGTCACTCCTCAACCAGCAGTAGATACTTGAGATGTTTCGGTTACCTGATTCGCTGGTGCTTACGTGTACAGTTTTGAGGGCAGGAAAAGGAAAGTAGCAGAAGGAGGCCCAAATGTCCTTGGGCTACTACCCTATAACCCCACATGACTTCCAAACCTTAGCAAGCTACTCATGGGAACCCAAGTGTTTCGCCACCTCGCGTGACTTGCTGTATTTTCTCCTTGTGTATTTTCCTGGGGCAATGTAATTAGAATACTGACTAAAGAATGAGAAGGGAAGAATAATCGAGTATAACTGCAAAAAGTCATTATGATATGCTTTCAAAACCAGTAATTGCCACTGTGACTTAACACGTAAATCACTATCAGTATTTTATTTGAACTACAACTGGGTGCTTGTTCTTTGACTCAGAATGCTTTTAAGAAAGACCTAACAGCTTCCCACAATTGGGGTCCTTTCCAAGCACCCTTAGAGGAGGAAGAAAGGGATAGTCAGGAGGGTAATAGTTATAGTTAAAACCTTGACAGAGACCCACTATAAGGCAGAAAAGCAGAATGAGATGAATTAATAAACATGCAGAATAACTTCTGATAGGCTCTGTACAGGAAAATTCAGAGAGTTGTCTTTAAAGTGAGAAGTGTCAAGATTGGCCACTGGTAAAATAAAAATGTCATAAACTGTACCAAGAAATCAAGATTCTTCTGAGGAACAGGCCCCATCTGAAAGGAGTTGATTGGGGCGGTAAGGATGGAAGGAGTGTGAAGCCCGGGAGTGCTCCAGGCCCCAAGACCCCTGAGACTGACTTCCTAACTTCCTAACAATAGAGGAATATGGTATTACAACAGTAGCTTGGTATATCTTTGGATCTGGGTTGTGGTGAGCAGAGGATATTTGGAATTAAATGCACTTAAAATCTGAGTTGCAGACCATGTGTAGTGATAGTCATTTAGATTCCCCCAGAGTCAGGTGAACTAGCTGTGAATCTAACAAGATGGGTAAATTATTATCCTGACAACTCAAAAATCTGGCAAGAACTGGAGAACGATTCCAGTAGTAATGACAGAAACAGGTCAGGCTCAGACTGAGCCAGAGCTAAGTAACAAATACTGCTAGTATTTTATGCAAAATACGATTCAACCATTCTTCCTCCAGTTCACTGAAGCTTAGAAACAGTAAGAAACCATATTCCTATGACTTTGGAGGAATTTAGGAAAGCTGCCAGGACACTGGAAATTGGGAGGATCAATGGGTGAAGATGGATTTATGTTGTATCCTTTTAAGTGGTGCTGTAATTTCAGACCTCAGGTTCTGCCTTCAGAGTGACATAAACCTAATAACCTTCCTCAGCCTTGGAAACATTTCTTCTCCTCCCATCTCCAGGGCAATTTCTTCCGCTTCGCTCTCTGGAACTACAGCGAACCACTCCTATGACAATAACACCACCTTGTTCTGTAGACAGGGCACATACCCTCCGTTGCTTACTCAATAGTCCTTTCAATCTTTCCCCTTGTAAACAAAACCCCACATTTGCTTGGCAAGGAACCCTCGTCTACTTGGCTGTGTGCCTCACTGGACAAGTCATGGCAATTCTGTTTCTCTTGCCAGTCCTTGCTTAGGAATAAGCTGGGTGACTATTCTATGTATTAAGACGGGAGGAGGAACCTACCGGGTGGATTCTAGGAAAGGTTTCTCAGCCTTAAGAAAAAGTGATGAGGGGCGCCTGGGTGGCTCAGTGGGTTAAAGCCTCTGCCTTCGGCTCGGGTCATGATCCCAGGGTCCTGGGATCGAGCCTCGCATCGGGCTCTCTGCTCAGTGGGGAGCCTGCTTCCCCCCTCTCTCTGCCTGCTTGTATGCCTACTTGTGATCTCTGTCAAATAAATAAATAAAACCTTAAAAAAAAGTGATATGGGGCCAAATCATCATTCTGCAGCTGATTCTCATCATCATGGCTGTGTGTGCTTGGAGCTGGGATAACAATTCTGCAACCATAAAGGGTCCTAGTGAAGGAAAAATCAACCAATGACAGCAGAGTAGGAAGACAGAAGGAACTAACATCATTGATGTCATTAAGGTCCCTGAATCAGCCAGCCTGGAGCTCCCCGTTTTAGAACTTATAAATGTTCTCATTGTTTAAGTGATTTTGACTTGCATTTTCTACTTTTCTATTATTTGCAGATGAAAGTATAACAACTAGCAAAACAGATATGTGTGTATTTATACTCCTCACATTAGGTTTCCTAATAAACACCTTTGTTACCACCCACTGCGTCTGCCATACACCAGTGTCAATGAATGCTGGTTTCTTGAAGAGGCAAATGCATGGATGGATAGATATGCCATTCTTAATACTAGCTGCATTCTTTAGCCTAGTAAATCATTGGAGAATAAACCAGAAATCTATTCTAGATTCTTCCCTATTCCCTCTCTCCATAGTGAGTTCATCTCCAAGTTTTGTTCATTTTGCCTTTTGGATTCATCTCAAACTCATTTAATTCTTTTCGTCTCTACCACCATTCTATTTCAAGCTACTACCAACTCTTAACTGGACTAGTGCAGTAACCTCCCAAGTAGCCTCCTGAAATTTCTCACATCTATTCTCCACACTACAGCCAAAGGGAATCTTTCCAAATGCTAAATCCCCTACTTCCCCCACCTCCATCCTTAATTAAAAGATAAACAAAATTCCAAAATTCATAAGATTCCAGAGGCCTACATGGCCTGATGCCCTCTATCCTTCTAAGCTACCTCTTGTCCTTGATACTCTAGCCCAACAGGCTTTCTGTTGATTCCTTGATATACCCTGCTTTGCACATCCTATTCTATCTGCCTGGCAGGCTCTCCCCTCTGACACCCCTAGACAATCACATACCTGTGTATTCCAGCTACCATTTTTCAGGTCAGTCTTGCCTGTCTTAAACTCTCCGAGTAGATGGTTCTCTGTTGTACACCTTGCTAATACCACACAGCAATCGGTCATAGCCAGGATGGGCATATAAACTGAGACACTTCTGATAGTGAATGGGGGGTACAATTAATAATTACACTGAGACAACATACATGAAAAGAGATTTTCCTGGACTAACAGAACATTTGGTCACCCTTTATCTTTAAACTTACATTTTTGTTTTTAAAGTTTTCATTTAAACTCTGCCTCCCCCAGATCTCCACATGGGCAGAGACCATATCTTTGTTTTTCTCACCACCATGTTCTCCATGCCTAGCAGAGTCCAGATTTATTAATAGGCACTCAATAAATACTTGTTGGAGGAACACTGGAAAGAAGGAATATAACTCAGCTCACATTTTCCTTTCCTATTACTTTTTACATTCTTTTTAGATCAGTGGTGATGTAATGTTATGCTTTTTCTCATGTATTTTAAAATATCTGACCATTTTTGCACAGCACTGCTTTATTGCTGACCCATGCATTTAGTCCACAATTATCTACTGAACATCTAGTATATGCCAGGCATGAACTAGATGCTAGGAATGTAACAGCAAACAAGACACAGTTCCCATCCTCAAGGAATTCACAGACCTATTAAGGAGATGCTTGAAGTCCACTAGGATTCTAGATCAGTCTTTACCATGTTAATGCCTAGGCAATCAGGGTCTGACCTGGGCACAAAAGAGATAATCTGACTTTTTTCATTTCCTTCTCAGTTGTATCATGTCAGTTTCAAGGTCAGTACTTTCATGATTTCCATTTCTTACTAACATCTGTCTCCAGGAAACATTTAACTACTTTGCAATAGTTTCAGATTCT
The DNA here is from genome assembly GCF_902655055.1 of Lutra lutra. Lineage (NCBI taxonomy): Eukaryota > Metazoa > Chordata > Mammalia > Carnivora > Mustelidae > Lutra > Lutra lutra. The sequence continues at coordinate 92,283,230 of NC_062282.1, read as the reverse complement.
GGCAATATATTAAAAATCATATTCATGCATATGAGCTTCCCCAAAATAAATGGAAATATCGAGGTGCCTCAAATTAAGAGCAATAAGCTTAGGATCTCATCCTGAAGCTTCCCCATGGGTGGGTATCAAATTCAGTAATAGCTGGGTTTTAATACACAGTCAGGCCAGATATGAGGTTATGGGTTCAATGGAAGCACTGAATGGGAGCTAATACCCCTTCGTGAAGCTGGGTTACTCAAAGGGATGTAGCCTTGGTAATGAGGTGCCTAGAAAAAAGACAGGCCCACCTTAACAGAGAAATAATAAATTCTGCTATGCTGGGCTATAGAAAAGGAAAAAATATGTTCCCAGAAAAATAAAATCTCAGGGCTCTGCCTCATGTTGTATCAAAGTAAGAACGTATGTCATGGTTTGGGAATTGTCAAGATTGGAAATTTACATAAAAATTAGTCCTGGGACAGTGATATCTCTAGAGTAACTGGCAGACGTGAACAGAAAAACTCTATGGAATGACACTTTCAGAGCTTAGGCCACATAGGATTTTCACAGGAAGGTTTCCATTGAAGGTGAGGTTATAATTCAAGATAGAGGTACAAAAACAGAAGCATAGGTACCAGGAATCTACAATAATAGCAGTATTATCTGAAATAGATGTCTTCGGTAGAATTTCCTGGATACAGATTTTGAGATGGAGATTTGCATGCAAGAGGTTTATTGGAGAGTAACATAAGAAACACATCTGAGGATGTGAAAGGATCAGGCAGAAGGGAATAATAGAGTGATACAGGTGCAACAGAGCAGCCAGATGATCTCATAAGGATTTTTTGAATTGGGGCATGATCTTTAAGAATATCCCAAACTGAGACAACAAAACTGCAGCCTTGGGATGCCTGGGTGGTTCAGTGGGTCAAAGCCTCTGCCTTCAGCTCAGGTCATGATTCTAGGGTCCTGGGATCGAGCCCCACATCAGGCTCTCTGCTCAGTAGGGAGTCTGCTTCCACCCCACCCCCGCCTCTTCACCTCTCTGCCTACTTGTGATCTCTGTCAAATAAATAAATAAAATCTTAAAAAGAAAAAAAAGATGTTGAAAAAAGATGTAAAAAAAAAAAGATGTTCAGTCTTTATATCTCAACATCAGCCAGCCACTAGATGCAACCTGCCCCTGAGGGGAGGTCATAAACCTGGGAAAGATGGCTCCCTTTGGCCAAAGACAATCCCCAGAGAGGCCCAGGAGTGAGCCAGCAGCAGCCAATGCACCAAGCAACAAAAATATGAATTTCTCCTTTCTGAAACTGGAGATGGAAGGTGGGGATTCTGAGCAGCACACATCAACAGCCACTCTAGTCCACTCTTGAGCTGTCCAGATCCATTTCCATTTCCATTTTGTGGTAACTGTGTACCATCTGGGAAGAGTATCCTCAGGATTCTGGTTGGTCCCAATTCCTAAGGAATCATACAAGGGAAGTTAGTGGAGAAACTTGGCAGTCCTTGCTGCTGCAACTAGTTTTAAAAACACAACCAGTTTTCACTGTCTTCTTTGTTTACTACCCATTCTAAAGTCTCCTCATCCTTGGCTAGTACCATCATGGTCTTAGTAACTTAACGGTAGAAGCTACGAAGACCTAAGTTTCTAACCATAATGTGTCCCTCTGAGCTTGTGTCTACTGCACTTATTCATTAAGCACCCTAATTTTGCAGCACAGTATTAAGAGATGTCCCCATTGCTCACTGAATGTGAAACACAGTCGCCTTCTTTTCCATTCTTTTTCCGTTAGGGAACAGCAGTTGTATTTACTCCTAATCAGTGTGAATTACCCGCAAGCTTGGTGTGTCCTTTCTTTGCCTACTGGTCTCTTGGCCTGGGGAATCCTAAGTCTCTCACTGGTAGCCCAGTTTAAAGTAAAACAGAACTACTACTGTGTTCCCTGGTGGAAGCAGTCACCTTCTGGGAATAAGGATTTCTACCACAGAAGCTAAAGCTGCAAACACAGGAAAAACAAATTCCAAAAGTGGGTCATTGTGAGTGATTGTAAGAGAAAGGGACATAAAATAGAAAAGAGTAATTAAGAAATGTGGTAGATAGAATGTGAAGCTCTGATACTTACATCATATGAATAATTATCATATTATTATGATATATAATCATATATATATTTTGATATATATCAAATATATCAAATATATCTTTGAAGAGCTTCAAAGAAAAAGGCATACAAGAGGAAATAAGCAAAGTAAAACGATGGCTGTTTGTAAGCAGAAAATAATATGGTGAAAATAAAACCAAGTGTCTATAATCACAATAAATATAAATGGATTGAACTCAACCACTAAAAGGCAGAGATGCTCAGATTGAAATTAAAATCCCACTGTATAAAAGAGATGGTTAAACATAATGGCACAGAAAGACAAAAAGATAAGGGATGAGAAAAGATTTATGAAACAAAATCTTATTTTAAAAAAAGCCATTGTGGCTATATTGTATGAAAGAAATTAATCTTTAAGGCAGAACAGATTTTTATGGGTAAAGAGATTCATTATTTTTTAAAATTACCGGGAATATAGGTGGTTCTGGATCTATATACAGGCACCTAATAGCATAGATTCCAAACATGTACTTTACAGCATAGATTCCAAATATTTAAAGAAATTCAGGGGTTGGTGGCAGTGTACTAAAGTGCTAATCTCCTGGGAGTTTTGCATTTTCACAAGGCTTAGTACCTCAAGAAGAAAAAATCAGATTTAAGAGAGTGTTTTTGGATCAATTTAACTCTAACTACTCAGGAGCAAGGCTAATTTAAAAATGCTCTGGAAAGTGATTAAACAAGTCCTTTTAGATAACCTCCTTATGTTTGTTTGCCAAGTACAACTGTGTTTATGAGGTCGAATTTTTGCTTACTAATTCTAGGAAGCAAATTGAGTAAAATGTGGGGTTAAGCTGAACTTTCATAAAGAAATCTAAAACCTGAGCCAATTGTCAATGATGCATGCATCAGGGTAGATTTTTCCAGGTGAGTTTGTTATGAAACTGAAACAATTTTTGAGAACTTTGGACTGGCTGACACCTTTATAACAACAGAGTCAAATTCTGGAAATTAGCTGTTCTTTTTGTTTTGTGTGCTTGGCTGGGAAATTTTTCCTTTCTTTAATTAAAATAAATCTCAGTGGTATGGCTTATACAATCATAGTCTCAATCAAAAAGGTCCTCCCCATGGACTAAAACTCGATAAGAGAACCACATAACTCTCATTTATAATATCTATTTACAAAGTCAGACAATCTCTTCTCTCTTACATGTAGGTTCTTCCCCTTCTTTATGCCTCCATGATTTTCTCACCCATTCTCCCTTGTCCTTTCTCAAATTTAAGTGGAAAGGAATGAATGAATCCGGGCTTAAATGAGGCAGGATTTTGTAACTGGTGATACTCTTCCCCAGAAGAAGAAGAGGGGAGGGAAGGGAGAGAGAATGTGGGTTTAGAGGCTTTTGCAGGGGATGTAGATCTTGGAAGGGAGGTGATAGATATATTCTTGATGGCCTCACCAAAGAGGAGATTTGGCTGCTAAATTTGACCTTGCTCCCAAGTAATTGATGAGACGTAACATTATCATCAGAATAATGGTAATGAGCTATAGATGTAGACTCTCTGCCTGTGGAGGCTGCAGACAAAATAGACTTTAAGGCAAAACATTATTCAGGCTCAGAAGCCTCATTTCATAACTTCCTGTTAGGAAAACTTAGGTGGGGTTATTTGATTGTGGTGAGCTCAGTTCTTCCACATCTGAAGAGAAGGAAAATTCCATGGGGAAAAAAAAAAATGCTCTGAACTAGACTTAGTGGCCATGTCTGAACCTCCAGTCTCCTTGCTCCTGTCATCCTAAGAGGGAAATCTCACTAATGGCTCAAAATCAGGTTCAACATCAAGTTCATTATTAGGCTCTGTCTTAGTTAGACTTTGGTACTCCTTCTCTGACACTTGAAAAGGCCAAACATTTTCCTAGTTGTGGTTTTAGAATAAATTAACTGCTTCATTTCTGCTTTCTTTGTATTCTTTCTTGAGAATTTCCTTTTGGAGAAGATTATTGTGTTTCTACCTGAACTAATCTGACTAGACATTTTACAGTTAAGGCATCTCCTTTCTGCTCCATAGTTTACCTTGTTAAATGGGATTTCAGTCACGCATTTTGAAAAGCTCTGCCTCTGGAATTTTGGTTTACCCTTGTGAATGTTCTCACTGACTTTGGAAGCAATTCCTCATTGTTGTTGGATTTTTTTTTTCCTCTGTGTGGCAGCAGCCTTTCTACTGGTGTCTACCTTTTATTGATTTATGGTAATAGATGACCAGACCCTTCTCTTCTGTCACTTACAGGTTGACCTCCTTAGGTGACATTTTTCTAAAACTGGCACACAAGGTATAAGAACAGATAACCTTGTAAATTCAAAGGCCGGTTCCACTGAGTTGAAAATCCTGTAATTCCAAGGTGCTAGAACTTGCTGCTAATGAAAATTTAAACATGCAGTCTGTTTGGTACTTGTTGCCTCACATGGAGATTTTTTGCTATAAATCTAGGTTTGTAGACCTGGGTTTGTGACATCTCTCTTTTAAACCAGTGGGCTTTAGATTCTGGTGTCGATCAAAATGATGCAGTGCGCTGGTTAGAAATGCAGACTTCCAAGTCCTACCCCTACATATTAATTCAATAGATCTGGGATCAGGGCCCTGGGATCTATGTTTTAAGAAGCTGTATGGGTGATTAGATGCAGATCATATTTCAGTCCTCATGAAACAAGATGAGAAAGAGAAAAGTACTTCCTGACTCCCATATGGAGTTGCTAGAAGCTGTCCTGGCACAGACTGCTAGGCCCTAGTGTTCTCCTGATGAACAAAAACAATTTCACATAAAATCAGCATCAAGCAAGACTACTCTGTGGCCAAGATGGATAAGACAAAAACAAGATCACTCTATGATCATATCTAAACACAGACAAAACCAAGAACAATGTTCAAACCACAAAATACCAAGGAACCCCTACCCCCACTAACTCCCAGCTAATAGGAGTGACCAATACTACTTTACCAGTTATAGCTTTATCCTTGGTATATTCTGGCCTCCTTATAGATGAAATTTATTGAGATACACAATCATAGAATTACTCCTGCTTCATCATAGTATCCAAGCCAGAGCAAAGCCCTGCTTCCTTAGGCCCGCCCCCAAATCACCCAACACAATCATATATCCTGTAAGTCCTTCCTAACGCCTTCTTTCTGGGATGCCACTATTGGCCCCGTAATGTGCCTTCTCCTTCACTGCAAAAAGTACTAAAACCAACTATTCTACTACAGGTATGTTCCTGATGGTCACTGGATGGAGGCCATTGACAAGGGCCACTAGCTATACTAATGCTTTCCATTCTTTCTGTGTGCTCATGGTGCGCTGACTACTTATGGCTACAAAGCCACTCAAGGACCTTCCTTTCAACATTGCTGGGCATTTGAGCTCTCTGCTATGGAAATGTATGGGGATTTATTGTGTCAGTCATGGCCCACACAGTATGGTACACATGGAGTGCCTCATTGAGAGTGTGGTGAATTTGCAGTAGCACTGTCAAAAAAAAAAAGATGATGATGTACCAGAGACTAGCAATAGATGGGAGCTCTTACCACTCCTAAACCCAAAGGAGCAAGAGCAAGGAGAAACTCTCGGAGGCCAAGACAGTCATAGATGGGGCCACCCAACAGGAGCTATGGCCTTTGGAAGAGGAAGTCAGCCACTGCTGACCACCAGGCCAGCAGGGCAGGAGCTGGGGAGACAAACATCCTGACTTAGCTCTTCTCTCTCTATCTTCTGCCAACTGTCTCTGTAGATGCCAACAGAAGCCAAAGGCAAGAAGGCCCATGACACAGTCTCTGTGGACAGCTTCCAGAGACCAGAGCAGGTCATGACTGGAGAGGCAATGGAGACCGGTAGCAGATCTATAAGAGTCCATTCTCTTCATTCAGTAAGCTGTTTATACCACCTGTGAAGCAGATGTGTGATGTTATCAAATATTGTATCAACCACCAAACCTAAGCACAAAAAACAGAGTTCTTAATCTTAATGGAAACTAGATCAAATGCTTTGGAAAGACTGAATGAGAAAAACAAAAAGAAATAAATGACTGTGCCAACAATGTGCCAGGCCCTGTTCTAAGCATCTTGTACCTATCGTATTCGTTCCCTATTGCTGTTGTAACAAATAATTACAAATTTAGTGGCTTAAAACAAATTTATTCTCCTACTGTTGTGGGGTAAGAACAGTAACTTCAAAATGGGTCTTAATTTATAAAATATAATCCAAGTGACAGCAGGGCTGCATTCCTTCTGGAGGTTCTAGGGGAGAATCCATTCCTTGTTGCATCCAGCTTCTGGAGGTTGCCCACTCTCTCTGGCTTACATTTCCCTTCCGGAAGTCATATCACTCCAACCTCTGCTTCAATCAGCACACCTCCCTCTCTGATTTTGACTCTCCTGCCTCCTTCTTTCTCTGGTAAGGATCCTCCTGAATGATTCTTTATGATCGCCTATCTCAAAATATTAACTTAATCACTTCTGCATAGTCTTGTCTGTCAGGGAAGGTAACATGCTCCCAAGTTTAGGAATTAGGACACGTATTTCCTGCAAACAAAGACATTCTCCCATTTAACTGCAATATAACCATCAAAATCAGAAAATTCACATGGGCACATTACCACCATCTAATTCTCAGTCCCCACTCAAATTCTGACAGTTGTTCCAATAATGTCCTTTACAGGTAGAAGAATCCAGTTATAAACCATACATTGTGATTAACTGTCATGTCTCTTTAGTCATCTTTAATCTGGAATAAGTCCATGACCTTTATTTGACTTTCATAACATTCACAGTTTTGAAGATTACAGGCCAGTTATTTTATAGAATGTTCCTCATTATGCATTTATCCAATGTTTCCTCATTCTTTTATTCAGGAGTATCATCCAAGTGATGAAGTGATGCTGTGTTCGTTTTAATGCATTTATCTGATAATGCAGTTTTTGTTTGCCCCACTACTGATGTCATTCACTTGAATCACTTGACTAAGGTGGACTCTCAAAGATTTTTACACTGTAAAGCTGCTCTTTTTTTTTTTTTCTTTTGTAGTTCATAAATATTTTGTAAGGAGTATTTTGAAACTAGGCAAACAGCCTGTCATTCATCCAACACTCAGTCCATTCATTTATTCTTTATCTCCATAAGGACTCCTAGGTTTATTCCTGGGTTATAATCTATTGATATGATTACTTTAATGTCATCAGTCCTGCCAGTAGCATCTCCCTCATACTGGCTTGATATGCCCCCACCATTCTTTGGGCCCTTCCTTGCTTCTAAAGCACAAGATGTTGGGGCTCCTCTTGTACTTTCCCTGGCCCAACCCTGGAATCAGCCATTTCTCCAAGGAGTCCTAGAGTCCTTTCTGTGGGGTCTGGGATTGGAAACTAAGACTGGGCACTAGGTAGTATGCTAATCACTTTTGGATTCCTATAGTGCACAGAGCTAAGGAATATATGATGCATATATATTTCTATATCAAATATATAAAAAATCACCAGCCACACTGAAATCTCTAATTCCAAACCAACCCCCAAGGGTTGTTTCTAGCTTTCTACCCTTCCATACTGGGTCAAGGGATGAAGCTTTATTTTGCCTACATGTATTAACCCACTTAGTCTTTACAACAATCTTCTGGTTTAGAAAATAAAATTGCCAGCCTCATTATCCACAAACGTTATACCATAAATTTCAAATGGTTTGAGAAAAAAGGTCTATACACTCCACTTGCAACTTTTCTGTAAGTCTGTAATTGTTTCAAAATTTTAAAACGTTTATGCTAAAAAAAAAAAATTCTCTGTGGTTCAACAAACTGAGATACAATAGTGTTCATAGTGTTCCCAGTAATCTGAATGTGATAAAAAAACATTCATATATGTTCCAAACTGGGGGAGGAAAGGACAGAAAGAGAGAAAGGAAAGGACAGGATTTAATTCTAAGAAGGGTGGGAGTTAGGAAAGTTGACCCACATGGCCTTATCTTTAAAGACCTAGGCTGGTGGTTCAGAGCTGCAGTCTCCAGTGTGACCCTTCATTCTTCATTTACATTTGGCTATTTGACAACCACCCCAGCCTGAGGTCCACTCAAGAGCTGGAGGATCCTGATTAGCTAATCAGCCATCTTGGCTGGGGCACAGCCCATCGATGTGACAGAACATATTAGCCTGAAACTAACCACTAAATGAATTTCTTAAGGCTTATCCAGCCTTACCCTCAGTGTAAGAAAAACAGAAATATGTGACGATTCACCGGGATCTCTCTCTGGTCCAAGTGTCTTACTTTACAGATGGACAAACTCAAACACAGAGTGCTTAAGGAATGTGACAAGGTCTCAGAGCTATGGAGGGGCAGAACTCAGAAAACCCTTCCCATCGACATCATCGAAGGCCTGCCAAAATTGTCTTTATGACTTTGTTGTATGTAGCAATGGACTTCACCAAGGGACAAAGGAAGCCCTCTTAATTCCAGGGGATTAGGGCTGGGAGTAGTTTGGTTAGTTATTAAAGTCCATCAAAATGGGAAAGCCCTAAAAAGTATTATGTGAATACCTAAAACATTTTATTTGATAGTTTTTCTTTGCCACTAGATCTCCTGATTAGAGTTCCACAGTGTTTTTCTTGTATAAGTCAGAATCCATCCTCTTTGTGTTTCCTTAAAGAGGAGTTACAACATGAAGACATCTGTCAAGTAATATGAGGCAGAACCATTCTAGATGTTAATCATCTTTCTTCTTTTTTAAAACTGTCTCATCCAGGGGCGCCTGGGTGCCTCGGTCAGTTAAATGTCTGCCTTCAGCTCAGAGGTCCTGGAATTGAGCCCTGCATCAGGCTCCCTGCTCAGTGGGAACCCTGCTTCTACCTCTCCCTCTGCTCCTCCTCCCTCCTCGTTCTCCATCTCTCCCAAACAAATGAATAAAATGTTAAAAAAATAAAATAGATAAAAATAAAATAAAATTGCCTCTTCCACATATAACTCAATAGCAGTTTTATTAGATGTGTGACTTGGGCAAGTTCTTTAACCTCTTTGTGTCTCGGTTGCCCTTCCTGCAAAAGGAGACCCTCCAGGCTCATCTTGCATTTTCTCAACCCCAACCCTGGTATCAGCCATTTCTCAAAGAGCTCTGTCTTCTTCAGTGAAGAATGGTATTAGAAACCATGATCTGAGTGCTAGGAGTACTCATCACTATTGGACTGCTGCTCTTCCTGGGTCCTCACAGGAGACAGTTAAGGAGTATTTTATATATATATATGTATATATACATATATATATATATATGAAAATAAATAAATATATACAAAGAGATATAGAATTAATTAATTTATTTTCTATATCTCTTTGTATATATTGAAAATCATGAGTCACACTGCTTATCTCCAATTCCAAACCAAGACCACAGTTTGTTCTAGTTTTCTCTCTCTCCATGTTTATAACTCCCTTCTCCAACTGTGAATAATTTGCTCTCATTTTCCTTACTATATTTACTTATCTGATCAATACTGCTGTGTGTAACCAACCAGTATTATTTCCACTACCCTCCTTGCCCCATGTGGACTCTGTTACCTAATGCCTATCACCTTTCACCTATCACCACAGAAAACCTCCACCCCTAAGTGGGCTCTGACACCCCACACTGGGCCACTTCCCTGCATGGACACACTTGTTACCTTGTTCATGTTCTGATATCCTATGTCAAGTTACCCTTCTTCAGCCTTGGTCCACTGAGGCTCTGCACAACTCTGGACTACTGTGGCTTCCTGCTTTCTTTTAGAGTAGATGCTAACTCTGCTTTGTATCACCTAATGAGTTTAGGACTGAACTATTCATAAATAAAAGGGAAAGAGGCAGAGGAAGAGCCCCTTTTTTGTTTTTAATACATTTTCTGACACAGTAAAGACTGTCAGTAGTGTCAAGAAACAGAAGGCCCTGTTCGCATTCAGTAAGATGGGCTGGAACTTAACCTGTAGCATGTAGTGGAAATCATTTCCAGATTTATTTATCTCCCAAAGTATGCTGTCACCAAAGGACCCTGATAACTTCTCCACTGAAAGGACTCTCAGCATTCAAATATTCAATTGCTAATATTGTCAAGATCACTTATTGGTAGATATTGTTTCCTTTTTCACTTCATTCCTTCATTAGCAGAGAGGGTTATCTATCCCATGTTATGGTACTTAGCCCTTAATGCATTTCTGATACACCCTCGAAGGCCTGGTACACAGGGACATGATGCAATTAGTGTTGCCTTAGAAGTCAGACACACTTGTGTTCAAATCAATCTAATTTATCAACAGTTTGAATTATATGAGAATTAAAGATAAATATGTATATATATATGTATTTTTTTTAAGATTTCACTTATTTTCTGACAGAGAGACATGGTGAGAGAGGGAACAGAAGCAGGGGGAGTGGGAGAGGGAGAAACAGGCTTCTCACTGAGCAGGGAGCCCGATGTGGGGCTCGATCCCAGGACCCCAGGATCATGACAAGAGCCAAAGACAGACATTTAATGACTGAGTCACCCAGGCACCCCTATATATATGTATTTAAAATAAGGTATGTGCACGCACACGCACACACTCACTCATTCACATCTACCACGTGGCAAAGCATTCTCTAATGCTTTATACCTTTATACCTTTTTAACCCTCTTGACAAAGTCTCATCTGCCTATCTCTTTGCTCACTGATTTTCCTTTGAGAATCCGAGACCATGAAAAGAATTTCAGGCATGTAAAAACTGATCAATAACAACAGTTCTGAAAAACCAGAAGACTGAACTAATTTCTCTGTGAACTTGAAATAAATGCATCACCTGTTCTTGGAAGTCTTGGACGCGCAGGTATTCTCAGTGGTTTCATCCCGGGGCATTCTCATTAGAGCCAACACATTATTTCAGAAGAGGGAAGGGAGAAGCCGCACTCTGTAAATCTGCTTCTTTCTGTGCTCAATTTACTAAGAGCTCATCCTGCCACCTACTCATGTGAAAGTCCTTCCCAGCCCTGGAAGGACTTCCTGCCTCATTCTCTCTCAACCACTCATTGTTGGGTTGTGAGGATACCCTGTCCCCCTCCATGTTTCATTGTGAGGGAAAGGGAACTGGGAAACCTGCAATAAATGTAATAGTCCAGTCTGCCCCAGTGAGCTGGGAAAAAAAATCTCAATTTGTCGCCATGTAAAAATCTTCACTGGTATCCTGCATGACGCTCTCATCTATGAACCCCTCCTGTGGAAGCTGTTTTTTCTTCAGTTATTTTACTGTAATTTTATTGTGCAAAATCCTCCCTCTGATTTCACTGGAGTCTTGTGCAGAGTGAAGTATAGCCTCTCCGTCCTGTGAGGAGATGGAAATTGTTATCCTTGCCCCCATGACACCAGAGGAAAATGGAAAACTGCACTTGTGTAATCATCATTGTACAGACCATATAAGAGGTACAGAATCGCTTCCTTTTAGAGGGTTTAATTAAAATCATTACTTAAAAATAAGCCTTGTGACAACATCATGATTGGGCTATTTTCAAACTGTAGAACACCTAGGAGAATTCCGGGTTCCGTGAGAAAAGTGTCTCTCCGTAGTTCATACATGTATGACTCCAAGAGGCAACGAACTCTGTTAATCTTCTGATATTGGCTGCGCTGATTATTTTATGGTTGTCTAAAAATGAGAAGCATATCGAAATAATTTAATATTTTGTAATATTTTAGAGGGTCATTATAAGACATTCTCTTTTACTCAGTAAGGATTAAATAACCAAGTCTATGTTTTTTATTGCTGATTTCTACGATTAAAGCAAGTACATAGAAGCCGAGCTGATTGCAATATAAAGAATTATTCTCTTGGGTCCTACTTGTATTCATTCTCTTTCTACATTTTAAAAACCCATTCATCAATTACTCTGCAGTAGTACCAGGAGTTAGCATGCGCATATTATCTTCTCCTATTCCATCATGGTTTTCCAAGATCACACGTGTGCGTTTGGGGCTGTACACACCCGGCCACACTCACAAACACATACACACACATGCAGACACTTACACTGGCATCCAAACCTATTTACCCATAATTACATTCTAGGCGCTTTATCGAACAGATATTTTTGCGTTCATTTGTGGAAGCTGAAAAGAATCCGTGCTACTGTTTGGAGTCTTAAAGCAAACTGTAATCTCATAAACAGTGAGGTGAACCTCAGAGGCAGGAGTCTTTTGATATGCAGCGTAAGTGAAATGCTGCATAATATAAAATGATGGCGCTATTAATCCTACGGCACTGGTGGTGCCCAGCCCCCCCCCCCTTCGCTATTGATACCAACACCATTGTCTCTGGCTTTAAACTTCATCAGTATGCAAACGGAGTGTCACTATGATGGGTGGTAACTTGGTTGGATGCACTTTCTACATTTCTGGCAAATGAGTATAATTATTTTCAGAGCTGCGGGCAACTCATGCATGTTTTATCCTCCATCTGGACCAGCACGGTACACAATAGTGATAAAAGATGATTTTCCCCCTTGGATGTTCACAGGCCATCATCGACACAGTCCTGATGAAATGGCCATGTATCCCCTAGCAGCTCTATATCTGCCACAGCTTGACAACAAAATTATTTCCCCATAGTACTCAAACACTTCAAATATTCAAGCCCTCTGTGCATATATTTGTGTTTTGAAGCATTCAGCGTTAACATAATGTGGTAATTTATAAACTGACAAATTAACTATGCAGAAATCACAGAGAGGCCTTATGAGGTCTGCAAAGCAGCAGAAAAGAAAGCAGAAGCTTTTTGCGCTCTGTAATAATAATAATCCTATCAACTGTCGCAGATTGCCCGGCCTCCCATTGTTAGAGCCCTGCTCTCGAGCCTGCTTACTGTAGGTGATTCCGCCCCAGCCGCCTTGCCTCAAGCCTCACCAACCAGGAGGCTCAGCTGGGGCTCGAGGTGCTCTCCTCCTCTGGGTCTGGGGCTCGTGGGGAAAAGGGCACCAATAAAAAAAAAAAAAAAAAAAGCAAGTTGCCTGTATTGATCACTTGGAGCCAGCAAGGGTTGTATGGGATGGAATTTGGGGAGGGTGAGATTTGCCCTCAAGACGGAAAGAGAATTTAGGACCGGCAAAATCAATAACAACAAAACTGAGATTACGCATGTGAGAGTACGATCGGCCTTCTTTGTTTCGTGCTTATAAAATCATTTTAATGATTAAAATCCATCATCTTGCTAGCCCGCTTAGCAAGTGCTGGTGATCCTCACAGACCTGCTATTGATCCTCAGACAGACAGCTGAATGGAGGCAGCATTCATCAAAGGACGCAAAAGAGTGCATTTTCACTTTTATTGTATTAGCTTAATTCTCTTTCAGATGAATTAAAGACTAATTTTGCTAGACCAAGGGGAGAGTCTGTGGATCTTCTGCTGCCCCCATCTGTTTAACATGTAGATTCTTAGAAGGCAGAATTCGTTTTTGAAAGGCAAGAAAGTATTTACAAATTCTTTGGAAAAACACAGAACATTCCTTCACGATATGCCAAACCAGCCTCTCCTCCTTCCTTCTCCACGACACCCAGCTCTGCACTCCACCTCCCCCAGTTACTGCACGCGCGCACGGACACGCGCAAGCGCACGCGCGCGCACACACACACACACACACACACACACAAACCGTCCTTTAAATGGTATGTACCATGCTATGAGGCCTACCAAACATCAGACACTCTTTATCAGCAGTTGTGCCAGGGTCTCCATAGCAACAGTATAATAGATTTGCCCTTATTCAATCCCAGAGGCCACATTGAAGCGCAATGCAAAATTTGCTGGGGCCTGAATTCCTTTCAAGCTATGGCTCATGTGTCAGGAAACAAGTCAATGCACAGACAGCCCCGCACAGAAAGATGGAGAGGAACCTTTTCTCTCCACTGCTGTTTGCTCACAGTGACATTCAGAAACTTGGGCCCTTCTAGATCTCATTTCTGTCTTGTTTTCTAGTTATTAATTCACTTTCTTGGGGTGGAGAAGAGAGTGGGGGAAGGGAGCGCCAGGCTTTGCAATAATCAACCACCAATGAAAGTGCAAAGCAAGCTGCATAAAAATGAACCAAGCATCTCAGCCTCCAAGGTTATGTAGGATTCAATATGGCTGAAGCCCACCACGGCGGCAGTGGACTCCGTTCCATGACGTGAGGCACCCCGGAGCCGAGCAGGCCTGAGCAGCCCGTGCAAACCTCCTTGACCCACACTGGAGTGGTATTCTGTGATGCTCAAGCGACCTTCCCCGGAGAAGGAGAGGCAGAAGAATGGACACATGCCCTTGTCCTGAAGCCAATCTCGGCAGGAGGGGAGAATTCCCGGGAGCTCGCACCTGAAGTACACTGTGGCTAAAACAAGCACAGCTTAAAAGTTAAACAATCATTTGTTTCAGGTTTATTTTAATCATTAGCTTTGGGACTTACAAGATGATTACTTTGTGGGTTAATTATTTTCTGTGCTTGGCTTTCCAAACCTAATTGCTCAACTTCATTATTGTACATAGCAATCCATAGCCGGTTCCTAAAATTACCTGTCCAAATATTTTCCTTTTTGATTATCACAGAGAATTTGCTATTTTTCTCCTGGACTTGAAACTTTGCAGAAATGACTTGGTGGGCAGACGCTTGTGTGATTTTGAACATTGGACTAGAGATATCACAGCCATGAGAAAAGATTCAATCCCAGGTTGGATGAGAAAGAAGGTTCTTACGGACCTTTGCCCAGATGAGGCCTGATTAACTTCAGGGCAGTGGCTCTCACACCTGAACATCCATAAGAAGCATCTGGAGTATTGTCAAAACAATTTCTTGAACGCTGTTGCCAAAGACTGTGTTAGCATTCCCAGCAAAGTCACAGATGATGCCGGTGCCGGTGACGCTGGTCCACGGGCTGTGCCTCAGGAACCAGAGCTTTCGGCCAATCTCCAGCAGGAAAAGTTCCTCCACCTCAGATTCAAGGTTTATTTTGATTGTTTACTGTAACTTCGACTTCGATCCTCTTCTAGAAGGGTATTACTTGTCATCTTAGCGTAATTACCCCCTCCTCCAGAGGGTCAGACCTGCAGTTTCACCCAGCACCTGGGACACAGCAAGGATGGAAGCCACGGAGAAGAAAAAATTGTCAGGAGACCAGGATATATCCTCAGGCCTAACACTATGCCTGCCACACATTTAGGGCTTGATCAGTATTTTTTTTTTTTTTGAATGAATACATGCGTGAGTAAATATGATTGAATTGCAAGGCTTCCATACTTCAGGAAAGAGATCTTAAGTCAAGGATCTGGTGCTCTGTGTTCTATTTAAATTGAAATCAAGTCAAATGTCATATATCTGTTTTTAAAAGTGGCATATGAATTTTTGTGGGGAAGATTAAATTGTACTTTAAAATCTTCTAGGAAGCTGGAGCCATAGGGTGAATCACTGTAGAAAGCAAAATCCTTTTATAATTAAAAGCATTACTCTCTAATTTATCTAGTTTTATAAGTTTGGGTTTTCTTCAAGTGGGAAATACTGCATTTTTACTTCAAGACTCACCAGCTTTGCTTCTTACTGCACAAAATAAAAGGGTGTATTTCTGCCCAATGTTTTAAACTTGGAATCATTTATTTCTTTTCATTTCCCATTCCTGCTGATTAGACCCTAAAATCTGGGTCATTTTAACAAATAATCAGTTTCAACAACAACAAAATGTGAAGCCAATAGTACATAACACTGACTTGAGTCAGTGTTACATGTCAGTTCCCTTTGACCAGAGAGAGTTTGGTTACCTGTGCTAAGTGAGTTATACGCTAGAAAATGACACCTGGGCAGGGGAAAGAGGGGAGGTAAACTGTATTACAGCACGTGCTTTGCGAATTACCTCATCTACGGTGAATTCAGGATAAGATAATGGCAGCCTTTTTTTACCATACTGTAAAGTATGTCTTCAGTTCCGAGATTTTTCTTCCCAGAACAAGGCCAAGGGCACAGAAATGAGCAGACTCTTAGGCAGGGAGCCTAGCTGGTCCTTTCCGCCCTTCCAAGCAGGTGAGGTGCAGTGGGAAAAAAAGAACAGATTCCTGTCTCCCACCCTGCCCCTCACTTCAGTCCTTGAATAGTCTCATCCCTCATGGGCTGGTGAGAAAAATAAATGCAAATATCCAGAATTGTAGAATTGCTCAACTAGATCTTTGAAAGTGTGGGTCTGGATGCTTCCTTTTGCCAGAGAAGGGAGATCCCAAGATCATGCAAGCAGTCAGGGGCAGAGAAGGGGTGTGAGCCTCGTGCCCACACTGGGACAGAAGTCCCAGGACACCTGCCCGCTGCTGTTTCAGCCTGTCTGCCCTCCCTGGAAAGGAGCCCGTCACGCTGCTTGAGTAGATGTCCCCTCCCACAGCCCCCCTCTGCCACAGGCTCCCTAGAAGGGAGGATGAAGGCAGAGCGCTATCAGCAACTTTCAATTCAACAAATATTTATTGAGCACCTGCTGTGTGCCTGGTGCCGCACTGCAATGTGACAACCGCGGCATGAAAGGACACGGCGTTTTATTACAAGGTGGTTACAACCAGGTGAGTCTGTTTTTCATCACTTAACAATAGCGGTCTCCTCTGTAATGCTTTGCAAACTGGTCTACGCCCCCTGTATGTCTGGAGCCACGGGTTAAACTGGTGGTTACTTCCTGATGTTTCCATTCTCCTTTACTATAAGTACATGATTTCCTTGATTTTATGACAAAGATTTTTCTAATTCATGCTTTAAGATTTGGAAACGTGGACGGATACCTCTGATGCTCCCAGTATGTGTTAAATTGGTACTGTCCTCTTCCTTCCTTCCTTCCTTCCTTCCTTGTGATACAGATTAAGCTTCATCTTCAAATAATATCTTAGAATTGAGGATAGCAAGGAATTTAAGTTGGCATTTTTAAAGTTAACTATTTTAGGCCACTGCACAATAATATGTCAGTTTTTAAAAGGTAAATGAACTCTGCATCCAAGTCTCTCCTTTGTGGAGGGTGCTTTAGGCTCCCTCTCCAGAGTCCCCGAAATTGGACTTTTAGCTTCTCTGCCACTATGGGCACTTGGAGGGGCAGGCGGGGAAGGGGGAGGGGGACTGAGAAGCTCCAGTTTAGATGAGGCAGTGTTCTGAAGTGCCAAAGTGAGAATGGGAAAACATCTGCAGGACAAACATGATGCTGAGCATTCCAGTCAGACCCTGAACCTGAACACGATGAGGCAAACACTTCCAGATGAACTCACTCGTTTTCCTCTCCCAAGGAAAGCCGGTCTGTCAGTTTCTGCTGTATTGTTGTGTTTCTCCACCTTGCCCCTTGCCTCAGTTCTTTGTGGCCAACACATACTCTGGACCCTGCCTCTTCTCGCCGTCCTGCTCGGCCACCTGTCCAGCCCCATGTTTGGCAGTAATGACAGCGGACGGTGCCTTTCTTGCCAAGTGGAGCTGACACTCTGTGGCCCATTGTTTGTGGGGCCACACTGCTGTCCCCATCGCTGCCCCTTTAGGACACTGATCAACAGCTGTGAGAGGCTTCCCATCCTGCCCCATAGAAAAGGAAGGCCCGAAAGGCTTCTCAGAGCATCAGTTCAGAGGTCCCGCAACCAGCCAAACAATACGCGATTATTCAACGGCTCCAATTCATTTTCCTCTGCTCCTCCCCCACTGTTACCCTCCAGAGAAAACTAATTTGCAGAAAAATAGCCCCTGCCAGCTAACTTCTCCTCCTAAATGTATGATGACCCCGAACTCTTGTCTCCGTGGGTACTTATTCTCATAGCAAATGCACAGAGTTCTGAAAAGCCCGTCTTCTCCTTTAAAAACTTCCCTCCCCCACCTTCGGCAGGGAGATGCTTTCTTTTCCTTTTATTCTTTGCTTCTCTTTTTAACATGTGTGCTGAAATTGGCACTTTCTCTTTTCAGTTCACTCCCTTCCCGGGATTAATGCAGGCAGCAATGGAGAAACGTGCACAATTTTTCCAGTCTCTGCACTAGGCGAACCCACGGGTGATGGATTAAATGTAACAGGCTCTACCTTACATATCACTATTTAAGCGAAGCGCCTTGTGGCCGGTGATGCATGGTGTCATCCAGAGAGCCCTGCACAAGTAGGGGAGCGTGGCTGCCTCCACTGTTGTCTGAGTAAATAATGGGGCTAATGGCATTTGGTGCAAATGAGACTCCTATAGAACTCAAAGCGCTTGTTGATCTTATTTTTCTTTGTCAAACGCCTGCTTCGGCAGTGTGGCCTGCCTTGGCTATCCAAGGGAGGAGGGAAGGTCTCCGGGAGTTCAGGATTTTGTAACTAATATTGAACGCCAGTGAGAATGGATGCCAAGGTCGGGTTAAGAATAAAGACAATTGATTTGGAGGTCAGGGTTGCGATGTGAAAGGCCCTGGATGCTGCCAAAATATTTTCATTATGCTGTTTTTGTTATGGAAAAGACCAGGCCTACTGACTGATGGAGGCGGAGAGGTGGGAGGTAAGGCTGGAGCGAGGGAGTCTGGGAGGCATGAGAGGAATCGGAGCTCCAGGATTTATGGGCTGGGTGTCCCCAAGTTTCATTTGCCTGGTGCTTGCCTCCCTTGGAGAGGTGTGTGGATGGACAGATCCTCATCATCACGTTTTTCCCTCAGCAGAACCTGGCAGTTCTGTACTCTCTCTCTCTCTGTGTCTCTCTCTCCTGCAGCAGAGAAGCTGGAGACAAATTCTTCCAGTTGTATTTGCAAGGGTAAGCTATTTCATGCATCACTGTGATCCACTTTTCGCCCATGCCTACAAGATACCTGCACCACAGGGCTGTGTATTTTAACAAAATCCTGTTATTATTGGAGCTCTGACCCGATTTTGTTTCTATATTCTGAAGTAGAAAAGACTCCAGTGGCATGAAATTAGCAACACATTCTGCTAGTGTGTTAATTGTGTGAGAGTTTTTGGCAGGAGAATCTCTAAGCACTACATGGAATTTATTTTTTATTTAAATTTGGTAGTGATTTCACATTGTTTTTAAAGAGAGTTACCATGGCTGAAAACACTTGGGATTTACTGTATGTTCAGAAAAAGAAAAAAAAAAATCTGTCTAATGCAGTGGTGCAGAAGGAATTATGTAATTTCTTCACTTAACAGGGAAGCTGCTAGCGTTGATTTCTAATTCATTACAAGAAATTGGCATTCCCAGGCAGTGGTTTGGGATGTCCTTGACCCCAGTACAGTATCCAAACGCTGTTGTACCCAGCCAGTTGCTCACATAAAAGCAAAAACACATGAAAAAGAGAAAGTCAAAATCTCCCAGGACAGAGTGGCTGTTTTTCTCTAATGGATACCCCTTCTGAATCCCCCAGAGACCAAAGGGGACTTTAAATGACCATGGTTGTCCCCATGAACATGTGGATGGGGGAGCAATTCCCAGAAAGGGGGAAGGTGGGCAGACAAGCCAACAGATGTGTCCCACTAGAGGGTAGACTCCTGCTCTTATCTCAGTGACAGAAGACAGCTCTGAAAGAGGAAAAAGGTAAAATAATGATGACTAAGTACTTACTGTCTACCAGCTATTGGATTGGCTGACCTGTGTCATCTTATTACCCTGGCCACATACTAGATATGTGATTCTCTGCTTCCAGGCCCTTGCCCACCTCCTCTCCCCACACTTCCCTCCTTGCCTGTCACCCACCACATCCCAGTCTTCTGAGAGGTTCTGAGCTGCCCTGACTGGCAAGGAGCTCCTCCTTGGCCTTCATTCACTACGTGGCTCAGTATAGCAGTTCAAACCAGGACAGACAGGGCTCTTCTGCTTAGTACTACTGCTTCTGTAACAAGTCCTTCTCTAGAATAACAAGCATGGCCTGAATTTGATTTGTGGTGTCAAGTAGAAAGACACAGATTATGACTCCAATTCCAACTTCCTTGGGAAGATGATGTACTCTGAAATTCTGGGCTTCTGTATCTGTGAGAGATGGCCATACTTTGGGCCAGGATTAAACAAGGTGATGGATGGAAAGCTCTCATCTCCGGGGCTGGTCCATGGGCTCTTAGGTCCCTTTGCTTTCTGACCCCACAGTCACGGCAGTCACACCTACTGAACCCACATTAGAGGCCAGAGACCATGCCAAGCTAGGCATGAACAGAGGTCCCCAGAGGTACCATGGAGTATGTACCACTCCTCATTTAACCCCCACATAACCTTGAAAGGACGGTATGACCATCCTCCTTGAAATCATACCTTGAAAAGCAGAGCCAGAATGTCACCTGGTTTGTCTGATTCCAAAGACTCTTAACTCAGTGGTTCTCAATGCTGGCCATCTGGAGAGCTTTTAAAACACTGACACACAGTCCCCACTACCCTAGACCAATTAGACGGACTGAGATGGGATTGAGTTTCTGTTACCTTTAAAAGTTACCCAAGAGGGGCACCTGGGTGGCTCAGTGGATTAAAGCATCTGCCTTCGGCTCAGGTCATGATCCCAGGGTCCTGGGATCGAGCCCTGCATCAGGCTCTCTGCTCAGCAGGGAGCCTGCTTCCTCCTCTCTCTCTGCCTCTCTGCCTACTTGTAATCTCTGTCCGTCAAATAAATAAATTTAAAAAAATAATAAAATAAAAGTTACCCAAGAAATCTCATCTGATGGTCTGTGAGCTATGAAACCATTGTCTTACTTATGCTCAACTTACCTACCACTGGCCACACAAACCAGGATAGCTTAACTAAGAAAGGGATTTCAAATGCTGGCCGCTCACTAATAATTAGACTGTGTTTACCACTTCTGAAGGGTCTACTATGACACAGACACTTGATGTTGTCTTTGATCCTCATAGCAACCATGCAGGAATGAAATGTGGTCAATTTTCCTGGTTCACAGATTTATGTAAATAAATTAACACCTGGTACCAACAATCCATCCATAAACAGTATCATTAACATTATCACCATCACCACCACCATCATCTCTTGAATCCTCATAGTAGCCTCCACACTGATCCACTCAGCTCCCTATCAGCCCGGGAATCCGTGTGTGTCTTCCCGTCTTCCTGCTGCCCCTTACTCCAAATGCCCATCATCTCTCACCTAGACAACTGCAGCAGGCTTCCAACAACTCCCTGCCTCCAAGAGCATCCACCCCCAGTCCATTTTCTATAAAATAGCCAGGGTGACCTTTTTAAAACACAAATATTTAACCTTTCCTGACTGTAAAATGGTGATAACTGTCAGGGCACTATGTGAAGTTGGGTAGGCTGAGCCCTTTGTAAAAGTGCCCAAGAGAGGCAGGTGGGTGTCCAATCTTCTCCCTGTTCTCTCTGCCAAGCCACGCCCCCCTGTTGCCAGTCCCCCCACCCCCCACCTCCCCGACTGGAGATCACATTGGCCCTGAGTTCAGGGTGCTTTTTGTGATTTATGTGCCCCAAGGGTTTGTGTGAGAGAGAGAATGACTTGGTTTAAGGAGAGGGACATGTGCTTTTCTAATTCACACAAAGGTTTTGTAGTAACAACAACTGCCCTGAGGTTGAACCTACTTCACTGTGCTATTATGCTAGACAAATGTGAAAATTTAAATAAAATGGAGGTTCCCTATGGGAGTTGAAATTTGAACCCTGGCTGTCAGTCTCTAAAGCTACTATCCTAACCCCTGTTTTTCCCTGGAATACAGAGAAGGGAAGCTCTCAGGGGGGATCTACAGATAGGAAATTCTTTGGGCGGCAGGCTTTCTGGGAAAAGCTTCACAGAGGTGGGAAAGTACAGTCTCTCCCATTAGGGCCAGAATTAGGCCAACCAAAGCCAACCACCTCGTTCATGTTGCCTATCTCACCTAGGTAGGTCCCCACTTCCTTTGACCTTCAAAAAAGTGTTGTAAAACTTTGTATGAGAACATTTGTCTTAGGAGAGGGGAATTTACGGGACAAGGTTATGCTTGGCGTCTGACCTCTGTTTTAAGTAGATTCATTCCAGGCTACCTACTTGATAGGTAAGGTGTAGAGATAAAGAAAATGAGATTTTAATGTGATAATCTGTCACTATTCTTCCTTATCAGATCATTCCCTTTGCTGGCCCTTGGATTGAATACTTGGCACAACAGTTTGGAACCAGAACATCCCTTAAAAATAATCTACTTCAATGGTTGGCATCCAAGAGCCCCTTAAGGATGGCGTCTTCATATGACCTTTTAATGTCTGTATCTCTGATCTTCTTCTCAGTGTGGTAAGTTGGCATGGACTCACTCAAAGATCCATTTATTTGTCTTTGACTAGAACTTTGGTAATTTAATATGTTAAAACTGTGGGCATCTCATGTTAAGTTCTGGCTAGCAGCTAAATCTTTCATTGATAGAAAATGAAAATGAAATTCCTCTGATCTAAAATCCCACTTGGGGCCCATGGCACCATCTTGCTTCTCAGACCAGGGTTTAGTTCCACCACACCAAACTGTCATTTTCTTGACATTTAGCTCAGTGATGAATTTTGTTGGATAATTAGTTTCCAATCATACAGCTTGAATTTCAATACAATTGTTTTTTTTTTTCAAATTCCATTTTAAAGGAAACTTAAGCAACTGTAAATTGAAAACCGGATCATTTAGCATCAATAGAAATAAATACTGTGGAAACAAAACACTGTGCCTGAATTTCAGCTAGCTATGGTTGCTTACTGGAGATCTTAACTGGATGCCTATTCACTCATTGTCAAGGAGAGGAATGGGAGAGATGAGGCCATAGTGGAATCCCGTTAAGAAAAAAGTGGCACTAACTGAGGCTCTCTCTAGAATCCTTATGGAAACACAATAAAAAAGGGAATACTTTTCTCACAAAAGTATTTCATGTTCCTGCTGCCTTCACCCTAAGGAAGAAATGATATGTTGCAGAGGTTGTAAAAGAAGTCAGAAATAGAGCCTCTGCCATCAACCATTGTCTTCCCCTTTCCAGACCTTTCCAAGGACACGACCCTTTTTCCTCTTGTTGAATCATCTCTACATTTTCCTCTCCTGTGCTCATTGATCCTTTTTTCTCATTTGCTCCCCTCTTCTAGGGCCCTGTTTCTACTCTGCTAGGTCTCAAGGCATGGGGTTCCCAGTTGGCTGGTGAGGGGGCTTTGGGTTTTAGAGACAGAAAAAGAGAGAGGGGTAGAGGCAGAGAGCTGGTGGTGGTGCTAGACAGATCCATTGTTCAGGAATATCAGGTATGATATTCCTGCTCAATCATCCAGGTTTATTTCGTTCTCCTCCCCATTTCCACTATGCCCTGTGAGTGCAACCGAGCCTCAGTGTTAACTCTGACACCCTGAGGAAGCCCTTCAGTCCTTTTCTCCCTTGCCCCCCTTCCCTGTGACTCTGCTCCTCCATAACAAGCAGGATGCTCTCCTCTTGTCCTCTCTACACTTCGCTCTGTCTTGCCTTCCTAAAGCATTCATAAATTACAACACTATTCCGGCATTCAATTATGCAATCTAGAGAGATTAGTTATTTGCCCAACATTTTCTATCCTGTGCACCACCCTGCCTCAGCAAATTTTGGAGAGTTAACCATCAGAAGCCAAAGAGAATGTGGTTATAGGTACCAGCTTCCTTGTTACCTGAATCTTCTCAATTATTTCCCCTGCTCTGAGTCCCTTGTGTTTTGTTTATGCTGCAAAGCCCTGATTATCTAAAGCTCTCTTATCCAGAAACTGTTTCACAACCTGAAATGAGGTTGTGCTACTGGATATGTTTTATTTACTTTGAAAACTCTCTAGCTCACCTGAACCCCTGCTTGTCTGACTTCATTCAGTGCCTGTCTAGATTCTTCAGATCTTCAGGGCTTTGGGGAGCCCCACTCCATTTCCTTATTATTTAACCTCTGCTGCAGAGCAACTCTGATTTCAGCCTCACTTTCTATGGTAGAGACACATGCTGTGTTATCTGAATCCCACAGTTGTTCCACTAGCTTTGTTCTTGCCTACTTTTAAAGCCCACATTAAAAACATAAGAAATGGACTTTTTGAACCTCCTTTGGTATTCTGAGGCAACACAGCCAAAGGGAAAGGATGCTGTCCTGCATTAGGCCCCTGTGTTCTTGGGTTGGTTCTGTAGTTGACTATGTAACTTAAAACAAGTCCCTGAATTCCCATGTATTGCCATTTCTCAATCAGCCAGTTGTGGGTAATAATATCTAAGCTTCCTTATTAGCTGATGTTCTGTCAGCTATACAAAAGAGTATAGCTTTAGAAAAGTTTACAGGGGACTATCATTTTTATAATTAATCTAGAGGAGTCCTTAATAATTATTTTAACAAAATCTCATATTTGGCAAAAGAATAATGATGATGATGATGATGATGATAAGCGTTAATGGAAAACTGGCATCAGATTGAGGCTTTCTCTGGACAATACAGAAATGCTGATTTCCAGCAGATGAGCACCCTCACTCTGCTTGAACACCTCCCATAACAGAAAGATCACTACTACCTTTAAAAGTTCCCATTACTGAACTCTTAGTTAGATATTTCTTTCTTGCATAAGGCCAAAAATACCCTTTGGGAAATTTTCACCTGCTTTTCCTTCTGTGATTCAATTTGCCAACCATTCACCAAGCACTTCCTATATTCAAAGTTCTGTGTCAGTCATCTAGGGTTACAAAGATTAAGTCAGCTTGGTTTCTATACTTAAGATCTTTGCAAATAGTCTACAAATGAAAGGCTGCATGTTGTGCTGTATTTTAAAGACAGAGATACTCCACTATTAGCCAAAATGTAGGAATAGAGACTTACTCTCTTATCTGGAACAACCAAAATGATGAACAAAATTTGTGCCAAAGTAGTTTTTAAAAACATTGCATATTAGGCAACCAAAACCACTGACCCCCAAGAGATTGGGAATAAACAATTGCCCCTACACAAGCTTATTGCCTTGAGAGACTTTTCAGGCCCTTGTGCAGAGGTGGGAATTCCAGGCACAGGAATCCAGTGGACTCCCTGCGAGAAGATGGGGATGATTCCTGGAGACTAAGGCAACTAGAGTTTGCAGAACAGACTACTGAAGAGGGGAAAGCTGCACAGAGTACCACACAACTACAGAGGGCCCCCCTTGGATATTCAGCAGAGCATTGATCAAGGAATGCATGTGAGTAAGCTACCCATGAGGAAGTTACCACCCAGAAAAATGAGAGGGAGCAGGACCATGAATAATGCCTGTTTCCACCAGCCAGACTGGAAAGCATCATAATTCATGGGGCATTGGGTAGAGTGCTCAGAAGTTGTTCCCCGCTCCCCCCCTCAGGACTGAAAAATAATTCACCCTAGACTAAACACAGTGCTGGTTCCACCTAACAAATCTTAAAAACAAGACCCAAAAGGAGCAAACTGTTTACAAGCAATTTAACTGTATCCCAGAACAAAGCTCAAGAATATTTATAGGAATACAAAAATAGCCAGAACCCAGCAAAGGAAAATTCACAAAGTATGGCATCCAGTAAAAAAAAAAAAAAAAAAAAAAAAGACCAGTTATGCAAGGAGGCAGGAAAATATGACCAATAATGAGATCAACTACCAACCAATCCAAAGCAACTCAGAACTGACACAGATGTTAGAGTTAACAGACAAGGACATTCAAACAATTATTGAAACTGTATTATTCCAGGTAGTCAACTAGTGAAGCACAAACATCGGAGATATTTAAAAGACCCAGGATGAACTTCTACAATGAAAACTACAATTTCTGAGATTAAAAATTACACTGAATGGATTGAATTATAGACTGGATATTGTGAGAAAAAAAACCTTTAAAGAACTTTAATAAATAGCAGTAGACACTCTGACTAATTAAACATAAAGAGAAAAAAGGAATAAAAAAAAAAGGAGACTCACTGCTCTTTGGAACAATTTCAAGCAGTCCAACATCCATGTAATTGGGGTCTACAAGGAGAGTAGATGAGAGGAGAAGTAGAAAAAGAATTGGACCCTAAGCATGGGAAATGTAAAGCAAACTAAACCAACAAACATAATAAAGAAATTGTTCAAACCAATGCTAAAGAGAAAAATCTCAAAAGCAATCATAGGAAAATGACATATTATGTACAGAGGAACAAAAGCAAAAGAATGGCAGCAATTTCTCATCAAAAACAATGCCAGTGAAAAAACAGTAATGTCTTTAAAGATAAACAACTGTCAACCTAGAATTCTATACCCAGTGCAGATACCTTTCAGAAACGAAGACAAAGTAAAGACTTTTTAGGCAAAAGAAGAAAGACTTTGTCACTAGGAGACCCACACTACAAGAAATGTTAAAGGAAGTCCTTCAGGCAGAAGGAAGAATACCTGATCTACACAAAGGAAAAAAGACCCCTGGAAGGGGTAAGTATATCAGACATTTTAAAATAGCTAAGGGTGTCTAAAAGATAATTGGCTATTTAAACAAAAACAAAAAATAATGTAAAGGGAGACTGGTAATATATATAAAGGAAATATATGACAAAAATAGCATGAAGCCCTAGAGGGGAGAAATGGATGTATCCTATTATAAGGTTCTTAAGCTACGTGAGAAGAACAGCATAACAAAACAAAGAGTTTTAGCTAAAAGACAATGAAGGAGATCAGACAGAATCATAAAAAAATACTCAACCTAAAAGAAAGGCAGAAATAGAGGAATCAGGTAATACATAAAGGATGGGAAAAATAGATCTTGTCATCCGTTCTGGACTCAAAGGAAAAAACTATATCTCCCTTTCCAGAGTTAAACAGTTTCCTCTTATGTGGAAATGTTGCCAAGGCCTGAAGTGGGTGCTTCACAAGATGATGCTTGTCCTCCTTAAGGTATGACCTTGCCCTCCTCTCATTACCAATAACTAGGGTCAGCTCTAAGCACAGTCTAATTCAGGAAATAGAATTCCTTCTCACTGTACACCAAAGAAGTTGCAAGGCCTGACAAACATTGGCAGAAACGAGCAAAAACACTCAGGGAAGTGCACGTGGAAAGGGTGGGACAATGGAGGCCTGAAGATGATGAATGGGAAGAAGTCACTGATATGGGAGCATTCTTCCTTGACTCAGGATTTAACATCCTGGCAAAAACATCAGGATCCTGTCATAATGCATTGCTGGCATAACTTTTCGAAACTTGGATATAACAATGGATTATAGCAAATAAGATAGAGTTGCTAGAATGAACTTGGCAGACTATCGATGAGGGGCCAAGGTGGGGGGGGGGTGAATTTATTACTGAGATCAGAAAAGTCCCCATCTGTTTATATTCCCCAGGAATTCCCAGAGGAGATTGCTTTGGCTAAAGCAATAAGAAATGCAGTGATGAAAAAAGCACTGGTAACTCCAGCAGTGGCTGTCCCCTGTACGCTGGGGTTGATAGGAGGAAATGGTGCCATAAGTCTATGCTCCTTCACATCAGTAAGAATGAAAGAATTCTGGAATGTCAAAGGTTAGTTGGCATTTCTTAAGTGACAGGAGAAGGTATATGTGATTGCTATATGGGGACAAGGGCTGGAAGATGCTTTGACCCTTAGACATCTGTGGCAGCGGCTAAAAGGCCAGCATGTTCCCAACAACAAGACAGATTAACAGCCAACTAAGATAGTACCTGACTTGCAGAATTGCAAAAAGAAATTGTGAGCTAGCACAAGCACAACTCAAAGGAGATCCAGTAGGTCCGCAGAGCCACCTTGTAGTTATTTCCCCCTTACCCAAGTGCATAATTTGGATAAACAAAGTAGCTGGCAGTATCCTTCCACTGGTTCCTTGACTTACAGAGTAAGAGCTATGAGGTAGGAAGAGCCAAGTGGAAGCCTCTGAAACTATCCATCCGCAATCCTATCAGCCAAGAGAGTAAACCCAAGTCAACACTGCATCTGTAAGAGAGTTAAGGCCATTATCAAAGACAAAGTACCTAGGGATGACATTCTCCATCACATCCATGTATAATCCACCTGCACGGCCCTCAAAAATATTAACAGATCATGAAGGACGTTAGTGGACTACCATAAACGTAACCAAGCGGTAGCCCCAATCTCAGTTGTTGAGCTATAAATGATATCTTTACTGAAACAGATCAACATAGCCTCTGGCACTCCTATGTTGCTATTGATCTGGTGAACATATTCTTTTCAACCCATCATCAATAGTGAGGATCAAAAGTAGGTCTCATTTAAGTGGGAAGGACATCAGTACACATTCAGAATCTTGCTTAAGGCTATGTGAAACCTCTTATGCAATGGCGAAGTAGACTGTAGGGATCTTAACTGCCTTAATATGTGGGACATGATCCTGATGACATCATGTGGATTTAACCAGGGAAACAAACAGCAAGTCATGTGGCAGAGAAATTAAACCCCTCAAAGATACCCCAATCTGCCACATCACTGACATTGTCAGGAGTCCAGTGATCTGAGGTGTGCTGCTGCACCATCTTTGAGGTAATGGACAAATGTTGGAACTTGTACCTTATTCCAGTCTTTTATTGCTGCATAACCAACCACAGAAAAACCCAGTGAGGCACAACCACTACCATGTTACTGTGTTCACCGGTTCTGAGGGTCAGAAATTTGGAATGTCTTATTTCAGCTTCTCGATTTCTGCCAGCTTTTTCTGGGTTCTGTGGTAGAATTAAGTCCGTAAGGCATCCATTTGCATATGACAAACTAATTTCTCTCCTGTGTGTCTAGGATGGTACTACTTATGTACTGTACTTGGGAGAATGGGGAAAAAAAAAAAAGGCACTCAAACTACTTTCTGTCTCCTGTGGCTCAAACGAAGAACCTCAGTTGAGAAAGGTTGGCTGGAGCTTTAGGTGGGGAAACTCTACCAGCTGGGGATGACTCAAACTGGACAAGAATCTTAGGGAGTCATTTCACCTATATTTCTAGTGCCTGGGCTGGGACACTTGAAGGCTAGCCTCAGGGAGGACTGTCAGCCAGAACACCGATACCATGGCCTTACATGCGTGGGAGTTCAAACTGTGACTTCTTCACAGTATGGCAGCTTCAGGGTAGTTGGAAGAGCAAGTGTTTCAGTGAATAAGGGGGAAGATACACAGCCTTTTATGACATAGTCTCTGAAGTCACAGAAGGTATCTTCTACTGTCTTCGCTTTGTTGAAGCAGTAAAAATCCTACCCAGATTCCAGAAAAGGGACATGGACCTCATTTCTCGATGGCAGGAGTGTCAAAGAATTTTGAGGTCTTTTAAAACCACTAAAAAACTTTAGAAATTAGTGGCAGCATATACCACTCTTGGGAATTCTGCTCTGATTCATTTGTTGGGTGACTTGGAAGGTTGCCAGTTTTGTCAGAGCAAATCTGCAGCGAATCTTGCCACACAGTCCCTATGACCAGTAGAACCCTTGGTGCTATTTACTGTGAATAAAGTTGTGTGTGTGTGTATGTGTGTGTGTGTGTGTGTGGGGAGTCTCTGTCAAGCCTAATAAAAAGAGTTGCAGCACAGATCCTAGAGCTCTAGAGCTCGACTTTACTTCTGCAGCAGAAAACTAAAAACCATTTGAAAAGCAGTTCCTGAGCCCCAACGGATCTTGGGACATCAAGTGGCCATGCAGCCAGATGACCATGCAGAGTCGGTCAGACGCTGCAGTAGTACGACATCATACATGGTAATGGTTCACTTGAGATTGGGTCAGAAGGGATCCAAAGGACACAGGAAGTTTGGTATCAGATTCCTGTGTTATCCATCTACCTTGCTCAGTTCACACCTAAGGCCTTATAGTTAGTTCCCTACAGCCAACAAATGAGGAAAAAACTTGGACCTAGTTCATCGATGGGTTGTCTTGACAAGTTAGTGCTAGCAGTCACTGGACCACCATACCATAGCCCTGTTCATGGTGGCCCTGAAGAATAGTGAAGGTCACGCCTCCCAATGAGCAGAGCTGTGAACAATGCACTTGCTCATTCACTTTACGGGTAGGGGGAAACCGTCTGAGTTACGATATGTCTAGACCCAGGAGCAGTGGGAAATGGCTTGCTGGTTGAGTCAGAACCTCAAAGGCTTGAAGTCAGGAGACAAGAAGATGAGACAAGGTAGAGAAAAACATATAGATGGACTTCTGCTACTAGACATATAGCGCCTGACTCTCCAGCTCAACACCAGGCACACCAGAGCACATCCCCAACAAGGGTGGCACCAAACCACTAGTGGACAAGATGTCTTGAGCAAGCCAGCTAGCCTGTCTCCCTAGCCCCTCCAAGACTTGCATGACAGAGGGGACATGGGGAAGGGACAGAGGGTCTGCATGGCCCCAACAGTAGGAGTGCCATCTTACTAAGACCAGTCTAGCAACCTCTGTACTGAATCACAGAATCTGCTGTACTGGTCACCAGAGAGAAGGCCAGGGAACCCTCCATATGGCACACGTTCCTTAAGGAAACCAGTCAGTCACTTGGAAGTAGGTTTTTTTCCATCAGACGCCCTCTAGTCCCGAGGAAACACTGACTCAGCCTTACCAGAAATGGATATGGTTTTGCCTTCCCTGACCCAGTGTCTCTGCCAACACTACCGTCAACTTAGCCATTTTGATATATGTGCACATCTAGATGTTTGAGGAGTTAACACCCCAGGGGCAACCCTTGACCAGTTGG
This sequence comes from Lutra lutra, assembly GCF_902655055.1. Taxonomy (NCBI): domain Eukaryota; kingdom Metazoa; phylum Chordata; class Mammalia; order Carnivora; family Mustelidae; genus Lutra; species Lutra lutra. The sequence continues at coordinate 92,252,586 of NC_062282.1, read as the reverse complement.
TGCCAGGAGCCATGAAATGATCCATCCTTTCTCTCCTTGAGAGGATGGTGCTCAAAGATCCAAGGAGCATGGAGCCCATTTGACTGCGCCAGCAACCGGCTCAACAAGTATCTTGGATTGTCCTGACATCTCTCACTCCCCCAATTCCTGTGCCTGCATTTCCCAAATCAACCACCTTCATCACCCTCCTTTCTCAGGCTCTGCTTTCTGAGAGAACCCAGGCTAAGACACTATCTCAGACCTTTTCTGTGAAGTTAGATGCACACATGCTGTAATTCAAGCAGTCTCTACTCACATGGACACAAAGGTCCCCTTTTGTTTGCTTGCTTGCTTACTTGTTTTTAGAAAAGGAAAAAAACTGGAGCAATGTATCAGGTTCCTGTTTAGGGTATGATAGATTCTGTTTGTGGATGCAATGCCCATCACGCTGGGCTTCAGGCAGGCTGTGTAGGTGGTGCCCTGCACGGAAGACTTGACTGTGAGTGGGCGGGCCTTCCCTCACCAACTAGAGTCCTAGCAATGGACTGCATCTGCCCAGAGGAAGGAGTGCCTACTTCTAATTCCCAGAAAGCACGGTGGCTCATGAAGTCCTGTACCTGAAAGCACTTCCACCCCAGGAGGCCACATCCCTTCTACCCAGGAAAACCATTCTAGAGACCAGCAAAGGAGGGCAAAGTTGGGGCCTTTTGACTGGTTGGTGGCACAGCTTTGAGACTGCTCTTGTGGGTGGTACCTCATCATATCTCACTGTATAATGAAAGATAAAACTGATGAAAAATCTAGTTATAAATCCTCTAGGAGGAAGCCAAGAAATTTCAAGGAATACGAGACTAAGCAGCAGATACTCACTCACCCCTGCCTGCCTCTCACCTACTGCTGGGGTTTCACGCACCTGCAGGAAGTGACCCAGGAGGAAGTGAGATCTGAAAGGTGCATGATTTCTGCACTGTCACCTGCACAACAGGGACACTGTCCCAAAATGTGACAGACTTGTTTTGCATTTTAGGCAGGCTGAGTGCCTAGCTCCACTTCAAACCCAAGGAGGTAATTCTACCCTCTTGGCTTCCAAGTAGCAGGGAGGGAAAGAGTGGCTCTTTTGTATGATCCTGGAATCCCACTTCTTGGTCAAAATCCCAATTTTGCTGTTTATCAGCTCCATGACGTGAGGCAATTACTTTAACATCTCCGTGCCTCAGTTTCTTTATGTGGGAACTGAGGACCATAGCAACTAACCTTTACTGACTGCTCGCTGTATACCAAGCCCAGTTCGGAACTCTTATAAATTTACTAATTTCTTCCTCATAATGATCCCCTGAACAAGACATTATTCTTGTGCCCATTTTACAGATGAGAAAAGAGAGTCACGCAGCTGGCGAATGGCAGAGGCATCATTCAAACCCAGTGGTCGGCTCCACTATTCTATCTCAGCCACACGATAAAGTGGCAAACATTACCTCCTTCGCAGGGTTTGTTGAGAGATGCAGGTGAGTTCATCATGTGGAGTACTCAGAGCACATAGTGCAGGCCCCTGTTCAACTAATGTGAGCTGCTGCCATCCTCCCGTTCCGCTGTCACTCAGGGCTGCTGGTGAGGATGCTGAAGTGGTAGAGGGCACAGGTGTAGAGGAGGAATAGCAGATACTAGCTTGGAAGAGCTGGAGTGACATGGGTCTACTTTTCCCTGGCAGTCCCCCTGCCCCTCCAGGCAACATGGAGGAACGCACAACTCTCTCTTGTGTGTAACAGTCCACAAAGAAGTTCTGGGCTCCCTCCGGGCCAGGTAACCTGTGATCCCATCCCCCATGCGTCTGAAGCTCTGAACACAAGCAGAGAAACCCAATCTCTCACCTCCTGTTGCCCCAACAGGCTCTTCCTTTCTGTTTCAGTTTCCTGACTAGGAGACCTCTCTTTTCTCCAGGGGACTGACACTGGGGATTGTGCTCCCTGTGTTTGCTGTACATCCACATTGTCAGACCCACTTCCTGCTTTCTCTGCTCTGTTCTCTGCACTAGCAGGCTAACCTCTGAGAATTGTTCTCCTTGACTCCCTTGTCAAAGCAGGTTTCCTGTTGGGCTTGACCAATGGGAGGCACCAGCAAGAAAGAAGGCAGGAGAAGAGGGGTCAGAGGATTTCCTCCCTGCTTCACTGGGGTCCGACAAGGGCTGTGACCCTTCCCCACTCCAGCTTCTGCTGAGGGGATCCCTCCTCCACAGCACCTGCCCCTGGCCTCTGGGAACGGTTTCTTCCTTTTGTCCCTTCACCCTAGTGGTGCTTGTGGCTTCCCCCTACTCTGGTGTCTGGGTGCTCCCACCCCTGTCTTCTCCCTTTACCCATTTCACACCCCTGTAAACTGTGCCTTAATTCATGCTTTGCATTTCCACCATCTGGGTGAACTCAGGTCCCTGACAGGACCATGGCTGATATGCTTACACACAAGGGGACCACTTTATCTAGGAAGCCCAGAGGTGGGGCTGTATCTGTTCCATTAATTATTATTCCAAAAGCTAATCTGAGTGAAAACGTTGCCTAGTACATTGTTAATGTTGATTAACATTAAAATTTAGAAATGATAGATGAGCATAAGAAAGAAAACAAATGTCACCCGTATTCTCAGCACAGAAAGATAAGCAGTGTATTACCACACACATTTTTCCTTATCACAAAGGGATCACCTTGCATTGTTTTACTGGCTTAAACACGGTACGAATAATTTTCTTCCTCAACAAATACACTTCAGGGACACCCAGGTGGCTCAGTCAGTTAAGCACTTGCCTTCAACTCCAGTCATGATCCCGGGCTCCTGGGATCGAATACTGCCTTGGGCTCCCTGCCCAGCGGAGGGTCTGTGTATCCCTCTCCTTCTGCCCCTGCCCTCCACCCCCCAGCACTTGTGCACTCTCTCTCTCCCAAATAAATAAAATCTTTTAAATAAATAAATAAATAAATAGACTTCAACACTAACAGAGTTACTTCTAAAACCGCTAACTCAAACTTCCTAATGGCTGCATAATAGTCCACGTAGGGCTACTCCTATACTTTTAATCAGCCTTCTACTGACATTCAGGTAGGTCCCAATTTTTCCTTATTATAAACACTGTTGCAATAAACACCCCTGTACAATATAAAATCCTTGAAAATATAACCGATAAACATTTTCCAGCAAAACTTGCACATATGCTGCGGCAGTGGGGTCACCCCCTCTCAAGAGATAATAATATCTACCTTCCCTGCCTCCCACTGATGTTGTGAGGTTCCACTGAGAAAATGGAGACGTCAGGACTTTGTACACTGTAACATGTATGGGGTGACTCTTACATGCCATCGAATTCTTTCACAACGACCCCGCAAGGCAAGCATGGTGGATACATCCTCGAGGCACACTGTACCAACAATTTGGCCAGACATGGAGAACTGAAGGCTTACTTTTAGGCTTTTATACATGATGTCTCTGTAGCACAACAAAGTGTTGTGCGTAAGAAAAGCAGCCTTCCAGTACCAGAGTAAACGCCCAGCTGGCAGTGCATTCGATCTGTTCTGGTGCATGTTAACTCATGCTGTCCCTTCCAGAAGGTCATGTCAAACAACTGAAGGAATCTGATTCATCCAAGAGGTCTGTGGGACTCAGAGGTCCCTCCCTGCCAATGTTGGTTAGCCCAACCCCTAGTGCTTATTAGTCATTAGAACTACCTTCCAGTCCTTTCCAGTCTCTTCTAAAAAGCACTTTAGATTAAAAAAAAATTGCTTGATTAAAAAAACTGAGCAATAGTTTAGCTTTTTTTTTTTTTTTTTAATTGGGACTTTTATGTCAAGTGGGGAAGCTGCATTGACATTTCACAGAAAAACCACCCCATCACTGAGAAGGTGCTCCATTTTGGATGGATTCATGATTTACCTTGTACAAGTCTAAGTTCGTGGATGTTCTCTGCTCTTGCTGAGGCAATACGATTAAAATGTCAAACAAAGTTTCCTGAAGCAAGAGTCCTACACAGCTTTCAATTCTTAATGAAAGACATCAGACAAGTTTTCAAAATCTGACTTGAGCCAAAGTAATGCTATTTGTTAGGTAGTGTGAAAAGAAAAGGTCTCAGTGCCTTAAAGTGGTGATGTTCTACCAAGGAAAATGATGTTCTGAGGCATGGTATTCTTTATGATTGCTTGTTTTCTGTTGTAGTTTGTTTTGCCACAAAAATTCAATAAAAGGGACATAACCCTATGTTATAATGCCATAAAGTGTTTTTATTTTAAATCCCTGTGAATTAAGAAGAGGCACCAAACCTTCTGACTCTTTTCTCAAATACTGGTTCATTTTCCTCTCTTCTGGGAAGGACAGAAAGGAGGAGCAGAATAAGATGTTTGTGCCAGATATAACTCACCTCAACGGTTCCAGAGGTCCAGCCTGCTTTCTGTGTGGCTCAAGGAAGCACCTGCCACCGGGTCCCACAACCTGATCTAGCGGTCTTGGCAAGGAAAGGTGTGCACCCCTCACAGAGATGCTGAAATTGACTTTGTTTCCTTCCTTTCTAATCTTACATCTGTAGATATTCCGCGGTTTCCATGGGTTTATTCATTTCTATCACCACCACTGCCTTATGGTTGTGTTTTTTTTGGTGGGCTGTTTTGTTGTTGTTGTTGTTGTTTCTTTTTTTTTTTTTTTTTTTTTTTTTTGCGGTTGTGTATTCAACCAAAGAAAATGAGTAAGAAAACAATTATGAAAGCGAAAAAGAAAAAAAAAGATTCAAAATTGCCATATGTGAGACCCATGGGAATCCCTGATTAATTTTCATTTTCCTCATTTAGTTCTGAGTTTGGCCTGATTCACTAACTGTGTGAGTAAGTATGGTCATGGACTTGATTTCCTTGCAGCTTTGGGGCAAAAAAATGAACCAGTCTAAGTCTCTTTCTCACCATGATCAGTTCCTGAAAGGCAAGGTCAAACTCCATGTGCCACTGGCCCCAATACCACAGCAGCAGACCTCTGTCACACAGTGATCCCCAAAGTGGGAATTTTGAAAGATTTTAGAGAGCACTCAGCTTACACTGAAAGCATCATGTCTTAGATAGAATTGTCCATTCCTTTGTCTATGTTTCCCTTGTCTTTTCTTGGATCCACATTCTCCTACCCATTTTGAGTGCCCAAAATACTGATTCTGAAATAATAATCTGTTAGAGAATAGTTACAAGTGTTATGATATTCAAGGAGTCTCATTGGAAATGGAAGGACCAGCATGAAAATGGCACAAAAAGTACTTGGGGTGGGGCGCCTGGGTGGCTCAGTGGGTTAAAGCCTCTGCCTTCGGCTCAGGTCATGATCTCAGGGTCCTGGGATCGAGCCCATCAGGCTCCCTGCTCGGCGGGGGGTCTGCTTCCCCCTCTCTGCCTGGCTCTCTGCCTACTTGTGATCTCTGTCTGTCAAAAAAATAAAATAAAATAAAATCTTAAAAAAATACAAGTACTTGGGGAACTCCAGAAGTGGGGAGATCACTGTATGGCGGCAACCATTAGGAAAGTCTCCAGAGAGGAGCAGAGGGGAGCTGAGCCTCGGACAGACAGGAAGGTTGGATGGGACTGAGCGAAGTGGGCAAGAGGAGGAAAGACGAGGCATTCGTGGAGTGCATTGATAGAGGTGAAAAGGTAAGTCTGAACAGGTGTGCTAAGGAAATGGTGAGTCTGACTAGAAAAAGTTTTCACAAAGGCAGCATTGTAAAGACATGCTAGAGAGGAACCAGTTAGTTTAATGAAAGCCCAAGAGATTCGGACTTGATCCTACAGGCAACAAAAAGGAAAACGACAGGAGGGAAGATATCTTTAAAGAAAACGGATGCGACACTAACGGCCAACATGGGTGTCATGAGACTCCCGCACAATCCGGCTGAGGGGCCATGAGGCTAAGGAGGAGACACGGTGGCTGTGACAACAGAGAGAGTAGAAGTGAGTGATGGAGGCTGGACAAGAAGACTTCACAGAACTTTGGGAGCTGCCCAGGGTCCTCTCAGCAACTGTGTCATGAATAAAGCCTTTCTTTTTCTCTGAAGGTCTCACCATTCTAGTCCTTGACTTTGCCCTTGACGGTCTGATCAACTCTGCTGTGCTAAAATGTTAAGGGCTGACTATGACTTAAAATAGGAGCAAGAGAACAAAACTGCACAGTGACGAGAAATATTGAGCCGTGGGCACACTCTAAGAAATAACATCTCATAGAATTCCTTAAAAATTCTAGTAAAATACATTTTTCAATAGCAAGAAAACAACAACAAAAAAGGGCAGGTTTGCAGGGAGTTACACAAGAAGCCATTTACTCCAAATTTTTCTTCAAGTTGGGGCGTTTGTGTTGCAGTGGATTGCTGTGACACCAACAGAAAGCACATCAGCCTGGATTAGATATCATGACTCTGCCTTCCAAATTGCGCTGATGGCTCAGGGTCGCGGCCCTCAACACATCTGGATTCCAGGAATGAGTCATTTCAAGAGGCACCCCCAAACAGAAGTTTCTGTTCCCACCCCTTGCTCTACTGCGTACTCTGCACTTGGACTACCTGTTAAACAAATCAGGCAAGAAAACAGGAGTTCTCTAAAGCAGTCATGCAAATTTGCACAGGCAGAGGGTCTGAAAGGAATCAGGCCTGGCCAAAATGACCTCAGGCAGCTGCCAAGGGAAAGAACCTTGCTTCTAAGAATGTTCTGCAGTCTTCCACGTCTCCTGCCATGACAGGCAACAGTGGTGTGACAATTAAGTGTGGTGGGTGGGCATTTCTGTGGGCTGGGAGCCTATTTTAACTTCCAACTGTGGGAGTGAGCTTTAACTCTGTGCTAAAATTAGGGGAATCCAGCAACTCCTGTGGTTATTTCAATCAGTTCCCTCTTATTGAGTAGCAGCAGCGCAGTTAAGTAATAACATGGTAACCTTGCCAAGACAGAAATGAAATGCTGAGTGTTGCCCAGTTGGACCTGAAATCGCTTCAATGATCTAAGTGGAGAGCCAGACCTACAAAAGGGCTGCTGGCACCTCGGAGGTGGGGGGAACTGGGGACATGGACTAGAGTCCCCACAGCGGCTCCTCTGACGCTCGGGGAAATTTCAAGGGAACAGGAACTGATGGGCCGGGCCATCCGAATTTCCCTAACAAAGTGCCAAGATTCCCAACGGTCAGGAAGACTTGGTTTGATCTCCCCTCTCAGAGACTACACACTGGCTCTGCCCAGGCAGCCCACAGCCAGAGCCAGGGCATCAACAAGACCTTGGCCCTGGTGCTTGAGCTCACACCACACTAATGAGTGTAATAACGATCTAGATAAACAGCTTCTTACGGCCGCGCTGTGCAGAGGGTTGTTCGGACTGGCTCTCCTTGGGGAGGAGGATTTTTCTCTGGCTGAGAGGGAGAAAGGCCATGGTGCCAGCTCCCAGTTCAGAGCAGAGAACTGAGATAAGGAAAAAATGAAGAGGAGGAGGAGGGCAGAACCAGAAGCCTTGAAGAAAGCTTCTTTTGAGGAATGCTTGGAGCACCAAGGGGCGCACCAGCCCTGAACCATCCCCACTGGGCTGAGGTTGGAGATGGAGGGAGAGAGGGGAGGGGGACCCGAGGTGGCAGACATCACGGATTACCACAGTTTGAGCACCTGAACACTGGGGTTTTCATTTCACCTTCCCCACCCTCCTGACTGTGTTGGCTATTTTCTTCTGTGTGGTTAGGCTGATCTGAATTCAAGTCCGGCCCATAGTCAAGGGGCAGGGGGTGACATGGGGGGAGGACTGCAAGGAGGTGGGATCACTGGTGGCCATCCAAGAAGTTGGCTAGTGCAGACACCAACATCGTTTAGCCAGTCTGCTAAGAAGCAGAAGAAACAACAGGGATGGAAGGAGGAACTCGGCCTATTGTGCTACGGGCCTGACAGTGGCTGTCAACCCTGGCCATGCTTCAGAATTACCTAGGGTGCATCTAAAAAATACGGACACCTGGACCATACCCCAGATATTCTAACATATTTGGTCACAGGTGGGGCCTAGGGTTCAGAATGTTTCGACTTCCCCATGTCACTCCAACGAGCTGCGGGACTGGCAGACATTGAATCTTTCCAACAAAGGTTAGGTAAGGGACAAGACTGAAGGGAAAACATGGGCACACGTTCTGGGTGTCTCCAGGTAGAAAGGCCAATTAAGGGGCACTGAAAGAGGACTTCTCATCCCCTACTTGAGGGTTGAGTCACCTCCATACCATCCCTGACAAAGTGCCTTGGCTTCTAGAAACCCCTCCCCCCACTCCCCACCTGAGGACAGGTAGCTCATAGTGGGACACAGCTGCCTGTCTGAAGGACACCTTATGTTGAGCTGATTTCATTGACCTCTTCTATTCTTATTCCTATCCTTTGGGTTTTAGTAGAAAGGCAAAAAGAGAATTCCACACAGTGTTGTAAAAACACAAAGTCTGAGCACCAGCTGTATTATTATTGGTTGGAAGGTTTGGTCCTGTGATACTGTCAAGCCACAAAGAAGCCCACTCAGGGAGGGGCAGGTCTCAGCAGTTCCAAAGTTCATCTCTCCTCTCTCTGCTCCTAGAAGCCCACCTGCCACACATCCCATCCCCTGTACACCACGGCATCCTTCATGTTCTGACAGGACCATGGGCTCAAGAGCTTAATGGGTTACTTTGCCTTTTGTTTTAATAATTGTCTTCACTGCCTTATCCTGAAATCAGGGCTCTACAGAAAAGCTAGTAATTTTGTTTCATTAATTAATTGTTTTCATTCAACAAATTCTTATTAAAAGTCAGTTTGGTGCAGAGTCCCCAAAGCTATGATGGTGGGATACGGGCGGCCCTGGTCCAGCTGCCACGGAGCCCTCACTGAATAATCATACAGACACCTGTCAAATCACAAATGTGATCAGTGGGGTACAGGAGAGCTCGTCTGGGGGCCTGGCCCCATGTGAATGTGAGGGAAGGTGAGGAGGCGTTGGCTATGGGAAGGGTGGAGGGCTCAAAGAGTGGTTCAGGCAGAGGAAGAAGCCTGGACCAAAGTCCTGGGCAGGGAGGGAATACATGTGTAGGAAGAATAAAAAAAAACTACTGTGTGGCTAAGCTCTAGAACAAGTGGGAGGGAACTCAGGAGGGAGTGTGGCCGAGGAGAGGGTAGAAGCCATGTTAGGGTACATTACCATCACAAGAATGGCAGAAGGCCAACCAAAAGGGTTCACCAGTCAAGATCAAGTATAAAGATGTCAGGAAGAGCCTCTAAATTCAGTACTCTCCTACCCCCAATTTATTTATCTGTTTACTTACTTGTTTATTTTTAAGGATTTATTTATTGAGAGAGAGCTCGCACCTATGGTGGGGGGGTGGGCAGGGGCAGAGGGAGAGAAAGAATCTTAAGCAGACTCCACAATGAGCACAGAGCCCAGTGTGGGGCTCCATCTCAAGACCCTGAGGTTGTGAGCTGAGCTGAAACCAAGAGCTGGACGCTTAACGGATAGCCACCCAAGCAGGTGCCCCATTCCCCCAATTTTGCCATTACCCTGCATTTGGGTTTTAGAACATGGAAAGTTCCTCCTAGAAACTGGAAAATCCTTTTTAAATAACCAAAGGCCTCTATCATTTATTCATTCTACAACTATTCCCAGGCATCCACTATGCACTGGGCATTGCCCCTTGGCCACTGCCCACAAAGAGCTTATAGCCAGTGGAGAGAGACAGACCAGGAAAAGCAGCCATGCTGCCAGGGGCCACCCTGAGTCTCCTGATAGTCCCAGTGCTTCCCTCCACCCCAACCTTCCTCAAACTGGCATTGGTATGAGCAAAGGTGAGACTCACAAAGACAACAGCAAACAAAAGAGTCCCTCTCCTATCAGCCTAGTGATGCGACACAGGTAATACATAAAAATATGCATATATACACAAACCACGTAGTTATAAATGCTATGAACGATAAATCAGGTAAGAGGAGAACCAAATGATGGTTTGTAGAAGCTGTACAAGACAGCTGCTACAGCACGGAAGGCTTCTCATTAAGTAACATTTTAGCAGGCAACGCATTAGGAAGTTACATGGAGAAACAACATTACAGGGAGAGGGTAAAGCAAGTGCAAAGATTCTGAGGTAGAAGCATGCTTAGCGTGTTCCAGGAACGTAGGGAAGTCAGTGAAACTGGAGGGGAGCAAATAGGGAGAGGGACAGCAAGTGGAGATTGTCCCTAGGGAATAGAGGGTATGGTGTCAGAGAGGGAGGCAGGAACCAGGTCACAGAGTCTTGTAGGCCACAGTAAGGAGTTTGGAGTCAATTTGCAATGGAAAGTCAGCATCTATAATAAAGCCTTACGCAAGGTGGTTAAGTGCTAAGAAAAAATAAATCAGGTTAAAGGGACAGAGAGAGACTGTAAGGCTGGGGAAGCTATTTAAAACAAGCAGTCAGAGAAGTTCTCTCTGAGGAAGTGACTTCAGGGCTGAGTCTTGAACTATGTGAAGCAGCGACCATACAGATTTCTGGGAGAAGCCAGTTCTAGACAGAGAAAATAGCACTCAAGTGGGAATACGCTTAACATATTCTGGAATGAGCAAGGAGGTCACAGTGGCTGGCGCTTAGTGTGGGAGGAAAGGATAGAAGGAGACTAGGCTGGGGAAGGAGGCAAGGGCCAGTTCCAGAGGCCTTGGAGGCCAGAGTAAGGCCTTCTATTTTATATGCACCAGAAAGACTTTGAGGATTTCAAGTAGAGGAATGATCTCTCGGTTTTAGTAGGATGACTCTGATTGCTGGGTTGAGAACAGACGATAGCGAGGAAGAAATAGAAACGGGGACATGGGGTTTGCGGTGGCTGAGAAGTTTTGGCCTACGACAGCAATGGCATCAGTGATTAGGCTGGGATTGGATCAAAAAGCAGAACTGGTAGTATTCACTGATGCTGTAGATAGAGAGGCGAGAGGGAAAAAAAGAAATCAAGATGGCTCTGTTTTTGTCTTTTGTTGGCTTGTTGAATGAACCGAATCAAAACCCAGTGAATTTCTGCAGATGGAAGAGAGCCTCCAGAAGGGGTAGCCCTGGGTGAGGGGCCACAGCCTGGTGATGAGGGAGATATGGAGGGGGACAGGAAGGCACCACGAGGCTGGGAACAGGGAGCAAGGAAAGGAAGGGGAGCCCTGGGGGACCCGAAAGAGATGGGGTGGGGGAGGAGTTCTGGTGGACAACCTGTGAGTTTTGATCCCTACGTTACATTTTTTAATCATTATACTATAAAAATGACTCCCTGTAAGTACAGGTCTATGGATTTGGGCGGGTGTATCGATATTTGGATAACTACCACCTCCCTGAGACCCAGAACAATTCCATTGCCCCAAAAAACTTCCTCATTGTATCCCTTAGTTCTGTTCTCCAAGACCACAGTTGTGTCTCTGGGAAATTGCCGTATACGTTGAATCATATAGTGTATGTAGTCTTTTGAGACCCGATTCTTTCGCTCAGAATGCTTTTCAAACGCCTTTGAGATCCATTCAAACTATTACCTGTTATTGCTGAGTTAAGTGTTTCATTGTATGAATGCACCCCAGCTTGATTGTCCATTCACCTGTTGAAGGGCCTCCGGATCATTTCCGGGTGTGGGCAGTTACGAAGACAGCTGCCACAAACATCTGTGGATGTGTTTTTGTGAGAACATGATTTTCATCTCTCTAGGATAAAATACCCAGTGGTGGGATTGCTGGGTAGTGTGTTAAGAGTGCATTTAACTTCAGACTGTTAATATGGTGAACCGCACTTGATCATGGTAATATAGTCTTTATATATTGCTGAATTTGACTTCCTATGACTTTGTTGAAAAGTTTGTGTCTCTTCATGAGGGATATTGACCTGCAGTTATCTTCTTTCTTTCTTTCTTTTTTTTTTTTGTATCATCTTTGTGAGATAGATTAAAGCAGTGTTTAGAGGGAAACGTATAACGTTATTATGAAATGCTAGAAAAGAAAGTATTCAAATCAATAATCTGTTTCCCTCTTAAAAAAAAGTAGAAAAAGGAGACCAAAATAAACATCGAGCCAGCAGAAAACAAGAAAGAAAGAAACATAAGAATAGAAATCAATGAAACAACAGGATCTGTCTGGTATCAGGTTAACGCTGGCCTCCTAAGTTGAGTTGGAAAGCATTCCATTCACTTTCAATTTCTGGGAGAGACTGTATAGAATTGGTCTAATTTGTTTAAATGTTTGAGTTAATGGTGAAATCATCTGAGCTTGGAGATTTCTCCTTCAGAAGATTTTAAACCACAGATCCAATGTCTTTAATCGTTATAGAATATTCAAGTTATTTCTTTTATCTTGGTGAGTTTTGGTAGTTTGGGCTTTTGAAGGAAAATGATACAGTTCCTCAAAGTTGTTGAATTTATGTGCATAGAGTTGTTTGTAGTATTCCCTGATGATTTTTTTCTTTATCGTCTATGGGATTTATAGCAATATCTTCTTTCATTCTTAGTACTGGTAATTCGTGTCTTCTCTCTCTCCTCCTGCTCTCTCTCTCATTTCATCTTGCTAGAAGCCTATCAATTTTAATGATATTTGCAAAGAACCAACTTTTGGCTTTTTAAAATTTTCTCCATTGTTTTTCTGTTTTCAATTTCATTGATTTCTGCTCTTTATTGCTTCCTTCATTCCCACTGCTGCCATTAAGGGATTGCTTGGGGACTGGGGTCTGAGGGAACAGAGAAGAGAAAAAAAGAAATGATGGCTTTTTGCTCTCTTTCTGAGAATTAGGAGTCTCTTTCCCCAGTCCTTGAGTGCTCCTGGTGCTCTCCCAACCCACTCTCTAGAGGCTACTTCCAGTTTTCTGGCTGCATCAAGTTCAGGATGGGGGCGAATGGAGGGAAAAAAAAAAAAACGGTAAGCTTGCCCCCAGTTCTGTGGTACTTTGATTTCTGATCTTCTTCCCCAATTCAGCTTTCACGAGTCTTCATCATGCTGTCTAGGTTTTATAGTTGCAGTCGTCAGAATTCCAGGTGGAGTGTGTTTCTCCCATCTGAAACTTTCCCCCCACATTCTTTGAGCTGAGGGTTCAGAGAGGGTTTGGGGACCTCTGATGTGTGGTCCTCCTGTCTTCTACCCCACCACTGCTCTTCCCCCATGGGCTTCCCTGCAGCACGACTGCCTTGACGCCCACCCATCCCCTGGGTTCCCAGGGATCATCTCTGTGGCTGAGGTTGAGGGAACTTGTGTGATTGGAGCATCCAGGACTGGACACATTCCGGACAGCAAAGGAGCGTTTCTTTCTTCCAAGATCGATTCCTACATGAGAATTAGTAGTTCGTTCCAGAGGGGATTCTTAGTGATTCCTAAGTCTTGGGACATCCTATTCAAACATGGTTCCATTGGTCCTAGTGGCTTCCAGTTGATTTCATGAAGTTCTCTTCCTGGCCAGACTGACGGTTCCTAAAATGACTGGATTTCTTCTTACAAACTTACTCAACAGAGAAGCAAGCCTACCTCTTCCCCAGGTTCCTGTGGCCTTTTCTTAGGCTAGGAGATTCATTCCAAACATCCATTGCTCTGCTGAGAAGGTAGTCTGAGCTGGGCATCCGCATCGCCTTCACATTGCTGAGAAGCAATTCTCCTGGTGCAATTAGAGAGAAATGGCCCAGTTGCCATACCCTGGCAGGGCTGATGGAGAGAAAGCCTGACGCTCAATGAGAAACCCAACCTTGTTCTCCAGGCCTGCCTGAACCCAAGTTGCCTAGCAAGTCCAGGGCCTGTCTTTTGAATGTATTTTGAAATTAAAGTCAACGTGGAAATGAGGTGTGTGGGTGTGTGGGAGGCTCAACCGAAATGGTCATTGTACACCAGGCTGGTTATCTCATTGGTTGTGAGACAATAAAAGAGGATCAGATAAACACAGGCATAACCTCTGCCTCCATCGATAAGGTAAATCACCCTTTGTATCATTTGTCTTTCCTTCAGACTGGATATAAAAGGCACAGAGATGAACAATTCATGCCTAAACACAGGAGAGCTTGAAAGCTAGTGTATGTCAGATGTTTACTCTAGGTCATCATTAAGGGGTTGAGTGGATTTGCTTATAAACACAGGCTATCCTGTCAGCAGGGAGGGAAGGAGACAAAATGTGTCTTATCGTGTGGAGACAGTTCTTTTAAAGACACATTGCAACTTTTCTGCCACGCACAGTAAGTTATAGAGACCATTCTTTTTATAGGAGATGAAATGTTGTCTCCTGAGCAGTGCAAAGCATAATGTGTTATAGAAACAATGCTTTTTCTCTCCACTTTGTGCAAATGTCATTTTTCATTATCCACTGAAGAAGAATGTGCTGGAGAATGAAACGGGAGCAGCGTTGCCCCTTCTGCAGATGGGGCAACTTCCTGACACATGCTCAGCGAAGACTTCCCTTGAGAGCCCCGAGCCCCGGGCGTTCTCCCCAGCACAGCCCCCCCACCCCCAACAGTGAAGTGCAGAGCGCCAAGCCCCGGAAAGATGTCGCAGCTTCCCAGGTTATCCCTTTCCACTGCCCTCATTCTCTGCTGAGGGTTTTGTGGGTGGCGGTGATGGCTGTTGCTCCCACCCAGTCCAACCAAAGGCAGCTAAAGAAAAAAGTGCCAAGACAAACAGAACAAGAGCCTTGGGGACCCGGTAATGGGTACAGAGCGTAGAGTGTGGTAATCATTCTTTTGATTTGTGCTCAGATATGTTTTCTATTTGCTTTTGCACAGAATGCACATTTTCCCCCTGGATTGCAAATAATCTGAACCAGGGTAAAACTGTCACAAAGTGGCCTTCAAACATCATGTCTGTGTTGGAACTGAATGACTGATCAGACATTTAAATATGGAAACTGGGAATTCAGGTAAATTGCACTGATACGGTTCCTCAGAGTTGTTTAAATAATCTCTGATTCTTGGGTCTCTCTCTCTCCCCCTCTTTCTCTCAAGAGTTCTGCATCTTTTCCTTCTAATTTTGCTCCCATTGTTCCAATTCTAGTGTCACTCAATGATGTGGTTGCCCCTAAAAATTATTTTTACATCATTCCTAACAGATAAAACAAGGAAAAGAAGATGAGATTGCATTATCAACATTGTCAGTGTCTGGTCCCTCTGCCCTTTTTCCAGGGTCAATTTCTAGAGCTAATCCACATCTTCCTGTATTGTCACCAGTGTCTTCTGACAAGCCCCTCTGAAGTTAAAAACAGGCAAAGAAATAAGCACACACCAAATGACCGCTAAGACTGTATGTCCTGCACACAGCCTTCCCCCAGGGTCGGAGAGGGGGCGGCAGCTGGCATAGGAGCCAGTGGGTTCACACCATGCTGGGTGAGGCTCCTGTGTGGTGGGGCCCCTGACAGCAGTCGAGCAAAGGAATCCTACGGGGCTCTAGTCCCACATTAATGTCAAGCACAGGGTTTTCTTTTAGTTACTCAAGGATCAAAGGGAAATTATTCAATAAAAAGGAACTTAAAGGGGACTTCTGGGCCAACACAAACCTTAATCAAAAACACTTGTTCAAACGCAGCTTCCTTGACCTGCCTTTCATAGAGTCTTTCCAGTTCGTATACAATTTGTGATTAAAATAAGGATTTTCTCCATTGCAATTCAGCATTCCCTTGCCTCTCAGCTGACCAGAGTTTCACAAGGGTGACGTGACAGTTTGTTGCTAAGGAACTGAAGATATATGTCACAATTCAGCATTCTGATGAAGAAGAGTAAATTCTTTTCAACAGACTGAATATTAAGTATAAAGAAGCTGTGTGTGTGTGTGTGTGTGTGTGTGGTATTAGAACTGACAACAGCCAGAAGGTTTTGCACAAGCACACTGCTGTCAGAAATGTGGATGATCAGGGGCACCTGGGTGGCTCAGGCAGCTAAGCACCTGCCTTTGGCTCAGGTCATGATCCCAGGGTCCTGGGATTGAGCCCTGCATCAGGCTCTCTGCTTAGCAGGAGCCTGCTTCTCCTTCTCCCTCTGCCTGCTGCTCCCCTTGCTTGTGCTCTCTCTCTGTCAAATAAATAAATAAAATCTTAAAAATGAAAAGTGGATGATCAGCTGCTTCCTCTATAAAAGCTCCTCTTTAATAACCCTCCGTTGCCTCACTTGTAAGAATACCGTCATGTGTTTGAACTTTTCACTCCAGCTTGTTTTGCTCCCCTCTGTTCAACGCCTGTTCCCTCACACTGTCGTGTCAGGGATTTATCACACTGCGACCTCGAGTCACAGTTCTCTCTTAAAAGGAGTCAAGCACAAACTTCCCAAGTCTCTAATATTCTAGGTGTTCGGCAAGGAGACTGGAACATTCCTCCCACTTGAAGTCCACCCACATCAATGTTTCTCGAAAATCTACTCCTCTTAGTCACGACCTATGAACACGAATAGAACGCAGCTAATGTTTCCCCATATCCCATGTGCCTGAACACTGGGGAAAGTTAGAAATTATATAGTTTGCGATTTCCAGGGAGAAGTGCAATAACTTCACAGTTTTTTTTAAATAGAATTCTTTAAGAAGCAGAACATTTAAAATGTGCCCTTCTTCTTTTGCAGCATGAAAAAAGAGCTCTGCCTCTCAATGTGGTTCGCCTGCTATCATGTTGCTGATTCTGTGATGGTTAGATTAAGAAAAATGGGAAAATCTCACAGCAGATAATGCCGCAAACGAATGATACGCATACAATAATAAGTACACACCATGAATTGAAGAGAAAATGGATATATGTAGAAAAGGAAACACTGATCCTTTGAAAATTGAAGATAAGAGCTTAATTACTTATAAAACTATAGGAAGATGTGACCTGAATTTTACTGAAGAGAAGTAAACGTCGTGGTCAAATCCTTGGGTACTAGGCCAACATTTTGCTTGAATTCTCTCTCTCTCTATGCAGTAGGGGGCCAATTCAGAGTAATGCATGTTTACTCTGCCTAATTGAGGAGGTTGGACGCTAATGAGTTTTCTGAACACTGCAGAAAATAATGTTGCATGTGAAAGGAAACCAAAGGGTACATGGAAATGGAAAAAAAAATGTCACCAAAGGGTACATGGAAATGAAAAAAAAGAAAGAAAAGAAAAGAAAAGAAAAATGTCCTGGGAACATGGGAAAGTTCACTTTTGTGGGCTGGGAGAAATCCAAACAAAATAGGTTTTAGAAAGAGGTGATGTGGTTAAAAGACATTCACTCATTCACCCTGGCTAGAACAGAACTATAAACAGAGTTTGACCCTGACCTCCCATAAATGATACAGGCATGTGTTGACAAGCAAACAAACAGAGTGTGTCACTTAATTCTGCCTATTATTTATGCTACCCAGAAAATTTCCTTCTGTGCCCCTTGGGGTTTTCTCCCAACCACCAGGAAAATTCAAACTCTATACACATTCTGAGATAAAACACAGAAAATATGTCTACATTGAAGGACCTAATCAGAAATGTGTAATTGAAGACAAACCTTTGAATAGTACCAATACAGATTTGGTTTAAGGTGATTAGGGCCATTTAGTCTCAAGATGAGAACATTTAGGAGCCTCAACATATGCTGAATCCCTTCTGCCCCAGACTCTGTCAAGGGGCAAGATAGGGGAAAAAAAAAAAAAAAAAAAAAAAAGGGCAAGGAAGAGACTTTGCCCTTGGGAAGTTAGGATGTGATAGCAAAATCATATCCAAGAGGCACACAGGATGGCATGTGCAGAGTTCTAAGAGTGGCTTTGGCCAGATGTGCTCCCTCTGAGATGGAAATAATTGTCCTGATAACTAAAGGATATAGAGGAGGAGGGGAAGGGAAAGGGTATCCTTGAAACAGGGATCATCCCAGGGAATCATCCAAGGAGAAGCAAGCAGGCTGAAGTAGCCTTGAATATTCTAGTTATCTGTTGGTGTGTAGAAAACTGTCTCAAAATTTGGTAGTTTAAAACAAACACTTTATTTCATTTATAATATTTGTGTCTCAATAATTCAGGAAGAGCTCAGCTGCATGGTTTATCTCTGATCTACACGGTGTCACCTGGGGCTAGTTGGGCATCATCTTTAAGATGGCTTCTTCACTCTTCAGTTTGGCACTTGGAGTCCTTGGTCTACCTCTCTCTCTCTCTCTACCATCTTCCTCAGCTCAGCTTGGGCTCCCCATAGCATGGCAGGCTCAGGGTAACAGAACTTCTTACAACAGTCGCTCAGCGTTCCAAGAAAGTGTCCCCAGGATCATAGCCAGAAGTTCCAAATATTCCTGTGACCTAACCTTGGAACATCCAGACATCACTTCTACTGCATGCTGTTGGTCAAGCGGGCCACAAAGGCAGTCCATATTCGAGGGAATCAGATTAGACTCCGTCTTCACAATGAATTTATAGCCAACTTTAATCGACCACAGAAAGTAATGAATAAAGCAAAATAGTTTAAGTAAATGGTCAATGCTAGACAGCAGGAGCGAGGATCAGAGAATGAGGCAGAGAATGAGTACAGAGGGCTTTGAAGGTAAGAGATCTAAACATTCAGATAATAACACTCTTTCTCCTGGTATAGACTCTCTTGCGGAACTATGTTCAACTATGTTCATAAAAGAAGGCACCGTGATTTTCTAGAGTTCCCAGGCACTGGACTAGGTGAGTGAAGGAAATAGAAATTTCCCATCTGAATCTCTCCAAAAGGATACTCTCTGGTCAGAACATATCTTCCCAGATGAGACTTTCCCGCTGATTCATCAGCATACCCATGGCTGAAAATGGTTGTCCCAGGTCTGCATGGCCTTGGATTCCTACATGGCCTCTATGCCTTTGATTCCTACCACCCAACATTATGTTATTACAGATTATTCATCTCTTAACTTGAATTCTGGAGGGGTTTTTATTAGATTAGCCCAGCCTGTGGACTGGTCCCTTCTGAGTCAAACAACTACTCTTACTGCAATCAAATAGGGATGGAGAACAGGTTTAGGTATCTAATAAAAAATTAACATAAAAGCATAGCCCCCTAGTCTCTCCCTGCACCCGCCCCCACAATCAGTGAGAGAGCACAGCAGGAAGAGAGTCAAGGAAAAAGGTGTAGCAACAAGTAAGGAGGATCATGTGGAAAAGAGGCCATCCCAGAGCTGGGAACTAGGACAAGGACAGAATAACTTGGTCCCCAGACCATGCATGCATATCCCAAACCCTTCCCTGGTGGAGGCAGACCCATTTCCTATTGAACTTGCCCTGGCAGCTTTGATGTATGAAGCAGTAAAGTAAGGGACAGTAATGGATAGTATCAAAGAAGGCCCTTTCTTATCTGGTTCTCACAGAGGATTTTAACGCTTATAACAATATTGGGGGTATTAGCCCTCTCTTTCTATATTATTCTCCCACATGCATATCTATACCAAGTCAAAAGGGAAAGATTGATGGCATAAGCACAAGCTCTTTAATTTTGTCAACAGAAATTATTAATTTAAAAAGTGAGTAAGAAAACAAATCCCTGTTGGAGAAAAGTACTAATGGTACTTCATACTGTCATAGACAAATGCAAATTGGGATTTTCCTTTTCCTTAATTAGCAGACAAAATTCAGGATAAAGTTTAAATTGATAAGAGCTCTTTCAACACCAGAGAAATGTATTGACCTTCTCGAGGTAAGTGTGAAGTACATTAAAATCACCATTTTCTCAGTAATCAAGTTTACCTCTACAGTAACTTTGGACTATGACACTCCTTCAGAAATGCTGTCTGCTCAAAATTCTCTGAACAGCAACCCTGAAAGGAGTTCTGCTGGGGTAGTAGAATTGTGGCGAGGTAGTCAGAATCAATTTGTTCCTGTGATTGACACAAGGGCCTGCATGTCAGCCAAGCTCTCTCAAACCATCTGTGCTCTGATTATGATCAATAGGTATTCATGATATGCCCAGGAAATGTGCTGTTTGATTACTTTTACACAGGAGAGGAGACAAAACATCTCAACCTAGAGTCTCTTAATGTGGATGTAGAAGCTGGGTGATGAGTTATTAGAATATAGAGTTTGCACTGATAAACTTTTGAACTTTCATTGAACTTGTAGATTAAGAATAGGCAGTTTTTCCAAGAGGAAAATTCACCAGACAACCAACAATTTTTCTTTCACATATTTAAGGGAGATGTTCGATCTGGTAAGGAAATAATAGTAATTTATGTCTTTGATAATTGAGAAGGATTATAGTTCTATACACAGAAAAAGCAACCATCACCCGGGCCCTGTGAGTCACAAAGCCATTAAAGAAGAAGCTTCCAGCTTAAAAGCAGATGAAACCTTGATGTTCTTCAAGAGGGAATTGAGAAAAGGGAAAAGAAATCCCCATCTACTTGTAAAATTAGGGCCCCCTCTCCGCCTTCCTTCCAAACAACCACCATGACACTTTTCAAATTCAGCTTGATCTCTGGCACTAAAAGAAATACACACACACACACACACACACACACACACACACACACACACAAAATCATTTCTCTGCATGCATAGCTCCCTGCATATATCAGAATGTACACATAGAACAGACCCACAATGACCCTTAGTGGGAGGCAACCATCCATACATAAGCAAGGAAGCTGCCTCCTTCAATCTACTAAGACCCATCATTCTCCAAACATCATTTGTCCTATAATCTGTAGGAACAGCCTGGAGCAGATGAAAGGTTAAGAAGGAAGACTGCTGACCAGCTGGAAACATGTGTTTGGTACATTCAACTCACTACAAGAAATTATTTTAATGATAAAAGAGTGTCAGCTGAGATCAGGTTCCTAAGAGATGGGAATAACTAATTTTGCTGCAATGACACTGAACAGCTTGTATTAAAAACACAAACTGGCTAATGGCTCTTTGGCTTGTTTGGTACAATGCACCAAAGACTTCAAATAAATGCTGACCATTTCTCCAGTTCAGCTGCCCTTATTAATAATAGATCCTATCACCTTTCTTCCCAGATCTCTTCACTATAATGTTTTTGCTTCCTTGGAATTCAATTTGAGTCAATCCTACCACTACTTTAAGCATGCAGCTTGCTGGATGCTCAAAATGAGAAGAACATGATCTTATCACAAGTTGCTAATAGCCAGTGTTGATAAAGAACCATGGATGTTATAATACAAGGCTGGGAAACAGCCAACAAGAATGAGAAATCGCAGTCTCAAAGCAAAGTCTAAAGATGGAGCCAGAAGCTCCATTTGGGGGGTTCAAAGTGCCTACTTCATTTGCAGGGAAGAGACTTATACAAGTTTTCTCAAGTCATGGGGGTTAGGAGTTATTAAAAAACAAACAAACAAACAAACAAACAAAAACCCAGACCTGGCATAGGAAAGCCATCAGAAACTTGGGCAGGTCTAGGGACTCATTATTCTGTCCATCTCTTTGTCTTATAGCATCTCTACCTTGAGTGCTGGTCTGCTCTGTCCTCCTATCTCTACTGACTCGGCTTACTCCAAGTTTCTGTTTCCTTACAACTATGGTTTGCACATGACTGCTCATGACCTTGACTCTACCTCCTGGTGTTTAGTTTTAGCAAGCACTGCTGTCTTATTTGAATTTCTGAAGAGGAGAGAGAGAATTTGGTTGTCTCTACCCACATTTCATGTAGCCACACTCTGGGTGAGTAGTCAGGCACTAGATGGACTACTTTAGTACTGATGACCCAATCACAGGCCAGTTCTCTACGGCCAAAAGGACTGGGTCTGGGGGGTATACATAAAGCTGTCCCTTCAGCAGGGGCAGTTCAATTTATAAGAGGCTTGGCCGGCATTCGTTGACCTTCTGGTCCATGCGATAACTGGGATAGGTTCTATAGAGGAGGTTACATCTGAGATGATCATAAAAGGATCCTTTGAATGGACAGGCAAAGATGGAGTAAATATGGAAGTAGTTGCATATGCAAAGGCCAAAAACAGGAAACTAGGAAGTATATGAGTATTTTGTTGCCTAGAGCAGTGCTTCTCAAATTTTCTGTACATGTGAATCACCTAAGGATCTTTTTAAAATGCAGATTCCTACTTTCCTATTCAATAAACCTGAAGCAGAACCTGAGATGCTGCATCTCTAAGTTCCCAGATGATGCTAATGTGCTGGGAGAGACTTAACAATAGTAGGGCTAGGGAAAGGAACACGCCAAAGCCTTGGATGCCAAGCTACGGAATTGGTACCCACTCTACTTCAGCAAGTAATAAGCAGCTGTGAAGGACGTGGGGGCAGAAGAATGATATAATCAGAGCGGTGTTTAAGAACATTTGATTGGGCAATGCTTTGTGGGATGAATCAGAAGAGAAGTGGAAGATCTGCTCTTTAACAATTGTAAAGACCAGGACAGAGATATGAAGGACTAAATTAGGATGACTCCTCTGGAAGAGGAAAGGATATATAAGGGATATATAAGATAAGATATATAGCCAATTGAACACGCCCTTCCCAATGTCCTTACCCAGTCTTGCCTTACTTAACAAGGGAAGTCACTTCCTCAGGCATCATCTGGTGACATCTTTCTATGTCCTTTGCAGGGTGTCTGCTTTTCATTGCAGATCACATCTAAAGATATACACTCTCTTTTACCTCTAGCCCTTAATTTCATTCTCCCTGCCTAACTGCATTTTTTATTGTGGGCAACTTGCCGCATGATTTAACTATATTATAACCATGTAACTCTGTTATTTAGCTATTATTTCATTGTGTACCAATAACCAAATTCAGTAACTATATTTGTTCTGCTGAGGAGTTTTGTTGAAAGCATATCTGAAGGGCACTGGGCAATGAAGTAAAGTCTATTACTGCCTTATCACCATCAAGAAAATGATCTGTTTGTTTGCAGTTCACTGAAGTACATAGCCAAAGAAATTGAAAGAGAGTTTAGGGAGGGCTTGAGTAAAGTCCAGAGATGGAGATGGATGGATACTCTAAACACTGTGCTTTGGTTCAAGATGCCCCAAAATCAGCTGTGACAATATGCAGTAGGGAAGCTGCCAGATCATGTATTGACAGGAAAGGAGAGAGAAGGTGACAAACCTTATATTGGAATTCAGAACCTCCGTTATTACACAGCGTAACCAGTCCCTACTATACATTTAGAACCAAGGGAAAGATAAACTTGATGTTAAATACAAATCCCGCCTGAAATTTTCTTAAGGCTAAAGGCTTCATAATATCCTGAGATTAAGGCTATAAAGAAGAAATCTGTGCTTACCTATTGGATCATTCATGCCATTTTGAGGTTGAATTCTGAATACTGAACTTTGGTTTTCTGGTTGAACATTTGAGGTCCCTGTGCATTAAATAATTTACACACCAAGCAAGACTTTAAATCCATGCCTTTTCCTCCTATTGGGATGGGATTTTGTGCACACGTGTAGACTTACATCTCAAAAACCAAGCAGTTGTTGCTGATCAAAAAAAAAAAAAAAAAACAACAATATTTCCTGCGCTTATAGAAAGGGACAAACAAGGGGATGAAGGAAGGAAGGAAAGAAGGAAGGAAGGAAGGAAGGAAGGAAGGAAGGAAGGAAGGAAAAGAACTGTTTAGTCCAGGATATTTTGATTGCACAAGAACATAATCAGAGTCAGGAACACAACAGAGGAAGTATTCCCAAAGGAAATCAAGATTAAGATGCACACTTTGGCCTCCTCCTACAAATGCCAACCTCCCAAACCCACAGGTCATTTTGTTTGACAATGTCACATCGATTCACATTTCACAATGTGCTCTTAACTTTAGAATCTTAATGTGCTGATTGGAATTAGCTGTGTCTTTTGAGAAGAGCCTTGTCTTGGCCATGTCCAGTTTTGGAGAGACTTCCTAGTTGGTTGGAGGCATCAGTAAGATGCCTTGTCATTCTGGACTGCTAGGTGAGCTAATAAGCTATCTTGCTTTCAAACATATTCACACAAATATACAGAACACATGCATGTATACATGGACGTGTGTGTGTGTGTGTGTGTGTGTATGTACACACACAGAGAAAACATAAATATTTTCTATATATAAAACTGGACATGTGGTATGTTATGTCCTTACAAGGCACTGGGAAGCCATACTTTGAAGAGGACATGGATTCCGGGAAAAAAAAACAAAAACACATTCCATAACAACTGTAATAATGGTCTCACTATGCATATGTATACCAAATCATCATGTTGTACACCCTAAATATATATATAGCTTTTACTTAAAAAACAAAAGAATAGGAAACAAGAAATAAGGAAATGAGACTTCCTATAATCAGTGAAGGTGAGGTCAAACCCTCTGACCCCATTACCAGAAGTAAAATGAGGTTCAGGCCACTAGCAAATGGCAGGGAAGGAAGAGGAAGAGGTTTCCAAAGACTGGTATAAACCTGTGTGGGTTACTGGGAAGGGGAAGGAAATAGATATGCTGGACCCACTTCCTTTCCTCAGCTCTACTCCCTGCTAGGGCTTAGGACTGTGGACACATTTCTGAGTCTCCTGATGGTGGCTGTGGGAGGGGAGAAGTAGAGCAAGGAATCTGCCAGCCATGCTGACAATCTGTGCTGTCTCAAAGGCAGTGATTCCAGAGTATTTCCATACCCTGAATGCTACAAATCCTTCTTTCTGCTTCTCTCTGTGTCAGTTCCTTGCCTAGTCCCACTTGGCCAGAAAGGAGAATCATCATCACCATAAGTAACATCCCTTCCCAGAGAGGACATGGTCTATGGTCACATAGCCATAAAAAGGTGGCAACAAAGAAATCCAGCTTCTTTGGTTGCAGATTGCCATACGCACTTTCCTCCTGGCCTTGTGAACAGAGGTTCATTTAGTGTTTGTGGCTGCCCAGTGGGGTCTGCCTCCAGGCTGCAGGATGGCTACTGGGTTCAAGCCTCATCTGGCACTTCCATGCCGATGTCACATCCTGCCACTCTGCAGTGTCACCCTCTAGGCAGTCATCACAAAACCTACTCCTTGGTTCTAGCTTCACCTACAACCACCCATTGCTCCACAAGGGACAGGAGACCTGAGGTTTCGGGTCCCAAGCACAGATGCAAATTAGAGTGTTTTTAATGTTACAAGAATAGTAGCAAAAACTCTTTGAGGACAACAGTTGCAATTAATCAGCAAACATGTATTACAAAGAATCACTTTTTAAAAAGTAAAATAAATGAGTAATAATGATAAAAACACGTGTGTGAGTGGGACGGAGTTTTGGGGTGGCTTCATAGAGAGCTGGGGGTGTGTGGGAGCCATTCTTTCCCAACAGATGTGAGTGAGCTGGTGAAGTGAAGATCTGGAGAACACACTCACAATGCACCCAGCAGGAAAGCCAAGATGAGGGCCCAGGTGGGGAAGATCCCCATGGCGGACAGGAAAGTATCCTCCCAGCACGAAACACTTGACTTCAGAACCAGCCATTATTCCCAGAAGTCAGCATGGACAGAATCTGGCTGTCAAACTAGGGAGGTCTTTACCCCTCCAGAGACCAAAGCAAGGTGACATAGAGAGGCCCAGCAACATCAGTGGGGAGGATGCTGGTCACCGGCACGCTCCGCCTCCCCTCTGAGCTCTTCCATGCTGCCCCAGAACACGAAACACTCAGTTTCCAGTCCTCCTCTGCAGGTAGCCGGCCAGATGGGATTAGGTTTTTTTTTTTTTTTTTGCAAAACACCAAATCTATATTTACATCCACATATAATAACATAACTTTAAGCTGAAATATATCATAAATAAAACAAGTAATGTCTACTGTTTGACAAGTATCAACAATTAAATCAAACTGGAATGAAATAAATACATAAACAAAAATCCAACGGATTGTACCTCTATTATAAGTACTGTTGTTGCAAAGGAAAAAAAAAATACAAAACCAGTAGTATCCCAATAGTCAGACACACTGGCATGAGACCTCAGTTTAGGGCCCAGTTAGATGGGGTGAGCGGCAAGACATGGAGTTTTTACATGGCCAGCCTGGTCATGGCAGAGGCAGTAGGCCTGCAGCAGGAAGTGGGAGCACTGCCTTCCTGTCAGAGCACACAGGAATTCCTCAAGCTGGCATCATTTCTGGGAACTCTGACCACTGTATCCTTGCCCAGCACCTCAAAGTGTTTGTAGACCACTGAATACCTGATTATTCATCCCAACCTGTTTCAGCGAGCTAGAGGGATTCCCACTGTCTGAATGGGCCCAGGCAGTGGCAGACCTCATGTGTTTGACACCCAGAATGGATCATTTCCTTAACACCCTCCTCTATGGGACAAAATTATTTTCAGTGGTAATACTGTCATAAGCAGTCATTACTATTATTCTCATTACTCATTAGTTTTAAAACAACCACAAGAATAAACTTTAATTTTAGGGCGCCTGGGTGGCTCAGTGGGTTAAGCCGCTGCCTTCGGCTCAGGTCATGATCTCAGGGTCCTGGGATCGAGCCCCGCATCGGGCTCTCTGCTCAGCAGGGAGCCTGCTTCCTCCTCTCTCTCTGTCTGCCTCTCTGCCTGCTTGTGATCTCTCTCTGTCAAATAAATAAATAAAATCTTTTAAAAAAAAAACTTTAATTTTAAAGATACTATTCAAAATCAAATACTTTCTGTATAAAATAATTGGCATTTATGAAATTTTATACACCAAGACACCAAGTGGTTATGTAGAAGGATGGAACTGAGTTAACTAATTTTATAATTAGGTTTTGCAATCACTGGGCTATCATTGTTTATCTATTGTTTAAAAGCAGGACAACCTAAGTACTGGGGCACTAGAGACACAATCTGTACCTGAAGGCAGCTCGAACCATCACGGACTGTTCTTCCTGGGAGTTCTCCTAATTAACTTTCAGGTGGGATATACTCTTTATTAAAGGACAAGTAATAAAATATGCTAATTTGAACCATACATGTATATATTTATATATATACATTTATGTGACTGTATATAATTAAAATTCAACAGTCGTCACAGCAATTGTTTAGAACGTGGACCAACAAAAGATTTGGGGGAAGGAGTATTTTATCACTGACATTGTTTAGAATTGCCAGCATGGGGATAATAAAAAGCAGACTGACTTACAGTCGATTTTATTATTGGTTTTAAATTCTCAGCAGACACTGCAGCCCCACACCACATGCAGCAGCCAGGAGATTGGCTCCTGCTGTCTGTGCTGGTGCTGGTGCCCCTGCCCTGAGGTAAGCAGGTGGGGTGAGCCCGAGAGAGACTGACCCCAGGCATGAGGGCCCAGGAGGGCTCTGGGGCATCAGGGAGAGTGTTGAAGAGAGAGCCTGAGCCACCAGGGCCTTCACCACACATGCCAAGGGACTCAGCCGGAGACCTCATAAACCCCCAGATCCCCAGGTACTGTGAACGTGGAAAGACCCCCACACAGATTGCCTTCGGTGAGGAGGAATGGAGAGCCCCAAGCTCTGTGGGAACACTGGTGCCAGATTCTCGGCAGTGAGGTGACTCACCCACCCGCGTGAGATGAAAATGTGTGCCTCAGCGTGATTAAAAATCACTTCATGTCATGAGCCCTGAAGGGCACACACAAACAGTTGAATCTATAAATATTAACTCTACCAATGCCAAAATTCCACTTCCATCTGAACCCCTGAAATTTCTCAATTGGCCAGGCACGTGAGCTCCACACCAGTGTGTTTGTGGGCGAGGGGGTCCAGGAGGGCAAAGGCCACCAGCAGAGACTCATCCGCCAGGCAAGGCCATAACCCAGGCGCCGGCTTTTTATTTTTATTTTTTTCTAAGATTTTATTATTTATTTGACAGAGGGAGAGTACAAGCAGGCCCAGTAGCAGGTAGAGGGAGAGGGAGAATTAGGCTCCCCGCTGAGCAAGGCGACCGATGTGGGGCTCCATCCCAGGACCCTGGGATCATGACCCAAGAAGAAGGCAGTTGCTTAACCTACTGAGTCCCCCAGGAACCATCTTTTATGAAAGCACATTCTCTCTCTCCTCCTCTGAATGGTTGCCACCCCAGAGAGATCAAAAGCGCTCTGAGGACAGAGACCGAGGTGCTATCCAGGGCCCACCACGGTCCACAGTGGTGCAAATCTGATGAAAGGCTAGTAACATCTCAGTTCCAGGGACAGTCAAGTTTGCCTTTCCAACTTGACATGAGGGAATTCTAACACAAAGGTACAGACTCGCCAAGGAAAGAAGAGGACCCAAGCGGGTATTAATGCAGGCCTCTGGGGCCCCCTGGGACTTGAGGGGGGCCGATCCCCCAGGACAAAGAGGAGAGCAGTTACTCACCAGCCCCGGAGGGCACTGCACACTGATGGAAGAGATGCAGGTAGGCATCCTCCCACACAGAGGACCCACGGGAGGTCACGGCCTATCTCCTCTGGACAGCAGCGGGTCCTATGTCCCTCTGCATATACCAAAGACACAGCCATGGCAGTAGGGCTGCATGCCACTAGCAGCCCATCCTGTCAAGCCAAAGGGTGGTATTTCCTCATTAGAAATGGCCCCAGCAGGGCCACTGGTGCATGTGGCTAGGGCCCAGGAGGGTGGGAAGAGGTCCTCGCCCCAGCTCATGCATTTCCAACATGGCCCTGGAATCCACACTCAGATTGCAGCATTATGTCAAGTAGTGTCAGACAGCCTTGTATCTGAGAACTACAGGCCTTCATTACACCAGGGAACAGTCTGGTGGCCAAACAAATAAAGGCCTGTGACAAAGGCCCCTTTGTTGAAAGCACCTATTGCTCCAGACATGCCTTAGACCCGTTACCAGCCCAGTGCTAGGAAGTGGTACGAGTCAAGTAATGTCAGTGGGTTTCAGAAGACTTATTGTCAGGTCTCCCATTTCCTAGCTGTGTGATCTGCATAAGCCGCAGATCCATCCCGAGCCCCAGTTTCCTCATCCAGAGAAGGGAGCCGATCAATGCGAACTTGACCCACATGATTCCAGGCCCTAGGGCTAGCACTGCAGGGTCGGTGGAGGGTCAGACCATATCCCAGCCCTGCTGAGCAGTATTTGTGCCCTCCATAGGCAGGCAAAATCAAACGGTCCCACCCCTCCATCCCCCAACATAGAACAAACACGTAGAATAAGTAAGAGAACATCTTTGTAGTGCGTATTTTTTTCTTTTTCCTATCTGGGATCCACCACTCTTGGGGAGGAAGGTGGGGTTGAGGACAGTGTGCAGAAACCCACCTCCTCCTAGGACAGCCAAGGAAGCACGTTCTTTTCCCTCCTGTCCCTCTGAAGACATAGAGAGGCAGGAAGGTGATCTGCCGGGCCAGGCCAAATCTCCTGCCCTCAACTTGTAATCTCCAGGGAGGGTGTGAGATGGAGGGTGTGAGAAAGATGCTCAAGGAAGATGAAGGCTCTTCCTGATGTTGGTGGAGTCGGGGGCCGAGGCACTGCAGCTGTGTCCACGAGGAAGGGACACTGCAGGGTGCTAGCCCACTGTTCCTGGGGGTGGACCTAGACTGTACTTTTGGTGCCCCAGCCCTGCCTTCCTGCTGTTCTTCTGAGCTTGCTTCTCCAGCCTCCTGTCTGTTCTGTAAGCTACTGGAAGGATAGACTTCCAATACGTTCCCTTTCTGCTTATGTTAACCAGATTTGGGCTCTGCTTTCTGTAACCAAGAGTTCTATCTTGTACTGTGAAAGATATGGCTGGTAGGAAAATACCCAAAACACAGAAGAAAAAATCGTTTAATCTCCCTACACAAATATACTTATTACCACATGATTTAAAACTGTGAAAGTGGGAGGTGCCTGACTGGTTCAGTTGGTTGAGCTTCCAACTGTTGGTTTTTGGCTCAGGTTATCATCTCAGGGTCGTGAGATCAAGCCCCTCGTCCCCAACCCCAGGTCAGGGTCCACACTCAGAAAGGAATCTGCTTGAGATTCTCTCCCTCTCCCTTTGCCCCCCCTTCCCCTCATACACACTTGCTTTCTTTCTCTCAAATAAATCCTTTAAAAAAACAGAACCTTTAAAAAAATAAAACCGTGAAAATGGGAAAGAGTCTCACAGTTGACTGTAGTGATATGGTCAAATAAACTGATTAATTCACTTGGAAAAGTAAACAGTCATCAGAATAATGGGTATGAAGAGGACAATGCAATAAGGCCATGCTCATGAGATTGACTGACAAGTGAAAACAGGGTAAGAAATCGTATGCATGAGACAGCTGACTTTCCTCCCCCTTGAATATAAGCTCCCTGGGGTTAGAATTTTTAATCTATCTTGTTGATACCTCAAGGCATTGGCAATAGTAAGCATCAACAAATATGGAATGAATGAATGAATGAACGAATGAACAAATGAATAATGAACTATTTGCACAGCAGAGGGATGGAAAAAGCACCATCAGATGCTCTTTGAGGCTGTTGAAGGTAGTCAGATTTTTTTTTTTTAGATTTTTATTTATTTGACAGACAGAGATCACAAGTAGGCAGAGAGGCAGGCAAAGAGAGAGAGGGGGAAGCAGGCTCCCTGCTGAGCAGAGAGCCCGATGTGAGGCTCTATCCCAGGACCCTAGAATCATGACCTGAGCCGAAGGCAGAGACTTTAACCCACTGAGCCACCCAGGCGCCCCGAAGGTAGTCAAGATTTTTAAAAGCTGTTATTTTCTCTATATCCAACACTCTCCTTATGTGGTTTTATTCATTTTCCTGAGAAGCAAAAATTTTTCTTAGTCTAAACCACTGGTAGGTGACCCAACTTCCCCTAATATGTATGTCCCCTCTTGAGAAGCCTAAGTTGCCACCAAGCGGGGTGATAAGGGCAAAGGAACGACTGTTCTTTTGCCAACTGGAAATGCTTGGCTGAGGCAGTCCATTAGGACCTGGCCCAGCAGCCCACTAAACATCACCTTCCTGCAGCACTGAGCACCGTGGACCCTCAGAGCAGAGCGTGGCCCAGGTCAAGTCAAAGTCCTCCTGGCCTCCTCCATGCCCCCTGGGCTGTCCTCTCTCTCACTTCCTCACCAGGCTTCCTCTCCAGCTCCTGCACACCACAGGATCTAAACAAGAACAGATTCCACAGCCCAGGGGATTTTATAGGTTTCAGCAGCCCTGCAGACTGGCATTGAGCTGAGGCCACCACGAGCTTAGCAAGTGGGATCCCTTCCCACCTTGGAATGACTAAGCAGGGAAGCAGAGGAGTCAGCATTCTGCAGAAGTCAGCAGGTCCAACTTCAGGCAGCGCTGAACTCTGGCAGCAAGAAGGAAAGGATATTGATCAGCCCAGTGAACTGAGGACGGCATCTGCTACAGATGCCTGAGCGGGGCTGGCTATAGGCACCTGCTAAGATCACCTTCTTAAGGCCACTGCTGGCTTCTATTCACTTCTATTCACTCTATTCACTTCATTCTCTCTCCATCTCCCTCCCACTCTCCCTCCCTGGCCCCTAAAATTTGCTTCATGATAAAAGGACTAAAGCTGTGCAAAGGAAAATGCTGGACCCAGAGCAAGGACACACATGAAAGCACACACCCCACACAGAGCCCACTTGGCCTCCTTCATGCCTTCTCCAGAAATTCTTCTCTGCAGCTGCCACTTCCCCATCTTATTTAAAGACCTATTAAGTCTTTGATCCTACCCAAGACCACGAGCCCAGGCTCCATGGCCCACCCTAAAGGCATTTTTCCCCTTCTGAACATGGGCTGTGGTTTCACGGGTTGCCCACAGTACAGTCCCAGCTGGGGAAAAGCCCCACACAGAGCTCTGGGGCTCACAATGGAGGGCCTCCTCCCTAAGCTCCTCAAGACACCAAAAACTGCCTAGTCCCTCTCCTCAGAGGTCTGGGTCCCAGCTCTGTGTGGCCCCCCGGTCCAGTCTGCCAAGGCAGTGAGCCACCAGGCAGCCTCCGGCCCCCAGAGATCTGTGTGCTACAGATCTACAGGATCTCTAGAACTACAGGAACTCTAGAAAATCCTCCAAGCTTCTACGTACTAATAACCCAGCCTCTTGCCTTTGCTTCCCCAGCCCCTGGGGTGGTAGCTGTTTCCTGCAGTTCTCTCTGAGAAACCTCAGGGTTCCTTTTTTGCCATTTCAGTCTGCTAATACCAATGTAAGTGATTGCCTTTATTAAATACTCTCTGTCAAGATAACTATGGTGATCAACTCCTTACCTCAGTAATGTTTATATGATCAAAAGACTTTCTGGAGTGGTATTAGCAGCTTTGGTTTCCTTGGTTAGGTTTACTGAATCCAATTTAAATAAAAATTCATTGCATTTTTTCCAATTATGCTTTAATTTTAGAATCACTGTTTGAAAAACTATGATGGTTTTTGTTTTCTGGGGTGGAATCCTATACTGACCCTGGAGAAAAGCTATTAGGGAAAGAGAGGTCAGATTGAATGTGCTAGAGAAAACACTTCTCTGGGTAGTCTGATGGAGGGTCCATTTCTTCCATCCCGTACAATTTCTCATCCATCATGTACAAATGATGATCCTCAAGATAGTTGGAAGTGAGCACCCACTAAGCTGTCCAACTTATTTCTGGGGGTTTTAGGAACAGAAGAACTGTAGAGGAATGTATGTCTTTTAAAAAGCCAGGGATTCCAGAAGTCCTGAAGAAAGAGGTTCTTGGCAAGGGAAAGAAGACCCAACTTGAAAGAAGAATGCTGCAGAAGGCTATACAGATAAAGTTAAGCAACCTAACTGTTCATAAAGACCAAAGGGAGACCACCACATTCTAAGTCAGAGAGGGGAGGGCTATTAAAATCACAGGTGGTTGCAATAACAACATATCCATTCAGCGCTGAATTTTCAATCCCTATCTCCTTACTTTGGGAGCAATTAGTCTCGGGTGAAAAATTGCACTTGCAGCTAATTGCACCTGCAATTACCTACTTCCGGGTGCAATTAGCCACTTGAACCTAATTCTGAGTGTGCAAGTGTTTAATTTCGTATGTGAGGAGGTGATTCCACATACAGTTAGTTGTACCCTCAGTCTTTGCACCTGCAGCTCATTGTGACTAATAAAACAAGTCTTCATGCAAGTCAGGTTGAAGGCACATATGGTGGACCCCGCTTGGAGAACCAAAGATTGGATTGGGTAGACTGCCAGGGACACAAGTGTACTGAAGGGAACTAAGGGACAAATTATTAGAACTTGTCACTCTTTGGATCTGCTATTACATTCCCGTGTCCCCTTCCTACAACATATTCCTCCCAAACTATGGAATATGAATACAGTAGAGGCAAGGCCCAGCTTGGCAAAGGTAACACAGCAACTCTTCTGCTGATGTTCAGAAGCACCCATAAGGTATAGGTCAGGTCAGAAATGGCCGAAATCCATTGTTTAGGGTAACTCTGAAGAGGTTGTTCAAAACACTTAGGTAACAGACATTTACTGAAATCCTACTATGTGCTCAGTCATATAGTGAATCCAGAGATTAATAAGCATGGTTCCTGCCTTCATGTTCATGTCAGTTCCACAAATATTTATTGAGTACTGACTATCTGCTTGGTGTGTCCAAGTGCTCACGAGCTCATTGGGAAAATCCACTTATACTCTTTCTACAAATATCAATCAAGCCCTCTCGGATTCCACAATCAAGTGGGGAAGAGAGATGTTAAACAACTATTTACACAATTAATGTCTTCATTAATGGCTGTGGGAGTGTGTGACTGGTGGCTGCCCTGGGCTGGGAGTTCAAGTTAGGCTTGTCCAGAGAACTGATGATGTTTGAGTTGAGATTTGAAAGATAACTAGGAGTTACCCAGGCAAGGGGCTAGGGAGGGTAGGTCCCAGCTAGAGGAATGACACTGCAAACGCTCTGATGCAGGAAGGAATGTGTCAACACTGAGATGTGGAAAGAAGGCTAGAGTGGCTGGAGTAGAGTAAGGGGATGGGAGGATGAGTTTTCCAGGATTAGTGAGAGGAGGTTCTTCAAAGTAGTTCAAAATGCACCCCAGGAGAGAATGGATGATGGCATCTGCTAGAAAGGAGTACACTGTGTGGCCTCTCAACATTAGCCTGTAGGAACTCTTGATGTGAGATATATTTTTTGCCCCTCTTCTTCTCATCTGACCAATAATGTCTTCATTATCAAACTCTGGAAGAGCATGAGGGCATGAGGTGGAGGGAGGACAAACAGCAAATCAACCCCTTTTTCCCCACTGCACAACCCTGAACTTAAGCTTAGGTATGTACCTCTAATTTGGAGGTGAGGTTGAAGATTTACATTACACTGGACTGGACTTCTAGTACTTGAAAATAAACCTCATTTTCATAATTGAGACTCTTTTAATAGTTGAAAGGGATCCAGAAAGCAATAGGAACTGCATGGATTGTCTCTAAAGGATGGGAAACAGAGATCCACCTGAGCATTTGAAGCTTGAATGGAAGAGACCTGCAGCCTCTTTGTGATTACACTCCTTTGAAGCCAAAGAAGGCAGGAAAGGTTCCACAAAGACAAGAAGGGCTATAAGATTTGAGAGAGAGGAGCATCCAGGCATTGCAAGGGAATAAGAGTGAGAACACAGGAGATGAAGTTTGTTCTCTGTTGAGTGGGAAGCCTCAAGAAGTCGAGCCCAGCAAGAGTGGATGGTCTGAGGTGGGAGCAGTAGAGTTGGATTAAATGGGGGGAAGTCAGAAGGAAGGAAGCCATGAAGGCCAGGCAATAGGAGTTAGAGGTCTCTAACCATCAAAAGTCATGTCTCCTCCAGACTCTTAACATGCATTGAAATGACCGAGTTTGAGCCTAAAGTAGGGGTTCATCTAGATGAGTTCCCTTCCAGGTCTAATTAGGACTCCCCTCCTCTGAATTTTTGTGATCTTGGGGTCCTAGGATTAAGCCCTGTATCAGGCTCCTCACTCAGTGTGTGTGTGGGGGGGTGTCTGCCTGTCTCCCTCTCCCTCTGCCTCCCTAAAATAAACAAATTCTTAAAAAAATAAAAGCATTAAGCTGTGGAGCTATTCAGGACTGTAGTGTAGTCTAGTCTACCTTAACATGGCAATCCACTCCAACCCCAGTATTCCCTCCCACTTCTCCCTGCACCTGTCCCATTGCACCCTCAGCCTCATTATTTTCATGCAGAATACTGACTGCTCTAGAGGTGGAAGAAGAAGACCCATGAAGAAAACACAGGTCTTTCTCTTCCTTGACCACATTACTGCATTGCCACACCATCGCCTTGGCTGGTCCTTCTTCCTGGAATGCTCCTCTTCCAGATGTTCCCTCCGGGTGCTTCTCCTCAGCTGAAAGGACCCTTTCTCAGAGAGGCACAGGGCCCTGTGCCAACAGTTTACCATTACAATACTATCCTTTACTGTCTTCAGGGCACTTACCAATCTATGAAGTGATCTTATTTGTTTATGTTTCTCCTAGGATATCATCTCCATGAGAAAGAGATCTAGGTTTTGTATATTGCCATTTCTTTAGTGGCAGAACATGCTCAATAAATACCTGTACCTACTCAATAAATACATGTAAAATGCATAAATGAATGAATGAATGAGTGAATGAGTGAGTGAATGAACAAAGAACGGGTATAAAGATTCACACCTCCAGGCTATCTAGGCTCCCCTTCTTTACAGATGAGAAAATCGAGCCCTCTTCCCTAAAAGGAGGAACCAGAAAAGCAGCTAATGCTACTCTACCCTGCTAGCTGTTTCTGGAGTGCTGAACTTGGATGTGATTTATTCAAATGAAAACTCTGGGGGAATTGTTTCAGAGGGATCCATAAAACAAATGTCATTTGCACCTGGAGAATTCACCCAACCTTCCAACCAATTTCAAATATAGTTCCTTAATGCAGATTTGACAAATTTGAAATCTCTTACACAAAGCCATTTATCATCTAATGTGCACCTGCCCTGCACCACAGTTTAAGTTATAGCTTTTAATGGGACAAAACATTTCTATAAAATCATCAAAATACCTTAAACCAAAACTGCCTATGAGAAATTGATGAGTTTCAAGCATTGATTCCACCCCTGAAAACATCAACCTTGCCATTGGCACCATGGGCACTTCTAATAAAAGCAGATAAGGAGGTATAATGAATATCTAATGAACCATTTTGTATGTCTATGTGGTTTCTCGAATTGGAAATAAATCAATGAGCCTTAGAAAATGCATATTTTAGTGGTCTATTCATAAACAACAATCTTGTTTTTGTATCATGACTCAAGTGTCATTCTTTTTATAACACAACTAAAGATTTAATCATTAACTTTATATATATATATACATAACCCAGAGTGTAGAAGAGGAGGGCAACCTCAGGCAGGTTTGATTCTTAAAATGTACTCACGTCTGGAAGGTGGATCATGAAGGTAAAGCCGAAACACATACCATCTAGTAGTGAGCACAGGGTGCGTGAATGATAACTAGTAAAGGACATGGAAACGTCCATGAATACGATACCAGGAGATAACCTAGACTGAGGGCCAGGGGGCAACATGAAGGAAAAGAGAAGGCAGGGAGTCCTGCTTTCCAGGCACTGTAGCTGGTAGCTGAGCCCAGGCTGCCCCTCCCGGCCAGCTCAGCCAAGGGTTCACCGGTCTCACTGGCCTGGACCAAGCTCCTTGGGCAGTCCAGTTGGGCACTATGCTCCCCTGCAGACCTCCCCCACAAAACCCTACTGAAGGGTCCAGCTTGGTTGTCCCACTAGCTTCGTTGGCTGGAAACGGGGAAAGTTGCCTCCCTTCCTGTTGGCATGGGCTCAAACCCTATGACCCAAAGCTGCCTTTCTATCTCAGCAACTTCCCTTCCAGAGGCCAAATATAACCATGACTTTCCCAGCTCACAAAAATTCCAGTCAGACGGCCGTGCATGGACAGTCAGCCAAAGAGCGTCTCCCCAAGCAAGCCCACAGCCAAAAATAACGGCCACTTGGTTAGTATGGGCTGGATTTTTTTTTTTTTCCTGTTGCTGGGACTTTGTTTGAGTTATTTTTTGGGGGGTTTTGGATTTTATTTTGTTTTTGTCATTTGGAGGTAAACAGAATAACTACAGAAGAAGCTACATCAACACCCCACATTAGGCTCATGGCTTTAGGGCCCATCGCCATAGGTCAGGACCAGAAGGTATTTTTGTCTCCTACACCTCCCCGGTCACCAACACAAAAAGGAGAGTCTAGCAAATGCATCTCCTCCCTCTCTGTCCAGCACTGCTTCCTGCGGGGCCATGGTCACAGTGAGACCCAACCACCAGGCTGTTTTTTCTCCACTGTGCAGCTAGAGGGCCTGGAAGAGCCTCATCTGTGGGACTGGGCGGGGTTGGTTCCACGTTTATCCCATGATGCACCTGGGCTGCAGACAGGCTGTCAGCGCTGTCAGTTCAGGGCCCTCCATAAGGACTAAAAGGGTTTACATCATTAATCTATTTCTTTAAAAGTATACAGTGTTAACAATGAATCTTGCAACACTGAAAAAAAAAATGAAAAGAAAAAAGTACACAGTGTTTAATAACAACCAAGTCCACTTCTGATCTGCTTCCTGACACACAAAGCTCTTGTCAACCAGCTTTTTTTTTTTTTTTTTTTTTCAGGCCAACAGACACATCTTGTTAAATCTTACCTAGGGGGTAACACTAAATTGAAGCATGCTAAAGAGATCCAGGCTGGGAACGGTAATTGTCTTCTCTGTGCCCTATTTCCAAGTGCAATGAATAATAAGCAATTGTGCAAAACTATAGCCTTCGATTGTTGGAATACCTTTGTACTTTTGTTCTTTAAAGGCAGAATGTTTTCTAGCATGATATTTCTACCTGAGGAAAAAGAAAATACGCCCTTGATTTCTACACGTGCGTGCATATCACACAGATACATCTCACTTCTTGTCATATTGCATGCTGTCCCCAGATCAATAATTTGATAATCAATAATCAAAGTACATTTAATGTACTTATCAGCTCTCGTGTGTGTGTGTGTGCGCGTGCACATGCGCACGCCTGTGTGTACATATACACGTCCTATGTGCTGGTGTCAAAAACATCTTCTATTAACGGAAAGCAAGCAACCTCGCGGGTGTTTCTCCATCATAAAATTAACTTTGCATCTTATCCATCAAAGAAGTGGAAAGTGATAACAGGTCCCTGTTCTTTACAGAAAACTAAGTGCCAGTCTACACCAGAGAAGGAATTATACTATGCATTTCACATTGCATATTTTCTGAAATGGCTCCCTTCCTTTTTTTTTTTTTTTCTCCTAAAATCTTTATTACTGCAGGGCCGCATAGACTGTAGAGGAAATACGGCTCCTGGTTTTCAACTTAGTCTATATCGGTTGCCTTTCCTTTGCTTCCTCCTTGGAATATTTATCATGCTTGTCATTGAGAACTGCTTCTGAGCACCTTGCAGTGCCAAGAGTGGTACCAGGTGTGTGTGCTTGGCAGTCCTCACCTCCACCGCCATCGACAGGCTCCAACTTGGATTTAGCCACGGTCATCACTCACACCCTCATGGCAGCAGCATCTTGGGGTGCTACCAGCATGATGACAAGCAGCAAGAATGAGCACCCGGGCAGCAGCTGTTGTGGGTAAAGTCAGGCGTCTGCACCTGGCTTGTGCTTGCCGTGCTTCTCCTGACTCTTCCCTCCACCTACTTTTCTCATCTGAAAGCCTTTTGAGTTTCATCGAAGCCAGGAGAGAATCACCAGAATGACACAATCTTAGAGAAAGCGATCTCAAAAACATCTAGTTCAACCTGTTCCTTCTAAAAATAAGGAAATGGAGCCCCAGCAGGTCAAGTTCCTTGGCCAAACTCACACAGGTGGTTGTTGGTGGAGCCAGGACTGGAGTCAAGTCATTGAACCCACTTTACAATGCTCTTTCTATCATACCAGTGGCTTTCCAACATCTGTTAGCACAATCCACAGCAGGAAATAAATTTTCTATCAACCCATGACACCTACACATATATGCAACCAACACAAGAGTCTCGTAAAACAATAATGACCTTTGCCATGTGTGACAGAGTTTGTTATTTTCTACTGCGGTATAGTCACTTTAAAATATTCTGTGGATTGCTTGGCAGCATGTATACTAAAACTAAAACAATACAGATAAGATTAACATGGTCCTTACATGAGGAAAACATGCAAATTCTTCCCGTATTTTTTGTACATTTACCAAATGTTCCTTTTCTTTCCAGGGATAATATTTATAGGTATACAGTCAAATAATTTGCATTTTTCCTAATTAGATACATCTACTGAATGTCTAGGAAGGTGGGGGTTGAATTAGATACAGAGAAGGGTCCCTTCAAGTCTACCCTGTCATGTGCCGGATTTGGAATGATCTTATTGTCTGATCTGTCTTTAATTCTGAAAGGCACAATGATCAAGTAGAGAGAACACTGGGTCTAGTCCTGGCTCCACCATCTTCCAAGTGTATGACTTTGGGTGAGGTTTCTCTGTGTTCCATTCTCATCTGCATGATCAAGCTGTTGC
Organism: Lutra lutra; assembly: GCF_902655055.1. Lineage (NCBI taxonomy): Eukaryota > Metazoa > Chordata > Mammalia > Carnivora > Mustelidae > Lutra > Lutra lutra. The sequence continues at coordinate 92,213,352 of NC_062282.1, read as the reverse complement.
TAATTGACAGAGTTCTGAGAAGTGAACAAAATAATGCAAATGAATGCAATAAAAAGCTCTATACACAAGTCTTGTTGGAACAGCAATGGTCTTAAATTCTCACATTTCAGAGAAATATGGTGTCTCAAGATGTTTCTGGATTCTCATCAAAACACCTGCATAATGTATTATGAATAAATTTGGTATCATAAAGGAAAAGCTATAGCCTGGAACAGACTCATTTTTAAATGCATTTGCAGGTGTTCACAGAGGGACTGACCCTAAATCTTGAAGATATTCAGCCTCAGAAATGTAGAAGTCATTGAGATCAAGGATGACTCCAAGCTCTTGAAAGGGAAAGGTGATGAGTCACGAACTCGAAAATGTACTCCAGAAAGGTTGCTACTGGCGGGTACGAAGAGGAAGAGTTGAACAAACATATGGCAATTGTTCAGATGCAACAGCCGTGCTGCTGGCTGATGGGACAAGTGGTGTGGAGTGAATGAACGAAAACGTGCCAGAGGCACTGGATGCCGCTATAGCCTGTTTCAAAGAAGGCACCTTTCTGGAAGGTGGCTGAGCTGGGTTTCAGGGTATTCCATGTTTGGACGCGCTAACTCCCAATGAATCAAGATTTTTAAAACCAATACAGAAATTATTTTTGAAAATATTCAAAATGTCTGCAATACCCTTGCCAAGAACGACAGAAGGACCCTTGACAGCTGAGAGCGTTCAGCAAAACCATTCCGAAGCTGGTTATGACGCTTTGCTTGGAGATTTTGCGCCTCAGGGGGAGAAAGGCACTGGGTTGGCCCTGTTGAGGGAGTCAGGGCTGCCTCGCTGCTGCCGCTGCTACTGTGTGAAACGGACCCGAAGCTGCCTTGGAGATCCCGAAAAGGAGGAGGATCCAGGCATGGGCAGAGCACATGAAGGTGGCATGTTCTAATCCCAAAATGGTGCATTATCACTACTAATGAACTGTTACAAGAAATTCAGAGCACATTTTTCACCAACACCATTAGAGAAACTGCAGACTAAAGAGAAATGAAGGGTTTCAGGTGACCGAGTATATGACAGTTTACGGCTGTGACTGTGCCCAGGCAGAGGTAACATATTCTGTGTTTTTAAACAGAAAGACATTTGTACCTTCCTTTTCTAAAGTGCCAGCTATGATTTCAAAGTTTATTCCACAACCCACCAAAAGAGCACATGAGAACCGAGCACCCCTAGTGGGGAAGGGCAAGCCTTGACCAGTGTGGGCAGCGTTGCACCTCCTCCCACAACCGCACCTCCAGGCTGCTCCTGTCTTCTCTGACACCTGCTCCCACCGCAGCCCTCATTCCAGAGCTTTTCCAGTGCCCTCTGAGACCTCTGTTCCATGGCAAGCAAACCCCCCACCTCCCCCACCCTCCCGCCCTGCAGCTGTAGCCTGGGGATAGGGAACTTTCTTCCCGTTTCCTTTGAAGCCTGGCTCTGTCTGCTGACACCACTCATCCCTCTCCATTCCTCCCAGACTCCCAGGTCTGTGTCCTCCGTTCTCTTCAGAGAGACCCTCACTCATCACCTAAATCCCTCCTTCTCTCCCTGTGCCACTCAGCTGCCCACTATGACCCCCAGACCTCTTAATGGCATGTGGGTGGTGAACCAGCTTTGTTTCTATTGTACCATCTGCCATCAACTCACTTGAATATCCATGTGGACCACACATCCCCCACACCGCCCCTCACTCTCCTTCCTTCCTTCCCTGCCCTGTGTACAAGCCGGCTTCTGAATCGCCTGCCTTGTCCCACCTGAGGCTCTCCGATCACACCTTCCACTCCTGAGACCTTCTTCCCTTTATTCCACTAACTCTGATGTTCTACCTCCTCGAGCTTGGCCATCCCCCATTCTTTTCATGTTCCCCATTCTCTCAGCTCCCTCATGGTTTTGCTTCCTTCCCCTTACAGCCTAGACTCCAGGACCCAGAACCTCAGCCACTCTTTTGACAATGCTCTAAACCAATAACCTGTGAATCTATTTCGTAATGCACATCCAATGGTGAAACGAGAAACAGAACTCTCTGACACCCCTCCCTCCCTTTCATTCTTCCTTCCTTCTTAAATTGCATACATTTTACTACTGGGCTGGCATTTCTTCATTTTAAAGCATTCCACAGAAATAGAAAGGCATAAATGACAAGATTTCAAAGGACCAGCATAGGAAGAGCTCCAGTGTTCTCTGTGCATCCCCAGTGGACTCTTTCACACCCCCTGGAGGTGTGCACACCCCCGTCTGGGAACCACTGTCCTAAGCCCTGTCACTCTTCTCCCTCCTGCACATCTGCCCTGCCCACCAAGCCTGAACCCACCTAGCCACGTGTGCTCCGTTCTCTGCCAAGTGGCCACATGGTGCTGGGGGACCAGCAGGGTCCCTAGTCACATCTCCAGACTTAGCCTTTCTCCTCAGGGCAACGGCACTGAGACCCTCAAGGGGTAGACTCAAGCTCACTGACAAGAAAACTTCCTTCATCTTTGTATCACCGGCCCCCAGCACTGTGCCTGGCACTAGCCTGTGACCCCCTCGTGTCTGCCATGTTTGTCACACTGAACAGTGTATTTGGGTGCCATGCCCATGGCCCTGGCTGCATTGTGGTGAAGGCATGAGGAGCACATACACCAAGCCCCATGAGTCAGCAGGGCCCAGCTGGGCGCATGCTCAGTTCTGAAGCTGTGTGAGGACCCCTTGCTCTCAGAGCACCCATCTGCACCCAGACCCAAACAACAGACTGGCCTTCAGAAGCCAGACACTCCACGGCGGATCCCAGCCCAACCTGGGCCCCGTGTGCCTCAGGCAGCTTACCTGAAGCCCATTTCTCGCCTTGCCTGTTCCAGCGGGCTGCTATGGAGGCAGGCCGGAGGGCCCTACCCTTTCCCCTGGTGCTTGGAGCAGCCTGGGCCCCGGGCCCACTGCACCCCCCATTCTCTTCAGATTCCCCACAAAACACCACCTCACTGTCAGAAGGAAGAAGTAGACAGGAAAATGACAAATAATTTTAAAGGAGCGGGCTGAGTGGATGCAAAATGGGGGTCAGGCAGGGTGCAGATGTAAGCGCTGAGCAGAGGTGCTGGCCAGAGCCCAGGAGACGTGGTTGTGACGGAACTGCCCTCTTGTTAGGGTACCTTCCGCACTCCGCCCTTCCCCTGTCCCCTGCTTGCCACTTGCCGGTCCCAGGGAATAGGAGATGCAATCCCAGAGAAGCATGGTCTTTCCAAGGACACATGACAACAATGGCACTTCCCAGAGCTATTAAGATGATTCGGGCAAAATTCCTTCCCCTCTTGTCAATTCTTCCATCTCTTGTTTCTCTTCTACTTCAGCCAATGTTTTATAACCTGGGGTCCATGGACAGACCCCTACATCAGAGTCCCAGGCCTATGAGGAATACAGATTCCTGGGCCTTGGGCAGACTGAATCAGAAACTCTGAAGCTGGAGCCAAGGAATCTGCATTGTTTGGCCCACTGAAGATGGGTACTTGAACCCCTGAGAACCCCTGAAAATGGGTACTTCTCCTCTGTTCTTCCCAACTGTGCAGCCTTCATCCGCAGCCACTCTCCATCTCACTACCGAACCGGTCTGCCACTCCACTCCTCAGGTCTTTGGAATAAAGCCCGTGGAGACACAAACAGAATGGCCCAGGCAGGAAGAAGACCCAGCGGGCTTTCGCCCTCCTGTGTTGACCTTGAGCTCCTCCCTTACTATACCTTATTTTAATTAATCTATGACTCTCACATGGTTCTTAGAGGCCCTGCTTATTTTAATTTGAGCACTTACCCAAAATGAATGCTGGGCGAGCCAGGGACTTAGTATACTGAACTCAAAGTTACCAGGAGGAAACCAAGTCAATCAGGGACCTCAGATCTGGCCTCATGTCGATCTCTTTTGGGCCAAAGCCACGTCTACTAATAAGTCTCTACTAACAGACCTGCAAAGATGGAAATCTTAATCCATGTTAAACAAGGGATATAAATGATAGGGATGTTTGCCATCCACTTACCTCCCAGCGACAGAGTGTGAACTAGAGATGACTATGGACACGAAGCACTCTAAACCCAAAGAAAATTCTCTGAACCATTCCTTCCACTCACCTAGTATCTGCGGCACCAGTCCCCGTGCAGCTCTGACAAGTGAGCTATTTTTGCACATGAACAAGGAGAGCTATTGTTATCTCTGCTCTGAATCAAGGATAAAAGGGAAAGGTGAGAGGGAGAAGGAGGGCATAAGAGAGAAGGAACAGAGGTGAGATGCAGAAATGCAGGAGAGAGACCAGAAACCAGAAGGAAAGGAGCTAGGTGCCCTTGCCAGGGATGGAGTAACCCACGGGCCAGTGTAGGGATCCAAAGCGCCATCTTACTCCTCAGCAGCCCCAGTAATAGGCACTCCCTCTGGTCTCACGGGATTCTGGAGGGACTATGGGTATGTGTCAAGGGGCTCTGTAAATGGTGAACCGGTATCCATACCGGGTACCCGCTCTCTCTGTGCAACCAGGGAGCTCATGCCCCTTTCCAACACCCCTACCCTGAGACTCAGGACACCCTAGATCAAAAGGAAGCTTAACTAGCAAACTTTTTGCCATCAGTACATGCATTTCCATTGTCCTCACACCAGATGACCTAGGACTCTTGATGAGGGTGTTATTTTAGCAAGACACTGAAAACGGGAACAGAAAAAGCCCACTGAACAGAGCAAATCCCTATGGTAACACACCATAGGATCAGGGCTCCACGTCTGTTTGAATGCACATATTTGTTTCCAGACCAGCAGGGCGGGTGCTACAGCTTCCTAGGTTTTACCCAGTCAGCACGAAAGATCTGCTGTCATCGGCTTGTTTGGCTCCCTCTGGGGCTCTCCTCCTCCGAGCCTGATGAAGAAGAAAAGCTTACACCACCAATGAGAGAATTCCTTCAGTTCTCATTTCTGACTCACCCCCTTCGCTTCTTGGGGCCACTAATCAGCCGGGCAGTGCAGCAAGGTGCGCCTGCCTCCAGAACCTGGCCACTGGAGGGAGCCAGAGAGCAACAAGGGCCCAAGCTTCCCCAGGGGAGAGCTGAATCCCACCCACGTCCCTCCATCCCCACTCCCTCCTCCAGGCCAGAAACTGCCAGGCTTCTTAGCATTTCTGGATCCAGCAAGGGGGATGGGGGGCACATCTCACCTTCACTGTACAGTTCCTTGGTAAACTCTTATTTTCTTCTTTATCAAGTTTGGGTGGAAAACAAAACAATTAATTTAAAAAGCAGCACACAAGAACCTAAACATTATTTATGTCTCTAATTATCTCATTCTAGTGGGTATTTTAGTCCCTGTCTGGTCAAGACATTAATTATCTTCATAACTACAGCAAAAGTTAAATAATAAGCACCCAAGGCTACAGCACTACTGTAATGTGCAAGCTTAAATGAACTTATAAATTTTATTAATGGATGCTTTATACAACTCCATATATTATAAATCAAACAAGAAACCTATTTCTATCTTTTAAGGGTGCAGTGAAAAAGCTTTAACATTATTGAGGATAAATTTTATTAAGTTTAAAACTCCCTTTTTTTCAGTAATGAGACTGTTATGAGGATAATTTAATCTAGTTTGTCATGAGGCACCCCGGCTTGTTAAATAAGTTAATAAATGGCTGTGCATTAATCAAAGTGACAAAGCTATGAAGAGCTGGGGATGGGAGACAATTCTGGTGATAGTATTAATTAGTATTTAATTAGAAACTTAGGGCCCATAAATAAAAAAAAATCATGGTAGAGACATCTATGCAAATTGCTTGGAGCCTGCAGTGGAGTTAGCTTTGCTTTAAAGAAACATGATTTTTTTTTCCCCAGCATACTGTACACAGCAGCGCTGTGGCCACATCACGTGGCCTTACCAAGCACTCTTCTTTTGTTTCCAATTTGTTCCAATTACAGGCCTGTAAATTCAAATCATTCTTTTGACTGTCTTGATTGAAATGTAGAGTTTTCCACAGTTTCTACTGGGAGTTCTTTTCTTTTTTAAATCAAAAAGAGAGAAATGTTTTCAAGAAATAAAGAGTTTCCGATCCTTTTTCTGCCGGGTTAATGAAGATGTGTGCCACCATTTTCTAAGAACAATTGGGGAGTCCGTTTGGTAGACAAACGATGCCTCCTTGCTGAGTGAGCCCAGGCGAGCTGGACCAGGGTTTGGTTATGTGATACCGTACTGAGGACGGCATGGCCTCAACCGCCACTGTTTCTATGATGATTACAGCGCTTCTCCCTTTTGTCTCACTCACATGCTTTGATACACGGGCAATTTTTGACGGCCCCAAAAGATAATGACCATTGGGTTCCGCACGGCACTGGTTTCCTAAGGCCCATGTCCCCTTTTTCAGGCTTTATTATTTGTCGCATTTATTCAAGAAAGGTTATCCACAGTAAAACTGCTCTTTCTATTCAACAGTCTATCTCTGTCATGGTTCATTTATGTGTGAGCATGACGGACTGAAACCCGTATTCTCCACAGCTGACAAGTGTCAGGCCGACAGTTCAATCAGCCCTTCCTTAAGATGATGCCCAGGGCCCCGTGTTTGAAGTAGGACAATAAAGCAGGCAGCACAATCAGGGTCAAACTGATCCAATCCCTGTATATAAAGGGGATTCTGCCTAATAACACAGTCCAATTTTTTTCCCCTCTCCAAACACATTAGTCCTTAAACAGTGAGTTGGCCCTTAAGAAATTCTGTGACTGACATGAAAATGCTGAAGTCTTAACGTGGTTGGTTTATCCGTAACCTCTTGGGGCTGCTGCTTTGTGCAGACTGGTTTTGTCAAAGTCAGAAAAATAATGTATTCAGTGTCTGATCATTTTTAGGGAGTTATTTGAATGGGATTTTAAGTCAGACATCCTGATGTTGACACAGGATCATTTTCTTGTCCTTTTGTTTTACATTTATGGAACAGATCATTTGCATCGGCTAATAAAATTAAATCTCTGAAATGAGTACAAAAGCAAGCTCCCTTCAGCAACTCTTCCCAATCCTTCCCACCACCCCCCAACCCCACCCTGGTAAGCAGAGTTGCTGGGGATGTTTATATGAGCTTGGTCTAGAACACAGACTAAAATGCAAACCTGTCTTCCAAATGATGCTTCTTCAGCCCCAGGAACACTTTGACTCAAACATACAGGAAAACATCTCACTATGAATCCTAAAAACTGACAGCGGATCCAAACTCAATAAAATGCTAATAGCCTGCACTTGGCTCCTTGAGGGGACACAGGTCCTGCTGCCTTTGCTAGTCTCCAGGCTTTGCAGATGATGGCAGGCAAGGGACGGTTGCTCACCTATTTGGAAGGAGCCAGAACACTAAATGCCCTTCATAGGAAGGAAGCCAAAGCTTCCCCCTACCCCCTTACAGCATCATTAAACTTTCAGGCCAGAAGGCACCACAGAGAACATCAAATGCAACTTGCAGACTTTATGGATAAGGGAGGCTCGGGGACCTTTTGTGATTGCCAATGTCAACGAGCTTGCAAGTCATGGTGGAAGGACAAAGTTAACAACAACAAAATCCTCTATATTTTGCTTCTTTTTACCTGGTGTCACTAGGTAGGGCCAATTTAGTGTAGGGCAGTCTGACGAGAAGCAAAATTCAGATATTGGAGAGTGAGTGATGGTGTCCAAAGCTACCAAACATGACTTATGTCATTTCGCTGCTTGGGCAATTCTAGAAGTTCTAAGAAATGTGTTCTCTGTGTTGGTTATTTGCCAGGACACTGCTCTGTCACAGTCCAGCCATTTACCCACATATGCTGGCTGCTCTGGCCCTGCTAACCACATCACCCAGGCTCACTTGGTGGTTAGAGACCACGGGAGGCCTTAATGACGGTCAATCAGAGAGTGAGAGGAGAGAGGCCAGCACGTGCCTTCCTTCCTGGCTCCCTGTTCTGATCCCCCATTTCTGAAGAGGCTGTTCCCTCCAGCACTCTTGTTCCTACAGAGTGGCCACTCCTCCAGGGCTCCAGCTATCATGAACACCCATCATCCAGTTTCATTCCTTTGCCCTGTAGTCGTCGGGGACTAACAGCCCTACTGTTGTTAATATCTGTATGTCCCGATGTCTCTTACTCATTCACCTAGCCCTGCCCATACTTCTGAATGTAGTCCCTTCTTTAAGGCTGCCATGGGAACATTCTCAGGAGAACACTATTTTTTACCAGAACTCAGTGACATACTCAAGTACTAAGCTTCTTAACTATTCCCCTCATATCTAACCTAGTAGTTCTTAATATATTTAGAATCTCACAGAGAATGTGATGAAAGGCACAGGCTCTGCCCTCAGAAAAAATTCACTCCCACATATACACAAAATTTTGTGTACAAAATTGTGTAGAGTGTCCACAGACTCATAAAGACGATCTACAAATCTTCCAACGGGTCCCTAGCACGTATAGCCCCTTCCCTCCAACTCTCCTAAATGAATCACCCTAAAACACCCATTTCTTCCATGTAATCATATCCATTTCCTCCTCAGAAACCTCCAGTGGTGTCCTACCAACTTCCACACAGCATGAAGCCCAGAATCCTCAGCCAAGCACATCAGGTGGGATCCGACAAGGTCCTAGTAAGACAGGACCTCAAGAGAAGGAATTGAATGCAAGGGAGTTGTGACAAAGATATCGAAAGTGGTGAAAGGGATGGTAAGACAGTGATAACCAATGCCTGGGGCTGCAGAAGCAAAGGGAAGAGCCGCAGAGCCCAGGCTGTCCAGGAGGCCAAAATCAGAGGCAGCGCTGCCAAGCAGCAGCTGGAGGGTAGAACAGGGCACAGCCACCGCGGTGATACTGCTCAACACAGGAAGAAAGGGTGAGGGATAGCCCAGCTCCTTTTGTTGCTCTCGAGTCTTCCACAGACCACACTAGCTCAGAAGCCAGGGGACATGGAAGCTTTCAAGAGGTCAGTGTCTCGAGGTTCAATGCAGGAAAGGCACATGATGGATCTGGGATCAAATAGGTCAATGACTTCCATGAAAGCCCTCCAAGGCCTGGCCTCACCCACCTACAGAGCCATGGTGGAACCTCGACTGTCCTCAGAAAGCTGGTTCTTCCACTGTCTATTGTGTACTGACTGTGTGCCAGGCTCCAGTTCCAGGAGGAAGATGGGGGAATGCAGCCCCCGAGTGGCAAATAAATAGTCCAGACTGAGGCTGCTGACTTCCTTATGTAGGCAGAAATGTGGCCAGGGTGGATTCAGTTAGAGCAGGCAACCACAAGGGGCCTGGGTGGGTCGGCAGGACAGCAATAACTCAGGAGTTTGCTACTGGGAAAGGCAGAGAGGGAATGTAGATGACTAAGTGAAAGGAGTCAACTGAAATGCTACATACGGTGTGAGTCCCACTATATGACTTTCTAGGAAAGGCAAAACCAGGGAGACAGTAAACAAATCAGTGGTTGCCAGGGGTTGTGCAGTGGAGGGGAGGGGTGAAAAGGCAGAGCACAGAGGATTTTTAGGGTAGTGAAACTATTCTGTATGATACTAGAATGGTGGATATGCGTCATCATGAATTTGTCCAACCCGCAGAATGCAGAACACCGAGCGTTAAGCCCTGGTGTAAAGTGTAGACTCTGGGTGATAACAAGGTGTCACTGTAGGTTCATCAGCCATCAAATGCACCACTCCGGTGGGGGTGTTGATAATGAGAGGAAGACTACGCACAGGTGGGCGTAGAGAGTATACAGGCAATCTCTGTACCTTCTGCTCAATATTCCTACGAACCTGAAACAGCTCTAAAAAATAAAGTCTATTAAAAAATGCCCTCTCCCCAAATAGGGATGCCTGACTCCCATCTCATGGTGTGTTAGAGCTGGTTATTCCAAGCTCACCAGAAACGGTTACATCTCCAGAGCCAGTGGTTAAACACAGCCACCATTCAAAAAGGGATTATGTGAGCATACAATTGAATGAGTCTTGTTAAAAATGAAAGTAACAAGCATTGAAAATTAATCACTTTCCGATTATTTTACTATGATCTGTGCTCCTGAGGTTGGCTGTTGCCCGTGAATGGCAGAAACATGGCATTCTTTTCCCAGCATCTAGTTCAGCGCTGGCACAGGAATCAGCAAATACTATAAATCAGGGCTTGATTTGCTGTGTTGATATCTGGATGAGGGGTAAGCAAACTACAGCACCCAGGTCAAATCTGGCTTGCAGTCTGTTTCTGCAAGACTCACCAGGTTTTACATTTGTAAAGGACTGCTTTAAAAGGGAGGGGCAGGAAGAAAAAGACCATTTCTGGTCCACAAAGTATAAAAATATTCTCTCTCTGGTTCTTTTTTTTTTTTTTAAGATTTTATTTATTTATTTGACAGTCAGATCACAAGCCAGCAGAGAGAGAGGAGAAAGCAGGCTCCCCGCGGAGCAGAGAGCCTGATGTGGGGCTCGATCCCAGGACCCTGGGATCATGACCTGAGCTGAAGGCAGAGGCTTTAACCCACTGAGCCACCCAGGCGCCCCCTCTCTCTGGTTCTTTACTGAAATCGTGGCCAACCCCTGGTCTAGACTTAAAGTGATGTGTAAGGTATTAATAATACAAATTAAACTTAAGAGCATATCCTATCTGTAACTGTTGGCACAGAAAATTTAGGAAATATTCCTCTAGTACTTGAAAACTATGACCCCGTCAGCAAAGAAGTCTCTCTTGTCATCAGTGAACAGGTGAAGTTACAACATACATCTCTACTGTTTCATGCTTGTCTTATTTGTCAATGTAGATGAAAATGTCAACCAACACTCATGTGGGAACTCTACCCATGAGTCAATGGGTGAGTTTGGACAGTGACCAAACATTCATTAGCAGTCTGATTTTGTGAAATCAGAGTTGAATCACAGCCATAAGTTAACTACAGACACAAGAGCTCAGGGGAAAAAAAAAAAAAAGAAAGAAAAAGAAAAAGAAAGCATTATCTGAGAATCAATAAGGTAAAGAACATTCTGTAATAAGGAGTATTGTATATTTTATTACCATTTGTAAGTGCTACACATCCTTCCTATCAGTAAAATTTATATATACATGTATTTTTTTTTCTAGAGAGCTAGTTATTAAACTTTTACCAGCATACCATTCCCACACCCTCAGAGTCTGACTTAATTGGTCTAGGGAATGACCTTGGTATGGGGATTTTTACGTTAATCCAATGTGTAGCCAATGTTGAGAAAAACTGGCTTCGAGGAAAGATCAAAGTGCAGGAAGCAGCATTCCCTTAAGATTTCATTCTTCTTGATCAGAAAGGCTGCTTGAACCTGACCAGGGAGGCTCCAGGAGTGAGCATGAGGGGGCATGTTGTTGGGGGCAGGGAGAGTGGAAGGTTCCTCCCAGAACGGGACACAACCCACCGGGCTGACTTTTTTCCAAGTTCTCAGAACAAAATCTTGGAGCCATGTTCCCACAGTCTCCTAGACATGCTGCTGTTACTTCCTTTTGCAAAGTGACTCACTACAAGTTTACCAAAGGTCCCTTTTCCTCTCCGGTTTCCCGCAAATATCATACCCATCCCCCACATTCCAGTTTAGACATCCCTTCTTCTCTCAGAACCTCCCCAGTTATGACAAAACCATTCATCTCCTCCCACCCCTGTATTCATGTACCTCTTGCTAAGAAAACCCTGATTTATTAGGGACAGCACTGTGTCCTGCTAAATACTGTTTCCAGGCCTCCATTCCAGCCACAGGTGGCCGGTGTGACACAATTTTAGTTAATGAGACCTAAGCTGAAGTCTGATGAGTGTTTAGGAAGGAGCCTGTGCTTTCCTGATAGAAGCATTAGATAGAGCTGGTGCAGACCGCTGCCACTTCCATAGCACTCACTTCCTGAGCTGGGAGCGACCAGCCATGTGCAAAGGTGGAAGAGAATAAGGGGAGCGGGGTCTTTGATGCCAGCAATGAGCCACACCAGTCCCTGACTTCTTGCCTGTGGAATTCTTGTTCTGTGAGAAAAATAATCTCTTAGCTGTTCAAGCCACTCCGGCCTGACTATTCTGTGGCTGCAACCAGACAGAAGCCCAGTCTAACCTGCCTCCCCGATAGCCCTATACTCCTACAGATGTGTTCCACGCCACCTGTTAACAGCCAGTTCCAATGTGTGAATGGGTCACGTCCCAGGTATTTAATTACAAATCTGTTTGTTGTTTGAAATTTGGATACACTTTCCTTACAAGATGGGCCTGTCCTAGAAAAAATCCACAAACAGTTTTAAAGCCATATGTCAACTCCTGGAACAATCTAGATGATTTGAAAGAAGACTCAAGAGGAGTTAGGTGTACACACTTCATCAGGAAGTGAGGTTGCTAACAGTGGCTTGTAAATAAGAAGGGCATAGTGAGGAATCATTCCCAAGGACCCGGCTTTTGCCCAGAGCAGACTTCTGTAGGAAGAATGTGTGGACGTATGGCACGAACTCGGTGGGTGCATGTGTTTGGATCAGAAGATAGCACATAGCATGGAAAAGCCACATCTTCAAAGTGCAAAGAGAAAGGAGATGGTGACATCTGTCCCCTGAGTCTCACAGACCACACACAACCGTTGCATACACAGTTGCATTCTATTTTTGTACCATATTAACGGATATGATATTGGTAATTGTTCTTAATAGAATCACAGAAACAAGAGATGGAAATGCTATATGGTATGATGGAATGCTGTTCCTTTACCATTGATCATTATAATAAGCCTGCTCAGTCATTACTTAGAAACCATGCTACAATTTGCCAATGAGGCAGACCAAAATGGGGAGATAAACAAAATTGGGTTTCCTTGCTAAATGCGATACCTAAGTTTTACGATATTTTGCTGAAGTTTTAAACTGATTGTCAATTAGTCAATGAGCTATGGCAGGCAGTGTATTTCTGGGTAATTAGTGTGTGTCTTAGGGGGGTTATTTGGCATGAGGCTGAGGGCAAAGTAATTTGTATCTCCCAGGAAGTGCGATAATTGCCTTAAGCTGAACTGCTTGGAAAGTGTATCAATTCTATTAGGAAACATTCATGTTATTTTATATGACATCCTGTATATTCATGAAGTATACTCATAAACCATCAATTATTCATTTCAGGGGCATTATCACATGAGCAGGCCATCACTGAGAACTAGGCAAAAGGGTGGGGTTGTTTGTGCAGTGGGAGAATTCATGCCTTGTTCGAAAAGATGCGGGTTGGGTTTTGGAATTTATCTTATTAGGACACTGGATCCTAACAGTGTGAAGAGGTAGTCTTGAGGAAGGTCAAAGGTAAGGTCATTTGCTTTAAACTAGCTTTTCAGGAAGCCAATAGGCCTTCTATTCAGTTTGCTTATGTGGTCTGGAAAAAAAAAAAGCCCTGTGAGAGCTAAAACCTACAGAGATTATATGCTTAATCTGGGTACTTTGGGGATACTTCCTACCCCGGTCCTGCTCAGAATGTCCAGATCATGAAAAAGTCTTATGAATGAATGTTCAGACCATGTAACAGTTATCAACTATGGTATAACAGATGACTCCAAAATTTAGTGGCTGAAAACAACACACATTCTTTACATTTTTTTCTTTAAATTCAATTGATTAAGATATAGTAAATTATGAGTTTCAGAGGAAGAGGTCAATGATTCATCAGTTATATATAACACCCAGTGTTCATTACATCACATGCCCTCCTTAATGCCCATCACCCGGTTACCCGATCCCCCCACCCACCTCCCCTCCAGCAAACCCTCAGTTTGCTTCCTAGAGTTAAGAGTCTCTTATGGTTTTTCTCCCTCTCTGATCTTATCTTATTTCATTTTTCCCTCCCTTCCATGATCCTCTGTTTTGTTTCTTAACTTCCACATATGAATGAAATCATGTAATTGTCTTTCTCTGATTGACTTATTTTGCTCAGCATAATCCCCTCCAGCTCCATCCACATCATTGCAAATGGCAAGATTTCATTTTTTGATGGTTGCATAGTATTCCACTGTGTGTGTGTGTGTGTGTGTGTGTGTGTGTGTGTGTACCACATCTTCTTTATCCATTCATCTGTCGATGGACATCTGGGCTCTTTCCGTAACAACACACATTTATGATCTCACAATTTCTGTGGGTCAGAAACTGGGTACAGCACAGCTGGGTCCTCCGCTTCCCCACCCCTCACAAGGCTGCAGTGGAAGAGTCAGCCCAGCATCCATGGTCTCCCCTGAAGGCTCACCCAAGGAAAGATCTAGTTCCAAGCTCAGTTTCAAGCCCTCATTTTCTCGAGGGACCAAGTTCCCGGATGGACGATGACCAGAAGGCTCCCTTAGTTCCTTACCACTTGGGTGTCTCCAATATGGAAAGTTGTGTCATCAAAGCGTGCAAGCCAAGAATGCAAGGCAAAGGTCATGATCTTTCGTAACTTAAATGCAGAAGTGACAACCTAGCAACTTTACCACATTCCTTTGATTCAAATCCAATCACTGGGTTCAGACGACCCTGAAGGAGAAAGAATTACCCAAGGTTCTGAAAAGCCAGGTGTGGGATCCCTGGGGCCATGATGAAGCCTGCCTACATGGCCAGCCTCAGCCCTCAAGGTTTCATATTCTAACAGAGTCTCTGGAGGCTGAAAGGAATAGCAATAGAGACCTAATTTAGGCTGGGCAGCTAGAGGAGGCCAATCTGCACAAGTGACATTTAATTTGAAGATGCAAAATGAAGAGAAGTTAGCCAGAACTCAGCGGGTATATGCGCTTGGATCAGAATGTAAAGGGCAGAGAGCATGACATGTTTGAGGAACTGAAAAAAAGACCTGAGTGCACAAGGGGGAAGGCGGGACGAGATGAGGCTGGCAAGGTAGGCAGAGGCAGGATCGTGCAGGGCTAGAGTCAGGGCAGGAAGTGTGAATTTTATTCTGAGCACAAATGGGAAGCCACTGGAGGGTTTTAAACACAGACTGACACAATCCAATTTACATTTGCAAAAGATCTCTGGAGCTGCTGCTCAGAGAATGAACTGGAAGCAGAGAGAGCAGTGAGGAGGATCTGCTCACAAGGGACCGTGAGAACCTATTCAGGGAAGGTGGTGGGGATGTGGAGAGAAATGGGTGTGTGCAAGACACCATTCAGAGGTGAAAATCGAGAGCCTTGGACAGCCTACCCGCACGTCACATTGTCAGGTTTCCTCACCCCCTCTCCTCTCTGCCCATTTGTTAAGAGGAATAAAGAGCAAGCTGCGGAAAGGTCCACATAAGCATGGTAGGAAGAGCAAGAGGAGGACAGAAAGACATAGGCGATGATGGAAAGGGAGATGCAGTGTGAGAACGGGTTGGGAGCAGCTCTGCAGGGTGAGGCCCCTCCTTCCCGTCCCCAGCCACGCTCCCTGGGGCACCTGGCTTCACCCCTCCACACGTCCAGATCCTCTCATACAAAAAGAGCTGCCAAAAAGGTTCAATTCAGTAACAAAATCGTTCATAACCCTAATACATTTTCCCCCGGCTCAGTCACTCACTCCGTCCGATGTCTCTACTCAGGGGCACTGCCCTGCTGACAGCTGGAGCCAGAATCACACAGCCCACCTCCACCTTGCTCTAAGCCCCTCCCCCGCTTCAGTGTGCTGGGCAGCACTTCACCAGCACCTGCTCCACTTTGTTGGTCCGATGCTCTGGTTCTTGAGGCCTGGAGGAGAGCCTGGCCCGCGGCGCACACTCAGCAGAGTGCCAGCGGCCGCCAAGCACAGGGCCTGAACAGCAGCACCGTGGTGCGGGCTTCTCTAGGGTTTCTAGGTACATGGCAGACAGTGTGGAGGAAGCTGCCTGGGACATAAAGAGAGGAACGAGTAATAAATACTGACATGATGCTTTACAATGGACAAGGCCTTTCTCAGATGCCCTGCCTCAACTTACCCTCCTCAACAGTCTCTGAGATGGAGCACGTCCCCATTCCCAGGTGAGGCAAACTGAAGGTGAAGGGACTTAATAAACTTCTCCAAAGTCCAGAAACAACAGACTCTGGAAAGCAAGCCAGGGCCCTGCCTTAATATGAAGTCACTACCCAATGGGACAAAAGTTTAAACATTCCTTCCAACTCGCTAGCAGATCTACCGACCTGCACCCACTGGAATTTGCATCGAGTTCTCTGGAATGGCTCACATATAGTCCACCCATCTCCTTTCCCGGCTCCTCTCCAGACGCCCCAGCAGAGCTGCAGACAGTCAAGCAGCCAGTTATGTGGTTACTGGGAAACTTCTCCACATCCCATAGTTCCCTTTTTCTTTCAGAAGAACTCATCTGTGCCTCACTGACCTTCTCACCTTAGCTCAATCCTACCATAGACTCCTGGCCTGCATACTTACTATCTGTAAAAATAAAATTAGTAAAATCCCTTCACTTTGACTCACATGCATTCATCAAACAAGTATTGACTGCCTGCTCGGCATCAGGCATGGTGCTAGGACATGGAACTCACTCGCATGTGGAAGGGAAGGCCGGCTTAAAGAAGGAATCACTGTGTAGTTAATACTACGGCTGGAGGGGGCACCTGGGTGGCTCAGTGGTTAAGCCTCTGCCTTCAGCTCAGGTCATGATCTCAGGGTCCTGGGATCGAGTCCCACATCGGGCTCTCTGCTCTGCAGGGAGCCTGCTTCCTCCTCTCTCTCTGCTTGCCTGTCTGCCCGCTTGTGATCTCTCTCTGTCAGATAAATAAAATCTTTAAAAAAAAAAATACTACGGCTGGAGCTATAAAGGAGAAGTTCAGAGAGATACGAGAGCATGAAAGGAAGACCCATCTGTGACCGGGGGTGGGGGGGTCCGGGAAGATTTCCCTAAAGAAGGGTCATTTTTTTTTAAAGATTTTATTTATTTATTTTATAGACAGAGATCACAAGTAGGCAGAGAGGCAGGCAGAGAGAGATAGGGAGAAGCAGGCTTCCCCCTGAGCAGAGAGCCCAGATGTGGGGCTCAATCCCAGGACCCTGAGATCATGACCTGAGCCGAAAGCAGAGGCCGAACCCACTGAGCCACCCAGGAACCCCAAGAAGGGTCATTTAAACTGGATAAGAAAGCAGGAGCATATCCTAGGCATAGAGAACAGTGTATGAGACCCTGAGACCTCAAAAAGCTTCCAGAAACCACAGAAGCAAGATCGAAAACAAATTAACAGAGTAAATGTGAAGAGGCTTGACACTGGAAGAAGCCAGAGAAGTAGCTGGTAGCCACGAGGAGCCAGGCCTACCCAATCTACTTTTCCCTCTCCTCCAAGATGAACAAGAACAAGAAGGCCACAACTTTGGCCTCGTTTGACTGTTAGAGTAGAAACACCACTGGCATTAATCTGTGCCTAGAAAGATATATGATTATGTCTCAGACAGCACCTCGAAAATGTCTTATCCTAGGAAAGTGGCTTCTGTCTTTGTGATACACAACACGAGCCATATCTGTCCACTCAGCAACCACGGATTTGCACACTCGGAGTAGTGGAGGCAATCTGCCTGTGGCTCTTTCCCAGGGAAACAAACCTTCTGCTCTGGGCCGAGGCTTCTCATGCAGTTCAGAAAGCCTCCATCCACCATCCACTTGGCTCCTGGAGGTCACTGGTCCTCAGTGGGGATATTGTGAAGCTTGAGGGCACATTTTTGGTTGTGTTGATGACTGGGAGGCACCATCAGCATTTACTGGGTAGGGACAGAGATGTCTGAGATGGTCACAGCCAAACACTGCCCAGGGTTCCCACCAGGCATGGATGCAGGTGAAAAATCCTATTTACACTTTTTTGAGACTAGAACAGAACTATGTGTTACATATAAACACGAATCTTTTTGCACAGTTTCCGCATACCCTTCATTATCTAATAATGAAACTGCAACGGGAATTGGGGATGGATTTACTTTGTTTTTTTTCCAAAACTTTTCCCAGAGTAAGTCACCACTTCCCCAAATCATATCATGGTATTTGAGTCACCCATAGGACATGTATAAATCTGCCTTTGAATCCGTCATATTCATGATGATTATATATATATATATATATATATATATATATATATACATATATATAAAATATATGCATATATACATATATACATATGTATATATATGCATATATACATATATCTGTCTTGTTTCAAAATGTCACTCTAAAGAAAGTGTCAATATTCAGTTAGATGTGGTTCTACTTCTCTCAAATCCAAACACATTGGTAATAAGATGAGGAAAGCGCCAGTTTTCCTAATGAGCCCCAGTTCTCTGCCACTCAAGGGTTGCTCACAGACCAGCAGCATCTGTGTCTACTAGCATCTTTGGTAGAGGAAGGATTTCAGGCCCCATCCTGGATCTACTAAATCTGGGTCTGCTCTGTATTAAGACCCCCAGATGACTTCGAGTCACATAAAATTTGAGATGCCCTCTTCTACATTAGGTACGAAAAAAGCACTGGGAAAGCATTTTTAAAAATCACAAATAACTTTCCTTTTATTTCTCCTATGACATTAGGGCATTATATTAATCTTTTAATTACATGGAAAAGGTAGGTTATGTTATCAATGAATTTCACCTCGAGAAAGTAAAATGGGAGTTACAAAACCTATTTTAAGGAAAAGAGGGTGCTCTGTCTCATAGGGTTGAGAATGCTGCTGTAAGATTCCTGGAATTCAATAATTGGGTGTGGTGAACTTTGCAGCATGGGAATGGGAATAGGGCATCAGAGTCAAGTGTCTCTGAACTTGGTCGTTTATACGCTCTAATGAGTCCTAAACCGGTATGTCCACCTCCGTGTCCCCCGACTCCCACCCCCAGAGCATAGCAGATACATCCCTGCTTTCTAAAGATAGCCTGGCCAGCTGACAGAGTAAGTACTGCTGTTTTGTACGGGTCAGGCCACACTCACTTATTCTACAAATGCATTTTGATCCCCTTCTATGTGCCATGCACTGTCACAGGGCTGTGAGTAATAGAAAGACAAAGCCGGCCTTTGATGAGCTTATAACAGACAGTCTCATAGGACAGCTAAGAGGCCTGCAAACAGCTGTATGAAGAATTAGGGAGAGGTGGGTGCCTAAGAGAGGCACAGATCCTGCAAGACACGTGTGGGGGGCGTTGGGGGGAGGTCACGCCCACGTAGAAAGAGCACAGAAGGGTCCCCGAGACTCCCCCGAGCCTCCACACTGCCCAGAGACGGGGCTTCATGCCAGAGCTCTCTCGTGCCACCATGCAGCTATTTAAATCTCCAATGCTCCCTCAGACCTGGCTGGCTACACCTGTCCCCTCCATCCTCAGCAGGGGAGCTTGCTTCCTTATTCTCACAGTAAAGAGAGTCACCAGGTGGAACTCCTTGCATTTCCCACCATTGCTTCCTGGACCCTGACTGGTGCATGTGCCCTCTCTACTGGATCCTTCATATTAACTGATAACACACTTTGATGTGTTCTAATGTCATTTTTCAACCATCACTCAATCCACTGGCCTCTCCCTCCTCTCCTTCACAATCAGACTTCTTTAAGAACAAAATGTATTTTTGTATTTATCTCCATCTCCTCAACTCCTCCTCACTCTTCAACCCACTGCAACCAGCCTCTGACCTCACACCCACAGAAGCCCCTCTTACTCATATCACCAACTGACTGCTTCTTACTAATACCAACAAACCCTTCTCTGTCTTCCTCTCATGGGAACTTCGGCAGTGTTGGGACACTGCCGATTGAGCCCTAGAAACAGCCTCTTCCCTTGGTCAGCCTGTCAGCCACAGCCTGGTCATCCTTCCCTACCTCACGGGTTTCCTCTTTTCAGCCTTCCTGGTGGGTTTCTCATCTCTTAAATGCTAGGGGTACCTTGGGGTGCAACCCAAAACCTTCCTTGCTTTCAACAAACATGTTCTCTGGACTCAACCATTTATATCCTTTAATGATTCCCTATCTATAGCTCCAGCCCAGCTTTCCCTCTTGAACAGACTTCTGGACAATTCTACTTGTCCCAAAGCTACCTCAAACTCATTATATTCAAAAACAAACTAGTTATCTCCCACCCAACCTGTTCTTCATTCCTTGAACTCTGTATTATTGAATGGCACCAACATCTACAGTTTGCCCAGGCTAGACCCTGGGGCATCATCCTTGACTCTTTCCACAGCCCCACACCCAGTCACCCTCAAATCCAAGCTTTATCCTATAGCCAGAATCATCTAACAAATGAGTATGGTTATCTTACCACTCTGCTTGGAACACACTCTTGGCTCCCTCATTACCCTCAGGGTAGAGTCTGGCCCCATTCTTCCAGTGCTTTACTTCCTTCTCATTCATCCTCCAACCTCAGACCAGCTTGGTCTTCCTAAAATTGAAGCTTACTCAAGTTACCCTCACACCTCTATAGCTTTTTAAATTGCTGGTGGATCCTCTATTACTAAAAGGACCAAACCAAACATCTTAATTGGTCAGGTTCTGTTGGGAGAAAACAAAACAAAAACATGAAGCATTCAGAATGGCTGGAGCACAAAGCGTCCTTCCAGGAGGACAAGAGATGACCTGGAAAGGTGCACTGGGCCAGATCACATAGTGCCTTGAATGCCCAAATAGGACATTTACACTCATACCAGGAGAAGTGGAAAACAGGTCTCTGCAAAGTTTTGAGCAGGTGAGGTGAAGCTCTTGCACAGACCGTGGTGCCCCTCATCACCTCGTGTCCTCTGTGGTGGGCAGTTCGCTGTGAGCGCAAACTCTCCTTGAGACAGCCCAGCCTGAAATACGACCGACCTCAAGATTATACCACGTATGGGCGCCTGGGTGGCTCAGTGGGTTAGGCCTCTGCCTTCGGCTCAGGTCATGGTCTCAGGGTCCTGGGATCGAGCCCCGCATCGGGCTCTCTGCTCAGCGGGGAGCCTGCTTCCCTTCCTCTCTCTCTCTGCCTGCCTCTCTGCCTACTTGTGATCTGTCTGTCAAATAAATAAATAAAATCTTAAAAAAAAAAAAAGATTATACCACGTACACTACCATTTTCAGCCTCAGGACTTTGGGACAAAAACTGTCGCGAAATGGATGAGAATGCACCCTGCCCCCCAAAACTCCCAACAGTTTGAGGGTAATAAAGGAGGAGGAGGTACAGCTGAGCCTCTTGTTCAAGCCAGGGTGACAAGAAGATGCAGGTGCCTCGGGCAGAAACAGAGGGCCTCACCAGGAGGCAGCAGCAGCTTGACATCCGAACACCAGTGAGCAGAAGAACAAGGAGGCAGGAAAGCAAGTCCCGTGGGGAGAAGTGGGAGTACCTTGGAGAGTTCAACCTGCAGGCTAGAAAAGGCGAGGGGGGCTAAGAGCTCCTTCACCCGCCTAAAGTGTCTGGCAGGAAGGAGAGTCCAGGAAAGGAAGGAGGGAGAGGGAGAACCAGTAAAGAGCCGACACCCTGGAGGAGCTGATGATGCCTCAGCGGGTGAAAGTACCTTCTAAACCCTGCCCTCACTATGAGGGCATGAGCAGCCTCTCCCCAGGATGACTGAGCAGGATGGGCAGGAGCCTATGGACCTCATTCTCACTTCCAGAAGGAGGGCGATCTAAGCAAGAGTAGATCCAGCTCTGAGTGTTCCAACCTGCATCTTCTACCCCCTCACCCCTGCCATTCCCAGTCTTCCTGGTGGTGATGCGGTCTCACCCTGGGCTTTGCCTCAGGAGCCGCTCTGAGAAGACGAGCAAAGAGGCAAGGCTTGCCCTTGGTACCCTCACCACTGCCGCCTGGGGCCTTTTCTCTGCACCATTCCCTCCCCGCCAGGGGCCCAGCACTGTCCTGCTGGCCCCCTCCTCACTCCCTGCATAGCTGCCCTCCCAGCATAGCCACAGCCAGGACCTCTAGCTCCTTCAGAACCCATCCACCCAGGCAGCTCCACCAGTGGGTGCTCGGCTCTCTGGGCTTAGACACGCCCATACATTGAACTGGGCTCTGGACTTCAAAACAACTGACACCCTGTGTGCACACTGAGACCTTCTCGATCCCCCTCAACCACACAGGGCTCATGTCCACCTGAACACTTAGGACCGCCCTCCCTTACCCTGAGAACTTCACTCATCTTTTCACACAACCGTTCCAGGAAAGGGCAAAAACTGCCTCTACCTTTGGGTGAGACAGTTTTGTCCGGCAGTATGTACCTTGTTGTCCTTCTTCGGACAAAGGGGGGCCACCAACGTAAAACATTTATTTGGGAGAGCAAGGCACACTCACAGACACAGACGTCAATTTGTCTTAAACACCAAATTGGCAAATTCATGATCCAATCTCCTTGGGGGAAGTTTCTTTGAACAAGTTCGAGGCAAAGGGAAATCAGTTCACGTCTTTCACTCAATAAATATCTTTTTGAACACCTACAGTGAAATCGGGGCTCAAGCAGACAAGAAAGAAATGTCAAATGTCTACCCAACCCTCAGAATTGCTTTGGGAAGGAGAGACGTTCCCAAGGAGGATGCCAGGTGACAATACAGGCAGCAGGACAGGGTGAGGACCACGGGGCCAGATGAACGTAAACCCAAGTGTGCCTAAGAATCCTCACAGTATGGAGTCATTTAAAATGCAGATTCCTGGGTGCTGCCCAGGAGATCAGAGTCACTAGGTCTCTGGTGAGTCCCAGAAATCTGCATTTTAAATCATCCTGATGTGGGTATTTTCTTCAAGAAATACTGGTCCAGCCAGTAGCTCTTTGTAGGGACCAGAGGAAAAAGGAAGCCCACTGGGCAGGCCCAGGAAGGGAGCTATTTTTTGTGTTCAGCCCTTAAGAAGCTGGCAAGGAACCCTTTTCATTCTTCCTCTGCAGGGCTGAATTTTTTTTTTTTTTTTTTTTTTAAGATTTTATTTATTTATTTGACAGAGAGAGATCACAAGTAGACGGAGAGGAAGGCA
Organism: Lutra lutra; assembly: GCF_902655055.1. NCBI lineage: Eukaryota > Metazoa > Chordata > Mammalia > Carnivora > Mustelidae > Lutra > Lutra lutra. Next base: position 92,190,537 of record NC_062282.1, on the reverse strand, counting down.
GAAAGAGAGAGAGAGGGAAGCAGGCTTCTCGCTGAGCAGAGAGCCCGATGCAGGACTCGATCCCAGGACCCTGAGATCATGACCCGAGCCGAAGGCAGCGGCTTAACCCACTGAACCACCCAGGCGCCCCCTGGGCTGAATGTTTTGAAGGAGAGCCAATACCTTGCCATTATCTGGAGAATGTGCAATTGGCACTGGGAATAAAAAAGGACGTGGACCACTGAGTCTGGAGTTGATGAAACCGGTTTATCTGAATCTGATTCTAGGCCAGTCTGATGCTGAAGGTAGTGTCCTGACTCCCTGAAGCTTTCCCGTCTATTGTTTTTCTTTTCCTGGGTGGCTGTGCCAGCACCTCATAGATATCATTATTTTCAGATTACTGTTATTACACGCATTCTTCTTGAATACAATACTACTCTGTTTTTATCTCCATAGAGTGGAGGACCAAGTTCCAGTTGTTTTGTTTTGTTTTTTTTAATCTGTATGTGTAAAACAATCTGAGCACTGGTCTCTGGGGGTGATTCTCTTTGCTTGTGGGTGTAGTAGAAGGCGAGAGGAACGGGAGGAGGAGGATCTGCCCCAGAGGGAGAAAAGGCACCATAGGGGAAGCTCTTCATGACCCTCCTGTCCAGTCACTCACTGCTTCTCAACCTCTGCGCTAAGACTGGCAGCTTCTGTTCCAGAGGAGGGATACAGAATAAATAAATGAACAAACACATAAACTGGGAAACAACAGTAGCAATAAGTGTTATAGGTTGTTGTTGTTTTTTTAAGTGAATGAGGCAGTAGACAGGGATTAGACTGGCAGGCCAGGGAGGAGGTCACGGGGAACAGCTGTAGAGAGACTGGGGTCGGGGGGGAGCACACTCCAGATGCCCTTTTGGAGGAATGAGCATAGCACATTCAAAGAACAGAAAGAAATTGTAAATGTGGCCACAGCCAACGTGAGATCAGAGCATAAGAGTAGTACAAAGAATTTGGAGAGGGCTCAGAGGTTTCGCGTCAGCTGGGAAGAACAAGAAGCTAAATCCTTGGGCTGACTTAATGATTTCCCTATGACCAAGGGGACAGGGTGGTGTCCAGTTCCCAGAAGACACTCCAGAAACTGAGCTATCACTGTATCAGGAGCCAATCGAGTCTGATATGAAGAAAGCGAGTTTCTGCCATTTAGCAGCAATGAGTGACGAGTAACACACCCCAGAAACTGACAGAATGTCAAGCCTGCCTGCTACCCCTGGGTCATCCCGGCCTGGAATTTCTGGCCCAGGAAGAGTAGTCGTGGCTTTCTTCCTCGGTGGATTTTCCTAAGGAGAGTTCAAAACAAAAGAAAAAGATCAGCAAGCTTTCTGAAAGCCACGCACCACGAGATTGTGGGTGCTGTGCCTCGTCGGGCTCTGTCAGGATCTCTGTAGCAGACGTGCCTGTGTATAGCTCTCCACGAGTGTGAAGCGCAGGGGTGAGGAGTACGTCAGAGTGGATTGCAAACCAGATATGAAGAACTTTTGGTGGCAAGTCATATTTTACTAAACACATAAGCCTGTTCTGCTGACTCAGGATCTGGCCTTAAATCTGGACCTTTGGTAGACGTTGAGCCAAGGGAAGACACTGGCCTGGTTGGCTCTGGCCCCCCGCCTGGGTTTGTCGCAGGCCAGCTGTTCCATAGGGACCTCCAAAGCAGTGTGGCCAGAGAAAATACAGCATGCCTAGCTTAACTTGAATTTCAGAAAAAGACCAAGTAACTTTCAGTATAAGTATGTTCCATGCAATGTTTGGGATATATGTATGCTAAGAAATTTATTCACTGTTTTTCTAAAATTCAAATTCAACTGAGCATCCTGTATTTTTATTTGCTAAATCTGGCATCTCTCCTTTGTCACAGTGTATGAACATCAAGCTTCCTTGGGTTGTACTGCAACACTGAGACACCCCCCCACCTACACCCAGTGGGGCTTCTCAGAGTGAGATTTGCTTCCACCCTACCCAAGAAAATAGAAAGCTCTCTGCATGGAAACATACACTTAAGAGCCCTCTGAGGGTGGAGCTGGCCTGATAGAGGAATCATTAGACAAGGAATTATTAGACAAAGACGACCTTCAATTTTGTGGCAAAGGGATCCAAAGTATGGCTCCCTGGTTAACCTGACTGTATTTCCTAAATCTGATCCTAAAGACTAAGAATATCTCAGTATTTCAGAAGAGTGAGTCTGCACAAAACATTTCTTATCCTCCACTCCTGAGCTATGCCCTTAAGCCCTGAGATATGGGTGCCCTAAATACAGATGCTGTCAGGGAGCCCCTGAACACGGGTGCCAGGATCCCCTGCAGACAGCCCCCAGTAGTTTCCTTTGGACCAAGCTTTCCAACCTTGGCTCTCACCCAGGGCTCATTAGCTCCTTACGGCCCCAGAAACTCTTGCATGCTCCCCTGACCCACCCTTCTCTTGCCTAATTCGATCTTAGTAACCCGAGGCCGGGCTCTGGCTGCTTGCCCTGGGCACCAGTGGCTATGTTCCTGGGTGTTATTGCTGGGATTTGTTCCGGCCTCTTAAGAATGCCACGTTGGCCAGCCCAAATCCCCAGCCCCTACTGGCCTGCCCTGTCCAGCAAGAAGACGAGACACAAAGATCATTCAGTTCTGTCCATACCTTCACACAGGACTGTGAATTCTATATTCCCTCTCACCCCCCAAAAGTCTCTTAGACAAGTTCAACCTCCATGTGCTAGTAGTTGAGAGAGTTGTGACCACTACTTCTGTTCTTCGGACCATCACTTGGCACTTGGGATAGTGCTCCAGGGATGACAGTGCGCAAAATCTTCTCCCTGCGGCCCCTGCCCAGCTCTAAGGGCAGAGGTGAACCATCTAATGGTCTGCCCTCCTCTCACAGTTTTGGGGTCTGGTCTCTGGTTCCTTTCTCACTCAATTCCCTAGACACATTATGCACGACTATGTCAGGGATCCAGGGGCAGCTGAGCTCTAGTTTGATAGAGAGATGATGTAAGGTCACTTTCCACCTTATTATCTTGAGAAAGCATGAACCTACCAAGTTCAGGGGGCCTGAAGCCTGTTCCAGGCAGAAAGCACCTTCTCCGTGACCCAGTTCTCTTGTAGAATCTTCGGAACCTGTCTCTGCACCTTCACTGTGGCAGATGGCTGATGTTTCCCCACATCACTGTCTCGGGCTGAGGCTGCAATTTTCCTGATTTGGCCCTTGCACATTATTTGTTTATCTTGACATACAGGTTTGTCCAGAGGGGAATGCTTTAACAGTGGCGTGGCATCCCTCGATATAGAGAGAGAGAGAGAGAGAGAGTCACTCCAGCGGATGGTTTTCTCCTGCCAGACTCCTCCCAATTAACCTGCAGGCTTCTTTGCCCTGAGGGCAGTTTGCTGCTCCAAGGGACTGGAATTGGCTTAAAAAAAAATTCCTTCCTCTCTGTGCCCCATGTGAGGGGGCATTGTGTGCTCTCTAAATAATAAGCCTGGCTTTGTGTGACCTAACCGGACGGGGCTCTTGGAGAGATTTCTCAGTTGCAGAGTGAGCGGTCAGCTGCACCCTAGGAAACCAAAAAGTTTCCAGACCAAGGAGAAAAGTCCATGACAGCAAGACTTTTTTCCCCCTTAAATCGTATTGTCAACTAATTCCTCTCTTCCACTAGCTTTCAGGGTAATTAGGTAAAAGTACAGCAGAAGAATCCGAGTTCCTATTCTGATAGGATAAATGACAGCATTTAATCAGATGGCCCCCCAACCATTGCTAACAAAACAACAATCAACAAATTATTTTCACGACCTTACGAGTTAGATACAAGGCACTGTCATCCATCAAGGTAATTAATATACTTGCTGATTTCCTCCTCCAGACCCAGGACTGGCCAGAAACTAAAGGGTTGGGAAGAGATAGAAGCCACAGTGCTTGGCCTCTACCATACAAAACCCACTCACAAGAGGAGAAACTGACCAGAATTGACCACCTCCATTGTGCCAGGCTAGGCATTTACGCACACAAATTATCTCATTCAATCACCTCAATAACCATGGAAGACAGGGAGTAGCAGCTCCGTTTTATAGATTCGGAAACTGGCAATCAAAGAGCATATAATCAAAGAGACAGAATAATGTCCCCCAAAGTTGTCCATGCTCTAATCCCTGTAAATATGTTAGTTCAAATGGGAAAAAAAAAGCATGGGGGCTTGGCAGAAGTGATTTAGTTAAAAAAAATCTTGAGATGGGGAGATTGTCCTGGATTATCTGGGCACGACCCAGGTAATATCAAAGGCCTTTAGGACAGGCAGACAGGAAGGTCAGAGTCAGAGCAACAGAGATAGGACAAGGGAAACAGAGGCTGGAGTGATGTGGGGCCACGAGCCAAGGAACACAGGCAGCCTCTAGAAGCTAGAAAAGGCAAGGAGGTGGATTCCCCCTGGAGCCTCTTAAAGATACCAGCCTTGCTGACCCATTAGGCTTGTGACTTCCAGAACTGTAAGGTTAACAAAGGGGTGATGTTTTAAGGTAGGAAGCTTGTGGTAATTTGTTGCAGCGGCAATGGAAAACTACACAGTGTGCTTATTCACACCCCCAACTGCATTCCACAGACAACTTGAGCTGCCCAGAGAAGGTTCCTTCAAAGTGGTAGGGCTAGGCAGGGCTGCCATATTGCCTCTCTGGGCCCTGGAGTTCTGCAAAGCAGGGGCCCCAGGGCAGGGTTCAAACCAAGTCAACAAACGTATCCTTAAAGTCTATATCCTTTCTTCTTTGCTGATCTGCTCTCTAAAGATAACATTTAAGGGCAAAATATCAAAAGAAATATTCTAAAATAACATGATAAGCTTAATCAATGACTAAGGAATCCAGGAAATAATGGTGTCCTGAGAAAGAATTAGTGGTGCATACAGCAGTGATCAGAGCAGACTTGGTGGAGGGGGTGCAGCTTCACCTGGGCCCTCCAGCATGGGCAGGGTGGGGGTAATGAGGGAGGCAAACAGAAGGCCTTACACATGGGGAAGGGCCTGGTGTAAGAAATGCCACTAGGAAGAGAAAGTAGCAGCCCATCCTCCCCACCCTTGATCCCCTCCTGCTACTCTCACCCCTCCTCTGCCTGTGGATTCCATTAACTCTCCCAACTGAAGTCTTGGCAAAGGCCTTAGACAACATCCTGTGTTGTCTCATACCTTACAGATGGCAAGTTTGGACCCAAACATGCCTAATGTGTCTTTCTTGCCCAGAGCTACCCAGCATATCAGGTCTGCCAGGCCAGCGCTCCCCAGCAATGAGGAACAAAGTGTTTTCAGTTCTTCAAAGTCAACAAGCATACTCTTTGTATGTGTGAGTGGCCCGTCTGATTCAGCGTGTCCAAATAAGGGAAATTTGGAAGAGAATTCCAGACTTTAACCTGGGTGGGGCAACTTTGTTAAATACAAGGACAGTGTGTTCAGAGATACCTTTTCAAGTTACCTTTAGTTTGTAACTAAGCAAATTTTTGTGCAAGAGGCGGCATAAAATAAAAATGACTTGGAGGCAAAAGACCCAACCTCTAGTCCCGAGTTCTGTTGTCACCTGAAACATGACATGGAGCAAATTCTGTTACACCCACTACGAAATCAGCACTTGGTCTTAAAATTCTCTTACTCATTTAAGATGCTTTGGGCCACAGGCAACAGAAATCCTGATTCAAACCAGTTTAAACATGAAAGAAATGCATTATCCCGCAAAACAGAAAGTTGAGTAGCAGGGCAGCTTAGAGGCTGTATTAGTCAAGATTCTCCAGAGAAAGAGAACCAACAGGATATACAGAGAGAATGAGATTTATTATAAGGGATTGACTCACGGTTATGGAGGCTAAGAAATGCCAGGATCTGAGATCTGCAAGCTGGAGGCTCAGAAAAGCTGGTACTATAATTCCAGTCCAAACCCCAAAGCCTAAGAACCAGGGGAGTCAGTGGTGTAGATCCCAGTCCAAGTCTGAAGGCCAGAAAACCAGAAGACCGATGCCTGAGGGAGGGAGAAGACGGATGTCTCAGGTCAAGCCAAAGAGCAGATCCACCCTTCCCCCACCTTTTTGTTCTACTCAGGCGCTCAAGACATTGTGTGATGCCCACTCACACAGTGAGAATGATCTTCACTCAGTCTACAGATTCAAATGCTAATCTCTTCAGGAAACATCTTCAGAGACACACCCAGAAATCACGCTTTACCAGCTATATGGGCATCCCTCTGCCCAGTCAAGCTGACAAATAAAGCTAACCCTTAAGGGTTGATTGATCCAGTGGTATGATGAAGCCATCAATGACCTAGGTTCTTTCTCTCTATCTCTCCATTCTTGCCATCCTGAGTATCAGCTTATCTTTTTGCTGATAGTATGATGACTGCCATAATTCTAAGCATCACAGTCAGACACAAAGTATCTGGAGGAAAGGGAGAGAGAATCCTCCAGAAGTCTTCCCTTAACATAGCACTGGCCACTGGTGAGCCACATGTACCCATTTCTGAACCAATTACTGAGGGGATCCCTTGAGAAGGGCTGTTCTGGCCCCCTCCTGAGGGTGCGGAAGAGGGAAGACAAGTGAACAAAAGCATGATTCTGTGTGGACAGAAAATGGGAGAAATTGCGGGTCATCAAAATCTGTAGCAATTTCTGTGCTCTCCATGGTCCCTTCTAGCTCCAAAAACCATTAAGTTACAAACTCAGTGGTTGCCTGATACCATTTAAACCCACACTGGCAAGCTCTATACCCACCCAGAATCAAGCACTGAGCAAGCATCAGAGAACTTTCATGAAGCATCCATTCATGGGAATCTTAACCACATCACAACCAAGACAGTCAATCCCATTGCTTTAACCCTTCTTACCACTGCTGGAGAATTGAAGACTGAAGTTTGGGTTACAGAGATGAATGACAGAAAAAGGTTGCTGTTAATTTATGCATCTTCCATGACAATGGAAGTTTGTCATCTTCCACGACAAACTACCTCCCTGTTTTCTACCCTGAGACAATCCAAGCAAATCTTGGGGTGCTGCACAGTGAGAGGTAAAGTGGTAGATGGGGGTATGGCATTTTCTAAAAAGAAAATTCAAATTGGCTATTAGAGTTACTGACCTAACATTGACCACTGGCAGACTGTGTCTGTTTAAATTCATTTCCAGATCACTTGAATGAGAAATAGCAGTTTTCTCCTAATACAGACCAGGCCCCTAGAGTTACTTCCTACAGCTGCAATGACTATTGTAAGTAAGGAGAAAATAGACGGATAGAGGTTTGATGAGAAATTTTACACTTCTCGTGAGTCTTTTTTTGAGGGGCTCAGTGTGTTTGCTCAATTCCAATTACCTGCCTCTTTCTTCTCTGGCTGGATTAGTAACTATTCAATTCAACCAAAGCATAGAACAGTATCACTAAAATGATTGTTCCTCTCCCAACAGGATACTTAGGTTTTGACTGAGTAATCAAACTCTGTAAGAAATTTCACCAAGATATTTATTATACCAAGTAACAGGAATAGGAGGTATGCTTTGTTATAAAATATATTGTAACTAGCTAGAAGTAATAGATGAAAAAAAAACCTTTCTTAAACACAAAAGTCACACATATGTGGTGTAAATTTATGTCCCCATCTCACAACACTGTTACCAGACAACCAAGAGAATAAGAAGCATATAAAGTAATAAGTATATTTGAATAAGTAAAAGAAGTAAGCATTTTTCAAGTAATAACTTTTCTAGCAAATTATTGCTGGTAGTTGTCAAACTCTGGAGAAGACATTCTCTTCTTGTTACAAGGCTTAAAGTCGCCATGTAAAAGTGGACCTAGGCAGCACATCGAGGTGAATTCCATAAGACCATAATTAATTCTCTCTTTCTCCCCATCAAACCTCTAAGCAGACCTGTGTGTCACAGATGTTATCCGATCTTATATGGGATTCATTTCCATTCCAACCCTGGTGGGGTGGCTGATAAGTAGGGTAATGGTCCAAACAAGAAGAAATAAAAGAGAAAAACCAGGAGAAAAACAAAGGTCCAGAATCATCTGCAAGCTGAGTGACATGTACTTGGAGAATGGTGGGCCTAACAGTAGCCAAACGGGAGAATAGGTGGGATGTGTTCATTTTCTTTCAGACCCTCATTCCAGATCCTGGGTTTATCCTACCTCACAGGCCATCTCAGTGAAGAACAAGGAAAAACAAAACAAAACACATTCATTCGGTGGTGACCTCTTATTTGAGGTCTTCAACATCACATGGAGCATTTTTTTTTAAAATACCATCTTTCACTCCCCTGCTTGAGTTTTTTCCTTGGGTGGAAGGCATATTTAAAGCCTTCTGCCTTTCATTCTCCCAGAATCTGTGCTCTGATGTTGAGGCATTAGTCACAGTTCCAAGGAGGGGACAGGTCAAATAACTTTACAATCAAAACCCAAACCTAAACAGATGGCTCCTTTATTCCAAGAAAGCACAAGCACTTGTCATTCTCCTGTGATAATGGGATTTGGCCCTACAGTTAAGGCATCCCAGAGGCAGTGAGCTGCGGTTCTGGCCCAGGAGCCCCACATCGCGGGCTATCTGCTCAGTTTCAACTCCCAGCCAACCGACTTGAGATCTTCCAGCCAAGTGTGGACTCCAGGATGAGCCAAAAAGACAAATGTCCGAGGAAATCATCAGCAGGCTGGCTACATGCTCCAAGTGTGGACTTCGAACTTTCAAGTGCATCTATTCACGTGAGGACTTGTTAAAAATGCAGATTCCTGGATCTCCTCCCTGACACTCTGAATCAGCCCAGGAATCTGCTTTCTCAAGAGGCTTAGCAGGTCATTTTTATACTCTTTGAAATAGGAGAACCACTTCTAGACCCTCAGTACTCAAACGTGGTCTTAAAACCAGATGCATTAGCTGCTAGAGATGCAGAATCTTAGGTCCCATCTCAGTCATCCCAAATCACAACCTGTATTTTAACAGGATGCCCAGATAATTCCTTAGAGTTTGAGAAACATGTTGCTAGAGTAGTTTTGTCTTATAACCTGGTTCCCACCAGCTAGGAAGAGAGAGTGCAGCAACCCAAAAAGGGCGTCCCTCTCAATCCTAAACTACAGATTAGCATCAGTAAGGAAGTCTTTAACATTTCAGTCCTGTGGTAGCCAATTTAACTCAGCCTTCTGGAAGGGGGCCTGGACATCTGTAGTTTTAAGAGCTCCCCAGCTCTTAACCAACGTGCAGCCAGAATTGAGAATCACTATTCTACCAAAGCGAAATTCAAAATCAAAGCTTAAAGCCCTAAAGACAGCGTGAAGCTGGGTCTCACTCCCCTAAAAAAGCAATCAGCCATTTGCCTAGTAACAAGGGATTCCTAAAATATTTGCCTTTTACTAAGAAGAGGCAGCTTCGGCCTTTTGAATGGCTACTCATTGTCCACGCCTCATACAAACATGTTGGGTCTCACTGCCTGGGAGCTCAAAAGCAGCATTCCCATTCCCTTTGTTACTCAAGGCCGGGCTCTGGCATCCTCAGGATGGGAAATGGTTCCTTCTGAGGCAGCATTTCTCTTAGTTTTCTCTGCCCCTGGGATTTGTGATTCTGGACAAGGCATATGTCTTCTCACCATGCCATTTCCCTCATTTGCAGAGGGAAAACACAGTGTTCATTGATTCCTTTGGTTAAGCTGACTGGTGCCCCTGGCTCCCATCCAGTGACTATTTCTCTTTGCAGCAATCCTCAGCTCGGGGAGAGCCAGGAGGGAGATGGCAGCCCACTTAGAGCCCTGAGCCCCTGCGCCCTCTATCCTACGAGCACTCCACATGTCAGCTCATTCCGCTGATTCTCTTCAGCCCAGGCAGTTTCATCAGAAAGACTTAGAACAGGTTTGAGAATAGAAAGGCTACTGGATTCCTTTGAAATGTCTGAGTTTGGGGCGCCTGGGTGGCTCAGTGGGTTAAGCCGCTGCCTTCGGCTCAGGTCATGATCCCAGGTCCTGGGTTCGAGCCCCACGTCGGGCTTTCTGCTCAGCGGGGAGCCTGCTTCCTCCTCTCTCTCTGCCTGCCTCTCTGCCTACTTGTGATTTCTCTCTGTCAAATAAATAAATAAATAAATAATCTTTAAAAAAAAAAAAAGAAATGTCTGAGTTCGGTTTAAGTCCAGACTTCCGTAGACCCCGGCTGGAAGAATAAAACCCTTTTCTCCCATGGGAAAGCCTCCTAACTGATCTGGGTAAACACTCTTAAACTCTAACTGTAACAATACACATGTACCGTTGTTTCTGTAAGTATTCATAGTCGGTGTTTCTTTTTAACAGTTGTGTATACCATCCTCATCTTCTCTTCACCTCCACCTCCTCCTAACACTGATGGCTTGCTGTGTGCTAAACACATCACCACGGGATCCGCACAACCGTCTGCGTGAGTAGGTGCTTGCTATTTGTATACCCATTTTACAGATACAGTGCTGAAGTTTCAGTAAGTTAAACAACTTGCTCCGGGTTCCACACGGTAAGAGCGACAGAAACCGGATTTTATCCAGATCTGCGTGATTCCACTAGGATACGTCTACAAAATGGGCTCTTCCTTTGGATGTTTCCCAATCCCTCACTTCCGGCCTCTGTGCTTCCCAGAGCAAGATCTCTGCCACCAGATCTTCCCTTCCAGTTCCCCCTTGTCTAGGAATTAGCTGTAGTATGTGCCAGAGTCAAAAGGATTTGGAACCAACAAGTGAAGTGTAGTATTTATACCATACACCCTGAATTTCATATGAACGAAACATTTATATGAAACCATGGAAGTACTAGAAATATTTATAAGTGGGAGATTTAGAAAACCTTGAGATAAGGAAGGACTTTAGAGAGTGATACCAGAGGCAGAAGCCATAAATTCAAATATTAAGAACTTAAACTGCACAAAAACTTTAAATGTAAATTTAAATGTGAAAAGCAATTGACAAATTGGGAAAAGTAGAAAACATATGACAAAGACTTAATAGAATATATGTGTAATAAAAAAAAAAAACCTACAAACCAGCAAGAAAAAGATGAACACTCCAATTAAAAAATGGGCAAACATAAAAGAATAAAAAGACCACTAATACTCATGATTGATGATGATGAATTCTGGCAACAGATTTTACATTCTCTGCAGGTGGGAGTATGAATTGACATAACCTTTCCAAAGGTCAATTTGACAAAATGTAGTAAAACTTTTCTAAAACACAGAGCAGTTAACCCAGCTGTTTTGAGGAATCGATCTTAAGGAAATAATTAAGGACATGCAACGTGACCCAGCAGGAGAATGACCCGGGAATGGTGCGGACAGAAATAAGACACGTGGCAACACTCTCAAAGCCCAGAAAAGCAATGGGTGAAAATCTCAAACCACAACCCTGCGGTGGAAGTACTGGGTGGTCATTAAAGACAAAGTCTATATATTGAACTATATTCATTGTGAGGATGCTCCCGTGGAAAGATATTCACAATATTTCGTTCAGAAAAAAAGGAAATCACTTGCCCCATAGAATAACTATGCTGGCACTCAGGATATTCAAGAAAGGTCTGTCTCTAGGTAATGAGAGTGTCTGGGGTTTCTACTTTTTTTCCTTTTGAATGTTTGAGTTTTTTGTTAGTTCAATTAACACGTACTGCTTTTGTGATAAGAATGAAAAATACAGTAGGAGTTGTAAAAGGGGACTCAAAGGCCCCAGTCCTAGTCCCTGGTGACCAGTACTGAAAGGAGTAGACTGAGTCACAGAAGTGAGCCACACTCCTGAGAAGGAACTGGGACCTGCAGGGAACAGTCTTGCTCTCCCAGCACCATGCTGGCCCAGTGGAGGCCTGTCCCTCCCTGTGGCCAAACCAGCAGCCACCCACCTCTCTGCACCCTTCTATAGAGAGATCTGAGCCGCAGGCAGGGGTCCCTGCCCTGCAGAAGGTACCAAAGTAACAAGGTGGGGACAGATAACAGTCTGCGCCTGAGGAAGCTCCATGGGGCAGTAAGGACCAGTTGCTCATTCCAGGCTTGGCCCCTTTTTCAAATATATGTGGGTATTTTCCTGAGATTTCTCTCCCTTGGACCTGCCTAAAAACATCCTTTAAGATTCTCCTGCCCTTGATTAAGATTTCACTGGTGATGGAAGGGGGCTACCTCTTTCTGCAAATGCCCACAGCCCCACCAGCGTTTTGGCTGCTGCCTCTCAGTTTCCCTCCCCTGTCCCGGGCCAACCCTGACCACGCCTCAAATTGCCCCTAGGAGGCAGAAATGCCAGCTAACCGCCACAGAGCCTGGTGCCTGCTTGGTGGCCGGGAGCCACACCAGCGGCGAGGCCCGGTGAGCCCAGGCAGGGCCCCGCGGATTGGTGGAAACCTATTTGCCACCAGTTACTGGACCCCGGAGAGGGGGATCTGGGTTCATCAAGCCAAAACCGGGGAGGCGCACCCCGCCCGGGAAGCCGCAGAGGCCTGCTCGCCCCTAGAGGTGGCGGGGTGCAGGCCCGCTTCACTTTTCACTCTCGAACCCCGGGAACTCCCTTCCCGCCAGGACGCTGGTCACGGGTCTCTGGGCAAGGTCGTCTGGGGACGCGAGTTCCCGCCCCGCCTGGGGCTGCGGACTTCCAGGATGGGGAAAGGCCACGCTCCGCCGAGGCCCTGGGGCTGCACGGGGCTCTGCCTCCTTGGTGGCCGGTGCCAGGAGAAAGAGGCCAGGAGCCTCGCGCGGCCAGCCCCAACGCCGGCCCGGTTCTCCCGCTCTCCCTCCTGGGCCTGGCTCACCGACACCAGGAGGGCTTCCTTGCACCCACCCCCAATTGACCAACCTAGGGGTGTCAGATCCCGCCTCCTTCCCCACTCCTGTAGCCCTCCCCCAACCAGCCTCCGCCCCAAGCCGGGGCGTTGCAGGGCTGAAGTCGCTTAGTACGGTGGCCTTTGCCAAACCACCCCACCCCCAACACCGACTTTCCCACCCTCCCCCGCGCAGGACCGGAGGTCTCTTAGGAGCATAGCGCCGCACCCACCCCTGCAAGACAGGATACAGAGGGGAAGGGAAAGAGGCTGCGGCTCTGGACCGCGCGCTCCTGGCACGTGGCGCTGCTGGGCACGCAAAGAAAGTGACACAGGACCGCGGAGAGGGAAAAGGAGGTGAAGGCCCCCTCAATCCGGCCTCCGCAGGGCTACCGAGCTCACGGAAGGACAGAACTAATTTACTAAAACAGCACATTTTAAGAAAGGAAATTTGAGACAGCAATAGCAACAGCATCTCAGGGAACAGCAGAGGGGAAAAAAAAAAGTTGTGAATCAGGCTTTCACGCAGGGACTTAGATTTTGCAATAAGCGCTTAATTAAAAATAAAATATATTGATGCGCTAGGCAAGTCGCGTTCCTGGGAAGGTAAAAATACAGTGGACTCCCCCACACCCCAGATGCTCCACCTGCCTGCTGTAATTACAGGGCTTCAGAGAGGAGGGGAAAAAAAACACGGCAGAGAGAAATCTGCTTGCATATTTTTCTTCTATTGTGCTGGGCTCATTTGAATTATAATGTGTTGCAGGCCAGAGTAGGAAATTTTGTGCCTTGAATAATGAATCCCCCTGGAGCCCACGGTACCTGTACTTCTCTTTAGTGTCCACTGAGAATAACGTGTTCGACATTCAAGTGACAACACTGGAAAGGATTTCAAAGCCCCGGAGCCCCAGAACGCTGTACACCCTGACGGCTCTGCTGCCTGCCCTCTCTTTGGCTTCCAAATGCAGCAAACTCCGTCGTGACTTAAAATACACGGGTCCTGGCTGTTACCACAGAAATAGAGTAGAGATAAAGAGGCTCTTACTTGTGAATCTGAGATAGTCCTGCCCTGCACAAAGATTCAAAGCTGCTAAGGCGCCAGGATACTGCCCAGTTTTTTTTTTTAATGGGAAAACCAGGGAACAGAGAGGCGCACTGTCTTGTCCCAAGCCAAGACAGGCTTTTCTCGTGTTAATAGCACAGCACTGGCTAAGGCTAGCTTTCCGTAAGAAAAGATAATAAACATTCAGTAATTCAATAAAACAGGCACGGTTTCAATCACAGGCAATAGCCAAACCTCTGGGACGCTTTTTGATTCTGAACAGCTTATTTGATGGAGGTTTTAAGTGAAGGGACAAATGTAGAACACCCCCCCCCCCAAAAAATCTGAAAATCTCACTAAGATGAGAGAATGAAAGCTTTTCAAAATGATAGAAGTGGCCTTTCATGCTTCAACTTTAAAACAAGTGTTATTTTGTTTTGTTTTGTTTTTGTTTTTTAGTTGAGCATTCTTTCTGGTTTGAAATAGATTCAGAAGCCTTTTTAAAAACAAGTCCCTTTTGGCCAAATATATTAAGGTTTATCCATGATACCATGGGACCATTAAAAAAAAAAAGTTCTTTATTGACATGAAAGGATTCCCAAGGTACACCGCTGAGAAAAAAGTAAATATACTACTATTTGTATGGGGTGAAAAGATATTTTAAAAATGTATATACCTATTTGTTTGTACAGCCATAGAGTATCTCCGTACCTCCAGATGGATATCGCCTTTTGGGGACGGCTGGAAGGGGACAGGGCAGAGACTGTCCCCTGTTTATCTAAATCCTTTGCCATTTAAAAAAAAAATAGTAACTGGACTGTTCATTCAAAAACAAACAAAATTCAATAAATATTAAAGTCATTCAAGCTGGATTACAGCCAAGTCAAGACTTGGTGATGGAGGCAAGGACATCACAGTTAATGGGTAAGCCTAATTCTTAATGGCAACTACCATCATTACTTCCCCATCTTTTCATTGAGTCTGTTAACAGCTTGGCCAAGGAAGCTGATACACAGTTTTCTCTGCCTGCCCCTCCTTTCCAACATATGCACAAACAGGCCGGGAAATGACCTACAAATGGGATGTAGGAAGGAAGAGGAAAAAAAGAAGCGAATACCAGGTTTAAACAGCAAGTTGACAAAGGACTGCTGACTACACTCGTTTACTTTCTGAGCTGGGACATCTCCTTTGTGTCCAGAGAACTATTTCAGGACTTTGTTAAGTTCCTACTTATTAATACTCTAGGAGCTTTGAGTTGAAAAGAAGAGAACGCCGAAGCCTGGGAAAGGCAAGAACTCCACCAGACCTTTGGGTCTGGCTGAACCATCTTGAAATAGCTCTGTAGAGTCTGCGGCACCACTTCCAGCAGCCACACGGAGCAGGGAAACGCGGAGGATCATCAACATGGTCTGAGATGTTCCCCCAGGAGCTCTCAATCCTGCTTCTCAGATGCCAGATCCTACCACCCTGCTGATTTCCAGGGTGACCAGAGAGTAAGCCCAAGAGCCCAGCTGAACCCCAACAGGGGACCATCCTTCCCAAAGATGGGGTGGAAACATGTGACAGACTCCTCCCACTCCAATCAAAACACTTTAAACCCAAACAAAGAAGAGGGCAAAATTCCTTCTCTCCTTTTCACCTGCTCTCTGATTCCCACTAACAGAGCCCACATCTTCCCTTCTCCACTTAGAGCAGGATTTCTCAACCCCAGCACTTCTGACACTTTGCTTTGGATAATTCTTTATTAATGGGGGGAGGGGGTGTACTGTGCATTGAAGGATGTTTAGCAGCAATCCTGGCCTCTGTCTACTAAATGCCAGGAGCACCCTCCCTGAGCTGTGACAACCAAAAATGTCCCCAAAAGTTTCCTGGGGAGGGGCCAAATCATTCCCAAGTGAGAACCATTCAATCAGAAGCTGAAAGCTGATTATTTCTGAAAGATACAACTACTTCTTTCTGTGCTTAAAAAAATGATGAAATGTAAGTAGTATTTTAAAACAGCATTGCTGGACAAATAAAATGAGAGTAAGAAGTCAAAACCATAGAGAGGGAGAAGGAAGCCCAAAACACAACATGGAGGCCATTTGGGGGAATACATGTCTGTCAGGAGGTAGAGAGATGGTGGAACATGGTGACATTAAGGTGTCATGCTGGGTCCTTTCCATTTACCCACAAACAAATCCACCCTTCTCCCCTGCTCTGTTCCTCAGGAAGTATATCCTGATGGGTGGTAATGACAGACTTCAACGCGCTCTCTCTCTTCTCTGGGTTTGCTCAGTGGAAGGAAGAGGCCAATGGGTACACGGGAGAAGAATGAGGCTGATTACTCTGCATCTCTCTTGGCCAGATTCTGGTTCGTTGACTGCTTCTCTGTCTTCCACGGGTGGGAGCCTGTGGACAGGAGGCTGTTTCCTAGAATGACAGTTCTCTCTGGCATGCAACAACTGTGCCCTCCTTTTGACCTTCTGTCCTCCAGGCCTTCGGGCTAATGGCTTCCTGCAGTTGCTAGCTCCAGGATACTGAATCACCCCTCAGTGGTTTGACTAAACCCTGCCCACACTGTTAGAAGCCACCCCTTTATTTGAAATCTCCTGACATTACTCAGTTTGAGCATGTCATCCCACAGAGAAGGGTCTAGTTCAGAGCTCCCACGCAAGTCATTTGGAGGAAAGGGTTTTTGGTCTGAGCCGGGATTTAGGAATCCCTCCATCCTTTGCCCAAATACACAATAAACTGAAGTACCTTGAACCAAAGTGATCAAAGTACCTATTCTCCCCACCCCACCCATAAACAAACCCAGGCCTGAGATCTTCCACTTAAAACCTGAGAATGCCTTTGCCCCAAAACCAAGAGTAGAGGCTGTCCAGGCCATGCGTCGACTTCTCAAAATAGACATGACTGGGAAGAAAAAAGCATCCATGAGAAAAAAAAAAAAAAAGATAAAGAGGTCTTCCCCAGAACAGCAGAATCTGCCTCCTTTATCACTTACATGGCAAGGATGGAAGAGAAAGATACTGACATGTTAACCCCTTTCTAAGTGCATTATCTAGAAAAGAAAGACAAGTGAATATCCTCTAGTTAAGCACCAAAACTGCCTTCCTAGAGTAAGTATTTCCATCTTCATGGAATGTATCTGGGAGGAGAAGTAAAATCCGTGTGCGGGAAGGGGGAGCCCTGTTCCCCAGCCTCTGGGCCGTCTGGGTGGGACAGGGGCAGACAGGGGGTCACAGGCTTCAGCTGCCAGGAGGCAGGGATGTGCCGAGCTCCACAGGCCCACAACAAGGGGCGCAGGTGCGGCAGGGCTGGTCCAGGACGCCCGCCCCTCATCTGCCAGGGGTGCTTCTGGGCCAGGCCAGGACAACAACCTCAATTGTCCCTCCCAACAGTAGCCTGCTGATCCCAGAGAAAAGAAAGCCATGGGGCCATTTGGATCGAGCCTCCACAGGAAGAATGCTGCCCTTTCTCTGCAGCTCTGGGGCCCAGAGTCATGGAATCAACAGCTCAGAAGCTGGCAGCCCCCTTGGAGGCCTAGACAGCTTCCCCTCTGGTCACATGGCCCCGAACACTCTGTTCTTTGTGACAGGAGCATGGTTGGGTGGGCCGAGGACCTCTGCAGACAAAGATACTTCAGGTGCCCCCTTAGCCCCCTGGAAAGTGATGAAAGAGGTTCTCTCCTCTCATCTGTGCCCCGGTATGGCCAGCTCACCTGGACTCAGGGCCCCCCATGACCTGCTGCTTGACTGTTATTCACAGCAGAAGCAGCTCCTAAACCAATGGCAGAGACAGCCCCGGATTCAGGGAGCACAAGGGCAGCGCAGACACCTTCAGCGCCTTTGCCTCATGCTGCTAACGTCAGAGATGTTTTATGAAAACAAAAGTTGAGGTCACATTGCTTCTTGGATAAAAGGAACTTTGCTTCAAAGAAATTGACTTGCTAAACAACGCTAGGAAAACTGCCAGAAGATCACCAGGCACAGCCGGCCACTTTTGAGTCCCCCGGTGTTTCCAGAATGGCCGAGTAAATGACTCACATTAGATCGGGGCTCCTGAGACCTGCTCCCTCAACCTCCTGGGCCCTCAGCAACCCCCCTACCACCACCATATAAGTACACAGAGCCTAGACCAAACGGACTCCCAAAGCTCTTCCCAGCACTTCATTCCATTTCTACTGAGGAGTGTCCCGTCCCCTGGCACCTACTAAGGAGAAGTGAGCCAAGAAGGAAAAGGAGGCAGCAGAGCTCGGGAGACCAGTGCCCGGGTATGAAGTCCAGCCCTACTCCCTACCGTCCGAGTGACACCAGGCAGGTTATTTCATCTCTCTGGGCCTCAGTGTCCTCACTGGAAAATGGGAAATAGCACCAGCCCATCTACGTGGGGTTGCCGTGAGGATCACGTAAACAAGCATCTAGAAGGCTTGAGAACACACCCAGCACTGGGGAGGCACACAGGCAGCATCTGCTCTCTTCGTGACTCTTGTCATTTCTACAGAATGCTGTCTAAGTCTTTTCCCATCGCTAGTTCAGCCTCACTAAAAGCAATTTGGCAAACAAACTCTTGCAGGGCCGAGAATGGTATTTTTCTGGGGGAACTGAAAATAATGGCAACTTTATTCCCTTCCCCATGAGCATTCTCCTGCACTGGGAAGGAGTCTTGGCAAAGGGTCTGGAGTTCCTTGCAAAATGTGGCCAGACGTTATTTCTCCCAGATAGGAGAGAAAAGCGTAGCACAGAGAGGGACCCATCCAGGGCCTCCCTGCAAGTTATGGCTCTAACTTTTGCTGACCCTGAGCCTGCAGCAGGCTCCTTTACCCATCCAGCCGCCTCACAGCTCCTACCTAGAGCACCCCGTCCCCCAGCCCCACCAAAGCCCAGGTCTGGGCTCAGGGCACTCACGGCCACTCAGCTGATCAATGCCACTGAGTCTGCTCAGACCACTTCCTCAGGCCCAGAAGCCACAGCCATAGGAGCCAAAGTGCTGGGCAGTAACTGAGCTGGGTGGAAGCTGAGGAATCACCAGCCCTGGGGGCCGGGAAAACCACCATAGAGAAAAGGACACATTTGTGGAGTCCTCCATTTAACTCCCAGGCAGCACAAGGTAGGAATAGAAAGTGACCTTGGGATTCCAACCCACACAGGGCCTAAGAGTCCCTGTCATGCAATCAGTGCACAGATAGTTGTGAACACGTATGTGGCGGGGGAGGTACTGGCCATGTCTGCTTTACCCTCTAGACATCCCTCCACCTTTCCTGGGGCAGCTGTGCCCTTTGCAGGAAGGACCTCCAGGCTTCTACTGCCCTCCATCTTCTGTTTGCATTTGGCCGGTAGGAGGCAGTACCATGAGAAGGGACGGCCAAACCCAAACGAAGTCCCCGAGTTTAGTTCCCTGGTCACGTTCCCACCCCCATCCTGGGCCCTGCTTCCTAAAGCCATAGCTTCTCTCTCAGAAAGCTCCTTCCACAGCCTCAGCTCTCTCCTTGGATCCCTTCAGGTGTAGGAGTGAAGGAGGCTTTTCCTGCTATGAGCCATTGTTGCTTTCCCTTAGCCCTGCCCAGGCCATGCTGAGGAGCCTCAAACTCCCTTCGACTAGCCCACCAGAGCAGGCCTGGTCTTCCCTGTTGGGACCCTGCGAGAGGCCAAGTCTTGGCCGAAGGGCTCACGATTTAGTTTCACCTTCTCTTTTCTTTTCGCATATTTGTAGCACAAAGCAATACACAAAACTAATCCTTTAAGGTATGAAGCCACCACCCAACTAGAGAACACACAAGAGGATCAGGGCATTTGAAACTTTCCGTGTGTAGCCACATCTCCAGACATGCACATGTGCACACACACACAGAACAGTACAGCATAGCAAGAGGCTGGGGGACAGCCAAACACCTCCCTTTTCTACTCGTCACATCCCAGTTGGCACATGGAACCCAAGAGACCATGCACTGGAAATGCCAATGGAGCATGAGAGGCACACAGAGTTAGACCATCAGTGGGTAGAACGCTGGGGGACAGGGAACACTGGAGTAATTCCGATAGTCCCTTATGCTTCCTAATGGGAAACTGGGACCGAATGCCACACACCCAGGACTTTGGGGCAGCTTGCCTTCCTTCCTGCTGTGATAATCATTACTGTATGCGGCCCAGCAATTTGGCGCCTCAGCAGCCAGACTCCTGGTAGGTGCCCGGTCTTGACTATTATGGGGGATATAATGATCCTGATTACAGGATGGCTGAGCCGTCCAGCAAAGTGACCGGTAATTTGCAATCTAATGGCCATTCAGCGGTGGGTAATATTATGGACCTTACCCTGCAATTGTAAAACAACCAGCCCTCTCTAATGTAGCAGTTTACCCATCAAAATCCCAGCCTTTGCTTTTGATTCCTGCTAATCAGTAGCTGTGCCAGCTTTGGCTTTGGATTTGGAGATGCTACACAGGGGAACATGAAATGATACACTCTTCTTCAGGGCCCCTGAATGAGAAGCTTAGGCAGCTCTGTCAAGTGGAGGAAAAAAACAAGTGAAAGAAGCATCTGGAAGGCAATTTTATTTCTTAAAAGAGCAACAGAAGCTGGCCTCAGAAGCTTTGCAGAATGTAACAAGTGTTGCCTGGGAATCTGGGAGACCATCTCAGCAAGGCTGGACACACACAGCCAGGCATGTGCACAGGGCCAGCTGGGTGCCGACACACAGCTCATGCCCATTTGTGGTACATACACACTCAGATACACGCACACACCCAGAGGAATATAATTTCCTCCAACCACAGGGCTGCTCACTGACAGGCTCCCAAAAGAGGGGCGAAGGGCCCCTACTGTGTGCTGTCCACAATCCTGCTTGTGGGCACAGCTCAGTTCCACTGGCCCTGTTGTCAGCAGGCACCATCAGGAGAGAGGACACTCTGATTAGACACTCAGGACACACTTGGGTCCCAGTCCACTGAGACACCTCAGCGGGAGGCCACTCTTTGGCACTAGACAGCACAGCCAGTAGGAACTGTGGGGTGTTGACGATGAGTTCAAACCCATCACTCATGACCAGCGTGACCTGGAGCAGTCACACTCACCAGGCTGGTGTGTGGAGGGTGGTGAAAAGATGATGTCACTAACTTTCTGTACTGCTAGGTAACAGCCTGGTTTTCCAAACACAGTTTCCTCAACTATAAATCAAGGATGATACACCTTTCCAGCCTATCCCACAGAGGACATTCCATAAATCAAATGGCAGCGGATGCCTGCAGACAGGCGCTCCAGCTGTGCACTGCCCCTTAACTGTGGAGCACCCGCCACCAGGAGAACTCCAGAATATAAGGGAGGGAAGAAGGATGGAAGGGAAGGAGGGAAGGAGAGAGTGCTAACGGGATTCAGTTCTCTCAGCCCATGGCCCTGATCTTATAGATAGAGTTGTGGCTTCCCAACACAGAGGGGTCTTATTTTTCCAATTCCTGGCTTTTTCCCTTGGCAGAAAGGCTAACTTGCCATGTTCCCCATGACCACAAGCCATGGTGGGATTCCCAATATAACAAAGCGTCATGAGCACAAAACCCTTCTTTCTAAACCCTGCACCAGGTCCCTATCAGAACAAGGAGTTAACGGGTGCAGGGAGTTAGCCAGGGGTACATGGTGGTGAGACTTGAAATGACGCTACCTTTCAGTTCTAGCTACAAGTGATCTATATGGTCAGAAAACAAAGGAAGGCACAAGGGGATCATGGCCTGTGAGCCTTCACCCTACCCTGAGGTACAGCCCCCAAGCCTGGTTCTGCCTCTCCTCTGACCTGCCTCACTGCTCCATGTCTCACCCAGGGCTATAGGCCCGTTGAATGTCTACTCCCATAGAATAGAAACAGGGGGACCAGAGTTCATCAGGTAGATGAATCACCCCAAGAGAGCTGATAGAAAAGATACGAGACCTGTCATCTCTAGCCTCAACAGAGCCTAAGGGTAGAGTGCCCACCCGAAATAAATTCAAAGGAGGCTTGCAATGTACCTGACTGGTAAAAAGGGAAGTAACTGGTAAATAGCTAAAGATAAGAAGATTGAACAAGCTAGAAAGCAGATAGATTGCCAAGCAATAAAATAGATAACACTAGAAAACGTGGGGGACTTGGGTTGCCTCCTTCAAATCTATCCCACTCTAGATGATTATATCAGTAAAGTAATCCCAACAGACCCACCTCAGACCACGACTGAACTAGAGCCTATGAGACATGGCGGGGGGGGGGCAGATTTTAATTTTTCCCCCCTCTTAAGAGAAAGTCACAAAAGGGTGCAGTCCATCGTCTTCCAATCTTCTTCTATCTTAGATTTCATCACATCCAAATGCAATGTCTGGGACAGCTGCAACCATCTTGCCACCAACCAGATGATGAAGTTAATATCAAAGATGGCAGAGGGGAAAAGCACAAAGAATATGGGTCCTTGATGACATCATTAATTTAAAAAACAGCCAAGCCTGGTATTTACTCAACCTTACATAACTTCAAGTTATGTAGGATAATACAGGTCATTCATCTGAGCCAACCCCAGTAGAGTTTTCTGTTAATTGCCACTTAGAGCATCTTAAGTGATGTAAGAACACAAGCCAGGAAAACTGGGACACTGAGGCTGGAATGGACCCACAGCCACATTATCGTTGATCTGATGAGGACTCTTTCTAGTCCCCCCTCCCTCTAAATAAACCTAGGAGCAGCCCTAGGGCAGGCAGGAGTCAGCTGAGTCTACAGGTGTTGAATTTAGCCTTGAGCTGCCAAAGAACTGAGAGGGCCCAGAGCCAGGCAGCCCATTATAAAAGCCCATTCCAGAGCTTCTGGAACACAAATGTCCAGGCCAGTTAAACACTTCCCCTTCCCTCCAGGGTCCTCGCCTTCGCTCCCTTGTCAGTCAGGCTTCACAGATGCCTGCATAGAGATCAACTCCAAATGGGAAAGAGTGTTCCATGAGTCTCTCAGAACGGTATATCCCCTGAACAGCTGGGGCTTTGGGGCACTTGTCCCCTGTGAAACTCCCCATTCCAGAGCAGCTGGAAATGCACATTTAAAGGCATCATCTCTCAGACCCTCTGCCTGGTATACTAGAGAGGGCAAAAAGGTGAAGCGAAATGTGGTTCAGATGGAAATGAACATTTTTTATTTGTGGGTTAAGTGCCACCTGAGTTCTTATGTTATTTGTGACTACTGATTCTTTTCCAATAAGAGAGACATTGAAACATGATTATTGACTTAATCACCCTAAAGAGATGCAGAGGGTACTCAGAGGGGGAAAAAATCTTAGAAAGTCCAACTCCCAGTTTTAAAAGTGAGGAAACCAGGTCTAGAAAGATATAAAAGGCATTCATGGTGCCGAATAATGAGTGACAGAGGTAGGGCTAGAATCCATGACTTCCCACTCATGGCTGGCATTGTTTCCTTCCTCTACTGACACACACAGTCGTGCTGAGGATGTCCACAACAGGGTGGTAAATGCTTCCAAATTAGGAATGCTACTTCACAGGGACCTCTGGGGATAAAACCCCTTTTTCACTCAACAAATGTTTTCATCATAAATCATGAGCGACACTGTTGGTACATCGTGCCGCTCAGCGGCCAACAGGAAGTGATGCAAGTGTCCATCACACACTTCCTCATTGAAGAAAGAGGAAAAGGAAGGTTTGCTCTGGGCACAGAAGTCTCGCTACATGCAGCATGGTACAGGCACACAGCTGGGGAGATTCTAAAAGGAAAAGAGTAAAACAGCAGCTCTGTCTGTGCTACTACAGAAAGTAGAAAAAGCAAGGTGTGGCCCAAGGCTGATGTCCTTCCTTCTATGTCCCTCCTGCCTCTTTGTGGTCTCTTCCCTCTCCCTCAACCCTCACAACCAACAGAAGGACCTCAGTCTGGTGGATTCCATCTCAATAATATCTCCAAATCCATGCACTTCCGTCCCCGCTGCAACATCTGCCCGCACATCCTGACAATCCAGGGTTTGCCATGTGGTCCCTACATGCAGGTCTGACCACTGCACCGCCCCCATCACCAAATCCCTTCAGCCCTCACCACAGCCAGCTCCTTGCAGAACCTAGTGTCATTCCTGCCCCTGCTTGTGTGTTCAGCACTATCTGCTGCAACTCCCTAATTTCTCACCATAAAACTTTAACTTTTACAAGGCATCACATCATCTCTCTTACCTCTTGATTTGCTGCTCCCTCCATCCCTGCACCCCTACTTCAAATCACAGCCACACACTCTATTCAACTAAGGTGTCACCCCCCCACAACTTGTCCTTGACCCCCAAGTGCTCCCATATCCAAGGGCTCCCATCATCTCCCCTTGCCTCCCCCACCACAACATGTTTCTTGCTGCACTGTAAATGCATGATTCTTTCTCCATAACCTCAGTGCACCTTATGCTCTGGGAAAGGAGGGACTTGGTCTGTTTCACCCTAAGATCTCCAGGGCCAAGCATGACCATGAAACAGATACTTAATAAGCATTTGGTGAATTAATAACAGCACAATGTATGAAACCACAATGTATGAAATATTGTCTGAGCTCATCAGTGGAAGTCTGTGTGACAGGTACTGAGGAGAGGAAGATGAATGCCACCTAAGGGAAAGAACATTCTCACTCTCTTCCTCCGGCCATACATTCAACCACCCCAGATTCCAACCCGTGGCACCCGGAGTGGTGCAGAACATCACGCAACAGTAACTGAAAGCCAACGAAATGGGTTAGAGAAAATGTATGAGATCATCACGCATGTCAAAGAACTCCATCAATAATCAAGATCTTCATCAGAAAAACATGGAGCACTTCAAAAGTTAATGCATTTTTTTCAAGGTCTGATGAATACCCTCTAAGAAAAATATAACTTGGAGGATACTGGGTAGCTTACGTGTCATGGGTCAGTGTTGAGGATTAGTGTTCTAAACATCTAGAGTCCATGTTCAGGAATATGAGGAGCCTCTTTTTTCTCTTCAGTGCACTTGTCATAGTTTGCAAAAGCACAGTTAGTTGATCATTTACTTGTTGAAAATCTAACCACTCCCGGCCTTTAAGCGATGGTAAGGGCAAGAATAATGACTGTTTTCCATCCTCAAAGCCCAGCACCGTGTCCTAGCACTTTGCAGATGTTCGGTAAACATTTGCTGTCTGAATGAGTGGAGGCATGAACGAGTGACCACACAGAGAATACAGCACGGGAGTTCATTCATCCTAGGAAAAGTACTGAGCACTAGATAGGAAAAAGCTGTCGGGAAAGCCCTCTGATGAAAGATAAGGAAAATGAAGAGTAAAGATACATCAAGGTCCCTAATAAATCAGCTCCAAAAAAAAAAAAAAAAAAAAAAAAAAAAAAAAAAAGGACAGACAACCAAAAATGTGGAACCAAGAAGAGAGATGCTATAATAGAGCAATGACTGATAAGTTCAGAGCACTGTTTCACCGCTGAGCTGTGAATAAAATCCTGCTTACCTAAAGAGTGTTGGCGAGTTTATGCATTGTTTGTGTTTCGCTTAGATGAGAACACCACGGCCGCCCCGTCAGCCTCCACGTTCAACTGTCCCAATCAACGCCCAGCTGTAATTAGGGAGTGCTGGGAAAAGGACAGTGGAGAAAAATCAGAGTGCGTATTTTTTCTTCCACTGTGGCTGGCTCATTTGAATGATAATGTATTGCAGTCTGGGGTGTAATACCGACTGCACTGAATAATGAGGCACCACTGGACTCCCGGCAACTGAGTGGCCAGTGGTTAGCGGCTGGGGACAAAGCAGGAGCAATGTCTTTAGGCAATAAAAAGGTGATCTCAATAGGGCAAGAGACAGATGCTGGGCTACACCCTACTGCAGGCACCATTGGGAGGGGCCATCATTGAGAGCTTCATTTATTTTATTCATAGTCATTTTTCTAGCTGAGAGCCTTGAAGATGTCTGGCTGGTAGCATCCTGAAGAGATGAAACACTGGGGTCGGAGACCAAAGGAGGTGTGCAGCCCCCATCCTGGGGGTACACTTCACATTCATGGGCCTGTATTCTGTTTTCAAGGAGTCAGGGATAAAGTTGGCTCAACTCCGGGGACATGGACAAATGACTGCTGGGGGACCCTGCCAGCCTAGGGATTTTCAGTATCACTTTATTTCTGTTGACATGGATATCCCTTGTAAGACACCACATGTGTAGACATCTGGCGCTGGAAACCTGAAGCCAGCTGCTAGAAGCAGCATAGAGGGCGACCAGGAAAGTAGTCTCTGGATCCAAACTATAGGAGTTTGAAGCCTGGTCTGCCACCACCAATTGTGGGCCTCAATTTCCCCATCTATAAAATGGACAGATGATAACAAGAGCATCTACTTCATACATAAGGTTGCTCTAAGGTTTGTGTATATCAGTGTAATGCACTTAAAGCAGTGCCTCATATATACTCAATGCCCAGGAAATACTAGCTATGATCAGTACTGTTCTATGCAAATGCCAGGAGACACTGGACCTCCCAGTGGCAAAGCATGACCCAGTGGGACTGGTGGAGATTCTCCACTCAGATGGGATCAGGACGCCGCTCAGCCGCCTACCAGCCAGTTAACCTCAGACAAGTTACTTAACCTCTGAGCCTCCGTTCGCTCATATGTAAATGGGAATACCTAATAGTAACTGCTTCACTGGGGTGGTTGTGAGGGACGAACAGCAGATTACATGCACTGAAAAGAGAACCTGGCGCATAGTACACATAGCCGGCAATATGCTATTATCACCATTATCCACACTGTCGCCTTTATTATGACAAACCACCATTAAGGATTTTGGTCTTTAGGCAGTAGGCAATGAGATGTCATGAAATGTTCATATGAGGAACGATCTGTCCTGATCTGTGCACTTGAAATCTCACTCTGGCCGCAAGTGGGCTGGACAGGTAAGTGTCGGCAGAGAGACCAGGTAGAAGGCTTCCGCAAGGATCAAGGCAGATGATGGCAATGCTAAACCATCCTTAAAAATTACTTAACTAGGGGCGCCTGGGTGGCTCAGTGGGTTAAGCCACTGCCTTCGGCTCAGGTCATGATCTCGGAGTCCTGGGATGGAGTCCCACATGGGGCTCTCTGCTCAGCAGGGAGCCTGCTTCCTCCTCTCTCTCTGCCTGCCTCTCTGCCTGCTTGGGATCTCTGTCTGTCAAATAAATAAATAAAATCTTAAAAAAAAAAATTACTTAACTAGTTGCAGTTGTAACTAAGTTACTTTATTTGTTTGTTTTTCTGCTACTGCCACCCCCTTCCCTGGAGTACTGGTGGACAAGTACTTGGAAAAAATGATAAGGTAAACGAGGATTCTTTCCTCTCTTTCTCTCTCACCCGCACTCACAGCCCCCACATAAACATATGTTGTTTAATTTGTCTCAATTTAAATATGCAGCTTAACTCTTAATAATGTATCACACCCAGACTTCATCAAATCTTTCTAAACAAGACACGATATGAGGACAGAGATAAATCATGTGAGTGACTTGGGATCGGAGGAGTCGGGGAGGAAGTGACAAGAGTTTTCAAAGACGTTTTGAATCTATACCTAGACACCTACACTAATAAAGACACCGTAGGCATCAATACCAAAGCCTTCTGGGTTCTTAGTCTCGGAAACCTCACAGGAACAGTGAGATCGCTACCTGTCCCCATTTTTGGTGCCACCCCACTTTCGTTCAGTCGACAGGAGGTGTGGGCCCACCCCACTCGCCCCCCACCCTCCCAGCGATAGGCCATCCTTCCCCTTCATCTCTGGGCTTGTCAGAGGAGCCAGGATCCATGAATGGCAAAGCATGCAGAACTGGGCCCAGACAGTGCTCATCATCCTGTCACCAGGACAAAGGAAGGAAATTCCATTATGTCACCTTCCACAAGGGAGAGACAGCAACAATTTCCCCCATAAACAGTGCGCTGACACTGTTATGATGTATCTCAAGCACTTCTAATCAGTATGGAAGGGGAGAGACTGCGGAGGCTCTTCAGCCTGCAAGACGCCGTTCAGCTGGGATTGCGGTCTCCTGTTGTTACTGAAATGACCCGGCTCAGAGCATCGCTACTCTCTGCACTCATTGCAGAGATTACACACACACACACACACACACACACTGCATATATAATATATATACATATACAGAACTGTCTACTGTTGCAAGTATATCCATATTGTTCAGCTACTGTGGGTGAGCACCAGAAGTCAGGAGTGTTTAAATTCAGATACCACATTTTCACCCGTTCATTTTCACCTCATTGCCCTCACTTTTCTTCCTCCCCTAAAATTTTAAAAAGACAAAAGGTTTTCATTTCTCCATTTTGAAAAGAAAAGGGATTTTCACTTTTCTAGTTTTAAAGAGGGAGAAGAATTGATTATCACTTCTTACCAGCAGCAGCCATAGGCTTGAGTTTCTAAAGGTTTATTCAACACTATCCAACTGTGTAAGTGTTTTTAGTTTAAAACCTGCTTTCTCGGGGCACCTGGGTGGCTCAGTGGGTTAAAGCCTCTGCCTTCGGCTCAGGTCATGGTCCCAGTGTCCTGGGATCGAGCCCCGCATCGGGCTCTCTGCTCAGCGGGGAACCTGCCTCCTCCTCTCTCTCTCTGCCTGCCTCTCTGCCTGCTTGTGATCTCTGTCTGTCAAATAAATAAATAAAATCTTTAAAAAAATAATAATAAAAAAAATAAAACCTGCTTTCTCTCTCTCTGCAAATTATTTATGAACTATGAAAAGAGATACCACCGTAATCACATCATCAAACTTAACATCACTAATAATGGGATGAACAGACATCAACTGCTTCCCAATATGATGCACTCAAAAGGACAGAATGCCACTTATGTGATATTCCTGCCAAAACCGACATAACTAGGTTGAATCATGAGGAAATACCAAACTGAGGGAATTCTACAGAACAGCTAGGCTCTGCTCTTCAGAAATGTCAAAGTCATGACTTGGGAACTGTCCTAGAGTGAAGGACACTAAACAGGACTGTGCGGGGGCACCTGCATGGCTCAGCTGGTTAAGCATGTCTCTGGAGTTCAGCTCAGGTCATGATCTCAGAGTCCTGGCATTGAGCCTTGCCCCCACACCAGGTTTCATGTTAGGTGTGGAGCTCACTTAAGATTCTCTCTCTTCCTCTCCCTCTGTCCCTCCTCCCCCCTTCTCATGCACATGCTATCTCCAAAATAAATAAATAAATAAATAAAATAAATAGGACTGTGTGATAGATTGTAGTATTGGACCAATGATAAATTTCAAAAATTTGATGACTGTATTGTGGTTTTATAAGACAATATCCTTGTTCTTAGGAGATATATGCTGAAGTATTTGAGGACTAAAACCTGCAACTTACTTTCTAATGGTTTAGCAAATAATAATAATAATGTATATATGTATGTATGCATGTGGGCATACACAGAGATAGAACACATGTGGCAAAATACTAACAGTTGATGGGTCCACTGAAGGGTAATTGGTGCTTGTTCCACTATTCTTGCAACTTTGTGGCTAAAATGTCCTTCGTGTCTCTCACTTCCCCATCTGTAAGTTTGAAATTTTTTAAATTACAAGGTGTGGGGAGTGGGGAAGGAGTCTGTGTACCAAATGAAGATGGGAGTATCGAAATACAGAAAAATATCCTTCTCATATTAGAGGTAGGAAAGCATTGCTTAAACAGAACACCAAACATACCTACATAAAAGAAGTGTTGGTAATTGTACTACACTGTAATTAAGAACTTTTTTCATCAAATTATACCTTAAAAGCTGAAAAGTCAAAATCCAGAGAAGATATTTGCAATATACAAAACCTACAATGTTTTGGTACCTAGACCATAGAAAGAATGTTGTCTACACCACACAACAGAAAATTGGGCAAAATATATAAAGTATTTTAGAACAGAAGAAATACATAGCTCATAAATGTAAGAAAAGAGGGTCTGGCTGAGGGGCAAGTGGGGACAAAATGCACTTGCCAAACCCTTTGTCCTTGGACAGGCTATGTCAGCCAGGAGCAAGGGTTGTCTTTGTAATGTTCTATCACATCATCATAGAAGATTATATATTATTTCTGACCCCCAGGATGTCAATGCATTTCACAATGTGAAGGAAAGAAACAAGGCCCAGAAGACTATGTAAAAGCTGTCATACTGGATAAAATGTTCAAAACAAACACAACTAAACAATCATTGTTTAAACAGGCAAACAGGTGTATTAAAACCACTTTTTTTGAGAGAAAAGATATACAAAATTCAGGATAGTAGCGTCCTCTGTGTACAACAGACATTTGAAATGCAACCTGTCAGGGCCAACCACAAACCAGCCGATAAGCTGTACAGACGTGGGCTTGGGAAGGGGAAAGGCAGAAGAATAGGAGGGGGGAAAACACAAAGGAAGATGCAAATTATTTGTAATTTTCAAGTTCCTGAAATCTGGGATGGGTCTAGGAATCCCATTCTATCGTTCTTTAACATGAAAAAAGCCATGAAACAAGCAAGACTGGACTCTAGGATGGAAGGTGGAGGTAGCCTGGCCTGAGGTGGTGGCAGAGATGGAGAAAAATGGAGAGATCCAGATATCCATGGAGGAAAATGGGCAGAACTTCACGATGCGTGTGGAGACAAGAGAGACGGAGATACTGGGAATAGACTGATTATTATGAACCAGATAGTCACATGAACTCACCTCCAGAAGTGTTTCTCTTTGCCTTTCAAGCAGTTCTCTCTTCCCATCCAGGCACATCTGACGGCAACTTCTGGTCAAGCCAGGAAGCAAAGTTCATGAATACAAGAGAATGACTGACAAATGCCCAGGAGTTGGGGCCCCTCAGCCAGTAACCATGCAGATCCTACCCATAGGTCTGACCAAGAACCAAGGGTTGGAATAATCTGGAGACCCTGTGGGCAGCTGGGCAGCCAATGTGACAAGAGGGGTAAGAATACTTGGGTCTACCCAGTTGGGCTCCTGGCTAAAAGAGCTCCTAAACAGAATTTTCTTTTTCTTTTCTTGACTTCCCACAGAAGATTATAGATAGCTGAAGTTTGTAAGTTGGATTGCTTCCATCCATAAAATAAAGACTATAAAGTCTTTTCACCCTAATCAGAAAAAACCATCCTGTTGTCCCACTGTATTCATCAATATGTCATATTTAACAGTTACAATTATTGACAAGTATATAAAACGTTTGGTGACAGAGAAAATAGCTTCCTATAAAGTGTTTATTCTTTTTTATTGATAATAAGTTGACTTCCCTAGCCCTACCAAGAGAATAGAGACCACTAACAAGAGATCAAATCCATTTATATGGCTTTCTACAATCATTCCTTATACTCTGGGGCTCTGTTCTAGACCCTGTCTTTTAAATTTCAGCATCCATGAGAGCTTGGAGCCCTAAAGCAGGGTCATATTACCTTTGTAATGAGGGAAGTATAATTCTAATAGCATCATTTACAACACCCCTTCATTTTTCTTCTACAAGACAGACTGTGCTACTGTGTACCTATGACTTGAATCTTTAAAATAGGAAATCTTCAACTGTAGAGAATATTAACCAAAGAATCTATGTGCCATGCCAGGTGAGCACCAAGCACAATAATAGTAATTTTGTATTAATAATAATCATAAACATAATTGCCACTTTTATTTAATGCCCACTGGGTACCAGGCATTTCAGCAAAGCCACAATTTCCCAGGGCACAGCTGGGTCTGGCTGAGGGGCAAGTGGGGGCTAAATGAACTTCCCAAACCCTTTGTCTTTGGGGAGGCTATGTCAACCAGGAGCAAGGGGTGTCTTTGTAATGTTCTATCACATCATCCTAGAAGATGTCTAGTGTATGTATTATTTCTGATCCCTAGCACGTCAATGCATTTCACAACAAGGAACTCCAAGTCTCAAGGCCCTTATGTTTTTTCTCTCACAACACTGCCTTTCTACAGAAAGAGAACCTACAGATTGAATTACTATTTTTTTTAATTCTAAGGGAACATTGAACAGCCATAAGATTAATTCATCAGTTCTTTTTAAAAATATGTATTCACCTACCCTCACAAGAGAAACTTCAGCCAAGTCTGTAGAGACTGAGCAGTGAAGCCTAGGGTGGTCCCTAGGAGATGACATTTTCATGAGAAAAACAGGCGGTCTGGGCAAATAATGACAACCCTAAAGGGGATAGTTCCAGAGAAGGAGAAATTTCCCCCCTGCGATGCTCAAGCAGCGTTTGAGCAAAGCCTTGAAGGACGAGAACATTGGATACACAGAGATGGCAGGGAATTCCAGGCAAAGGCAAGAAAGCTGCCCCTGTGGGGTCCCATGGAACCTCGGGCATCCCTGTTTTGGCCTTAGCCTCCTCATCTCCTTCTTTGTGGAACTGGCCGGATCCTTTCCATCTTCTGCCTTTGTCTTCCAAGGCCAGGCTCCCCGGCCCAGCAGTTTGCTCCCCTGCACAAGCCCAGTAGCGTGGGAAGCTTTGATGGGCTCCGCCCTGGCCGCCTTCCTTACACCCACGCCGTCTGCCTGAGAGAGAAAAGCACCCGGGCTTCAGAGGCCACCTCACTCTGAACCCTCAGCAGAGTTTGCTCCAAGTTTCCTAAGGGTTGTACTCCCACTAGCACCACTGCTAAGTCAAAACTGCGGCCTCTCCACAGCGCCTGCGTCCACCACCCGGACCCCCTCCCCTCACTCCCGCTGGGCCCTGAGGAAGGGCCCCGCCGAGGTGGCCCAGGCGTGCCGGGCTGCTCACTCGCAGCAGAGGGGAGGCTGGGCACCTCCTCTCTCCCTTGCTCCGTACCTCATCTCCGCCAAAGGCCTTACTGGGGCATCACCCCTCGTGCCTCCGTTCTCAGCCTCTTAGTTCACTCTCCTTTAGTCAACCAATCAGATCCAGCTTCCTCTGTGCCGGGCAGTGCTGGGGGGGCTCAGCAGAGAGCAGCCACGGTGCGTGCCCGCGTGGAGCTCACCACCAAGGGGGCCACCCAGCACCTCCTCCTCCTCAGCACGGAACAGGCTCCCGGCCCCACCTGCCCTGGACAGCTTCCACGCCGCCATCCCACCTTGCAGCCTCCCCACCTTGGCCTCTGCGCTTTCCCGGCCTGGACTGTCCTCCCCACGTCGCCCACCCTCAGGTGCCCTCCCAACTCCCGCCATGTCTGGGCCCCTCCCATAGGCTCAGACCTGTCCTATGGCCATGGCTGCCCACCTGCTATGAGACACACGGGCCTCATCCGCTGTCTCCCTAAAGACTGTAAGAAGCCTGCTGCTCCAAACGGTGGCTCCTGGGTGTTTGTGTCCATGGCCCGTTCCACGGCACAGCTCCGTGGAAGCCCTACACGCTTCAATATGGTGATGACGTCCCCAGCCCTCCCATCTCACCACCTGCCCAGTCTGTTCCAAGCACAGTTCTGCACACATTCTCTTCTGAGAATCTTCTAAGGAACTCCCTACTCTTATAAAGGAATAAATTGGTTGAGACAAACTAAGCAACTCTCCAGTTGACACTGCTAGAAACATGTGGAGCCTGAATTCTGACCTAGGTCTCCATGCGCACCAACACCCGGCCACCACTCCCAAGGACCTGTCCGCATTTGACCACAAGGACGGTTTTCTAGACAAGAGATGAGTAAAGGAAAGGATCTGACACTTGAGTGCCTGCTATATGCCAGTATTTCCAACACATCTTCCTATTTCATTCTTATACCCCCTCTGTACCACGTGCCTATTTGATATTATTGGGCACTACTTTGAATTATGTGACTAATAGTCTCAGAAAAGTTAAGAAACCCACGCCAGGTGACACAGCAAGTAAATGTGGTACCCACCGAATTCCAGGTTCTCTGATGACAGAGCCCTCTTTCCAGCAGGGGATCCAGCACTCCCTGGCCGGCAGCCTCTCGGGATATGTGGGCCAGGGCCCCCACTTAGGGAGGGCAGAAGATTCTCTCCATTTTTGCAATGCTATCAACTCCTTCAAAGCTCTTTCCCAGGGGAAAAAGGAGGAGAAAGCTAGCCTAATTCTTCCCCTTTTCACATAGAAAGAGTTTTGTTTTGGTTTGCTTTGCCTTTTGTGCCTCTAATTCTCATTGCTTCAAATACTAAAATTTGTACTAGACCTCACTAAGTTTGTAACATAGGCTGCTGGTGTCCCGAACTCAAGCAGTGGTTTCCCTGCCCCTGGGAGGCGTGATTTTGCCTGAAAATGCCCTAATCCTTATCCTCAAAGCATGGGGCTGACAGAGGACCACGATCTCCTGCACACTCAGACGCCATCTTAGAAAGAAGCAAGCAGGAGGACGCAGCGGCCGG
This sequence comes from Lutra lutra, assembly GCF_902655055.1. NCBI lineage: Eukaryota > Metazoa > Chordata > Mammalia > Carnivora > Mustelidae > Lutra > Lutra lutra. Next base: position 92,156,499 of record NC_062282.1, on the reverse strand, counting down.
CCATCACTGGAACTCAAAGCTGAAAGATGCAGAGTGTTTACCAGACAGAGACAGTCTACACATGCAAGGCAGAGAAACCACAGGCTGACAAAATGTGCTTTCTCCAGAGGAATGGGAGAAGGGAGTGGGAGAGGGGAGGAGAAATGATCTTGGGCTCACAAGGATGCCAGAATCCTCACAGAAAATAAAGAAACTGCGTTTTCTTTGGAGCAGGAGGGGAGCTGAGCATCTCCCTAACTGTCTGACTTGGTTCACAGTTAACAACAGCGGGATGAACTTGCCAGGGGTGTGGGAATTCGCTTCCCCACATCCCCAAACACTCCCATTCCAGCTCTCATCTCCTCTGGACCCAATTCTGCAGGGCATTCAACCCTTCAACCCACTGGACCAGAAGGCCCAGCTCTGCCTGGGACTTGGCAGAGCTCCTCTGCTCCAGGAAGTGAATACTTTTCCTCATTCCCACGAAGTAAAAATGTCATGAGAAATGCAGGGGTTGTGCTGGTTGAGGCGGGTCTGGTGGTGATATTCCCAAGTCCTGTCCCGCACAAGTGGGAACTCCCAGCAACCGGGGCTGCCAGCCTGGTTAGGGGGGACTCAGCTCTGCAGGCCAGAGAGGGAAGGACAGACATGGCTGTTGCCAGGGACTGCAGTGGTTCCCCAGTCTTCGGGAAGCCTCAGAAACACCTGAAGGGCTTGTTAAGACACAGCTGTCTGGACCCCATCCCCAGAGATTCTGACTCAGCAGGTCTGGGGCAGGGTCCATTAATTTGCATTTCTAGCAAGTTCCCTGGGATGCTGCTGCTGCCAGTGCACAGTCCACACTTGGAAGAGCCCTGCCTCACTGCTACATTCTGTCCCTCGGCCTGGAGAGGATTAAACACTCCAAAGGCCTGCATTGTATGGCTGCCCAGTTTGTGTGCTACCCGAAGGCACTTAGATGAGGGAATGAGAGACATGGCAATTGAGTTCATGCTCTGCTGGCCAAGCCATGTGCTCTGCCAAAGGGTTGGGCTTGCCTGAAGAAAGGGGCTTGTGTGTCCAGAGAGGGCACCTTTTACTCATCATCCACCCAAGGGGAGTGCCTTTTCCTACTTTGCACAAAAGCACACATGGGCAGTGGTGACCCTATTAAAAAAAAAAAAAAAAAGCCCTTTACCCACAATACATGAACAGAACATCAAGTGCATACTCACTCCGAGACCCCTGAGAGGGTCACAAGGCCATAAGCAATGCTGGCTTTTGGGTGTGAGGGATGGCCCCAACAACTCCAACCTCAGTCTTTGTCCCATAATGTTCTCCTGTCACAGGAGAGACAAGTCCTCTCCGTGGGCAGTGACAGTGTATGGTCCCGTCACTTCCTGTATGAAGTCAGACTGCTAGGCAGGGAGCTGCTGCCACAGAGGGAACGATCCAGAGCTAATCCCATCTTGCCCACCAGCAGCCAGCAGGAACACCTTCTGCGTCCCAGGCACTGTTGTAGACACTTGCAGACAAACACCGTCACACAGTTCCCCAGCCCAGCTGGCCCAACGGGCTGGGACTCCCTTTTCTGCAAAGCCTTCCATCGGGGGCCCACAGCAGGCTGACCGCTTCAGGGGGGCAGATCACCCCTCTCAAATGCCACATGTGCCACCTCTGCCAGCTGAGTTGTGTGCCAACCGAAACCCAGCTACGTGTGCTCCCAAGCCCCCTGACGCCAGCTGCATGTGTCCCTGCCATCAAGTAATTTAATTAACTATCCTGTAAACTGATAAGACACCCAACAAAAGAGAACTTCTGTTACCGTGAAAATTAACTTGATTGCTTTGGAAAAGCTCAATGAAGCCACATTTCCAAAAAAGATGACTGTCACATTGGATAGCAGGGGAGGAGACCACTCTAAAAGACGGGGCGGGGGGGGGGCGCAAGGAGATGGGACAGAACTCGGCACTTGGATAGCTCACCGAACCTTTGAAGTTCCTCGTCGGAAGACACCGGAGTCAGAACTGGAGACAAGACACTGCAGACACACAGAGGAAGGGGCTCTGGAATGGGCAGAGGCCACACCTGAAAACAAGGCTTGGGCTCTAAATCAAAGGGGTGGGGAATGAATGTACCTTCATCTGTTTCAAGTTAAGACTACATTCCAAGCACCATCAGTAGCAGGGAGCGTATTGGAAACAGCTAGATCAGCGTGCCCAGCTCACTCTGCCCCTTTCCAGCTAGGTGACCCGGATGAATAAGCGTTCTGAGTCTCGGGATCCTCCCTGTAAATGGGAGCAAACCTTGTGTGAGGAAAGAGGAAATCCACAAAGACTGGTGACTTTCACTTCATGTGCAATGCAGCATTCACTCACCCCTCTGCCAGGTGACCGCTCTCCCATTTCTTTGTGAGGAACACTCCCCCCACCCCACATGACCTTTCAAGGGCAGGATACTTGAGCAGTCCTCATGCACCACCCACCTGGCCACCGTTTGCTTCAAGGATGGCCTATGGCTCCAGCCTGGGCCACTGGGAAGTAAGTAAGATTCAATTCTTCAGGATTTTAAATTGTCAGGGGATTGGCCTCTTTCCTCCCCTGGCATGGGTACTGTGATAATGTGAGTCTAAGGGCAGCTAGAAAAATAGGACAGAGCCAAACCAGAGAGGACAGAGCCAAGAGCAGATTTAGGGGAAGGAAGTGGACATCATTTTAACCCTGAATCAAGCTGATCCTAAAGCCAGCCTTTCAATTAATGAGCCAATAAATTCCTTTTTCACTTTAAGGCAGTTTGATTTGGGGGTCCTCTTTATTTTCTCAGAAGCAAACCCTAAGACAAAGAATGACCTTCAAGTCATTCGTGTGAAAGATGATCATAGGAAAGAAAGCCAAGAAGAGGAGTGGGGTAGCAGGGTAAGCCGGGGAAGAGAAGAAAGCCAAGAATGGGGACCCCTTATCTAGGAATTTTCACTGCACGCAGCTGGAGTATCATTCTGTGGAGAAGGTCTGGGAAATGGAGGGGGAAAGGGCATTACCTCCCTAGCACAGCTGGCCTGGCCTGAGCATGGGCAGAGTGGACCTCTGCTTCTAGAAGGGGCCCTCAGAGTCACAGGGGCAGAGTAACAGCTGGAAGTGGGATTGGTGTTTATGAAAATGATGGGGCCAAGAGGATGTAGGCAGGTGCCAGCAGCATCTGCTCTAGCTGGGTTCTTCTGTTATTTGCTAAAGGGAGACCTCATACATTAAGATGCTTAGCGTGATGCTTGGGACAGAGTAAGCCCTCAAAAATTCCCTTCATCAGCAATATTATTATTAGTGCTACTGACCAGTAATGGGCATTACAAAGATCCACTGTGTCATATAATTACAAATATTATATTTGTAACCTAAGAATGCTTTAGGTCTAGGTAAAGAAGTGATTTCTGGAAAGGAAGCCACCCCGGCTTCCGAGGCACAGCTGCAAGTTGGGGGACTCCCCCCAGTGTTGGTCTCTCCCACAGGGGAGGTTATCTGAAGGCCTCAGACAGCCCTGAGTGCTGATGATCCCTTCCAGGGCCCCTTGCCATGGGGTCCCCTAGGCAAGCACAGAGAAGATGGGGAGGCCGGCCACAGAAGGGCCTGGTAATAAAAGTTGAGGAGACATGTACAAAAGAGACCTTTTTGTCTTTTTTTTTTTTTTTTCTTTATGTTGGTTGCAGTTCCTGCTTTTTTTTCTTGAAGGCTGCATGAAGAAATTGATATAATGTTGAGGCCTATGACTCATTAATTCATTGGTTGGAATACACCTACTTAAATGCTACAAGGGTTTGGCCCAAGAGATTTCCCTACAAGAGTCCAAACATCTGTCAGGAAGAAAGAGTCAGTCATGCCCACTTTATTTTTTTGGGTCTCGAGATGGGTTTGGGGCCCAGAGCCAGAGAAGCTGCATGGGTCTGGGCAAGACCCATGTACTCCCAAGCTGGCTGGAGAGGCTACCCTCTTCCTGCATTCCAGTGGCTCCTGAGTCCAGGGCCTGATGTTCCAGGCACTTTTGTAAGCACTTTGCTACCTGTGAAATACAATTTTTATTATTCCCATTTTACAGATGAAGAAACTGAGGAACACAAAGGGCACACAGCTAGTAAATGGCAAAGCCAAGATTTGAACTCGAGCATTCTGGCCCCAGTTATACAAAACAAACCCAGTAATACAAGCCCAGGTTAGGTACAGGTCTTCTCCACCTAACCAAGAGATTAGAGACGCCTTTCCATAGTCCCCCTCTGCCTCCAGCTTCCTCTGTCCTCCTTACACACAGCGGCATGCGTAACCCGAATAAGGTAAAGACATTTGCCCTCACCAAACAGACAAAAATCCATGTATGACTTTTTGATTCCCCAAAAACTTGCACTACTAATCGCCTACTGTTAACCAGAAGCCTTACAGCTAACATAAACAGTCAATTAACATGTATTTTGTTTGTTATCTGGATTATATACTGCATTCTTACAATAAAGCAAGCTAGAAAAAAGAAAATGTTAAGAAAATCGTAAGGAAGAAAAAATAAATTTATAGTATGGTAATGTATATATTGAAAAAATATGCATATAAGCAGACCTGCGCAGGTCAAACCCATGTTGCTCAAGGGTTTGTGTAACAGAGAAACAAGCCTATGGCTTTGAGCACAGGTAGAATCGGGCGGACGTGAACTCACAGGGCAGCTCTACCCGGACATGTGTGGAAAGGACGTTCCTCTCAGAGCCTTGGTTTTACCACATCTGTCAAATGCAGACAAGTGTGTCCATTTGACAAGATCGTTGCAAGGATTAAATGAAAGAACCAAGGCAAGGCTGGTACCAGGTATACAGTGAGCTTCTAATAAGTGCTCATTCCCTTCTCCTCTCTTGGTAAAGGAAAGAAACCAGAAGGTTAACTATCCTCCAATTCCAGGAATAATGGCAATGGTTTTGCTGATGTCATGGGAAGAAGAGCCCCACTTGGGAACGGCTTCTGTCTGGAGAAGAAAACTCAGCTCAGCATCTATACATTGTGTGGGGGTTACTTACCTCAGGCTTCCTGCAAGTCATGGCTGTGAAATTATGGCAGTTGTTTATTTGACCAAGGGAGAGGGGGAGGGGGAGGGGAAAGGATTCTTTGCTTGGGTCCCCACGTCCTCAGCCCACACGCGCACCTCCTGGGACTGCAGCTTTGGACTGAAAGTGAACCCTGCAGTTTGTGAATTTGTTTGCTTTGGGCAAATAATGACTTCCTGTTTCTTAGAAGACAGAGCAGAGCTTCCCAAGGCTTCCCTGCGCCGCAGCACTTCTTACCAAATGACAGGAATGCTCATGGAGTAAACAGAACAGAGACACGGGGATGAGGCCCGCCTTCTGGGCTGCCCCAAGATGTGGAGTTGGGTTTTGAGAAACAGGTAAAACAGTTCAGTTTCCCCAAGTTCCCAAGTTTTAACTGAATTTCAAGAGTAGTCTCTGGGACTCCGAGGCCCCTGCCCACACACACACTGCATCTGCCCTGTGAGATACCCCCAGATCCCCAGAGTTGGCACAGGAGCCCTGTGTCCTGTGCCACCTTGCTGCTCTTTTCACCCACAGGGCAGTCAGAATTCCTCCTTGGCCAGAAAGCATACCAATCTCACCCTCATCTCCAAGCCCTGCTAAGTGGTCCCATTTGCCGTCCCAGCCTTCTCATGAAGGGAAGCTCATACTTCCCTTCTTTCAGGAAGTCCTCACCAGATGACTCCTCTCCTCTTCCTGTTCACTACCTTTACCACTCAACACTGTTCGCTTACGTTAGTCTACCTTCTACAGCCCCAAACTGTACATTATCTGAGAGCAGGAGTTTTAAAAATAGCTAATGGGTGCCAAGAGCTTTACAAACTTGATTTCATTTAAACCCTCCTCCCCCTTGTGAGGTAGGCACTTCCATTATCCACATTTTACAGAGGAGGAAATGAGGGCTCGGGACACATAAATAACATCCCCAAGATTAGAGGGTTAGTGGCAGAATCAGGCAACAACCCCATTCTGATTCTACCACCTCTTCTTGTGGGCACTCTGGGATGCTGCCTCCTAGATAAATATTTTTAATTTATTGTTGGTTAGACAGACCTGTGGTTCTCAAAGGGTGGCTTCCAGACCAGCGGGGGCAGCAGCATCTGTGAACTTGTTAGAAATGCAAATGATCGGGCCCTCCCCTAGTCTTACTGAATCAGAAACCTCGGAAGTTCAGGCCCAGTAGTCTGTGTTTTTAAAAGCCCTAAAGTTTTTTCTGATGTTTGCTGGTGTTTGAAACAACCTTACTAGACCAAGGATTGGCAAACTTTTCCTGTTAAGGGCTAGAGAATAAAGATTTCAGACCCCACAGTCCTAGAGGGAAAGTCATATAGGTACTTCTATAACAAGATAAAAAACAAACTTCCAGAAAATTTTAATTGATAAAATTCAAGCTATGATAACTGCTGAATATGACATTTTTAGAATAAGGTTTAACAATGAGAAGAGTAAAATTCACTTCTGGGGGGATAACATTTTGCTTGCTTGAGGTTCAAAGTCAGCGTTCCCCATCATCAAATCAATTGCAAATGTTCATTGGTAAAGAGCGTTCTGTGTTTCCTGTACAAAGCCGGGCAGTGGGCCAGATTTGGCCTGCAGCCTGTAGTAAGCCGATCCCGGGACCAGACCAACCCAGCTGAATCAGAAACTGTGGGTACATTTGGGTCAGCACTGGCCTAAACTGAGCAGTCACTATAAACAACCAGTTTAGTGATTCCACACCCCTGACCCCACTCCTCCACCCTGCAAAACAGTTGCTCAACAGAATTGACAGATTGGCCCAGGCATTTTGGCACCTTTGTAACTCTCAGAGAGGCTGAGATAAGCCAGGCAGGCCCTGCCTCACATAGCTCCCTGATAGGGAGAACAGCTGCCCAGCCAGGTGGCCAAGCAGCTGCAGGGAGCCCTGGGCCCTGCTCCCGCCACCACCTGTGGCTTCCCTCCCTACCTCAGCTGGCCCTGCCCGGACTTCCCTAGGACGGGCACCCTGCTTGCTTGGGGAGCATGGATGCCTGCAGACGACAGAAATGGAGCCCCTGCCCCACTTGTATCCTTGACTAGGCTTTCTTGTACCTGCCTGTTCTCAGTGCAAAATGGGAGACTGCAGGAAGCTGAGACAGAAGTAGCAAGGGGTTTAATATCTTTTTTAAAAAGTCCCTTGAAAAGATGGGTGGAAGTAACAAATGGCTGAAGGACTCGCTTGAATTACGTCCCTTAAAATGATAGCTTCGAGTCTAACCTTCAATACTGTGAATGTGACCTTGGTTAGAAATAGGGTCCTTTGCAGGTACAGTCAGATTAACATGAGGTCCTACAGGATGAGGGTTGGCGCTAATCCAATGATCAGTATCCTTAGAAGAGGAGAGTAGTTTGTAGATACACAGGGACACAGAGAGAACACCATGTGAAGATGGAGACAGGTGCTAGAGAGATGGGTGCCCAAGGCAAAGAACACCAAAGACTAGGGACAACTTCCAGAAGCTCGGAGAGCAACAAGGAACAGATTCACCCTCTGAGCCCCAGAAGGAACCAACTGTGCTAACACCCTGATTTCAAACTTCTAGCCCCCAGCAGCGTGGGAACAGATCTTTGTCATCCTCAGCTACCCAGCCTGTGGTACTTTGTTCCAGTAGCCTTATGAAACCAACACAGCTGATGTAAGAGAGAACATTAGAATATAGCAAGGTGCCTGACAGTGATGAAGGGGGAAAATCCCTAGACTGTCAAAAATCCCTAGCACTTGAGACTGTGCTTAGGACAGAAAGTTAAGCAAAAGAAGCAGATTTCAAAAATAATTTTCCAATTTTAAAACATGTATACACACATAAATGCACCGACAAAAGCCTGGGTGAAAATGTAATAGAATATTTGCATGATTTATCTCGGTTCACCACAATGAACATGGGTTCTTAAAATCAGGAAAAATGGTGATTAGAAAACCAAAAACAATTAAATAGAAGTAATAAACTATGTTTACACTGCATAAAACACTAGTAAGTATGAAAACCAAAGGCCAATCATTTTCAGTCAGAGCCATTTTGAAATGGATCAGTAAGGCTGAAGACAAGACTGCTGGGAGGGCAGGTACAACCGTGTCAGGTGCCCAGACCCCTTCTCAGCTCGGGGTGCACGTGAGAGCCACCTGCAGAGGTGCCCAGGAAAGCAGCACCCAAGCCACCTGGGCCAACTGGATAAATCAGGAGAGGTCACTAGGCTGGTGTGAAATCTAAATTTCATTATAATCCGTCTCTGTTTTGAGAAAATGCTGTGCGGGAAAACCTGAGGTTTGCTCATCGGGGAGGGGAGGTGACAAAATTTATAACAGGGAATGTTTTTTCGCATTTGCTACATGGCTGGCATAACTCTAGATTTTTTACATGGATTATCTCCCTTAAATGTCGTAATAGCATCAGAACCACAAATGCCATGGTGATACCCGCTTTAGAGATGGGAGAACCGAGACTCAGTGATGTCAAGTACTGTGGCCAGGGCCACAGAGTTTGTAAGCGGCGGATCTAGAATCCCAAATGAGGAAGTTTAACTTTTTACCACCACACTACACTCCATCTTTGAAGCTTGAGATGTGATTATCCAAGCTGGGAATGTGATAAGACTGTTGTCACCTGCCACCAGGAGCCCTACTTTCTCCAGTTTGACACAACATGGTAAACGGCTCTGGGCTCAGCCTATCCCACTGTGCATCCCGAATAGGTCCTGAGTGTGCAACCGATATAAAAACTCAGTCACCTGGGGCACCTGGGTGACTCGGTCGGTTAAGTGTCCTACTCCATATCTCAGCTCAGGTCTTGATCGCATGATCGTCAAGTTCAAGCCCTACTGGGCATGGAGCCTACTTAGGAAAGAAAAACAAAACAAAACAAAAACAAAAGAACTCAGTCAACTAAGCACCTAGGAAGAGTCTGTACTTTCAGAACTAAAGAGGGTAGGTAGGCTTTTATCCCTGAAGGTCTTTGCTAAAGTGCACAGAAGCCACTGTTTAAGGTAAATCACCAGAGACATTTCTTTATCATCTCCAGACTGAGGATTGTGGGACTCCTCTAGAGAAACATGTTCATATTTGTCACTTGGATATGAAATCTTCATGGTATCACCTCTCTCCTACCCACAAGTTCCCACTATCCTAATGTCCTCATCCATTCCTTGCTCATTTCTTTTGCCTTTTTGCATTGTCTCTATTTTTTTACATCACGTAAGTCAGTGGCCTTTAAACTAAACCATCTCAGAATCACCTGGGGGCTTTTAAAAACCCTGATGTCCAGGCCACACCCCAGCCCAATGGCATCAGGACCACAGGATGGAGCCACACACTAGTTCTTCAAAGTTCCTCATTGGGTGATAAGTAGCTACCCATGTTCTCAAATTCTCCCTTGAAAAGTGTAGGGCAATAAATAAATAATAATATAGCCCTAGACCATTTCAACTTTCAAACCACTACTTAAAATCATTACAAGCATGGGTCTCTTTTTTAAAAATGCTCCCCCAACCCTTTGCCTTTGAAGCCCTTATGTTAATAGGTGCAGCCACAGAATTTTGTTTCCCCTGTCTGTTTCTCTGACTCCTCTTCCTCTGCCCTCCCCCAAGCCAAGCCACCTGGCTCTTCTCATTCAGAAACCTCCTCCCACCCATCCGTATTCAGGGACCCCTCCCACCCTGTTCCAACATCTGTGCTTCCACTGGGGACTTGAAGAGCAAACCCAAAACCACAGCAAACCATTCTTCTGTAATTTGCTGAGCCGCCAACCTAAAAAAGATACCAAATATTCACCCCCCCCCTTTTTGTGTAAATGAACTGTGAAACAAACCAAACTTGTGGCTTTGTTTTCCAGAAACAATTTAGTAAACTAGTTTATTGCAGAAGCACAGACAACATACTCATAAAACTACTGAATGCAAAAAAACAAAAACAAAAACCCACCTCCAAAGGCACCTAACATCCTATTCACTGGGAGTGATTCAGATATACAGACACAAATAAAACAGGTAAGGCATGAGAGGTGGCAAGTCTAAGCATCCAAAGGGTTGATCTTTGAAAATCACAAAACAGGGTGCCCCTGAAGACAGAAGCATGTTATCTGCAGAATGAGGGCAACAATACAGGGCGAAACTTTTCAGAAATATAAAGCTGCCATCTACCCTGATCGGAAACGCTTGCTATCCTTCCTGCCCTTGGCCTTCTTTCTGCTGCTTCCCACAAGGAGGACTGTGGCTGGCAAGAGAGCATCCAAGAAGGTAAAACAATGGAAAGAGTAAGCTGGGGTTCAGAGGCCCCATACCATGCTCCTTAAAAGAGCAGTTGTATGCAGCTGGGATCAGACCCCAGACCTGGTCTCATCTCTAACTTAGCTGTGGAACCTGATGCAAGTCTCTCCCCATCTCTGAGTCCCTGTGGCCTAATCAGTAAAATGCGGGATCCTCTAAGATCCCCTCTAGGTCTTAGATATAGGGCAGCAGGCTCTAGGAGCCAAGCCAAGTCCCTGGCTCAGGATCCTGGGAGGGCTCAACTCTAACTTCAGGGATTTCATGAAGGGCTGTCCCCAATTTGCAGCTGGGACCCAGAATGGCAAGCCCTCAAGTTTCTATGGAGGGAACCCTCCAGAGCACAAGCATAGGAAATTCTCACAAAAAAAGACAGCAAAGAGAGGAACCAGTTCACCCAAAGTGTTCTACGGTCTCCAAATGACTATGAAGTCATGAGATATAGTACACAGACCATGGCCTTGCACACACACACACATATACACACACACAATTTTTATAATAATACTAGATTTAGAGTCAGCAAGCCTGTGTCACAATTCAGTTCTGGCACTTACTCACTAGAACACTTCAACCGAGTTAGTTTTGTGTAAAAACTGCCAAATGTGGCTCATAATACCTACTGCAGTAAATTAAAGAGAGCCCCAAATTCTCTGCTACTCCTCCCACTGAGAGTTGCCTTCCAATTTGCCTCTTCTCAAATTCAAGCTATCCTTAATGACTGCCTTGACCAAGAGAATGCAAAGGAAGTGACTCCCTATCGGCCAAGGCTAAAGCATTTGAAACCTTGGTCTTCCACTGAGGTCTCTTGGAATTACTTGTCTTGGGGATGCTTTCTCTTGGGATCCAGCCACCATATTCTGAGAAGCCCAAGCCACATGGAAAGCCCACCTGTGCATGTTCTAGGCAACAACTCCCACTGGGCTTCCTGCCAACAATCAGCATCAAATGCCAGCCATGTGAATGCGCCCTTCTAGATATACAGACATTACATTTGGGTAAGTGTGTTATGCAACAATAGATTTTGGAACATCTAACTTGCACAGCAAGTGATTACCATGCGGGATTAACTGTAAAGATTACAGAAAAGCTCCTGTAAATCATAAAGTACTCCACAAATGTAAAGACTTATTGTTAATAGTATGAGTTCTAGCATTGCCCTTCCTGTCCTCTCTCAAAAAGGAGCTCTGGGCCCTTGTTCCAGCCCACAGCAATTTTCTGCCTTGGCTCTGTACATGGCTCTCAGATTTTCCAGGTGAGTTTTTAAGAGAGGCCAAGATCACAGAGAGGAACCCCTGGCGTTGCTTACCTGAGGTTCCGGACTCCACTCTCAACCCTACATTCTGCTCACAGCTATTTCAAACCTCGGATTTCCCAGTACCTACCTACCGCTGGACACGAAGATACAAGCTCGTGTGTCCATCTGTGCCCTGAGAGCTAGATGTTCTAAATAGTCTCTGAGGTTAATGTCTTTCCAGCCAGAATCTGTGCATATCCCTGCTGTGGACAAGTATTCACTATGATGGTGAACCAGATCCTATAGTCAGAGAGTCACAATTGACATTTGAGTGGAAATATGACCAGAATCACCTTGTTGTGATTTTTTTTTTTTCCTCCGACGGTCATTTCAAACCCACTGCTAGAGAACTGTGGGACTCTTCTCAACAGGGTTTGTTCACTGATGCAGATCCTTTGGCCTGAAACATCTTTAAGAGTAGTCCTTATCTGTCTCTATCCTCTCAAATGACATCAGACACGAGCTAATGTTTAAGGCAGGCACTTTTAGAAACCCACTCAAGTGTTGTCATTTCCTGGTCATCCTGGGTATAACTAAATGAAGGGATCTTTTGATTTAGAAGTTACTTTTGATTTAAGAAGTTAGATAATTAATAGAATTATTTCTGGATTTCCACCTACATTAGTATTTGAAGTTGGGTTACTCTTGTCACCTGTCCCTCTAGTTCCTTGACCCGTCAGTGCAGCAAAGGATGGCGCATACCCATGTTGCCTCCTACACCTGATGGCATCAAGCCCCACCTCTACACTCCTTGGAGGGAGCAATGCTGGTGTCACCATTTGTCTTGTGCTATTCTGGCCATCTGTGCTCTTCTCTAAATCACATGGGGCTGGAAGCCTGCAAACATTTCCTAGGTCAATTTCCCAGGCCAACTGGCTTCTAGTTAGGTTCTGTCAATAGCAGGCACTGGCAGGAGACTGGAAAGAGGGAAGAAGAGAAACATCAGCTTTTTGTTCTTTTTGCTTCTGGTGTCATGAGCGTGGTAGCAGGCAAGGGGTCACTCCTGGGTTCCCGGGCAGAAGTGACAGCAGCTTTGGCAGTGGTGGTGCTCAAGGGCTCTGGCCCTGCAGCAGCACTGTCAGGGTGGAGGTATTCAAGTTTCCAGGCTTCTAGAGTGTCAACGAGAGCACAAGCTTCTGGCTTTCTGCAATGCAGCAGCAGCAGCAGGTATACCAGCAGTCCAGGAGTGCAGCCATCCCAAATGGGGAGTAAGACCAAGTGTTTTTTTGCAGCTACAGCCTACAGGTGGTAATGCCTCCACATAACTCCTAGTGTCTATAAATCCCCTAACCTCATTTTCTTTTTTTTTTTTCTCCCTTGGCCCTTCTGACACTTCTTGTAGAAAAACCACATCTCTGCACTGACTTCTCTCTGTATGACATACCTTGGTTGGTTTCTATTTTCCTTACTAGACCCTGCTGCTATTCAGTAGTCTACGCACCTATAGAAGATGCTGTTCCTTGCTTATCCAAAGACCGTTCCCTTCCTCCTGTCTTTCTTGTCAATGAAACTCCAATTTTGATGAGCTCTACAAGGTTCCTTGATAAACACCCCGTTTCCCAGTCTCCTTTGCAGCCAGGAGTGACCATGTAACATTTTTTGTCAATGAAATGTAAGGAGTCTGCTGGGATTATAAGGCGGGGTGGCTCTTCTGATAAGATGAAACAGGTGGAACCAGGACCACCTTTTCTACCCTCCTTCCTCCCTTGAGTATAAATGTGACATTTGGACCTACAGCAGCCCTCTTGCATCCATAAATCAACCACCATGAGGACAGAAGACAATACTCTAGGGATGATGTAGTGGAAAGAGAGAAAGAGCCTGAGCCCATCACAGCATGGGGAACAGCTAACCTGACTCTAGCAACCACCTTAGCCCTAGGGGCCACGCTGGAGTCCCATCCCATGACAGATTTGAGTTCCGGAACTTTTCTCCCATGTTCCATTTTTTTTCAGTAACTTCTGCCTTCATGTGACTACATAGAAACATTGGAAAATAATTTCCAGCTCCTGCTTAGCTCAGTTTGTACGTACTCTCAATCGGAGCTTCTTCAAAGAGGAGAAACGGGGCAGACTCAGAAAATGAAAAAAAGAACATTCCTATAAACAGGGGAGCAACCGGGAGGGTGTGCTATGTGCAGCCCACATAGTATTTGACCTCCCTGTTCTCATTTTGAATTCCCCTTTATAAAAGCTCACCACACAATTCTCATTAGGGCCTCCAAGATAAGCTGGAGTAGGTCAGAGACAGATTATTTGGGTCACGGCCAGTAATACAATATCACAGATCCTTTCCTCTCACCCTACTTTTCGCCTCTTCTTTCTTACCCAAATTGGCTTTGGAGCCCCATCTTGCCGGAGAGGCGAGCGGCTGATCCCCGCTGACTACCGTTTCTCTTGGCAGCAGGTCTAGATTGGTACCCAGTATCGCTGCGTCTCTCTCCCCAGGAGACGCCTGCCGCCTGGTCACACTTTAATTAAGCGGACATCTCGTTCCCGCAGAGGGTGTGCAGCTGCTGTGTTTTGCTCGTATCTTGAAGCCAAATTAGAATTTTAAAAATCCTTAGCTTTCATTTGCTGAGCTCCCTGGTCTCTGGTGGGAAATGCACCCCTCACCCCTGCCACCCCCGACCCCTTCTCCAGGAGCCATAGTTCCTTTGGAAGCATGGCCAGGGGGTAAGGGGGCGACCCTCTCTTGAAGTGGGTGCCGGTCATGTGCACATGCCTTGTTAATGAGTGCCCTATTTGTGAAGAAAGGGAGGGAATGAGGAGAAACCTCATTTCTCTCCTTCGATTTGTTTTTTAATCAAATCAAATTCTTAATTACATTTGGCTGGAATGAAATTATGCCTCTGAAGAGCTTCCAGATGGAACTAGGAAAGTGACTTGAGCTGAACTCGGCAGCCATGTTAGTCAGTATAACATGTTTGCTCCTGAAGGGGTTGTCAGCCCGGTGGTTTGGCTCTGAGGGGCAAAGGGCGCTTCCATGCCATCCTTCCCCCACGTGTTTCTTGGAGATGTCTCACCTGGCTGGGAGAGGGGACTTCTCAGTTTTAAGGTTTCCTCACAAGTTGGCTTGATGGGCCCCTGAAAGGCAGTCTGTCTAGTGAAGAGCGGGTAGGGTTTATCAGCAGACAGACCAGGGCCCGAGTGCTGAACTACTCCTCATCGGCTGTGCGATGCTCAGCGCCATATAACTTCTCTGCGTCTCAGCTTCCCTGGAGAGTTTTCTTACCGCATAGGATTATTGTGAAGATTAAATCATACGGTTTGCACATAGCCTTTATTCCCTTCCTTTTTCCTTATCCCCCACCTGTTTCCTCCCAGAAAATCTGCCCAACACAATTGCAATGAAAGCTAAGATGCTACTTTATTGAAAGAAGCTTTGGTTTAGGAGCCACTGTTTTTAGGATCTCGTGAAGTGGGTAAGCAAACAAGAAAAGCAGTTATCTTAGAGAGATTTAACTCCCCCCTCTAACCTGGTTCCAGTGCCGTGAGTCCTGACGTTCTGCTTCCCTTGGCCTTATCATGGAGCTTCTACTGCCTGAACGTCCTCTTTCCTCTCTCCGGCTGCAAGCATCTTTGCCTCTCCAACACCATCTCCTAAAATTCCATGATTTTAATTAAGCCAACCCAATGAAGCTTTCAAAAAAGACAACTGAGAGTATAGGCTTTGGGGGCACAGGAATGTGCTCCTCCTGGCTCTGTCCTGATCCCCCTTGCAAGTTGGAGAGAGGGAAGGCAGGAAGAGAGCAGACCTGGTCACATGGGGCAGAAGAAACTCATATTTCAGCCCCTGGTTCCCAAGGTGTGATGAATTAACCACCTAATCCAAAATGGAGGCTCAGCGGCCCTCCTTGGGAGGGTAAGCCCCGCATATGATACGGATTGGCAGGCAGGCAAGAGAGTGCAGCACCTGTTGCTGAAACCTTCAGAGCAGAACTACAAACGCCTTGCACTCTAGCTGGTCATTCTATTTCCATGGCACACATCATCATTAGCACATGTAGAATCCTACAGGGGACTTGCATTGGAACAAATTTTTATGACAGATTCTTTAAGATTTGCTTTCAGGGGCTTTGGCCAAACCACCCTGAAGTGGCTCATCTGTTCTTCTCTCAGCCCAGGGATTAAGACCTGGAGGAGCTCAAGTCAGAGGCTGCTCCATTTTCTCCAGAAAAGGAAGACATTCTGCTCTTTCCTTTTTTCCACCATCTTCTATCTCCAGCTCTGAGTCAAACTGAAACATTATGAAATATGCCTCTTAATCAAACATTATGAAAAATCCTATTGAATTACTACCGTATGCAGAGCATAACAGCTCTTGGCTCAGGTGTTAATCTTTGGCCTTATTCACTGATTTATTTAAAACAGTGTGCAAGCAAAGGAAACAGTCAACAAAACCAAAAGACAACTGACAGAATGAGAGAAGATATTCGCAAATGACATATCAGATAAAGAGCAAGTATCCAAAATCTATAAAGAACTTTATCAAATTCAACACCCAAAGAACAAACAATCCAATCAAGAAATGGGCAGAGTAGGGGTGCCTGGGTAGTTCAGTTGGTTAAAGCCTTTGTCTTCGGCTCAGGTCATGGTTCCAGGATCCTGGGATAGAGCCCCACATGGGACTCCCTGCTCAGCAGGGAGCCTGCTTCCCTTCCTTCCTCTCTGCCTGCCTCTCTGCCTACTTGTGATCTCTGTCTGTCAAATAAATAAATAAAATCCTTAAAAAAAAAAAAAAAGAAATGGGCAGAGGACACAAACGGACATTTCTGCAAAGAAGACATCCAGATGGCCAACAGACACATGAAAAAGTGCTCCACATCACTGGACATCAGGGAAATACAAATCAAAACCACAATGAGATACCACCTCACAGCAGTCAGAATGGCTAAAATTAACAAGTCAGGAAACAGATTTTGGCAAAGATGCGGAGAAAAGGGAACCCTCCTACACTGTTGGTGGGCATGCAAGCTGGTGCAGCCACTCTGGAAAACAGCATGAAGGTTCCTCAAAAAGTTGAAAATAGAGCTACCCTACGACTCAGCAATCACACCACCAGGTATTTACCCTAAAGATACAAATGTAGTGATCCGAAGAGGCACGTGCACCCGAATGTTTATAGCAGCAATGTCCACAATAGCCAAACTATGGAAAGAACCTAGATGTCCATCAACAGATGAATGGATAAAGAAGATGTGATATATATAGACAATGGAATACTATGCAGCCATCAAAAGAAATGAAATCTTGCCATTTGCAATGACATGGATGGAACCAGAGGGTATTATGCTAAGCGAAATAAGCCAATCAGAGAAAGACAATTATCATATGATCTCTCTGATATGAGGAATTTGAGAGGTAGGGCGGGGAGTTGTGGGGGGTAGGGAAGGAAAAAATGCAACAAAATGGGATCGGGAGCGAGACAAACCATAGCAGACTCTTAATCATACAAAACAAACTGAGGGTTGCCGGGGAGTGGGAGGGTAGGAGAGGATGGTTGGGTTATGGACACTGGAGAGGGTATGTGCTATGGTGAGTGCTGTGAAACGTGTAAGCCTGATGATTCATAGACCTGTACCCCTGGGGCAAATAATACATTATATGTTAATATAAACAAACAAATGCATAAATAAAACAGTGTGCATGTATGAGTTCTTGGACTTCAAAAATTCCAAAAATGGTTTCCAAAGTGTTGCAGCAGATACTGTAGAATGGCTTACGTGATACCTAACCCCAACTGCCATTTTCTTTACCTTTCTCTAACACAGAGACTGAGAAAGCTCAACACTCTGTCCTCCTAGCACCCTCCCAGCCAGAAATGGCCCTGTTCTGACCAAAGAGATGTACATGGAAGCCCCATGGAAGCATTTCCCTTTCCAAACAAAAAATAAAGCCTCTCGAGAAGACAGCTTTTGGCATGCCCTCTTCTTCCTGCCTGGAAGCAGTCTTGTAAACAGGAAGCCCAGAGCTGCGTTCTAAGAATAATGGGGCTGAACCACACAGAGGACCTGGAGGGATCCCAGAGCCACTGTACCAGCCCTGGGCTGCCCACCTCCGATCGCTTGTCTGATGAGGGGAAATAGAGCCCAGTTCAGCAGTTTAAGCCTCTTCTGGGTAAGTTTTCTATTGTTCAGAACAAAACTGATGTCTAACTTAGACAAGTAGAAGCCCAAGGAGCCACTGCCAATTTGACGTATTTCTTTTCTTCGGACCATAAAGAATCACTAATTAGATAGTTAGCACTTCTTTTGGGGAGATGGAGAAAGGAGCAAAGTGGAAGAGTTCAAAATCACCCACCAGTCTCTAGGAGAGGGGTCAGAGCTGCTGCTCCCTGTGGTGCTGGAGTTACAGACTCCCTGCTCCTCTGTAGTGGGGTATTTTTTAAAATTTCATATTTAGAAGGCTAGATGAGACTCAAGTCTCCTGACATCAAAACATGAATGGTTTCACTTCTCAAACATTTCAGCTGAATGTTTGCCAAAGTTTTTTATCTCGGGGAAACTATTTGCTGAGGTCCTAATATTATGTAAAATACTGAAGCTAGCCTTCCCCCAGGGGATTGTATTACTATTTAGTTTTATATTTCTTCTGATGCCTCCAATAAATCATGAACTTTTTCAGAGATGTCAGAGGGCAGCCTGTCTCTCCGACTGCAAATGACAAGCCATGAATTATGCACATGGGTCTCCCAGAGAGGCTCCCAAACCCTCAGCCTGTTGCCTTTGGGCTCTGGCCTGCTGTCAGTTTACCAACTTCTGCTAAGCCGGGTTTCAGCCTGGGATGGGGTAGGCTCTACACTGGCCAGTCGCTAAGGACCCCCAGCCATGGGTCTCTATTCAGAGTACATGATTCTTGGGGTCAGGCTTACCGCCAGGGAATCTGCAATACCAAGAGGTGGCCCCCATAAGAAAGAAACTAGAAAATTCCAGAGAAGGCAACCAGTGCATTCCAACCTTCTCAACTTGACTAAAGACTCTTCAAGGGCTGTCCTGGTTCCCTACAACTCCTACAGTAGTGCCTGGGTCTTAATGGTGGCTCAATACATATTAATTGTATGGAAGGATGCATGTATTGCTGCACGGATGGATGGACAGATGGATGGATGGATGGACTTCTGTGAAAATTGACATAAGTAAAATAACCAGTGTATAAAATCATAGAGGATAGACAGTAATGAAAAAAAAGCAAACTTGTTTATTGTCATGTCATGGCAGAAGAAACTTCATGACAATAACAAGTGGAGACGAGAAAGTCTGACAGGACTTTACATAGCGAAGAAGAAAGCTTAGAGAACCCACTCGCTAGGGTGGCTTGTACATTAAGTCATCTAGTACCTGCTCTAACCATCCCTATTCTAATATTTCTACCACCCCCCCACCCTCACTTTTCACTGAATTGCTGGAGGGATAATGTACACACACCTTCCATCTATACAAATAAATCTGGCTTTCCTCTCAGCCAGACTTCCAAATTCCTTCAAGATCTCATTAATGACTTTCAAACTGCAATATCCAATATCATCATCTAAATCATCATCTTCCCTGACAGGTGGAGTTTTGATACTGTGACAACCCCTTAAATTCCTTTATGTTCTCTTTTCTTGACTTCTACCTCTTGGCATTCTCTTACTTCTTTCCTGGACCCTCTCCTAATGCTGTCTTTCTTCTTTTTCTGCTGCCTTCTCTGAGCCCACTCATTCCTACCCAATAATTTTTTGTCACATGCCATCTTCATCCTTTCGCTTTTAAGGCTACATTCCCCTGGTGACCTTGTACACACCTAAGTCTTCAAGACTCCTCTTTTGGCAAGTGACCCACATGTGATGTCTTTTGGGCCCAAGGACCAGACCAGACATCTCCATTTATCCATTAATTCATTAACTAACCATTTACAAAGACCTTGTCATGCATGACATTTGTTGCTACAAATTAGGGAACCAAGAAGAATATAACTTCTTTTAAAGATATCAAAGTTTAGAGGAGGAGAGAGAAGTAAAATGAAATAATGCAGGGTGATGATTGTCACCAAAGGGGAGGGCCACCTAAAAGACCTCCAGGAGAAGGCCAAGTACGGGTTGGCCCAGTGGATATAATGGCAAAGGACATCCTAAGCAGTGAGAGGACACAGGCAAGAATACATGCAAGGTAATGCATCGGTCAACTAACAATGATTGGTTTCCCATCAAATACCAGGCCCTATGCTAGGTATTTTCACAAAGCAGTATTACATCACATTACACAGTGATTATTAACTAAAAAGCATTTTTCTAAGTCTTTTTCAAATAATACATTATTTAATCTTCAAAGAACCATACAAAATAAATATTACCTTGATGTTACAGATGATGATACTGAAAGCCATCTGTAAAATGAACTCAATGACTTGGGTAAGGCACACAACTCAGGAGGGGCAGAGCCAGAGGCTCACTGATGGTTTAGCACCATGAACAGAAACTCCACCAGCTAGCTCAAAGACAGGAAAATTTCTTATAAGGCAGCCAGATGACTCCTAAAACCTGAGTGTAAGAGCTACAGCCAGGCGCACCAGGAGCTGGAGCTGGGGCCAGGGGCTAGAGGACAGCTGGACCAAGGCTGCTGCTCTCTCTCCCTCTCACATCAGTTGGCCTCTCATCACCATCCCTCTCTGTGTGCCCCACACTTCTGCCTCTTCCTACATCTGCACCCTGAGTCTCTCTGCTTGCTTAGCATCGTCCTCAGTACCATCATGGAGGGTCCAAAATGACACCCTTGGTCCCCACTCCCCCAAACTACAGCACCTCACAAGTCCATGACCCACAAAGACTTATCATAGTCATGTCTACTCATTCCAGATTCTTGTGGAAGAGACCAGTTAGCCCAGCTTATATCAGAAAACAAATCCTAACCACATCAGCTATAGCCAGGGAGGGAGGAAATAGATTAGAAGGGTACCAAACCGGGGTGTAGGAGAGGTGCTTCAGAGAGAAAGGGGCAGGGATCAGGCAGGTACTCTTCAAAGGTGCTTTTTACAACTGACAATCCATTCCAGGTATTCTAACTCCAGACTGTACTTTTTTCTCTATCCCATACTGCCTTCTTTCAAACTGGATGTATCCAAAATCAAAGTAAGCCCATTTAAACAATCTCCTCTTATTCCTTACTTCAACTAATGACTTAATATCAGCTCACTCCCCTGGCTTACCATTTCCAAGCTAATCTTAATGAAACCCTTTCTTTAATACCCTACCTGTAACACTCTGCCCTTACAACAGTCAGTCTCCTGAGTTAGTCCTAAGATCCATGCCAAAGAATCAGCCACTGTGGTTCAAAACGCAAGAGTAACTATCATAACTTATAAACCAAAGAACAAGACCAACAAACCTTTAGTCTGCTCACAAAGCCCAAGAATAAAGTTGCTTGATGAAAGATTAACTATCTTGAACAAATCAAGAAAATTATAGAGAGAATTTATTACTATTGTAAAAAAGAAAATGATGAGCGATACAGAACAATCCAATGAATGATTTTTGTAAGGTCAAGGGATGGCATTACAATTTGTCTATTTGTTAAACCTGAGCTAATAAAACAAGTGGGAAGGAGTAAAAGGAAAGAAAGTGAGCAACTGAGATGGTGCTTGGTAATAGAAGACAATTCCCAAAGACATGGTGGACATGGAAAGGAGCACACCAAGATCACTTAGGGACACCCCAAAACAAAGTGGCCAGTCTGGATCAGTGGCCCTAGTAGTGTGCTGGTAAGTGTTCAACTAAGGGCCACTCAGGAGGAAAAATAAAAACCAAATTTACACCAATTTCTGTGGTGTAGACACTCCCACCACGGCCGATTTCAAATTACCAATGAAACCTTGTCAAATGAGGAATTAGGAAGAGGTAATTGCCGCTGATTCTCATGAGCCCATGGGACCTGGTTCCAGCATACCACTGGGTGTTTCCAACCTTCCTGGCTTTCGCGTCATGTCCGAGGAGAGATCTTTAGTTCACCCAGATCACAAGTCCTGGGAAAAAACAGCTATGCACTTCACCAAACAATCTAACCTTGAGGTCTTTCTATTAGTTTAAAAAAAAATCTATTCCAAAATCAAACATCACTCCAATCTTGCCATAAATCAATTTGTAATCTACTATACATTACAAGAAATGTACAAGACAGACTTTAAAAAGGGCTCTTGAAGAACAGAGAAAAAGAGAAAATGAAATCCTTATTGGCATAAGAGCTTGGACTCAGGAGGTGAAAGGCAGTCCCAGGCATCGGGATGAGACTGAGACCCTGAAGCGGGAGGACCGGGGTGTCTGGGAACAGTGGAATCACGTGACAGGAGTGTAGGTGGGTATGGATGAGTAGAGGCTGAGCTCAAATAAAGTCCTCCAGGTCAGCCTGGGGGTGGGGGGCACCCATGCCTCTGCTGCACTCTCCAGCTACAAAGGGACTTTGTCAGAGCTGCCCTGGAGGGAGACTATTCTGAAGCAGAGTAGTGTTTGGATGGGGTGGCTGGGCTATGAGTCAGTGTGAGTGTGTGTGTGTGTGTGTGTGTACATGCACACCTATGCTGGAGGAGTGGTGAGGGTAAAAGGGAGAAGGATGTTGGCAAAGAGATAATGAAGGAAACATTGCAAGATCAGGACACTTAGAATTTAAGGGAGGCAACAGGGAGAAACAGAAGCAAGCCCTGGACTCCAGAGATGTTGGTTAATAAGGAGGTACATGTTATTTCTACGGATGGGAAGACCTTTGGGAGGAAAACTAAGGAGTACTTACTCTTGGACATCAAGTTCTGATTTTCCTTAGATGAATCACAAAGCTTCATTCCCAGATGCACCCACCGCAGTGCTTCTTCCCCTGCCCGGCCCTAACTCCCACACAGACACGGCGTAGGCAGGGCAGCCTAGGCAAGGAGGCGACACTGGCCTTGATGACTGAGGGCGTGCAGAAACCTCTCAAAGGTCCTCGCGCCTCAGGCTTTCAGTCCTGTCCCACAGGAACTGCCTCTCAGCCTCCTGAATCCCAGCTCTCCTGTCAATAGGGATTTCCTTCCCTCCATTCTCTTTCTTCTAGTTTCCTTCTCAAAGTCAGCTTTGCCTTTCTCTTACAAAGTTTGCTAGACTGTAGGCTCCTTAAGTTAAATCGATCTATTGCGAGTGGCCCCCGTCTTCTTTCTCCTGACTCAGCACCTACCAGCAACGCGTGAGACGGAGATTGTTACCTGTCCCGTGCCCTTCCGTCCCTGCTTCTGCAGAGAAAGGCTGATTTTCAGCTGCACAGACCGCCTCCTAGAGTGAAGATCACATTTCCCAGCCTCCCTCGCGTTAGCTGTGACCCTGTGCCGAAGCGCTGGCCAAAGAGAAATGCACCAAAGGGCACATGCAGTTTCTGGGGTTTACCCTTAAAAGGAAGAAGCGCCCCTTCTCCTTCCCGTGCCCTCCTTTCCTCTGGCTGGAATGCACATGCGCTGGGCAGCCATGTTGGTCCAAGTAGACCGGCGCCCGCACCAGCGTATCAGGAAGGAGGAAAGACGAAAAGAGCTTATACCACGTGACGTCGAGCCACGTTCCTAGCCAAATGAGCTGTTTATGCACAGGTGATGACAAGAGAGACTTTTCCACTGTATTTAAGCTGCTGTGTTATTTTGGGTCAGCCTTGGAATAGCTGCATCATATTTTCGCTAATATAAGGTGATTAACACACATTTATGGAATTAAATTCCTGGAGGATGGATTCTAGGTTTGCATAGAAAAATAAGAAAATTGAGAGCATCTTACTTCATGTGTTTAGACTGAAGTTTTAGGCAACTGGACCTCACAGAAACCATCCCACGATGCCTCTGAGAGACAGAACATTTGTTAGAAACTGAGCTAACTCTGTTCTTACTCTTTTTTTTTTTTTTAAGTGATGTCTATGCACAACGTGGGCGTCCAGCTCAAGAGTTGCATGCTCTACTGACTGAGCCAGCCAGAGGACACTAAAAGGATTTTTTTTTTTCTTTTTAAAGTAGGCTCCATGCCCAACGTTGGGCTTGAACTGATGACCCTGAGATCAAGAATCGCATGCTCTACCAGCTGAGCCAGCCAGGCGTCTCCCTGTTCTTACTTTATTGATTAAAGGCATTCATCCTAAGACCAAAAACACCCCAATTGCACCAGAAATCACCTTCACTGGAGGCCTGGCTGAGTATGATGTTTTGGGGTTTTTTTGTTTGTTTGTTTGTTTAACCTGGGAGGTCTTCCCACTTTGGGAAAGTCAAATAAAGAATAAGTATTCACCAGAACCCAGGGTGGCTGCTTATCAAGGTCCCAAGTAGGCCTACAAAAATTCTTCTAACACAGAAGTGTAGCTTGACTTTCTTCTGTATTTAATTTTCTAATTTTCCAGATGTATTGGGACCCCCAAGGACTTGGAGCATCACACTGATGAAGAAACTTTTCCTTATCTATTAATCTCACCACTATTAACCCATTCCCATCCGGGGGCTGATCCTGCAAGATAGTCACAAATAAGCCTGCAAGTTTCCACCTCCCAGGCTGCTCCTGGACATGGGCCAAGGGGCCAAGGGGCCAAGGGGCCAAGGGGTGGGATGTGCCCTGTCATTTAGTGGAAGTCACCTAAGCCTCCCTGAATGGCCGCCTCCCTTAACCACTGGGCTTGCATCATGCTACTTACAGGAATCACGCACCACATGTCGAGTGAAAGAGGAGATACAGGAAATGAGCCAGATTCCTGGGCTTGAGGGAGGGCTCATTGTTAACCAAAAGGGGACAGAATGAGAGTGACCACACGTGGTATTCCAAACCTTTGGCAAACTCCACAGAGGAAGGCTGTATCCGCCCATTCTAAAGACAGTTCATGGCTTAGATTCAGGAGAGTTGACTTCTTTTCTCTCGCTCGAGGCAAGAAACATTGAAAATTTAAAGTTGCCTCTGTGTGTGTGTGTGTGTGCGTGCGCATGCTTTGTGTGTGTGTGTGTGTCTGTGTGTCTCTGTGTGTGTGTCCATTTTAAACATGGCTGTGGCTCAGACAGTCTGAGGGCTCTGCAGACATTTAAAAGACAAAGTAGACTTGCAGTAGACAAAGACTATTTGGGAAAGAAGTCCAAATGTGAGGTCTGGGAAGTGCCCCTGACTCAGCAACTCAAACCACGGATCCAGCCCAGCCCTTTCAGAGCCCCATTTGTGGCATTTAAAACTGGGGTGACAGGATCTCTGAGGAGTCTGAGTATCCAGGTTGGGGGTTACCCACATAACCTCATCCTCTCCTTCTTCCTCCTCTAACCTAAATCACTCCCTCCAGGGGCCAACTGACTTAAAATAGCTTCTTTTCTCCAGTGGTTTCTTTACAACTAGTTCCTTCATCTTCCTTTTCCCCAAAAGCCACGTGCACACAGAGTCCCAGCTCCCCCAACAGGACTATAAGCCTCCTGGGGGCAGAAAGTTCACCATTTCCTTCTTTCCTTCCTCCATGGTGCATTGCATGATATAACCCAGGCAGCTTAAATATTTGATTAGTAGGTTTGATTTTCTCTGAAAGGACTCCTTTTCTCTGAACTTCCTAAGATAGTAATAGCGTCCAGTCACCTCCACTATCAGATGCAGAGGCACTGGCCAAGTATTGGCTCCTTGTCCTCAGCTGTGGAACAACAAAGCAAAGAAGAACATATTCTTGGGGTGCCTGGATAGCTCAGTGGGTTAAAGCCTCTGCCTTCAGCTCAGGTCATGGTCTCAGGGTCCTGGGATTGAGCCCTGCGTTGGGCTTTCTGCTCAGCAGGGAGCCTGCTTCTCCACGCCCCCCAACCCCGCCTGCCTCTCTGCCTACTTGGGATCTCTCTCTGTCAAATAAATAAATAAAATCTTAAAAAAAAAAAAGGGAAGAAGAAGAACATATTTTTAGGTCCCTTCCATGTGGCCTTTCTTCTCTCTAAACCTCCTGGCCTAGAAGAGATAGTCAGTGAATGACTCGTATTACTGACTTGGAACAATTAGAAGGGAAGTTAAATTATATGAATTCCTTCTTCACCATTACCAGTGGGAAGCTCAGGCAGTAGAACACCACCATTACCCAAGTGCAACACGCAGAAACTGATTCCTCAGAACAGATCAAGCCTGGCCTGCTGTTTCTCCCAGGGGCTGTGAGGGGGCCAGGTTCCAGCCATTACCTTGGGCAAGCTGGAGGGGGGAACCCCATGGGCTCAAGGACTTCTTCCTACAAAGAAAAAATGTGCCTCTACACAAAATGGCTTCCTGTCAGAGCCAGAGGACTAAGCAGCTATTGCCTGGTGGGACCAGACTAACACTAACACTGACCTTCTTGCTTTTCCAGGGCAGCAGAGAACCCATCACCAGGCCTGGGTCTCTCCAGACACTCTAGCCGTAGGTCTGGTCTACTAGAGGTGAGCCGCCTGTTTCCTGAGGACTTCCAAACAGAGCCTTTTTCTCAGCCCAGCTTCCGCCTCTGTACACGGGGAGCAGCAGGGAGCCCGTGGGCTTGCACCTGCAGAGAAGAAAAGCATGTTTTCATTCCTCTCCCCCTACCCTCTCCCTTGCTCACTCCACTCCTTGCTTCAGGCTCTCCTGGGCCCTCAAACAAACCAAGCTCGCCCCAGCCTCAGTGCCTTGGTGCTTATTCCCTCTCCCAAGAATGCCCTTTCCTCGGGTGTCCTCATCATACTCCCTTCCCTCATTTCAGTCTTGCTTAAACAACACCTCAGACAGCTCCTTCCAAAACAGTGCTCCTCACGCTCCTCCTTAGCCCCCTTAGGAGTTTTGTTTCCCTCCAATACACCTGTCGTTGCCTGGCATTCTGTCACTTCACTTACACATGCTTTTTGCGGCCTCATTTCCCCCTTTGGAAAGGAAGTTCCATGAGGGCTGTGTTGTCCTCTGCGGAAGCCTCAGGGCCTCTAACAGTGCCACGTTAAGAATGAATGTTCTACCAAGTAAAGGAAGGAACCATCATCTCTGATATTGTCCCGAGACAGAAATCGAAGTCCCCCGGGGCAGCAGCAGGGAGCCTTCACCCCAGCAGGAGCTGGCCCTCCCGGACAGGGGTGCTTGCGGAAGGGCCCCTGAAGGCCGTGCATTGTGACACCCGGATCACTCTGCTGGTGCAAAAACAAAAATTTGCCTTCTCATAGTTCTGGAGGCTAGAAGTCCAAAATCAGTGTGTCAACAGGGTTAGGGCCCCGTGGGGACTCTGAGGGAGAGTCTCTTCTGTCTTCGGCCTCTCCCCAAGCTTCTGGTGGCTTCCTGGCAGTCCTGGTGCTCCTGGGCTTGTAATCACAGCACCTCCGTGTCTGCCTCTGTCTTCACGTGGTGCTCCCCTATCTACATAGGGGGTCCAAATTTCCTCCTCTTATAGAAACACCTGTCTGGTAAATCCTAAGAGTTCTTATAACAAGGAAAAAATTTGTTGCTTTTTTCTTTTTATTGGATCTGCGTGAGATGATAGATGCTAACTAAACTTATTACAACAATCATTTCACAATATATATAAGTCAAACCATTATGATCTATACCTTAAACTTATACAGTAATTCATGTCAATTATATCTGAATAAAACTGGGAAAAAATAAAGATAAATAAAAAATAAAAACACCTGTCCTACTGGATGAGGGCCCACCCTGATGCCTCCTCTTGACTCATGACATCTGCAACTGTCCTATTTCCAAATAAAGGCCTCATGCTGGGGTCCTGGGAATAGGGCTTCCATATATGAGTTTTGGTGGGGGTGGGGTGACTCAAGTCAACCCATAATACTCTCCACCTTGTCTAGAGACAGAAATGTCTTCCCTCTCACTGCTTCTCAAGGGAGGGAACATGGATGTCACACCAGACTGGCCCAAGACCAGCCAAAGAGCCTGTGCCCACCTCCCTCAAGCCCTCCCTTAAGATGACCATTGTCCAGGCAGTAGGGACCTCCAGGGCCTCTACTCCTTGCAGATGGGGATGTGGGGAGACCACCTGCCCTCTGGTATCCTGTAGCTCCCCTCCGTTGGAGCCCAACTGACTCTCTAGGAAAGACAAACACAGCCCCATCAATGTCCAGCTATAGCCCCTCATTGGTGTGCGCATTTCAACCCGCCAACATACACCTTTTCAAATAGTGCTCCTGAGGGAAGGCATCTGCCCTGAAAAGTCAGACATAGGATGTAACTCAGATGACTCCCTCCAGCAAGAGGGCGCTTGCCGAAAGGAGGCTCACTTATCACATGTCCCTTCTGCGGCTGGGGATGGGCCAGGAAGAATTTCCCAAGAGCCTGGGGCAGGTGAAGCCACCAGCACCTGACTAGGGCCCTGTGCACACATGTCCAGATACAAACACTCAGAGAGACAGAAATGACAAGATTTATCCCAAACAGCAAGAGAACAACACCTAGATCTTGGCAGGCCTTGGTGGGGTTGATTACGGAGTTGCCCATTAGCCTGAGCCCACGAATGCCGGTATCTGGGTCTCCATCGTAAGCCCAGTTCTTGGTGTGTTACAAACTTCAGTAAACCAGTTGGCCGTGGCCTCTGAGAGTCTCACCCAGGTTTGAGTCCATGTGCCTTTGCTCCAAAAGGGGCGCCAAAGAACACAGGGATGCTTTTGTTTGGACGACCCGTGACATTCTGATTTACCAGAACTAAAACTAGAATAATTGAAATGCAATGGTGTGAGCCTAGCTATGTGACCTCAATAAAGCCTGAACTGTCTACCAAAGAATGCACAATTTCCTAGAGCCGTCTACCAACTAAGACTTCTTCACTGCTGTGGCAAGTATCGAATGAGGTCACTCACACGCTCTGTACACAGTAGGTATCGCTAAATCCGAGGACACTCCGTCAAAGAGGAAAGTCTGCCAGCAATGTGCGAGAAGCCCAGGCCTGGTGGGCTGCTGTGGCTCCCCCGGTTGCTGGGGGTGGGTGCGGCGGTGGGGGGTGGTGCTGCTGCCGCAGGCAAAAGGCCAGGTAGAGTTGGGAGTTTCCAGCGTTCCCAGGTGGCGGGGTGCCGTCTGAGGCACCTTTTCTCCTGCCCAGATTTAAATTAAAGTACAAAATTTGCATTTAGTCCCCTCAGGGCCTGGTTCTGTGACCTAAGCCTCAGGTTTGAAATACTTCTGCTCCGGGGAACTGCAGGTTCAAATCCCAGGAGAGTTTCTGCTAGGCCTGGCATCCTTCTGAGACAGATCATTTGAATAAATGCAATTTAGTGAAGGCAGACCTTTCAGAGGAGGCCTCTAGAGAGGAGGATGGAGGCCCAGTGGGAGGGCGTGGAGGCTCAGAGTTTGATCCAGTTTTCTGGGTATCCTTGCCAGATGTCAGGCATGCACTTAAAACTTGGGACAAGCCATCGAAAACTCACAGAGGACTCCTGTGCCAAAGTCTAGCCCCCTACTTGCCTTTGTCATGAATCCTCTGTCAGTTTGTTTCTCTCCAGCTCTCTACCCAGAGAGTCAATGTCTTTTAAGGAGGAGGAGTACTTCTGCCGACACTCTTTTTTCCTGATTTGGAGAAGGGTCTGAGCCCCTCCAAGACACAGACACAGGAGAGATAGTTTAGGACAGTGGCTGCAGCCATAGAGCCCGGATCAGATGACCTGTGTGTAAACCTGCCGACTCCAAGTCTCATCTGTGTGGCATCTTCTATGTCCCACACCGAAAAGGACATTTGTCTCTGTCTATTTTGCAATGTGCTGTTTTGGGCTTTAAGGCACTGTCACCATACTCTCCTGCTCTATTCTTGAGCACTCACAAGATAAAGGGATCTCCAGGAAAGTTTTCTAACAGCCCCCAACAGGGGCAACAAGGAAACATCAGCGTGATCAAAGCCTTCATAACTTCTGAAATATACACTCAAAACCAATTATTCCTCCTAAACTTGCCATAGTTCCCCAGAGTCCAATCAGAATCTACATGGCTTTTTAGGGGCTACTGCTTTCAGTGCACTGATCCACGTGACAAAAGTATATGAGAGCTATGGAGAGACACGAGGGGGGAAGCAAGAGAGGGGCACTCTCTCAATGTAGGATCCACAGGGACCGACACAGATTAATGGGCAAGATGTTTTTTTGTTTTAAGATTAATTTATTTATTATTTATTTGAGAGAGAGAGCACAAGCAGGGGGAGAGGGAGAAGCAGACTCCTTTCTGAGCAGGAAGCCAGATGCGGGGCTCAATCCCAGGTCCCTGAGATCATGACCTGAGACAAAGGCAGACGCTTAACTGACTGAGCCACCCAGGAGCCCCAGTGTGCAAGATGTTTATCAGGGAGTGCTCTTGGAATCAACACCTATAGAGGGCCCGGGTCATGATACAGTCTCACCAGAAGCCTCAACGGAGCGCCTGTAGGACACACAGAAGCTGTCCAGAAACCAGCAGTCTCTTCCCACAACAGTCTATTTCATCTTCACCTTGTTGCTGCAAGAGCCCTTAGCCATGAAGCCAAGCTCTTCTCACAGGGGAAACCCCGAAGGCCGGAGGGGCCCAGCGACTTTGCCAAGATCCTCCTCCTGGTTAGTGGTTCATCCAAAGCCAAGTCCAAAACTCCAGCCCTGAACACAAAACACAGAGCCGTACCTTCCATCCTCCCAATTTCATATTCCCCAAACTGAAGGGCCCTTGACTGGTTCTCTGGCCAAGGAAGCTTGGGCTTACAATGGTCTGGAAACAGTTCAGCCCCAGGTTGCCTCTTCTCCCACAGTAAGTTCTCTTTGGAGGGCTGACGTCTATCCAGGAAGCAAAGACAAGCAGAGGACAAGGCCCAGGAATTCCAGTGGTGAGAAGGCATAGCCTGCCTGCCAGCCCTTCAGACAGGACATGTAAGGCTGCCATTATAGGTGGTACAGAGTCTTTCTGGGCATTAGCTTGTCTAACCAGTTGTCAAACAAGATGCTTCCAGTCTCTGAGTGCTGCCTGAGGCCCCCACACTGAGAACAATAGATACTCAAACCCTACCCTCTAGAGTCTGTCTAGTAAATACCCTTTTCTTTTTCTTTCTTTTTTTATTTTTTAAAGATTTTATTTATTTATTTGACAGAGATCACAAGCAGGCAGAGAGGCAGGCAGAGAGAAAGAGGGCAGGAAGCAGGTTCCCGGCTGAGCAGAGAGCCCGATGCGGGACTCGATCCCAGGACCCTGGGATCATGACCTGAGCCGAAGGCAGAGGCTTTAACCCACTGAGCTGCCCAGGCGCCCCCCAAATAGCCTTTTCAATTCTGCTGACCTAGAGGTGGTGACTGGTGAAGGCCAAAGCCCTGCTTTGGAGCTGAGGAAGTTGAAGAGGCTGGCAGGAAGGATTTCTTTAGAGAGTCGGGAGATTCTATCAGAGGCTATCTGTTGGTGGGGACAGTGAGTGAGGAGGTCCTCAAGGAAGTCTCTAGAGGAGAGCTTGATTTGTGTCTCCGGGAATTAGGGAGGATGAAGACGCTGAGCACCAACTCAAAAATGGCAAGCGGCTGAGCCAGGAGGCAAAGCTCAGACTAGGTGATGCAGGCCTGCTCCAGAGGAGCCCTAGGAACAGTGCCAGCATAAGAAGGCAGGAAGGGAGGAGGGGACGCCAAGAGAGGGGTAGGCTTTTGGAAACTAATGTGGAAGGAAGTGGAAGTGTAAGAAAGAACACTAGAGAAGGCATTGCCCACGGTGAGTCACAACAAGTGGAAGATCCCTAGGGATGAGGTGAATCTCCAAAGAATCATAAAAGCATAACATACCTGGGATAATCACAGAGTGCCCAGATGCCAGATTATGACCTCATCATCCAGCTTCTGCACTTTTCTTGGATGCCCCCTTTCCCCTAGGCTAGATCCTGAAAGGGCCAAAGGAACAACGGGATGAATAAGATGAGTAAAAGAGGAGGTAGAACAAGGAAGAGACTTTCCCCACTGGAAGGCTTCTAAGACAAATTCAGGCAAAGAAGCGGTGGCGGGGGGGCAGGTGCAAAGGTTTGAAATCTATGAGTAACTAGAGCGTTAACTTGGATGTACTAGATTTTTAATATTTGTGGATAATTAAACTATTTTTGATGGCAAAACAGTTTGAGTGGGAAATGTGATGATTCAGAGCCATAGAAGGAAGAAGCAGGGTATGGCACAGATTTACACCTTACCAAATCCAGGTAAATCAGTCGATAAACCGAGGACATTTATTTAAAGAATTCCCAAGCTGCCTTCTGGGTTAGTTGTATCGGGGGCGGGGGTGGGGGGGTCCTGGGGCAGAGGAAGGGACAGATGCCATGTCCTGCACACAGGGGGAGCTCTCAGTGTCAGGGACCTTGTCCAGAAACCATGTTACTGGGCTTTCTCATGAAGAACATGAGAGCCCAGGCTGGGGTCTCCAGAAAGAAAATTCTGGGCCTCAGAACCAACCCAAAGGCAGCCCACAAACCCCGTGACCACAGCCAAACACAACCCACCGGGAGACTCGCCCCCGGCTCACTCCCCGGCCAGGATGTTTGCCTTTCCTCCCTTCCCACATGGAGATCTCAGTGGAAATGGCCTTTCTTCCCCCTCACGCTGATGAGAACTCATTGGCAGGGAGCCTTTAGAGCATGCATTTCCTTCCCAGGGAAGCCGATGCCTTCACAAATGAATTCCTTGCCTTGACACTGAGAACAGCTGCTGCATATTTCTCCTCACCGAGGCCCCATCCATTCTGGGTCCTGTGAGAACAATGCCTAGAGCCACTTTTGTCCCAACAAAGAGGGAATTGGCCAGGTTAGTGGCCTGGACATGGGTGGAAATCCCCCTCCGTCCTTGCAAGGTCTTAGCCGCACGATCCCAGGGAAGGACGCGGAAGGGAGGAGCCGAGGCTGGAGATCAGATACATCCAGGCCTTTGACTGTGGCCTCCAATCAGAGTGAAAGAGAGTCTCTTACTCTGATCGGCCGTGTGACCGTGGAGAAGTGACTTCACGTTTCTGAATCTCAATCCCCGCATCCATAAAGTAAGGACAACAATGTGAAAATCAGAGAGCGGCTGGGACCAGTAAGTAAGATGAAGGATGCAGCAGCGCAGGCACTTAGAAGATATGCAGTCAGGGCTTCCCGCTGAAAAAGCAAACACCCCCCATATCCCAGGCATCCTTCCTTGATCACCCCGCAAAACGCCAGAGGGCCTAGCTGTTCACCACTTCATTGGCTGTTCTCCAGAGGCTGCGGGTGGGAGCCGGAGAGAGAGCCAGTGGCCAGGTGTGAGGTGTTGTTAGGGTGGGTTGCTGGCAGCCTCGGGCTGGACCTTGTCCTCCCAGCTTTCTGTATTCTCAGGGATCTCTCTCAGTGATGGCGACTGAAACCTAGTCACATGCAGCCCATGGCCAAGCCAGGCTGCCGATAAGGTGATACCAAGGGAAGAGGGCAGAAGAAGAGGTGGTCACTTTCTAACATCTGGAGCTCTCGCAACACCCCATCCAAGATGCTGATGCCCCCACTTCTGAGGCTCTCTCTGTCCTCGGGACAGGGAACCACAGGGCCCATTTGTCCATAGGGTGCCCATTTTCCTGAATTTCCTTGCAGACTAGTCCCGCCTTGTGCCTTCATCAAATGTGCTGATATCACTGGTTGTGCCACCATGAAGGAGATGTTTCTATGGGCCCGGGAGGCTTCAGGATCCTTTCATTATGTGCTGATTTCATTAGCGTAGCTCTCGCAGCCTCCAGCTGACTGATGAAGAACACTGGACACAGTCCCAGTCTCCTGAGGCCTCAGATCATCCCAGCTGTCAGCCCCTCGGAAAGCCTCTGTGCAAAGACGATCTCCAGCCCACTAGAAGGGCAGTTCTGGCCTCTGAGTCAGACAGGATAACAGCACCATATGAATGACTGAAGAAACACACCTCTGGCTTCTTCTAAGTCACGACTCTGCATGTGCCAGGGCCAAGGGAGGACCAAAGGGCCGACTAAAAGCAAGAATTTGGGGGACAAGGGAGGGGCTGCCATTGAAATATCAAAAGAGATAAAGACAGGAGTTCAAATCAGAGGCTGCTCAGAGTGGGCAAGGTTCCACCTGGGTGCTAGGTTGTCTAGTTGAACCCAGCTACCAGAAGTGGAGTGTGCCTCTCGACAAATTGCAACAAGAGTCAGATTCTGTGCCATGAGTCATTTCCATGGCCTCATTGTTAAATCTTGGGTCTGTGAGTAGGAATTCCAACTCCCAGATCTGACTCCTATGGGATTCTCCAAGTGGCTAAGAGGCCTCGATGCCACACTGAGGATGCAGCCCAGGCCAGACCGCTGTTCCGCACCACAGACCTGGTGGGCATAGTTCTCTGGGCCGGGTGGTGGCAGAAGTGAGCACGGTGGTGTGCAGCATTTCCAGAGACTTGAAGAGTTCTAGAATTGGTTCCTAAGCCATTCCCGGTGAACAAAACTGACAGGAAGCTCACTATTACCTGAGAACCTACTCAGATCTCACAAATGGGAGCCCATGCCGAGAGTCTTGGGGACACAGAAAGGCTTCCCCAGATGCCATGTTAGAGAGGGAAAAAAGCTGTTTTTTGAGCTACCTCAAGTCCTGACACATCTGGGGCCATTCTGGGTGCACCCCCCACAGTAAACACCTCTCTTCTGAGGTAATGGAGGTAGCCTGTTGATATGGCAGGAGCTTTCATGAAACCATCTTTAGCCAAAGAAACAACCAGAGGCTGAGAATGCCTTACACACTAAATAGCTTATCACAGCTGTTGCACTATGAGCTGTAAATCAAATGGCTCCATTCATTTGATAATGAAATAGACTCAATTTACTGAGCACCTCTTTTCTACTTCAGAGCCTGGAAGATATGTCCTCTTTACACATTATGTTCCACAAGCTTCCAAGTACTAAGTGGGTAGAAATTATTTGCTCCATTTTATGGATGAGGACAAGGACTATCAAATGTCTTTTCAAAACCCATGGCAAGGGACGTCTGGGTGGCTCAGTCAGTTAGGGGTCTGCCTTCGGCTCAGGTCATGATCCCAGGATCCTGGGGATCGAGTCCCGCATTGGGCTCCCTGCTCAGCAGGGAGACTGCTACTCCCTCCCTACCCCCCCACTGCTTGTGTTCCCTTGCTTGTTGTCTCTCTCTCTCTCTGTCAAATAAATAAATAAAATCTTTTTAAAAAATGGCTAGAATCCCCAAACATTATGAAGGGGAATGTAAAATGGTGCAGCCACTTTGGAAACAGTCTGGCAGCACCTCAAAATGTGAAACACAGAGTTACCATATGACCCAGAAATTCTACTCTCTACCCAAGAGAACTAAAAGCATATGATCACATAAAACTTGTACCTGAATGTTCACAGCAGCATTATTCATAATAGCCCAAGGTGGAAACAACCCAAGGGTCCATCAAGGGAAGAAGAGCTAAACAAAATGTGTTATATTCATAAAATGGAGCATTATTAAAAGGAAAGGAAGTTCTGATACATACAACATGGATGAACCTTAAAAACATATACTAAGGGAAAGGAGCTAGACACAAGACCTCATTTTATTCCATTTATATGGAATGTCTAGAATAGGTAACTCGATGGAGACAGAAAGTGCTGCCAGACCTGGGCTCAATGTGAGGATACAAGCTTACTAACAACTTTAAAACCCAAGACTAGGGTCCCAACAACCACCAAGTGATCATGCTGAGCCTCAAGCAGGGGACTTTGAGATATTAAACACCCATTTGCCTTGGTCATGTCTAGCTCTGCAACTTAGGAGAGGCCTGAAGAAGCAGTAGAGGCTCCATCTGAGGGGTAAGGACTTCAGAAGCAGGGCTGGAAGGGAGAAAGCAAGAAAGAGCTACATGAGTAAGTAAGCCCAGTCCTTTAAAGATTGTCAACATCCCAAATGGCCATGTGAATCTGTAAAGACCTATTTCATTGCTGTGAAATGGTCCAAAACATGCCATATGGATGGGAGAAAGAAGGTGGTCCTGCTTAGATTATCTACAACTTCACTTTTCATTCATCGCATTCATCCCCAAATATTCCCATTTCCCAATTCAAATCTAGGCCTATGTTGTCTCCCAAGGTTGTAAGGGTCAGACAGCCAAGATGTGATTGAGAAGAGGCCAAATACACACAAGGAAGGGCCTAGAAGACCTCAGTGTGGAAGAAGCCAGAGAAGATGGGCGCCGGGGTGGCTCAGTGGGTTAAGCCGCTGCCTTCAGCTCAGGTCGTGATCTCAGGGTCCTGGGATCGAGTCCCACATCGGGCTCTCTGCTCAGCAGGGAGCCTGCTTCCCTCCCTCTCTCTACCTGCCTCTCTGTCTACTTGTGATATCTCTCTGTCAAATAAATAAATAAAATCTTAAAAAAAAAAAAAAAAAAGAAGAAGCCAGAGAAGAGCTATTGTAGGTAGCTTAGTGTGGCTCTGAACTAAAGCAGTTTCTGTCCTGGCTGGAAACTTTCTGTGGGGGAAAACATCACCCCAGGCTGCCTTGAGCAGGAAGGCAGACACGGTACCAGGAAGAACTGATCAGCCTGGGAGGAGAAGAGTACATCCTGATACATGGATTTACAAATACAAGAAGGGAATAAACACCCAACAGTGATCAACAATATTTGATCTCAACTGGCAGTAGCTGTCCTATCCAGCCCATTCAGAAAGTCCAGAATTCTGCAAGGCACAGAGAAACGCGATGATCTGGCATGATTCACCAGCCAACTCTTCCGCTGTCCCAGTCTGAGGCTTCTACTGAGCCCTTAGAATCAATAATAAAGAAAGAGGCCACTGTCTATATCCTGAGTCCTTAGTGCAGACTGTTCCTGCCTCAGGGGGTTGCAGGTTCTCTGCAAAGGAAGAAAACAACCCCTTTTATTAACCCTCTTTTGGGGGCTTTGGCTTTCCCCTAACCTTGTCTGAAAACAGGCCTTACCCCCTCCAGTGGTGCACACTCATCTCAGAGGTCAGGGGGCAGAGGTTTTCATATTAAAGGAAAGAGCACCTGGTGAGAGGCGAGAGGTAAGGCAGTGGGGTGGGGATGAGGACCAGAGAGGGTATCTTTTTACCAAAAGCTGATTCTCCCCAGGGTCTTAAAAGCTCCAGGATGAAAAGAAAATAGTGAGTATCTTTTCAGGCAGGCTTAGCATGATAACCTGGAACACAGCAAAGGGAGCTCGGAGCCAAGCCAAATATACCAAAATGTAAGGAACCCCCCACCCAAATAGTTCAAAAACAAACAGGTGTGAACTTGAGGCTTATGAAAATATAACAAAGCCTAGGTTAAAAATAACTTTTTGATCAGTTAGTGTAAACACAAGGTTTGAAATTCTGGAAAGTGAAAATTAAGTCTTCCTCCTACCCACATATCCTAAGCAAGCAGGTCTCCACCCTGGAATTAAGCATTATTAACAAGTTTGCACATATACTCCAAGAGGTAATCTATGCATCCCTATGCAAGAATATATATCTACATCTTATATATACCATATATAAGAATCTTATATATACCCTGCTCTTTACATAATACTACACTGTAATATTGTTCTGACTTGCCTTCTCTCTACTTAACAATGTATCTTGGAAATTACTCAAGAGTTCTGTCTAGTCATCTGCAATTAAATATATTTATCCTGTTTTCACTTACCTGCTATAAAAAGTATCAACTGCCCTCCAGCTCTAAAATTTTTGGAAATCATTTCTCATTTGCTTTCTTTTTCCCTTTGAGAACAGTGAAATATATTTTTTCTAGATTGAAATTTTATGACACTTACATTCTGTATCTCAGCTCTAAGTTCCACAGATGTTTTAATTCTTACTTCTATTGTTACAAGGATTCACTACCACCATTCCTCTAGCGAGGATTTTTTCACTGATCTCTTGGCTGGAAAAATTTGCTGTCTTGTAATTTCTTCAAAAAAGTGGTCAACAGGGGTGCCTGGGTGGCTCAGCGGGTTGAGCCACTGCCTTCAGCTCGGGTCATGATCTCAGGGTCCTGGGATCGAGCCCCGCATCGGGCTCTCTGCTCAGTGGGGAGCCTGCTTCTTCCTCTCTCTTTGCCTGCCTCTCTGCCTACTTGTGATCTCTCTCTGTCAAATGAATAAATAAAATCTTTAAAAAAAAAAAAAAAGTGGTCAACAGAGCTGCTTGTCTTACCTATTTGGAAATGTTTGTCTTTTGCTTTTGTACTTGACTGACATGCTGGCTGGGTATAAAATTCTTGGATTCCTCACATTTTCTTTCCATAGTATGGAAAAAATATCAACCATTTTTCTGGAGAAACTTAACATCAGCCTGATGTTTTTCCCTGTATAGGCAACTTTTCCTTTTGGTTAGAACGTTCACAAAATTCTTTCCTTATCTTTGATGTGTAGTTACTTTACTATGATTTGATGCCTGGTGTATCAATTTTGGGGGGGACATGGCATGCTCTTCCACAGTAGAAATTCAAGTCTTGCTCATTTTTGGCAATATTGTTGAATGGTATCTTTGAGTACTTATTTTTCTCTACTTGCCTGGCTCTATTCTATAGGGATGTTATTTATGGATCTCACCTGACTGACATGCCTATCTATTATTTTCATGTTAGCCTTGTCACAGTCTCCTTCGTTTTCAATTCATTTTGCTTGCTTTCCAGTCCTTTCCCCCATGTCCTCCTTCCATTTCCAGAGTGCTTAGTCCTTTTTGTATTTATTGCAGTGTGGATTTCTTTCTCTTTGTCTCCTTCATGGACTCTCCCAGCCACTGGGCCATACGGTACAAGTGGTTAAAAGGAGTATTCTGAAGTCAGAGTTTGATATCAGTTACCAGAACATAAATCTGATTAAGTTACTTGACTTTTGGCATTTTGCCTTTAAATTGAGTAAAATGAGAGCATTTTTCTTACAGGGCTCTTGTAAGAATTGATGAGTTAATACGTAAAAAGCAATTTGAACTATTATGGTCACATTTTAAGGTCTGCTTATGAATTAGCAAAAGGGGTGATGATGATGAAAATGATAAGAGCTGTTTATTCCCTGACATCTTGTCTCTGCTTTGTGTTCTTAGATCAACTTGTAACATTTTTTGCATTCATGGTGAAATGGTCATAATTTTCATCTATGTGATGGCTACATTTTTCTGGTGCCTATTTCCTATGATCTTTTAATTCTCCTCCCAATGTTTTTCTTATAACTTGTTTGTGTAGATCCCGAACTGATTCTTTTTAAATTATTACATATCTTTCAATGAGACTAGTTTTTCTGGACCCACCTTTTGTAGGACGTTCTCATGGCAGGCTAGCCTGGGTTTCAGACCAACAGAAATAGAGGGGCATATGGGAGCAAATTATCTGTCCCTTATGGAAATCACCAGTTGTAAGACTGTATACAAATTGGAGTCTCTCTTCCCCATCCTCTCCGACAAACTGCCTTCTTCAAAGACGATTTCTGTGTGCTCCTCATACAGCCTCACATCTCTGCCACTTGCTGGTTATCAAAGCAGGGCCAGAGAAGCTCCCATCATCTGCAAATATATCCTAGTGCCACTGATTCAAATAAGCGATGGGGACTGATTTGAGCCCATTAGTATTTGTGAGAGAATTCTGCTCTCCCAGGACTGCCTGAGATGCACAGATGGAAACTTCCTCCCTCAAGATGTTCCCATACCACTCCATTTGGCAGTCCTTCCTCATAAATTATGGCAAGGGTCACAGAATGCCTTTAAGTTTTATCCAAGAAGGAATTTGAGTTTCTTAATTTCCTTCTTTGCTTTGGTGGGGCTCTGGGTTTCATTGCTTCTCAGAGGAGAGAGCAGAGACCTAGCAATGCCTTTCTCTCCAACAGGATGTATGAGGAGTTCTGACCCATTCAGGCAGCCACACTTTGGGAGGGAGGCCTTGGAGGATTCAATGAGCAACTGAAAGGCCTAAATTTGTCTTCTCTTTGGAGCAAAGCTCACATCACCATGGCTTTACATAGCTACTCAGAGATCTGGGACACTGCTCTTGGTAAAATAAAGCATTTTTACCACATCATACAACCTCCTTATTATGCTTCACAGCTGTGACACTGTCTATCAGAGCTTTCATTGGAGAAGCAAGATAAGCCAAGCACTTTCTTTTGGTGATGTGTTATTAAAAGGTTATATCCACTCACTGACCAACAGGAATGGAGCCTTTCTCCCCTTAGAGTAACCAGAAAGAGAAGGACCAACTAGTGGGTAACAGATAAGAAAATTTTTAAATGTCTCCTTAATTAAAAAGCAAAAACATCTGAGTGTGTGTCTGGTTTTCTCCTTACTGACCTTGTGCAGGGTCAGACAGGGAGCCTGTCCTGAGTCACCAAATCAGACAGGGAGTTTGTCCTGGGTCACCATCAGCAAGGCAGAAAGTCATTTGTCACCTGGTGTGAGAACATG
This sequence comes from Lutra lutra, assembly GCF_902655055.1. Classification (NCBI taxonomy): domain Eukaryota; kingdom Metazoa; phylum Chordata; class Mammalia; order Carnivora; family Mustelidae; genus Lutra; species Lutra lutra. The sequence goes on along the minus strand of NC_062282.1, from coordinate 92,116,645 downwards.
GCTGGTGGGAAACGCTTTGCAAATACAGGAAGCCACTTTGTCTACGGAGGTAAGACCAAGCCTGACCAAAAAGGCCTCAGAGGGAATAAACCACGGCCTAAAAAGGCATTGCCCTTATAAAGCATGTGGTGGAACGTTGGGGCTTTCAGACCAACTGCTCAGAGAAAGAGGTACTTGAGAAGGTCATCAAGATAAAGAGAAATGCACTGCCCCCACTTCAATTTCACCTGAACCACTGGCAGGATATTCATGAAAATCCAGTGGGACCTGAAGGGCAAGGAGACCTTGAGTGTGAATTCTCTGCCCAGCAATTTACAGGAATGTTTTTCACACATCATCATCAGTTCTGAGTCCCCCCAATCTCCCAGAGTGACAGCAATCGAAATTGATTTGGGGAATTTCATCCACAAATTAAATTTACTGGTTCCAACACAGAAGCTCAGTGGCTTTATCTCACGGCCAGCGAGGCGACCAGAGGGTTTGAGGTATGGCCTGTGAAAGATTAGAAGCACATGATCATCTGGCATAACCAAATGGTTGAAAAGCAGATACAGGTGTACTTTCAGCTCTGGGAGCAAGCTGGCAGGGCCATTTGCAACTGTTTGGGCCATGCACTCAGTGGATTTTAGGAGGGCTTGTGTCTTCCAAGTTTATTGCTGCCTAATTTTTCTCAGGCTCACTTGTTTTTTTTTTGTTGTTGTTGTTTGTTTTTTGGTGTATATGGGCTAACGTACTGACTGCCCCGGAAAGCCACCCTTTCTAAAACTTTGCTGAATGCTCCATTCATAGTTTTCACATAGAGCGAGCTTACTCGGCATCTAGCCCACAGGTATTCTCTGCTTGAATGTCACACTCATGAGCAGTGGCACTGCCTGATCATGAGGGCAGATGCTGTTTCTCTGGGTGACACATGGGAATCAGAGAGAAGTGCTTCAGCAAAGAGCTGCTGGTAAAGAAGAAGGCAGGATTCCAGTATCTGGGGTGGTCTGGCTTGGCCCACAGCCCATCCTCCAAGCTTATGCTTTCTAGTCCACCTTGTTTTGTAACTGACCATTCATGCAGACCTGGGAATGCTGGATGTGGAGGGGAAAAAAAAATCTTTAAAACTGGGCTTCCATATACAGATTTCTGTGTCTCCTACTAAGAAGGTCAAAAATCATTGGTCTGGGCTGGGGTCCAGGAGTTAGCATGTCCAATGGTGCCTCAGGTCATTCTAATGTAGGTAGTCCACGGATCACGCTCTGATAAACACTGCTATATGAGATCATTCACAGATCAAGGAGAATAAAATGTACTTTGTTAATGTGAAAAAAAAAAATTAATGGGCTTGTGCCTCCCCTTCCACTATCTGCTCCTAACCACTGACTGGTGATAGGAAGCAGGATCTGGTTAGTAAAGCTGAATGCAGATATGGAAAATGTGGACGTGCTCTGGACTGTTAGGTGAGCTAATAGGCTTCCATCTTGTTTTCAAACACAGACAACACATACACACATGTAAAACTGCATTTACTTGGCTCAAATAAAGATAAAATTATTCCTGTCATGTTGTTCCACTAATGAAAATGCAAGATGGTTGCTGAAGATTTTCACCCACCTTGCTTTATCCATTTTAAAATTGTGGCATTTTCTTCTTGAAGGTCAGAACCATGTCTTTCATTTCTGTGGGTCCTCCACAGTCCCAAGAATGCTCAATTAACACAATTAATGACAAGAGAAGCAACAGAGCCCAATTGCTTGAGTGTGACTTTGAAGCCAGTTGCCTATGTTTGAATCTGCCGCTTACTAGCTGTGTAGCTTTGGACAACCCTTCTGTGATTGAGTTTCACTGGCAAAATGGGGACCATAATATAATACATCCTTCATAGGATTGTTGTAAGGAATTAATCAGTCAACATAAAGTACACAGAACAGTGCCTGATACACAGTAAATGCTCAATGTGCTTGCCGCCATCATTACGATGAGGGTTGTTATGGTGATGATGACCGAAACCATAGGCAGGACCCAAGTGTGCTCACACTGGTCCCTAACATTCTTCCAGTATCTGCGGACGTGCACATAGCACTATTATAAAATGGAAGCAATGTTCAAACTATTCTGAAGTACATTTCATCTTCTTTACAGTTTACATTACTTAAAGGAACATATTTACAAGGCAGCAGCCCATTCAAAAAATCATCCGTGGAGGAAAAGCAGAATTCCTTCCCACATCCTTATGTTAGAGGGTCCCACATCCTTCAATTAGGATTTATCAGTACAGATGAAGGTGGGTTTTTTTCCTTGATTAACATGCACTGAAATAAGGCAATTTTTTTCCAAAAGTAGTTATGCTTCTCTTCTTCATATTTCTGCCTACCTAGAGCAGGAATACGTTTCCAGTTTGGCTCCGATGCAGAGAAGAGGAAAGGGGCTGTTCTCTTCCTTTCCTATCTTCAAACTGTGTTCCCTGCACAGGAGTGATTTGCATCACATTTTACTAAGTCACAAAAGGCTAAACATCAGTCACCAAAGCACCCGTCAAGTTTTACAGCTTCTGTGAACATTCAGGAGGTAGTATTTTCTACTACTCGTTCAACTTTTCTGCGTGTTTGAAAATTCCAGAGTAAAAAGTTAGGAAAAGGAAAACAAGAAAAATAAAAATGTAAGGAAAGAATAGGCACCATTATTCCCTTATCTAACCTTTAAGCAACCCAAGAGTCTCCACAATGTAGAAAGTATAAAATTCTTGCCAAATGATAGGACAAAAGAGGAAAAAGTCAAAATACTCATAAGGCAGTTATATTCATACTACTATGTGTATTTGTAAAGCTGCCTGTCAATAGGTTATTAGTGTTCCTGGCATAGAAAGCACCAAAAGTGATGCTTGCACAATTGAAAATCAATCTGTCTGCTCTGGAATCCCACACCCAATAAATTAAAAAGACCTCTTTCCTTGGCCATGTCTGTGCTGACACTCCACCTTATGTCAGGGGCCAAGCCATAACACAATCTTTCCTGGCATCTGCCAAATTAGAACTAAGAAAAGATGATCCTTCTCTGGAGAGTGTGAGATGTGAGAATCAGAAGTATGTTTCCTATCTGCAGTGAAACTATTTTAAGAGAAGATAGCCAATATTCAGTGAACAAAGACAGGAAGGATTCAGAGGACTCAGTGCTAGGGGAAGCCACCTGGAGGTCAGGAAGATGAGGAAGGACTGGTGAGGGTCTCTTCTAGAATAACAATCAAATCAGGAAAATGAACGTTTTCAGGACTCTCTAAAATGGTTCAAATTATCTTTTCATTCATTCCCTGATCTTTCTCCTGCACGAACTCCTTCTTGAAAACACCCCATAGATGTCTTAGAGGCATCTCAAATTTTTTTTTTTTAAGATTTTATTTATTTATTTGACAGAGAGATCACAAGCAGGCAGAGAGGCAGGCAGAGAGAGAGGAGGAAGCAGGCTCCCCGCTGAGCAGAGAGCCCGACGTGGGGCTCGATCCCAGGATTCTGAGATCATGACCTGAGCCGAAGGCAGCGGCCTAACCCACTGAGCTACCCAGGCGCCCCGAGGCATCTCAAATTTAATGTGTGAAACTGAACTCCTAATCTCCCCCTGCAAAAATTGCTCCCCAGCAATTTCTTCTCCATTTCAGTTGCCGGCAACATCTTCTTCCCAGGTACCCATGTTTAAAAATTTAGAGTCATTTTTGACGCCTCTCTTTCTCGTGTCACATCCACTATCAGGAAATGGCTCAACTTGCCAGATATACAGACTCTAACCACCTGCTGCCATCTCCACTGACTCGCACAGGGCCGGGCTCCATCATGTCTTGCCTGGCTTATTCTAACATTCTCCTTGTCTCCCTGTATCCCTCCTGCCCTCCTAATCACACGGCAGCCAGTGAATGGTTTCTCATCTCATTTATAAATCAGGTCATATGATCCCCTCTCTCTACTCCGACTCTTTCAAATACAGAGTAAAGATCTTTACCATAACCTACAAGCCTCTATAGGAAATAATGGTAAAAAAATGATTTTTATGTAGTTCAGCTCCCCTACTCTTACCTCTTCCCTTTCTCTGCCTCTTGCTGTCCCCACACCCTATTCCCTATTCTCCCCCAGCCATAGTCCTCCTTTGCTGACCTCAGATAAGGCAAGCACATGCTCACACTTTACCTTGAGTTCTGTGTTCTTGCTGATCCTTGCACTTGAAACATGCACCTGCCAGACATTAGCAGGGTCAGCTTCCTCCCCCACTTTCCTCAGGAATCTGTTTCTATTTCACCAGGAGAGGAGACCTCTCTGACTATTCTACCCCAAAGAGCACCCCTTCCCCTACTTTTCCTTATAACACGTCATCAGCTAATACATTCTTTATGGCTTTCTCCCACTTAGAATATACGTGCCACGAGAAAAGGCAATTTTGGTTCATTACCTGTCTTCTTAGAGCCTAGAACCACGGCTATCATGTGGTAGGCACACAAAAGCTGTTTGCTAAAGGAACCATTCCAATACATCCCACACTTCAATCTCTTTTACCCAACCTAGGTCGAATCAGCTCATACCGCTATAAAACTGTTAAACTTAAATTTTACTTCAGTCATGTTTCTTTCACTAAAATATATCTGATTATGTAATGATACTGTTTTTCGTCCTACATCTTCCATTCTTCTCAGTGACAATTAATTCCTGAAACAGATGCCACTTAACAATTTTTTTTCCCAGTAATTTGTTAAAAGCTCAGATTTCTTTTGCTACTATATTATATAATATTGTGACTATGGTGACTTAATAATTTTATTCAAATGACAATACCTGGAAGTCATGAAACATTCACCTCACCCCATGAAAACCACAGTTTCTATTCTCAAATGAAATCACAAATCAAGAGCAGTGAACTGCAGAACTCCACAGTCCAAGCCCCAATTAGGAACAAGTTCTCTCACCTCTGAATTATCTAGCCCTTCTTCCGTTTCTCCTTCTGCTAATCAAATTTCAACAATCTCCGGACTTTTCCAAGCACTGGTCCACTGGAAGGTAAGAAAATGCATACCTATGAAATCTGTTTGTCTACTTGACCACAGTCCTAACCAAGGAGTGGAAGTCATGGTGGTTCAAGAATGTTGGCTAAAATGAGAATGAGAAAGTAATGTGAGTTCATTCTTCTGACATCCTTGGGCTCCATCATTTTTCTGAAGACCCAGAATCATTTTAAGATCTCTCTACAAAGGTGGTCAAAATAACTTTCCATCAGGTTAGAACTCAAACTCTATACTATTCCTACAAGACACCTTTGTTCCTCTGATGCCACTCCTCCTGACTTTTTGGCAGTCCACTTCATTATGAAATGGCTGTTTTAATGGACCCCCATGAATTTATATTTACTCTTAGGCAGCATCAACTTCCAAAAAAACCAAGAAAAAACTTGCAAAACAGAGCCAAATCCTCATACCCTTTTATAGTTTGAATTTTTATTTCTACTTGGCATTAATGGGATCTTCAAACGTCACCACAAACTCATTTATTTTAACTTGCACCTATTGACTTAAGTCTTCAACATTCAACATGCACTGTTAAGACTGGATTATCAAAGAGAAACTTTGAAAATATTTCAAGGGGTTAAGTATTTTGAAAACTGTAGTTTTAACATAGTTTTAACATAACAAAAAACATAGTTGCCAATATTACTTCTGGGTATATGGCCACAAGAATGAAAAGCAGAGTATCTAGAGTTTTTATGCATCCATGTTACAGCAGCACTGTATCGGACAGCCAGGAGCTGGAAGTTACCCAAATGTACATCGATGGATGAATAAACAAAATGTGATCTACACCTATAACGGAATACGACACAGCTTAAAAAAAAATAAGAAATCCTAACCCACACTTCTATGGTCAATTAATCTACGACAAAAGAGGCAAGAATATACAGTGGAGAAAGACAGCCTTTTCTTTCTCCCCCCCACCCCCCAAGCAAAGAGCCTTCTCCATAAAAGGTGTTGAGGAAAACTGGACAGCTACATGCTAAAGAATGAAACTGGGCCACTTTCTTACACCATATACAAAAATAAACTCAAATACCTAAATGTGAGACCTGAACCCATAGAACTCCTAAAAGAAAACACAGGTCGTAGTCTCTCGGATATCAGCCACAGCAAAATATTTATGGCTATGTCTCCTCAGGCAAGGTAAACAAAAGCAAAAATAAACTATAGACACTACACCAAAGTAAAAGCTTTTGTACAACAAAGGGAAACATCAACAGAAGAAAAAGGCAGCCTACTGAATGAAGAGAGGGTATCTGCAAATGATGCATCTGATAAGGGATTATCTATCCAAAATATCTAATATCCAAATTTATACAACTCAACACCAAAAACAAATAAAAACCAGTCTGATTAAAAAATGGGCAGAGGACCTAAACAGACATTTTTCCAGAGAAGACACATGAATTGCCAAGAGACACATGAGAAGATGCTAAATATCAGTAAATCATGAGGGAAATGCAAATGCAAACCACAATGAGGTATCACCTCACACTGGTCAGAATAGCTAGTACCAAAGAGACAAGAAATAACAAATGCTGGTGAGGATATGGGGAAGAAGGAACCCACATGCCCCGCTGATGGGAAAGGAAACTGGTGCAACCATTGTGAAAAACAGTATGGAAGTTCCTCAACAAATTAAAAATCAAATGCAGGGTGCCTGGGTGGCTCAGTTGGTTAAGTGTCTGACTCTTGATCTCAGCTCAGGTCCTGATCTCAGTGTGGGGAGTTCAAGTCCCAAGTTGGGCTTTACGCTGGGCAGGAAGTCTGCTTAAAAAAACCGAAACCAAAAACCAAACCCCAAATGCCATATAATCCAGTAATTCCACTATTGGGTATTTACCCAAAGAAAAATGAAACACTAATTCAAAAAGAAACACACATCTCTATGTTTATTGCAGCATCACTCACAACAGCCAAGATATGGAAGCAACCCAAGTGTCCATCAATGGATGAACGTATAAAGAAGAAGTGGTATATATATGCAAAGGAATACTACTTGGCCATAAAGAAAGAGATCTTGCCATTTGTGGTGACATGGATGGATTTAGAGGATATTAGGCCAAGCGAAATAAGCCCAACAGAAAGACAAATACATGATTTCATTTATATGTGGAATTTAAAAATCAAAACAAACCTATAAATACAGAAAATAAATGGCTGGTTGGAGGGGCAGCAAAATAGGTGAAGGGAATTAAGATACTAACTTCCAGTTATAAAATAAGTAAGCGACAGAGATAAGGTCCAAGACAGGGGATACAGTCATGCTGTATCTGACACTGCATGCTGACAGATGGTAACCACATTGATCACTGAACACTCAGTCCATAGAGAATTGCTGAATCACTATGTCGTATACCTGACTAATATAAAACTCTATGTCAACTAAAATTCAATAACTATTTTTTTTATTTCTTTTCATCGTAACAGAATTCATTGTTTACGTACCACACCCAGTGCTCCATGCAATCCGTGCCCTCCATAATACCCACCACATGGCTCCCCCAACCTCCCACCCCCTGCCCCTTCAAAACCCTCAGATTGTTTTTCAGAGTCCATAGTCTCTCATGGTTCATCTCCCAGTAACTACTTTTTAAAAAGGAAAAAAAAACCCTGTAACATGCTACAACATGACTAGATCTCGAGGACACTACACGAAGTGAAATTAGCCAAACATAAAGACTACTGTATAATTGCACTTATATGAGCTGTCTAAAGTAATCAAATTCACAGAAACAGAAAGAATGGTGGTTAAAAGGGTCTGGGGGAGGGGCACCTGGGTGGCTAGTGGGTTAAGCATCTGCCTTTGGCTCAGGTCATGATCTGAGTCCTGGGATAGAGCTCCCATTGGGCTCTCAGCCCAGCAGAGAGCCTGCTTCCCCCCTCTGCCTATTCGTGATCTCTGTCTGTTAAATAAATAAATAAAATCTTAAAAAAAAAAAAAAGCATCTGGGGAGAAAAGAGAAAAAGGACAGTTGTTTAATGGGTAAAAAATTTAGTTCTATAAGAT